>NW_026542597.1:97419066-98683373 GCF_028750875.1 Macrosteles quadrilineatus | reverse complement strand
GCGACGCTATCTAGAGGTGCAAATGTATTCATAAAATACACACTTTTTGTTCACATATTGATTCAAAAAGTTTAAATTAAATGCAGTGCATTTATTACTCCAGTCTGTGCAAATTGCAAATTTCATATCTGCATCGCATCGATTTATCAACAGCATGCAAATGTTATGTTTGAGGTCATGCAAGGCTCCATTCAACGACGGGCAGACATGCGATACGTAGACAGTACAATGTGGCAAAATCAATTAAATATAATGTCTGGATAAGCTTACACGAAACCTACTCATTATCACCTTGAATTATGGATTTGGAAAGCCAACTTTAGAATAGGTATTTAATAGACTTTGTACATCCTATGGTGAAAATAGCATGCCAAAGTGATAATGTATGCCATGAAAATTATGAATAATTTTAGTTACAAAAGGATTCGTATGTCTATCTTTATCAATAGTCAAAGATACTTATTTAGTAATTTCATACATTTGGTCTTACAATTTCTACCGGCGATTGCAACGACAAGATCCAATACCAATATGAGTATTCGTTTGCCAATTATTATTATTGCTTCCTTCCCATATCTCAGGTTTCAGTGATAACTTGTATCTGTTCTTGCATTATTCCATCTCTTGGCTCCATAGAACTGTTACAGCCTGGCACACTGTTATCTTTTACCCGTGACGTAGTTTTCTCATCGGACGGTGGGAAGCGAGCAAAGAGGGCGAGATATTTATAATCGATTACGGAAGTAGGCCGAGGAATCGGTATGTAAATGTGTCGCTCGCACGATGCTAACTGTGTAACTCGGAACAATACGGTCGATACATCGGAGGATGCGATATTCGTAATCGATTACAGAAGTAGGTCGATTTATCGGTTACTCGCGCCGGAACAATAGATCGATACGACCCAGTTTTGTCGCGATGAACGTTAAGCGTTCCAGTTTGTTGCTCTTTTAGCATATTTCCATAAATATGAATTCACTTTTTGTTTTACATTTCATGAACGTTACACTCGTTTCAGTAACATTATTATTGCCACTGTGATAACAGTCTTCTAAATCTATTTGGGGTTTAGATATTGTTTTGTGCATTGTTTTGAAAGGCAAAGGCAGGGTTTGCTATGTAGTTACTCAAGAAAAATCTCACTGTTATAAATTACTCGACGTTGGTGTTGCAAAACAGATTTTCAAAATCAAATATATTTAGCCCCTTTAATTTTGAAGTATTTTCATGCCACAAAAACGTTACCTAGATTTGTTTTCACAGAAAGTTAACTACAGTAACTACAAACTGAATGGCTACTAAAATTGTACCTCTATCTGTGTGCGCCGCTGCCCGTTTCAGCTCAATTTGAAGTTGAATCCCAGCCAAATACTGATTATACTTTTTCAGAGCACATCGCTGAATTTTTAACTTTGCACCTGACCTTCTCCAAGTTCGTGTTTCCATTAGTGATACAGAGCCAAAAGCATTTGTTTATTAATAGTCCACGAGGCCTCTGCCAATTCCAACCTTTATGAATATTCCGATGCATTTAATGCATGTATTTGGTTCTCGCGGACACGACACATATTGTAGATTGTATTCTACATGCACGTGGGATATTTACGTGATCATTAACATAGGAGATAGCTATAGAGTGGGTAAACATATTTATCAACTGAAGAGCTGAGATAAGGCCGCCAAGTTTACAATGAGATATCGAAAGTTGACTGACATTGGTCCATTTTCTGCTGTCTGCAGCGTAACGTGATGCTGATAATAAGTTGACGTGTTATTTTCATGTATGGTTACTACGTGTTGTGGTAAAAAAATCATATTATTTACTCCATCAGAGGGAGAGTGTTTTTCTTCTAATTCTTTTGGAGGATATCAGGATACTATTGCATTCATTATTACTTTTCATTGCAATGACGAACATACAAAGTAGGTATTTTAAGCCATGTATGAATGGAGATGAGTGTAGGATGAGCGGCGTGGTCTTGTAGTATTGTTAGTGACTAAGGCCGACATATTTATAATTTGTGCAAATTCCATTTTTTCAAATTCTATGGCTTTTCCCAGAGGTTGGCGTCAAATTCAGAGACATTTCACCTCTCTAACTATTTTCGTATTTATGAAACAAATAATAAAGGACACCACGTTAATACAATTCTACGTTTGAAGTTAATTGTTTTTTGTGTTACAGATTAATGCTGATATTTTCCAAGAAACAAAGTGATGACTACCTTTCAGGGTTTAGTAAAAGATCGTGGTTTTCAATACGTTTTATAATTAACTTTAACAAGAAAATATAAACGCTAAACTTACTTATCAAACTTAGTTTAAAATCCAAGGTGAACATATGAATAACGATGGGATTTTAAACGACGCTTAACTCACTGCGATTTTCTTGATCCCTATAAAAGCAATAATCTTTCCTCGTAGAAGTGATTATGAACAACCGGAAGTCAATATTTAGCTGGTCAGCTGATCGGCCACGTGACCAATCACATGGCGCTACGGCAGGTGCCGGAAGACGTGAACTTTCAATGTTGTGAGAAAGGTCATGATTACAAGTATGCGCTCTCACTATTGTAATACATTACACGTTGTAATACAGGTCAGGTTCATCTATTGTGATTGAACACTTCTACGTTTAATTGATTGTTTAGACTTATCGTTTAGATTGATGAGCAACTAGATGATCTGATGAGACAAATATTAACATCGTGAATTGGGTTGCGATAATTTCGGTTCAAAACTACCACCTTGCCACCTTGAAGGGCTTTTGGGACTTAACATAATAACACAGAAATAATAACTAAAGTATTCCTAGATTTAATGTCGAATCTTAAAAAATATATGAACATTTCAGTACAGTAAGAATAAATCACAAAGGCTATTATAATAATAATAGATGAGTGAACGAAGTGAACGAATCTATGTATCGTGTATAGCGGAGTCGGAGAAAAGTTGTCCGCTTGTCTGTGAGTGTGTCTGTGTGTTCGCACCAAAAACTCAAGAACCGTTGCACTTATAGCGTTCAAATTTTGCACAAATAATTATGACACCAGTGGGAAGACCTCATTAAAATTCTAGACGATTCCGTTCAGTAGTAATTATAAAAACCTTAAAAACATTTTTAAATTTGTCCCATAAGAATAACATTAGGAGCTACCTTCTTATTCTTCTTATTTGTTTACGTTTTGCGACCAACAATTTTGTTGTCTACTTAAGACAGAGAGAACGACTTTTACTCTAAGCTATTTCATTCATGGAGTAAACAGTTTGGCGTCTATGAATATATATCATTATAATTTCACAGGTTTTAGAATAATGTTGTTTAAGTTAATTAAATTTCACAACTTTCTGAATAATAAATTGAACTTCACAATATTAATCGGCAGTTATATACCGTTTATGTTCAGTATTAAAATTCACCTTTAAATTAAAAATATATATGTATATATTTAGAACAAAGCAGCTTTTAACATTATTCAATTTAATGTTGGCATTGAATATTAAATATTCAAAGATGTTAGTAATACTAAAATGCTATGCGAAGGGGGGGGGAACAGGTCCACGACGTAGAAAGTGGTAAAGGAAGCGGAAAGGTGAGCAGTGCGGAGTGTGGAAATCCTTTGTGACTGTTAAATTAATATATCTGTAATACTTAAATGCTATGGAAAAAGAGGGAAACAGGTCTACGATGTAGGAAGTAGTGAAGGAAGTAGTCAAGGCGAGCGCTCCGGAGTGTGGAAAGCCTTTGTGACAATTATAGTAATGTATCTACAATTCTAAAAACGCAATGGGAAGGGAGAGAAACAGGTTCACGACGTAGGAAGTGGTGAAGGAAGTAGTCGAGGCGACCATTCCGGAGCGTGGGAACCCTTTGTGGCAGTTAGAATAATGTATCTGCAATTCTAAGAATGCTATGGGAAGGGAGAGAAACAGGTCTACGACGTAGGAAGTGGTGAAGGAAGTAGTCAAGGCGAGCAGTCCGGAGTGTGGGAACCCTTTGTGACAGTTAGATTAATGTATCTGCATAATAAAATGCTAAAGGAAGGCAGGGAAACAGGTCCACGACGTAGGAAGTGATGAAGGAAGTAGTCAAGGCGAGCAGTCCGGAGTATACAGACCCTTTGTGACAGTTAGGTTAATGTACCTGCAATACTAAAATGCCATAGGAAGGGAGGTAAACATGTCCACGACGTAGGAAGTGGTGAAGGATGTAGTCAAGGCGATTAGTCCGGAGTGTGGGGACCCATTGTGACAGTTAGATTAATAGATCTGCAATAAAAAAAATTCTAAAGGAAGGGAGGGAAACAGGTCCATGACGTAGGATGTGGTGAAGGAAGTAGTCAAGGCGAGCAGTCCGGAGTGTGGGGACCCTTTGTGACAGTTAGGTTAATGTACCTGCAATAATAAAATGCCATAGGAAGGGAGGGAAACATGTCCATGACATAGGAAGTGGTGATGGAAGTAGTCAAGACAAGCAGTCCGGAGTGTGGGGACCCTTTGTGACAGTTAGGTTAATGTACCTGCAATACTAAAATGCCATAGGAAGGGAGGGAAACATGTCCACGACGTAAGAAGTGGTGATGGAAGTAGTCAAGGCGAGCAGTCCGTACTGTTGGAAATCCATAACGTATATTACCAATGACTTTGGTTAATTAATGGATGAGAAGTTAGGATTGTTGTTGACTAAGATTTGGTTGATTTGCCCATACAAATAACATTGTGTTCACCAGTGACACCGGTAAGTAGGCTAGGTGTGGGTGGACTCTTTCATTACTGCGCTCATGTTCACTCATCCCGTTACGCGCAGAATAAGCGTACTACTAGTAATAGATAAGGATTGGGTAAAAACTGGGTTGATTTTTTATGTAGATCGTATATTTTCTTTATTAGCCTTGTAAAAGTCACAACCTACTTATCTTTGGGGATCCTAATTTTGAAGTTTGACTAAAATATGGCAGTCATAAAACATTAATTGCCATATCGTGTATTATGAACACTACTGATTTTATTAGCATTATTTCTTTTAGATATTTTTATTTTAGCCGCCACCTCTCATTTAATGATTCTCCTTTTACAACACTAATTCCTCAAACCAAAATCACTCAAAATTTTACAGAAACATACTTTTTTTTCTTGCGGGCCTTATTTTTTCACGTTACCGGTACGCATTATTTCAGGCAAAATGGGTGAATTTATCACTACTTCTTTAGCACTTTACAACCCTTCTCATCATATTCGGGTAGCTAACGCGTAACAAAGTAGGCCTGCCAACAATGCACCATTCTACGGCCATATTAAACAGTGCTGACAACTTAGACAATGCCTCGTCTGTCGGGGTTTTATGACAGGAATTAGTTATCAGGAGACTTTACAACCACATGCGGTAAGGCAGCATGATAAAACATGAAGATGTATTGTGGAGTTTTATTATATAATGTTTTTTATAATTTATGGCTGTGAAATGCATCACGTATTGAAAGAAACCTTTCTTGTCTCAAAATTTTCAAAATCTTTGAAAATAATTTTCAGAATAGGCGTTTCTCAACAAGTACCTAACTTATTATTTATCAAAATTACAGGAACCATTGTTAATTTTGTCCAATTGAATTGTAAAAAAAATTATACTATGATACGAAACATTATTATAGCCAGTTTAGAATCGTAATGCTTAACTTAATACAGCTCTTCACGTTAAATAAAAAAAATTTTTTTGAATAAACCATTTGTATGCAACTGCGCTGATACAGTCCATTTATTTATTTATTCTCGCCACGTGGTTCAAACATACCTATCAATATAGAACGCAATGCTGTGGAGCATGTGGTGCAGAAACTCAGTACGTCAATATCAAGCCAAACGGATACATAATCGAATACCATTGACGCTGTAACCGCAATAGCGATATCATCGGCTTATCATCAGTTTGGCCAGCGCTATCATCAGTTTAGCATCAGTACTGATGGTGATTTATTGGCTATGCATTAGCAAGCCTGCTCAAACGTAAATATACCAGTGAAGTCGTCGGTATATTTAGATCTGCTTTCTCCGCAAACATGTGGAACGTGTGTGACTTTTCATTGCGAGAATGTAACTTCTGATGCTTTGTTTGACGTTTTGCTGTTGGTTTTTATTTAAAGTGTGGTGAAATGGAATTGTTGTATGTTTTACTACGGTCTACACTGTGGTTTGACTGTTCCTTCCCTACGTTGTAAAAATAATATAATACAATTCTTAAGTCATGCTCTTTGGGCTTGCGAAACTATAGCGAAAGTTGAGACGAATTAGTTAGTTAGATATGTATTGCTCGAAGATACCTTAACAGACAAAATTAATTTTTGAATTAATTATATGTACAATTATTAGAAGCTTCGTCCCTTTTCTTTCGGTTTAGTACTAGAATATGAAAATGAAATTTTATTACGCAAGCTGTATCAAAACTGCGACTTTAATATTGAAGTGGCGCTGTATAATAAGTTACAATAAGAATACATGTTGGAACTATTTAAATTGTACTGTAGTTCTTGTTTGTTTAAAATATTCAAAAGTAAACACGGTATCTTCCTCTTACTTCTCAATAACTCGGTGAACTATAAAAGGGTGTTATAAATACTAGTGCTAAATCAAATTGTTTTCTCAACCAGCGTTTTTCTTAAATAGTTTGCAGTACCTTATAAACCTTTTTTAAAGCTCCTTAAACTGCGAATGTTGATGAGTGTAAACCTTTTTTGTTTGACTTTTGGATACTGAAGTTCTGTTTTTAGTAGTTAAATTTTTTACAGGTTAGATTCGCACTTCTACCTCAGTCTCAACAATTTTCCCTTTTATCTTTGATAGTTTCTCAAATTATCTACAGCACATCTGCACTGTCTTGTAGCATAAATAATTCTTCATCTTCCCTTATTTTCATTTATATCTCCACATTTCCTCCTACAGCGTAGTTCGCACCTCTCGTATCTCGGTTCATTATGCCAGATAGTTCTCGGCGGAGACTAATGGTGTTGGAATGACAGCGGCATCCATCAGGGACGATTGTAATGTCTTTATAAACAGCTGTTTATGGCCGCTGAGCGCTGATTGTCAGCTGGTTCATTCTGATTGCCTCGGTTTCCGGTTGCGCGGTCTGTGTCGAATTAGTTCTGGAGGCTGTTCTGTTGCGACGTAGATTCGCTATGCTTATAGCCATGGGTGTATTGAAATGTGTTGAAACAAGAGATAATGATTGGGTTCGTTGTAATTTATGTAAATTTTTGGCAGATTGTTTCGAACTTTTTTGAGCTTATACAACAAAGCTTAAGCTAATTAAATGCCGTGTGCTCTGAGACATAACGTTCTGTTTGTGATTAAGAAATTGCCATACATAATGATTACCATAATTACCATCAAATGCTCACAGACGGATTGAGAAACACTTTAACTTAATTTTCGTTTATACCTGATATGCAATAGTTTCTTAAATCCAAACGTACTTAAAGGATCATTTTATTAATCAATTGGTTGGATGAATCATAAAGAATCTCTATTATTTATCTTGTCAATGGCATTTCGTTAATCAGTTTTTACCGAGTATCTCATAGGTTTGCTCTGAAAATTTGTGTAAACAATAAACATAAATTGTTTATAAAAACTTGTTTTATGGCCTAGATCAAATTTCGTAACAGCTTCCTCTATAAAACTATACAATGTTAAGGTCCCTAAAAGGTTGAAACTTTCCAATCACTTAAAGTTGCTTTGTCTACTACTGATATTTTATAACCAACATAAACTTAAGGATACTTTCTAGTTCGTTCAGTTCGCCTCCTACTCTATCTTCAGCTAGGCAAAGAAAATGATCACTACTGTACATAGTTTGTTTCCAACTCAAAAAATAATACATAGGATTTTCCCACTGATACTGGTCTGCCTTACAACACCGGTACTTGGTAAACCATTATACTTTGGATTACTCAAGGCTCACTTTTAAATCTCCCACTTTTTCAGATTTTCCTTCGTGAATAAACCTCAAACTCATTTTAGACCTCCAGTGTACTTGCACACTTGATGAAAAAACGGGAAATTGTGAATAATTATTTGTTCTGTCCTTGTTCGGTGTTTTGAGAAAGTGCGGCGTTGGTGGAGCGGGACTGATCCTTGTGAAAGGCCGGTGATGGCTGTCGAAACGTCGTCCTTACAACGGCAATCTCGGTCCAGCGTTGTCCTTCGGTGTAATATCACAAGTGTGTTATGTGTTATCATGTTGTTATACGCGAGGTTTTAATTTATATTCAGTGTCAGATACAACTCTTGTGGTTTTTAGAGGACGGCAGTGGTCAACTATTGCTTGGGTTTGACGTGAAATGCACTCAAAATGTATATCACGTCTTGATAGATTTCGGTCCTTGATGTACGCAGCCTGCGAAGAATTAACACCTTCCATAAGTTGTCTTAAGCATTGCTTCACTAGATATGTTTATCTTATGTTTATATCATTAATTGACAAGTGTGTAGCCTTTTGATGGCTTGAAACAGGACCCAGCTGATCTTAGTAACAAAGATACAAAGATCGTCTCACTCCATTCTACTGCACACTCATACTTCACTCAAATCTGATCTCGATAATGGTAATGATAGCGATATCCCAATGACAAATGGCATCTGACTCCAAAAATGATCTCGGTTATAGTCTGTATAATGGAACCTGTAGTCGTAGTCTGACCCTCCGTCGATCTGGGGACTGGCCAATAGTTTTACGCCCAGGCAGACTTGGTTGAGGAGACAGGTTCCATCATACAGACTATATAATCGAAGTAGTAATTGGATCAAATCAGTGAGACACAACTACAACTACTTTTTCACAGTCCAATAGTCCTTTATTTCCTCACCGCCACCTTGTAGGATATACGAGACCTACATCGCCTACTTTCCACGATTTACATCCTCAGGTGTTACACATAGCTGAAATTCCTCGTAAACTCAGCACACTCGACCATTCAAATCACCAAGTAAACGTACGACCGTTACACTAGTTGCAAGATGGCGGAGGCGTGGTCGTGCTCGGTGGCGGACAGTTGCACAACAACTGGGCCGGAGCGATCGCGGTAACCATCGCACCTGTTACCGGTGTGGAGTGGCTACTTGGAACGGGTAACGACTAACGGCATCCGTGGCACGGCATGCATGTAATTGGGTGCCTTCACTCGTTCATATGTTTATACTGTATAGTTATTCTGTCCGATGATAATTTCGCAAAAACATTGAATTTTTGGAATAAGTAAATGTGTAATATGAAGTATGATTTTGTAATCAATGAGTACATGCCACTGGAAAATATAGTTGATTTGGAAATAGAGTGCGGGGCTTCGGTTCCCGAGTTCTCAGGTTCAGACCCCGCCAATCGCCAAATGATAATTCTGCATCATTCTACACCCAGCCTGTACTGTATTGTGTTATTGATTCGGTTCTAGATTCTAGTTCTAGGATATGAAAAGAGGACATAAACTCATACAAACAATTTTAAATACTTCTTTGTAATGCTCTTCTGTGATACCTACGTATATGTTAGATTTGTGTTTCACAAAGGTTGGTTCAGCTATTAATCTGTCAAGAAAGGCTGTCCTTCAACATCGTTGCATAACTGCAATAATACACCAGACGAGGTATTTTCTGTAGACGTGCGGAGATTACATTGCAGCTGTCTGGAACCGCAAATAACGCGGGAATGTCAAGTGTTTTGGAGGGAATCTTGTACAATAACAGTTATATCGGTGAGGAAATAACAAATGATCCCTCAATGACGTCACTGGACCGAATCTTATACTAATAGCCTCTGGCATAAACGACATATAAACAGTTTACTCACGGGCCAGTGACGTCATTTGTTTATATTGCCTAGCAGCTGTGAAGATAACAACAGAATAAAGATCACCTATGTAAGTTTATAGACGATGGTAAAACGCCAAGCTGTGTTGTGGAACCTATCTCCTGACCTCCTATCATCTAACCTGGAGAATGGTCAAAGGTTTAAGGTCCGGACCAGTCCCAGGTAGACGGATGATCATGAAACAGGTTCCGTCACACAGGCATGATTTACTACCAGGATTCAAATTCGGCTTGAAAATATGTGGACCAAAGTCTGTCGGGTTGGATCGTATAGAATTTGACAAAATGGATAGTGTAGCACCTTAGTACTCTAGTGGGAGTGGATGTGGAAGATACACCTTTGCACCGTGAAGATGAAATGCCCGCGGCAATCTGTGAAGTAAATGAGTCATTATTTGATGGTACACAGTAATGACGGACCGTTATACCAATCTATGTTGCCCTCTGGCGGTGGTCACTCGGCCTTGCATACGCTCCCATGGCCTTGTGCACCTCAGCACGACCTACTGGCTCAAAGTCTCATAAACTCCGCTGTTTAAATAGTTATTTGACGTTCAAATTGTAAATCGTGACTAGTGCTTTGTTGAATGGGCAGGCCTTAATTTGTTGCTGTAAGAAGCTTAACATGAAATATCCTGTGTTCTTTGTTCAGGAGGGATAACTAATAATTAGAAGGGAGTGTTAAAGAAAAAAAACGTTCATGGCAATAGCAATACCTCTCGAAGCGGATAATTTCGGAGTTATTTTTGGAATAAAGTCGTCCACTGTGATCTGTAACTTGGAATTTTTTATTACAGTAGTGTCATCTTGAGTGTGGCTACTCTAAAAGATTTCCCCGATTTTTAGTTCAGATATGAGCACTTTTCCAGCAAGACTTGTCGTGCATCCACTATGATTACGAAATGTACACAGTTCAACACTATAAGATCCACTCAATATAGACTTCCTACGACTGTTGGGATTGTCCATTCCGAATATCAAGTCACTCAGTTTGTCAAGGTTATAAAACTAAATTTTATTGGACGTTCTTATTTAAGGCTTTCAAATTGTGTAATTCATTATAACGTGTGCAGAAGCTTATTTAATTCAAAATCGCAAGAGCAGCAGAAGTGCCTAACAATTTAATCCTTGCACTTCACTTGCAGATTATTGCAAATATTGCCATTGGTTGTTTCAGATTTAATCCTATCAACATGTGAGATGTATTATCAACAACTGCACCACTTCATTCAAAGACAGAGAAAGAAGAAAGACTTTTACAACAGATTTGCCTTGCACATCACTTCTGTTTCCATATCTGTCAAGGTCGTTGACAGGGCAGACAAAATACTACTACCTTGTCAAAATGTTTTGGATGTTAATTCCTCTGGGAACCGACGCCGGAAAGTTCCGCTTGTGGAAACGTCTGTTTGTATGCTTTAGTGATCGGGTGGAATCGTTAGTGCGTCGTCGCCTGCATAAGCATGAGACATGAGCATGAGCGGGGATCACATAGATAAACTGCTACAACGCATATCAATCAGTAACGTCATTGAATAAAATATTGTCACATCCGGTGGAACTGCACATTATCAGCATTATGTGTGTGCAGTTTTGAATTGTAATATTGCTACCCCGAATGAGTTTTCTTCAGGAGTAGAAATAATTTAAAGTACGCTCGTTTCTTATGGTCGCAGTACCCACTAAAATTTGCCAAACCATTCAAACATTTCACTTTTGGAGGTTGGGGCTTCAGATCATTCTGTCTTCTGTAGGTTTAAAATGAAACTCTTCATCTTAGTTTACAGTTTTCACATATTTTGGTTTCATCGTAGGCCTACACCATATACGCTGAGATTATGTAACTGTAACTGTTCATGGAACAGTATGATTCTGCTGATATGTTTTGTATTTTTGTGTTATTACGGTCATACTTACCTTGCGTGAAATTCCGGGAACTAGAAAAGGATTTATAATGTAAAGTATATTAATCCCTGTTCAATATTAGTTCGACGTGTACGCCGGGTCCGGGTAGTACAAGATACAATACTAGAAGATTATTAACTTTAGTTTACACTTTCATAGGGTCAATAAAGTGAAGGGGTGAACGGATAATAATCAGTTCCTCTGACATCAGAATACCTGATAGCACTCTTCAATGACCTGCAACTTCGGATTCATCCACGCATCTTTCAAGTACGTCCGCCGTATAATACAACCATTTCCTCAACCAATATATAATTTATCGTTGTCACCAGCCATGAAAGTAAAGGATGACCGGTTGCCTGTCCTATCGCACGTAGACTGGGTAGAACCTCTGCGGAATACAAGGACTAAATTACTCCGCACAAGGGAGTATGACGTAGACAGGACTTTGGTTCTTGCCGTCTTAACCATTCTGCTTCCTTTACGACTTCCACTCCATTGGCTGGACATATCCGTGACCTTCTTTTGTTCCTGTCCGAGTTTCCGGATTGTCACTTGCGGATTGTAATTTTTATGTCTTCCCTTCACATCCTAGAAACGTTCTAGCCCGGAACAGTTTCACACATTACTTTAAGACTGGGCTTAGATGATCGTGGAACTATACTAAATACATTAGTGAGTGGTGGGATTTGAACCTAGGCACCTGTGGATCGGAACCTTGAGTTCTGCCACTTGACCACATCGTTCCTCTACGGGTACTTCAAAGAGTTAAACTTCACTTTGATTCAAGCCACGGGTGTAGAATTTATGCCGTATTCTTAATTACGGGGACCCTGGTTTGGAATTTTAATACGAAGAATTCACCATCTCAAAAGCGAAAAAACTTTTTCCTACAGTTACCTAACCATGTACATGTTCTCTCACTGATTTGAGAAAGCAAAGTGGCCAATTCGCTCATCAGTGAGACAATGTTAACATTGTCTCACTCTAATTACTTTGTCTCACTCCAGATTTGCAACGTGAAGGCACGAAGTAGTGAGCGCGTAACATGCAGGCAACGTCGTATGCGCGCGAAATACGTTGGCAGCACTGGCTGTAAATCAGCTGGTCAGCTGTTGTACTGTTGTAATTGTCACTTCACATTAAATGCTATATTAAAAGTTCACTTCTGTGTAAAAGTAGGTTATGTTTCTTCACAAATTTTATTTGTTTTATGGTAACTGTAGGAAAAGTATAATGTGCAACTCGAGCTCAAAGTACAATTGCCTCACTCGAGAAACCATTCCTGAGTAAGGATTTCTCTCGAGTGAGTCAATTGCTCACTTTTCTCACTAGTTGCACAAATAACTATACCTATGTGACATTTTAAATTATTAGACATCAGTCCTGTTAAATATTATATTTTATACATATACTGACAAGACGCAAATCAAAGAAGTATAAAATAAGAAGAACAAAACAAACTGAAATACAGGTGGCACTGGAGAGAAGAAGAAACATCATGATTCAGTCAGTTTTATTTAGTTAGTGGCAGCGATCAGCCTGAACAGTTTTGATCAGTTTATTATTTTTATTCTATTATTATTTTTCAACGTGACAAGTTTTAATTATGGTGAATGTCAATGATGAAACTATTGACATACCACAATGTATAGATGATGTGGTTGCATACTAAAGGCCTTACGAAGTTCTAAGGAACTAAACTAGTCTTCATACCAACAACTGTGGTTGGATAAGGTAATCATTTTATTGTTTCTGTATTTTTTCCCAAAATTTTTATAGTGAAAGACTTCTAGTAAAATTTTGGTTGGGTTAGGCAAGTTGATCCCAATTCATTATCTTGTAATTCTTTTAGTTATTGTTGTGATTTTATACTCAATGATGGAAATCGATCTTTGAGCATCGATGGTCAAAATCTGGTGAGTCTTTAATCTACATTAAATCCTGGGAGTAGTTGAATGAAGTCCCAAGAAACTTAAACAATACTTTTAATGTACAATGTAGCCTAATGTACATTTTTTGAATTGGCAAAACCCATGTTTTCTTTTTACCCTGGACTGAATATACACTTAACCTCTCCTCTAATCCTAAAGGCTAGTTGTGTCACGAAAATTGCCTCATGTTTCAGTACCCAACATAGTAAATTACTGTTACTGTTACCGACTCTTAGTGTTATCAACAAACAAAGTAGCTCAACCCTTGTTTTCCGGGTATATTGTGTTGGAGCCATTATGGTTCTGTAGTGTAAGCGAGCGGTTGACGGCGGCAAGTTATTACTCTATGCTCTGTGCCATAGAGCAATTACGTATAAACTGCTGCCTCCATGCGCCACGGATTGTTGGGCTTCCTGGATTACAGTTAGCAGACTCGGATCATATCACCTGCCACCTGCAACTGCAGTAACTGCACCTTCACGTGGTTCTAATTATACCTCTGTGGTCGCCTGTGTGTGTCATTGTACAACCTATTTCAGAAAACACCATTAAGTTCAGTATTTATTAACACTGTTGAGATTGAAGATATGTTTATGCGTTAAGAATTTGAAGTATTGGAAAAAGTAAATAGATATTAAATACTGTAGGTTGAAACATAACGTTTTTAATTGGTGTTGAACACAAATTATGGGACAAATCTGGACGTTAAATAACATTATGGGACCAAAACATTATGGTCTATCAGTAAAAATAGTTGCAATCAACATGATATTGAAACCGGTCGCTTCACTTTTTCAAAACTAATGCATATTACAGTACTTTCTTTATACAATAAATGCAACATGGTAGTGGTGTATAAGTTACTGTTCAACCCTCAATAACATGTATTACAAGTACTGTACACTGATGCGAGGTAATTTTAATATTTCAGCGAACTGCTTTCAAATGCTACTCGGATTGCTCTTTGCAAAATATTAATATAGAAATAATCTACGACATAAATATCTTTCAAAACAGAAATACGTGTTCCTATCTTGTGCGTTATATGTTTACCATTTTGCCAAATCGCTCAGAAGAAGGATAGAATGGTTGGTTGGAGTTATTTAGACAGACAAAACTGCAGACTAATGCAGTTAACTATGCGCTATCTGTTATGACCAATCACTGACACCTCATTGTCATCATTCCTCGGTGACAGTTCAAGGTAAATAGCTTCTGGATTTAAATAACTCCTAGAACACTCAGGACTACTAGGACTCCTGGTATATCTACTACTTAGTATATACTAGTAGTCCTAAGTGTTATCGGGGAAGGGTTGTTATTACTTTCGTATTTAAAAAATCCTTACTAATAGTTATAGATAAGGTCTACTAAGCCTTCATAATTCCATGAATGTTATGTCATTACATAATATATGTAATTAATTTAACGTACTCGAAATTTCCAAGAAACCTTCTACTTACGATTTTCAAAACCCCTTACAAACCACTTTTTCTAGTTATACGAATATCTGTGTTGAAATATTTGTTTCGACAACATTTTTCGTGGTTATAAATACTTTAGTTACCAATTTGAACTAATTTTATTTTCTTGTTACAGGTACGTGGTGTTGAATTACTTTCGTCTTTTGTAAGTAAAGTATATACCATAAATTACTAGTAATTGGTTTAAATTATTTTTTAAGAATTAAAATTGTTTAAGGGAACTTAAATAATAAGTTAAGTTCAATAAAAAATACAATTCTTAAGAGAAACCCAAAGTGTATTCCAGGAAAGGTAGTAAAGAATTGGCCCAAGTGAAAGGCTTTAAAGAAAGACTGAGAGCAAAGCGTTTCCTTTTATCTGTAGAGAACCATCAGCTTTCAAAAGGTCAATAATTTTGTTTTACAGAGAGCCCCAATACTCTTTAAACGCAAAGTTTTCTCTAGTTTTAACTTCACCACAGTTTCAAGTGTATCCTAATGGATGAGGAAAGTAATTTCCAAAGATTGATTTTTCATGGGTGCGCCTTTATGCAATTTAGCCAATGTTATTCATATTGGGAGTAAACATGATTGTATTTTTTATGGCATTCAGTTTGAATAAATGCTCGTTAATAATTTTAAAGGACCTCCTTAATTTTTAGACAGGCAATTCTGTAATTTAACTACTGTACTTATCTTTGTTCTCATTGTTTTCCTGTCGTTAGTTAGTTATTTAACTAAATAAATGCTTAAACGTTTCATCAATAGTTTAAAAATACTTGCACAGCAACACCGGCTGTTTACATTTTTGATAAGTCAACTATTGTATTTTGCTTGTCCTCATGCAATCTCTAGAGGTTAACTGTAAGAAAGAACCATGAGGTCCTAAGATCGCTTTAATAAAGAAGAATTTAATTCTTCTTGCTTTACAAGCGACTCCTAAACATAACAGAATGTATATTCTCAAATTTGAATGCGCTACAAAAGTTGTACCCATTTTGAAATTTTCTCGTTTAAAAGTTGACTTTTGACATAAGTACTTGCAGAAGTAATAGTGTATGTTTTTTCCTAGTCATATAGCTCAATTTAACTAAGTTCCACCATTTATTCTTAGGAATAAGTTTCTTTACATAAAAAAATGTATGCTTCTTGTATTTGAAACCATTCATCTGTACATGAAACTAACCTGATTGCAACCGAAGTATTTTAGTTGAAAACTATCTCTAGTACTATCCCACTGAAATACATCAACCAACACTTTTCCCTTACTAGCTAAGCAGTTTCCTCTAGTACCCCCCCCCTCCCCCCCACAACCACCCCCCCATGTACCACTTGATGCTTGACGCCGCGATGCGTTCACCCCCCCCCCCCCACCGCCCTTATCTTCTCAAGTGCCTTTGTGAGGGAGTAAGGGAGGATGTCTATGAAGCTTCTCAGGAGGCGATTATGTCTTTTCAAAGCCGCGAGGGATGTTTATAATAGCTTGTTATTATGGACGACCTTTTTTCGAAAGGTTAAAACAAGCTAATTACTTCTTTAAGTTTTCTCATTGAAATGTGAGATACTGTTAACCAGTAGGGTGGAATTTTTTAATGAATTTTCACGGATACTCGGTATGGGAAAACTAAGAGTATACTGTCGGAAATCCGTGCATTTAAAATTAAGATATTTATTTGTGAGAATTAACAATAAGTATGTTAAATTTTAACCTAACCCAACCCAGTATTGTAAGCGATTAACTAAGAAAAGTATAAAACTTTGAGGTGGTAAGGATGTTACTTTTACAAAAATTTAAATAACTTTCCAATTATTGTAACATTATTTTACTACTGCATGTTACTAGTGGTAGTAACATTAGTTACAAGGAAGTGCGAGGAACCTCAAAAGATTTTCAATATTATAGAGGTAGTAAATTTAAATTAAACTAAATTCTATTCAAAACACTCGATGGAGACGTATGTAATAATTTCACACCACAACTTATTCCAGGGAGGAAGATGGATTGAACAATATCAGAAAAGATAGTAAATAGAATATTTGTTTATCTCATCATGTGTGCGTTCTCAATTCAACGCCACATTTGTGTTTATAATGTTATAAACACAAATGTGGCGTTGAATTGCGTGTCATCGCACAAACAATGAGAAGGCGACAAACTCAAACAGACTTGTATAGTTTCCAAGTGGAACAGTCATTGTTGGAGGTCCTTGTACTCAAACATATCGTGAGGACTACGATAATGGTCACTCTGTGGGATGGAGGTTCGATTGCGTTCAACTATTCATCTTAACTGTTCTCCTAGTCTGGTACACCAGAAAGCTTTTACGGCTAGGGAATTAGTGTCCTCTCTTTCGGGTAAAGGTGATAATATACGTAAATGATTTTAAGTCAGTGAGTAAAGGCTTGTTCAATTTAGGAGATAAATGATGCATTTTGATACTTTGAGTTGATTAACATACATACAAGTATTCACTAGAGCTTATCGCTGTCTAAAGTAGGTGTAAGTGGTTATAGCGCTACCTGGTAAGCTTAATGTCAGCGGTTCGATCTTGAAAAGTCAAATCCGTTGAGCTACAGTTGGAGGCAGCATTGACTAGACAACTCTGCTAGAAAATCGAGGCGATGTAATGTTGTGAGGTTGTTACCAACTAGGAGAATCTGCTCGTTGGTCATATCTTTACATATGTACCCCACAATCCCCTAGTTCAAATGTACAATGTACTTTATCCCCTAGTGCAAATTGCGCCAAACGTCTTGCAATTCTCTCACTGAGTGTATCTTCACTTGTATCTCTAACTCATTTTTGGATTTTTCAACATTGTACCCAGCTGCACTCGAAAATTGTGTTTTCAAAAATAGTCCTGGCTAAAACAGCGTGTCTTAACCAGTAACAAAGCTGTACAAGTGATCTAACTCTATTCCTTTATATGAAATACGCATCATTGTATATCTCGCTTAATCTAATGATTATAAATCCGCCCATCTCATCACAGTGGTGTTTTACTTGCGATTTCCTGGTAATTCTGTGTATGTTCGACTGTGACACTGATCTACTTTACAATCAAGGATTCCAAACATGTCTTGTGACCCATATACAAGTGTTGCCTCCAATGACATACCTGTAAACCTCAGCTGTGATCACAACTTATCGCAGAGGTGGCCGAGGTCGCTGGGAGGCTGTCCACCTGAGCCAAGGTGGCCTCGGTTCTTGGCCTAGTTAGAGTTCAGGTTACACAATCATCAACCGGTTCCTTCTCCTGGCCGATGTCACCGATGTTGACGTTGAACTACCAAAAACACATGCTTCAATATTTGAATGATTAATAGGTTTTTGTAGGAAACTTGACGAAAAATTACAATCAAAGATGGGTGAGTAAAAAAAATCTGCTCCAAAAACTCCTCAGAGTTGCTCATATTGAAACATGTTCTATTGTATTTTTCATGTAATATACTGTAAAATACCTGTTAAAGTTATTGCAGTGACTGCTATTTCAAAGACTATCCAAAGAGATTTAGGTAAACTTTAACAGAAAAACCCCTATACGTTTTCATAGTTTACCTATCTACTTCTTATACTTTACTCTCAGTTTTTCGTATACACAATTTACGTGGGATGATTTGTTTGGGGCACGTCATCTCGAGTAACATGAAGGGAAATGTCGTGATGGGTGATCTGCATCAGAGGCGACGAAGGCTCCCCGTGACATCCTGATAGTTGTTTTTGTAAGACGCTACCACCGCGGTAATGCGGAGATCAGTTACCGCGAAACTGGTTCCAACCTCCGCCGATCCCAAGGTTCGCCAAGCTGCTATCGGGTTTCTCCGCAAGTATGCGCCGTTTTCCGCCAGCGGTCGGCCGAGCCCCTACAGCTGCTGCCTGGGGGATCGTGTTGCCCGGGGGCTGATCTCGGTTTCGTGCTTCACCGGACTCTGGTCAGTTCCCATCGTGGTGTGGTAGGTTACGCAACCTGTGGTTTTCGAGGGTCCCCAGGGCACTTGTAGATCAAACCTTTGTCTTGAGTTAGTTTGTGCCTCAAGGTGAAGTGTTTTGCACGCATTGTTTATGGTGTTTTCTAAAGGTTGAGAAATCTTACCGAAGGCAGCAGTAGTCTTCAAATGGCATAGGCTACATCGTAAAATCTATCAAGGTGCTTCTGTTGTATTGTGTGCAGCTTGACTGCAAATTATTCTAGGCTATCATAAATTGTGTAGTAAGTTATTTAAAAATCAAATGGCGATGCAGGTTTGGTCCTACCAGCTATGAGCGAGGATGGTGATGGCGTGGAGTTGATTGGTGGCTACGTATTGCTGGAGCCCCAACTCTCACACACTGATGAGCTGCTCGTTGCTCCCACAAGTAGACGTCGTGTCGTGTCGCTATGTTGGTCAACAAGATTAGCCGAGATTTGGCGAAGCGTGGAAAGCCAAATCGTCGGCAATATTAGCGGGCATTTCGCCCAAGATATCGCACTAACGCTGCCAATTTGTCCCGTGTTCAGCAGATTTAGCTCCGCTACGCCATCGTGGCCGCCACGCCGTGTCCAAGGTCGGTGGCGGTGCCGGAAGATCGCCGGATGTGAGGGGGGCTCTGCCCCATCCGGTGGCGTCTCCACCTGCCGACGCTCGCTGGCTACCGGGAACAATGCCTCCTGCAACTCTCACTATCCTATAGCCATAGCCCTTTCTCTGGTTTCGTTCAAGTTTGCTTTTCGGCTACACTAATGCATTGCATTTCATGCCGTTTCTTTCTCTTCAGCATTATTGTGGACCTGCTTCAGCTAACAACAGATTCGTTTATTATCAGTCTGTGAATGTTGAAAAGCAGTCCTGATAGTCAGAATGCCCTCCGTTTGATACTGAGATAAGTTAAAAGTAAACCTAGTTGTAAATATTTAATCAAACGAGAGGTCGTCCAGTGGTCGAAACTCGACCAAAAATATGTAATGTACTCACTTATCTATTTTCACCCCACACTGTAAATAAAACATGTGATTGGAGTTTCCTCCATTTGTTTTGATTTTCTGTTTATATTTCGTTGTTATTTCGTAACCAGCATAGCAACGCATAAGATCCATGTTAATTTTTTCAAATTTTTAAACTCATTTTTTGTGCTTATCTTTGAGTCTATTTAAATTTATAAAGGGATTCTGCACACCTACAGGAAAATAGCTTTCCAACGGTATGCGTAGATTTTCCCTACGATGCACACGAGCTGAGAAAAAAGGTTTTAAAGAACATGCTTGCCTATTAATATATAGATAGATAGTGGTTTTGTGACATCTGATGCAGATCTAAATGACATCTGAAAGTCAGTTACCCACAGCTTATCACCCTTTCCACGCTCATCTTTTATTCATATAGATAAAATAGCTCAGTTGCACCCCATAGTAATTGGTGATTAAGTGTGGTAATTCACCCTTTAATGACGCATTACACCAACAACAATCTATGAAGCTAATTTGTTCTCGCAATAACGGGTTTTAATTCAACATTTTCGAATCAGTTTACGTTGCAGCACAATATTCAAATGATACGTAACAGTCGGTACAGTGCGGTAGTTTCCTTGTTAAAAGTTGTAGGTTGTGATGTTTTAATTGGCCATATGCGGTACTCGTCCACACAAACTAAAACGATAGCAATGTTGTGTTGAAGGGATTGTCTTCTTTCGCTGTTATATCACCGAGTTTCAGTGAGAGATTGATAGCTGGAGTTTGAAACCCAAACGTGTTGCCACGGTGAAACACCCCAAGCTGTGTTCAGACTTACAATTACCCTTCGAATCTACAGGATTCCGTGCCAAATTGAACTGTTCTGGATCCCGCACACTGTATGAATACCTAACTACTATCGCTTCATCCTCTGGTGTTTCCCAAAGTTTTAACTTTTGCAATATCTACACCAGGTAGTATAAAAATTACACAATACGTATTTTTCGAGAATTCTAGTTGGTAAATTATGTTATGTTACCCAACATAACCCAAATGAAACGTATCATTGTTTTGTCCCTGTAATTAACCAACTGTAAGATTAATTATGCACTACATTTTATAATTCATGATAGGCTTTTTGCAACCGGGACCGGGAGAGAACGCAGGAGTTCTTCGTGTAAACACTAAAAACAAAAACAGTTGCACCATCCGACCATTGATAATGGAGATTCGTCAAAAGCATAGTTAAAATTTAATTACAGTAGGTTTAAAGCCGAAACATGTTTATATATTGATTGATTGGCCTACAGATAATTTAAACATAGTTTATTTGTGTTCGCTATGGAGACCAATCAATATTTACTTCTGAGGCCAGAGCTTAATTTTATAGTCGATATCAAAACGGAATAGTCCGTAGTCAACCTAATTCTTCTTCATAAGTAAAAAACGCTAACTTCCCTCTAGTTATGTAAACAATCCTTGACTCTTTTATTAAACGTACATTTTATATCCCGCTGTCATTTGTATAGAAAGGAAGTAACCTCGACACAGTTTCTGTATCAGGTCAAACGAACAATTTATGCGAATCGGTGTCGATAAAAGTTTTATTAACTCGCTGTAACTTTTAAATTGATACTTTAAATGTTAAACTCGTCGATTTTACCAATTCCTCAAGAGTCCGGAGTCTAAAACATTCAGTCTGGCACGTAGACAAGATTAGCATATCTTTGAGTCCGCCTTTTCAGGATACACATAAATTAGACAATCGGAGAGGAGTTTCCCGCCTTTTGCGAAGATTTTCGCTCCTCTTAAACATTAATATTTATCTAAACGAGTTTTAAATCGCGTTCTCGAGTTGCCTGATTCACGAATATCGAGATTCAAATATGCAAGAGTCGGAGGTTCGTGAAGCCGTTGTGAAAAATGGCTGAGTAACAATTATGCAAAAGCTGGGTAAGCTTTGATTTAATCTGTCACGCTCCGACTGCGCTCTGGCGCGATGACGTAATCAGAGCGGATATCAAAGCAATCGGAGTCTGTCAAAGCAACAAAGCTGTTTTTAACTACTCGTTTGCGACGGTTGAACTTTGAAATACAAAAATATTGTTTCTTGTTTATAAGAAAACTCTCAGATTCAGTATGATTAAATATTTAGTTTGCCTTTTCAAAGATAACTAATAATTCTACTTACAATATTCAATTACCTAAAATTAACGTTTTCAAGAATAGAATAACTGCATCGTCAACTTGTTATTGGTCCTAACTGATTAGCAAATTCGTTCTGCAGCTGTATTTGTTTGTAAAATATTATTGTTGTGTAATAGGCTATTATTATTATTATTATTATTATTATTTGTAAAATGTTTGTGAGAATGGTGAAAACTAGGACGTCTTCTCCACCGCTAAGTAACTATGAAAACTCTGGAAAAAAGATAAGTGATTACTTTAAACTCATTCAAAAATACGTACAATAAACTGAAGTTTAAATTCATTCGAGTCTTAAGGACCAACTCATCGCCTGGATCTAATAACCTTCCACAATAAGCGTCACACACATCATAGAAAATATAAAGAATTCGTTAAACGTGCTTAATACATTCTAATTTAAAAAATAAAATATCATAAGTGGAGAAAGTTCTTTAGAACATAGAATAGGTTATACTTTCCGACGATATCCATCCTATTTTCACGGCATGTAAAACGAATGCATATGAAGCATATTTAGTCGAATTGATGTGTGAGGTTGTGCCAAAATATGGAGTAGTTTGTTTTCCCTGTGTCAGTCACATATATGAGCATCTCCCCGCAGCATAATCAGTCAGGTACACGAACCATTCCGAGGTCGACAAACACAACGATGTACGAATCTGCTTGCTCAGAACAAAGAGAGAGAACGTCTCTTTGTACTCTCTTTTTATTCAGCAAAGCATAAAAGAGTTTACAGTTTTGTCAGGTAAATGGCTCCGTCGCGTGTAAGGAAACTGCGAATAATTTGTCCTAATTTTATTGAATTCCTCCATCGCGTTTTGCCCGTTGTTGGCATTGTGTTTTCACTGGCGATTCTCCCTTTCCTTTTAGAAGGCTATAGAACGGACCTTTCGGTTTTATCCTTCATTATAACAAACTGTACCTTTAGTTGAAATTATGCCTAATCGTGGTACAGTACCTCCTTCGCTTGTGGTATCCTTGTTTAACATGGAAAAACGATCCTACATTTGGATATACAGTGATAGATCTTACTAATGAATCCGTGTTTGCCAATCAATGACATTTTTTTTACCAAACAAACCAATTAATGTAAATAAAAAACACTTATCTATTCAATCCAATAAAGAAATATTTGATACATTTTATTGTTTAAATTGATTAGGAATCATTGGTTTCACTTGTACCACATATTATAATAACCAACGAGTTTCATGAGCCTACACAATAAAGAAAGATACACTTTATCCATTCACAATCCTCCTAGTACCCTCCCTTGCTTATTTATGGCTAACACCGCCAACAGAACCCTACATCTGGAAACCCTGAAGTATGTGAATATAATGTTAAATTCATGGTATTTCCTTAATGCAGTAGGGTACATACTTCCTCAATTCGTTTAACGAATTGAGATGTTTGAACAAAAACATGTTACGGTTGAATTCTCGTATCAAAAAACTATCTTAGAAACTTTTTATCTTTATCAATCTGCTAAGAGATTTACTTTGTTTTACCGTTGACACTGACACAGTAGTGTTACCAACTTACACATTCGTTCCGCAAGTTTGATGGCGACAGTCGCGTGTTCGTTGCTCTCATTTCGTTTCAGTCGATTACATTATGAAGGCCGTGTCCTTCAGGTCACGTGGTCAACCCCCCCCCCTCCCCTGTATCATCGATGGTTGCTTTTATTATATCTCCCCTCATCCCACAACTAGTTCGGACAAAGGTAGGCTCCTTTTCCTTTTTATTTTCCCTTGGCGCCTCGCTTTGCTCCAAGGCCACTCTGGATGGGTCCAAGAGGGAAAGTGGGAAGCATTCCATTTTTTTTTATTAAAGCCATGTTAAGGGCGAAAGCGAACACTTCAGTCAACTACCAGAATTATGCTTACCAGAAAATTTTAGCCGAAATTATGCTTGTTATGACGGTTACATGTCGGTCAGCTGTCAGTGATCAGCTGTTTTCAGCAGTGACGTCACCGCGGACACGTGACTTTGTGAGGTACTTGTTATTAGAGCTCAGTTGCAAAGTGGTGCGCATTGTTGGTAAACAGTCGCAGTTAGCTCAATTGTTTTGTTTGCGGTCGCTGAACGTATTATTATACTAGTTAGGTAAACCGTTGCTGGAATGGAACGTGCCCTGTTTGGTAAACGAGAGGGTTACTCAATGGTAACAAACTTACTATGTAATTACAGTTCATATCTATATTGAAATAACGAGGCACATAGTAGTCGAAGTATAGGTTTGTTCTTGAAATCAGCACACTGATACTGTTGAAGTTTGTAGACTGAAAAAACTGTACTTTGTTACCTTAACAGAGTAATGACAGTCTCCAACGACAGATATTATGCTAACTTTCCAATAATGTCATAAATTTAACAGTCATTGATCAAAATTACGATCAATAGGAGTTCGTGTACTGAATGTACTTGAATTCTCATTCAAACCAATCAAACGGCGGCATTTTGCGTTTGTACATAGTTCAAATGACCCATAAACCATTTGCGTTGCTAAACATCTTACAATTGTTTATTTGAGTTTGAAACAAACAACATAACGTTATGACCATTGAGAGATCATACATAGCCAACGTCAATAAGCATCATAAACAAAGCCTGATCAGTCCTTCGATGTGTAACAGTGTTTGACATGTTGACTGACCGTTTGAAACGCAAACTTCTCTGTGTCGTGTGTACTTTGATAGAAGAGGCAAGGTAAGGAGGAATACACAGACGGAATCAGTCGATAAGTAGGGAGGGACGGGGAG
Organism: Macrosteles quadrilineatus; assembly: GCF_028750875.1. NCBI lineage: Eukaryota > Metazoa > Arthropoda > Insecta > Hemiptera > Cicadellidae > Macrosteles > Macrosteles quadrilineatus. Next base: position 98,658,316 of record NW_026542597.1, on the reverse strand, counting down.
AAGTCAACCCAAAAACCTGAATACCGCCCAGAGAGCAGCGCGGAGTGACCTTGACTTGCGCGGGGTCAGGACCTGTCTGGGCACGTATAAACATGATTTGGACATGATCACACCAAGAAGTCTGTACAAGTTGCAGGGTAGCCTGTTTGGTGGTTTCGCTGTGAATTTTAATATTCCTTAATAATTACGAATGAATTTTGGAAAAACACATCTTTTACTCTCCAAATCCAAAACTTGTGAAAATTTTCGAAGTACACTCCCAGTACAGTCCGAAGTACGGCCAGACGCCGTTGTGGCATTTTTAGGTATAGGCCATATACCGCCTTGTAATTGGTTGAGTATAAGAGTATAATACATCGAAAAGTGCAGTATATTTTCTCGCTTAATCTTATTCTCATATCATAATCTTTCTCGCTTATTCATATCATCATAAGAATACTTAGTCATGTATTATAAGTATTATGTATTATATCTAGAAGTGTGAGGAATAACCTGTATATAATTTTTGCCCTAAAACAAAACAACATTTTTGCACAACTGGGTCCAGTAGATTTAAGTAGTCACTCGTGAAAAACTGTCCAAACTGTTTTTATCTCCGTGCAAACAACACTTACAGAAAGTAATAAATTATCGGAAAACAATTTTGCTATTTGCCAGGCTGTTTTGGGTAATGTCATATGGACGCATTTTTGGTTGACACTTTTTATTAGAAATACTCATACACTTATAACTGAATAATATCTCTATTGTTTACACGCCTTATCAAATTCTTCGAGCGTGAACACGTACAAACTTTTGAAACCGAGATGAAAACTTGAAACCGATATGAAGAATGAGACAAAACAAAACCGCCTCTACAAACAATATGTCTCATATTCTCGGAACGTTGAGGCGGAGTGATATTGATGAGTCAGCTGTTAACTATTCACTGAGTGCACATCGTAGATAACTGCTCACGATATCAGTCATGTTAGTGATAACTGTTAACACCTTGCTGGAGATTGGGGGGTTCTAGATGCACTATTTATCGGGGGAGTGTTCTCATTAAATTTTCAAATTATCACGTATTGTATGTGACGACACAGAGTCGAAGGAACTACTTTTTGTGGTAACAAAAGAGTCTGCACTCAGTGACGATAAGTTTTTTTGTAAAGCTACTTTGTAGCGATTCTGAATATATAACACTATTCATATGCTGTTCAATGGGTATTGGATGGGGTTTTTTGTCATGCCTCCCTCTATTCCCGTTTGAAGCTTTTGAATTTGAATTCGTCGAGTCGCACCTCGCACCTGACCGTTGGATTGTGGGAGGGGGAGGGGGTGTAAATCCTCCCCTCAATTCACCTTGCCTAGGCTGAACTATCGCCCGACGCACAAAAACTGGCTTCTCAAACTTGCTACCTTCTCACCTTTGTTGGGATGAATTGATATACACACCTTTTGTCATACCTTTTTGGGGAGCGGCTGTTATAAAGCAGAGGACTTTTGACTGATGTGGGATCAAAGTCCGCCAATAATCAAAGGTTTATATCAAGTATTCGGTTATAGTAGTCATGCTGTGACCGATGGTTCAGTAGGTTCATGAATGTAGGTTGTAGGAAAGAAGATATTGTTCTCAGATAAGAAGAACTTTCTCCCTATTGGAGAACTCGCTTCAAAACACTCCATGATTGCAACCGCTCTATACCTATGATTGCAGAGTAGCAACCTGTTGTGCCAAAAACCAAGACAGTTGGAATATGTTTACAGCTTAGTTCAAACAAACTTCACACTCGACCCCTGGGACATGTTAACTGGGCGAGTTTATTTGTTCGAGTTGCCGCAGTTTATAGAGTTCGGTATTTGCTGAAGTAGCCACTTTCTGGTCGGTAATCAAGAGTTTATTTGGCCAGTGGCGCCATGTGGGTTCCCTCTGCTGCACTATTTGTGCGAATTATCGTTTGAACCCCGATGTTAAAAACAGCCTTCTTTATTTAGCTTTCTGCTGATGCTGCGTTCCGATCGGTTTATTTCTGGTTCATGTTTGTGCTGGGTTTGATATGTAAAAATAACTCATCAAAGGTGTGTTGGTTCGACCTTGATTAGATTAGGATACATTTATCAATAATGCAACAAGTAATAGGCCAAGTTTGTTTGCACAAAACTTATCGAAATTAACAGTTGTAAATCATCAGGTTAGGATTTGAATTATGTCAAGTACAACATGTAACATGATTGCAGCAAAACAGATGTCCATCTACAATCTGAATGTTTTCTCCTACTTTCAATTGTTGTAAACTCACTTTGCTACTTTTGCAACTAAACTATCATTCTACTTAGTCTGAGAGAAGTATTGTATCATCAATCATTAGGGATTAGGTTCTGTAGTATTTGTTTATATTTACCCAGTTACAGGCTCTGTTGATAGCTTTGTAACTACCACTTAATTGAAAACTACAGTTTTGAACTAAGTCGTTACTTACACATTACAGTTTTGTTTGAGTTTTCTTCCCTGCTGTGGACATTTTGTAATATTTCTCCTAGTCGATTTTTGTAAAGCTTAAAAGTTGAAATGTCTGGTTTTTACATTTCTGTCGCACAACTCGAGCGAGGCCATTCACATTCTGTATCTGTATCCTTGCTGCAATACAACGTAGTGGGCAATTAGCGACGACGGACACGTAGACTTGATTGGATAGGAGTCTGTCGTCTGTAGCTACTTTCCCCGCCATGACACAACCTCGGTGACATCATCTGTTGATGTTTACCCCAACCTCGGGTCGTGACAAGTGACATCTCGAGAGTCTGTCCGATCTGGCGGCAACATTCCTACATTGGCGGGAGTCTGTCGTCTGCAGCTACTTTCCCCGCCATGACACAACCTCGGTGACATCATCTGTTGATGTTTACCCCAACCTCGGGTCGTGACAAGTGACATCTCGAGAGTCTGTCCGATCTGGCGGCAACATTCCTACATTGGCGGGAGTCTGTCGTCTGCAGCTACTTTCCCCGCCATGACACAACCTCGGTGACATCATCTGTTGATGTTTGCCCCAACCTCGGGTCGTGACAAGTGACACCTAGTCTGTCCGATCTGGCGGCAACATTCCTACATTGGCGGGAGTCTGTCGTCTGCAGCTACTTTCCCCGCCATGACACAACCTCGGTGACATCATCTGTTGATGTTTACCCCAACCTCGGGTCGTGACAAGTGACATCTCGAGAGTCTGTCCGATCTGGCGGCAACATTCCTACATTGGCGGGAGTCTGTCGTCTGCAGCTACTTTCCCCGCCATGACACAACCTCGGTGACATCATCTGTTGATGTTTACCCCAACCTCGGGTCGTGACAAGTGACATCTCGAGAGTCTGTCCGATCTGGCGGCAACATTCCTACATTGGCGGGAATCTGCCTTTGAAGAAATCCGATATGTTATTGAATTTTCATCGTATCGATAAATTACTGATGACTCCAGCAGATTATATATCCTAATAAATGTTAGGATACCCTGGAGGTGGTGTTCTACTGTAGTAAAATCCAAATACAATAGTTCCATAAAACACGAATCTTTTTTGTATATTTATTTTTCAAATTTGCGCTGACTAGAATATTATAAAGGTGTGCTGCCAAGCTTTTCAATTCTTTTGCTATTACATGTTAGTACTTGTTTAATTATTCTACTTGTACCAGTTTTTAAAAGAAATATTCCACATTAATTGCATGTACGGATGTTTAAGTAGGTCAATGTGAGATATTGTAGTATCCTACGACGGTATACACATCACTACCGCTAGCTAGGGAGTTGTGTAGTATAAGGTAGTATCACTGGCATTTACTCAATTAGACACTGTTGGTGACTTGACGATTGTAGGTAAATACTATCCTAATTAGGAACATTCTATTGTATACGGACATGATCCAATTAGCACATGATTGAACACGAACGGTGCTATCATACTAGATCTAAATGTTTAAAAAAACTGTCTATTTATATAATGTATACACATTTTTACGAATAATAATATGATTTATTTGATTGATTTTTCATGCAAATACAATATTTTAATAATTTGATATTAAGTTAATTCGAAATCTAATGAATGCACACGTGAACAACACAAGGTAAACTGACAGTGAAGTTCCATGACCTAATAAATGAACTAAATGATCAACCGATGTTATGATCATTTAGTTCTTCATGACAATTATGGTTTGGTCCTCAAGTATATAAAATAACACCATCGTCCTCAATTCTCACAATTTTACATTGGTCGAAGATTGGGTTTTTTTTCGAACAGGTATGAATTTTTTCTCAACTCTGTCATATGGTAATTCTTTTGTATTAGGTAAATTTTATCATCGAAAATTGAACTTTTGACCCCCTAATAAGACTTATTACCTTTCTTACACCAATCCAAAGGACAAAATGTAACAATACTTCTTCATAAAGTAAAATCGCACTATGACAATAAATTGATAATAACCTGAGCAGTACCAATAGTAAGCAAACTATGGATAGTTTAACATTTATACTTTTTAAGTTTATATTTCACATTTATTAAAAGGCAAATTGTACTATTTGATTATTATTTTTTTACTTTTCACCAATCCAAATGACGGATGAAAACAATGTCGTCATGTGAAAATTAAGTACTTATAATTAACATGGGAACAATAACAATAAGATATTCAATAATTAAGGGTTGTATAAATACAAAATATAAATATTGGTGGTATGTATAATTGGGACATTTCCCCCCGATTTCACGTCTTTGATAGAAGCGCGTTGCTAATGTATTTGATTGACGTGAAAAACTCCGCTTTCCCGATGTTTCCGGGTCAGTGGTTCTAAACGCCCTCTCGGCTCTCACTCTGCATACAATATTGTACCTTTGTAAACAGCTGATTGGTATACGAGGGAAATGTACACTTCACATCACTGCGAATCAACGTTGCTCATTCAAACGTAGAACAGTTTTATTTATATTCGATGTTACTATTACATTTTTAGTTACTTGCCGCTTGAACTTCAAAGGCTATATGTTTATGCGGTGGTATAAAATGCAAGTAGTCGTGTCCTGTGAACTGGCGTCCAATAGTAAAGCTGTAATATATTTCAACAGTTAGTCGACATCAGCGCAGTCAAACGTCACCAACATGAAACATAAATTAAAACACGCTACAGTTTTTACAATAGGACTAGCCGTCTACTTGCACTATTCAAAGATTATTGTAACCTATTTTAACAACGTATAGAACGTTTTCCCTCTATTATAACCTTGACCCTATCAAAACCACAGAGTAGTGACAAAGACATAGAGTATAAAGCGTCGACCTTGGTGCATGGAGCAAGGAGTGTGGAGCGTGGGCGCTACAATGGCGATGGCTCTTCTTCCTACACCTCGGGCGCTGTCTTCTGTTGAAATATTCAACGCTTCCACCTTCTACCAGTCCTCGCGGTCTGTCTGAGATCATCTTGACCTTGGGGTGACACTGACAGCTCGTGTGTGTGTCAAGTGTGCGATTCCTGGTTGGTTAACTTCCAAATCTGGTTTGATTCCGGATAAAGTACAAGTGAAGGTATTAAATCCAAACGTTGAGCAAATGTTGAATGGTTTCGTCTGGTTGAAGGTTTTTGTTGATGCTTGAAAGAAAGAATATGCGTTTAAACTGTAACATGAAATGTTTTCGGGGGTGAAACCATTGTATAGTGGATATTTGGTGGTACGACAAATCTTTTTCTGGAGGGACTCCTAACCTCTCCAGTCCTCCACGCAAAAGACTATCGCTACGAAAAAAAAGTTAAATGTTCTTTTCTTTGTGATATGGCTCAAGGGACGCAGTTTTCAGAACACTAAACAACCCCTACACCATAAATATATGGGAATGAATACAATTTTAATACCCCTTGACTTTGAAACTTCCCTTTGAGAGGCTTCCTTTCACTGGAAACTCAAAATAAACTATATTATGTACAATTGAATTTATGTTAGAATCTTAAATTCTCTTTGATATGACAGTTACTACTACAGAATTTCATCTGTTCACTAATAGAATTGAATTTATAACACTATACAGTAGTATATATTCAATGCTAATAGAGAGGAAATGTGACAAGAAGCTGTATTATGTGTCTGCACAGTCTCTATTAGCGGATGAAAGCCCTGCGGACGGTAATCAAAATATTCCTAAAGACTCATTCCACTCCCCTCAAACCCGCCACTTCATGCTTTGATGTGGACTCTAGCCAGAAGGGACTACTTTTGTAAGAGATGAAGACTCTTTCACAACCATTGAGTCTTACTCTTGGAGTTTGTTTTAAAACTTTTCATGGGGTTGTTTAGATAAAATTAACTGGTGAAATCACCCGTTATCCTTTTAAGATAATATAGTTAAAAATCTTGGGATATGCAGGCTAAGATCTGGACACCATGGATAACTTGAAATGTATTCAATGATATTTTTACTACTGGACGATTTACGTTAATTAAATGATGAATGAAATTATATGATAACTTTACTATACCGACCATTATCAGCTAGTCCTTTTTAAAAGTACGTTTACAAACAAATAAAATATTGCTAAAAATATAACGACCCTAGGTTCAACCAAGGTAATTTGTCAAGCACTATCGCCGTTTCCGTCAGTCTACACCATACTGTTATCACATCACACAGCTGATACCGTGGCAGGTGCGTGCGCGTGTGTAGGCGGCCGATGACCAATTGGCCACCGGAAGACGAGTCAAGAACAATTCAGTCAATTAACGGACACATTGCTGCACTTTGTAGGCGGATCGCCAATCTCCAGCTGCTAGGAAGTCAAATAAATTTGGTCACGTTAATTTTGATTTACATCTCTGCTCTGATCGGTGATGAATATTAACATTAGAGTAAATTTTAATACCGATAATGTCGTTAGCTTAACCTAGATGAAAATTTGCTTAGGTCAAATGAGTCCAAACATATTTTCTAGCTACGTCGAATTTTCTCATATCTTATGCATGATACCAATCAGAATGATTCAGTGGGCCACGGCTACTGAACTCTAGAATGTCCAATGTCATAGCGTAAAACCTCCGCGATTCGAAGATGGTTTTGAGCTTACATCTGCATGAAACCAATTTGAAACAATGCAAAACGCCACCGATTATTAGAAAGGTATGGATTTGCGAATAAGGAAGAAATTTAGACTCAAATCGTCTGTTGAAGCAAACATCGGTGAAATTGTTGGATTCGACGGTTCAATTTGACCAATCAATTGTTTTATCTGCGTTAAAAATTCGTACAGGATTGGATTGCTATTGAATTAAAGGCCCTAACAATCTTTTACCCTCAAAACTCTGGGGTCTCTCCAGTCTCTGCTGGCATTTAGATGCGTTTATGGTTGCAATATTCCGTTATCAAATCAGCAATTAATTATCTTGACCATCGTAACGGATTGCGGGCCTCCCGGAGCGCTAGGAAGTGGGTTGCACAATTAAAATACAATAGCAAGAATGCAGTCACTTCCTGCAGTGAACAGTGAAAGCAGGTGTTGTAGTGAGCGCTTGGCAGGAGGACCTCCAGGTTACAGTGGGTTCTGTGGGGAATGGCTTGGTCTGTGATGATCCAAGTGATTGGTTTTGGTTTATGAATACACAAGCAGTATAAAGTGTCATGGTAGTAGTGATGGAATGTCACGGGTCTCTTGATTTTGAGGCCAGAGATTACCTCTCCAGTAGTCCTACTTTTAATGAAATTCATCCTACCATGCTGATAATTTCCTCCCTCGATGTTCATGGTTTAAGTGATTTTTTAAAGATATAAGTAACTGTATAAACAACAGAGCTTATGTTATGAAAACAAAGAAATGTCATGGCACACTGGAATGATGTGGTTCTAATCCAGTAACAAATGATTCAAATATTTTCTTTCAATGTTGAGGGATTTTTTTAGACAATCAGTTGTAATAAACTGCATTTGTAAAGTTTATTTTTTTTCTCTACTGATGATAATTGAAACCATGTTCTTCCATTTAGTACCATACTGACAATCCAATGACAGTTTGCGTCAAAGCTTAGAATCTCACGTGGGATCGAACACAATGTCGCCTTAGTAAATCGGCATGGGCCCAGGGGTGAAAGATGGTGGGGTGCAAATTAGAGAACGATTCCCCGGCTAGGAATGGATGAATGGGGCAAAAATATATCTTGGGCTTATGGCGAGTCACATGCAAACTGCAAGTCTCATCAACCTTCAGGTTCGAAGGTGAACCCTACCATTTCTCCCTGGACTGTTAGTACTCAAATGTTCTTAAAATGATTGCTGAAGGTTGTGGTCCTTGTTTCAGGCGAGGGGTGTGTGGAGAAGCCGCTGTGTACGTTGTGGAAGAACTACACGTCCAGCTGCAAGGCGGATGTCCACATGAAGGTGACCATTACACAGGCTGGCCTGAAAGCTGTCACCAAGGAACATGGACTGACGGAGTACTGGAGTCACCGCATCACCTACTGCGCTGCTCCACCCAACTACCCCAAGGTAATGCTTTGATTCTAATTTGGTCCTTATTTGAGTTACAAACAAAAATAATCTGACTACCCAACTGAAAAATGTCTTGTAATATTTTAAACCTTATTAAACGATGGATAGAACTACATTCCATTTCCATGTTAAATAGTGTGTTGTCCTAGTGAGTAGCATCAGGACTTTGGTGGGAGAGGGGCAGGTTTGATTTCCAGCACATCCGCAAAACATATGGATTTGCTCGCTTAACAATTCCACAGGTGTAGACAGTAAGAAAAACAAATTAATATAGTTGAACTGCGCCACTGACAGAATGCACAGAAGTTATGTACTAATTTCTGTCGAATACGTAAACTTTTAAACCAATCCAACTTCTTAGAACTTTTTATACTGCGTATAGAAATAACATAAAATAATATGTAACTTTGACTGTAGCTCCCACTGTTAGTGGCTCATTTAACTATGTTCAATTTAAATATAAAGAAATTGCTACAGCTGATTCACGTAGAAAGGAACCAGTTCTACTTTGGTACTGTGGTAACTTAAGTACCACACCACCATACTGTGTTGTCAAATTGGTTAGTCTACTTTTGTTTCCAAATGTTGATAATCTAATGTAAGGGAGGAACATAATGTCAATCAGTTTTTTTTATTCCTTTGGAGTAACATTATTAAATCAAATTATATCTGTGTAAAAACATTTTGCCTATCTAATTGATGAGTAAATTAATTCTTTCCATGGTTTTCGCTCACAGCAGCACCAATAAAATTCACCCTATTAAGATGCAAGCCTTAACACAACACAATACTTTTTTGTCAAGATACAAAGTTGACTGGATTTGCGGTTACAGGTATTCTGTTGGGTCTATCGGCACGAAGGACGCAAGCTGAAACAGGAACTGAGATGCCACGCTGTGCTGTGTTCCAAGGAGTCAACAGCCCGAAGGATGGTCACCCAGCTCAACTCTCGATTGGCTCAAGCCCTCACGGAGTTCAAGCGGGACAAGATAAGTCGTCAGAACGCAAGACTGTCATTGGCCAACTCGGTGTATGACAACCCGTCCTTGCCTCGCAGGAAGATCCTTTTGTCCACTGGGTCCCATAACTACCGACCACCGTTGGAGAGGTCAAAGTCTGCACCCAAACTGATGTCCATTGAGGAGAGCCTGGAGGAGGAAGATGAGTGCAGCGATACCAGGAGGTATGTATCAGCTTTGAATTTTGATAGATGTTGATATCCCATTCCAAGTTCAAAATGTTGCCAGTTTAAGAATGAAAATGAATATTGAGTCACTGTTTCATTTAACAATCATATTGTTTTATGTTGATTAGCCAACTTCTTTTTAAGCCAAACTTTGACAACTTAATTATGTGAATGTGACATAAATTATCAAAGTATCCAAAAAATAACGAAGAAAATTGAATTTTGACAGTAGCAGACTCTGTAACAGGCTTATTTAACCATGTTCTAATTTGATAAAATATAAATAGCTTCTGCTGATCCATATAGATGTTGTGTGTAATTTGTTCTCCGAAAGTTAATGGTTAATGGTTTTGTACAGAGACCTTTTAGACTGTTCATCATATATTGGACCTTTTCTCATTTGGAAATTTCTGGACTAGTCCCTTGACTGAACTATAAAGGCTTAACTCTAATGCAACATCCCTTTCTCACACTTCTGTTAAATATTTTAGTCAAACTCAATGGAAATGTTATACCATAATTTGATGTATTGCCATCCATAAAATTGTATGTTACCGTTAGCTATGGAATAAAGAAGGAAAAAAAATACAATTTCCTTCAAGTCTTATTTATAAAAAGATCTAATAGATCTAAGTCTTAGACTATCATGTTTGATTAAATAGTTCTTATTCCAAAAAATAAAAAAATAAAATCGGATAACATTTTATATGTTGAAAAATGTGAAGACCTGTAATTTCTCAGTCTAATTCTACACATGGTTGTTATTCATTCAAGAGGTTTAAAACCAAAGTTTTTAAATTAGAAGCTAATCGTAATCATAATTTTTCAGATCAGTAAGAAGAACGAGGCCATCTTGTCCAAAAGAAGATGCTTTCAAAAAGGCTAGAAGGATGAGCTGTGGAGGCCTCAGCGAGAGACTGATGAAGATCGACACCAACGCCTTGAGGAGTTTTGGCGAGAATAAAATCACCAACTCAAGTAGCGAAATGAACCTGTTAAATGAAACAATAGACGAGGAAGTCATCAAGAATGAAGAAATAGACGATAAGGTTGTTTTAATAAATCCAAGTGGAGGAGACGTTGTGAAGTTGGCAAGGGAGATGAAGAGGAGCATCAGTCTGCAAAGTCACGTGGAAGACGATGACACAACAACTGACGGAGAGTATGATGATGACATGGATACCAACAGCAAGATATCAGAAGAAGACTACCACGAGGAGGATACTTGCAGTATAAAAACATTAGGAGAGTGCGAAGTCTTATCAAGAGATGAAGAAGAGGAATGCGTCAGGTTACCTTCGGTCGAGGAAGAGTTAGTAGAAACCAGTTTACAAGATTCAATCGTTGAAAAAGTAGTTGATGGCTTTGAATTGGATTCTATTAGCTTAGAATCGAGAACCAACAGTTTAGTGAGGGATAGAAGAAAGATGTTTGAGAAACAGGTAGACAATTCGTCGTCGGATGATAAACTCAATGAAAAAGATTCTCCAGTATCTGGAATGCTGGTGCAAAACAGGAGAAAACTGTTTGAAAATGTGCTCAACCCTGATCTACAAGAAATCACTGGAAAAGTTTTTCAAGAAATTACAGAACAGACTGTTCTCGATTTGGATAGATTTAGTAGAACCAGGCTAGAAAAAGGATACGTGGACTTAGAGGAAGATTCTACGCCGAGCCTTCAAAGTATTTCTAGCGGTTCAGATACCTCTACGTCTCGAGTGCTTGACTTTAGAACGGTCGGAGTCAAATCAAACTATGATTTAGATTCCTTGTCAGAAGAAGACAGTGACGAGAGTGGCTACGTCGAGTCCGTACCTCCTGAAGGTGACGACAAAGTCCGAGACCTTCCTCATCATCAGTTGATGAAGAGCTGTATTCTCACACCAAAAACAACCCAGTGCGTACAAGTATAGCAGTTACAGAAACCTTGTAAATAGGCGTATTATCTATCTTTTAGTTTTCTCGAAGAAGAAGTGATACAGTAAAATTTAATTTTCTTCAAAATATAATCTAAAGTGATATACAGATCAAGTAAGTACTTCACTACTTGTAAATTAAATGAAATCATTGATTACTCGCACTATTGTAGATTTGTATAGGATATTGAATACATCACATTCCTGAGATTACTATAAGTATTATTGAAAGATTTATTTCAACTGTTGAATTTAGATTTACCTTACTTAAATCTCAAGTTCTTCATGGTTTATCCATAAATCAATGCTGCAACTGAGTGTCCTTGATATTTGTATATTGTCTTTTATTATTTAGTCATGAATGTAGCAATATAGTACAATACTTTGCAAGTATGTACGCATTATGTTTATTCTAGTCACTTAACATAGAATCATATTATATTAATGTTTTATATTACTTCTATTTGGTTTGCAGTTTCCCATTCTTATGCAATTAATGAAATATTATGTTACCACATATTTTAATTACTCTTGAAAAAAAAACAGTTTTCATAAATTATGGAAACAATCGTATCAGCAATTATAAGATAAACTCTATTCAAAATATTTTCTACGTTTCAAAACAAGGATTGTTAAAAAACATCTCTTCTATTAAGTGATGAGTCAATGGATACAGTGTATGATGAGTACAAAGACTTTCCATAATGTATTGTTAGATTTTACGTGATGAGACTGATTGTTCTAAATAAGTGCATTCTTTCACAACAGTACTGGTCTTTATCGAATGAAGACATGCCTGATGAGAATTTATATTTAGTTATTAAAGATAATTATTTGAAAGTCACAATAACAATGTTTGTGGATCTGAGTAAATCATAGACAAAAAGAATTAAATACAGACCCTCAGCTGTGCTGCGGTTACCATAGGTTCTGGCTCACACCGCTGGGAGCGCCATGTAGTTACGGCGTACGCGCTACGCAACTACACAGCTTCCAGTGGTGTGCGCCAGAACCTATGGTAACCATAGCACGGCTGTCAGTCTATATTTAATTGTTTTTGTCTATGGTAAAATATAATAATAAAATGTATATCCCAGCACTTGTACTCCTTGTCCGTAAGCCAAGTGTTCACAGTACAACAACCCTAGCAATACGTTGTTACTGTTAGAGAGGGAAGACACTGAATGTATAAAAACCTGATAAATTTTGTACATGAGTTAGATTCACATTCTAATTCTGTTGAAAATATTAATGTTTATTATTATTGTGAATTATTGTAAATAAAATAAATGTATATTAAATTTGTTCAACCCGTAAAATGTTCTCTTTGAATATACCTGTTAAAGGATCTCAATTATTCTGTTATACTAAAGAAAAGTTATTCTTATAAAGAATCATTTGAATTTTCAAGAAATTTGGTTTTCTGTGTGTGAAGTAAAAGAAAGTTAAGTCTCAGAACAAACTTTTTTGATATGTTAGGTTAATTCAGGTTTTCTTTACTTTTAGAAACCTTAAAGATGTTCATTTTACGTCAATGGCAATAAAGGAGTCGTGTCCATGCTTCTATGGAGCTAATTGTAACAAAATTCAACATTAAATAGTTATTTGTGAAACTAGTGAGCAAAGGCCTTTTGCACTCGTGTTGCACATTATATTTTTCTTACAGTCACTATAAAGCATATAAATAATTGGTCTTTCAAACACTATACAACACATTTTTAGGTTCAGCTCAGCTGAAAATGTGTTGTATAGTGTCAGCTGGCAACACAAATAGGTGCCCTAGAGAAAGTAGTCCCCGGTCCGTATCACTCCGCTATTTTTTCCTCGGCAAGCAATGTGCTCCGCGACCTGAGAAATTAGTTCCGTATATTTTTGTAATTTGCAGTGGTCTCCGTGCCTAAAAAAATGCTTTAAAGGTATTTTCTTGTTTATTAAGATCGTAGGAATGTTTTAAAAACGTTTTGTGCAACTAGTGAGCAAAGGGAGCAATTGACTCATTCGAGGGAAATACTTACCTAACCTAACCTAACCTAGGAATGGTTTCTCGATTGAGGCAATTGCACTTTGCACTCGAGTTGCACATTATATTTTTCCTATACCATAAAACAAATAAATTGGTAAAGAAACGTGACATATTTTTAAACAGAAGTGAACTTTTAATATTAATATTACATTTAATGATACAACAGTACAACAGCTGAATACAGCCAGTGCTACCAACGTATTTCGTGCGCATACAACCTTGTCTGCATGTTACGCGCTCACTATTTCATGCCTTCACGTTGCAAATCTGGAGTGAGACAAAGTAATTAGAGTTAGACAATGTTAACATTGTCTCACTGATGAGCGAATTGGCCACTTTGCTTTCTCAAATCAGTGAGAGAACATGTACATTGTTAGGTAACTGTAGGAAAAGTATAATTATGCAACAATAAGCAGCTTTCTGTACTATAAACAGTAAGAGGAAGCCAACTTTGTCAGGTGACTTTAGGAAAACGATAAATCTCACACTCTTTCAAATTAGTAAGGGCGAAGGGCAAAGAGGTAAATGAAACAGTAGTAACAAAATAACAAAGATAACATGATCGTGTGTACCATTATTTATATTTGAAATAAAACCTTGTACAAAAGTTTGTTATTTGAATAATGGATACAAACAGCAAATAATGGATAGATCAGTTCTTCAAGTAGGTATATACCATTAAAAATAAAACTATTTACATTTCATAATTACTCAAAATAATGCATAAAATACAATGTGGCTGGTTTTATAAAGTATTAGTAATTCTCAACAATACGCAAGTTACAGTTGCTTAAAACAATCAAACAATATGGAAGGTTGTAAATGTAGTCAATAAAATGCAATAAATCAATTAAATTTAGATTTTACCATGCATATACAATGCACGCAGGTCATTAACCAAAAAACAAAAAAAAAACACTTATTGAATGCTGAATTCCAACCACTTATAAATAAATAGTAAAAAAGGTTAAATACAATTTCAAACATAGTATATACAATTTTATTTAGTGAATTTTACTTGAATACTTAGGTAAACATACAACTTGCATACATCTTACCTGCCACCCAGATAATCACAGAGAAGTAAGCTACAGAAGAGACATAATGTCAGTGTCCTACTCTATTCTCCTAACCCCTCCGCCATCATGTTTTGTACTAAACCGCTCATGGTGGAGGAAGACCCTGTGCTCTGTGAGGTAGGAAAGTCCACACAGCGCTTGCCGCTTGCACTAGAGGTGGGCGTTATTTAACATAATACGGGAGCACCACCTATCCAAATATATTACTGAAGGATATCGTATTATTTTAGTATTGTCATCTGAACTGTTTAACCAAGCAAACGATCATGTCTTCCATTAACAGAGAACATAAATTAAATAGTACTTTGGTAATAAATTTTTGAGGATAGGCCTATAATTACTTTTTTATTTAGTTTGAACTATTGGACCAAGCAAGTGAAATAAGGTTGGTCATATATCTTCCTATTAATGGCGAGCATTGCAAAATAATATAGTAGCCTACCTTGATAATACAGTTAGTTTTTTACCTACGGCCGTTTTTAAGTAGGCTTAGCCGTTTCAGTTCAGATCCTAGAATTAAAAAGTTTCATATAACAGCATTGTTTACTTACATAACAGCATAGTTTTACTTAACAACATGGGTAACAGACCAATGAGGATTAAGGATTGAGAGAGAAGTAAATTGTAATGCTTCAAACTTAATCAGCTGTTTACCAATTTAATTGTTAACGATAGGTGCAATTAGTAATTGGTAGGCCTACAATGAGTCGTTGCATCAATGTCAATGGCAATGAGAGGTTATAAACGAAAACATAACCTCTCCTGGAAGTGTTGAATAGTGATTATTAGTAATTAAAAACTGGTCGTAACTAAAGTAGTGTACCCAACTAGCGTAAATAGTGTTAACAACCTTTGTAGAAGTTTTTAAGGCACCCCACTTTTTTAAGGCTCGTAGTGTCGTACCTGAAATTTTCTACTTGTGTCGTTAACACTATCTTTACATGATTGTAGCATAAACCACTATTACATTGTCAGAGAACTGCTAAAACGAGCGAGTGAAAAAATTAACCTATTACCAAAAAGGGGGGTATTTCCACAGAGAACCTATTACCTAACACACATAACCTATCAACTAAGCCTACTATCACATAAAAATGTGTAGTTTAATAAAAATATCAATGAAAATAGTTAAATTGATATGAAATAGTGAATTTAAATACAGTAGGTTTTCTTTTATGGGTCTATATTTTGGTAGAGTAACAACGGATCATTTTTACAGCGATTTGCTGTTGGTTTGGATAGGTTCGTTTCGTTTAGTTTATCAAACTAGTGAAAAAAGAGGATGGTACCAATGCAAATTGACGTCTTTATAAATTTATCTCTTTAACAAAATATTGCACATTAAATATAAACTTTTGTTTTATAATTGTTGCCTTCATACGCTAAGCCAAACTGAACTAAACTCACCAAACCGCCACAGCACAGTGTGTAGAAACTAAAACGTCTTGAAAAATATACAATCGGTAATCAAATTGCATGAAAACTATATCCAATACAATATAGGCCTAACTATTGAACTAATAGTAATATATCATCCAATTTTATATCTCAGGTTCTCTGCGAAACTGTACCCCTGAAGAGCTAAGGAGACTTCCTGACTATTGTTGCAAAGTAACAGTAATTCCCTTTGCTCACAACAAGTATATTGTCCTGTGAGCTATAAGCACAGGGTCATCTTATAAGAATCCTCTGTACCTTACTTCTCTGTGACACCATGTATAAATAGTTGAAGGTAACACAAAACTGAGAGTGGTGATGCTGCAGACTAGTCGTCCGGTATTCCTGTATGGATGAACATGTGGGTACTAAACTCAATGACACTTGCTGTGGCAAAGTCACATTCACCACACATGTATTGTTCCTCGTCTGAGTTGACACCTCCCTTACTAACTTTGGTATTCTTAGTTAATTTAGAATGTTTTCTTAGAGTCGCTTCTTCTTTGCTGTCCAGTTCCTCTTTCTTCTTACTAGTGAATTGTGTGTGAACTAATTTGTGCCTCGATAGGCCCCCTTGGTTCGTAGAGCGCATTTTACAAATATCACAACCAAAAGGCTTGTCCCAAAATACATCGTGCCCATTTTTCAAATGCTGACGTTGAGCAGCCACTGGGAATGTTTCAATATTACACTGTAAGCATTTAACAATCACTTTCGGGAAATACTTTCTCAATCCAGCTGAGTTTTGTTTTAGAAAGTTGCCACTATTGCTTAGAGGGGTACATGAGGTTTTGATGTGTTCTTGAGCTTCTTTCGTTATTGCGTGTTTCCATTTCAGGTGGTGTTCATAAGATTTCTTAGTTTTAAAACGACAAGCACAAATCTTGCAAGGAAATGGTTTTTGCCAAAATCCTGAGTGGCCGAATTTCAGATGTTGCTTCTGGGCAGGATGGGATAGTTTTTTTAGGTCGCAGGATTTGCACTTTATAGGTAAATTTGATGTTGATTGTTCAGATTTACTCTTTTTTGGTTTAAGCATGATTACTTCTGCGTCTAAAGCTCCAATCTGCTCTGACTGCACAGGGCCATCTGTAGCACTTACACTTTGATTTGAAACATGCAAAACTTTATTATTATTCCCTGTTGGTCTTGCGTTGCTTTCCTGTTTTGGTTTTTGTGAAGTTTTTGGACGGTTTGTCTTAACTGTAACTGACGGTTTCACCAAAATCCTTCGGATTGTATTATTTCTGACCCCTCCTTGTCTACGGTGTACCTTTAAAATGTGAAAGGCAACACTTCTGCGACATTTACTTTTAAAGTCTCCACAAAGAGTACAACAATACAATGGAATGAGACCATTCACACCAACTTGTATAGATCTCTCAACCGGACGGTTCTTGGCTGTTTTTGTAGCCAAATATTTGGATTTTAATCCTTTCAAAGTTAAACTGGGCTTTGAAACTTTGCTATTTGATTCTTCATTGTTTTTGGAAGAACCAGAATCATTGGTGAAGTGCACTGCCATGTGCCCCCTCAAACTGTCTATTTCGTTGGTTTTGAAAGAGCAAAAACAGCAAGAGTGAACAATTTCTGAATTATTTGTAAATGTGGAATCATCAGTTTTTGAGAGATTCATTTCGGTTTCTGAAGTACGGTGATTCATGAGATTCTGAACGTCATCATTCAAGTGTGAAGGATATTCATTTTTTTCATTTGTATGTATGTTCTCAAGGTGGTTTTTTAACCTATGAAACTCCTTAGTTTTGTAGTCACACAGTGGACAGCATTTAAAAGTGTGACTTCTCATGTGCTTTGCGAATATTAGACGCTTTTTACTTGAAAACTTGCATTCATTGCACAAATAAATAACAGCACAAGCAGCATGATTCTGCATATGTTTCAGATAATGTATTAAATATCTGAACTCAGTCTTGCACACATTACATGTAAACTTTCGTCTTGGATGACTACTTCTTAAATGTTGGACAAAATCAGTAGACTGTGCACATTTGAAATTGCATTTGTGACACCTGAACTCTTCAGTCCTGATACTTGTATCACTCTCTCTTTGCGCCAGTTGATGATGATCATGCATGTTCTTGACAGGTTCCTTCAAAGCTGCAGTGTCTTCCCAGGTCAGGTCTGTGTTCACGTCGGACTTCAATTTACCACAAGACTGGTCAACACCACTATCCACACTGATCCTAAAGCTTCTCTCAACCTTTTTTCTTTCAACGCTGTTTACTTCCTCCTGCTCTATACCTGATTTGTCATACTTTTGATTATCATTGGAATGATTTCTGTCTCTATAATGTCTCTGTACATGCCTTTTAAAGACTAATTTAAAATGAGTGATAAAAGAACATTCATTACAGGAATATTTAGCTCTGGAAAAATTGTGGCGGTGACCTTTGGATATGTGCAATTCAAAGGCACTAAAATCTTCTGAATTGACTTTACAGGCAAAGCAATACAGGTCGTCTTTGACATGCTTGACCATGTGTCTTCCAAGATTAGAAGGGGAATAAGAGGTAAGTGGACAAGAACTACACTTAAGTAATGACTTTCCATGAGTTTTCCTCATATGCTCACAATAATCTAAATAAGAAAATGACACAAACAAATTATTGCAGCAACTGAAAGGCTTGTGCTGAAGATGATACTTCTTATGTATCTGAAGATTTTTTAAATGTATAAATGTATAATCACAACCATTACAACAATATTTCCCATCTTTCTGTATGATCTGTTCTTCAAACTTCTTTATAGCAGTCTTAGTTTCTATGGTATCACTTGAATTTGTACTAGAATGTGTTTCATGAAGTACAATTCTGGCATCACAAGGAATAGTAGCCTGGTTCGTCTCTTCTTCTTCTTCAGATGAGGTTAATGCAGATTTTTTGCTTCTTAAAGAATTTGCTACACTTTTATTTTCAACCTGTTTATTTTCTTTTGTTCCTCCATTTTTCATGCTGTTCCTTTTGTGGTGAAACTCTCTCCGGTGTTGTTCAATAGCTTCTGTATCTTCACAATTCATTCTACATGAAGGACAGTATAAATGATAATCATTATTATGCCTGGTAATATGTTCTTTGATATAATGAAGATCCTGTGAAGAATAGTCACATATATTGCATGAGAACACTTTCTCCAGATGTTTGTGGGCTGATACTGTGTGTTGACTTAGCTCATTCAGAGTAAGAAAGTTAAGTTGGCAAATATGACAAATAAACCCTTTTACTTCATGTAGATTTAGGTGATTACATAAATTTTCCCGGTTTTGGAATTTGAATAAACAAATCCCACACCTATAAAAACCATTAATTTTCTTACATGGTTGCAGGGAGAAATTTAAAGATTTGCTGTGCCGTTTGGTAGCGCAATAGTTCAAATGTTCTTCGTGAAACAAGGGATCTGTGCATTTATGGTTACATTTAAAACACGTGTAGATTTTCAGAACAATATGGTCTTTGTCCATGGTATCATCTTTTCTATCTTCTCCACCCTCTTGCAGGGAATCCAGTGATAGCTCCTTCTTTTGATTCTTTTGGAAACACTGAGGAAGAGGCAACCTCGGGCCAATGCTTACAATAGCTGGTCTAATAGAAGAAACTGAAAAAAAGAGATAAGTAATTATCAAACACTGAGAAATTGTTATATACATGTAAAAGGAATGTAATCACTGAACTTCAGTATGCAACCAAGATGATAATGGATGGAAGTGGGGTGTTATTAAGGAATTGTACGAGGCGTTTAAAAAAATTATTAAACCTAACTTTTACAAATTGTTTATTTGTGTCAAGTTTGTTATGAAAGACAAGGATATATTTATTTTTATTTTTTGTCCATCTACGTCAACGGAATCAATGTTTTATAAGATTTTAAAAAACATTCGCCTATTGGGTCTGATAATCATTGGAATGTCCAATCGAAATCGATCACCACTTACCATCTTTTATACATATTTACCGTCTTCTGAGTTAACAGTATATAAGCGTAAATATATGTGTTATTAGACGTTTCTTTTATTTACTTTCCGTTTTAAAAAGCAACGGATCTAAACCTGATCTTCTTACTACATGATGCCAATCTTTTGTTAGCTTAATTAATTAAGAGCTGGTCGTAGACCATTGTTTAATTAAGTGTATGCTTATGTTATGAGAGGAATGTTTATGTTAAAATAAAGCACTTTATTCATTCATTCATTCATAATTAAGAGCTGGATTATCACTATGTAAGGAGATTTAAAGCTCTTGTACCCCTTAGTAAGCTCATGGTACTGATGAAAAATATGAAAACATCATTAACTAAAATAATAAGCTAATGAAAAATGAAAAATACATCATTGTTCGTTATGGGAGAGCTACTATTTACTGAAATGTATTTTACATATTGTTGAACTTTTAATAGTTGTCTTATATTTTTCCATTGTAGATTGTACAAGATTTAGTGTTAGCTGTTTGTGTACAAAGAAGTAATTTCATGTGCGTCCCACTGTCAACTATAACAGTTTATTATTGGAGACTTTATAACATTTTTTGCTTGTGTGCCTTTGATAAAGAGGTCTACCCAATTGCCAGTTGACACATATGCAGAAGTATTTAAAAGTGATTCAATCAGCCCTACTTAAAAACCCCCTTTACAGAACAAATATTAAATACAAATATTATTTTATAGCATATACTGTATAGTTAATTTATATTAATTTGTTTTGAGAATTTTATAACTGACTTACTGGTACTTATAATGTGACAAATTATACATATAGCAAATACAATTTTATTTATATAAAAAATGACAAGTTAACTTTTAGGATTATAATAGCATTAGAAAAAAATTGTGTGGTATAATAAAGTAAAACCTCACCAAATCGAAAATTCTTACAACTCAAATTTAAAAATACAACTCGACATTCAACAGCACTATTGCACTATAGTGTTTGACTTTTCAAGTTTGAATTGTTGAATATTTACATTTCTTTAAAGATTGTTTACTTCATATATAAAAATGCTCATGTAAGTAATAAATTAATTTGTAATAAGTCTTTTATGTTTTCACTTATTAAAACTTAAACCCATTAAACATTTCAATGTTTGGTATAACTTGACAACCTCTGGGTCCACAAACTGTCAAGTTAGCAAGGTTTTAATGTAGCAAGTAATTTCTGATAACCTAGAAAATGAAAATCACACAGTACTAGGTTTAGCCCCCAACCATTGGTCGCTGGATGGATCGTCGTAAACAATAGCAGGTGCATTTCTGTTTGGGGTTTGGTTAACCATATTTCATCAGACTCCATCATTCTGATGTTTTGATATTAACATGATTGTGTCAAGTATAACTAAGGTCCTAATCAAACAAATAGTTATTTGTGTAACTAGTGGGCAAAGTAAGTTTCTCAAGTGCAGCAAAGGCAGTTTGCACTCGCGTTACACAATATATATTTTTCCTAAAGTTACTATAAAGCATATAAATAATTAGTCTTTCAAACACTGTATAACACGTTTTTAAGTTAGGTTAGATCCCCAAAGCAGAATGGTTCCTACGTGTCTGCAACGGCCTGTGAAAACCTCAAAATGTGTCCGCAAGCGCTAAAACTAAAAAGCTAAATAATGACTTATATACCGGTATATATATATATTCACTCTTTAGGGCTACTAGTAATATAGTTAAATAAAATAAGTAAATTTCTATAACTTGTATATCCTACTTTTAAAACAAAAAAACTAAAAAACTATTAAGGGGTAGGCATAATCAGGTTATTTAAATTTACTTTTTTTTAAATACGTATATATATACACATACCTTAACAAGTGTTAACAAGGTCTTCAGAAGTAAAACTTTAAATGTACTATAGTTTCTTTATATAAACACACTAGGGATGGACAAGATTGAAATTTTAGTTCGGGACGGGACGGGATTTTTATTTCCTTCCCGATTTTCGGGACGGGATGGGACAGGATTTTTTTTCTGTGCATCAAAAAAAGTACTGTATTGCAGTTACCAAAAAAGACATACGAAATCAATTTTTACCATTTGTGGCACTGATCTATAAAAACCAAAAAATGGGTAACAATTTACAGGTACCTATAGAAACTTGTGACTCGCGGGTCACGGGGTGATCGTCTGTAGAACTCACGGTCACGGCGCGATCGTCGTCATGACTCGCAGTCACGGCGCGATCGTCGGTATGACTCCGCGGTCACGGGGTTATCGTCGGTATGACTCCACGGTCACGGTGCGATCGTCGTCATGACTCGCGGTCACGGCGCGATCGTCGGTAGGACTCCGCGGTCACGGCGCGATCGTCGGTATGACTCGCGGTCACGGCGCGATCGTCGGTAGGACTCCGCGGTCACGTCGTGATCGTCGGTATGAC
Organism: Macrosteles quadrilineatus; assembly: GCF_028750875.1. NCBI lineage: Eukaryota > Metazoa > Arthropoda > Insecta > Hemiptera > Cicadellidae > Macrosteles > Macrosteles quadrilineatus. Next base: position 98,635,793 of record NW_026542597.1, on the reverse strand, counting down.
TCGCCATCATGGCAAGACCGTCAGTATGACTCCGCGGTAACGGCGCGATCGTCGGTAGGACTCCGCGGTCACGGCGCGATCGTCGGTAGGACTCCGCGGTCACGGCGCGATCGTCGGTATGACTCGCGGTCACGGCGTGATCGTCGGTATGACTCGCGGTCACGGCAAAGATCGTCGGTATGACTCGTGGTCACAGCGTGATCGTCGGTAGGACTTCGCGGTCACAGCGTGATCGTCGGTAGGACTTCGCGGTCACGGCGCGATCGTCGTTATGACTCCGCGGTCACAGCCCGATCGTCGTTATGACTCGCAGTCACGGTGCGATCGTCGGTCCAATAATCGCGGCCACGGCGCGATCGTCGTTATGACTCCGTAAATGTGTCCGCAGGCCCGCGTTTCTCGGCGTTTCGTGTCCGCGACAATGTCGCAGCGTCGCTCGTTGTTCTGCTTTGGGGGGTTAGATCCCAACATTAAACAAAATGGGAAATGCTGCACCAGCTGATCGTAGTCGTAGTATCTTTAAGTGTTGCCAAACTATTTCCATACGTACACGGATTACGTTCTTAATAAAAGCACGCTGTTTTGTGTTGTTTAGTTGGAACTGGTGAGGATAAAGTAAAAACTGTGAGACAAAGTAAAAAGTGTGTGCCAATGTAAATGCAGCAATTGGCAGATTTCTGTACTATAATCAGTGTAAGAAGGCCCACTTTGTTGGGTGACTGTAGGAAAAAGTGATTTTTGAACAGTTTTAAACTAGAAAGATCCACTTCAATGTGTTTTTATTAAATACTGTAAAGTGTTGGCTAAGCATCATTTAATAATACTGTAATTAATAATTTTCAAACTATTTGACCAGTAGTGTTGAGCAATTAATAATTCTTAATCAATTAATTAATTAATTTCTTAATTCTTTATGGGGGTTGAATAATTCTTATTTTCAATACCTTTGAAAAAAGTTTGCATGAAAACTCACGAATTGATAATGATTTATTCACTAAAAATATATTGTTAAAGCTATTAATTTTTTATCAACTATTTATTGTTGAAACATATATTTTACAAGCATTTGACTTCCTAATATTCCTAGACTCCCTAAGACCCTTTACACGAGCGTGAAACGCTCGACAAAATTCCGCGACGGCGTCCCGTGCTCGACAGACACCATCGCGTTAAAATTGGTGTGTAGGCGGGAGCTCAGAGTTGACGTCGATGTCGGCGTCAATCCCGCCAGCCATTCTACTTGTAGCGGTATCACCGCGCGCGGCAGATCACTTGACATGATATTGTCCATTCGCGTTAAGTTGCTCCAACATAGTGCCATGTAATTTTCAATCATTAAATGTAGCATTAAATTAGTTTTTCATGATGTTATAAATTTTGTATTCCTTTAGTCAAAAGTATTTTTTTAACTGTAAAAATAATTGGTCAGCTTCAGCTAGTAACTTAAGTAATGTGTTTGACATAAAAGTACATTTAATTTAATTGACATGAATTACAACAGAAATTCATTTGTAATGCCAAACTAAATATATAAAAATCACAATATACCAGCAACAATATACCACAATAACTGTATATGTTCTATACAATTAAAATTGCAATTTTATAGATATAAGCGATAGAGATAAGCGATAAGATAGAGATAAGCGATAAGATAGAGATAAGCGATTTTGTATACACAGAAGTAAGCTATATTTCTAAATAGTGAGAAAAAAATAGAATAATTTGTTCCAAATCAATAGCTTGAGTTTGACAACCCCAGCAATAAAATCGAGCTCCACCGTGTCCATCCCACGTCTACGGGACGGGGATCCCGCCACGTGTAGTTTGCACAAAATTTTGGTGCGTTCACGCGGGAATCCCGTCGCGGTTTTCACGCTCGTGTAGAAAGGGCCTAACCTCAAAATCTATAAGAGACCTCTGTATTTGAGATTTTTGGTAACCGAGGTAGTCTCGGTCCCAATAACCTCGGTTAATTGAGAGTGTATGGACGCCTTCATTTTGATTGTTACCCAGCTCCATTTAGTTGGTGTAATGTAATATGTGTAACAAATAACGTGATATGATTGAAATAAACTTACAAATATCTTTTCCAGTGTCTTTTAAGAGATTTTTTTCAATTTGATCTTTCATATGAGGCTCTGTTGTTTGCCTAAACTTGGCACACTTAGGTCCAGGAAGTCTTGTCCAAAGTTGAGTTCTATTTGAAGGTGTTGTTTTTAAACTTTTATCTTCTTGGACAATGTTTTCAGTTTTATTTGGGTTTTTCATTTTTTCCACTTGTTGTCTGAACTTGGTACATTTAGGTCCAACTTTTGTTGAAAGTTGAGTTCTATTTGAATGTGTTGTTTTTAAACTTTTGTCTTCTTGGAAAATGTTTTCAATTTTATTTGGGTTTTCCATTTTTTCCACTTGTTGTCTGAACTTGGCACATTTAGGACCAACTTTTTTCCTAGGTTGAGTTCTATTTGAAGGTGTTGTTTTTAAACTTGTATCTTCTTGGACAATGTTTTGGGTTTCAATTTTTTCCACTTGTTGTCTGAACTTGGCACATTTTGGACCAAGCTTTACTCTTTGTTCCAATTTTTGTTTTAAATTTTTATTTTCCTGGACAACAGTTTTGTTTTCATTTAAATATTTAAGATCAATCTTAGCTCTACTTTCCAGCTTTGGTTCTGAATTTTTATTTTGAATAGTATGTTCATTTTTATTTTTGTTTTCCACTTCCTTCTCTTCTTTTCTGAACATTGCAGATTTAGGACCAATCTTCACTCTGTTTATCAATTTATCTATAGGTATTGAAACAGAATCGTGAGGATTTCTTTGAACCAGTATTTTACTATTCGGAGTATCGTTGCTAACACATTCTTTTTTAATTTGTTCTTCTGGGAGTATTTTTTGTCTCTCCCCACAACCATACTTTTCTACTGGAAGTCTTGCAGGAACCATTTCAGAAAGCTGAAAATACAAAATAAATATTATTGCTTGGTACGCTATTTTATTAGTTTTAGCTTATAATGATAAAATCAACTTGTAGGCCTAATTAAAATAACTCATTAAAGTAAAGTCACCAAAAAGAGTTGACATCAGCAACCTAACAAACTAGCAATAATAGAAAATTAATAGCAAGTGGAGTTTTCCAGTGATTTGTGGAGGTGCCCGTCTCTTTCACATGAATGGTATCAGATATATCTCAGTGGTTATATAGGATAACTACAGCACCCACCTTTAAAAATTAAAGAGGTTTAGGGATTTTCAGGGACTCGACCTAGCATTAAATAAGCTAATTACGTGTTAAATAAAACCACATACAATTTATAATACCTTGGCAAATTGTCTGTAGTTAAAAGATTTGAAAGTAAAGTATGCTAATAGTATATTTCATGACGTAAAGTGACTCTGTTCGACCTGAGCTCAAGTTTTACGATCGTAGCATAGCTGAGGTCGGAAAAAATACATCACTTTTGCCCGTGTGATGAACTACAATTTTTGTCAATATAAAAACGCTACTTTAGACCTCATTGCTACCTTTAGCAATGCATGTATTAAAAAAGCGGCTATTTTTGCTGCAGTATGACAAAAAATAAATATCTTTGATATAATTTCAAGAAACACAGGTTTTCGCTGTAAAGAGACGTTGGTTTGTTACTAACTACTTTGTTACTGCACAGCAAAGTTTACAACAAATTGAAATTAGTTATCAGCACAACTCCGGTGACATTAGAATGCAGGCCGGGATTGTCAGAAGGTAGCCAGTTCCATCCTGAGAAAAGACAAGAGTTTTTTGATAACTTAAACTTGAACCAAACTGGTCTTAATCATTGGGCTTTTATTAAATTATTCCATCTTAACCCTCCGAGGGTCACGCGTCGAGTTTAAGACGCACAACACACTTTGTGTAGGGTCACGCGTCGAGTTTAAGACGCACAAACATCGTTTACGGCGAAGGCTCTATGACTGACTGAATCGGATTGAACTGGATCGAGTTAGGTATCGTTCTTTCCGTAATATTCTAAGCTTTCTCCAGAGGTCTGTCTCTAAGCGCTATTCATTTTAGTTCCGAAAATATTGTAGCAGACAGCTGACGTGCGTGTATTTGTAAACAGCTAGGTTCCCCCGGACCGATGACTGATGTGTTTTATTACGTTTATCATTGTTTTAGTGTTAAAAATCAAAAGTAGTGATATACGTGGTGCATTATAAGAAGATTTAAGTGGTTTTGAAGTGCTGGTTGATGATCCTGAAGAAGTAGGTAGTGATATTGATGTAAATTATCAGCCAGATTCCTAGCTATGGTTAGGCTATGCATTCTTAGCTAAACGCTATGTACTGAAATCCGTTTTTCGCTCATAACTTATTTATTTGATAACTTACCTCGCTATATGATTATATATTTGTAATCCTCATTAAATTTAGAACAAAGTGGCTATTTTCAAATATTTATAGGCCTATAATTTATACAATTTCATTGAGCGCGAACTTATTTTTTTTTTGAAAATTTTTGAAATTATATTTTTTTTTACCCAAACATTTTTTTTTGAAAAAATGTTCCTTATGTTTTATATATAATATTGAAGCCCATGATTTTCCAAACAAAATGGTATATAGAACATTAGAATTAACATTGTTTTAAGCTTCTCAGATCCGTTTTAATAAAACCTTGCAAAGGGGCCAAAAATAGGTGGACATTAAGGCCTAAACTATGGACACTCGGAGGGTTAAAGATGGTGCTGGTCTTAGTTAGTGACAAAGTTAAAAAAATGCATCTCACACTATCTTTAATTCATCTTTTGGTTCAAATTTGCTCAGTTGCATACCCATGTTAATTTCATTATGTTGACATTTTGGAAGGTTGAGTAGGCCAGACATTGATGCACTGTTATCATCCGTGGCTTGCTTCCTTATCTTTGTGGTTTCCTTGTTATTGGCCCAGTACGTTTGGTGGCATAATAAATCACCAAACACTACAACTATTTGTTTTATGGCTGTGGAAGATGCTACAATGATTTTTTTCCTAACCAAAAACTCAAAACTAAAAACTACAGTATGACAAAACAATACTTTTCCTAAGAGTCCTTTGGAGGCTAGCAGCCATCTTGGATGGTTTCAAACAGTTGCTGCAGAGTGATTTATTGCCAAAAAATATTTGTACAAACAGAAAAGTGATAATTAATAATTTAAAATTCAATATAATTTAAATATCTAGTAAATAGAAATATTCTTTGTAGTTTTCAATTGTTCTCCAAGGGAGACCATGGGCATTGGATGTATCAAATATTTGGTTTGGTCTCTCAAGATTTGTTATATCGGGGTTGGACTAACTATAACCACTTAATGCTGTTTGCTTGCTATACCTCTTGCAACGAAGGTTTAATATCAGCTTCTTCGTGTGGTTCAGTCTTTATATGTCCAGCTGATAGTAATGGGTCATTATAGGCCAATGAAATGACATTGGTTAAAGCCAAGCCATTAGGAGCTTCTATCTCATCTTCCATAGGCTCCTGAAAATATATTTTATGTTGAAATATAAAAAATAACTTACTGAATACAATCTTCAAGAAGAACTGGTAATATTGGAGTGAATATAAATTTGAAATAAAAACTTCACCAATATTTTCAAAATTTGTATTTTCATGAGGCCTTTCACCAGCTATGCTGGCAAAAGGCCTCATGATATAACAAATTTTGAAAATATTGGTGAAGTTTTTATTTCAAATTTGTATTAGGCCTCCTGAATACAGTTTTAAAACATGAAATATATTTTTACTGCTGAACTTGAAGAGTATAACCTCTTACACTCTTTGTCTCTAACACTCTTTGTCTTAACTTCCTAATGCAGTCAGATTATTTTAGCCAGCACTATTTTCTGACTAGAGCTAACTAAATGAAAAAATAATTTTTCATCTAACCTTTTCGTTAGGTACTCAAGATACGGCAATATCTTATAAACATATCCTAAGGAATATGGAAGCAAATTTGAAAAATAAAAATCATTCAACATGACATAGACACAGAAAAAAAACAATTAAGCTTAGTCATAAAACACTACTGAGAGGCAAAGCCATTAATAGACTTGAGAAAATAAATGTCGGATGGTAATTTTCTTTTCAATATTTTCCACAGAATATACCTGTTCTGAGTTGAGTGTGGAGCAGTCCACCCATTCTGGGACAGGAGCTAGGGGATCAGAAATGGCTTCTTCCACTCTGTCTTCAGCCACATTCTCTTCGGCAGGGAAGAAGAAGTGGCAAGCCACTTGAGGAACGGGAGGCTCATCAGGTTCTTCATCTTCGATGATCAAGACGTCGGAATTTGTAGAGGCTCTTCTCCGAGAACTCTGCACTCTGGATACGCTTACTCCCACGTATTCAACATCATCAGACTCTGCGGCACTGTTGAAAAGAATATTACAGAATTAAAACACAAACATAACTCTCTAGTTATGTTAATCTCTATTAACACTTGATTATTGTTAATAGTTACTGAAGACGATAATCATAATTTAATTTTAAAAAGTTTAGCAATCTTAATCAGATTTACAGGTGTTTAGAAAATAAATAATTTTTTTACCATATTTTGATTCGGGTGCCAACAGACTTAGACTTTGTCACTATGATGATTCCACTACAGTAATTAGGTGAAGTGAAAGATCAATAATTAGATATCTGAAACCTATAATCACTGGCAAAAGAATTCTTCTAACAAACAAACAAAATCGTCCAAAGCAAGTTTTAATCTTGCAGATTTTTTTTAAATTTAAATAAATGAGTTTGATTTTTTTAAGGTTTTATTTTAATTATTAGTTTCTAACTTATTTAACTTTTTTTCCAAAAAACAGGTACAGTAGGCTATCTCTAATCTTGCACTGCGCCACTCCGGTAATCTGGAGTCTTTTGACGCGTGAGGTCTTCAGCGATCAAGGCAACATCATGAAAATCAGACATGGTCGTTGTCTTCTCCAACGATATAAACAACTCATGGATCGCTGGCTCAGTGTTGGCCGCGCGGTCGAGCTTCCCCCACCATCTACTGGCAGAAGCCGACGCAGCCCATACATTCACCATTAAAAAACACACTTTTTATTTGCTGCTCTGTTGAAATTTATAGGGATAAAATATTGCAAACGCTTGTCAAACTCTTTTTACTAGTTAAACCTTTTATGTCTGTTTTGTTTCTTGCAGAAAATAGCCCATCTGAATTCTTTAAAACTACAAATTCACTAAACCCGTTTTGTAGATGTTTTTAGACAACTGATATTGCTAGTTCCAATTTGTACATGGTAAAATAATAAGTGATTACAAAGGAGAAATAGAAAGTACAATATTTGTAATTGAAATTCTATTTTATTAATCGAAAAAATAGTACATAAACATTTAGAATAATTTTGCTAAGTTATTGCCGCAGTGGTAACGTTATGTTTGACGTAAACGCGATATTTTTTTCTTTCAATGTTTAATGACAATGTATCTTACAAAATAGGTCATAAAAAAGTATGCCTATCACGTTAATGTCAAGCATAGATTTGCGGTAAAAACTGGACAAATGTAGTAGCGTTTTTAAGAGTTCAAATGTGTTATTTTCTGCAAGAAAAGAAGAAGACATAACGTTTTTAATAGTAAAAAGTGTTTGGCATGCATTAGCAATATTTTATATCTACATATTTAAACAGAGCAGCAGTGCGTTTTACAATGGTGAGTGTATGGGCTGCGTCGGCTACTGCCAGTAGATGGTGGGAGGAGCTAGACCGAAAACAGCGCCCGCAGTACTACTGAGAGCGCAATCCAGTAGTTTTTACATCGTTGGTCTTCCCCGATCGCGGCAAAAATCTGATCAACTGCAGTGGCTGTGTAAACATCATTATTCATTCCCGCGGTAACGGAAACGTCATCGTTGTCTTGCGCTATCCCGGCAAAATCCTTAACATCTCCCATGGTCGTTTAGACATTATCATCGCCTCCTGAGGTCACAGAAACGTCACTGTCGTCTTGCACGATAGCGGCAAAATTCTTATAATCTCCCGCAGCCGTGTAGACATTATCGTCTCTAACGATTACGGAAACGTCATTGTCGTCATGCCCGATCGCGGCAATAGCAGTTTCCAATTGAGCGATCTTCGTGGACGTGTTTTAAGTGCATTTTAAGTGTTCTTATTGATAACATTCCAGTAATCCGGCATTCTCACTAATTCGCCGGTATAACGGACCTATATCTGCCGGATTACTTAGAGTCTACTGTATTCCACTCTATGGATTATAAATTGTTCAGCAATGTTTGTTTCAATCCAAGTTAGTCCAAAGGTCAAACCAAGTTTCTATTATTATAATCTATGAAATCAAAACTAAGATAAAAAAAACAAGTAAAATGTGTCTATAGGCCTACAGATTGATAAGAGATTTTGGCTACATCATATTTCTGTTCGACTAAATATTTATATTCAGCGTAGGTAAAATTTGAAAAGTAGGTTTCAAAAATAGCAATTAACACTGAATAAATATCAGTAATAACAATAAATAGTAAAATACACACTCTAAAATGCCTAGAATCATTGCTAGAATCTTATATTCTATCTTAAAAAAAACTTGCCTGTCCGTATCTTCTGCCAAATTTATTATTTCTTTTTCTCCATTCATAGTTAACTTCAAGTCTGAAAATTAAATAGCATGGCTAATTTATTTATAATACAGTTATCACAGTTAAAAAAAAATAACTTAGATTCTACACTCATGTTATAGGTGTATAACCCCGTGGATCAGAACCCCATAGAACATCCATGAGGTCAATTTGATAGATATTACTTTGCAGGAAATTGAAATCAAACATTAGTCATTATACTAGGCTATATTGCTACAATCTCTAAGTTAATGGGTCAATCCATTATGATTCATACAATAAACAAATTTTTTGTTGCTCAACATTTTTAATTTTGGCTAAACTTTCATAAAAAGTTAACTCGATACTGTAGATAAATATATATGATATTTATGGTTTAAGATATTGATAAATAGAAATGCCATGCAAGTATTAAAAAAAATTTTTCCCATCAGAATTTCTTTTTGCGGCCATCTTTGTTTGTGTGAAACCTGCGTTTTTGACAGAATATAGGCCTAATTAAATTTCATTTTGTAGCCCCTGAACTGCGTAGTATAGGCCTAGACTAAACTATTAAATACCTCGTCTTGCAGTTCAAATACAGTAGGCCTATAGTGTTTGAAGTCCACTATAGGCTATATATATATATATATATATATATATATATATATATATATATGTTTTGCCAAAATATGGCATTCTCAAGTGGTCTCAGTCAGTGCCGTTATTCGGGTTGTGTGTTGTAGGGCTACATGTTTAAATGATTATTCGTTGATTTATGTTGCGTGTCACAAAGTAAATATCCTTGAATTTGAAATAACATGTTGAGGAGTCCAATTTGGATCAAATGTTTTCGTAGGCCTAATAAAACAAAAGATGCTGTCTCATTTTGACTAGTGTCAAATCACATTTCAAATTCCTTACGGTGCTTATTAAATTTGCTAACCTAATAGTAAAAGTAAATTTGTAGAACGTGTGGGATGACTCAGCGATTTTATTAATTATTTAATATTTGGCTTGATATTAATTATTTAAATGTAAGGCCACTTAGGGATCTCTCCAAAAAACATTCATTGTATTTTTGGATTCAGCAGTGAAAAAAACTTAAAGTAGGCTACCGGTACTAAGACATCTAGGCCTATCCTAAATTACATTTTTACCCTATGTGGACATAAGGCTACGGAAAAATTACCAACATCTTAACCTAAGCCGTTGTTTTAACTTTTGCCCAAGCTGTTAAGTAAGGTATAAACCAACGTCTTAGAAGCCAATGTTTAGTAAGTTTTAGGCCTAAAAGTTAACATAACTTAGGCTTGAATTGGCATTACTGAGGCGAGAGTAGTCCAAATGAACCTTGACTTAAGTTACCCTAGTTAAGTTAACTTCTCCTTTAGGATTTAAAAAGTCTAAGTTATATGTGGGCTAAACCAACTCTGTTATCAGTAGGGTAGCCTAAGTTACACTTAATTTATAGTAAACATATAGGGGGTTGACTTCCGTATCTGTTGACAAAATTAACCAAATTAACATATCAATCAATATTTGTTATTTGGTTGTTTCATTATAAGAGGATGCACTTATGTCCTACATTTAACTCACATTTGCAGTTTGGTTAAGGCTAGGTTTAGTTTAGAACAGTTTAGTAGGCCTAATTTCATAATCAGCTGGTAGGCCTAGTTTGTGGTCATAGTATAATGTAGCCTATAAGTAAGTTAGTAAATGTAGGACGTACAGGCCTAAACTAAAACGCAACGATTCGATATATCGTTTGGTTAGTTACGTTAACCTAACCAACCAAAGAGTAACTTAACCCTAGCAGTGGCCAATGTTAGAAGTGGGGAATGGCCAACCCATTTTGGCGATTTTGCAGACCTTTTTTAAAAATCTGTCAAAATTACAAATATGGACTCAACCTATCAATGTTTATATTCATTTTATTCAGAAAAAGCAGGAGAATCTGAATATATAAATAAAAATTGAATCTGAGTTGGTAACTTTTTTGAAAAATAAAAAAAATCATAAAAAATTCAAAAATTCTGATTGAAATTTCAAAAGTAAAGTCTTGTTATTACTACAGTATAATTTTCAGACCAAAACCATTATATACATTTTGTAGTAAATTCAATTCCCTACATAGAAATGTATAACACATGGGGGAAATATTTTTTTTACAAATGTTACCTATGTAAGAAAATGAAGAAAATTCAAATTTTGTGGCATAAGACGAATTATTAGTAACTCGGAGATAACTCATGTAAGGTAATTAGTGATAATAATATAGTACACATATTCTTGTAGGTTATAAACTACCGTAAGGAATACAAATATATCACATTGTAGGCAGTAAAAAAATTTTGATTACCCGTTTATGATACAAAAAACTAAAAATTTACAGTTTACATAGAAAAAAATTCAAAGACATTTTTGTAAAAAAATTTTGTACAGATTTTTGTAGGCCAAACATATTATAAAAATGTTATAGTACATTCAATTCTCTTTATAGAAATGTATAACACATGGGGAAAATATTTTTATTTACATGTGGGTCAATCCATATCAAGTCATCCAGGGCATGACACCCATGTTCTCAGATTCTAATGATTTTTTTTTTCATGTGTTCCTTTTGCTATTCTAATTATGAATACCAAATTTCATTTTGATATCTTGAATACTTTTTTAGTTATGAATTTTCAAAAATTGCTAAAAAAGAGCGTTTTCTCGTTTCCGCCGATTATTGGGAGTACGAAATTGTTTTTGTAAAAAAATCATTACTCAGTCAGTATTTATCATATCACAATGGGACTTTCACTAAAATGTTCAGAAAATCTTGTAGAATTAAGGAAAAATATGTTTATGGGGGTGGTCATTTTATGTTCCAGTCAGTAATCCATCCAACTTTAATTTTGGTCTAATCTTTAGCAAAAAACACGAAATTTTTAAAAATTGATGAAAATTATAGGCACTATGTAAACCAAAGGTATTTTATCATATTTATATTCCTAAGGACATATACTAACAGGTTCTTAAAGAAAAACACTGGGATTTTCACTGCCTTTTAGTTTGTACCTCAATAAACAGAAAAATAAAATTTTCATAAAAAAGGCAGAGTGCGGACAGTTAAACCTGTACTAAGAATCAATAGCTACTTCAGAAAGTGTTATTAAAAAAATTATCAAGACCCATTTATAATAAAGTAGAATTATAATTTTGAAAGGCAATAAAACTGAAGTTTAAAAGCACTGACCCAAATTGGTAGGCCTACAATGTCAAGCTTAGTACAAAAAAGACGCTTGAAAAAATATGTACAGTATTAAGAAAATATGAAAACTTCTTACCACTAATCCTTAATGGATACAATTTTTGGAGATACTCAATCTGCTTTTTACATGAAGCACTTAATTTTGTACTTGGTTTTTTGTCAACATGTTTTGGCACTGTTTTTCAATTAAATCCATTTCTTTTTTCGGGAAATAATACATGGTTGGGTAGCAGGAAACTATTCAGTTCTGGCAGAGAGGCTGCAATTTTAGGTGGTTATAGTATACGAGTTTCTGAATCTAAAACCGCCCAGACCTTATTATTATTTTAAATTAATTATTTTAAATATGAAGGTGGTGTTGTGACCCATCATTTTAAACTACTTTTTTATGCTGAATTCAATACCGCAATCCGTTTTTCATTGTCATATTTGGTTTTTGAAATATTGACTTTTTAAATCAAAATAATTGTTATATTTTATCAAGAAAGCTTGATAACAAAAAACTTATAAAATAATTGATCACATTTCTAAATGGTGGATCCAAGATGGCGGCTGAAAAAAATACATCCGTCATAACCGAGTGAAAATAGGTCAACAATGAATGGTGGTGTCCACTTATCTTTATCTAGCACTATTTTGAGATTATGACCTTAGTTTGTAAATGCACAATGTAATAATGGACTAAAAATAAATTTATAAAAATTTCTCATTATTTTAGAGTGGATCAACATTTTTTTAAACGAATTGCAGCATCGTATTCAGCGTAAAAGTCTTGTTTGAAACGGTGGGTCACAACCCTACCTTTACATTTGAAAAAATAACTTCGTATCCAATATGGCGGATCCAAAATGGCGGCCAAAAATTTAAACCCAGTCAAAATGAAGCACTTGCTACTATACAATTTCTGACGTGGTTCGGAGTTGATATCTTAAGAAATGTATAAAAAAGTAGGGAGGGGGGAACTCATTTAATTTAAAACTCACCCTGTATAAAACAATTCACAATTATTTTCCTCATATTTTTTTTAGTTTTGAACAGCCGCCATTTTGAAATGACTTGATGAAACTTGACCATTTTCAACCCAGGCCGAGATAATGTATTCAAGCACTTGTGTGCCAAATTTCATGAAAATCGGTTAAGGCATTCGGTCGTTATAGCCAATTCATGGGGACCCAGCATCCTCTTACGGCCGCCATTTTGATGACGTCATTACGGACGACCGAGGTCCTTAAAAATTGGGGTCTGGGTGGTTTTAAGTTCAGAAACTTGTATACTATAACCACCTACAATTGCAGCCTCTCTGCCAGAACTGAAATGTTTTCCTGCTACCCAACCTGACTAAATGTATTATTTCCCGAAAAAAGAAATGGATTTAATTGAAAAACAGTGCCAAAACATGTTGACAAAAAACCAAGTATAAAATTAAGTGCTTCATGTAAAAAGCAGATTGAGTATCTCCAAAAATTGTATTCATTAAGGATTAGTGGTAAGAAGTTTTCATATTTTCTTAATACTGTACATATTTTTCAAGTGTCTTTTTTGTACTAAGCTTGACATTGTAGGGCTACCAATTTGGGTCAGTGCTTTTAAACTTCAGTTTTATTGCCTTTCAAAATTATAATTCTACTTTATTATAAATGGGTCTTGATAATTTTTTTAATAACACTTTCTCAAGTAGCTATTGATTCTTAGTACAGGTTTAACTGTCGGCACTCTGCCTTTTTTATGAAAATTATATTTTTCTGTTTAATGAGTTATAAATTAAAAAGCAGTGAAAATCCCAGTGTTTTTCTTTAAGAACCTGTTAGTATATGTCCTTAGGAATATAAATATGATAAAATACCTTTGGTTTACATAGTGCCTATAATTTTCATAAATTTTTCAAAATTTCGTGTTTTTTGCCAAAGATTAGACCAAAATTAAAGTTGGATGGATTACTGACTGGAACATAAAATGACCACCCCCATAAACATATTTTTCCTTAATTCTACAAGATTTTCTGAACATTTTAGTGAAAGTCCCATTGTGATATGATAAATACTGACTGAGTAATGATTTTTTTACAAAAACAATTTCGTACTCCCAATAATCGGCGGAAACGGGAAAACGCTCTTTTTTAGCAATTTTTGAAAATTCATAACTAAAAAAGTATTCAAGATATCAAAATGAAATTTGGTATTCATAATTAGAATAGCAAAAGGAACACATGAAAAAAAAAATCATTAGAATCTGAGAACATGGGTGTCATTTTCTTTTTTTGCTGGATGATTTGAAATGGATTGACCCATGTGTTATGTAAGAAAATACGAAAAATCGCAAGGTTTGTCACGTAAGACGAATAATTAGTAGACCTAATTCGGAGATAGCTCATGTAAGGTAATTAGTGATAGTAATATAGTACACATATTCTTGTAAGTTATAAACTAAGAAATACAAATATGTCACATTGTAGGCAGTAAAAAATTTTTGATTAGGCCTACTCGTTTATGATACAAAAAAACTAAAGATTTGCCGTTTATGTAAAAAGAAATTCAGATATTAGACTTTCCAGTAGGCTTATATTCATGCATAAAGATTACTGTTAGTCCTAAAACACAAAAAAATTACAAAAAAAAAACACTACATAACTACAAAATCCGAAATTAGAATGATTCCCAAGATATTCGCCGAACAATATTTACTTTCAAAACGTAAGTCAGCTGATCCGCACAAAACAAACAGAGTAACTTGGTCAGATGGCAATTTTCTTTTGTTGCTGATAGAACACAGAAATTATACAGTGATCAGGGCTGCCATTTCTCAACACTAAATTATTCTACGTTTCCTACACTACAAACGGATATTATATTTGAATAGTTATAAATATTCCATTATATATATATTTCGACTTTAGAAATGGTCCTGGCGGGACCATTGGCCATTTGTTAGTTTTTGTAAAATTACGTGTTTTCTAAAAATCATCTGTTCTTTGCTATCAATGTATTGATAAAATAATCTATGCCAAAATATTCAGCAACTCTACTGCTATCTAGTGGTATAACTCGCATCGATATAGGGAAAAAACTAACCTCGCTATGATTTTCTAAACTTTATGTGTTTAGCGGTTACGCAACACTACAAGTAGAAGTAGATTCGCGCAGAAATTTTCATTCAAATTTAAATTGCAATTACGTTGACATATTGACGCTAGAAGGTTCATTTATATAATAAAATGAAAGTTTAGAATGTCATCTTTCGAATGGTAGCCTATATGAACTATCCACTTTAAAGATAATTATCAATTAGTTTTTAGCATTAAAAAATGTTTGGACATAAATGGTCCCGGCGGGACCATGGCCATTCTAAGGGTGCACGGTGAAATGGTCCCGCCAGGACCATTGGCCACTGCTAGGGTTAAGTTAGCTTATATCGAATTAAATAATCGATATACTTAAGTTTATCGATCGATATTTTTATTGTGTTGTTTTTGACAACAGATACGGATGGCTACCCAACCTAGGCCCTAAGTTTATGCCTGAGTTATAGCATAAGCCTAACTCAAACCTAGCCATCAATCAAACTGTGAGGTTAGGTTATACTTAGTAGCCTAGGCCTACCTAGGTTAGAAGCAAGTTTTTTCCTTCAATGTTAAACACATATTCAGCATACTTTTATGATTCCTTATATCAGAGACTGGCTAGAAATAGCACCAATGTAAAGCGATATTAGGCTACATAGGCCTAGCTAGAATCAATTACTTAGGCCTATTAACTGTATAAATCGTAACTCAATCAATGACAAATTTTTATGAGTACATTTCCCAAGGCGATAGACGTTGCGTAAACAATCCGGTAGGACTAGTTGAATGATTCAAATCCAATTTTGAGGTTAACTTTTTGGAAGTGTGGACGGACGCCTGTATTTTACAATAACGCGCACTCTCTCTTGCTCTTCAGCAGCTCAACAACGAGTCAACAAAAACAAAAGTCCCATGCCGATGCCATAGCCATTCGCTTCAACAATCATCGCCTTCATTCACGATCCCCGTACCGTAATCGTAGTCTCGCAATCGGCGACTATTGCAATCGCAACACCCGTTTGATTGCACTTTACATGCGTTGATGCGTTTACTGTACCACCTTCCCTTCCTACTTCCTAGTTCCTTTCTTTCCTTCTTCCTTCACCTTTACATTACACTTCGCCACACTTTCACTTTTCCCCTTTTGACCGTTCCGTTATCAAATTACATACAGACAGATCACAGATGCTACAATTGTTTATTCTATGTTGACTTTTTTAATGAAGACATCGCGGCATACAAGTGCAGCAGAGAAATATGTCCATGAAGCCCCATTCCATAAACATAGCTCATAGCCCCACAGCGTATAAAACTATTAGCGTCTAGTCTAAAATTTACTTGCCCGTAGCCGTGGGGCTTGAAAATATCTATTTTGACATCTTATGAGGTTGACGATATTTCGCTATACGTATCTTATACTCTTATATGAGCGATGTCTGCTTGTTATACATTCTTGCACAAAAATCTAGTTTGTTTATCTTTATCAACTAAACTCCAGGCCACGGCCTTCGATGTGGCAACATCGCAAGTAGGGTTGTAAAAGCTGTTTTGTTTGAAAGGAGCATGGTATTTATGTATTTACGACAGCTTGGTTATTGGACTATGAAAATAATGACTCCACTATAATATGCTAATATAGATTTTCAATTCATATTGTTTAGTTTTCAATTCTATGTTTTATTATCAATATTATAATAAATTTATGTTCATAAATTGAAATTTAAATCAATAAAGTGAGAATTAATATAAGCTTATATGTCACCTGTCTGCCATGTTATCTTATGGGACGTCTGACACTAAACTTAAACTAACAACCCTACTTGTGACGTTGCCAATTCTACCAGGCCACGGCCACTGGCCAGGAGTTAAATGTTGCCGGTGCTACAATAGCTGTTTTGTTTTGTACCCATGCTTTGCAATGGCAGGACACGAAATAGAAACATGCTGATCTTTACTTCTGTTGTATAAAATAGTTACGCATCCGCCAACAATTTTAAAATCCAAATTTATGGACTTTATGTAAACGTTTTATGGCTTTCTGGTTGGTAGTGAAAAGAAAACCACAATTAATTTTGGTTTGTTATTAATTTTATAGGTGTAAGCTAATGTCACGGCCACCTAGTATAGACTATACTATTATGTAAAAGAAAATGTTATTAGAAAACCATATATGTTATTCTAGTAATTCACTTTGTATTATCATAGATAAAACATACTCCCGTATTATCTCCTAAGCTTTGCACTGTACATTATTTTGCTCCTACTTTGCATTGTTAATGACTTTTAATCAGCTTAGTTTTACTTTTATTTACCCAATGTAATAATTATTCCATGTCCATACAAAACTGTTTTCTTTTCTTGTTCAGTGTTTAAAACTGTCAAAACAAAGAACACATTTATCGCAGTTGTAATCCATCTTTTATTTACTTGATACATCCTGTATTCAACTATATAAACACATCGCTGACTGTATTAGGTTTTTCCCGATGGTGGAAGGAAAAAACATTTTCCCCTGTAACATCCCTTTTTAGCTGTTCTAGGTACTTACATAGATAAAACATAGACTATGGTTTATCTATATCTATGGTACTTAAAACCATAGACAATAGTAACTGGTTTTCTTAGTCTATGGACCTTATTTGATTGAAAGGAGTCGTGTCATTTTAAAGCTTGATATAGCGCACTTGCGAACGGTAATTTTGAAAAGGCAATTCCATTAGGCTTTTGCATTCCCCCTTATACATTTATTTCTATGAGTCCATTTTCAAGGATCCCCTCATGCCGACTAGTTTACTTTTTAATGGCTTGAAAAGTATATGAATTGTTATTTAACACTGTTTCTTCAGATTAATGCGTTTGCAATGGGGGAGGATACTGTTTGATAAAATTTGCTTCTTTAAATTTACGGAATACTATAGTATTACACATACAGTGTGTAAATTAAGTATTGAAACAAATCTGTATTTTTTAAAGTTTAAACCGAAATAGATAGAAATATTCTGTTTGTGGCAATAAACTGTTAACAAAATGTTCTGCAATTTTTTACATCAAAAATATTTTTTACCCCCCCCCCCCCCTCCCCCGTAACAGGGTAGTGGGTGACTTATTTTTTCAAATAGCAACCCCTATTGAGTGACCCCTTTTTAAAGGGTTTGTCAAAAGAAATACAATGACTTAAATTCAAGGTGAATATCTCACCCCTAGCCAAAATGGTGGACATTCCAATATGGGTGTTTTTTTACAAAAATTAAATTTTGGAATACCCGCCATTTAGGCTAGAGGTGAAATATCTACCTCGGGTTTGCGTCATCGTTTTTCTTTTAACAAACCCTTCAAAATGGGGGGTCACTCAATAGGGGTTGTTATTTGAAAAAAATAAGTCACTCACACCCCCTACCCTGTTAAAGGGGTTGAAAAAATATTGTTGATGTAACCAATTAATCTATGTTAACAATCAATTCCATAAACAGAATATTTCTATCTATTTCAGTTTAAAAAATACAGAGTTCCTTCCATTATTTGTGAAATTGGTGCTTTTTCACATACAGTAAATCAAATTTTGGAATACCTGCCATTTTGGCTAGGGGTGAGATATCCGCTTCGGGTTTGCTTCATTGTGTTTCTTTAGACAAATCCTTCAAAAGGAGGGGTCACTCAACAGGGGTTGCCATTTGAAAAAATGAGTAATCCCCAACCCCCTACTACCCTGTTAGGGGGTTAAAAAAATATGTTTGATGTGAAAAATTATTGCCACAAGCAGAATATTTCTATGTATTTCGGTTTTAAAAATATAGATTTGTTACAATACTTCATTTACACACTGTATACCATGTGTAGTTATGATGTTCTACCACTTCACCTAAACAATAGAAAAAAAGAAAATTCACAAAATATCATGAAATTAAAAACACAAACATAACTGTAAATAATCCTACTTTCACAGTTCTCATTTTGTATCACAGTTTTTTATTGCTGCATAGTTCAAATTAGCTGTTTTCATAAATGCAAAAAATAAGTACTGCACCCAGTTGATAAAATCTTATAACTTTTAAATAATGCTTTTGCATGTCATAGAACATAGAACCAACTTTTTAGTTGAAACAGCTTACTTAATTATTTAATTCCCTTTAAATATGAATACCCATAAGGCTTACATGGGAAACTCCAGACCCGCTGGGACAGAGTCTGAAAGGAGTTTTGAGATAACAATATGCCTATATGTTAATCGGGAATGTGAGCTATCATCACCCCAAATTTTAGCCCAATCCGACGAGTACTTTTCACATTTACTTGTCACAAACATACATCCAAACTTTCTCATTTATATAATACTAGCTGTTACCCACGGGCTTCTGACATAAGCATTAATAAAACTATTGATTGGTTAAGTTTACCTGAAATAAACAAAATACAGTAAAAAAAATAGTATTACACATCTACCATAGCCATAATGTTCTACCGCTTCACCAAAAAAAATATAATTTCGAAAATTTTCAAAAAAAAAATAAGTTCACGCTCAATGAAATTGTATAAATTATAGGCCTATAAATATTTGAAAATAGCCACTTTGTTCTAAATTTTATGAGGATTACAAATATATAATAATATAAGGAAGTAGATCTGCAAATAAATAAGTTATGGGCAAAAAACTGATTTCAGTACATAGCGTTTAGCTAAGAATGCATAGCCTAACCATAGCTAGGAATCTGGCTGATAATTTACATCAATATCACTACCTACTTCTTCAGGATCATCAACCAGCACTTCAAAACCACTTAAATCTTCTAATGCACCACGTATATCACTACTTTTGATTTTTAACACTAAAACAATGATAAACGTAATAAAACACATCAGTCATCGGTCCGGGGGAACCTAGCTGTTTACAAATACACGCACGTCAGCTGTCTGCTACAATATTTTCGGAACTAAAATGAATAGCGCTTAGAGACAGACCTCTGGAGAAAGCTTAGAATATTACGGAAAGAACGATACCTAACTCGATCCAGTTCAATCCGATTCAGTCAGTCATAGAGCCTTCGCCGTAAACGATGTCTGCGTGTCGAAAAATCGACAAGTAACACTACACAAAGTGTGCTGCTTGTCGAATTTTCGTCAAGTAACACTGGGAGGGCTAAACAATAGAGAAAAATAAATTATCAACAATTCGCAAAGTATCACAAATTATTCATGAAATGAAAAACATAAACCTAACTGTAAACAATCCTACTTTGACAGTTTTCATTGTGAATCACAGTTTTTTGTTGCTGCTTAGTTCAAATTAGCTATTTTCATAAATGCAAAAAAAATATAGTGCTGCACCCTGTTGGTAAATCTTACAACTTTTTAATGCTTTTCCATATCATAGAACCATCTTTTTTAGTTGAAACAGCTGACTAACTTCTTTAATTCCCTTTAAATATGAATACTCATAAGGTTAACATGGGGAATTACAGAGCCACTGGGGTGGAGCCCGAAAGGATTTTTGAGATAAGAATATGCCTATATGTTAATCGGGAATGTAAGCTATCATCATGTCAAATTTCAGCCCAATCCGAGGTTTATGCGTGATTGAACTTCAAACACACAAACAGACAAACAAACAAACACACAAATTTTCACATTTATAATATTAGTAAGATTAGTAGGAAGATTGAATTTTCCCTATTAAAATTAAACGGGTAAATTCTTCCAAGATGTTACATTTCCGAGGAGGTACAGTCTGCACCACAAGTGAGAAGCAGATCCAAAGTGGGGTTCTGCCAGCCACAACTTTAGAAAAGAAAAGGATTTGTTTAAATTTGGGTGTAAACATGTTTATTTGAACACAAGTAGAAAATAGTTTTATTTAAATATGCAACATGGTAACAAAAAAATAAATATGTAGGAAACAATGAAACTGTACACTTTTTGCAGAACCGTTATCATTCTCTTAGGCTACTCAGCCATATTCAAACGGTACTTCATGGGGTTTGAGGGATCCTTGACGATCACATGGCCTTTCATCATCGTGATCATTGCAGGATTTTGCAGAGTTTCAGGTGAAAGTTCAATGAACTGATCCTCTTCATTATCATTTTGCATAAATGCGTCCGTCAATTGCTGTAAACAAAAGTAATAGCACAATTACTTCTAAGGTTGTTGAGCCGATCTTATTTCTTTTTTAGGTAAACTTCAAGATTCAGTGTCTATTTGTACGCCTATTAAATACAGTAGAGTCCCACTATTCCAAGCCCAGCTAATTCGATAATCATTCTATTGCGAACTGAAGTTTGGAAATTATGTAATGTATATTTTAACAATAATGCTGAGAACTATAATGATTTCCCGAACATCGGCAAGGCACTAAAAATATTTAAAGGTTAGATCTTACCGCAAATGTTGGTGATGTTAGCAATGATGACTGAAATTTCCTTGAATCAAGTGATATCACAAACGTCAATAGAATTAGCAATATCTCCACTAACGGTGGCAAATCTGGTGCGGATACCACAAACATTGTTATAGGTAGTATTAAAACTGCATTTTATAGTTAATATCAACGTGGCAAAATTAATTATTCCCATATGAACAACATAGACGCTTTCAATAGCTTAAAATGTTGCAGAAGCATGGTCATTCTCTCCAGTGTTTGCGGCAACATTTTTATCAACATTGTCTCATCTTGCATGATCGTTTATAAAGCTCACATATTTCACTATCACAACAACTAAACTTACATCAACCACAATCCCCATGATTTCACCATCCATACAAATCGACCTAATTACAGAATTACATCTATATATTCAAACACAGTTCAGTTCCAGTTAGTTTAGAATAGCAAGACTTTACTGTAAATCTTTTTGGTATGATGGTCATTCATTTCAATAATTAACACATGTTGTTAACCTTTTATAACTCACACACAAAAAACAAACGGACCATTCACTGATGTTGTAAAATCATAATGGCAGAGCAGGTGAATCGATACCTCTTAGATGCTCAGATAATTTCTCGTTTGTCTTGGTTACCTGAATATTTGAAGGGAAGTTGAGAATGGAACAGTAATATCTATGTAGCCTAAAACTAGCCTAGAATCTAACAGTGGCTGTTTCAGGGGGGGGGCCATCGGGGCTAAAGCCCCCTCCCAATAAATAAATATAAATTTAAACATACATTTTGTCATAAAACCATAATGCAGGTTTTTGGAAACAGTTCTATACGTTAAAATTGCTTTAAAAATGCAATTTTTTCAGTAGAGGAGCCCCTTCTAGTGTGGAAGATCCCCTCCTTGACAAGGTCCTAGAACGAACACTGGTGACATGCAGTTGAACAAAATATAAAGATTGTATTGAGAAGAAATTATTTATGACAAGGAGAATCAAAGATAGTGATTAACAAATTTTCTGTCTGAGGAAATGTTCCATCGTTCTAGTGCTTCAAATGCAGTAGTTTGTTCAACCATTTAAAAAAGGTTGCCGTAACACTCAAAATCACAATCTTATGAATTTGTATACTCACAGCCATTGTTAATGCAAACTCCCTTTTCATGTTTTCAGGATATAGAACCGACAGAATTGTATTCTGAAACAAAACACCACTTGATGTTAATTGCATTTACAAAAGCAATTTTTTTGCTATAGAAATCCCATAATCACCCACTGGATAAATACTGGTTACAAACATTATTGAAAGATAGAAATCTTTCATGGTGATATAATAATTATTAAATCATTACCTAAATTATTAAAGTTATAATCATAACAGAATATTTTCATAATCGTAATACATTTATGTAAAAAAAAAACACATTATATACGAAACTAACAAAAAACAGTAAAACCCAATATTTCGTCCCTGTTCCCTAACAGGGAACAGAACGGAAGGGAGAATCCTTAACAGGGACAAAATATCAAGTTTTACTGTTGTGTTGAGGGTTTTGTGTGTTACCAAAGCTAAAATCAACCAGGTAAGCTAGCTGATCCCTATCCTTGTACATAATAATCCTCATCAGTATGTATAGTTTGATTTTAAACAGAGTGATTCGATACAAGTGTGGTCTTCAGACAACTTACCAGATCCTTTTTTGCCTCATTGAACAGTTGATTAACTTTTTCTCCCTCATTTGTAACGTCTTCGTTTTCCTTTAACTTCTTGAATGTTTCTATCTGTTTCTCGACCCTAGAATTCAATGAATAATTTGAAGTACATATTTACTAGATGTTTTATGGGTGTTCACAGTGTATACGCAATGTTTTAACTTACACTATATGTTCTTGATTCTACTTTAAGTACAACTCCAGATTCAAACAATAGTATCTATCATCATATCCTGCATATGAGAATATCTACTTTGCCAGACAACAAACTGCTAGTTCACCAAAGTTCTGTCAGAATATCCGGGCTAATCCCCACTACCTGTTGGGGAAAAGGTTGTCTGTTCATCAAGCCAATTGGGAAACAAGGAAAAGTACGTAAAAATTCTATAGAGCTAGGAAAAAGTATGTGAATTATACTTTTGTACGAATGGAGAAATTTGGAATAATATCCAATAATTTACGGTGAAGCACCCATTCATTAGCGGCAAAAGCCGTCTTAAAGGATGAACGTAATCGCAGAAGATGGTGTTGTGATCAGGTGTATCTGTTTATAACTTTACCCTACATATGCTCAATAATTAAGTTTGATATATACGTGTGAAAATCAATAAACAAAGATATAATTATTCGATTATATCAATTTTTTAAGATGGGGACACCACTATGTGCAAATTTTAAGTTTTAACCCATATATATGAGTGAAGAATGAGTGATGTGATCTTGTAGTCTTGTTAGTGACCAAGGCGGACATGTTAATAATTGAAAAGAAACATCCAAATATAGGCACATTTAAAAAAATATGACATCCACTATGACACTTGATTTACAAAAATTTGAAAATTTTATAATTCATTGAGATTACAATAGAATATAAATGATGATGCCATTAAATTTTTCCTTTTTAGCAAATTTCTCCTATAGGGAATAAGCTATTATCGATTTACTATTTTGTTTTGAGGTCCCTATAGACCAAAAATACCATCCGTTCAAATTCATATACAGTATATTAATGTGTTGTGATCAAGAGAATGAAAGTTCTTTGATTTTACAGATTGAGAATACATTTATATTTAGATAGCCAAAGGTTTAAAAAGATAACTTTAGAAGTAATTTGAATATTTATGTCTAAAGAAACATATTTACCTTTCACACTCTGTTGTGGTAGCTTTCAGATCTGCAATGAGTGTGCTTACGTCATGGCTGATTTGGTCATGTCTGTCTTTCAGAAGAGTAGCATACTTCTGATAACAATGTACTTTTGCTTTTGGAATATCTGAAAAATTGCATGGTCATTACAACTAAGTTGAAGGGTAAAAGTTTGAACATACACAAATTTAACAAAGTGTAATTTAATAATAGGTTACTGATCAATTGTTCTATAAGATTCAGCTAACACACTTCAATTAAAACCTACTGCAACAAATTGAAAAGTATTCCATTGCTAAGGGATTGGGTGAAACTTATGACTTGATAGGCTGTTTGCCTCCAGTAAATCACGTGGCCTTTGCATACGTAGTTTGATGGCTGAAATAGTTTAAGTGATGTGACAAGTTGAATATTAAGTCTAATAGACACTTGAGAAAATATTTCCGGTTAAGTCAGTTCCTTAAATAAATCCTTTATTTGCAAGCGAGATTCATTTCTTTCCTTAGTTGTCTGTAGTCAACGCTAGCGCTTTTGGCTCGTAGTCGAAACTCAGAGAATATTTTGGACTCCACTCTGAACAGTACCTACCAACTCGGAATCTGGTATACAGCGCTACTGACTTGTAGTGGCAATTCTATAAACTGTGCCTGACTTTTCACTGACTTTTGCAACTGGGGCGTAAAACATCAAGGCGATAAATTCATAAACTAACCACCAAGCCCTTGGGCTAAGTATTGAGGTGATAAGTACCCAGCAGATTTGATACTTTAATCGACTTGGTACTTTACCAAGGTAGGATTGTTTCAAGCTATCCTGGTGAACAACTTGTTACTCTTACAGCACCACTTGTAGCTCTTGTACGGTAACTACAATTCGGAATTTCCATGTAGTTTAACCCTTTGAGTTTCATAGGCTGATAAATCTTCACAAAAGTACAACCACTTGTCAACGCAAGTTTTTACTCAAGAAAAAAATGTGAAATCTAAATTATACTTGACATATTCTGCAAGCTGAGTCAAATTTGGAACTTCTTTGCGCAGGTTTTTGGTTGACCAATGTTGTCAGGATAGGCTATTTATCACCAGCGTCATTTAAACTTAACGGGATCGTTTTGACAGCAACCAGGTAATTTAAATGTTTGTTTACTGAAACAATCCAATCCATCAAGAAAACGGCTGTTGCCCACCAGATGTTGGGTGATTACACCAGATGTAATCAGGATGATTAAAATTTCCAACTGCCTATTAAAGTTATTAAGGAAAGTAGCTACTTGTAGCCTAATCCTAACAAGCCTATAACCATTCACTAAGTACCTAAAAAATAAGTCCTGTTGCTCACTGAAAAATTGTATTAGGCCTAATTAAGTATTATTTAAGGTTCCCTGGATCATTGTTTAGAATTGAACTAACTGCCATAACCTGTAGACCTAAATTATCTAAAAAAAAAAAAAATAGGAATATAAAACTTACCAGGAGATAGTTCTATCTTCTCCAACGCAGAAGTGATCCCTTCCAAGAGATTTCCTTTTTTAGCCAACAACTCCATATATTCATCATTATTTCTCGAGTCTTCTGACTGGCTTCTTCTTGAACGTCTTTGGGTAATCTGTTGAAATTCAGCTTCACAAGCAGATACTTGGTCAAACAAATCCTGTAACTCTTGCATCATGGCTGAAAACACATGGTCCAGAGATACTTCATCGGGCAACATCCCAGGTGAGGAGGTAGACAAGTCTTGAAGAGTGTTTACTTCAGACATGATCGACTGACTTTGGTTGGGTATCTATGACAAAATTATAGGAGGACTTGGTGAGATATTTAAAAATAAGAAATAATGTAGCCTAATTTAATTATAAACTTGAGTAAAATTAAATTATTTCAATAATCTAACTATTTTTTTTACCTTTAGCGCTACAGCATAGGCCTAGTGGATTACTAACGCCTTAGTGTGCCTGCCTAGTAATAAGGTTGCCTGTTTGGTCCCGAGAGATCAGCCTGTAGGTTTGAAACAACTGGATGCAGTGGTCTCTGATTATTGGGCTTTGGATAGAACCCTGCAGATTTAGTCAGTTACAATACAAAGCTGCCATCTTAAAATGCATTCTACAGCTATTCTTTGAGTTAGGCTACAAATCTTTGTCTTAAAATACACCCTGCAAAAAGAAGGCCTATGTTGGTGTCGAATAAATATTCATTTAAATTTATTTTCAGATAAAAAGAACTTTCAATTGTTTGGATTAGGTTATATAAGGATCCAAGGGGAAAAAATTGAAATTTTTTGGTATTTGTGCATCCACAAAATTAAACTTACATCCGGTCTTGTTACTGGCTGGGTAGGTGAGTGGTTACAGTGCTCACTTAACAATCAAATGGCAGTAACTTAGCTTTTCAAAACTGGACCTGGACCTAACTTAAATGAGCAGTTCCTGATCATTGGGCTTGAAATGAATGGTCCTGCCAAAAAAACGCCTGTTCTTTGTCAGAAACAAAGATACACAGACCATCTTACTACATTCTTCACTTTTTTGAATATGTGCATGTGTGTGTGTGTCGCTCTCTTCAGGTAATAATTAGGGATCAGCCTATCCAACATCAACCTCTTGGATGAGTTAGCATCAGTTATTGTTAGCCCAATGGCAAATGGCAACTGGATTGAGTTACTTTTACTTTATACTTTTCAATGAAAAGTTATGACCTTGCTTGGAGTGGAATGCTTTAGATTTGAAGGCGAGCAGTGTTTCAAGCGGTCGGGATTTAAATTGAAGTGATACAAAGTTAAAGCCAGCTATAGTTCTCTGTTCTAACTGTTATACCCACTTCAGCAAAATAGACGGACAGAACAGCGAAATGGTTCCAGAAAAAAAAGAAACACTAGGCCTCCTTACCAAATCCTAATTATAGATATGAGAACAATTCAAATGGGACCTAAGAACATCGGAGGTTATGAAAGCTATCAAATTACAAAAAATCCTTGTGGTTAGAGAAGGGACTATTGAATACGGTTCCTAGTTGATTTTAACTATCAATTGAAACTTATTGGTTACCGGTACAGAATATCTTAAACGGTAATTATATCAACCACGAATGTCTCGCTAAAATTATATTATTTCCACAATTCTTACGGTAAGATAACGTCCTGAATTGAAATGAAATGAAATGAAATGATTTATTATCCATTAGGCATGAAATGCAATAGGCATCGTCAGAACAAATAACAATATACAATTTTCATAAAAATTCAAAAATGATTGTCATTTCCCCCCCCCCCCCCCCCCCCCGAAAAGCGGAAAAACAACATTTTTGCGGAAATGGGTCACTAAAGTACTCAAATTAATCGGTACTTAGAGTGAGCTCAACAAGAATATGCAAGAATTTTTCAAGATGGATATTTACGGAGCTACAACCAGAAAAGCGCCATTTTCCCGGAAAACAATGAAAAATAATTGTATTCAAAACAATAGATTTTTGGTATCTAAACTGTGTGGCATTTTACGCTGATTGCGTTATGTTATGTTAGGTTTGGTTTAAACTTAGATTAGGTTGGGTTACCGACTAGGTACTCTTATTAACAGGAAAAGGTTAAGTTATTAATAAAATGGGTATTGTTAGTAACCTAACCCAACATAACCTAACCTAATATAATCTATCCTAACCCGACCTAATATAATTTAATTTAACCTAACCCAACCTAGAACCTTAACTTAAGTTAACTATTTTTAGTCATTTTGGCACTAACTCTATTTCCTGACGCTTTTCCGGCTCTATCTCTGTTAATATCCATCGGATCTTGGAAATTCTGTTTTTTCAAGGAAACGGTGTTTTTTCCGGAGAAAATGACGGGTACACTTCCATATCTGTTGGCACAAACAACCGAATGAGTAATATTGATTATTCTATTGTTAAATTCGATATATCGATCGATATTTTCATTCGGTTGTTTGTGCCAACAGATATGGAAATGTAGCCTACCCCTCTAACAAAACACATTTAAAGAATGGATTTGAATTAGCCTAAACAAAAAAAAAGCTTACAGACCATCTAACTTATGCCAACTAAGTAAATCTCTTTAAAACCCGAGTGGAAAAATCTGTTTAGGTATGTGTTCGAGTAGCAAAATCGGTTCAAAATAAGTAATGTTGGAATAAAATTATTCAAACTAAACACACTAATAGCAATAGGCTAGCTCATAGTGATAGGTTTTTTTTTATTCCAACGACTCTCACTTCTAGGATATTGAATAACGAATAGAAAACGCAACTATTGAATAACAAATAGTGTTCTGATTCAAACGCCCCATCAATATAGGCTAAGTTACTTCTGGTTACCAGAAATTCAATACAGCCTAAGTTATAACCTCTAGGCCTAGGCCTAACTTACATGAACAATTTCCTGACACCCATGATTCAATAATATTAACCTAAGCTAGAATTTATGTAGAAATCTTACCCCTGGTCTATTTCCTTGATAATAAGACATTGTTATTGTGAAATAGTTTCACTGAAAATATTTTAGTGTTCGAATAATAGCAAATTCTTCTAAATCCGTAGTCGTAAGAAGCGAACAGAAACCAAGGCGAAGGTAAGCAAAGCAAACGCAAACGGCTGGTTTCGCGCCTTACGGTATTTTTTTCAATATTCAATGTCGGATTGACAAAGCTTAGAGTCATGAAGCTGTCTGTAACTATCATAAAAACCTTCAACGTATATATATATATATATATATATATATATATATACCTATATATATATATATTATTATGAAATGATGATTTTATCTTTATCCACCTTAATTACATAACACATTCCAAAAAATAAAATAAATTCAATAAATGTTCAGTCCAGTCCACACATGAAAAATGTCTTGGGACTCTCTGTGGCGTCTTGATGATAGCATAGATAAAACATACTCCCTTTGATAGTTAGTTATTTGTAATTTTTGTAAAATTTTGTAATTTTTTTTATGACGAGACTGACACTGATAGCATGCTGATAGCATGTATTGTTGAATGGTCAAATAAGTTCTTGGCTGGATTACTACTAAAATATTCCCTGAAAATTTTCGGATTTATTTCCTATTTAAATAACATTATTGTTAATGAGTACCTAGGTTTGCTGCTATAGGGAAGGTATTGAGGTGTGTTTTTATTGAAATGTTGATAGCTTAGTATGAAATAAACAAAATTGCCAAATTTGATCAAAATATATCCATAAACAAGCAAACTACAACACGTACAACACTTTATTTATTCTCCATAAGAATGACACGTGAATTTCAAATTTAATTTTTTTATTATCTCCGTAACCGTAAGGCATACAACGATGCTTCAATATACAAAATTATTTTTTTAAGCTCTACAAAATGGTCTCGAAAGAAATTGTGAAATTTTCTGTTTTTACAGTAAAAAATGGGAAAAACTAATTTTTGCACCATGAAACAGACATAACATAACATGGCAGACAGGTGACACCAGTTCGTTAATTTGCGTATTATTCATTTTTATTTATGAACTGAACATAAATTTATTAAAAGATTGAAAACAAAACACATGGAATTGAAAACCAAAACAATAAAATTAAAAATGTATGTCTGTACATTTTAGGTGCCAGGTGGAGTTAATATTTTCATAGTCCAGTAACCAAACTTTCGTATTCTTAAAAAATAAACAAATACGTAGCTTCCTCCAAACAAAACAGCTGTTACAACACTACTTGCCACGTTGCCACTTGGATGGTGTGCGGCCTGGAGTTAAAGGTGGCCGTGAAAGAACCCCTTTAGTTTGTCATTGGTACAGATTTGTACAAATATGTAGTGTAGATCAGGTGTGGACTCAGTACTAACAGTGTTACTGTAGCATCATCATTGCTCATACATGGGAATAACCACGGCCACTTTTAACTCCAGACCGCGGCCTGTTAGAATTGGCAACGTCGTAAGGAGAGTTGTTTAGTGACGGACGTCCCATAAGATAACATGACAGAGCTCATTCATTCGCACTTAATTAATCAATTTAAATTTATGAACATAAATTTATTATAAAACATAGAGAATGAGAATTGAAAACCAAAACAATATACATTAAAAATCTATATCTGTACATTTTAAGTGGAGTCAATATTTTCATAGTCCAGTAAAGCTGGGTTTTCCTAGACACGGAAGCGGAAAGAGGAACGCGGAGAGTGGAAAAGAAATTAACATGGTGTTCCACTCCGCTTCTAGGAAAACATTAACATTAAATTACCTAAGACAAGTGGGGTCCGCTCTCCACTTTATACTTCCACGCCTAGGAAAACCCGACTTAACTAAGCTTTCGTAAATACACAAATACCATTAGCTGCTTCCAAACAAAACAGCTGTTACAAACCACCCTACTTGCGTTGCCACTTCGAAGGCCGCGGGCCGCGGCATGATAGAGTTCAAGGCGGCCGTGAAAAACTAATAATGGAATTGCTGCATATAATGCAATTGATAAAATAATGATAAAAAACTAAATTATTGTTGCGGTTTTATCAACCTCAAAAGTTAATATCTCTAACTATTTATATGCTACGTGTTTGTACGACCTGCTTCTACCGGGTTGACCATGCACCAGATAAAATATCAATAATTTATTTAATAAAACCTCGCCAACCTCGATTATAAACATAGATCTAACGATAATTTACCTGCATTAATCTTTATCCCATACCACACAAGCCCTAGCATTCACTAACTCAGACTTGGACGGGTTCGATTACCCGATAAAGGTCCTGCCGTGGATTCTTTTAGTGAAATAATGAAAGTTAGGGTTTAGTCGCTAAAAACTCTGAATAACAGTAAACATTATTTAGTGAATGTATTATCTGTAAACTCCAGGAACTTCGCCACCCTTTTTTCCACTCTAACGCAAAATCACTAACACCTACGTCACTCGAAGGGTCGGTCAGATCAGACCAGAATGCCCCTCTCATCCCTAGCGCATGATAATTTTGAAATAACTATCAAAATTATGGGTAAATCTGGGCCTACCTGGCCTATTCTCTGTAGCCGTCCCTACAGAGCTATTTCCATTACCAAGACTGGTTTACCATCACCTTCCTCAGGTAAGGGATAAATGAGCATACTGATAAATTACTTAACTACATAATCCTACCCCCTTATAATTTTGACCCATTACAACTTAAACACATGAGAAGTATCGGATTAGGCTTACAGTCTATTGCTGATTAACAAAAATTACATTTGATCGTAAACGTTTATCTGTTTAGATATTGTGTTCAAATTTACTGTTATAGTTTGTTTTTAAACCATTCAATATAATGGTGAGTGTTCCCAGACTGGAAAACGAGCAACTACACCAACTACCGTGTGTGAATAAATTTAAACAAAATAAAATAAAGAAAACAGATAATAGAAGTTAAAAACTTATACTGTTAATATGTAAGGTACAGAGGAGGTTCAATTTGGTGCACTTAAGTATTTTTTTGCACTAGTCGCTGGTGTCTAGGGCAAAGTCCAAGCCGTTGCTTCTCCTAACCTCCCTTTTCCACTCTATTCGCCATCACGTACCTTGCTCACACTGGGGGAAGACCCTGTTCTCTGTGGGATAGGAACTTCCGCACGGTGCTCACCACTCGTGCTCTTCCTTTCTCTCACAGGTATATTTCCCCAACTATATGCACAACATAGGCCTACTAGAGCTGAAAGCACACGGTCCATCCCAAGTTTCCTTTGTACCTCATTTCTGTGTGTTAAATCTGCTCTTCTTATTCAGAAACTGATCAAGAAACAGTTATTATTTCTAGTATGTATAATTCTCCTTTTTTTTATGAAATAAGGTATACTAAGGTAAGGTTTTTTAATGAATCAGTGTATACTGGGAAGTATTCAAAACAGTTATTCCAACATCATAAGTGAAAAAAGTCAACAACGGAAATCAAGTCCAACATTACAAAGGAGAAACATTTTATTAACCAAAGCAGTGCGCGAGGCACTAACTTTTGTTATAACTAACGACATTTGGAAGATACCCTCTGAACAGTCTCACAATTGAACAATAATTGAGTCCTAAAACAAAACTACGTAGAAAAATAACTACAAATTAACAACTATAACATGTACTGAGCTTAGTCATTTTTCCCTTAAACGAAGACTGTTTACTAAACTTAAAGGATTCACTTCTCCCATGCTATGTAAAACTATGAAAAATTGGTAAAAAGTACATTTTGATTAAGCGTTGGTCCAAATCTTTAAACACAAATGTATTTTTGTTTAAAGTACGTAGTTGTCTGTTTTTAAATATTATCCAACATACAAACATATAACCTAAGGATAACTATATCCAGCCTCATTTAAAGGAAAATCGATTCTCACAAAATACATAACTGCAACAAAAAAACTAATCTCGAGTTAAAATCAATCTAGAAATCTATATCAGTATGAAAAGTACAAGAATCAAGAGCACACATAGGTAGACAAGATGTTCAGTTCTTAGGCTAATCATTTAAACAATTATTGCATGTTCAATATACCAACTGTTTACATAATTACATATTTCAACATTAAGTATAAAGAGTCAGTTCATATACTTATATTCGAGTTTGAGCTAGAATAACATAGCACTAGGTAGGGGCGTCTGTACAACTTATTCTACATGATATGCACGGGGCCTAGACTATCAGGCATTGGACAATTCACAAATGGACATCAAAACAGATGTACTCAGTCAAACCTTAGATTGATCAGTGGCATTTGATGGCTCGTGTCTTATTAGTTGATTGTGTAAACCAAATGGAATACTTGGTGCATGACCACATTTTGTTGATTAAGAGTAAAAAAAAAAAACAATAATGCAACAATTATAGTGAGCCTAATACGATTTAAAACAAAACACAATTTAATGCATGGTACCGGTTCTAGAAATGAAATTGTATGTTAAGAGACTCATTTCAAAACAAGTTTTACTAATAAAAATATTCCATTGCCAGTGTGTGTTAAGTGTACGTTACTATTTTCAAGACTCGATGAGGCAGCTCTTGATTCAATAATTGAGTTTCAAGTAAGTTAAGATGTATACAAATAAAGTGTTCTTAGAGGGGGTTTTCTCAAAAAATTAATCCGATAATACCCACTCTCTTGTAGCTAAAATATTAGGACTGAACGCTTAAATTAGTAAATTGAAAAAAAACTTTGATGAAATTCTAGATTTTTTTGAAAATTTAATATGTGGATAAGATAAAATAATAAGTTCCGATGAGCATGTGTAAGGAAATCATAATATATGTTCCCTCAGCTAAAAATACAATTTTTATACCATATTTTGATTTTTAAATCCCTTTTTAATTTAAAACAAGTATTTGTTTCAAACATCTTGTGTTAAGTACCTTAGTGAAAATAAGACCTAGAAAATTGTTAGTGAAAGTTAAGTAACAAAACTCTAAATTATCCAGTATAATAATCAGGTTGGTAATGCATAAATTCTTGAATTCTTCCAAAAGAAATTAAAATGTTTTAAACTTAGATATTTTACATTGTTGTTTATACATAACTTTTCTCTTTCATAATTATTTTTGGCTGCAATTTGTTTGCTGGGTAGTAACTTTCTGTAATTAAAATTAACATCTCTAAAAATACTAAATTTTGATTAATTTTAAAATAACAAAACATTTTTGGATGTAAATAATATGCATACATTATTTTAGTGGCTTAAAAAACAGGTTTATATAAAGATACCATCAAGATCAATGAGAAACATCACAAGAAATGTAACATATATCTTAAATGTTACCTAGTAGTTGTGATTCTAATCTACAATCAAGATTTGACTGAGTGTTTGATAAGCAGCATATACTCTTCATTCACAATTAAAGCTTGTGCTAAGGTAATGGTCAACACGAAAGTTGTCTGTACATAAAACAATAAAACCACTTTATCCCTATAAAAATGTAAAAATGTTTCCATTAACCCTATTTGTTGCGCTGTGTCATTTTATAACTACATACCAGATTCAACTGTCTAACTTATGCAATAATTTCCTAAGTCAACATTGAAAGCTAAGAAATAAAAGTCTGCACTTCAGTTGTAGTAGAGTTAATACCAAAATGGTTTAGAAAAAAATCACTGTTTGAAAAAAAATCTTCTATTCAGTTGGGAGGTTTAATACATGAGTATTTCTTAAAGTTTGGTTAGGAGCATTTTAATTTTGGGCACAGGTGTTTAGCAGTTACTAATTAGTAAAAAGTAGTAAAAAAGATGAGACAGAGATTGATCAATGAAAATTTTTAATTTAAGTTTTTACAAAATGATTGTAAGCATTTGGTCCGAGAACACATATTGAGCAAGTCTACTGTAGTTTGGAAAAACATTATCTATGGAACATTATGGTGTATTATATCATAGATAAAAAGAATCAAATAAATATGGACCGACAGCAGTTCTGCGGTTATCATATGTTCTGGTGTCCACCGCTAGGAGTGCTGTTTAGTTACGGGGCACACCGCTGCAGTGTCTGCTGGTTGCATATGGCAAGGAGCTGACGACGGCAGTGAATCGAACACTGAGCACGCTCCAGCAGCACATCGCGGAACCTTCCTTTGACAGTCTATATTTATTCTATTTGTCTATGATTTTATTGTATTTAAATGTGTGTATATTAATACAAATTCACACACACTCATTCTTTTGTTAATTGTTAATATATACAGCTGTAAGATGGTTGTGTGTAAATCGGGTTTAGTTAAAAAGTACAAACAAGTAAAAGATTTTGAGATTTTTAAAGTTTTATTTGGCATTTTTGAAGGGATGATGAGTGAAATGAGGTTTGTGTAGTTTTAATTTTTTAAGCACAGTTTTAGTTGTTTATTTTTATTTTTTAACATTATAAATTATTTGAATGTTTTAATTGTCAAAAGAATAACTAACTGGTGCTTTTTGTGGTATTTTTAATAACATTTTGAATTTTGTAACTAAAAATAATACCTATCTTCACTTGCAGTAAAATAATCAAATAAGAAAACAAAACAAACTAAAAGGGTAAAAACAAAACAAAACTAAAATTTGTGCAACATTTTTTATTAATCGTATCATCAAAAGCTGTAAATAACCCCTTAACTCTATACGTAGGTCGTCACTAACTTACAAATTGGCTAACAATATCGAACAATATATTATGTCATTTACAATGTAAATATTAATTAAAACTTATCGAGGATATGACGAGCGTTATTGACAGATATGTAGAATGAAATGTGTAAGATGCAAGGAAGCGATTGGTCGGTCGAGGCATGTTGTGCGATCTCATTGGCTGCTGGAGTCGCTCGCAGACGCTCGGTCATCGTCCGTCATCACCGTCACTAACTCCGACACAGCTTTACCAAGGTCTCCTATTCAACAATACACAGGCTTAATTAGTTTGTTAAAATACCTTATTTCGTTGATTCCTGCAAATCAATACTGGTTCAGAAAGATTAATTATTTTTTACAAACTTAATATAATTTATTATCAGGTTTAAGTTACTCAGGCCACTTGGACAAAATATCACAAAAGAAACAGCTTGCTATTAAACCTTAAACATTTAGTATAATAAACTGAACTTTATGCTAATTTTTCACATACAGTATCCCACAAAATCCAGTCATTTAAAATTAAAAAATAAACAAACTATTTTTTGTTATGTAAAATGACAATCAATCAGGCAAATCCATTACCAAGATGATGTAAAATATAAACGATGTAGGTACAATTTTCATACAAATAAATACACAATTCTAATTGAATTGCAAAGTAAGGGATACTCTCAACAAGAACACATTAATAATATTCAAAGTATTAGAGCCTTTTGCAATAAAATACTGTAGTGTTTGTTTGAATAATATTTTTTTACTGATAAAATAAATAATAGCACCTCAATTTGCAATCTCAATAATAGCACCTTTATGCAATCTCAAACTAGATGTAAGGATTTATATAAATTTATATAAAATTAAAATAGTTTGTTACCATTTAAATTACAGGTATTTTTTCAAACCATTTGTTGTTATAAAAAATTGGTCGTAATAAAATGGTTTTCTCAAATTAATGAATAAAAGATCAACTATCTATATTTCCAAAAATACATGAAAAGGGTGTTAAAACCAACATTTGAATGACACTCTAAAGCACCAACCTACCAGTTTATATTCTCCCAGCTGTTGCATGAAAAATAATAATGTGTTAGAGAAGCATACACGTAAAACATAAGTCTAACATGACTATTATTTTAGCGAATTTCCCATATAGGGAATAAGCTATTACCGTAGTACTCATGGTAAGACCTGGACCCGGGACCGATTTTTTTTTTCGTTTTGAGGTCCCTAGAGGCCAAAAACACCATCCGTTCAAATTCATATATATATATATATATATGTGTCCGTTAGCGCGATAACTCGAGCAAAAATGATCCGATTTTGATTAAATTTGGTACAAACATGTAAACCTACGTTTATTCGAACGAGTTTGCGAACCAGCATGATCAGACCATGGGAACGGGGGTTTATGGGGGGTTTTATGGGGTAAAAATGGGTTTTTCCCATTTTTGACCCAAAAAACATCAAATTTTGCAATTTATTTCTAAACTATTTTGTAGAGCTTAAAAAAACAAATAATTTAGTATATTGAAGCGTTATAATGCGCCTAATGGTTACGGAGAAAATTAAAAAAAAATGCAAATTTAAAATTCCCATGTTATTCTTATAGAGAATAAGTAAACTGTTGTAGTTTGCTTGTTTATTAACATATTTTGCCCAAATTTGGAACATGTTTTTATTTCTTACTAACAATTAACATTTTACATAAAAAAAACACTTTTACCCTCCCTGTTGCAGCAAACCTAAGTGTGTTAAACTGATTCTATTTAAATAGGGATAAATGTGATATTTTTAAGGAGACATTTTAGTGTAAATCCAATCAGGCAAATGGAAATTCGCTTAGTCTGCAGGTTTGCTGCGGCGGGGGTATTTAAACATGTAAATATTGGTAAGGTCAAATGTAGTGTGTAGAAAACTCTAAACTTGGTGCACCAAACACTTGTACCTAAAATATATTTTATAATTTTGATATAAATGGTAAATTCATATAGTCAACATGATATGAGTAAGTACAGAGTAGGAAGAAAAAGTTTTAATTAGGACCAAATTGCAGGCTCATTAATTACTTAGATTTCATTACAGTAGTAGAATAGACAGTAGACATTATTATGTGTTGTTTATTTTCCAATAAATACAATTGATTTAGGATGAGTAGTTTTCTATAAATTATGAAAATACTTAACCAACAGCATTTACTTTTTATAAATGACACAAAGCTTTCAGAACAGCAAAACAAACAAAACTTATTTTACAAGTATGATGGAAATACCATACTGTATTCTTAACTATAAAATTATGAATCCACCATGTAAATGGGCAATCAATATCAGCAAATATCAGTCAATAAAAATATTCAAAATACAAGGTGAACTTCACAAACCAATCAATCACAAGATCAATGACACAAGCCATGGAGGAGCGACCGACATACTCAATAAGCCGTGCACCACACAACAAGCAAAGCAAATAAACTACTCGGCAAAATATATTTAGTAGGACTCCAGAGTTTAAGCGGTTGAGCAAGCACTGATCAAACTAAACTACAGTAATGAACAACATAGCTGGACTTTAAATCACTCGCCCAAACAATACTGATACTCACTCTCACAAAAATTACTCAGAATTACTAGCCCAAACATTACTAGAATCACTCACCCAAATATTACATGGAATCACTCTCACAAACATTACTCCAGCATTGCTAGCCCAAACATTACTAGAATCACTCCCACAAATATTACACAGAATCACTCTCTCAAAAATTACTCAGAATTACTAGCCCAAACATTACTAGAATCACTCACCCAAATATTACATGGAATCACTCTCACAAACATTACTCCAGCATTGCTAGCCCAAACATTACTAGAATCACTCCCACAAATATTACACAGAATCACTCTCTCAAAAATTACTCAGAATTACTAGCCCAAACATTACTAGAATCACTCAACCAAATATTACATGGAATCACTCTCACAAACATTACTCAGCATTGCTAGCCAAAACATTACTAGAATCACTCCCACAAATATTACACAGAATCACTCTCACAAAAATTACTCAGAATTACTAGCCCAAACATTACTAGAATCACTCCCACAAATATTACACAGAATCACTCTCACAAAAATTAATCAGAATTACTAGCCCAAACGTTACTAGAATCACTCACCGAAATATTACATGGTATTACTTTTAAACATTACTCAGCATCGACAGCCTAAACACATTACTTAACTAGCATCACTCGCCCAAAAAATTACGCTCAAACATTACACAGAATTGACAGGATCACTCTTACAAACAAACATTACTCAGAATTACTTTCTCAATGTTACTCAACATCACTCGCCCAAAAATAACACAGATTCAATCTGCCAAACATTACTCAATAATTATTCGTCAAAGCTACGCAACATTACACACAGCACACTACAAGCCATGCTGCAGACCTGCCATGTGATGTAGATGGCCTAGGTTGTTGTGAGACGCACTGACAGGTGGCGGTGGCGGCCGATCTAGACTGCCTCTCTCACTCCACCCTCGCCCTCCTGGCCAACATAACCTAACTGTCACCACCCACACCCATACACCTACCCTAGATTGGCAAGGCTTACAAAAACCATATACTGTTGGTAGTTTGGAAGGTTCTCACTGTTTAAAACATTATTCTGACTAGATTAGATTTATATGATACTTACACCCTAGGGTGTTTATTTATTCAAATACAACTCTGTTGTGACAATGAGAGAAAGATGAATGTTCAAAGAATTATATGATAGCTAACTGAATCTGACTAAGATATGGTTCATTATGATCAAGAACAGCTGGGGCCCAAGAAAAGGGCTTTTCTCATGATTGTAGCGGCAATTTTTGGTCACTAGGCAAGCACTCAGTTACCCAGCTTTGTGAAACCATCAAAGACTAAATTTCTAACAGTATTGTTGTGTATATAATTCATAATTCAAAAATATTTACTGAACTGCATCCAAGACTCGGCCTTTACCAATCTAGAGTTTAAGACCTTTAAAGTTTTGTCAGTGTGATGACCATTTGCTTCACGGACTCTAAGAAACTCTATACAAACACTAACAGACAAAACTGTATCAGGTGGAACTGAAATCATGCATTGCAACCCCTGGACCAACTGATTCAGTCGTGTCTTTATAAAATATCCAATACAGTCTAGGGAGTTTGGAATCAATTCTTAAAGCTAGAAAATGTTGACTTGATCGATCAGATTTATTTTTTGTGATGTAAAATTCTGGTACATTACTAAACAATTTAAAAAAAATTAAAATTGTGTGTACACTGTACAGACAACATTTTTTGAAGGTTGTTATGTGTCTTAGCCACAAAAAAAGTGATGTTTTAGCTATAATGCTTTAAAAACATGTTTATGAAATTTTTCATGAACTTTACTAACATAACAAGGCACCACCAAAAGATTTTAGTAAATTCACGCATTATTTAGTAGCCATGTTTGGTTTTATTTTCTAAAACCATATAAAAATAAATAACTATCTCTAAAATCTTGTCATAATCAAAATTTATACAAATGTACACTTTTAATCAATAACATAACATAGTATTACTATTTCTTACAATTTTTGTTATATATTTTTTACAGTTATTCATTTTTACAATGTTATTCCCATTATATTTCACTGTACAAGTTATTTACAGAAAATAAGTGCAAAATGTACAATAATTGTATCTAACTGATGATGTCTAACAAAAAGACTATAAGTGCCTCATGTGCAACTAATAAAATGCATGGACCATTCTTGACAAATAATGACAGTTTTTTTTCACTTCTCCCAATTCCATTAACCTTCATTCTTTGTTATCCCGTTATAGAAAGACAGTATTTAAAATGACGGTAGAGTAACGAATGATAAAATCCTGTTTTTCCCAACTAGTGTAGGAACATATTTTTTTAGTGTGATAAGGTGGTTTACCTGGATGATCCGTGTAATGTCCGTTCATCTTGGCCGGTGAGTCTGTGGCTAACTGAGACGCCGTGACGGACCGAGTCTGCAGCGTACCAGTCTTGACCGGCGATCCACTGGCGTTCGGCTGCGGAAGAACAAAACACAATTAATTTCATGTCTTAAACATTGACATTAGTTCTGAGTTTGCTCTTCAGATTTGTACATAAATGAAACTGCAATTGCTTTAGATGAAAGGTAGAAGGCAAGTACTTTGTCTGAAAGCAACTGACTGTTTGCTCAAGCTATGTCAACTCCGCTAAATTTATCTGCTTCATAAAAATCAAAGCACGACGAGTTGTGGAATCTTGGAATTTCATCGAGGAATGTGTGTACTTTGGATAACAAAATATAGTGTGGCAAAGTTGCAACATTGCCTTAAACTTCAACTCCAGGATGTATATGAAAAAGGAGGGACACAAATATACTGTTTTTAAATGAAAGAAAGCTTAAAATGTGTCTACTCTGCCTCACCTCATCCAACAGCTGTCTTAGTCTCTGCAGTTGAGCCTCCAGTTGTCTGTTGTGGTCCTCCAGGATCTGCATGCGAGCCTCTAGTCGCCCCTTGTGTTGCCGGAGCAGTCTCGCCTCCGTCGCCATGTCTGGGGCGTCTCCGCCTCGCAGCTCCTCTGGTGTCGACTCCGGAGTCGCCTTGCTGGAGCTGCGGAGTCGCTCGTACTCCGCTTGCAGGTTGGCGTTCTCCTCCTCCAACTCTCTGTGGGGACGGAGACCGGTAGTATCAGACCATACAGTAATCCCCTCTCAGTCAATAGGGAGTGTTGATTGAGTTTAGGGTCTTTGTTATAAAAAGAAATGGCCACAAAAATTTGAAAAGTTTGTACAGTTTTCCCTTATAAGCAATAATGATTCTTTCTTCATCACACCACTGTCATAGAGGGTAAAAAACAAATTGATGGTTGTATGAAAATGTTGTGTTACTTGTACTTCATCACATTTTTAAAGGTTACAAATAAACCAAATTACAAAAATATTTATTTATAAAAGCAAATTTGCTGAACCAAAGACAATTTTTGAAACCTACAAAATGTGAATGTATGATGTATAAATATAAAATGATTATAAACCATTGAGAAATTCAATGAAAGCAAAATACTAAAGTATTCAGCGGCAATCTTCTACATTACCCGTATAATATTAATTTTTTTAAATTCAAACGCAGCATACATTTATTTTTCACAGTTGCTTTACCTGATCATTGCCTCAAGTTCTTCTCTCTGTTCCTGGTCTATGGCCACCATAACTTGTACGGGACTGCGAGGCACAGTAACACCATCACCTCCGTTGAGTGACTGGCAATACTGCGCTATCAGCTGGTGCTCGTCTTCCCTGCAACAGAACACAAATTGTGATGAATTCCATTCGATGTTTGTAAATAGTACTGGGTCAAAGCTTGACTATTAAAAGACCGAGACATCCCTCATGTTAAAGTTGTCACCAGTTTTAAATTCAAAATGAACATGGATTGAGCAACCGACAAAGTGTTGGTGAAAAATTACAAATTTTTGTCAAAATCACCAACCTTTTAACCACATTGAACATATAGACAAATTTGTAAA
This sequence comes from Macrosteles quadrilineatus, assembly GCF_028750875.1. NCBI lineage: Eukaryota > Metazoa > Arthropoda > Insecta > Hemiptera > Cicadellidae > Macrosteles > Macrosteles quadrilineatus. The sequence continues at coordinate 98,593,990 of NW_026542597.1, read as the reverse complement.
AGCTACAGCATCTTTTACACATAAATTATCTCAGAAACAAAAACTGGTAGAGAAGAGAGGATTTAACACTTTAGAGCAATCTGTCTATGCTCTTTTGAATAAAAACAAAAGGCTACAGCTGGTCCATTAGATGGGTTGTCTACTTCAGTGACCAAAAGTCAATAGTATCAAAGTTAACATACAAGTATAATGAGGTTTTCCCAATATAGAAATGTCTATGACACAGTCAGCAGGTAAACCTTGAATGAACTGATAACCATTCAAACTGATAACTTACGAGTCAGGAGTTGAGTTTGTGCGAGTTCTGAGTTCGACCTCGGCCAGACGAGAGGCGTACATCTCCAGGCGAGAGTGCATGTCGGGGGCGAGTGTGGAGTGCTGCGGAGACGGTGCCGGGCTCTCTAGAGCGTCTCCCTCCAACACTGTCTGCACAGGCAGGTAGCCCATACGAGGGTGCTTCTTGAAGTATCGCTTAGATTTGAACTTGTTGCGTAACGCTCGAGTGAAGTCCCTCACATCTTCACCTGATGTTGTCTGTGAAAAGTGTTCGCTCGATTAATATTTGTTGTGCGGACTAATCAAAAAATTTGGTTATCAAAGTTTATGTAGTTTGATGTGTTTAGGAAGCTATTTTCTGTAGTATTGATAAATCCAGTTTCCAGCAGTAGCTGGTTTTCTGTCACATGAATGTTGAAAATTACAGAAATTTTAAAATGTTTTCCTAAGAAAATCCTGGTTCTAGCCCTGGTCTTGTGACTATCTAATGTTAACTTTTTGTTAGATAGCACCAATTATTGGTAGCCCAATGACAGTTTGCTTCTTGGGAAACTATTTCACAAAGTTCTTAAAAGAAGAATTAGATGAGAGTACTGTAAAAATGAAGATTTATTAAGGGTAATCACATTATTTCAATAGATAGCCCTTTTATCGAGGGCACTTCTTAAAACAACTTTTTAATTGTCTCTATACTTACAGCAGTGCAATACTCCTGCATGGGATGTGTCAACTTGTGGTTCTTTGCTTTTCGTCCAGAGAAGAAACAGTTTTGACACATGTCAAAGTTGAAACACTTCAAGCAACGATACCTGTAACACAGAATTGAGTTGATTGATTGTGTTTATAATTCCTAACACTATATACTATGGCAGTGTGAAAGCTGTATACCATGCTTATGAAAGCTAATCTATTTGTTGAAAATAAATTTTAAAAAGAAAACTAACTCGACAAGTCTTGATTAAAGATAACCCAACGGGACTTTTTACATATTGCTAAACATGGAGGGAAATTTAAATTTTAAACATAAATGATAAAATTATATTTTCATATATTTTTTATTATCATAACCTAATAGAAAACTAGGTCTACCTGAATCCGACAATGGGATATTCCTTGCAGATGTTGCACTTGGCCTGGTGTTTGGCAGTCTCTGCTGCGGACAGTCTATGCAGCACTGGCAGCCAGACCATGCTCTGCGGTTCTTGCTGCAGCCAGTTGAGGAAATGCACAGCCTGCAGACACAGATGATGGTGCATTTTAGAAATATTTTTCTAGTAATGACAAAGAGGGACAAATATCACAGATAGTTAACCAGATATCCTAAATTATATAGAAAATAGATACATGTTCAAACCATTTTGGGATACTTAGTTATTAATAAACTACAATTTTACCATGGTCTTGAATTAGAACACATAAAAATAAGTACCTATTATGATTTTCAAAAGTAATACGTAGGAAAGAAACCCATTTTTTTGGTACTGCACTTTGACCACACTACTTGACACATCTGCTTTGACTACTTGTTGAGAAATAGTTTCCACAAACCTCAATTGTGTTACTGTCTTTCCCAGCTTTCTCAAAGCAAGATCTCACAGATGGCTCAATATTGGAGCCACCGAAGGCCGCAACCTCTCCCAGCTGACGAGGAACTTGTATACAGTCGTGCAGCAGCAGACCGAGCTTGCGCTGATCCACGAGTCGGTTGGGGTCAGCAATCAGTCGGAACAGATCTGCACATAGCCGATGTCAGATATGTGATATGGAAATGCTTTGTTCAGAACACTGAGGGAATTTATTAAAATCATATTTTCACTTGTGATTCAACCAAAATCAATGGAATTCCAACACACAAAAAATAGAGACATCCAATAGGTCTGTGGTTCAATTTAGGCAATCTAACTTTTGAAGGCATTTCCTCTTGATAGATTTAATTTTCTGGCCAAATTTATTACTTTCTAGTTATTAAAGTGGGAACTCATGTATTATCCAACACAAAACGGTGACTTCCATTCTGTGTCTTGCCTACCATTATTCCAAGACAAAAACTGTTTTCCTTGAGAGCTTTCATGTTTTATGTTTTATTCAGGGGAACAGCTGGACATCAACCAATTCAGAAACTTAGGTATTTATTTCATGTAACGATCCAATGTGCATTTTGAAATAAATTTAACAAATCCAACCACAGATAAATTACGTTGGTGTCAACTGTAAAGCAGATATGGTTTACGACTTACATCTGTATTTCTCCTCCAAGTGGCCTTTACAGAGCAGCACCAGGCCCACTTTGAAGGACAACACTCGAACTTGTCCCGTACGTTGGCTGCAACAAGAAAAATAATTTACAGTTGAATAGCTTGTTGAGTACTTCCCGGAGTATTTTAGAATATATTCTTGCTAGCAAAGAAATGAAGCTGTAATTTATTTACAAAATATTGTATTAAAAAAAAAACTTGTTATGATTTCTCTCTGACCTGTCGTAGACATTGAGCAGCCAGTTGACGGCCAAGTCGAGACAGAGAGGCACGTTGACGAGTGACGGGTTCTCCGCAGCAAGCAGTTCGTAGACGCTAGCTAGCACGGTGACCATGTCCGTGACATCGAGCAGCTTGTCGTTCTGTGCCCGCAGTCCGTGGCTGTCGAACGTCTCAATAGCACGGTTCAGGGTCAGCAGATCAACTGTTAAACAACAAAAAGAACATGTTAGAACAGTATGAAAACGTTGTACTCAACAACATATACAATGTACCAATGTACCTAACAATGTCTAAGTATGATGGTTGGAAGTTAAGTCAATAATGGCGGCAGATTTCCCCAAAGAATATTCGACTAGTCTACAAGACTCAAGCTATGTGTAGTTTTAATAGCTTATCATCTTGGATTTTTATTCTTAATCACTTGCAGTTATTTTTCATTTGACGCTTGAGTACCGCATTTGAAGATGAGTATTTTCAGTGTTTTAGTTAATGGAAGCAGTTTATGATAGCCAGCTGATAGAAATGAAGTGGGATAAACAAATGAAAGAATCTCCCTGTTTTAGCGAATTTCCCTATAGGGAAGTAGCTATTACCGTAGGTCTCATGGTAAGACCTAGGCCCGGGACCGATTTACTTTTTCATTTTGATGTCCCCAGAGGCCAAAAACACCATTCATTCAAATTTTTATATATCTATATATATATATATATATATATATATGTGTCCATCCGCACGATAACTTGAGTAATTTTTGTCCGATTTTGATAAAATTTGGTTTGAAGGTGTAAGGCGGGATAAACTTGAATGAGTTCGCGAACCAGCATGATCGGACTATGGGAACGGGGGTTTGTGGGGGGTTTTATGGTGTAAAAATAGTTTTTTCACATTTTAGACCCTAAAAACACAAAATTTCACAATTTCTTTCTAAACCATTTTGTAGAGCTTAAAGAAACAAATAATTTAGTATATTGAAGCGTTATTATGCGCCTAATTGTTACGGATAAAATTCAAAAAAATTGTAATTTTAAAATTCCCATGTTATTCTTATGGAGAATAAGTCAACTGTTGTAGTTTGCTTGTCTATGAACATATTTTGATAAAATTTGGAAAATGCATTAATTTCTTACTAAACTACAGTACCTTTTAACATTTTACATTAAAAAAAACTTTTTTACCCTCCCTATTGCAGCAAACCTAAGTACTCGTTAAACTAATTCTGTTTAGATAAGGCAAATGGAAAATACCCCCACCGCAGCAAACCTGCAGACTTTTTTCTAGTGTATTAGGTAGGCCAACCGTTTACACATAAAAAATGAAACTGAAATTAATACAATGGAAAGGAGTCAATCCTAGCAGATATAATATTCTAAGTTTTTTTTTATTCCAAGTAATTAATGAAAACTTACGGCACATTCGCTTTTGGACTGTGCGAAGTTTCATTGCTGTCCTGTAAGCAGAAAATCTAACTTCGTTGAATTCGGTGAGAGAGTTCATCAAGTCCATCATCTTGGGATGGTCCCAGTGAGTTGTCTCTAGCTGGTGACTGGAAACAGAAGGACTCATCACAACACTAACAAAACACACTGATGGCTCATTAACGAACAAACACAGCCTAGCAGAATCCACAACTACCAAGCATAAACATTTCATAGACAAATTTACAGCAGTAATCAGACGAGTCAAGTACTTAATAACTCGTTAGGTAAGGAGTCAAATGGTATATTAAGTTGACACGATACTTTTCGACGATACTCAAGTAGTGGACTCGGTCCTTGGTTTATGAATTTGTCACTAAACAATTCTTTGTGCTCCAGGCAGGTTAATGTGATACTTGGGCATATTTTCTTAGAATCACCATTACGTGTCTACAGAATCTATTTACGAGTGTACAGTGTTCAGAGTGTGTATGGACTCGAGTCTGTAGTTCTTCGAGTAGCCACTAAGTCAACACAGCACCATGGACAAGTTACTCGACTATTGTCTTCAGTATAAGCAGAATCGAGAAAACTTTGCTCAAGTTGGAAAATACAACTAATTTACAGTTACGTAAATCAACTGACTTGATGTAGTAAGGCACTCTGTTCTGGGTGATGGCCCGTTCCCAGGGATGGTCTACGGAGGCGGAGAGGAAGTTCTGGTTGGGAGGAGAGCCGTCTTTTCCTAAGTCTCTCAGCTGTTTGTACCTCTCGTCTACGCCCACTTGCAGCAGCTTCCATCTGATGAAATATGCACCAAATTAATTTTTATTATTTCCACCCAAATTGGTCTAACTATGACGAGTTAGTTTGTCACACAAAATTCCTGGACCAAACTAGCTTAAATTTTGCACAATATAGATATTGAACCGAGGATTAAGCTAAGACAGTTCAATTTGAAAATCAACTTTGAAAGGTATAAGATGGAGCTTTGGGAACATATTGGTTGTGGTTGGATTCAAGGAAGGAAAATAATTACAATGTTTGAAGTTCCTCCTTGTTCTTTAAATGCCTTTGATTCTAGAGTTTATAAGATTTTCTAACATATAAAAAAATATAATACATATTCTATTAAACCAAGTAATGTATTTTAAATATCTGGAGATACAAATGATTATAGAAAAGTCATGTTTAGGCCTATTTCCAGATGGAAGGGACAGGCGTAAATGCTACAGAACACTGGAAAGTGCTGCAAAATCAAAATCTATCTGGGGACGAGTTAAATATTGGTGAAAGAACAACCACTTGCCTATCTTCGTTTTTTCCGGTTGTAAAAGACAAAGACCATAGATGAAGCTTCGCTTCTAGTAAAACATGCAATTAAATTTTCAATTTTTGAAATACGAATTTGATAGAAATAATAATTTTTATAAACCACAAAAATCAGCCGACCTGGTGTTGAGGTCCTGCAGCTTGTTCAGGTTGGCAGGCGACACCAGGACGTTGTTTGAGTTAAACATGGCTGCTTGGTCGTTCACTTCGTCCAGCGTACGCTGCAGTGGACCCATCCGCTCTCCTAGTTTCTGAAACATCCGGAGTCGTCAGAAGAATAAAATTGAATCAAAACACAGTTTACACATTGTGACAATGCCACAGGAGTTACAATAAAGTGGTTGAAAGAAATTTGTAATTTTTGATGCAGTATGGACTACATCAGATCAGATAATAGGTAGATTAGATCAAGCACATTACAAAGGTGAATAATTGCTACAGTGTAGAAGATAGGTCTACTATAGGTTATGATACAGACACAATACATTATTTTTACATCTCCGGCACAATTTTAGATCCGTACCACTATCTAACAAAATCTCAACCCAATGACATATAACAACTTTCCTTCTTTTCTGCAAGTTGGATATTTATCCTCTAAATAAATGTTTATTTCAGACTTTTAGATACTGAATCTATACTAGCTGTAGCTATTTTTTTATAAAAGAGAAAAACATTTTATACTTTGTATGTAAACTGTCAGTTAAAGCAGAATACCTGCAGGTCCTCGAGCAGTTCAGGTACTTGAGAGATCTCCGTAGGGTTGATCCATCCACTCCGGGTGTTCTCTATTGACGAGAGGCGGACTGAGGCATCATCCATGTTCTTCTGGAATACTCGCATCTTCTGTAACAGAAATTGTAACTGGTTAAACTATTAGTTTGGTAGTTAGATAAATGGAGAGAGTTGGAGCCACAGAATTTAGTGCATTTTTGTTGGCACATCTATTTATCACCATTGACGGCCCTGAGATTAAATAAGTAAGGTAAATCTTTCAAGTATACAAATTAACCAGTAGACAAACAGTACACGGGTAGTGATAGTTTTTTTATTTTAACTGATTAGTTAGTGAGGTGTATTGATAAATTTGCAAATTTTAGTTGTGTGATTGTTTTTTGATGGTTATAAAAAATTGAATTTTTTAAAGGATCTTAATGAAGTGTAGAAGAGTCATGAGAATATAATGTATAGACTATAGAGTGTAACCCCATGATATGTTCATAATTGCTGGAGTTTTGTGGAGTCGACATTCATACTAAGCAAATGGAAAATAGTAATGTGAATATTTGGTCCAATATAAAAAAGAAAATAACAAAAATACTGAAAAATAGCTAAAGGAAGTACCAAGAGACAAATGATTCAAATGCTATTAATGTATGAAAATAAAATCTATTCTATGTATAATTCAGTTTTAAAAATACTAAATAAAATGTGCTGTAGGATACTAAAAGTGAGTACATAGTTGAGCATTTGACCAAAAATGAAAGAACACTTTAAAACTGAATAAATCATACAAAAAATTTAATAGTTTAATGAGCTTACACAATACCGCAAGTATTTTGATTGCAAGCGAATAATTTCAATGGAAAAGTAAATAGAGTTCATATTAGGTACTGAAAATAAAACACTCACTAATCTTTTTCACTCATTTATAAAAAAATGGAAATTTATACAAAATAGAACTGCATTTTGGAACTAATCCTGAATGTGTGTATACGAAAATGAATGAAAGAGCCAGAAGGCTTTCTGGAAATAACACAGAGGAAAGCTTTTTGTGATTGGAACATAAAACAATGACAAAAATAGGAACAATAGCCACAATGTCCAATGGCATGGTCCCGATTAGGTGCAGTGGGAGGGGGGGGGGGGGGTGGGGGTGGTATTGTTGTACTCATAAAACTTTGGTCCAGACATAAAACTGGGAAAGAACTGTTTGTAACAGTGGCTACTTCTATATCTCTCTTCAACTCTCATACAACCATTGTAAACCCATTGCTTACTGATCCAGCGTAAATTGAACTACAGATAGTTTTTTTTACACTTGTGTGTTTCTTTAATAAATTATTTGGGATTATGAGAGGACCAGTGGCGATGTAGAATATTTTTTTTGGGGGGGCCGAGATTAATTTAAGGTTAGGGCAAGTAATTCCAAGTAGACACACAATTATACTTTATCTCAGTTTTGCTGCGGTAATTTGCGCTAAATCTGACATTTACTTTATTAAGATCACGCTGCATCCTCCCATTAAATAATAAAAATGTATCTATTCGAGCCAAATGGAGAAAATATCTCAATTACTAAATCTAAAAACATTGGTCAAGATTCAACAGTGTGTCATCCCATCTGTAAACACTTGTCCGAACCTAAGGAGTATCAAATACGCGATTGTAATTATCATTATGAGGGGTTCTATAATGATTCTTTTGTGCAAACTGCAAAAACGTTAACACTTCAGTACAACATAAATGATTAATTTAATGGAACCTATTTTTTCTTCATATCCATTATTTTGGGGGAGATTCGCCCTGAGAAGAACTTAGAAAGACTTTAAAGTTTTTTTAAATATTGTTGACAGTTTAAGATAAACTAGCCAGTTTATTTGTCCGAAGTTAGGGTTATACTTGACCAGATTGAGTAGTTAGCAAACACACAGACATACAGACTACAGTACAGAGACAGAGACAGAGAAGCTTGTTGAAGTGAGAGCAAACACATAACATGCACTGCAGCCAACTGTCAAACTTACACTCACCACTCTCCAGGTTCAACAACTTTACCACATCAATTGTGTGAGACATTAGGAAACCTCATCAACATCCAATTGACTCAGTTAATATGTAATGTAAATTTAAATATAGTTTGAATTTATAACACACTTTTGGATTCAAATTTAACTTTTAGTTATCTAGAAAGTTCACTTACATTATATTCAAGCAAATAGGTGCATCTATAACAATAGTCGTTGGATTAAGATGTTCTACAAGAAATAAGGCTTCTGTAAGACAAGGTAAATTTTATATTTTTCAGGTTTTCACCACTGAAAAACAGTGGCTTGCAATTAATCTACCATCTCGTTAATAATTGGTAATTGGATAATTGATCACATGGTTAATTGTGCTTTATATTGATAATTGTTGTTTTATAATTTAAGTTGTTGGCAATGATTACTAGCCTAATTAAACATTTTAATTAAAAGGTAAGCAATAAGAATACATAACCATAACCTTTTACTTTTATTTACTTGTTTTAGTTCCTTTTCCCATAACATTTGTTGATATACAGTAGTACATTTATTGCTAAAACAACATTTTAATGTACAATAATTAAAGACATGTGTGTGTAGCTTGTATAACAGAAACATATGTCATAGCAAAGAAGACTCAAAGTTATAGTGACACAAATGGCCCATCATAACCAGATTTCACAGATGTTAGAAATGTCAACTCTGTTTTAAAAATCAAGAAGGTTAATCGGACAATGCAGAAAGCACATGTGTCCTTTGGTTCTTCTAGCAAGTCAAATGTATAACACATAATAGTGTTTTATAAAAGTGGGATGTGTTCAGTGACGACTAGATATAGTCAAAACTTGAACTTAGTTATTTTTAACATAAACAAAAGAATGTTAGCATTGTTTGTGTAGGGAAAAGTGTCATAGTATGAATACCAAACATTATTATATTCTGTTGAAACATTTTTACAAAACTTTGTACTAAAGAAGTTTGCAATGTTATTACTTTTAATCAATATATTACAAAACTAACAGACTCTGTAAACAACCACAACAACAAAACAAAACCTAGACTAAACATAACAAAGGCTCATGGGATCTCTTAATTACTAGAACGCATTGAAAGCAGTTTAGAACCAAACAAAAGTCTCAATTATGATTGTATCCAGTGATAAGATTTGGAATTTATTTGCTTCCTGTTATACTCCAATATGATTGATTTAATCGCAAAGCTTTAGTTATTGATATTGACCACAAACGACATTCTAATCTGCAACTTTTCATGTATAATTACATATATTTTTTTCCAAATATAGGGTTAATATTATAAATGAGCGTAGTAGCGGAAAAAGTTATGTTGTAATACGACACTATGGCCACAGACAATATAATACTTTAATGGTTTACTCCATTGTCTGTGTCTGTGCTATGGCCGTAGAAGAATGGTTCTAAGTACGGCATGTACAAAGTTATTGACCATCCAAAATCTAAGTAATTTTTCGGGTTTTTACTTTTGGAAAATAAGGCAATACAACGTGTTCTATCCATTGATGTACTGTGCGTAGATCTTATATCGAGTAACAACAAAACAACTGAACTGTATAATACAATCAGGTACCTTGAAAACATTTGAAATGTTTAGTAAACCAGAGTTTTACTTCGAGCAATACAAAATATGATGACGATAGCACTAAAAAGCATTTAAGTACTCTTTAACGGAATATTTGAGAAATTTCCAGTGAAAAGTCACAACTTTGAGGTGAAAATCGTATTGTATGTCACAAATGCGCATCAGGAAAACTTTTATCATCTAATCCAAACAAAAAACAAAATCAATATACATTTTATAAACGAACTATTTGACCAACAACAACGGCAATTATTGCTATATAGTGTAAGACATTCATCCGAGTACTAAATCATTCAAACTACTAAAACATAACAAAAACGTGCAACCCAACGTCTGCAACGCAACGCCCACTAGAGCGTTTGTTGGTTTGTTTACATCTTGAAACAGACCACTGAGTTTGAGTTTTTTACATTCCGTCGTACATTTTTTGTTCCTTGTGGCTGCAACACTCAGGATCCGACCGAGACATATTGAGCTCGGATCTAACTTGCTAAATATTATATGTGTGTACATTGTTTGGATATAAATTAAATAAATCAAAAATTAGTAAGTGTTGGTTTGCTGCAATGGGTGCGTTGTTTACTACAGTATAGACAGAGACATCCCGAATGTAAATTAAGATCGACCCCAAATATCTCTCAGTTTCATAATTTTTCTTAATGTAGTGGTTTATCCTACTCGTACAATTGCAAAACAATTGTTTAAAACTGCCAAACATCAAATCACCCCTCCCACAGCACATTTTCACCGGTGTCGTCGCAAAAATGTACAAACAGTGCTTTTAAAAGGCCTACCTTAAAAGCAGATGTTCGTGTCTGCACATGGTGACCGAGCGGCGAGCAACCCACAGAACAACCGGACCGGCACCTACCACGGTCTGAGCATCCCGACACCAACACACAACACTGGTGACTGACTGGTGGACGTCCTACATGTGAATCATCACTCACACACACACACACACACACGCACGGCTACCGCAGCGACAAAACAGCTGCCGCTCGTGAAGGGCGACTTGTAGGTCTCGACACAGCTGTTTAGACTAACGCCCTTCTCATTGCCTATTGTAACCCGACAAGGGAGAAGCAGCTCGGCACCCCGGAAGGAACTGACGATTGACGCTGAGCCTAATTTTACCGGCGCTTCGACTCGAACCAGAATTTCCAATCCTGCGATTTATTACGTACCGAGTCGATTTTCGTCGATGCAAGGGTCTCATCATTCGTAAACTGTGGCCCCTAAAACCCAAGTTTTGTGCTATACAAACTAAACCAGCAGCGTCCCGTTCAAATGAAGAAATAAATTCACCACTCAAAATAGTTATGCGATACAACGTAGCTTACATACTCAAATTCATTGTACCCTCCATCAAAATATTAGATTGAATTTGGTTACTCGTACTCAATTTGGTAAACTACCCTTATAGTTTGAAACGTTACACCAATCGCACTGCCGTTTATGTAGATAATGTATTAAATTTACAGTGTATTTGCAAGGTATTAATTTACCTCAAGGATGAACGACTTGTATTTACGTGTGTAGAACTGAACAACTTTTGTGGGTTTACTTTGGAATACGAGGGAAAGTATTTATTTAATTGCCTGAAATTGAAGCGAATACAATTCTCAGTTAAGATTCATGTGCAGCAACATTGACCAATTAGTTTCACACATGAATCTAATCAACTAGTAACTCCTCAATTAACACAAAGATATAATTATCTTAGCACGTTAGAATCTACAATATTAACAATAACATCGACACCAACTTTTTCCCAAAGTTTGCAAAAGTAACTTGTAACCCTACATCACTAACTGTAAGTAACTTGTAAGTCAGTGGCGAGGTCTTTGTTTATACTTCCATAGCCAAACATATACCCCGGAAGTAGCGTTGCAGGAATACTAATGCTACGAAAGTTTTACTTTTAGTTACGATTCATGGTTTTTAAACCAAGTAGGTTATTGGTCTATATAATAGTTGGAACGTTAGTATATCGAAATAAATAGTAACACCATTATGTAATTTATGAAAAAATTGTGAGCACAATAAAGTACACCAGTAACTTTATGAACGAAGAAAACTCTACACAGTTTATAAGTGGAGTAAACAGGGGGTACAGGATTTATTTAAAAGATAATAGGTTTCGGGCAGATTTCGAGCGGGATGATGGATCTGGAGGGTGATGGATGGATAAAATATTATTCATCTGACCAAACTCGCTCGCATCCACAAACAATCAGGGGCATTATAACGTTCTTAAACAGCAATCTGTGACTACATTCTGTATACTGATGTAAGGGAAATGTTAATTAAATTTAAATTATTTTAATTCACAGAATATATAATGTACATATAATATCATGATCAATGGCTAACTAGCTTGACTGTTATTACACTTCACCTTGTTGGCAGAACTGGAGAACAGCTGTTAATTAACTAAAGTCATTCTTGTAATGAGCTGTTTCTTCAAATCTTTCTTAGTTGGCTGATTCCCTTAAAAATTGTACAAACTCGTGAAAATACGAGTTCAAGCATTAGGCCTACTGTACTTGAAACAGTCATAGTCCGTAGGAACTGGGAATCACAGCCTATTTAAGCCAGTCAAATCGTAGGAATTTTACCAAGTAAGACTGTTGCCATTTAATTACTGATATAGTAATATTAGATATCATTTATAAGGAAGATTATAAAGGATTTTCGTTTACTTAGAAGAATTAAATTATAATTTGTTATTACCATGCATTGGAGTAATTTGTGCAGCATCCTAACATCTGAGGGAAATCACCTAATGATAGGTTATCACAGCAAACCTCATCTTAGCTGTTAGCTTGGTGTTGAAGAATAATAAGTCCAAATTAAATCTAGCCTACCTACTCTCCGGTGATTGGCCATACAGGGGTACTGGGTAGCGTAAAGAAGTGCGCAACTCTGCTGTTTTATTATTAATTTCAACCCTTGCGCCTATTTAAACCAAGACATTGTGGTTAACTTTGCTAACCTCAAGTTAACTTTGCTAGCATACAAGAAAATTTTAAGAAGTGACATAACTTCTGCCATAAAATTAATTTGTTTCAGCAAAGTGATTCATAAACTGCCAAATTTATTCTGTGTAGGCCTATAATAGGCCAAATAATTTCCGACAATGGAAAAATTCAATTTAAATTATTTAAGTAAAGATGAACTTAAATATGAAATTTTGAGTAGAGGAGAAGATTCTACCTTTGACAACGTAGAAGCACTCAGAAAACAGCTCAGATCTATTTTACACGTTCAACCAGATGTAAACCATCTTAGTGGGAAAATAGGCTTAAGTACTGAATTTCAAACCGTAGAAACTAAGGTAGATCAATTTCAGCTACTCATAGAGCAATGTGACACCCAACCAAGCAACCTGTACATAGCAAAAATGAAAGCTAAATGTACTCATCTGCTTTTTAGGATAACTAATTTAAGTGCATGTAAATTAGATCCTAGCTATTCCGGTAAGTTAGACAAATTGAAGGTCAAGTTACTAGAACTGCAAAATAAATTTGATGAAATCAAAAACCAAGTATCTTTACCTGATCTGAACCAATATGAAGAGGATTTAAATAAGTCAATCATCGATGAAGAAAACCTAGTTGAACAGTTAACTAGTCCGACAAAATCAAATAGGCCTAACCTAAATCACACTTCAACACCGGAAGAGACAAATCAAGAAAATACAACAAAACCTAAAGAGCCTACTGAAACTAACCTAAATGAAAACCCAAACATGCAAAATAATATGTTATATATGCCTACAAATCCTAATCACTCGCAAATACACACCATGCCTATATACCAGTTACCTAAGCCTAATGAAAATGCGAGCATTTTCAACAAGTTGCCTAACCCCGTTGAAGGTTATCTAAATAAATTCACTGAATGCAACGGACTTGAATTAAACCCCTTGCTTTCATTTTTGAGAGATTTAGTAACTATAAGAAATGAAACTAACCTCACCGATCAGCATTTATATGAAATATTGCCTAGCCATACTAAACCACCCTTGAGTACAAAAATATTGCAATGTAAAGCTGTAGGATTTACAATGGATAAATTACATGAATCAATCATAGAAACCTACATTCCTGTGACTTTAAAGGAAAAATTAAAACAAGACTTAGTGTATCGCCCACAAAATCCTACTGAACCGCTGTCACTGTATGTAAATGACATTAAAATAAACAATCAGATCCTAAAAACTGGATTATCCGAACCTGACTTGGTATGTTTTATTAAAAATGGCTTGAGACCTGACATCAGAAACCAAATTACCTTCCAGAACAATCCTCGATCATTTAATGATCTAGATCAGTTGTGTATCGAATTGAACAATATTAAGTACAATGATTACTTACGTGAACAGATGTATTGTGGTCAAGGACAACCTCAAATGTACCGGCCACAACAGAATTCAACTGTTACTGCGAACGTAGCACGTAGCCCTATCCATCATACCAGAAATGTATCTCAAACCAACGTACGCCACAATGCTCCACAAAATCAAAGCCACCGCAACGATGCTTATTACAACAGAACCTGTTACAATTGCAATAGAAAAGGTCACACTGCTAGACAATGCTACAGGAACCAAAAAAACTCATAGACGAGGGAGTTACTGGTCCTAATCTCAAGAACACTAGTGCTCCCGATGACGATGAGCCTACGAAACCTAACCTAACTGCTACACAACCTCATTCACCAGAATATAAAGCTGAATTAAGACGATTAGTCAGGGATTGGAACAAATTCAAAAAGGTCAAACACAATAAAATAAAGGTTAAAATTAATAACAATTTACCTTGTATCCAAACTTGTATAAATGCAAACATTGTAGTAACAACCTTAATCGATACTGGGGCAAGTAAAAATTTTATCACGCACAAACTCTATCAGCAACTTAAGAATTTGAAAATGATTAAGGGTCTTGTAAACTGGGGAGGCACTATGTTAGCCGCAAATGATAGTGAAATAACTGTGTTGGGCAAGTGCAAGTTTAAGATAAAAATTAATAACTTCTCGTGGAACGAAGAATTTTTAGTAATGACTGAAAACAAGTTTGACATGATCTTAGGTACTCCTTTTATTATGAACACAGGATTAATAATTAATTTAAAGGAAAACACATGCTATTTTAAATTTAAACCTGAGCATAAGATTAGCCTAGATAGGACTTCAGAACAAAGTCAGCCTAAAATAAATCAAATTTTCATTGGTTGTGAGGACATGACAAAGGAGGTGAACCAATTAATAGGTAAATACCCGAATGTTTTTACCGACAAAATTGGATCTGCACTCAATCTTAAGGTGAAACTACAAGTGACTGATAACACACCTGTTTGTATAAGACCATATTTTCTGAGTCCACCCAATATCAAAAAGGTTAAAGCAATCATTGATGATCTACTTCAGCAAGATATTATCGAACCATCCACCAGTCCATACTCTTCACCAGCGTTCTTAACAAAAAAGGATCGCCTAGTCATTAATTACACCGAACTCAATAAAAAACTTGTGAAAATGGACTATCCCATTGGTGACCTAAACAATCTGTATCAGCATCTGCAAGGAGCCAGATATTACTCGGTGATAGATCTAAATAAAGCTTTCTTGCAATGCCCTTTGACTGAAGAGAGCCGTCCATTAACTGCTTTTTGTACGACTTTTGGCAAGTATCAATATAAGCGAGTAAGCTTTGGTTTGCAAGTAGGTAGTAGTGTATTAGCGAGTTACCTAGATGGAATTTTCCATGATATCAATTTTGTATACCTCATAAAATTTTTGGATGACATTGTTGTGTACAGTAAAGACAAACAAAGCCATATATCCCACTTAACTGAAGTAATCGACAGATTATCCAAGAATAACCTAACCGTCAACCCAGAAAAGGTCAAATTCTTTTGTCAAGAAATAACTTTTCTAGGCCACAGAATAAAACATGATTCAATCACAATAGACCCAGATAGGACTGCTGCTATACAACATTTCCCCATCCCGAACAATCTGAAACAGGTCAGACGCTTTGTCGGCATGTGTGGTTACTGGAGTCGTTATATCCCGAAATATGCGGATATTTGCGTGCCGCTGCATAACCTGAAGAAAAAAGGAGTAAAATTCAAATGGACTGCCGAATGCCAGAACGCCTTTGAGAAGCTCAAACTAGCAATTAGCAACCCGCCGTTACTTCAACTGGCAAATTTTGAAAAATCCTTTGTGCTAGAATGTGATGCGTCAAGTACTGGCGCAGGTTCTGTGTTATTGCAGGAGAATGACGAGAAGCAGCTACTACCGATAGGTTATTATTCACACAAATTTACCGAGGCAGAACTCAGATACTCTATATATGAAAAAGAAGCTCTTAGTGTGATTTTAGGCATGGAACACTTTCATCAATACCTTGAAGTTAAGAAATTCAAGTTAATCACTGATAATCAGTCATTGGCTTTCATTTTGTCTCATAAAAGAAAATTAGGCCGTTTGTCCCGATGGATTCAACGATTATTAGTCCTAGATTATGAGGTTGAACACAGAAAATCAGAACAAAATTTAGTAGCTGATTGTCTATCACGCCTATACAGTGAACATGCTGAAGAAGAGGGAAACATCACTCAAAACCAAACAACAAACCTAGATGAAGTGAACACTATAATACAGGAACACAAAAATAAGAAGAGAGAAGAACACACGAAGCAAACTGAAAAACAAACACACTCTAAACCTAGAAATGAAAATGCCTACAATGTAAATAGTAAATCAAATGAACAATATAAATCGAAACATGAACAAACTTACTTCTGGAATTTAGTGGATGAAATACCTGTTGCTTTCACTAAACTTGAGGAACAGCAAAGAAACGATGAAGAATGCAGGAAAATATTAGATAGCATCAAGAATCAAACTAACAGTGATTGCTATTTTGTGAAAAATGAAATTTTAATGCATAGGAATTCTAAAGGAAAGTCCCACATATATTTGCCGCAACGATTGTTCAACTTGGTATTCACTTTCTACCATAATACCATTTTTGGAGGCCACTTCGGCATTGCTCGAACAACTGGAAGGATAAACGAATATTTCTATCACCCTAAGTTGAATGAATTTGTAAAACAAAAGGTGAAAGGCTGCAACACTTGTATGATGTCTAAAAGTACACAGCGTAAATATGAAGGCAAATTAATTTCCATCCCAGTTGAAACAGCTCTCGATACACTATACATGGACGTTCTTGGACCGATAACCCGTACTAAGAAAGGAAATAAATATATCTTAGCCATACTGGATGCTTATACTAGATATACTTGGCTTTATCCAATCAGGGAATGTACCTCCAAGATAATAATTGATAAACTGAAACAAACTTTTGCTAACTTCTCAATACCTAAAACCATAGTAACCGATAACGCAAGTTATTTTGTATCAAATCAATTTAAGGCCTATTTGTTCCGCCAATACATACAGCACCGAACCACACCTGCATACAAACCTTCAGGCAACCACACTGAAAGATTTTTCCGGGATCTTGGACCTCTTCTAAGAAGTTTTTACCACAATAAACAAGACCAATGGGACGCAGAAATCGATTTAGTTCAAGTCAGCCTAAATACTGCCATCAATTCATCAACGAAGACTTCCAGCTTTAAATTGATGTTTAATCATGAGCCCAGCTGTGCATTAACCAACCTATGGGACATTAAGAAGCTATTATCCAATGAACTGACGATGGAAGAACGGAAGGAAAATCTGAATAAAGCCATAAGAAACGCCAGGAATAGCGTGAAGTTCAACAGGCAACGGCTGAGATTCTCACCTACCAGGGCAAAGCATCCATTTAAGTTAAATTCCCATGTTTATATCAGAACCCACTACTTAAGCAGTAAGGCTAAGAAATTTTGTAAGAAATTAGCGCCTAGGTATGTTGGCATTTACAGAATCATTTATTGGTTTACAGATGTAACTTGTTTAGTTCAGAAGTTAGATGACACAAGTGATGTAAGGAAGATTCATATAATTGATTTGAAGTTGTATGAGGCAAATGTTTAGTTCAATGCAACCCATGAGTGTAGGCCTAGTTTGTTTGTTATTTCAGGTCATAATTTAGGTCACGGGTTTTATCATGAAAGCAAAGTGCAACTTGTAGATACTTGAAACTTGAATGGAATGATGCCAGGGATGCAACTTTAGTAGAAAGGGAAAAGTTATGTTATTATTAAGATTGATGTATAATTAATTAAGATCGTAGGGACAGAAATTTTTGTTATTTTAATATTGTTAAGTTAGGCCTAGTGATTTGCAATGAAAATTTTATGGAGTTCGCTAATAAGTTATTGCACCAGAGTATGAATGCGTAGAATATATGTTTGTATAAGTCCGTGAATGTTTGTGACACGAATGGTTTGTATGTTTGTATGATTTGAATGGTAAGTTACTTTTAGATTTAAGGCACACTTCAACTACACTAGACACTTTCACACGCAAAAACACAAAACTAAAAATTTAAAGTAAAACATCACACGACACACAAAACACAACACACTAGTAAACAAAACTGAAATGGCGATTTGGATTTCTCTTTAAAACAAATCACATGATGCTATTTTCCAGGTTGGCCAACACAGAGTTTTTTATTTGAGATTTTGAATGTTGATAAAACAAATGAAAAATGAGTTCTATGATCTTAATGTTATACAATTTCTTAATTGTCAGGGTATATGACTTAAATGTATTTGTAAATAGTTTGTTAGGACAAGAAACATGAACATTTTGAATTATTTAAAAAGATGATTATTGATTATCAATAAAGATATTGCTTTGAATGTTGGTAGCACCGTAGCACGCATGTTGAAGGAATTGATTATCTTGTTTGATGCTGCCATCTATTAGCCTCTGTTGTAACTATGTTGGATAATAATAATGTGTCTGTTCTGTATAGCTATCTCGCGGTGAATTTTGGTACTAAACACTCATCGCAAAGAACACCGCATAGTTATAGAAAAGTTCACAGATGGGAAATATATATTTTTTTTTTTATTTTGAGTTTGAATTGTGTAGATATAAGTGAAAATTTTGTTGTGAAGATTAGTATGTTTATTTCTTTGATTTGTATAAAGAGATTTTAGTTGGATTTTAAAATAATTCAAATTTAAAAAGAGGTAGAGGGATATTTTATACTGATGTAAGGGAAATGTTAATTAAATTTAAATTATTTTAATTCACAGAATATATAATGTACATATAATATCATGATCAATGGCTAACTAGCTTGACTGTTATTACACTTCACCTTGTTGGCAGAACTGGAGAACAGCTGTTAATTAACTAAAGTCATTCTTGTAATGAGCTGTTTCTTCAAATCTTTCTTAGTTGGCTGATTCCCTTAAAAATTGTACAAACTCGTGAAAATACGAGTTCAAGCATTAGGCCTACTGTACTTGAAACAGTCATAGTCCGTAGGAACTGGGAATCACAGCCTATTTAAGCCAGTCAAATCGTAGGAATTTTACCAAGTAAGACTGTTGCCATTTAATTACTGATATAGTAATATTAGATATCATTTATAAGGAAGATTATAAAGGATTTTCGTTTATTTAGAAGAATTAAATTATAATTTGTTATTACCATGCATTGGAGTAATTTGTGCAGCATCCTAACATCTGAGGGAAATCACCTAATGATAGGTTATCACAGCAAACCTCATCTTAGCTGTTAGCTTGGTGTTGAAGAATAATAAGTCCAAATTAAATCTAGCCTACCTACTCTCCGGTGATTGGCCATACAGGGGTACTGGGTAGCGTAAATCTGCCAAGAGTGATTGAGTTTCGTTTAATACTTTTTGTGAACAAATTAATTTTTGGAAACCTATACATCATTGTGTGTTTCGATTTTTTTACAGCTGACACTGCATCAAACAATCCCCTGCTTATACAAGAAGCAAAGTTAGTTATTTTTATACAGCTAAATAAACAGTTTAATAATTCGGTTTCGGTATGTTATCCGTAAACTAATCATTCTGCCGCTGGTCGTTCCAGATGTGAAGTAATCGTGTTGAGGTTATCTTTTGATAAGGTGGGAGAATAAACAGAAGTGAGCGATAAAACGAAATGTAATACGAGGGAAGAACAAACAAGTGGAAGAGAGGTGATAAAAGAGGGAGGTGTAGTAGAGGAATGTTCAATTCTAGCTGTTACCAAAAAAATAAATAAACAAAATATAAACCACGATATCATAGATTATACAGTAGTTTGCTGTAGGGAAAAGATTAATAGGTAGGTTACATATCCATAAGCATATGTTCATAAAACATGTGTTTTTTACCTTGCATGTTCATAAAACATATGTTTTTTACCTTGCATGTTCATAAAGAAAGAACGCACGCAGGGTAATTCCAAACACATCGAGGTTTGCGCGTTTTGTGTTTGAAGAATAGTACTGCAATTTAACTAAACAGTTAACTAAATAAACATGAAGTTGTAAATACAAGTTAGCTAATAGTAAACTTACGCCCGTAGTCGTGTACCACTCAATAACATAAGTGCGAGATTGTCTAATACGAGCCTTAACAAACAATTCGTTCATAACGAGCTAGAAATAAAACAAAACTGTGATCAGTGTGAAGTGAAGGGGTTTCCGGGTGATACGACAGTTGGTAAACGCGACTATCGACTATTTGGAACACTGCGTAGCAACTGCGTGGATTATAATTAAGATATCTAGTTGAATCATATCGGACCCATCTTATTACACAATTAGAAACTTATGGGACACATGTGTAATATTGACATACATCGTGAGTTGTTGATGTAGAGTAAAGTAAACTTAACAGCTAAATTCTTCATGACTTACAAACTCACAAGAAATTAGAGTGTTTGAGTATTTTTCAAGTGAGTTGGTTAATTGTAATCCAGCTACTAGGAGGTTACGAATTGTGGATATTTATAGGAATGCACTGTGGATGCGATACTCCCTGGTGTGGATTAACGTGCGCACGAGTGAGTACTACGACTATCCGCAGTACTATCCTGATAACCAATTCGTATATATCAAGGCATAAATGTGGTTCGGATTCCACTATAAACTGTAGGTCCCTTAGTTGCCATTAGCTGTATGGGCTATTAATTAACAGCTGTGTTTAAGGAATGTCGGCCTTAGTCACTAACAAGACTACAAGATCGCGCCACTCATCCTACACTCATCTCCATTCATACTTGGCTTAAAATACCTACTTTGTATGGTCGCCATTTCAAAAAACAGAACAGTATTAACAGTATTATCCGAGCAGTGAATGTTTTGTTTCATGTTATTAAACATCATTAATGTTTTTGTGTATGAGATAACCAAATAGAGAATAGATTAAATAGACAAATTTGCTATAGAAACTCGATTAAGTTTTTGAATTGTTCAAGACTTTATTCACAAACGTTGTTACGCATATAAAGTACTGCAATACACACGCTCCTCTACAGAAGCATGGAGAGAATGCTGTTAAAAAGCATGAAAGGGGACCGAAAGCACTAAAAGTGACATTAGTTCTTTTCTCATTTGTCTCATTTGCGGTGAGACTAATTGGTCAATTGGGCCTATCAGATGCTCCAGACTCCAGCCGTAATAACCTTATTTTAGCGGCTTGTATGGAACACATGGAAATAAATGTGAACAATACAGGTTCTGGATCCTGCAGCTAGGCTGTTACAATCATTATTGAAAACATACACGTAAACAATACATATGAAAAGTTAATGTCATAAATTAATTAGATGTTAACGTTACAATCTGATTTCGTGATTTCAATTCCTTGGTGTAAAAAATACGCTTATTTTGTAGGGGTAAAGTAAATTTGTGATTATCTATCTCTATAACATCTATAGAGGATAATAGTATAGAGCTTGAATTAATAGTAAAATTAATAATATAGTAATATGTCTTATGGAAACTCTTACTTTGGAAAGTTTAACTAATTCCAGCGCTATTATTCACTTCGCTAATAGCAACAGCAAATCTTTGCCCTACTTTGAATTACTGTTCAACAAATTAGATCTTGTTAAACCCCACCAAACCATGAATGATTTATCTCACTCCTCCATCTTTTAATATTTCAGTTATATTTTTCCCTACCAATTCTTTCCCTAACAGAATCATGCATAACATAGTTATTAGGTTAATGAATTTACATGGTTCATTCGAAAAATGTTTCTTCGCTAATATCAAAGTATACGCGACTACAACGGTTGAAAACCATAGTGGTATTCAAGCAATGCACAGAGTGTTCTGCATCAGATTCATCTCCAGGTCCACAACACAAAGATGTAATCCACACTGGTGGGGGACAGGGGGGGGGGGGGCGTGGGTTCAACAATCACAACCTAAACACTCCCTTATACCCACAGTTTCCGCTCCCCCTCCCCTCACTACCAAGGGGTCTGGTTTACAAAGGATTTCAGATGTCACACCTACCAGGTTCAAGGTCGATCTGCTTGTGGGACACGTTCTTATTGCGAGAATAATGGGAAATTAACAAATTGATAACTGTAAACCAATTTGAATGTTTGACAAACAATGAACTCGTTTTTTACACAGGTAACAATAATGTTACCTATTACCCATTAGATAACTAATGTAAGTTAAATTATCGACTATTCCAGTACCATGGTGCCTTTATAAGGAAGGGGGAGTCTTGCCCAAGAAGTATGTTTCATGTGTATATCACTCTACTGCATAAAAGAAGAATGATGATTCAACTGTAAACTTGTGATTGGGTAAATGATGTTCAAAGAATTCGTCCAGTCCAATGCAAAGCAAAGCCAGCAAGCCAGTGACCGGCTCACAGCTGAGCAAGGCTAATGGCGCAGAAGTTCACCAGTAAACTATGCAGCAACTGAACAAACCGACTCTGACAGCCTGTTTGTGTTTTACACTGGTTCTGGACTCTTGTTATTTTTGGAAACACTCAATATCTTCTTTACCCGACCTGTTCGCACATTCCTTGCAAACATTTTGTTTATATATTTACTCGGTCATACAGTACTGATATGTTGTGAGTAGTTTTTGTAGTTTGTTTACACACACACACACACATACTTGAAAATAATAAATTGATGTTTTTCTGTACATTCTTTACGGCTTGCTGTACTTTTGAAAACTGTACGAAAGTAGAGCAGGTATGCACAATTTTTGCTAGCTTGTAAACGATAGTTGCACCAATTTTAATTCCACCCTTTCTCCACCATTAATATTGTAACCATCCATACTTAGTGTAAAAAAGGGAAGCAAGCTGGTAAGCTGGTAAGCTGGTAAGGGGCAACGGTAGAGCGCGGGACTTCGGTCGCTAAGGTCCCGGGTTCGAATACCGCTAATCACCAATGGATTTTTGTAAAGTGATAGTACTGCAACCCCCCTAGGCCTAGCCTAAAGTAATTTGGAAAACAATTCTTTAGAATCTTGGACAAAATAGTGTGCAATGTTTTGCGTACAAGATTTTAACAAGGTAAATTATTAAACCGATCCAACTTCAGTGTGCCCTCAGTATATGCCGTATTCTACCCTTGCTAAGGCTGCCTTGCCACTTCCCAACATGAGTAATGCCCAGCAGATTAGGTCATAATATGTGTACTAATCATTCCGCTGTTTGCGAACCAATCATTGGATTAGGAACCAATAATTGAGTACTCATACTGATGATTAGTCTCATTATTAATTTCTATGCTGTTCAAAAGTAATCATCTTGCAATTAAATACACTTATTGTAAAGTAAAATACAATATAGAAAATATAAAACAGACTAACTGCCATCAAATTACTAATTAAAAGCTCTACAAATGTATCAGTAGTAGAAGAAAGTGATTTGCACCCCAAAAAGATTAGAGTAAACCCAAAAATTTTACAAAACAAATTTAAAACGAATTTATTGAAATTTTCTTTTAGGCCGTATATTTGAGTGATTGTTGTTACAACTATCACGATAATAAGTTCAATAAAGTATGGCTGGACTCCCGCGTAGGTAGTGTGTGTGTGTGTGTGCGTGTGTGTGTGTATCCCTGAGGTCCACACAGTTACAGGGAGAGTGAAGTGTCAATCAATGTCATAGTTTATATTGGATGAGACTGTCTTGTCATTACACCAATACACTGACATAGTGACGTCATCATCACTATGAGTTATGTTGGTGTTAATGTTGTATAAAGTCTTTAATCTTGTTAGGTTCCTGAGTGTCAGTAGAAACTGATAAATAGTGGTTCAGGAAGGAGACGTCAAGTTTGAGAAAAAAATGATACAGTTTATGCATTGAACTAAGAGATGGTTGTTAATCCAATTTGGAAATCGAAATTTTGCTTGTAGAGTGAATCACACTGTTTTAGGAGTCATATCACGTAATCTTGTAATACTTTTTAATGCCTTTCTTTTAAATGGCGACCATACGAAAATAGTATATTACGTTACTAGTCCTGAAAATAAGTGTTTACCGGACGAGTGTGGTCGTTCCCGTGCGAGACGAAGTCGAGTACGGGATTACCATACGAGTCCGGTACACACATTTTGGACGAGTTACGTACATAGTTTACGATAGTTTACGCCATAGCCTACTACTAAATCTGTACAAATCCTAATATATTTTCACCAACTAAAGGACTAAAAATCACTAGTCATAACGTCTAAGAGAGGTTATGTTTTTGTTTATAACCATTCATTGCCACCTAAATATAGTATAATCAGCTGATTGGTGTCCGGCAAAACTCATTACAGCACAGTAGTACGCAATGAAACCCCATTTGAATAAGCTGGCGACAAACAGCTGTTTTCTGGACTAAATCCTTGCGTAGGAAGTTCGTAAAAAAAATGTAGTTTGGCGTAATACGTATTTTTAAGCCAAGTATGAATGGAGATGAGTGTAGGATAATTGGCGCGATCTTGTAGTCTTGTTTCGATATATTCGTTAGACACAGCTGTCAATTATATACAAATACAAGCACATACAGAGACCGACAGTTTATGGTGGAATCCATATTGCCTTGTAATTAACGAATTGGTATAATTATCAGGATGGTACTGCGGATATACTGATTATATAATCAGACGATGTATAGGCCTACAATAAATGTGTTTGTCCCAGGCTTCTTGTGTGATACATTCTGTTCTGTATCACCACTTAACTATTGAATGCTATTGTGAACGTAAGTTTTTGTATACCAACCTGTATTAATCTCTGAACACTTGTAAATAGTATCAAATTAATTGTAGATTGTAGATTTTTTAACCTTTACACTATGTAATAAAAAATGGAGGGAAACTCTAAATGTACGAGTGTATGAAACTTGCACGTTTTAATAATGATGTAAACACCAAACGTTTCCTTGGCCACATACAAGCTGGCCACGTACGTACTAGTTATGTTCAAAGAGACAAAAGAATCAGCGAGTAATATGTGTATAAAAACACAACTTAACAAAATTAAAAAAAAGCCAGTCCATCATCAACAAACTAATTAATCCCCCCTCCTACAACTCACTTGTCAACTACGGTTGAAATCTTCCACCAATGTGAAGTGTGATGTAATACCGAGGATCCCAGAGGGTCATATAAAGTAGTCCGCTGCAATTGGTTTGTGGCAGGATATAAATTGAGTGTTTGAACGATGAAATAAGCAGACTGGTGACTCTGAGCACCGAGCTACCCATCTTCCTTCCACTGATGAGAATCTATCACCTGGCGTGTGTTGTCCCCGGTGTTGCATTTATCAGTCAATACTCCACATCCGCAACTGCCTACGGCCTAATGCGTCTTTGTATGTGTCATCGCATGTTCCTCGGATCGGATTTAATGTTTTTTATGTCGGTAATTGCTTTAGTAATGTTTTTTGAGAAGATTCATATGTGGTTTGCGGGTTCCGGTAGGTTTGGTTCTACTCTAATACTTTGCTAAAGTCTGGTTATGAAAGATTTACTTATACATTTTAAGTACTTAAACATTATCGATTTGTAGCCTATACAATAATTTGACTATTTAAAACCCGTATAAAAAGTATTCATCTAACGCTTTAGCTCTAGAACAATAAAATACTATTTGTGTATGTTTTCTACTTTTAGCGAATTTTCCTATAGGGAAGTAGCTATTACCGTAGGTGGCACGGTAAGACCTAGACCCGGGACCGATTTACTTTTTCATTTTGATGTCCCCAGAGGCCAAAAACACCATACGTTAAAATTTTTATATATGTATATATATATATATATATATATATATATATAGACTTATATATATATACGTCCGTGAACGCGATAACTTGAGTATTTTTTGTCCGATTTTGATGAAATTTGGTTTAAAGGTGTAAAGCGGGATAAACTTGAATGAGTTCGCGAACCAGCACGATCGGACCATGGGAACGGGGCTTTACGGGGGGTTTTATGGGGTAAAAATTGGTATTTCTCACTTTTGACCCTCAAAACACAAAATTTCCCGATTTATCTTTAGACCTTTTTAAAGAGCATAAAAAAACAAATAATTTAGTATATAAAAGTATTTTTTATCGATTATTAGTAACGGAGAAAATTTAAAAAATTGTAAATTTAAAATTCCTATGTTATTCTTATGGAGAATGTTGTCAAATGTTGTAGTTTGCTTGTTTATGGATATATTTTGATCAAACTTGGCAAATTTATATATTTTGTACTAAGCTATCAATATTTTACTCAAAAACACACTTTATTAGTTTCCTTGTAGCAGCAAACCTAGGTACTCGTTAAACCTAATGTTATCAAAATATATTTAACTGAAAATCAATTCAGACAAATGGAAATTCGCTTAATCGGCAGGTTTGCTGCGGGGGGGGGGGTATTTTGCCAATGATTTAGCCATGGTAATAATTACAATCCCTCTGTAGAGAAAGTGATTGTCAAATTCGAAGCAATACTCCATAGACTGTGATTGTAACATAGATAAGGTCGAATGAGGAGAGTAGTATACAATGTCCAGAGGAGAAAATTTTAGAAATAAAGAAAAATCCTTTGTAGTACGAGTAGGTAGAATGAGGCAAATGCAGTTTGTTCAATAAAAACAGTAAATGATTGACTATTTAAAGTAGAACAATGTAAAAACAAACTTATGATGTCACTTGAGCTTTTGGAAGGGGAATGGAAGAGTACTGGATTATAAGAGGCAGTTCCTTTACATGTAATAGATTGACAGCACTTAGAACCTTTAAAGCACAGAAAATTGAATTTGTACGTTAGGTACAAAGTAACTCTTGTTTGGTTGTTTGGTTGGTACAGTCATTGCTCGTTGCGGCGTACACGCAGACGTAGTAGAGTAAGCACAAACGCCCTTACACAAACCATTCCTCATATTAGGTTAGTTATAACACTTACCGCTAAACTATCGTCCAGTTTCCTCTGCCATTGGTCGGATCGCTCGATGAGTGCGTTCCATTTCTCCGACAACTTGGAGACTTCTCGACGGATACACCTGGTGAGTTCCCGCGCTTGCTCCTCCGCCGTGCGATACCCGCGGGAGTCTCCGTCCACATCTCGACCTGCTGGAACATACAAACAATAGGGGTCAGACGGTCAACCATCATTGTTATGTGTACGATAATTTTGATAATAATACGATAATTTTGACAAAAATACGATAATTGTGGACTGCTTGTACGATAATTTTGGACTGCTTGTACGATAATTTTGGACTGATTGTACGATAATTTTGGACTGATTGTACGATAATTTACTATAGTCAATCTGAGAACACTGTAGGTCAACAGCTTGACAATTAAAACAATACTCAGGAATTACTGGAGGAATGAAATATTAAAGCAGGTCAAATTCCATTCTGAAAGTTTGAGATGGTCCAAAACTGCAATGATCATATTTTGGGTTTGGATTTCAGCACAATTGTGACAAACAATTCAATAATCGCCTTTTGTGGTGAAGTAGACATCCCATCTAAATGGACTTGATGTAGCCATATTTTTTCACTGAAAGAGAAAATAAAGTAGATTTTTATAAAAGTGCTGTTAATGAAGATTTCCTATTTAATTTTCCATACAGGAATTCATGGGAAAATAGAAATTGATACATGTAGGTTTGAGGTCGTAAGATTTACCACAAAATAAAGGGGTGGTCTCTATCTTGATTCTCTACAACTTATACTCTTCATATCAAACAGATTAACAGTGTATAAATGAACAGTTTTGAGATGTGATTGTTCTGAGGTAAAAATATATTTGAAAGCGTTTTAAACAAACAACTTATAACAAACAATTCAACAAGGAGTACTGAAAAATCAATAGAATCAAAACATTTTTATTATAAAACTAATAGCCAAAATTTATAACTAATATCTAATAAAAAAATATAACACGAAACCGATAATCACAGATGACGTAATACTCTGGACGCTGGGATCAACGAATGGAATTGTTGGACCGAGATAAAAGGATCATTGAAAGTGCTAATACTTGAGCCACTCACAGAGCGATCTGACGGCAAAGTGTATTGAAGAATATTGTTGTTAGGTTAATACACAACTAAGCTTTTAGCGAAAACAGCCGCCATGGGCGAGCATTAGACACTAAACAGAATCAGGCGACTGCTACAGCAGGAGGGGTACTCGCAATCAAATACTGCTTAGTTCTCTGCAGTGAATGTAGCTACACTCGTACACCTGTTGTTTGTATAAACTGGTACATTCATTAAAAGG
Organism: Macrosteles quadrilineatus; assembly: GCF_028750875.1. Lineage (NCBI taxonomy): Eukaryota > Metazoa > Arthropoda > Insecta > Hemiptera > Cicadellidae > Macrosteles > Macrosteles quadrilineatus. The sequence goes on along the minus strand of NW_026542597.1, from coordinate 98,565,424 downwards.
ATTTCAAACTATACGTTTGTCATCTAATTTAAAACATTATTTCGAGAATATTTCAGTTTATGGTACAAAGGGACAGTTAAAGTAGAAAAAGTAATAAAAAATGTGTCTCTTTAGAGGGGAACTACAGATGTCATTCGATTTTGTTTCATAATATTTCTTGTCGTGTTAACACTTATTTCATTGACACTTTAAACACGCATTCCTTATGTGTTTCTTGTAGACTTAGTTGTAATTAATATGGATAATTTAGGAGTACTTCGCTCAATTTATTAATTAAACGGAAACGTTAGGGTAATTAATCTTTTATCTTGTTAGTATCATTAATGCTTATCACCCATTATAGTTTATTTCGTATTGCAGATTAGTTAAACCAATTGTACAGTCAAAGAAAATAAATTCTAAAACACTGTTCTGGTTTAAATTTAGTTTACAGAATTCACTGTAAATTTGTGTATTTAATCCACAATTTCCCAATAATTAAAAAATACACAGATTTTTGCCACAGAAAAATTGCATACAAATTTAACAAATTTAGTGGATTAAAATTGTTAGCTAAGTTTTAAACATAAAAGACTCAGTTTATCTAGAGAATTACCATTAATAAACGTTCTCTTAATGGATGGATTAAAACGTACGAAGGCTAATAGAGTGAATTAGAGGGGAATTAAAACTCAATAAAACATTGACTGCTTGTCATTTCAATGAGCCATCCAGTAGAAACAGGATATTAAACCATCAGAGGCCATTCTAAATGGAGCAGCCTTCTTTATCATCAGTTTTATTAGGGTATCTAAACTAAATTGTTAATGAGAGGAACCTAAAGTTTAATGGTTGATAAGCATGTGATTAGGTCTTTTATGGCGTTTATTCTACTAAAAACTCTGGATAAGTTTTAATAAGCCAATATGAAGAACACAAAACAAAAATATTAATTTGCCTTTAATCAATTACCTGCACGCATAATTTACAACAGTACTTAAAACACCTGGATGATTTTCCAGGACTTTAAACTCCACAATAATCTACAAACAAGTAGGTTCAGCTCTAAAACCACACCTTTTGTCAAGAGAATAGACCAAGAAACGTAAGGATTTGTGGCACACGATGAGAAATAGAGCGACTTAACCAAGAATGCGCCGTAACTGTTGCCATTTGTGAACATTTACACAACTACGTCTGTCGTCTGAAACATCCCCGTGTTTAAAGCACACAAAGCAAGTTGTTCAACAGAGAGTTTGTATTTCAGTTTGTCAAATGTGAGATTAACAATGTGTGGTAGAATATGGCATGAGACTTGTAAGAGATTGGAAATATCACCTTTTAGTGTTTTGGCGAAATACATATACATAATGGTATTATAGTACGTTTTAAATCATTATGGTAATAGTTGTCGTCGTGATTATTATAGTCTTCTAAAGTACTAATCTAAGTTAGTGGGTTGTTAAAGAATAACATAAAACAGCAGTAGCATTATAATGTTCTTTTATGACTAATTACTAATGACACTAACTATAAACATAAATAAACTGACTGAATTCTGTACAATAATAATAAATCTGAATGACTCATAACATAAAACTAATGGCTAAAGAGAACTACCATTACCATCAAAGTAATTGTTTGATAAGAAATATTAACAGGAGTTGTGTTGTGGTTACTCGAGTTGTTGGATGAGAAAACTTGGAAGATGTAATGTAGCAAACGACTTTACTGCAGAGAACACGCAGCGCTTATACCTTCTGTAACCAATGTTTGTGAATCTCTCTCAGTGATTATACCTTCTGTAACCAATGTTTGTGCATCTCTCTCACTGATTACACCTTCTGTAACCAATGTTTGTGCATCTCTCTCAGTGCTTACACCTTCTGTAACCAATGTTTGTGCATCTCTCTCAGTGTTTATACCTTCTGTAACCAATGTTTGTACATCTCTCTCAGTGCTTATACCTTCTGTAACCAATGTTTGTCCATCTCTCTCAGCGCTTATACCTTCTGTAACCAATTTTTGTGCATCTCTCTCAGCGCTTATACCTTCTGTAACCAATGTTTGTGCATCTCTCTCAGTGCTTATGCCTTCTGTAACCAATGTTTGTGCATCTCTCTCAGTGGTTATACCTTCTGTAACCAATGTTTGTTCATCTCTCTCAGTGCTTATACCTTCTGTAACCAATGTTTGTGCATCTCTCTCAGTGCTTATGCCTTCTGTAACCAATGTTTGTGCATCTCTCTCAGTGGTTATACCTTCTGTAACCAATGTTTGTTCATCTCTCTCAGTGCTTATACCTTCTGTAACCAATGTTTGTGCATCTCTCTCAGTGGTTATACCTTCTGTAACCAATGTTTGTGCATCTCTCTCAGTGGTTATACCTTCTGTAACCAATGTTTGTGCATCTCTCTCAGTGGTTATACCTTCTGTAACCAATGTTTGTGCATCTCTCTCAGTGGTTATACCTTCTGTAACCAATGTTTGTGCATCTCTCTCAGTGGTTAAACCTTCTGTAACCAATGTTTGTGCATCTCTCTCAGTGGTTATACCTTCTGTAACCAATGTTTGTTCATCTCTCTCAGTGCTTATACCTTCTGTAACCAATGTTTGTGCATCTCTCTCAGTGCTTATGCCTTCTGTAACCAATGTTTGTGCATCTCTCTCAGTGGTTATACCTTCTGTAACCAATGTTTGTTCATCTCTCTCAGTGCTTATACCTTCTGTAACCAATGTTTGTGCATCTTTCTCAGTGGTTATACCTTCTGTAACCAATGTTTGTGCATCTTTCTCAGTGGTTATACCTTCTGTAACCAATGTTTGTGCATCTCTCTCAGTGGTTATACCTTCTGTAACCAATGTTTGTGCATCTCTCTCAGTGGTTATACCTTCTGTAACCAATGTTTGTGCATCTCTCTCAGTGGTTATACCTTCTGTAACCAATGTTTGTGCATCACTCTCAGTGGTTATACCTTCTGTAACCAATGTTTGTGCATCTCTCTCAGTGGTTATACCTTCTGTAACCAATGTTTGTGCATCTCTCTCAGTGGTTATACCTTCTGTAACCAATGTTTGTGCATCTCTCTCAGTGGTTAAACCTTCTGTAACCAATGTTTGTGCATCTCTCTCAGTGGTTATACCTTCTGTAACCAATGTTTGTTCATCTCTCTCAGTGCTTATACCTTCTGTAACCAATGTTTGTGCATCTCTCTCAGTGCTTATGCCTTCTGTAACCAATGTTTGTGCATCTCTCTCAGTGGTTATACCTTCTGTAACCAATGTTTGTGCATCTCTCTCAGCGCTTATACCTTCTGTAACCAATGTTTGTGCATCTCTCTCAGTGCTTATACCTTCTGTAACCAATGTTTGTGCATCTCTCTCAGTGGTTATACCTTCTGTAACCAATGTTTGTTCATCTCTCTCAGTGCTTATACCTTCTGTAACCAATGTTTGTGCATCTCTCTCAGTGCTTATGCCTTCTGTAACCAATGTTTGTGCATCTCTCTCAGTGGTTATACCTTCTGTAACCAATGTTTGTGCATCTCTCTCAGCGCTTATACCTTCTGTAACCAATGTTTGTGCATCTCTCTCAGTGCTTATACCTTCTGTAACCAATGTTTGTGCATCTCTCTCAGTGGTTATACCTTCTGTAACCAATGTTTGTTCATCTCTCTCAGTGCTTATACCTTCTGTAACCAATGTTTGTGCATCTCTCTCAGTGCTTATGCCTTTTGTAACCAATGTTTAAATTAATAACCCTTTCAATTGATAAAATATAAATATTTGAAATATATATTCGCAGTCTAATGAAATGAAGAGTAATAAAATGTTACAGTTAATTTCAATCTGTTAGCTTGAATTACATTAGTTTAGTGCCAAAGTACAGCGGGTTTGTGGGGAGTGAAGTGTTGTGCATTTTATAAGACTTGAGAGTACAGTATAATGTTTATGTTATCCTGGATAAGACCATTGGCTATGTTACTAAGCACTTTGGATTATTTTAGTTTTGGCTGTTGGCATGCTGATGACTATAGTAATAGCTATTAACTTCTACATTTACGTCAAATCATTCATTTTTAAAGTAATGCGCAAAATGATTTTGCTGATATATACGACAGGATATAAAAGCATATTTCAAAATACCATAAGAGCATCTAAATGAAAACGTAAAGGACGAACATTCCTTTTCCGAACTGTGCTGATATTAAAACTGTAATCAACTGCTTGGAGGTGTGTCGGTCAGAAACAATTGAAATTCCTAAAATTTCATTAAAAACTTTGAGCCACTGTGTGGTAGGACTGGACTGTTGTGTAGTTGCTGAATTATTGTGATGAGCTGTTACTTTAAATTCATACGTTTAGAAGGTCTGTGCCAAGTTTAAACAATGTTATACCATAAAACATGTTGCTTATAGTAAGGTGCATTTAGACCTAAATCACAACATACAAAGTGAAAGCTTTCTTCCTACTCCAAATGGTTCAATTAGACGCAGTGTTGTTTGTAAAAAAGTTACACCCTTTTGAGTATCAAGTTTGTGGAGTAAAAATTGAAAAAAAATGGCATTTTATTTTACTTTTATGAAATGATTTTAAACTATTGTTTAGCGCAAAATAGGTGAGTAACAAAAACAATCCACCATAAATTCCAAACAAGAATAGTCCTCTTCATAATCTTGCTAAAGTGATTGGTTACAAATATTTTTAACTATGTAAAATGTACAACTTAATTACATTGGAAACTATTCTTGTAGACGGAATAGTCTTTTTGCATTTTAGAAAGGCAAAATGTGATTTTAATGCGAAATGTTGGTGAAAAGCTTCTGATGGAATCGACAACCTTTTCGGGCCTCAGAATCCTTCCTTAAATGTCTAAATCCTAAAGAATTTAAACTTTCATTTGGATAGAATACCATATAAGTCAATGGTAGAACGCAGTTCTGACTATTCCATCCTATAAATTTAGAAAACAACTAAAAATTAAAACTCACAAAATACAAAAAATTAATGCAAAATCTGCAGCTAACGACGGCTAATCCCCAGTGCTGATGACGTCACAGTCGTATAAGAGGATTGCGGTCAACTGTGGCCATTTCTCTGTGCAATATCCACAGTCTGAGGTCGCTGTGGTCTTTTTGCCGTTTGTATTTACCCAGACCCTCCCTCTTAATTAGTGTTTCATGTAGTGATCCAGTTTAGCGAGGCCCCACTATGGGTCAGTGGGGCAGTTTTGCGGTTCATTCGCTTACGCTGTTCATTTACTCGGATAACTTTATTTATTTTCATGAAGCTTTCGGTTTATTCAATAGGAATAGCATAGCACGTTTCTGAATACTACATTGTTTGTTTGTTGAAATTAAAATTATGTTAAAGTAATGGACTAAAAAAACTTGTATTGATTCATACTGAATTTTTAAATATACACCAGTGATTTTTACAATACCTGGAGCAATATGACAGTTCAGAAAGTATACAATATCACAGTATATGCATTTTGAGATTAAAACATTTAAATTATATTAGAGGGTATTTATGACAAATTCAAATGATTTGCACCTAGCATAGACTAACACCCAAAGTTGCTATCTGCACCATACAGTTGCTTTGAATTGAACATCATTTTAAACACTATTAGGTCCTACTCATAAAATAAGTTGACTTTGAAAACTCTCTTTGCTGGAGTCGTTTACTAGTAAATAGACGAATTGTTGATTGAAGTAAAGACACAGACGCTCATTCTTCCCCACACCCTTGTACAATATGAAATTTAGCTATAGAATATCTAGACTAGAATCTTCGACTATGAAGAGTAATAAACGTTACTCCACTTTTAGAATGAAAAATTTAAGCCTCGGATAGAGAAAAATGTTTTGACGATTACTCCCTACCAAATGATTACCTTAGCCAAACCGAAATAGCAACTAACTGTTAACGATTGCATGTTTTATGTCTCATCAATTGAAGAATGGAGAACGAAGATAGAAAATAAAATTTGCACAGTAGTGATTGAAGATCTGTTGTTTGGATTGTTCAACTATGTTATAATTGAATTGGCTACAGCTGGTCCATACAGATATAATTTCTACTCTAGTATACAATAGTCGATAGTAGAATACATTATACAGTAGTTACCTTCAGTATCACTGGTGTCAGACAGGGGAGGTTCATTGGCGATGTATTGTCGACCACTCAACAGGTTACTCTCCACCACCGGCCTCTTGTCCTCCAACTGACGACGGAATGTCTACTCTAGTATACAATAGTCAATAGTAGGCTACACTATAGTTACCTTCAGTATCACTGGTGTCAGACAGGGGAGGTTCATTGGCAATGTATTGTCGACCACTCAGCAGGTTACTCTCCACCACCGGCCTCTTGTCCTCCAACTGACGACGGAATGTCTACTCTAGTATACAATAGTCAATAGTAGGCTACACTATAGTTACCTTCAGTATCACTGGTGTCAGACAGGGGAGGTTCATTGGCAATGTATTGTCGACCACTCAGCAGGTTACTCTCCACCACCGGCCTCTTGTCCTCCAACTGACGACGGAATGTCTACACTAGTATACAATAGTCAATAGTAGGCTACACTATAGTTACCTTCAGTATCACTGGTGTCAGACAGGGGAGGTTCATTGGCAATGTATTGTCGACCACTCAGCAGGTTACTCTCCACCACCGGCCTCTTGTCCTCCAACTGACGACGGAATGTCTACTCTAGTATACAATAGTCAATAGTAGAATACATTATACATTAGTTACCTTCAGTATCACTGGTGTCAGACAGGGGAGGTTCATTGGCTATGTATTGTCGACCACTCAACAGGTTACTCTCCACAACCGGCCTCTTGTCCTCCAACTGACGACGGAATGTCTACTCTAGTATACAATAGTCAATAGTAGGCTACACTATAGTTACCTTCAGTATCACTGGTGTCAGACAGGGGAGGTTCATTGGCTATGTATTGTCGACCACTCAACAGGTTACTCTCCACAACCGGCCTCTTGTCCTCCAACTGACGACGGAATGTCTACTCTAGTATACAATAGTCAATAGTAGGCTACACTATAGTTACCTTCAGTATCACTGGTGTCAGACAGGGGAGGTTCATTGGCAATGTATTGTCGACCACTCAGCAGGTTACTCTCCACCACCGGCCTCTTGTCCTCCAACTGACGACGGAATGTCTACTCTAGTATACAATAGTCAATAGTAGAATACATTATACATTAGTTACCTTCAGTATCACTGGTGTCAGACAGGGGAGGTTCATTGGCAATGTATTGTCGACCACTCAGCAGGTTACTCTCGACCACCGGCCTCTTGTCCTCCAACTGACGACGGAATGTCTACTCTAGTATCCAATAGTCAATAGTAGAATACATTATACATTAGTTACCTTCAGTATCACTGGTGTCAGACAGGGGAGGTTCATTGGCAATGTATTGTCGACCACTCAGCAGGTTACTCTCAACCACCGGCCTCTTGTCCTCCAACTGACGACGGAATGTCTACTCTAGTATACATTAGTCAATAGTAGGCTACATTATAGTTACCTTCAGTATCACTGGTGTCAGACAGGGGAGGTTCATTGGCGATATATTGTCGACCACTCAGCAGGTTACTCTCCACCACCGGCCTCTTGTCCTCCAACTGACGACGGAATGTCTACTCTAGTATACATTAGTCAATAGTAGGCTACATTATAGTTACCTTCAGTATCACTGGTGTCAGACAGGGGAGGTTCATTGGCGATGTATTGTCGACCACTCAGCAGGTTACTCTCGACCACCGGCCTCTTGTCCTCCAACTGACGACGGAATGTCTACTCTAGTATACAATAGTCAATAGTAGAATACATTATACATTAGTTACCTTCAGTATCACTGGTGTCAGACAGGGGAGGTTCATTGGCAATGTATTGTCGACCACTCAGCAGGTTACTCTCGACCACCGGCCTCTTGTCCTCCAACTGACGACGGAATGTCTACTCTAGTATCCAATAGTCAATAGTAGAATACATTATACATTAGTTACCTTCAGTATCACTGGTGTCAGACAGGGGAGGTTCATTGGCAATGTATTGTCGACCACTCAGCAGGTTACTCTCGACCACCGGCCTCTTGTCCTCCAACTGACGACGGAATGTCTACTCTAGTATCCAATAGTCAATAGTAGAATACATTATACATTAGTTACCTTCAGTATCACTGGTGTCAGACAGGGGAGGTTCATTGGCAATGTATTGTCGACCACTCAGCAGGTTACTCTCAACCACCGGCCTCTTGTCCTCCAACTGACGACGGAATGTCTACTCTAGTATACAATAGTCAATAGTAGGCTACATTATACATTAGTTACCTTCAGTATCACTGGTGTCAGACAGGGGAGGTTCATTGGCAATGTATTGTCGACCACTCAGCAGGTTACTCTCAACCACCGGCCTCTTGTCCTCCAACTGACGACGGAATGTCTACTCTAGTATCCAATAGTCAATAGTAGAATACATTATACATTAGTTACCTTCAGTATCACTGGTGTCAGACAGGGGAGGTTCATTGGCAATGTATTGTCGACCACTCAGCAGGTTACTCTCGACCACCGGCCTCTTGTCCTCCAACTGACGACGGAATGTCTACTCTAGTATCCAATAGTCAATAGTAGAATACATTATACATTAGTTACCTTCAGTATCACTGGTGTCAGACAGGGGAGGTTCATTGGCAATGTATTGTCGACCACTCAGCAGGTTACTCTCAACCACCGGCCTCTTGTCCTCCAACTGACGACGGAATGTCTACTCTAGTATCCAATAGTCAATAGTAGAATACATTATACATTAGTTACCTTCAGTATCACTGGTGTCAGACAGGGGAGGTTCATTGGCAATGTATTGTCGACCACTCAGCAGGTTACTCTCAACCACCGGCCTCTTGTCCTCCAACTGACGACGGAATGTCTACTCTAGTATACATTAGTCAATAGTAGGCTACATTATAGTTACCTTCAGTATCACTGGTGTCAGACAGGGGAGGTTCATTGGCGATGTATTGTCGACCACTCAGCAGGTTACTCTCGACCACCGGCCTCTTGTCCTCCAACTGACGACGGAATGTCTACTCTAGTATACAATAGTCAATAGTAGAATACATTATACATTAGTTACCTTCAGTATCACTGGTGTCAGACAGGGGAGGTTCATTGGCAATGTATTGTCGACCACTCAGCAGGTTACTCTCAACCACCGGCCTCTTGTCCTCCAACTGACGACGGAATGTCTACTCTAGTATACATTAGTCAATAGTAGGCTACATTATAGTTACCTTCAGTATCACTGGTGTCAGACAGGGGAGGTTCATTGGCAATGTATTGTCGACCACTCAGCAGGTTACTCTCCACCACCGGCCTCTTGTCCTCCAACTGACGACGGAATGTCTACACTAGTATACAATAGTCAATAGTAGAATACATTATACATTAGTTACCTTCAGTATCACTGGTGTCAGACAGGGGAGGTTCATTGGCAATGTATTGTCGACCACTCAGCAGGTTACTCTCGACCACCGGCCTCTTGTCCTCCAACTGACGACGGAATGTCTACTCTAGTATACAATAGTCAATAGTAGAATACATTATACATTAGTTACCTTCAGTATCACTGGTGTCAGACAGGGGAGGTTCATTGGCAATGTATTGTCGACCACTCAGCAGGTTACTCTCGACCACCGGCCTCTTGTCCTCCAACTGACGACGGAATGTCTACTCTAGTATACAATAGTCAATAGTAGAATACATTATACATTAGTTACCTTCAGTATCACTGGTGTCAGACAGGAGAGGTTCATTGGCGATGTATTGTCGACCACTGAGCAGGTTACTCTCCACAACCGGCCTCTTGTCCTCCAACTGACGACGGAATGTCTACTCTAGTATACAATAGTCAATAGTAGGCTACATTCTAGTTAGTTACCTTCAGTATCACTGGTGTCAGACAGGGGAGGTTCATTGGCAATGTATTGTCGACCACTGAGCAGGTTACTCTCCACAACCGGCCTCTTGTCCTCCAACTGACGACGGAATGTCTACTCTAGTATACAATAGTCAATAGTAGAATGTATTCTAGTTACCTTCAGTATCACTGGTGTCAGACAGGGGAGGTTCATTGGCGATGTATTGTCGACCACTCAACAGGTTACTCTCCACAACCGGCCTCTTGTCCTCCAACTGACGACGGAATGTCTACTCTAGTATACATTAGTCAATAGTAGGCTACATTATAGTTACCTTCAGTATCACTGGTGTCAGACAGGGGAGGTTCATTGGCGATGTATTGTCGACCACTCAGCAGGTTACTCTCCACCACCGGCCTCTTATCCTCCAACTGACGACGGAATGTCTACTCTAGTATACAATAGTCAATAGTAGAATGTATTCTAGTTACCTTCAGTATCACTGGTGTCAGACAGGGGAGGTTCATTGGCAATGTATTGTCGACCACTGAGCAGGTTACTCTCCACAACCGGCCTCTTGTCCTCCAACTGACGACGGAAGGCTCGGTGGTCATCCTGCGGAGAAAATACATAGTTGTAGACACAAGTAAATATTTAGACATTCTTCTATAGGTAGGTTCAAAATCAAGAGTAAGGCTACAGCTAATAGTTAAGAGCAGGGGTTTAAAATTTGTGTTAATCTCTCCGTATGCTGCCTCAAATGTTGACAATGACCGACAGTTTTAGCTATATGTTATTTTCATGACCCAGTGGTTCGGAACCCAAACTGAAGGTTTTAATACAGTGTATAAGATCAAGAGAAATTTAGATGATTAGGGGATTTTCAGAGGAAGACCACAATGTAATATAAAATTTTGCAGACACAAAAAGTTTAAGGTTAAACACAAATATTTAATGAGTGTTTTTGTAGAGTAACAATAGTAAAAACTGAGAATTTTTTGTATTAACGTATATTTTCAACAATATTTGGTACGGTAATTCAAAGGAATTGGCTTACCCTTATTGCAATAAACCCGACTTAAAATAAAAATATAAAAAACTACAATTGAAATATGCGAATCTTTATCTAATCATGACAAACACGAATCACTTGGATATCGGCAGTATTAATAAGGGGGGAGTCAAATTTGCAGTGATAAACATGTTTAATCATTTTCAAAACACATAGCTTATGTTAATTTAGTAAAGAAAAAGTCTATGAAATCGACATTACCGTTGAACGTTCAAAAAAGGAGGATTATCTTCTTTTAACTCCTTTCCACAAAACCAATAAGTAGTGAATGGCGACGAAGAGTAAAGAGGCAGTTATTAGAACGTAGGTGCATTGTATACCACAAGCACAGTGTGGCTTACTGGCTTACACTCCTTTATAAACTAATTTAATCACACGGCAACTTTAATTAAATCTGTGGCAAACTGTTTGATCTATCTCAAAGCGTGCAATAACGCCTTCCTCATAAGCGGGCACAATAATGCACTCGTTGTATGAATTCCCTTGGGTTCCACGCGGATAATGGAAAATGTCATCTTTTGGTGTAACAATAATGTAATGTCCAAGTAGAACTTATTTATAAAATTAGATTAAATATAAACTTTGGATTTTGGAACTGATTATTTACAGCTGACATCTAAAAGTCTTAAAATGGTCAATTGCCTAAAGGCAATTGGCTTTTTCAATTAATTGACAAAGACGTTTCCATAATAACGATCTGAAATTGCCACTGAGCCCTAATAGCCCGTGGTAAATATATCTTTGCTGCCATTTGAATTTTTGTTTCATAAGTTTTAACATTCAAGGCAAAAGTATTTATATTTGGTGGTAGAAATATGTTGGTAACTTATAATGACATTCGTACATTTTAATATCACTACAGGGATAGCCAAACATTCAAATTATCACCAATAAAAAATTGAAAATTCCTTTCATTCTATAAACTAAAACAAAACAAGCGACGTTTGTTCTTTCTATTCTACATAATCAAATCACTAGAAAACTGAGGAGCATAATAAGTTATAACATTTAAATTTACCAATTATAAGAAAATGCCAAGTATCTAATGAATCCGAGGTAAAAATAGAAAAAAAAACTTGCAATTCAAAAAAATTAAAACGATTGAAACTGTAACCTCAACAAAATTATTCTAATCGTTTACATAAAATAAGACAAGAAACCCACACCAATGTATGACGTTTATTTGAGGCGTTGTTTTGTGTGAAGGATATCATGTAAAGCTGGGTTTTCCTAGACGCGGAGTCGGCCAGCGGAGAGCGGACAACGGAGAGCGGAATTGAAATTAACATGGCATTCCGCTTCGCTGCTAGGAAAACAGTAACATTAAATTACCTAAGACAAGCTGAGTCCGCTCTCCGTTGTCCGACTCCGCGTCTAGGAAAACCCAGCTTTAATGCATATTAACACGATGTAACGCCTGCAGACCGACGAGGCAATCCCGCACGACAGCAGTGTAAGCCGCGCTGCCAACGCGTTTTTGCCGGCGCTCAGAACTGTCATCAACCGCTGTCAAGGGAACCGGTGAACCCACAGGCTCGGGCTGGCCGGGAAATACATTTCTAATCCTTATTCCGCCTTTCTTAAACAATTTAAAACGTTTGTGGATTAGCTTGTCTTGTTATGAAATCATAGTTTTGAATAATCTGAAATTTTTATTTATACTATTCTTTTAGATTTCAAATAAATATTGCGTTTTTATTTTAGTTTGCTTTTTGGAGGTAATTGTGATGCCATTTAATGGTGGTTACTACTCTGTGCACGTTCGGTTCCTCAGTTATTTATTCAATGCATTTACTTATTAGTTCGGACAACGTTGAAATTAAATTTAATTATAATAATTTCAAATGGCCCTACGTATAATAAAAATAAAATATTAAAAATAGATTCATCCCTCTAGGGAAATTTGCTAAAACAATTTTAAATATTGTGATAGTTTTAGGTCATATTTTATTTATAACACAGAAGGATAAAATTCACCATCTGTGTTGCATAAAATAAAATCTATAAGCAAGTAAATCTTAATGGTATTTTATTCATTAGGACTGTTCCAACTGTTCCATTCAATATTTGAGACACATATAAAATCCCTGTGTGTTAGAACTGAAGTTATATTGATGAGTTATAAATTCATAAATTCACAAATGACTTATAATCAGTCGAGTCTTTCATTTAACCGGGATAAATTACTGAAGAATCAGACCAAGGGGAACTGGGACTAGATTAGAAACGACCAAAAGCTCCTGACTTCTTTCAGAATAAGCGAGCACCATACATTATATTCCCCATACACATTTAAACGATTTTAATAAATTAATTATACTTTAGTATCAAAATGTACATTTTGTCTAAAGTATTTGTACTTGAACTTAGAATAACCAAATAAACAATAAACAAATAGACGTCCTAAGTGAAACCTCTTTAGCATAACTGGTTCTAGTTTAGTCTAATTGCATCGGGATTTTAGTACTTGTAAACCTTGCATACAATGTTAAGTAGGTCTACACACTGATGTGACGGTAATGGCTACTAACCAGTTGTTTCTGCAGGGAGGCCACGTCACCACCGATGGGTCCCAGGCCGGTCAGCTCAGTGTCTTTGCGGATAACCCACTCAAACAACTCACGCAGCGACAGCAGCAGCGCCGTCCAGTGCTCGGCGTTGCTCTCCAGACGGTTCCTACAACAGAACACCGAGAATATAGTAGACAGAAATTAAAGTACAGCAGTTTACAATCTATTGAAACATTTTTCCACGTAATAGATACAGAAACGGTGAGGGGTTCGTTCTCATACTGCCAAAAGTAGTACCATAGATGCAATTATAAATGGTAATGGTAAGAACCACAATGGTACTTATTTACCATGATGTAGTACCAAAACTACTAGTTATTTCATATACAATACAGAAATTTTCAAACGTGATGTCTGTGATTTAAGTTCCGAAACTTACGGTTTAGAGTGTCATTGTATAGAATTTTTAATACACCCTTATTATCTACAACAAAGTCTTTCGATACTTCTAACCTTGAATAGGCCTAAGGTCTCCCAGCACCGAAGCTAATCCCGAATCCATGTCTTGAAACTTGTGACAAGCAGAAAGTTGTTTCCACGTTTAACCTCTTATCTCCTGACAGAGGTAGGTGAACACCAGACAAGAAAGGTCAATCAATTATCAATTTATAACCAATTAAATTAGTATACGAGCATATGTAAACTAATTCCCAAAATTTCAGGGCAACAATAAAAAAATATATATCCTATACCAAACAATAGAGCGTTGCAATATTGCAATAATTCGTTATCCACGTAGTTCTTGTGAGGTCTGAGAGGATTTAAAATACCACAAACAATACCGAGCTTAAACACTGAAATAACAGAAACAAAGTAAATAGTAAAGTCACTAATAGTAGCGAAGTAGATTCCAATAAACGGATTGTTCTTTCAGACAATGGTCCAATAGACTCTCTGAGCACTCTAAGCTGCTCAGTAAATACATTGTCTCTCTGCTTCTATCCGATGATAGTGTCTATTGCACATTGCACTTCCACGTGATTGTCTCTCCGATGGTTCAGACAATGGTCCAATAGACTCTCTGAGCACTCTAGCTGCTCAGTAAATACATTGTCTCTCTGCTTCTATCCGATGATAGTGCGCTACAAACTGTCTCACTATTGCACATTGCACTTCCACGTGATTGTCTCTCCGATGGTTCAGACAATGGTCCAATAGACTCTGAGCACTCCAAGCTGCTCAGTAAATACATTGTCTCTCTGCTTCTATCCGATGATAGTGTCTATTGCACATTGCACTTCCACGTGATTGTCTCTCCGATGGTTCAGACAATGGTCCAATAGACTCTCTGAGCACTCTAAGCTACTCAGTTCTCTCTGGTTCTATCCGATGATAGTGCGCTACAAACTGTCTCACATTGCACATTGCACTTCCACGTGATTGTCTCTCCGATGGTTCAGACAATGGTCCAATAGACTCTCTGAGCACTCTAAGCTACTCAGTTCTCTCTGGTTCTATCCGATGATAGTGCGCTACAAACTGTCTCACATTGCACATTGCACTTCCACGTGATTGTCTCTCCGATGGTTCAGACAATGGTCCAATAGACTCTCTGAGCACTCTAAGCTACTCAGTTCTCTCTGGTTCTATCCGATGATAGTGCGCTACAAACTGTCTCACATTGCACATTGCACTTCCACGTGATTGTCTCTCCGATGGTTCAGACCCATCCATACAGCAGCTATAAACCCATCCATACGGTTATACACCCATCCATACGGTTATACACCCATCCTTACAGCTATACACACATCCATACGACGATATAACCTTATATACCCCAATATACCCTTTCATACCACATTATATCCTTCATTACCCTTCCATACCACCCTATCCCTCTCTAGCCTTCCACACCCCTCTTTAACCTTCCATACTACGCTATACCCTCGTCCATACGATTCTATAATCTTCCATACCCTGCTTTAACCTCCAACACCCCTCTAAAACCTTCTGTTCACCAATATACCCTTTCATACCCCACTATATCCTTCAATACCCTTCCATACCACCCTATAACCTTTCATACCCCTCTATAGCCCTCCACACCCCTCTTTAACATTACATACAACGCTATATCCGTTCATGCTGTGCAACACCCTTCCAAAAGTAGCTAAGACCTTTCCAAATTCTGATATACCCAACGATATACCCGGTATACCTTTCGAACCCCCGCTATAACCTTCTATTCCATGCTATACACTCCATATTACCACTAGATACACTTCACCACACTCTTTATACCTATCCCTGCTATACTCTTGAACACCTAACTAATCTTCCATAACCTGTTATAGGCCCTACCCTTCAAAACCTCACTTTAATCGTATACTCCCCGCTTTACCCTTCAATACCCCCCTATTCCCTCACCCAAGCTTGATGTGTTGTGTGCGTATATTTTGGATGTAAAATACCACACGATGGTTCAAAATTTATACGTATAATCACACACACCTCTTTAAAATTCAATTGACCAACCAAGAGCTGTAATCTAACGCGCACAATGCTTCGCTAAACAAGACGAGGTGTCTTATCTGGCATCTGATTGGTCAATGTCGGCCATTGTTTGGTTGTTTGGTTGTATCAGATATGAGATGCAGATCGTGTATCTTGTGATCTGACGTCATAGACAGAGGTCGCTCACGACTCATGAGGAGACGAGGAAAGTTGCAAATCCAAATATTCTGTCAAAACGATTTTATGTAAACGTAAACATAAAAATATACTGTTGCTCTTCCATAAAACACAGCTATACAGTGGCTAGATGTTATAAAATATCCAGGAGTTCACCAATCGACGTGAAGTTCAAGTTCATAATAAGAGAAAAATTTAAAATTATGAATCTTTTCGCAAAAGCTATTGTTCTCACACAAGCTTTTATGGGCTACTTTCCCCAAAGGAAAGATTTTCCGACATTAAATTTATTCCTTTAGTTTTGCTACATAAACTAATCCCAATTGAATGTTCTGTGCTTTCATCCAGTTTTAATTGCACAACTCAAAAACATAATATACTCGGGGAACAGGGGTCTTTTTCGGAGGGCCGCCACTTTTTCTGTGGAATAACTACAGTTTAGGTTAGGTTAGGTTAGTTTATCCTACGTTTTCTTTTTATTTACTGAACAAAAATAATCACAAAAACTAAAAAATCCCTTAACCTAAACTGTGGATTTTCCATCGTTTAAATAGTGGCGGCCTCTTAACAGACCCCTGAATAGTATTTTACACTTGACATTAACATTTAGTAAATCATTACAAATAAATAATTTAACTCAACTGCTAAACTAAGTACAAAAGGTAAATTACATGCCAATATGACTGGATCGTATTGTTTACAGCGGCACAGTTGGCTAACCTGCTTTAACCTTTGACCACGCCAATGTGGTTAACAAAGAGCCGCGCCGTGGTTCAAGTCCATCATTAGAGGTCTGTTATTTCGTTGGACTTTTCATTCGCAGACCGGGACCGCCATCAATGCCCTGTCTACATCGTTGGATCATTCCAAGTGCTTTGCAATTATGTACCCGACAATACGTTTGTTCCACTGTAAGCTCAAAGGACAAATATATATTTAAAAATTATCTCGTGTTGAATTAGTTTCTCATAGAGAATATTTTATAGTATTATAGATTTATGTAAGTGTGTCTATTGAATATTTACTTATTTGTGATTTGTTTTTGAAAAGAAGTTAAAACCGATTAAGCCAAAAATTTAAATTGACTGGTTTTGCTTATTAAACATTAGAAATTAGCAGACATTCAGATAGTTGTTACTCTAATTTACTTTCCCTATAAAATCAATATACTAAAACATGAGGGTGAATCTTACATTGCTGGACAATGGAGAATTTTAATTGTCAAACGGCGTGGAAAATATCTTTTAATGTTATAAATGACTCTATGAAAAAAAAAACCAGTTGCAACTAGAAACTATACATGGCACACACAAGAAGCATTTATGAACCATTGCAAAAAAAGTTGAAATTTAACAACAGTATATTTTAAACACAATCCAAATCCTTGATTAAAACTTATATTTATACTTATATTATATTATATTGTGAGATATTTTTACAATGCTTTTACCACATCAAGATACGGGTTAAAATTGTCCTCGATCGCAAAGCATTCAGATTTATTCAGATTTTAAGGACTTATGTAAATTAAAGGATAATTAAAACAATAAACGGAAAACAGTCGGATATTCCGACCTTTCATTACTCCAGCGATCCAATTAATTTAAACCCTGATCAGAATAAGGTACTTGGTTTGACCCTAGAGTCGAGTGGGTCAAAGTGCAAGGGCCAAACTATGAGGTCATTAGTGGATGGAAAACACTTCATTATTTCTTAAACACTCAAGATTAAAAAGACCAGTCGTGGATTGCACGCTTTTGTTGTAAATGAGCTCGAATACGGCCTTTACTAGTTTTGAATGAATTTACTTGACAATAGTACAGAGAAATGAATTTGTCGTGTTATATCAGATATTTTTTATACCTAAGTGGATATCTTATCTATAGATGGGATGGTCGTAGCCAGTTTTTTACACTCTAGACATCATGGTTCAACGGGATTGTCACAGTCAAGCGGCTGTCAAAAATATTATACACTGTGTATTTTCCTATTAGTTTACTTTAGACCACCTGTAGCCAATTTTACCCCAACAGAACATAGTTAAATGAACCACTCACAGAACGCGCTAGTGTCTAGAATTAGATTTTCTCCCTTATTTTTTGTTGCTAGCCAAGTTAAATGGGTCATAACGGTTGCTATAGCTTGCAATAAGTCAAATTCGTTTGAATTGCTAAAGACGATTGTGTGTACAGTAGAACCTCTTTAATCCGAACTAATTGGGACCAGGGGTAGTTCGGACTAGTGAATAGTTCGGATTACAGAACATATTGTTGTTTTTACATAACAATAGCTAAATCATGGCTAAAATTGATCTAAATTATTTTGGGAAAAGTAAAAAAAATGTTTTATAAAATAAATACAGTGTTTATTTAATACAGTAGTAAACATGGTGAATAAACAGTACTGTAAATTAAATACAGTATACAATAAAGAACTGCTGTACTATGTATAGAGTACAGCAATGAGGGGTTCGGATTAGTGGACGTTCGGATTACGGGGGTTCGGATTAAAGAGGTTCTACTGTACTACAGAAATCAGAAATATAGATCAGCACAATCTGTCAGTGGCTCACATCAACTACGATGCATTTGACTAACAAACTGGCGACAACTTTAACATGGGGAAAGGACGTCTAGTCGTATAGATTGACAAAGGTTATACCAACACAATTATAAATACTTTATTAATGTTTAGTGAATTGAAACTAACTAAACAGTATTACAAATTGAATTTTTTGACTATTTAATGCTATAAAAAACTGTTTGGTAGACTGCTCATTGTAATTCCGAACTACACTAAAGCTGCTTTAAATAAGTAACAATATAATCGACGCAAACTCCACCAAACCACGTAAATTTGTATTAACAAACGTTTCACTGACAAAATGAAAACTTCCATAAGGGTTTAATAAACCGCATAAAGTAAACGGACAAAACACGGCACAGCAACATTAATAATGACTTGGAATCCACAAGTTTAAAATTCTTTGAGAGATGAATTCACGTCAAAGCGAGTAGCTCAAAGTAGCCATACTTGAGTAGTCGTGGCATCTCCGCAGAAGCTTCGTCTGTACACTGTATACTTGGGGTGAAAATGATACTTGTTATTTCATAGGAGAATGGAACGTTGCCTTTTATTCTGTGAGAGGAATTAGTTTCAGAACTAATTGGTAAGTATTGCTTCAAAATTATGAATAATTTAATTAGAAAAGTTTAAATTCCTTATGTTTAAGATGTAAAGCTACTGATTTTGGCGGGAAATTCCACACTAACTCACTTCGAATTCCCTTAAGTAAGTTCGTTAATAATAATAAAAAATATTTAATTTGCATCAATCTCAAAATGTAGACTGAAAAAGATAAGCATCAGAATAAATTAGCAGTAGTCTATGGTAGTGGAGGATAAGTGAGAAGCAATAAAAGTTCATCAAAAATATTAGGCCATAAAGTAAAACAGGTAAAATAGTAGACACAGTCAAACGAAAATCGATTTGCTAGATCGGTATTAAACAACAAAAACACCAAGTGAATTATATTACAAGACTTTGATACGTTATTTTCCTGATATATCTCCACATAATCGCAGACAGCGAACCAGTAGAAGTAATCTCTTTTGAAACGAACGTCAAATCTATCCCAGAAGTAAGCCGGGGTCAGGAAGAAGCTACTTTTCATCACTTCATTTCTTGAGCACAAAGTCAGAAATATGTGTTTGTTGTCTGCAGAGAGATTACGGTGCTCAAAATTACAAATTACTGATCTAAAAGCGACGTTTTTTATATCAGGTTAACGCCACGAGTTTGATGATGTAGTAAGGCTTAATCAATTCAGTACGAAAAAATGCATTTCAGTATTTGGTAAGCTCGCCAAATCAAGCATAGATTAGGGTATGCATAACAATTTCAATTTTTTTTACTGAGCGAGAATCAAATTAATATGCACTTACACCAAACAGATATTATTTTACGCATTAGATTCTAGTCATATACACCGTCAAACTTTGGAAAAGTATAATTTCACCTATACAATAAATGTTACATTTCTTGGGAATTTATAAAATTGCTATAAATCACAATAAAGATTTTCCGTCAGAGAAGTTAAAAGTTAGGAAAACTTCGGCTAAGGAACTTTTAATGATAGGGTTCCCGCCAAGCCACAGGCGTTCGAAGGGAAACAAGATGTGGTGTTTTAGAATTTGGAATCAGGCGTGTAATTTGATTTATTTTACAATGTACAATCGTCGATCGCAGTATGTGCAAAATAACACGTAAACCCTAAGAAAATTCGAACTTAATTGAATTTACGAAGGTACAGTTTTTAATTGTTTCATAAATACCAAAAACGCTTTGATGATTGTTATATTACATATCAAAAGAAACTGCAAAGCATATATCAAGTTCGAAAAACATTCCTCTTTCACTTCTAGTTCATGCATAGGTTAAGTTTTCCTCCTTGATAATTCTATGTTTAATGAGTTGTTTACCGGATTTACTTTTTCAACTAAATACAATACAGACACATGTCACGTTTCTACGAGGAAATCTCGCACGTAATCCCTCCAAGTCCTTTCCTTCCACAGCATGTGAGTACAATCTTAATTTGTTACAAATGAGAACAAAATTGAAATGAGATTATTTTTTTCGGAACTGCATATTTTAAGATTGTTGTTGATTTTGCAATGAGTCAACACGATTACGTAATCCACAACCACACTCTTAACGTTGGCTTCATTTAGCATTGTTGCAACGACAACAGCTGACTAGACTACCTGTCTACAGTAATGAGATGATACAGTGAGAATGTTTGCTGCGATTACACTTCGTCAACCGAGCCTAACGAAGCTGTGAGTTGTGAGTTGTGAGATGCTTCCTACTTCTCACAGTGGCCACGTGCTTGGAGTCCTTAGTGATACTACAATGTAGGAATCTTAAAATGGTTGATGTACATGTTATAAAGCATATTGAACTCAAAGAGTATAAGGGATCATTAAATTTAACTCGCAGATGTGTGAAACACCATTTTCAATGTCTTTGAAATTACTGGATAAGAGAGAGTATCAACTGAAAATATTTGTTACGAATCTAAGTTACCTTAAAATATATTCATACCATAATAATTGTACTACAAAGTGTAAAAATAAATACGCCTTTTATTAAGAATAAAATTAAAAACGCATGGCTGTAATTTGAACAAAATGTGTTCATAAACAATTCAAACACAACAATTTACTCATTATCCATGAAATTAAACTAGGAATTTAAACTTGTTGAAATTGTACATGGGATTTTTCAGCTCTTCAAAATAATTTACATAGAAAATACGAAATACAATATTTTTAGAAATCCAATTTTTACCCCATAAAAATAAAAATCATAAAAAAACAAATAAATAATTTGAATTTTTTCAATATGTTCGCTAAAGCAAAACACGTAGACGAAATCCCGATTCAAATAGCATTATTCATTCATAAGTTATTAAAACATTAAATGATAATCAATGAAATTCCATAGTAGAGATAAATTTAAATGCCCAAGGACGATGCCGCGAATGAATGGCGATAACGGAGCTTTAAACAGATAAGATAACGCGCTATCTCCACCTCATTGATGTAGATTTAATTCAAATTTTATTTAATTTTTTCATTGTAAAAATAATCATTGACTTTTATCTGGATCTGGATGTGTATTTTCTTTATATCGAAATATTATTTATTTTATATGAATGAGCAATATTTACTATTTATACAATTTATTTTGTAAATGTGAAAGTTTAATTTTATTTAAAATTCAGCCAACTGTATTACTACTCATTCAACAAAACTGATAAGAATTGTATTAATAAATACAAATGTTAAGTTTTTGCTTGGAACTGTTATATACAATAGAAATACTTTCGTTGGGTGATTGAAAACACTCACTGTGAGTCTCGTGCAAAATTAGTGATTAACTATATAAAATAAAGTATAAACAATAATTTATATAACCGTTCTTTTTACCTAAAATACAAAATAAATATTTAAATAAAACAATACATTTTTAACATTTGACAAAAAGATTTTTGTTGTTCTGCGCCTCTTAAACTATTAACTGACAACCTTAGTATTGT
This sequence comes from Macrosteles quadrilineatus, assembly GCF_028750875.1. NCBI lineage: Eukaryota > Metazoa > Arthropoda > Insecta > Hemiptera > Cicadellidae > Macrosteles > Macrosteles quadrilineatus. Next base: position 98,543,112 of record NW_026542597.1, on the reverse strand, counting down.
TTGTTCATCTTTATATTGCTTTCGACACTTCTTTATTCAACAGAATAAACATTCAGTTATCGGTTAGTAATACTTCTTTTACACAATTTTAGCCTTTTGCAATTTCGGGTGTATTTATAATGTCAAACTATATTTGGATTAAATACCAAAATCCCAACGAAAGATTTTATATGACATTAGTGAATAGAAGGATACAGTACATTGTTTTGTCTAAGGTTTTAGAAAGATTAGTGATCTACAACTCCCAGAGATTGTAGAAGATAAGATAATCACTGATAAGACAGGCACAAGACCACATGAGCCCAAGATAAGCCTAGTGATAAGATCAGCGGCATGACCACATGTGGCGGTCCCTGGCGGGGTGGTCGGTAAGCCAACAGAAAACATCCCTACAGTATTACCCACAATGCCATCGCCATCGGACCACAGCGACTTGCAGGATTTTGACAAACACATAGAGCAAAGGTTTAAAACCTCAAACATTGTATATAATATGTTTAGTGTTACGGCTGTTGCTAAATCAACGAACAAATAGAAAAAAACCTCCCCTCTATACGAGCACAATATTCAAAACTGTCTTTATCCTATCCGTAAGGATTACAATTCATGAGGGAGTACGTTTGGTTTATGCACAATACATAGTTATTACTAAACTATTACGTAAGGTTTGGTATTTATTTTTAAGGTACAGTATACATAAGTGGGACCGAAATATTTTAATAAGACTACTATACAACGAGATACGGATTGGTATATTATAGAACATAAATATTAGTAAAGGAAAATCTAACATATTATAGTCCTTATAGTTATTATAGACTTAAGATTATTGTAAATGTTAATTAATATTTTTAGTCACCACACATTTTCAAATAAATTTATAATTTACATTATTTTAACACATTGGCTCTTAACTATTGTAATCCAAAACTAACCTAATCAACCACCAAGCCTGGGTCACACAATTGATAGACTTCAAGATGACCGCCCTATAATTAAATTATATTTTTTTTAGAAACAAAAATTGCGACAATGTAGGGCAAGAGTACATACCACATACGACTGACCGGAACCCTCTCCTCTCTGAGGTCATTAAACATGTACAACCCGTCACATCCGCCCCGGCGTCTCTGCCTATTTTTGGCTGATTTTAGCTTTAAATTCCACAAGTGTTGGTAAAAAATAAACTTGAAATTTAACAAAACTGTTATAATTATTAAATACAAATAATATTACTGAGTTTTACAAATGTCTTTTGTAGGTTCGAATAATGTTTGGTTTAAGTTACCACAAAATCGGTTCTACGATTTTTTAACCAGTTATTGTTTCTATCTGTATGTTGATTAAATAAATAGAATTGTCTATATAGTTCGAGAAGAACCTTAGCTCGTAGGAAAAAATTAAATCTACGATTAAAAAAAAACAGATTTACTTATCCTACCATACAAATTAAACTACTTATTGAATCTAGGGGTACATTAGAATTCATCCCTTACAGACCCAGCCAACAAGGGCGGTCTGCCCCTTACAAGGGATGTTTGGCACGAACTCTATCTTGTGAATGTAGTAATGACTGTCTCGCGTACACGCCCTTATCGTGTTAACATAAACTATAAGTGAAATGGACGGTCAAAGATATTTTGAATCACAATTAATTAGTTGACAAATGTATTACAAACTGAACTAACAAAATTATTAACATACAACTTAAGAAATCAATGATGTCAAGAATATCCAAAACGCAAATGACCATTAATTAAAAGGCATTATGTTTCAACGGTTTTTGACAGATTTTATAAAGTACCATAATAATAATTAATCAAAACAACCGAGACTTCTGGAATCAACTTGAGACTACTATAGGTATAGATTTAGGCTATAGGTATAGGTATACTATAGGTTTTTTGTGAGTAATAGAGGTATTGCCTTGATTCAGATTAAGGAATTTCTAACGAGTAACTAACTTAGAAATAGTGTGAACTAAAGTCCCGCTAATCGTTTTGGCAGTTCAGGTACTAAAACACGACGAACTGGTTAATCGTATTTTTGTTCATTTGATACTATAAAGGCTACTTTAGATGTATGGTGTGAATGTTTCGGATTTTAGAGCGAACTCGATGATCCAATGAAACATTCTTTTGAACACAAAACACAGACACCTGAGATATTTCACAATCCTCTTACGTAAGAACACCGCCTTGCCAGACACAACAGACATGACAAGACATGACAGACATGACAAGACATGACAGACATGACAGGCAACAAGTCATGACTGTAGGGTTTGCCGTAATGAAGTGATAATTTGAAAATTGCAAGTGTGGACTTGCTGAACACCCTTGTTAGTAGAAAGTCCTCGGTTCCTTAATGAAGTCAGAAAACCTCTAACAGAACATATGACAAGTGACAACATAGTTGTAGTAAGTCAAGGTATAAAGAAGTGATAAATTTTTGACCGTGAAATAAAAACAAACAGTATCACGTCTTAAAAAAACATAGTTAAAAATCGGTAGTTTTACGCACTGAATGAATAGGTAATAATTAAAGGTTCTAAAAAGTTCTAAAGGATTGAAAATGTACAGTTATACCGTAAAACTAAGCTTTTAAAGTTTTGTTTTCATAAACAATTTCAAATGAAAACTAAGCTACCATTATCAATGTGTGGACCATAAGTCATGGATCATTCCATAGATTGCCCCATATGATTAAACGGTTATCATTGACCACTCTGTTTGTTATCAGTTGATAAAGACAATTGGCTCCCGCTGTGGATTGTAACATATCGACCAATCGACCAACGGAGATAACTTATAGTGACCAAACAATATCTGAAGGTAACTGGGAGCTACAATTCCAACAGGTCCTCCATCAATGTCACTCCCACAACTCCAGTACAACCTGTTCCCGATGTTTACGACGGTACAATGTAACTGTTAATCAGATAGGAACAGTTACAGCGACCAAAAAATATCTGGAGGTAACTGGGAGCTACAACTCCACTGGGTCCTCCATCAATTTCACTCACACAACTCTAGTACAACCTGTTACCGCTGTTTACGACGGTACAATGTAACTGTTAATCAGATAGGAACAGTTACAGCGACCAAAAAATATCTGGAGGTAACTGGGAGCTACAATTCCACCTGGTCCTCCATCAATGTCACTCCCCCAACTCTAGTACGAGCTGTTCCCGCTGTTTACGACGGTACAATGTAACAGTTAATCAGATAGAGGAACAGTTACAGCAACCAAGAAATATCTAGAGGTAACTAGGTGATACAATTCCACCGGGTTCTCCTTCGATGCCAATCCCACAACTCTAGTGCGACCTGTTCCCTCTGTTTACGACGGTACAATGTAACAGTTGGTAATCAGATAGGAACAGTTACAGCGACCAAACAATTTCTGAAGGTGACTGGGAGCTACAATTCCAAAAGGTCCTCCATCAATGTCACTCCCACAACCCTTGTATTACCTGTTCTTACAGTACACGACCGTGAAAGTAACATGTTTGGTAAACCTGTATAATAAAATGTTCCATAAATTAACGCCACGACAAACGAGCACGAATGTCTCCAACATCGTCGACAACGTGTTCCCAGCAAGGTAACATTGTAGTAGTGGCCAAATCGTTGTTTAATATGTTGAGTAACGTTCGGGCGGGGATATCGGCACCAGCTGGGTCATTTATCTAATCAAAGGAACCTAATAAATCTGCGGGGGTTTGGTAGCGTCGTAAATTACGTATAGACGAGCCATATGCAACATTAGCCCAAGTCTGCTGAGCCGGAGCCAAGCTTGCAGGTTGGCCCTACTGTAACACCTGTGTGTAGTGGTAACTCTGGTACCAGCTGTGCTAACATTGTGGTACAAAATGGGTACTGGTGTAGTTGATATCAAAGTGATAGAAAATTGCAAGCTTAACAAATCGAACGTTTTTGACAGTGTTAAGAACTTGACAGCGACCCTTCGTAATTTTATTCCGGGTCCTCTTTCTAAGTTTTCAAGGATAACAACTTTATATAGCAATCAATATGAATTGCTTGGTAAAATGTCATTGTCTCATTATTATAGGTTGATAGGTAAATTCAAGGAAAATGTACAAAAAATATACGATAACCACCTAGGACCGATGATTCCTTACGATCGAATAATCTAAAATATTTTAGACCCACCTGACTACGCACACAGTTATAAAAACATTCAACAAAAGTTAGAATCAGAATTACTATTATAAATTTACAAAATAGTTTTCCAAATAATACGTAGCCTGAAACTCTCTAAAAGGAATTTGAACTCACGTGGGAAATAAGCTTAAAAGTAAAGCTTTTCTTCTTCGTTTTTCCTACTTTGAACTCTGAGTAATCTCCTTGAAATATAAGCGTAAACAGATTATGAATGCAACATGTGAGGGAAAATACTAAGAACTGATGTCGTTCACTACCTACTTCCTACGCACAGCTTCTATAGGGTTCTTGCGTGTAAGGTTGCGAGGCTTTTTAAAGAAATGATTCCTAACAACACTTAATATATGATGAATAAATACATGTTTAACATACATAATACTTGAGTAGTTAAGGTCTAAACAGTACAATAAAATCAATAAATAAATACGGTATAATGATAACCTGAAAATTCTTATGCGTCATCCCTTTAATAACCTATTGAAAAGAAGATTTTTGGACGACAATAGGAAATTATAGTTCTTAAACTTTCCTACCTGGCACGTGATTGTTCAAGTTCCGAAGAGGATTTCTGTGAAAGTGACTTTGAAAAAAGCATATGACCATTTTAAGCATGAAGTTGTATATGCAAAAATCGATGGAAATGGAACGTGGGAAAATTCGTCATTATTTTAATACCACCCCTATACAGCATCGCATTTCCTTCAGTAATTATGCTCTTATGGCTGGCATAGACCAAATTTTTTTGGTTTTATAAAAAATTCCGTAATTCCTGCCAACATAAGTCTCGTCTAGTATAGCTTCCTGAAAATTCCAGGGAATTGCCAGTTTCTAATCTATGGATGTTTGAATTGTAGTACGCCTACCTGATCGCCATGCTCTTGGCCTTGAGGTGGTGCCATCTCTGGTTCATCTCGTCCAGGCGACGCTGCAGCATGACGGCGTCGTCCTTGGAAGGCAAGGAGCTGAGTAGCTTCCTGCCGCTGCCGTTGAGCGCCGCGTACACATCCTTGTGTCCTTCTATCTCACTCTGCAGGTCCTGAAAAAGGATAGCTCCGTCAATAAGTGTGAAGAACAATGGAAAGGATCGACCCTAAAAGAGGATAGCTTTATCAATGGTTCTACAACAACAGGGGAAAGGCTCTTCCTTGCAATAGCATAACTCTGGAGCAATAGTGGAAAGGATCTTTTGACAAACCGTTCACATATCCTGGGATGGAGGTGTAACTAATCAGCGGAGGAAATAATCTTCCGACAACGTTTTCACATGTTCTAGGAGAAATGAGAACGAAGATGCAATGAACTATAGATATGAGGATATGAGCTCTATAGGCAATACGTTAGAAATCATTGGATTTACATTACAATTAAATTGCATTTGAGAGCATGTCTCGATCCTGAAAAGAAGAGTTTTGGAACACTATAAAAAAGAATAAAATACAGTAAAATTAATTAAAAAAGTAGGGAGACGATTAAATATAACCCTTCAAATTGTATGAACAATAACAAATAGTAATACTTATTTTGTAAGTTTAGAAGTTGAGGTTTTAAATAAGTCATTTTTATTAAAGGAAAATCCGAATTCAATTTTAAATTACGATAATAAATTGTTGAGTTAACTTTGACGTGCGAGGCTGGTCTTTATTGACAAACATGTACCACGATACAATTGTACACATTTGTAAACCATCTTAAAAAATTGGCATGCAAAAAATAGTAAAACTATGCATAGATTATTCTGTAAAAATCATAACAATCCAACCGACTCACCGAGCAGTTGCATTTTTCAACCCGCATCGACAGCGACGCTTAATAAGCGAGCGGCCGAATTAATTGGCTCGTAAAGCGGCGAATTTGACAAATGCGCCCCGTCGAAATTGCATGGGGGATGTATTATTATGTACTAAAACCCGGCGTTACGGGATTTATAGGGATGATAAGGCGTAAAACGAAGAAGGAAAGGTCCAGTGCATATTTATTCTGTGGCCAACATACGAGGGCGTTAGGCGGCCCATCTCTTGATTGGCTGTTTATCCCTTCATTATTCAATGTCAGTGCGTTTACCGTCTTGAATAATTTATCAGCTAAAACAGCTGTGAAGGTGAAAATTGGAGGTGTAGTCACAAGAAATAGATGTGGACTGCAGATTGAAATATAGTTGTAGTGACCTTTAATTATAATCATCTGTGGGTTTGAATGTGCGGGGACGGTGAATGTAGGTTAGATTATAACAACAGTATTTATTAATATTTCAAATTTATAGAATTCAATCCAGAAATATGTTTGAACAAGAGGCGTTGATAAATGAACTACTGTATATCTTCTGATTATGTTTTGGCTATTTAATGTTAGAGAAATTAAAATACATTCATGGCTAACGATGTCGGACGCTTTAGACGACCACTTATACGTGTAGTGGTTTAATCATAGGAATCTGTGTTTGCACTGATACCCGGAGGTTTAGGTTAAAAGGTCCATCAGGAGGTTTTGATTAGACCTCATAATTGCGAGATAGAAATATGGAAATTTACCCTTTCCTAATGAACCATCAGGATCTGCAAGCTCATGTCCGACTACGCTAATGTCGACTATGATGCCATTCGTGCTGTATGTATCATTGCATAAACTCAATGTTAGCCAAATAAATAACTTATTCAGGTGATCTCTAAACTTATTAGTATGTAGATACAGTTTTCTTTTTTAAACTAACCAAGCCAACGTATTATACAGTAAGTGGAATTTCAGAATTTGGTTTGAAAATCTTTATCCTTGATTTTATAGAAATAGTTGAATGAGCCACTCACCACAGAGTGCTTCTGCTGTCTAAATTATATTGTCCCCTTTAGTTTTTTTAGCGAATTTCCCATATAGGGAATAAGCTATTACCGTAGTACTCATGGTAAGACCTGGACCCGAGACCGATCTAATTTTTCATTTTGAGGTCCCTAGAGACCAAAAACACCATCCGTTCAAATTCATATATATATATATTCATATATATATTTATATATATATATATGTGTGTGTGTCCGTTAGCGCGATAACTTGAGCAAAAATGATCCGATTTTGATGAAATTTGGTACAAACGTGTAAACCTACGTTTATTCGAACGAGTTCGCGATCCAGCATAATCGGACCATGGGAACGGGGGATTATGGGGGGTTTTATGGGGTAAAAATGGGGTTTTCCCATTTTTGAACCTAAAAACAAAAAATTTTGCGATTTCTTTCTAAAACGTTTTGTAGAGCTTAAAAAAAGAAATAATTTAGTATATTGAAGCGCTGTTGTATGCCTAACGGTCATGGAGAAAATTCAAAAATTGTGTAATTAAAAATTCCCATGTTATTCTTATGGAGAAAATGAAAATTGTTGTTAGTTTACTTGTTTATGGGTATATATTGATCAAATTTGGCAAATTTATTTATTTCATCCTATACTATAGATGTATGGTCAAAAAACACTTTTTACCTTCCCCGTAGCAGCAAACCTAAGCACTTGTTAAATCTAATGTTATTTAAATAGGGAATAATATGTCTTATTTATGGAAATATTTTAGTAAAATAGTAATCAGACAAGTTGAAATTCGCTTAGTCTGCAGGTTTGCTGCGGCGGGGGTATTTACTATTAGTTTACAACAAGTTGACCAATAACCTTCGTCAGGTTATAAAGTTTGTTTATTCGACATACATCAGTCATCTAAACCAGCGCACTCTGTTACAGCTCAATCAAACTATTTCCACTTTTACAACACAACTTCCAGCACTTTTGTCATGGGAATGGGACGTCTACTTACACAAATAGTCAAAGATAAAACATACAAAGGACATTTAGACGCATTTCAACTACCTTTTCAAAAACCTGCAGCTCCTGTAGGATGACGAAGTTGAGGTAGATGTAGCGCGCGTCCTCTACGGACCTGGACCGCTGGAGGTCGAAGAAGGAAGGACCGCGGCCCAGGCGACGGCCCGGCCACGTGCGTCCCCCCGGCCTCAGGGGGATTTTGGGGGGGTCCAGGCCACTTGGGTCACCTCCCGTCCCCCATCACTAGGCACTCCGCGTCTTACGTATGTCTCTTCATCTTAGCACTATCCGAGTCACTAGGAGCACTTCTAGTTCTGGGTCCAAACAGTCTCTGTCGCGCACTCATTATGTCACAGAACACTCATTTTGCCACTACTTATTGGGGTTTAAACTAATCTTGTGGCTGGGTAATTTATTAGGTACTATTAAGTCTTTATTCAAACGGTCGAGTTTTACAATTTGTATGGAGCACTTAGCTGAAAAAATTATTTTATGAAAATATAGCAAATTATAATGATTTATGTATTTTTTTAAGTTAAAAACAAAGCGAAAACACTGCCCTATTATATAGTTTTCAATTCTTAAAAAAAACTGCACAGAATGTGCACCTTTCTCTACGAAACAAAGCGATGTGTCTATGTAATTATAGCACGATCAGTTAAGTTTTCAAGCTGAAGTGTATAGTACAACATACATAATCAGCACTGAAAAATTTACAGTATCATTACTGCTTAACTTGGCGGATGCAAACTGTAATTAAGTGAAAATGTTGACATTTAAACTGGCAATTTTAAACCATTTTTTGCATTGAAGCGGGATATTCTTTAATAATGTTTCGAATATTATATATTAATATTAAAAATCCTGTATGTGGTATTGAAACGTATATTCTTTACCACCACAACAACAAGTATAATTTGTAAGTTCATTTACCCCTATAATATTTGTTTATCATTGACTTAAATACTTTCTACAAAGTTTCACCCACAAACGCTTCATCACTGCCCGTAAAAACAAAGTGGTAATTCCCATCCATAATCAATAAACTCGCTAGTCTCCGAAGCTTTAAAGCTGGCAGATAAAGCAATGGCGGAAAGTTTGACACTTTCTCCGGAAGTAGCTTGATCCATATTAATACCGGAAGTGTAACTTAAAGATAACACCAGCTGATGGTTTCCATAACAACTTCATTAAAGTTTGATGAAACATTTTAACACCAGCTTAAAAATGCTCGTTTGAGTTTAGGTAACGTCTTTAGCAAAAATGTTATGTCAAGTACCCTACTCTACGGTTTGCGATACTTATATGGTACAGAGTAATAAACGGTATATAATATTAAGTTAAGTCTAATAACAATTTCTTTATTTTGATTCTCGATGTTTCAATGTATTACACGTAAATATTTTAATGACAAAAATATAACGTTTGAAACCTCTACAAACTATGTGTTTATGAAAGTTGCCTTCAGACATAACAATGTTGAACTTGCTCTTGAGTTGCATACCTAAGATCAAGAATGTTCTGAAATTCCTTTGTGACCACCATTTCAGCAACTCCCGTCTCTACTCAGACCTGATACAAGACGTCTTAGGGATTATAGAGAATTTTTAAACTACAATAATCGTGGTCGATTATTCGGAATAATTTCTGTTTATGCGGTTCCAGAAGAAAAAAACAAATATAATGATGTTTTTATTCGGTTCTAATATCACTAGGGCATTGTAGAGCATATAACAGTAGTATACGATTTTTAAATGACTGTAAAAATGAGAATTTAAGAAATGATTTCAAGTAAGTCTAAGATTTTCATCTTGACATTATATGAGAAAAAACAATGTTTCTGTATGATTTACAAAAACGCATTACATGCCCTCGCCCTTTAGTTCAATCGGTGGTTTAGATTTTTAATGTACTTGTACTAAATGTACTACTAACTGTACTATGTAATAACTGTGTACTATATATGTAGAACAAACTATTTTTAATATAATACGAAGAGTTTCAAATACGCTTACTTAAACATCCGCTCCATTGGTATAGCAGCACACGTTACTCAGGTATTTTGGTTGGACAAACATGAAAAGGAAGTTAATCGTGGAGAAGTTAAGAAGTAAAAGACAGTAAGATGCACCGGGCCGAGTCAACGGCTGTATCCCGACCAGTTAACCAGCTGATGGCACCAAACAGCTGGTGATAACAACAACCGCCCCCGTTATCACTGAATGACATCACATTACGTCCAGCCCTGTAGCGGTCCGCAGGGCCACATTTCGGTGATAAAGTCATCGTTGCGTTTTTAAAAGTTGGGGGTTTACTATAGCATTTGTTATTAAACATTGTTTGTCCTACCTTTCACCTCCTAGAACTAAAGGGTAGACTTAGAGGGTCACGACATTATCATTACCAAAGCATTGGCGATTTGCGGGATTCGAACCCGGGACCTTAGGGATTGCCCTGTGCTCCACCAATAAACCAGCTCACGCTCCAGGAACTTCTCAATGACGAGACAATGACAATGATATAATGTTTCAAGCGTGTGACGAAGAATCAGCATTAAAATTCGTTGTGTAGCCTATACAGTACAGTACTGCTTTTTACAATATTTTAGGCTATTACAATCATCGTAAAGGATTAATTTAAGATTTCATTCTGCACTCTCCTGCACCGCAGAGAAACATTTTCCTATGATCCAATCAAACTATTATCGCCAGGCGGTTATCTACAGTTTCGATCTCATTTTTTGAGGAATGTTGAAAAGAAAGGGCTATGTTATTAGGTTACCGATTTCTTCTGGATAAATTAATAACCTAATTAAAATTAAATATTTTTACATATTAAAATAAAGGTTTTCAATGTAGTATGAGATTAAATACGTCCATTTTATGACTACATAAAGATACAAACCACACATCCCTTATGTATATGATTTTAATTAAGACCCTACGCAAAAATTATTACTTTTTCAATCTCGTCCATTATCAGAATCGCGGGAAGTCTACACTTGACTGAGACAACCAATAAACTCATCATTCATCCCCGTTATCTGTTTAATAAAATCGACACAATTTGAGCTTTTAGTTGCAGAAAATTTTAATATCAAATCTACAGTATATAAATTATAATTTTTACATCGGTTTTGAGTAATTTATGTGCAACTCGGGCATGAAATTAAGTAATGGAGGTTTATTTGCTATAATTCAAAATATTGATAGTTTGATACATCGAATGGTAGAGAGAGAGAGAGAGAGTAAAGTAATCATCTTTATGGATGAATAAACTTAACGAAGATAAAGATGTTCGATCTTTGAGACGATAATTTATAAAACCGATTTCATCAACAATTTTTTTATGTTATACTGCGATGTATTATGATATATCCACGAGAGGTGTTGTTTTTCAATAACAGTCAGTATAACAGACCTAAGCTCGGCTGTTTTCCACTGGTTTCCGTCCATTAATATAGTGTGAAACTTTAACTAGTCCCGTGGGATCTGTTAGTGGGACGGCAGACTGTTATTATTTATAGTCCGTTTAAAGTTAGGTGCTCACAGGTGATTGTGTTTAAATATTCCATGGAAAACAACGTCTACGATGTGAAATAAGTTGATATATGGCTTATGCAGTGGTACAATAATTTAATTCCCTTAATATATTTGCTCTCATTAGTAATTATTGAAATGTTCTGTTGAACCGTGTTTTTTTTTGTATTTAAAGTTTATCCAGTTTAAAATTTAACTAAATCGTTAAAATATACCCAAATGTATAATCACTCTTTAGGTTTAGACAAATATGTGAACTAAGGTTTGCGTCAATATTTTGAATGAATACTCTAGACATTTACTAAAAAGTGGAAGTCCAAATAAAGAAAAAAATAAGGACTTTCATACTTATCTGCGGGCAAAACGAAGGAATTGGATGTTTGGTGGGAAAAATATCTATGGGTTCGCTCTTCTTTTAAAAGATTGTGAGTTTATCACCAAAGAAAACTCCTCTGGCTTGGATAGAAAAGATTAATTTTGGAGGGTCAAAAATCCGAAACTATTATAATCAATAACAACTACTTAAGTTCTATTCAGCAAGTTTCATTATCAGTTAGGCCTGGTCCAGACAAGCTTAGATACAATAGACCCGCACAGATCTACCAGCCATCTCTGCTATTGTCTCCATAACTTATCTTAGTAACTACAGTCTGCAGTAACCACGCTGACTTCAGCAAATCGCATCCGACAGTTGAGGCGAATCAATTAATTGTCCGATAAGAAATTTGAGTTATTTTACCACGGATTTTGAGGTCACTAAAATATTTGATTAGAAATCTAATTTTGAGTATTGGTTAAGATATATTGATCAAGAGTATTCAAGGTAGAAAATTTGACAAGATAAATAAATGGCTTAGGGAAGCTTCTTAGGATATGTTTACAGGATATGTTTGGAGGATATGTTTGTAGGATATGTTTGTTAGGATATGTTTGGAGGAATATGTTTGTATAAGAAAATCGTTTTTCAACTGAAACTTGGAGGTGTAAATACACTATACTATGTTTTAGATAATTCCATCTAAGTTCGCAAATAATCAAATTGACTTATAAAATCCCAATTTACGGTATTTTAACTTTACATCTTGTACAACTGTTTCCATAAAAGGAAATCTGTTATCCATCCCGACTTAAATAATAGAAATTGGGGAAAATGTATAACATTCGGGGAGAATATTGCAATAAAATTTTCCACACAGACAAATTTCCCTTTCGAAGAAGCATCAAGTTTTTTTGCAGCGTATCTTAATTCCTACTAGTACGCAGCTAAGGATTTAAATTTCCTCATTTATATCCGTGACATATACTAATTCACTGAGAAGAAGATGATTTTGCTATTAAGAAGAGCCGACCACCTGCTATGGTGAATAAGTAGCTTCATTACTACGGATTCCGACCAAACCCCAGTTAGTTGTGAAAGTATCTCCTTTTAAATTCGGTTATTTCCAAAACGGATACTCTTTAATCTGTTGCTTAGTTCTCAGCACATGCACAGTCAAAATAACGTCAAACATTAGTTTCACTTTACTACGTAGACCTATTTGAGTCCAAACCAGAAAACAGAAATCTCAAACAAAAACTGAAACAAACCAATAAATTATAACGCAATAAAACGAAAATAAACTTTAAATATTCGAAACAATTAACATTACAATATAAATGTTTACCCGCAAATCAAAGGAAATCGTTTTAAAATTCACCGCAATTAATGTTAGAAAACTACTGATTTCGCTGCCACGCGAATATAAATGGTTCGTTTAAACGTTTCCTGTAAAATGTAATTTGCTATGAATGCAGAACGCCAACAAACGGTTAAAGCGCCATTTTGTTTTACATAACAATTCGCACGGTTGCAGAACCCGAAGTTCATTTGTTCCATTGTGTACTGCTGTAATATTTGGGCTCCTCTCAGTATTCACCTTCGTTCACAACCGTTTAAAACATTAGAGTAAATAAAACTTGGCTCAGTATAAAGAGGGTTTCATTTAACTTATAATGCTGTTCTATTGAATAAACCATTTTTGAGACACTTTAATTGGTTTTATTTATAGTAAACTGTTAGAAACTGTAATTTTGCTTGGTAAAGAACTGTCTATTGTGTTTGCTGGTTTGTTTTAAGTAGACAAGTTTGTCATCAATAGTTATAACTCGACGAAAATACTACTGTAACCAGTTATTGTAATCCATAACGTTTTGATTAGTGTGATGTACTGTGAGGCGATGAGAGTTCTGAGGTCCTAGTTCGAATCTTGTCAGTCACTTATATCATTGACCCAGTATAACAATGTAATACTGTACTAATATACAATGTAATATACTATACAATGTGTAAATTAATAGCCAATGCTACCCATACATTTTCTATCCAAAATATAAAGTTGCTTATATCTATAAACTATGTGAAAACGCCACTACCCGACGGTTCGGAGCCCACTTCATGGTGTGGTTCGAGCTATTTAGAAAACAAAAAGTCTAAATCTCCCTTGCAAGAAAACTTGAAACAAATATGACTCCTACAACAAGAAATACATACATACTTTCGTTTGAGTTTGAATACATGATTAACTCAATGAAAAATGGTTAAATATGTTCAATGGGTTATATTATTATATTTTATATAAATAAATAAAAAATCTGCAAACCAAAATTTCTTCGTTATTCCTAAATACCAACGAGACTCTTGACTATTATAATATACTTTCACTTTCTAAACGATATTCTTTTTGTTTTGAACATAATCTATTCAACTAAAAATAATCTTATGATAGTCCAAACAAGGCGTGGGGAATATTTTATAGTCGGTTTGAAAAGCATCAAACAATTATTACAGATTGAAGCCAATGAAGGAACGATGGCAGGATAAGTTGCAATAAAGCTCGGATCGCTGGCGGTTAACAGTTTTCAAGGCACATCTTTCTTATTGATTAACTCCTCCGTTGTGGTCTTATCAGATTACAGCTTCTACTCGAGATTTGACCAACTTCTCGGGACAACCAACTGCCAACTTGGCTGATATCAAGTCATTTCTACCTTTGTAATACTTTCGGTTTTTATACAACGTTAATTGCATGCGACTAAATTATTTTAGGGCGTTTAAGAACATTTACGGGTTTAAATCAAAATGGAATTTTAAATTGACAATTTAAGTTTGGTTATTAAAAAAAATGTTATACCTATCTTAATAAATAATAGAATTATATAGTTAGTATTGTAATTATAACATGACTCTTAAATGTAAAAGAATGTCTTGTATTTAATTTTTTTTCTGGGGCTTTTAGTGGAAAAAAACTGTTGAATGCAAAAAAAGTTCACCTCATTTGTAATGGCATATATAAAACTTGCATGGAGGTTATATTCAATGGGTGAATTAAGAGGTGATCAATAGCGAATACAGTTAGTCAAATCGAAACTCGCTCGACAAAACTCGAATCGAATAACTTGGGGGTTCCATTGTAGATTTACAACTAAAATCCAAGTTTGCTTAAACATAACTACTTAAGATGTTATATAGTGCGAATGCCTACGTATTTCGTCTGTTGAACCTTGCCCGCCATTTATTTGATATTTACCATTGGCTGATATACTAAGAAAAATAAACCATCTACGTATATACTATACTGTACAATTTTTTTATTACGAGACATACTATTCCATTACGACGGTTTGGATAGACAGTATATAATTCCAGAAAAAAAAAATAACCCTAAGCAAACCTATCTGAGAGCTTTAAAGAGCAAAGCAACCCCTTAGTTTTCTCGACTCACTCCCTTACTACTCTAATGCAAACGGTAAAAATAACATTGCGCCGAGGCTAATCTCATTGGGAACTCATTAGCAGGAGAGAGATTGAGCTTCAGACCGTCTTGGGCCAATCCCCGTCTCCTTGGAGGTTAATTTATTTGCAATTATTAAAACAACTTTTACTAATAAAAAACTCTAGCCTATAACATTAAATTTTACCTTCAATTGTAAGATTTTTTTGGGAATAGCTCAACACTATTTAATTAACATTTAATTAGCCATTTAAATCAAATTGGTTTAATGAAAAAATAATAAAAATTACACGAACGCGTGTGTAAATAAGTGTAGCAGTAAATGGTATTTAAAACATCCACAAACGTTATTTTTTCAACGGAGTCGATAGGTAGGTAAATTTCATGACTTTAATACGTTTCTCAGTTTGGTTTAATGTGACTTTTTAACCACTACAAAAGTGTGTGAAAAGTCTATCATATTACAGTAGGTTTATGGCTGAGTGAAAAACCTATTTTATAATAACATTAATTTATTATTCTACATATTTACATATAAATCAAATCTACTATTAATAGGTCAATTCGACGACAAAAGTACCGTAATAAATACAGTATCCAACGAAATCGAACTATTAAAAGGGCGTTTTAGTGTTGTCCCCCCGACCATGGATATCGATAGTGCTTATTATAGAAAAAGATGTATTTGCAACCACTTTACCATTTCAATATAATCACCAATATTAATAAAACTCTCATGTAAATAGCTAAAAATTACCCGGATTTCTATAGGAAACAAACAAAAAATATAAAAAATAAAGGGACAACTGCAAAGTGTCACTTTACAAAGATAAAGCAATAGTGTAAGTTAGGGACCGGAAGTTTGACAGTTCCCAACCGGAAGTGGCTTGGTCCATAATAATAGCGGAAGTGTACCTTGAAGATAAATGTGGGGTGAGGAAATTAGCTTTTCTGTGTCTACACATTTAAACCCTTATTTTTACTAACATTATAATTTTTTACCTAGGGATGTCTATTTGTTAAAATATTTTTCTTAACAGGTTACTGAACAAATAAAGGTTACACGCTTTATAACATTTTATTTAAAAAAAATACCAAAAGCTTATTCAGATTGTATTTGCAGTAATTTTGTGCTAGACGAAAACTTCAGGCATCATAAGAGCAGAAATCTTTTAATAATCATATATCATAATTTATACTACGAAGTTATAAAGAACTTGGCACAAGGGCAATACGAATTTCAAACACTCAATCCGAACTACGTTCACGAACGTGCAAAAGGTAAAAGATGTGTTCAGATCCAAAAACTCTGTAGCTAATGGAAAATATTAACCGGTTGTCAAGTCAACCTTGAATTAAGTACTTCGAAAGTAACATTCATGGTTGTCTTCTAATGTTTTGCTTGTCTCATGTCTAGATATAGCAAATCCATCAACTCACGGTCCGTATTTGGAGATCACTCTTTTATTTTGCATTAATTACACCTTTGTCAAGTAGTTTGGTGCATTTCTGTACGACTCTTCTGTCCAGAGAGTAATATTATCATTTAAAAGAATAAATTTCAAATTTCAAAACTGCAAAACAAACTTCCTGGCATTACAAATATGGAAAAAAATAACTGAGAAATGACTGTGGGGTTTGTATTTAAAATGAGACTTATAAGCATATCAAATTCTACTAAGCAGAATGTTAATTTTACATTTAACACGAATCGAATTAATTTATCCTAACCCCTAAAGGGAATATTGAACGGTTTGAAAATACCCTACCTACAAAAAGTCCGAC
The DNA here is from genome assembly GCF_028750875.1 of Macrosteles quadrilineatus. Classification (NCBI taxonomy): domain Eukaryota; kingdom Metazoa; phylum Arthropoda; class Insecta; order Hemiptera; family Cicadellidae; genus Macrosteles; species Macrosteles quadrilineatus. Next base: position 98,526,033 of record NW_026542597.1, on the reverse strand, counting down.
TATTTCCACTTTAAAATACGTCTATTTTCTAAGTTATCTTACACTATTTCAAAACACATATAAAAGCAAACTACCTTAATAAATAAAAGAAAATTGGTGGGATAAAAATTTTGTGAGGGTTTTTTCGTGTTACTGAAAATGTGTATGGTGTTCAGGTAAAATCTCGATATACACAAAAAATGTACAATATGTGTCTATATTGAGATAACAAATACTGTAGATGTGAACTGTACAAGTCAGGTAGGGGCAAAGTCTCGTTCCGTTTACTTAATGAGTTTCTAACCTAATTATACAGAAAATTTACTTTCTCACTCCCCTCCTTGGTCTGTAGATCCGCAAACCAATTGTGTTTAAAAGGTTATCCAACTAATTATCAACAGTTGAAGTACTATGAATAATTCTTAACAAACGTATGTTACTTTTGAATGATTTGTATAGCTTAAAAACTCAATAATTAACATTGTAAATTTGTTTCAAACTCAATTTCCGTACTTGGCACAAATTATTTTAGTTGTAATTTTCAAAGACAATCATTTTGGTAAGAATATCTCACATAAGTAAATTAACAGGATATATCAAACATTTTAAGAAGTCTAACAAAATATACCTTGAAGTTCAGGTTGATAACTATTCATGCCATTTATACCCAATAGAAAACGTTTTGTTTAAAAAAAAACATTTCCAAATAACAGAATATAATTATTAAAACTAGAGGTCATCCATACGTAGATAACTCGAACAAAAATATGTAATGTGCAGACTTTTAGCGAATTTCCCATATAGGGAATAAGCTATTACCGTAGTACTCATGGTAAGACCTGGACGCGGGACCGATTTTTTTTTTCGTTTTGAGGTCCCTAGAGGCCAAAAACACCATCCGTTCAAATTCATATATATATATATATATATTTATATATTTATATATTTATATATATATATATATATATATATATATATGTGTCCGTCAGCACGATAACTCGAGCAAAAATGATCCGATTTTGATGAAATTTGGTACAAACGTGTAAACGTACGTTTATTCGAACGAGTTCGCGATCCAGCATGATCGGACCATGGGAACGGGGGTTTACGGGGGGTTTTATGGGGTAAAAATAGGTTTTTCCCATTTTTGACCCAAAAAACATAAAATTTAGCAATTTTTTTCCCAACCATTTTGTAGAGCTTAAAAAAACAAATAATTTAGTATATTGAAGCGTTATTATGCGCCTAATGGTTACGGAGAAAATTCCAAAAAATTTTAAATTTAAAATTCCCATGTTATTCTTATGGAGAATAAGTAAACTGTTGTAGTTTGCTTGTTTGTGAACATATTTTGATCAATTTTGGAAAATGTTTTTATTTCTTACTAACTATTCACATTTTACAAAAAAAAAATAAACAGTTTTACCCTCCCTGATGCAGCAAACCTAAGTACTTGTTAAACTAATTCTATTTAATTAAATCAAGAATAAATGTTATATTTTTAAGTAGACATTTCAGTGTAAATCCAATCAGTCAAATGGAAATTCGCTTAGTCTGCAGGTTTGCTGCGGCGGGGGTATTTTATTATTACCCTAAGCTGTAAATAAAACATGTGATTGGAATTTATTCAAGTTGTTTTGATTGTACTGTTTGTATTTCGTCACCAGCATGGCAACCCATAAGGCTCATGTTGCATTTTGACTTAATTTGTTATGCTTATTTTTGAGCCTGTTTATAAAGGGATTCCGCACATCTACTGGAATTCCAATGAACACGACCTGAGAAAAAAGATTTTCAAGAAACATGCTTCCCTATTAATATTTAGGATGATCAAACTATTCTACAATAAATAGCGACATAAAAACAACACAATAGCAAAGTAGACCATTGCCAGTTTGTTTAACGATGTACCAACACCGATACAGCAGATTAAAGGGTAATATCGGAACCACCCTTCTTGCACACACGGTAATTTGGCAAAGTCGTTAGACCATAAACCATTATGACCGAATTGAACGGCTGGACATAAACCGAGCTGGATACATTTATGTAAGTGCGAGACGTGGTCTTGTATCTACCATGCATATTATGTAATCTGGTTGATTAAGTGGACAATATTGTTTTCTACGATCATGTGTACGATATGTGAATAAAATATGTAATAAGTTTATTCAAGTGTAATATTATAGTGTGTTTTAGCCTCACCAGTGGTGTTTTTTACGTTTTCGCTGGGCAAAGGAAATGTCTAAACACGATTTTGTCCTTATTTAACGTAGAAATAGTATTAGGTAAACAAAGCATAGCCTAAAAGCTCATAACAAGTGCATCTAGAAATGGGTCTTTGCATAGAATTGGAACAGGGATATTCAGATAAAAAATAAAATTTTGAAGGCAACGAACAACAAATAATATTGGTAGAAAGAATATAATATTGGTTTGGCTGAGAGAATATAAAAATCACAGAAATCCACAGTAATAAAGGTTTTAGACACTTATCAGGTAAATTTGCATTGTATACTAAATTAATTTTTGACATAAACATACAAAAAAAATAAAGTTGCATATTCATTATATACAAAGCTGTATTAAACTAAAATTTTGAGATATCTGTAGGGTAACACCTTTTAAATAAACAAACTTCCCCTAAGACAATAATTAGTGGTGTTCACACACTATCACCATAGATATTTTTAAAATTTTTTTTTATAAACTCGTCTAATATAGTAAACACCTTTTAAACGTACAATCAAAAGTTTTCCCCAATCACCCAAAGACGATCGCTGGAATTTCATTTGGTACAAATAAATCAGAAAAGTTGGTAACTGTAACGGTAACCGCGGAGTAATGGCATAAGTCACAAGTCGAGACATCGTGTCTTCTATACTCAGGAGGAACCGGGAACTCTTTACCTGGATTTATAACCCTCTCGGATTGGTTGTTTAACCGCTTAAAATATCATCCCATTACTGAGGGATGATGGGGAATCGACCTTGTATAATCTGGTTAAATCCAAATAGTAGCAAATCTGAAGCTAAACCATTGAATTTGACCAATTGTTCCTCTTACATGATAAAATAGTCTCTTTTACCAAAGCCAACTTAATAACACTAAATAATGAGAGAGGTCCCACGTGCGTGTGTCGTGGTACACCTGCGACGCTGGTTTTAATGGCGGTAACGTTGGCAGTATTGTGTAATTTATACTGCATCTTTACCTTACTTTTCCTCTAATGGGTATTAATAGACTTTGCTGTAATAGCTTCATTAATATTGCAAGTGTTTTAAAATAGTACTAAGATCTTGAGACCTTAGTGTATCTTGAAATTAAGTGTAATGATGTTTATGGTACTGAATAAATGATTGATAAAATTAAAATGATTACCTTATTGTACAACAGTTGCTGGTATGACGACTAGTTCCTTACAACTTCGTTATGTCATTAAGTATGCAACCACATCATCAATGTATTAATACATTTTGGTATGTCAATAGATTATTGAAAAAAAACTGTCACAATCACAATAATTAAAACTCGTCATGTTGATAAAATAGGATAAAAATGGATAGAACTGATAAAAACTGTACATACTGGTCAGCACTGCCTATCACTGCCACTGACTATATAAAACTGACTGAATCATGATGCTTCTTCTTCTTTCCAGTGCCACCTGTATTACAGTTGGTTTTGTTCTTCTTATTTGATTTGTAGCGTGTCAATGTATGTAAAACTGTGGTTGGATAAGGTAATCATTTTATTTTATCAATAATATATTCCAATCAAGAGTCACAATGAATAATATAGAATAAGATATTTTCTATTAAGATGTAGTTTTATAAGTTTACGATTTCAAGCAGCATACTCAATGGTCTCAAAATGTTTCTGGACCAAGCGTACATACGTTATTCTTGATGATAATACAATTGTAAATTAATCTATTAGTTAATTAAACATATAAAGCCGGTGAGGGTTTGAAAAATACCAATGAAAATTTGACTTTAAAACTCGAAAGAAGAGGCCATTATCTAAAGATTTGGAATGTGAAATCGACGGTCTTGAATGATACAAACATTTTCCCAGGAAAGTGACCTAAACATTAAAGTATCATGAAAATTTTAAACGGCCCTTTCACGAATGTCCGATGGATACCTAGGCAACATGAAAATATAAAAAAAAACACAGAAAGTCGTAATTTTGTAAACAATTTGTTCAATGTAATTCCATACATTCTGTATAGCACTACCAATTGAATTACAGAGCGCTTATCAACTATAATACGTTACTTCTTTGATTTCAATTACAGAAAGAAAACTGCGAAGGAATGTAGTGATTTGGTCGACAAATAGAATTATCGGGGACATAAATAACATGGCCAAGACGTAACCGTTATTGCTGCCGTTCCCGAGATATATAACAGTGTCTTGTACAAACTGTTGGTTGTGGCTACGGTTAACCTGTTAACTTGCCTTAACTGGCTGGACAATTACAGCGGTTACTTGATTAGGTCAAACATTGGTTAAACGTGTTTAATTGTAGCATATTTTGTTGTTTGATTATGTCAATAAAACTTACAATGCATTCAAGGCATTACAAACGATTGTAAGGGGAAATGTCCGAAACCAAACACATTTTTATACACTGGGGATTTAACCCTGTGCTCTTACACCTAAGGCCGAGACATTACACAAAAGAATAGCAACACACACATTTACTTGTTCTTGTTGAGGAATTCGTGGAAATTAGGTAGTAAAGGAACAAAATAATTCACAAATAATATTTATCGGATAGTTTAGAATGGTATTTCGCAGCTGTGTGAACTACAGTAATTTGCAACCATCCACCAATTACTAATTAAATGAGTAAGGATTTAAATCAAGTAATCTTTTAAGTTGTGGTTGGTAAATAATTTGTAACCTTAAAATATCTCGCATCGGTAAACAAAAATTATTTGACAACCATCGAAAAATACCTGAACAAATTTTCGAAACTACCACAAACATCGGAAACTCTACTAGACCCAATCAATTGCGTGTTCCCAACTCAATATCAGCCAATCAGATGTTTCCAGTTTGTATCAGAAAGCCATAAACCAACAGAGCTGGTCGCATGCTAATTCACAAGCTAAACTGTCCTGGCGGTAACACATTGGCCATTGGATCACGGTCTTCTTGATCTAGTGCTGTAATGTATTTGTATTCTGGAGATACACTATCGTTAAAACTGGATTTCTTGCGGTTAACGTCTAAGAAATACATTTGTCGACACTTAGGGTTTTATCGCAAAGATTTACTCGGTTTTCAAACACAGTGAAGAAACATCAGTCGGTTTAAAGTGTAAACATTGCATTTACGTTAGTGATTTTTTCCTGTAGGGAAAAGTCTATTACCATAGGCTTTATGGTAAGACCAGGACCTTTTACTGTACTTTTTTGTTTTAGGGTTCACAAATGTCAAATAAGCTATTTGTTTAATTGCTCTTCGTATGCCTGCAGGCACTATAAGTTTAGTCAATCTCTACCTCTATTTTACTTAATATGCAAAACATTCAGCTAAGCATTTTCTTTACGAGGAAGAAATAAGGGGATCCCGTACCCAGCGACCACAGAATTTTAATTCTGTGGTCGCTGCCCGTACCCCAAAACTCAAATATTTAATTTTAAACAAAAAGATTGTTAAACATTCAATTTACCAGCAATAAAATAAAACAAATTCAATAGACCTACTTTAATTCAGACATACAATCCAAAATATTTTACTAAGCCTCATACGATCGATTGTCGATATTGTGCCATGATTTGAGATTGCATTTTTGGAATTTCCTTAGAACACTTAATCTACATCAATTAGTATATCAAATTGGGGTGGAATATTCATTTAATAACCATTTGTTAAAGGAAAACTACTATTTCTTGAGGGGTGTTAGCTCCTAGCGAAATAGAGCAACACATGTCCTCTATTAGACTTATTTCTTCTCCATTAACCCTGCGCTACCCCATACTGCGCCCGTGGGATGCGTGGTTTTAACTATTCAAACTCCATCACCTGTAAACCGGCTAACTTTAACAGGTTGTTAATAATAAGAGAGGTGCAACTCCCTGGGTGGCTGTTAAAGTTGCACACACTACAACGTTCACACAGATACACTAGTGATACACGTGAAGTGTGCATCCCACTACACGTGTGGTTAGATATACAAAACTTGTAACAACTACACGTTATGCTACACGTATGGTGGGGACGTGTATGTGATAAAGACTATAGGTGTAGTTCACGTAACTACACGTGGAATTATATTTTACACGACACATGTAGTGGAAGTTCACACAACTAAACGTGTCATGTCCACACAGCTGTGAGTGAAACACATGTACTTGTATGAACAGATGCAGAAACACAAGTCTCGTAAACAGGTGGTAAATTGAAATTACCTAGTGTTGTCTGATGGAGAAATTACGGGTGTCAAAATTACGGGTCTGCATCGATAATAATTATAGTACAAGGTGCAATTATGTATTTACGGTGTTTCCATTATATACATCAAAGAGTTATTTTTTTAATTTTTGGGGGAGAAATAATTTGTTTAGTAGTAATAAAGCCTATTCGGGTGGTCTTATGACGTCATGGAAGTGTAAATATACGTGAAAAATGGGGGAAGCCATAACGGGAGGGCTGGAACTGCACTCACGGTCAGTCCCTGGTCCTAATCCAACTACGGAACTGCACTCACGGTCAGTTTTTAATTAGCCTATATCACATTGTGCAACACCATGATTGAATTGATTAAAACTTATTAAATAAGTTGAAATATATTGAAAAGTTTTGATTAAATTAATCTAAACGTCAAAAAATAAACTTACTACTGACATTGTAAAAAATACACATATATATGTGCACAGAAAATTCTAGCATAGTATTTACGATAACATGATAGGCTATATTCTTATTATAACGAAGCTTCTTTTGTAAAGGTTAGGTTAGGTTAAGTTAGGTTATTTATTGTTGTATTTATTGGGACAGACACTAAAACGTTTATTAAATAAAGTATTGGATAAAGTAAGACAGAGGACGGAATAAACAGATGACTAAGGGGCTAGCGAAGCGTTCAGCCGTGAAAGACCGATTTTTGACCGTGAGTGCAGTTCCATAAGGCTTAGGCGGGCTACCCTTCCAACCCTTGTAAATTCCTTTGACCGTGAGTGCAGTTCGTTGTCAGCCCCCGTAACTTATTTGAACGAGAAGATAAAAATAAGTACATTTTGATTTGAAAAAATTAAAACGAACGCAGGCCCCAACAGTTTGGGACTAATTTATATCATTATGCTCTCTGACAATACAACGATAAGATAACTGTCCGATTAAGAATACAGGGTTTGCTGTCTTTTTATTTATTTTTTGATAAGTGTACCGTATGGAAAAAGTACGAATTGTTTTGTAACTTATTGCCCCTTATGGTTAAACCTTTATGGACCTTCACGGCTTAAATAGGTTTTTAAGCAACTTGTTGCTGGATTTTAGGGTTTAGTGACTTATTGTCTACAATACAACAATAGGATAGGTGGTTAAGCAAAAAACACGATGTAAAAAAATATACGCTATCGTAATCTCAGAAAAACAATACAATTTAAATAAGCGAAAGTAACGCATCTGTTTTGTCCGGCAACTCGAAACTTGTTTGAATAAAAACACAATCCAATTGAAAATTTTCACTTTGTTTCGTAATTTCTGGAGTACTTGGAGGAGTTCAACGTAAAAGGAAGGATATAATTATTTAAAGAGGTCATTTGAATCGAGCTCAGTTAAAACTTAGACAGTGAATGCAAATGCGATCACATTCAGAGCTCTAATTGAATAAAAATCCTCTAAACGCCTTAAGCCACCGAGGCTCCTCTTATCTGCAATGATTCTTTTGATTGGTTAAACTTTTATTGTTTTATTATACATTGAATATTTTATTTTGTTAATATTTACGATTAGGCCTACCTTTTTATTTAACTAAAAATCCAAAACACTACAAAACAAGGTTGGAAGTTGCTTATATTTAACAATCTATGGATCGTTTAGTTCATTAAAGTTTGAAATTATACCACGAAGTACACAATCACAACTCCTTTAAATCTATATCATTAAGGAACTTTTTTAAACATTTTTGGTCATGTAAGGAAGTAAATAGCAATTGTATTATAAAACTAGGGGTTTTCAGAAACAATTTCGCTTTTCAAAAATATTCTAGAAATAACATTGTACTGCATATTCTTATTGTTTTATCTGTAACCGATTAGATGAAACATTTGAAGAACATTTGTTGTAGTTGTAGGACGTTATGATAACAGGAAAATAATTAAGTATTTTCAAGACAATCTTGTACCAATTTCCAATACTAAAAGGGGACGGGGAGGGGGAACTAATTAACCGTAAATGATGTATGTGTAGAAATGACTGATAGTTTACCTATATCAGCTGATAAGTCAAAATTAAACTGGCCTCTAGAGATGCATCCTCCTTGCTGAAGTAGTCACACTCGAAGTGTACAATCCATGTTTATGAAACTTGTTTTGAATTTGGATCACAAGAAATCACAAAATTGTGTTGTTTTAAGTATATTGAAACGAAGGACTAAAAAAAATATTAAATGAGCAGATGGTTTAGAAATTTTTTTTGAGAAATCTCCTCAAGAGCAAGCATATTATGTTTGCATTATTCTCTTTGCGCCACCTTCACGTTTATGCCTAATATAAGGGGTTTGACAAATTTATTATACCTACATTAAGAAATGCATACACTAAATGGTTTGCTATGCGTTGGTGTGTATATTTTAAGAATGAAACCGTTATAGATGTTTACGTTATAGATGATTGAAATAAATGATCGGTATGGATTGGTATCATATGCTGAATGTAAGAATATTTTGATTACGCTTACAGTGGCAATAAAATTGAACATTTGCAATTAATTTTGCAATAAATAGTCTGGATAGCCGAGTGATAAGTGCTCACCTTCAAATACAAAGTTGGTTGGTTCAGTTTCTAGCGATACTGATTCTTTACCTAGATAAAAGGTCAACGTTAGGTAAGACCTGGATTTGCACCGTTCATCCACAAAAATGTAAACCACTCTAAAATCGTAAAAAACGCAAAATCCATCTTCTTACATAAATTAACAATAAAATCAACTAATATAGTTTCCCAAACACGATTGTCCGTTGATGAGTGTTAACACACAACACAGAGTGGCAAAGTTCAAAGGTTGCCTAAGTTCAATAAAGCACAGAACATATGGCAAGTCCCACCGCAATCCGCCAAATTGAGCCGCAGCACACACTAAAGGGCCGCAGCAGCGCGCCAAGCGGAGCAATCCAAAACTCGTGTTTGTTTTGTTTGTTGTAAATCATTAATTACAAAATTTAATATGCTATACCAGTACGTAAAACCTGGAGGTATTTTTGAATCTTGGCGAAGTTATCTTTGAGCATTCGATTTACAGTGAAGAGTTAAAACGATAAAGCATTTGAACATTAAGCAGCTACAAAATGTCAAACATCAGCTACTTAAGTTCAGTGTTTAAAAATAGTATATTACGTTACTAGTCCTGAAAATAAGTGTTTACCGGACGAGTGTGGTCGTTCCCGTGCGAGACGAAGTCGAGTACGGGATTACCATACGAGTCCGGTACACACATTTTGGACGAGTTACGTACGATAGTTTACGCCATACTACTAAATCCGTACAAATCCTTATATATTTCCACCAACTAAAGGACTAAAAATCACTAGTCATAACCTCATGTTTTTGTTTATAACCACTCACTGCCACCTAAATACAGTATAATCAGCTGATTGGTGTCCGGCAAAACTCATTGCAGCACAGTAGTACGCAATGAAACCCCATTTGAATAAGCTGGCGGCAAACAGCTGTTTTCTGGACTAAATCCTTGCATGGGAAGTTTGTCAAAATAATGTAGTGTGGCGTAAAATACTATAATTAATTTATAGTTTAGTTTTACACACAAAATGTTTAAGAAAAAGGCAGAACGTGGATGTTGAAAACACTAATACGATGAAAATAACTTTCAAATGAATAACAACGATTTGCCTGCGAAACTGTAGAACTACTAAACCAAACACAACGCACAGATATTGAATCCTGTGTTTCAATATTTGCAGCATGTACTATTAGCATGCACCCCTTGCCTTGATACCCTCACGATGCCCATTTGGAAGTAGGCTATCAATCTATTAAAAACTCATATTACCTCAAAAATATATAACAATTTTTTAGCTTGATCATAAACTAGAAAAAAGAAAGGATACCTAATTTCAGCGAAGTTTTAAAACAGAAATGCGGCATCGTCGTTTTTGATGGCTGCCGATTTGTCCACTATGTCAACAACAAGCCAATATTCATTTACCTCGACACAGCCAGAGCCGCTGTTCCACCCACCGCACATCCCCCCCGGGACTGACCGTTGTACACATTACTGTGGCTGTAAAGTGACCCATCCTGTACAACTGTAGTCAACACATAGGTGAAGCAGTAGGACGTGTGTTAAATTACAAGTCAAAGATCCTCATTTGATTTGTCTTATATTATAGGTGTGTATAAAATATAATTGACCACCCTTGTTGGTTAAATTTGAGATACACTTCAAATTCCTGAAAGGATTTCAATGGTTCTCGTAGATAAACTTCACGTAAAATCTATGCAAGTGTAAATAGGATAAAATATTTTTAACGTGTAATGTAAAATGTGCTGGAATTTTTCCGTCAGAGTGGTGGTTCCTACAAATGTAAGAAACGTTGTACATTGTAGATTGTACATTTTGGATACATATTTGAAGAGTACACATCAATTGAAAGTTAAAAGTTGCCCCAGAAACTATTCACACAGGCTGAATAATAGAGGTTTTCTTATTTTAAGGCTTCGTTACAAATTACACAATAATAATGAATTGATTGCTTACATATGTGTAAAAATACCTCATACATTTTAAAATATATTTGAATTATGTATGTAATACAGTATTACATAAATCATTTCCTGTAACACACATTGTGGCGATTTATTTACTATAAAAAAAACAAAAAAACAAATCATACACACATATCTATAACAGACATAATTCGACGAGTAAAATTAATCCGGTTCTCAAACCACACAGGTAAATCACTCAGTACACAATGTATAAAACTCCCACGCAAGATAAAGCACGGACAAAGCAGCTACATGGAAACACAGCCGCGCCGCACGTGGACCATCAAACCATTTTTATTCATACAGTCGCCGGTGATGGAAATATTATGGTAATGTGGTCAGTGGTTGTATGGACTACAACAATGCTCTGTGTGTTTAATCTTCACCTGGTCGTGACGGGAACATTGTAAACTAGTGAGGTGATCCTCCAGTTAAAGGAACAGTTCAAGGATGGTGCCATATTTTGGGTGAGCGAAGCCGAAGAACTTTTAATCGAAAATTATACTAGTATTATGGAGAGTTTGGGCCAACTACTACCCTTAAGGAGCATTTAAAAAATCCTGAACACGCGCTGAAAACACTGACCGTTTTGAAAGATAGAGTATTAAACAACCCAAGACCAAGAAAACCAGAATAACAATGTATACGAATCGTAAATAGTAGTCGAACCTCGTTAGTACAAACCTCGGTAAATCGAATTCCTCGATAAGATGATTTATTTTTATCCTTTGAAACTTTCAATGCTAGGAAGGGTCAATGCTAAAAACACATCTGTACAAAGAAGTAATTAGGTTAAAAACCTCCCATAATACGAAGTTGTTTGTGACATGGGCTAATACTGATTAACCCATGATTTCTATACGAGATGATTGCGACCTCTATAACACGAATTTCTCATGAAAATAACCTACATACAGCAGTACGTAGTTTACAAAACAAACAGAAGCTTGTCTTAACATGAAACCTTCACCCATCCCTATTCCTTCCTCAGTCTCAGAGCGAGAAGAAACCTCTATAAGATGAATAACGGCAGTAACCTCGATAAAACGAACCTCTTTAATAAGAATATCTCTATAATACAAATTTTCCCCCTACCCCTATAAATTTGTATTATGTTCGACGAAAAAAGTGGAATCTTTCTTGATCTGTTTTACACAGAAATAACCTCTAATTTGAACTTTCGAATAAATACTTTTTGCTACGTTTTAAAGGAAGGTCGAGGAGACACTGTATACAAATCTATTCCCTAAAAAGGGAACAAATAAACAAAACAGAATATTCTGACAAACCGTAAAAATATCATTGCACTAACCCGTTTTATCCCGAAGAAAACACAACAAAATAGTCTAATTTCACAAACATAAGTCAGATGTTTCCATTCAGACTATAATGTAATCTCGAAATCAACGGATTTGGAAATCCTTTAAATAATTCAGTCACATAATAGAAGGAGATTATTCGCAAACGTGTGTTTGAGGTCGGAGTGAAGGGGAATATATGGGGCTTCATATTGCAAGACCTCTTTTATTCCGTGCAATTTGTCAAGATCTTAAGCAGCTGCTCGCTCTAAAGGTTTGGGTTTTATACTACAAATACTACCTACATACTGCTATTATGAAGTTTATTTTAAACAAAGTTATGTTGAAAAATTCAGAAGTTTGGTATTTTGAGGTAAAAAAGAAAAATCGTACAAATCTATATTTTTTGTATAGAAGATAAATTAGGTTTGAAAAACAAATTGATAAAATCCCCAACAAGTTATTGTATATTCAAATTAATACAAACAAAAATACTTAACTCGTTGATATTTAAGTTGAAAACACTCCACTTCAAGTACAACTTCAACAAGAATTCAAAGAAATATTATTTACGCTAACATCAGATAAGAAGACGCTATTAACTTGTAAGAAATGGAATCCATTGTAAAGTACGAAGAAGCTTTTGACAATACGGTTTGCCGTCTTAGAAATACTCTGGGATAGAAATGTCCACGTACTGCATTATAGAAACCTACAACATACTTTGACAGCCACGCAACTTGTGTGGTGGTAGTCGAAGATAAATAAAAACCCGTTTTCTTAGCTTAGAGCTTGACAAGTCTTAATACGTAACTTTATAATAGAAAATTGATGCATTATCACAAAGTTATACCAAGTTCAAAGTTATAAAAGTAAAAAGAAATAAAAACTAAGAAGTATAAGTAAAAAATATAAGGACCTTTCAACAACATGAGAGATTCTTACTACAGTGCCTACATGATTGCAAAGTTGGGATAGTTATCAAGTTGTAAAAGTTTTAATATTTTATTGGTGTTGGTGATTGGTGAAAAAGGTAAGTTATACTGGACATATTCTGACGTTAAAATTCCTCCGCTGATTTCGCGGGAGAAAAATAGTCCCGAATAATAAAACTCGAATGTTAGCATTATCAATTATTTTGTTCATTACATAGTGATATTTTATGTTCCACAACAATAGCATAGACATTCACACTTTATCTACATCCAGACGATTTTGAGTTAGAATTCATTACTGTATTGGCGGAGTGGTACGCGTTTATTTTAAATAAGGGTAGCGAGGGTTTTAATAAGGGTTTCTTGAACAGTTAGTGTACAATAGTCAACAACATATAAATAATTTTGAACCTAATTTTAACGGTAAACAATATTTGAAATCATTACAAAAAAATCATGAAAAGGTACAAGGAAAATCATTGTTCATCATACGGGCCAGAAGTGTCATGTTAATTTGAAGTCCGTTAGGCCTAAACTAAGCTAGTGCCGAAAAGAAGAAACTTTAGGCCATAGTGATTATTATCCGTCTGATAAACAACACCAACTGTGCCAAAATCTCAAGAACAAAAGCATCAAATCAACCCAACAATGAAGTGAATTTGGTGGATTGCTTCAATCAAACCAAACAAAACAAAATTAAACCGTAGACATAATTCCTCGCCAATTTCGCCGAAGACGCTCACTAGTGACTGTGAATTAATCAAGTGAGAATCAGTCATAAACATCTGCCATGGTATTCTTTCTCTCTCTGCTTCCGCTTCCCAGATTTAATATCTCCAGTGACAGTAACAAATCTGTGTAATAAATGAGTATAATGAACAAACGAACATATCGGCCTTGCTTTAATAACAAAAACTTATACCGCTTTATACTTAGTGCTTTAGAACTGCCAAACTATAAATGGGGTTGATTTTGGTTGAGAAAAAAAAAACAATTGGTGCTTGTGATATTTGTCGATTCGCAACATATTTAGGAGCTCAAAACTGTATTCACCTACAAAAAGGTGTAAGCGCGAAAAAAGACGTTGAAAACAAATTTGAGAAAAACATATTTAAAAACTTGTAATACATTTAATTAAAAAATTAATGTATTACACATTAATTTTTTGCAATAAAATTGTTCAAAAACACTGAGATATTGATAAAAGTCAGCTTTGATAGTTTGGAGACTGGATCCGCCTCTCTTTGATCGTTGGATTTCTAATAAACGGCTTCAGCTATAGAAAACAGCTGATCTTAAACCAGTAGGAAAGCTACACACAATAAAAGTCACACTAATCTTTTATTCATATTTGGACTGAAATAAGCTTTAGTGTCCACGACTGATATAGTGATATAACGATATCTGTTAGGTTTGTATTGCTTGTTGAGGTTAATGTTGCTAAACCGATGTACATCACATAGAAAACAATAATTTGTCAACAATAAATGATCAGTTACAAATCTTAGAAAAACAATTTTTAACGTTTTTAACGTTAAGCACGTACCATCACTAATTTTGGATGACAGTTAAATCATAAATTTGTAAAATGAAAATTGCTCTGCAAATAGCAGAAGAAAAGTCACAAATTACATATAGAACAATCATCTCACGGTTAAATTTCACACTAAATCGTCGTTTGAAAATCGAAAACCAAGCGATTACATGCGGTGGGGCCAAACAGCTGTGGTGTGCTTACTTCGGCACTGCCTGCGCTCTTGATAAATCACGCGCCAAAAAGGGTTCTACAATATGCAGCCTCATATATCGCGGGAAACTCTGACTCAGACTAATACGGGAATGTCTCCTCCGATTGGAACTCTATATAACTCGCGGTCGGGTTTCCTACATTTGCCCAAATTGAATCACGGGTTGGTTTTGTGTTCTAAACTTAGAGTCTTTCTTTGTACAGAGGGTAAAACATAGTGGTTTGAAGGTACGATTAATTTTTAACGATTTTATTCTTGTGTTGTGTAATGTTATTTTTAATGACTGTAATGACTTAATTGTGTAATGTTGACCGAACAAAACTAAAAATATGCTAAAAAAACAAAAAACAAAAAATACAACAAAAAACAAAAATGTACATCAATTAATTATTTAAAAATTTTGAAGAATTGTTGACTCGAGTAATATTAATAAAACTGTGAAAGTAAAAAAAAAATTGACTTACTAAATAACGTAATAGCGCCAGGAAGATATCATATTATAGGAACCATTACAAAGTTGTATAAAATAGTTTGAAATGAGTAAAACTTATAGTATTTTTCACCATTTTTTCAAGTGTTATAATAAAAGTTTTAGATTGTTTAAAAGACTTGCTTGGAAAATGTATCGTATTTTCCATGGTTCTTCCTTAGCCCTTGTAAGTTGATTGAAAAATGATTGCCAATATTACGTTACTAGTCCTGAAAATAAGTGTCTACCGGACGAGTGATTACCAGACGAGTCCTATACACACATTTTGGTCGAGTGACGTACGATAGTTTACGCTATACTTATGAATCTGTACAGATCCTTATTACCTCCAACTAAAGGATTAAAATTCATTAGTCATAACCTCTAAGAGAGGTTATGTTTTTGTTTATAACTCATAGTCACCCAAATACAGTATAATCAGCTGGTTGGCGTCCGGCAAAACTCATTACAGTACAGTAGTACGTAATGAAACCCCATTTGATTAAGCTGGCGGCAAACAGCTGTTTTCTGGACTAAATCCTTGCGTGGGAAGTTCGTCAAAATAGTGGAGTGTGGCGTAAAAAATGTTCCCTGCTAGTTAAGTATTTAATATATACCACATTGAGATCGGTAAAAGTGTAATTACAATGAATAGTATATTAAACGATTTCTCTTTGGAACGTTGTAGATTAAATGAACCATACCTACGACAGTCAAGGGGTCTAACTGTACCTTTAGCTAGTTACTCGTATGCAGATGATTGGTGTAAACTTTGTTGTCCACTTCAGACCCGTGGCCAGACTACTTAGACCTGGTGTAACTTCGCGCAAACTAGTTGTAATAGAATGATGAAGTGGTTCAACTTACTTCCCTACACTACTCAACCATTTAGTGCTTCATGTTGTCTAGCTTTTAGGTGAAATTTAGTTATCAACTACTGCAAACTGTGGTCCACTTAAATGTGGCATTTCAATCGTGCGTTACCTCAATAATCAATAATTTGCTCATGCACTTCAAGCATCGGAATTTCCTTATTGGTTTACTTTGAAATATGTATTGCAATATATATGTTCTCTGTTGCAAATCTAAAAAATACGGATGTTAAAATTTGTGGCTGAATAATTAAAACTTTTTTAAAAATTACAGGAAAATTGCAAACATGTATGAAATTTCGTCAGAATCCGTGTCATAGAATAAGTCTCTCTTTTTACAACGGCACATACTGACACTGGTATATCGTATATACATATGTATATGTGTGTCAGGCAGTGAGTGTCTAGGGAGACATAACACAGGCCTAACTACGTATGTTGTAACATTTACACCTGACATAACCGGTGACATAGCAGTAATCAATACATACGACACGTCAATACACAATACATACCACAATACATACATACAACAATACAATACATACGAGAAATCTCAGTACGAGGTAAAACGATGAAAGATTTTTAAGTTTCGTTCACGTAAAATCGGACGTCAGATTAGTTACAAAAAAAGAATATTTCCATAAAAACCTCAAAGAGATGTAGTGTTAGTTTCGACTATGAATTGAAGTAGAACATTGATTCCTACATAGAAGATACATAGAAGAAACTGTGGTCATAAAAATGAACGAAGTTGAATTGAACCACAAACTTAGCAACTCTGATGTAAATTACTTATTTCTGTTTCATACGCCATTTTAAACCATCCGACCTAAAACAACACCTTATTGTAAGAGAGAGCATCTTTTTATGTCACCTCAACTATCATAGTACATAAACATAAACAGGGAGGGATGAAACATTATTTTAGACTGTACTTTAGTACACTCTGTATGGCTCATTCATGTTCTTTTAAAATAAATAAAATGGCTGGTCAAGTTAGATGATACATCTACTTAATTATCCAAAACCGAATGATCTAATGCAGTTTACAAAGAAAAAATACCTCTCGCGTAGTCATAGCACATTTGTATAATACTTTTGGTAGCCGAATCGTTTTTTAAACAAATTTTTCCAACATGCTAAACACCGAACGTAGACTAATTTCCGTGCCAACGCCGGTATGTTGGTTCACGCGGTTTAAAGCCAGAGTACAAACTGTACAAATGGCAGTCCGGTGGGGTAATCGGTTTAACCGGTCAACCTGTGTACAGCGCTGAGTGTTTAGAGAGACCTGAGTGGTCAACGTTCAGCGTACGACAATTGTCACAATCACATTGACCAGGCTTATTTCCACCGATGAACACCAGCCACTGTTAAGGTATGAGAGAGTGAAGTAAATAATACATGTTTTGTTTAAATTCATATCGTGGTTTTTGCAGATCAAACGATGTACGCTTTTCTGAAACGCTAACTGGATTGGGACGTCTAAATTGCTATCCATAGATGTGTTTTTCAACAGAAAACGAAATTTGAGGTTTCTGTGTTTTCACGTAATTAGAATTTTTACGTATTTTGAAAGCAACTATCTAAATCCCTCTAAATTTAACTTCTCGTAACTGCCTGACATAGACCTCTTAAAAACCACCATTAGTTGGTAGCCCAACTGATAATCAAATTTTGAAACCGTGTTAAGAAACAAACCATATAACATGATGTTTTCTACGGTCTGGCAAAACAAATTAGAGAAACTTTCATCGTACAACAACTACTTATTTAAATTATGAAAACCCTGTAGCTGATCGATTAGACCATTTTTGGTGAGAATCAATATTTAAAAGCATTCTAACAAATCCAGCACAACAATAGCAATTAGAAAACTAATTTAAAAACACTAATTCCAACTCATTTTGATGAAAGTAATTAAATTGTTTCATTAAATTTAATACTTAAAAGCAATCCTGGAAACGTGGACGGATTAATTAATGTCCACAATGCATGCAGCGGATTGTATACAGTATACAAGAAGATGACTAATGCTGTAGGCACGAATGAGTGGCGGAGATTGTATAAGATCTCGGACACGTTATCATTAATATCTCGAGATGTGCATGAGGATTAATGACCAAGCACATTGTGTACGGACATTCGCTAGAAACAATCATGTTTGGATAATGTTTTGCTGGAGTGCTCTGTAGAAAACGTATTGGTGGAATTGTAAAGGTAATGAATCGTAGGTTGGCATATTAGAGATTGAGGTAGTGCTCAGTAGTGAAGGGCTTTGAGACCAAGGCAGCGATTGTGAAGTTCTTGGGTTCCGTTCTGGTGGTCCCAATTAAAATATATACAGGGTGTTGAAAATGTCTGGAACCAACATTATATCTGGTGAGTGGTTAAAGAAAAACAAATGATATTTTGTGTACGGATATACTATGGTTTTACCTATCTTTTGGTGCCTTATGAAAATTTTTACCACTTATAGGGAACGTCCTGTGGAGGATGCAGTAATAAGTTTAAATGGAAGCCTATGGTAAATGATACATCATTTTAAAGGCCATTTTTTTCTGAGTAAGGAGCCACAAGTTTCATCTCAAAAGGACCATCCTAGCAAAAATTACGACTGTTTGAAATTTAAATAACCACTTATAGGGAACGTTCTGTGGAGGATGCAGTAAAAAGTTTTCATTGAAGCCTATGGTAAATGATACATCATTTTAAAGGCCATTTTTTTCTGAGTAAGGAGCCACAAGTTTCATCTCAAAAGGACCACCCTAGCGAAAATGGCGACTGTTTGAAATTTAAAAATTCCGTTCCCTATAAGTGGTTTTTTAAATTTCAAACAGTTGCCATTTTTGCTAGGGTGGTCCTTTTGAGATGAAACTTGTGGCTCCTTACTCAGAAAAAAATGGCCTTTAAAATGATGTATCATTTACCATAGGCTTCCATTAAAACTTTATACTGCATCCTCCACAGGACGTTCCCTATAAGTGGTAAAAATTTTCATAAGGCACTAAAAGATAGGTAAAACCATAGTATATCCGTACACAAAATATCAGTTGTTTGTCTTTAACCACTCACGACATATAATGTTGGTTCCAGACATTTTCAACACCCTGTATGTAGTAGGTACATATTATTATTATTCTGTCTTGTTTCACTGCTTTTTATGCACACGCCGGACCATGGATTGCATTTTCATGGATGGCATGGAAATGGTGGAACTAGGTTGGTGAAAGTTTTAAAACACCCTTTAACGAATCGGTTTTAGCAATTTAAAAGTTTGTAAAACATATGTGGACGGTGAAAAGTTATAGATTATAAAATGCTATCAGTACTGGAATCTTTTATGAATCTCACAAGTTCTACAGTTTGGCCCACCAATCACACAATTAGGAATGGTTTGCTAAATTTGATTTGCTAATACTCTGTATCAATCATTTTACCTTAATCAGATTTTAACAAATAAAAAACCTATAAACTTTTGAAATTAGCAATGTAAATATCGTCCTCAACGACAATAAATAATGAAGGATAGTTGGTAGTGATAGTCTAATCTGCAACGGCTGGTTTTGGAAATTAGATAAATGCACGTTCTCTAACAACTTTCAACTTTTAAGTAAATTTTCACTAACATGGACTTATTTACAAGTAAATTATTTTTTGTAAATTTGGATGAGCGAGACTAAATATTAACTTTACCATAAAAAAGTAAAAAATAAGTCGAAAATATTGTTTTACGATACTGTATTAAGAAAAACGTTAAACAATCGTTTTATTACTGCAAGAAACAGTTAGACATAAAATGTCTTGCTGTCCAACCCGAAAAAGTCTGTTTAGACAATTTACAGTCATATTTACATAGAAACGAAATACTTTAAAACGTGTACAACAATGAAGTTTTCCATAAACCCACACCTACCACGTTTCTAAGGTAATGCCACCTATATAACATCAATATTCATTATGGAGGTGTAAAAGTTGTTTATGTGACAGGTATGGAATGGAAGGATACAAGATACATCCAACTTTGCCAAGATGGCGGCCTTTACAAAAGCCTCCATTTAATAGCCTGATGGCTTCCATCAGATCCAGCAGATGATATTTCTGATTTCTTACTTCGAAAGCTTGGACAAATATTTTTTAGGGGCTTGATAGTAATGTTCCTAGTTCAAATTTTAAATCCTAAAAGTTTACCTATGTATTTTATCGCATTATTTAAGTCATAGTGAATGAGGTGAAACATATTTAATATATTTTAAAATATATTAAAATAAATTTAAAATTATAAATTTAAAATATATTTTAAAATATATAGGTGGTTCTTTCGTGGTTATTATTCCTACCGAACCATCGTGTTACGGATTTTTCACACAGTATAACACTATCTGTGACTAGCGGGATTCGAACCCAAGACTCTAAGCTCTAGACCACAAGCAACACCACAGTTATAACACATGTTACATAATTTTCTATCGAATTATCTACCTATCGGCCCGCAGTATAGGCTATCTAGATGATTGGTACTGGTTAGATAGGATTTATGGCTTGATAACCAAACCCAGCCAGTATAACATACCGCAACATAAGCAACAGCCAATCGGGCTGAGGGCTGTGTAACATTTGCTTGATTTGATTAATTACTGTATGACTATGTTAACTTAGAGGTAACTAGGCTATTCCTACATTTTCGCAAATAAAACTTTTACTTTTTTCATTACTGTCTGTATGTCTATGTGTACTTAGGGGGGTAGTTTGGCTATACCTACATTTTTGCAAATAAAACAGTACTTTTTCATTACTGTCTGTAGGTACTTAGGGGTAGTTTGGCTATACCTACATTTTTGCAAATAAAACAGTACTTTTTCATTACTGTCTGTAGGTACTTAGGGGTAGTTTGGCTATACCTACATTTTCGCAAATAAAACAGTACTTTTTTCATTACTGTCTGTATGTCTAAGTGGGGTTACTAGGCTATACCTACATTTTCGCAAATAAAACAGTACTTTTTTCATTACTGTCTGTATGTCTAAGTGGGGTTACTAGGCTATACCTACATTTTCGCAAATCAAACATTACTTAATTATTTTACAAATACTGTTCATTTTATCACCCAAGATTTATGTTAATGAATGGGATCGAGTTAGTAAGTTTAAGTGTAAGGATTTGTATTATATATTTTTTAATATTGTTAGATGTGATAAGCATACTGTATAGTAATTTAACACCAGTGTTAGATTACTAGTAATTATATATTTAGGTAACAAGACGATTAATTCCTTTATCAGGCAACATAAAAAAACCTTGGTGATTCTCAACTAGCGATATAATATTTCAGCACTATAACAGCTCAGATTGTGATAAATACCAAAGTAAACTATCTTCTCCCCGCTCCAAAACAATATTCCCCGGTATAATTCGCGAGATATCACAATATTTAATAACCTCGTCCCGAACTGAGATAGATCGCAGAGAAAATAAATTAATCTTGTTAAGAAGCCAGTTAATTTAGGGTTTAATTTAGGCTGTGCTGGAAGCCAATTTTAATTAGAACAGACGCTGACTGGGGCGAAATGCTCATAAATGAGGTGAACGACGCGGTATGAGGCATCGCGTAGTGACTCGTGCCTCATTACGTCATGTGCCTCATTATATGAGGTTGATAGAGTCGCATAGGTGACGGTGACAGTGTGGAAGCGGGAAACAAAGAGAACATTATGACGTTGCCATAACTAAAGGTGTAATATGAAACAGCACTGGGTTAATATTATGTATAATGTTGCAGTAATACATGGTAATAATATAAAGAACAATCTTAAATTTATCTTAATGGATGGATTAAAATGGTCAATATGGTTAATAATTCGTAAGGTGGTTTTCTGAACCGGAAAAATGATTACTAATTACACCACAGCAAGAAAACATAGGTAACTACGTCAGACGAATCTACCTTGAACTTAAAGACATGAGTAACACAATTTATTACAAATAAAAGTAATTGTCAATAATTTATAGTGAAACTTAAATGCAGTCATACAACACAAAAATGTGTAGAGCTATGTGTTTTTATAAACCAACACAATCAACCCACAATGACTTCCAAAAAGAATTTAATTAAAATTTCTATGAATGATTGAAAAAAATATATTAATAATTAAATGAATTAGCCGGGGTCGTGTTAATTCTGCTGTTCAATATTGGGTTAGTGAAAATTCATTTTTCACTAAATACTCCCAAGTTGTTTTAGTTAAACCTTAATGTAAACTTGAGAGTAAAATTGTCATAGTTTACTGAGAATTGAATTGAATACAAAAATATTGTTAATAGATAGAAGAAAAAAAACTTTCAGGAGGAGGTAAAAGACTACTTGACGAAGATTATCGGTACAGATTACCTAAATTAAATGCGATACATAATTTATCATAACTATATTAGTGCCAAACTATTTTCAAAACTCGATCCAATATATATTCTTAAAGAACTATAAATGATTCCTATTCCTACAGGTTATCACCATTTACGAGGCGTTGCACGCAAGGACCAGCATATCCCCAGTAAGCCAGTAACATTGCCCCACACCTGTGCCAACCCTGGGTACATAACTCAATACACATTAGGCTGTTTAGGGAGGAAATATACCCACTGGAGAACCGAACACGGAGATTGTTTATCGGGAATAAAATTAAAATAGAATTTACGGTGGAAGGGTCGCCACTGTTGACACTCAGGGGGTGGGCGAGGGGGGGGGGGTATGTACACCTACGTAAGGGATGGGGTAACCCTAAATACGTTAGGTTTCTTTTCCTTTTATCGAGGAGATTTTATGATTATTAATTAGTAAATGTTATTCTATCAGTTTCACATATATAACTGTGATCATAGTAGTGATAACATGTTTTTTTTTCTCTAGCTGATCATCGTTATTTTTACACCCATTTAAGTCGTTTTAAACATAACACATTATTGAAAACGTCTTTATAGCTAGGTAAAACATGCTTCTTAAATTGGGGAACAATTGTATTTCAGATAAGTGTTCAGGTAACTCAACAAACACTGAAAAGATGTACTCCCCACTTTTTGATTCACTATCTTCACTTAAATATATTGTGACACTAATTAATATTCGTACTAATTCAAAGGTTAATTCAGTTCACTCATTTTAACTGACCACATTTTATTTTAGTAATGTTACAGGTTTGAATTTCCAGGTAGTTGGCTGTCCTTAAAATGACCTACTATTACAATTTGAAGTCATAAATAGGCAAAAGAATGATTTGAGTACCTGAATAAGTAAAAGTTTTTCAAACTACAGTAGTTTTGTTACGTAATCTGTGAATAACATTGTGTTGTAAGTTTACAATTAACTATCGAACTCTAGACAGTAAATTTATGACTAATAAATTAATTAAGCTATCTTACTCAAATAATTCTTAATTACCACCATAAGACATGTCAGCTGTACAGAGCGTATATTACTTACTAATTATCGCATTGCCAAGCATACGTGTCCAAGCAGCGACATATGTTGTGCGGAGATATGCGCATTGCAGGGGTATGTGATGTGGCGTATAATTGACTTAGTGATGTCGGACTAGCCACTGCGACACTGATTACCATAAGGCATGTGCTGCTATCTCCAGCCACCAGCTAACATGTCTGTGGAAATCACCATGGAAACACTGATGCATTTGTAGAGGTAAACGACTTAATCGGGGAGATTGCTGGATTCAAATATCGGAAAATGATAAACTGTGGGGTTAGATGTACCGGCGTCTTTAAAATGTTGACAAGAGATTGACTGGTGGTTTTGAAATAATTACGAAGTGATGAGATGGTTTCAAAAAATTGCAAAGTGATGGACTGAACCTGAAAAATTCAAAAGCTTTAATTCGCATCATTGCTTGCTTCTTGCCTGATATTTGATGCCAAATGAGGCGTAAGGAGAGTCTTGTCAAACTTTCTTGGCAATACTGATAACCGTCAATTGATTACTTCACTTGCTAAATATATTTTTCCTACAGTTACCTGACAAAATGGGATTTTTTCTACTGATAATAACACGCAAAAAATCTAATTGCTGCGTTCACATAATTTTGTCGCACTCATTTTACTTTAGCCACACTCATTTTACTTTTTTAACACTCATTTTCTTTTTGTCGCACTCATTTTACTTTAGCCACACTCATTTTACTTTTTTAACACTCATTTTCTTTTTGCCGCACTCTTACTTTTGCCGCACTCTTTTGAATTTTGTTGCACTATTTTTTTCCACACTCCAGTATTTATACTAAAAGGAAACACAGTTTGCTTTTATTAGGCAAGTAATACGTGTACGCTTGAAAATAAGTTGGCAACACTTAAATACACTACGACTACTATCAGCTTTTGCAGTGTTTCCCATTTTGTTCGACGCTTGGATTTAACCTTAACGTAAAACGTGTAGTTTAGTGTTTGAAATACTAATTATTTCTATGCTTTATAATAACTGTATGAAAATATAATGTGTAACGCGAGTGCAAATTGCCTTTGCTGCACTCGAGAAACCTTCCACACGCACCTGGGACTTGTGCTTAAAAATTTCTCATGTGCAGCAAAGTGCCACCTAGATCCACAAATAACTATTTAGACAAGTCGAACGGACAATTTTAAACAAATCAGCTCTATGCGACAGCACTGTATGTGATACTATACCAAAGATTGTATAACCGAACTACTGCAAAGTCCAAAGTATCTATGTGATTCAGTGCATCAGAACACATAACTCAGTAAAGAGGTTTAAACGGCAATAAACTGGTTAAGCCACTCGAAGCACGTTGAGAAAATGATCTAGTCGTGTATGTGGGTACTTGTAGCAATGTTCAAAACTAAAACGATTTGTACAACTTAGAAACGTGATTGGGTAACAGACCAAGTCTGAACCAATAGGAACACTCTGGTAGTTTTCTTTCTCGCTTAATAATTTGGGATAATGTGCATATTTGTTACTCTTTTTCCATAGGTACCTAGGATAATTTTACAAACATTATTTGGAACATCTTTGCTTGTGTGAATAGGTGAAACAGCAGGTTTGAATATACGAATACATAGTTCACTGAACCTTTTTATTTCACAATATAGGTTAAATATAGTCATCGGCGACGAAAAAATCAGCAACACGATTTAACACAAATGTGAGATTTAAAATTGTATGATGTATGAAAAATTGTTAGTAACGAAAACTGATAATACTGAATCATTGCGGACAGGTTCCAATCAAGACTAATAGGTACGGTGTCTACAATACAGTAATACCAAAACGATAATTTTTTTTGTGCGTCGTTTGAAGTAATACTTAATTCGAGTACAGAGTTGTGCGTGGTTACAAAATATCACTACACTATGGCGCTGACACACTACAGTGCGTAGTTAAGGGCGGAAATATAAATCAGATGAGTATAAAAAAGAAGGATACAATTATTTATTATCAGTTCATCCTTAAGCTGAATTACTGATTAAATGGCTGATTCCCAGGGAGAGTTTGATCCAGTAACAAGTACTTCTTCCAAAGAAAGATAAACAACGATCACCAAATACTTCACCTACATTTCTACTATACCCGAGTGTACAGCGAGTTCCCCTCAAAGTCGGGATCACACGGCCATTAGGTGATTGCAGGCTAAGTTACACCTAAGCCGGTAACCCCACGTTGGGGTAACCCACCCTAGCAGTGTTCACCCTCCAAAAACAACCCCTAGCCACAAGCCACGGCTATTATAGACACAAGGCACTGCTTATCGCAGCTCAACACAGGGATACAAAGAATTATCGACACGAAATCTGCGTTTTGAATTGCAAACCCCAGTATTTTGAACGAGTTCAGTATTTTCTTAGGGGGGGGGGGGGAGTTTTGTTTCCTTTAGCACTTGTTTAAATAATGTTACTATATATTTGATGGGCGCCCAACATATGTTTATGTTATGAATTATACCTCGTACCAAATTTCTATAACCCCTTAGCGAGGAATGTGACTAACAAACATCTTGAAGGTAACAAACCTCCAATAAAACCTGGTTTAAGATATGAATTAACTACATTATACTATTGGGCACAAGTTTAATTTATTTAGAAAGTTATCTCCAAAAGTGACTCATCAAAGATCGTATTTTGTTGAAAGGCATTTTCAAAATTTTAATAATATTTTGTGATAAATATTTCATTTGGTATTTAACGTATTGTATTAGTGTTAGTAAAAACTATATATGTGCACAATGTTTAACGAATGTATAAAACTTTGTAAACTACCATGTATTACAGAGTGTATTACAATGACGCTATAACCCATACTCGCCAGTATTACATGTAATAACCACACAGCGCTGTAGTGGTTTCTGATAAGGCAGTGCTATTGCTTCTTAGCTACACCGCTATTAAACAAACATATGTGACTTTATTTCCTGAGTTATTGCTTCATTTTGTTTAATGTTTCAAAGGGGTTGTGATGACTTTGGTTTACGGGTTTATGCGTTCGATGCATATTAATTCGTTTTTAAATTTTCGTTAGTATTTTGGCAACTTTGTTTGTATTCAAAGGACCTCCGTAATTTAATTTTACTCTAAACTACAAAATATTCGTGTGAAAACTAGTTATTGTAATTATTTTTAAGTATTGAAATGGTTGAAAATGTTTTTTCAACACCCCAGGTTGAGTCAAGGGTAATACTGTTACCGACCCCCCCCCCCCTGAATTCGAATTAGAACTCTTTTGTGAGTAAGAGCATTCAACAACTAATTCTAAATCGATCTCCGAACTGAATCTCGTTGAAAATGTATAAAAACACAAAATATGTTCACGGCCCGAACCAGACAGTGTGGCGGCGTTGGGAAATGGGCGGCTATAGCCAGTATAGTGGGCGGCTGGTGGACCGAAGTATCCAGTTTTGACCAGTCCGCCCACTATAGCGTGGCTCTCGGGGAAACGCTGGGTTAATATACGATCCAAACAACCGATAAACTAATCCGTAGTAATTTATTCTACAGATTTATTCTGTAACTGCAAGCTCGCCCATTCACTTTGGAGTAGACACACCAGCTATCTGGTCCAGGCGTAGTAAGTTGTTACTCGAAAGAGAAGCTGAAGGAGATTCTGGTAAGGTTGGCTACAAGTTTCTTCGTTTTAGTTTAACGTAGTATTATATAGTTGGTGAAAGATCTCAAATTGCTGCACTACAGTCTATTTTGGTTACAAAGTTAGGTTAGAAACGGTCATTTGATTCATCATGGTAATGTTATCCTACTTGTGAAAGTCAAATCTTTATAGAGGTGGAAGTGTAGCCTACTCTTAAACCTATGCATAGCCTCTATGAGACTATACCCAATGTCAACAGAATATACAGGTAAACACAGTATTCAGTACAACCGTATTCAAAGACCTAACGGAATATCATATGACCCTAAACTATAATTGTGGTAGGTAAAATCGAGTTATTCTTTAGTATTGGACACATATAGTCAAATATTGTACATTAGACTTGAACAATGAGGTTGTATACCTAATGAACAACTGCCACCACCCCTTGTGATCGAGTATAGCAATCTACAAATATTCATACCACAACCCTTAAACCTGTTTTCAATGTTGATAACGTTTAAATTTAAAGACGACCCTCTTAAACGTAACAGCTCAAATTCCGCACACAAGAACTCTATGTTTTAAGGCCTCGTTAATCATAATTTCTAAGGGTTAATTCCTCGCGACGGCAGGGATTCGCGTCAGATGTTTTTATTCAGATGTAACAAATCTTCATTTGTGCGAACCCCCCCTCCCAAACCCCTCCCCCCCTCCTGGGCCGCAGGGTTCCCCCCATCGTTATAAATTTACAATGACGCCCCTGTAGTATTGACAAAGTCTTTCAGCATTGCTTTCGCGATTTCACATTTTTACTTTTGGACTTGGACACATACAGTCGATTATTGCTGAATGACATAATTTTTGGTGAAAATTATACACGAAATCGAATTAAATCAAATCAAATTAGTGTACTTTTAAATAAATTTAAATTGTTGTTATTTTTAATATAACTTGGTATGTATTTCAACATTTTTGATCCATTATAGGTTGTTTACTTTTCAAAAAGTTTTACAAAGGAGTGACAAAGGTTTTAGGATGTGTTTATGTAAAAATATACGGTGCAGAGGTTTTAATTAATTTTGAAAATACTTAATCTATATGGTACAGTTGATTAGGCCTGTATGGCCACTAAACCATTTTGCTTGAAATAGTTCGAATAGGAAAAAAGACCATATTGTAGTTAGAAAATACGATATTATAATTCCATTATGATAGAAAATAACCAGATTATTCGATTAAACACATAAAATTGTAGGTTAACAATGTTTGAAAAAGTTGATACGAGACATTTTGAAAGAGTAATTATGGTTTCATCTAATTTAATTATATACTTATTTGTAACATGGAATCTTCAAAATAAAACTCTGATCGAGACCACATTAAGGGGAGTTATGTATAAATAACGAAGAAAACAATGTACTAAATACATATCTTGTCCCAAAATAGTCCACTAACCCCAAAACCTTTGGAAATAGCAAAACATCACTCGACGTTTTACACAACCTCCGTCCAAATAACAATTACCTCACTTGTAACAACATTATCATAAACGGCGTTCAGAGAGAGCTACTTAACATTAATACAGAAGAAAAGGAATAGCGAGGGAGGAACGACATTCGAATTCATTGTCTTTGGAACACGATTGCATTTGCATGTATTTGGTTGCGGAATAAGAAGCACGAAGTTGTTGTAAGTCTCGCTTATTTGATACTCAGATTGTTCCGAGTCTGGACCCTTCACTTCGATATAACCGTTTTGTTCTCAATTACACAATTTGAACACATAGGTTTTAACAGCTGTTTTTGTTTTAGTTTAATTCTTACAATAATAATTTTTTTTTAATTCAACCGTAGAGTATAATTTATAATCCATTCTTAAAATATAGTTTACATTGATGTCATATTGAAGAAATGAAATTACGAGTTAGGATTATTAATTAAACATATGTAAAAAAGTGTACCTTGTGTAGTCTATAAAATTCACGCGACTAACTTTCAACTAATAAGACTTTCATTCTCAATTCTCATAGGGTATTTACAGTCTGACCTGATATTAGAGGTAAAAATTTGATTACCACTGAAATATTGAGCTGGAAAAGGTAACTAACTTAAACAAAATTGGCTACTGGTGTATATCAGTTTCACCGTTGTACTAACAATACAACAAGCATAGACAGATATTTGATCTTTGTTTAATGGATTGTTAGGGGGCTTATAATGTGTACTGTACCTAATATTACAATTATTGTTATAATATAACCTTATAACCTTATAATTAGATAACGAAGAGATACTTTTAGCAATTAAAATCACGTTTTACGACTCTATTTATATAAGAGTTAAGTTTATGACATCTCTATTTATGACATTTTTGTAAGTTTCCAAAATACAGCAAAGATTTATTAAATTTCATTATTATATTGTGAAAGACTAAATCGAAATTTCCATTCAATCAAACTTATTGTAGAATTAGTTTACAAAGTTAGCTTTATAGTGAAAGCCTTAGAGGTAAGCTTTCTCAGTAAATTTGGAATCACTACAAAATTTGTTTCAGAGGATAAGCATTGTGTTTCAATTATCAATTATCAATCATTGATATGGAGACACCCCCAACATATATTTTATTTTTAAATATATTATATTTTATATTAAATATTTTATCGGCTTCAAATTATTTAAACAATTATTTAAAGACAATTTTAAAGTCTTAAGAAAGTGAAACCATCGCTCCAAACTACTAAGGACATGTATTAAATCAATCCAGAGGTGACACCCAATTAAACCAGCCACCCCAACTGTCGTGATCCCACCGTACATGGTGTTGGTGTACATCACACAATGAAATCTAAATTTAAATTGGTAAAGTTAGATTATATTGGGCTAAGGAACAGGCGGATCTGCCATGTAGAACTATGCTAATGAAACGAACGGTTGTCAATGATAGCTAACCATGTAAATATTGGAGGATAAAAGTGGAAATATTGATACAATGTATACATGTTTTAAATTATTTAATTTAATACATTTTCACCCGAAAGAAATCGTATTTAAAATGCAAGGTCTAGTAATACATGCATCTGAGGGCGAGAGATTAAGAATCAGCACAAACTGCGCGATAACGATTCGCCTTTTGTACTCGTAACATTTTATGGATCTAGATACTTTTTGTGAAAAAAAGAGAGCAAGAAACAACAGCATCGAATCAGAATTCAGGCAATCAAATAAATAGGCTACATTTGTTTAATGATTTTTCTATGACATTGAGATGTTTTTCTGAATGTAATTGAACATAACATATCCCCAACTTCGATTATTAGTTAATATGTTTAATGGGAGGGTAAGTATTTGTTGGAGAAACATTTGGCAAACTTTCTCAACTTAAAACACGTATCGTTGTTCGACTGAATTTGTTAAATAGGCTACATGTGATAAAATTAATTAATTAACCAGAAGATACACATTAGTTAATTTAAATAATTCTGAGTACAGTGAATACCGTATTAATTTTGCACACATTTCTTCTCTCTATCATGCTTCTAAACTTTCACAATCAGTTAATATATTTATGTCTTTTAGAAAATGACTTATACATTGATATTAGTGACAATATACTTTACATTTCTTACTTCTGCTATCTTTTGTATTGGTTTATTTACTTGCATTACTCCTTCGTCTACCTAATGCCATACACGTCCCATGAGCATCATATTTGACACAACACACAATGAATTCACGAGACAATTCAAATTCCCGCTCAGGCAAACACCGACGAAGAATATTCAAATTGGTCAGTGAACAATGACCCCCGCTACTCCGACCGGACCGTCCGGACTATCGAGATGACGAGTGTGGGTGGGCCGGATCATATCTGATGAAGCCCATCCACCCTCCGGATGCTGCAGAGATACACCGGATGCTGTTTTGACATCGCCGACTTCCGGATCATCCGGTTAACTCTATTGTTTTTATTGGTTTAGGGGTTTCATTTCTGACAATAGTTCGGATTAGGAAGTATTGGGTGGCAGCGTATCATTGCTTCAGGAGGGTTCTCTAGCAATGGGATTCCTTACTGAGGTAGTTGGATTAATCGAATCACTTTGTCTTTGGTTGTATTTAGATTAGTTTAAATTATATCGAACCTTAGGACTTACTTGCTTCTTATTATTCAGTAAGCAGGGTGAATTATGGACGCTGATGCCATTGCTACCAATCAATTAAAGATTATATACCACAAAAGGACGACGTTAGAATCGCAGATTTGTGATAAAACTATATTTAGGTAGGTTATGTAGATCCGTACAGTGACATCTCTAAGGAATTATGTGGTTAAACAGCATCAGGGCCAGGTATTTGACCGATCTTACAAAACCTAAATAAATGTAATCTAAGTTAACCAAACGCAAATAAATATTTTCGGCTACGCAAATCTAGTTTCCCACCACTTGACCGAAGCCTCCAACAAGGAGGTCGGCGCAACAATGTCTGCATTGTGGTGATATTCGGCAACTCATTTCCTGCACAGTGGTACAGTGGCAGTAATGGCACAGGACAATAACTGACGATGGCGATACTGTCATTAATGTGGTGGAAGAAGGGAACGCACTTGGGGGAGAGTCACCCTCCGTGGCACCCACACGCGACGACAATATGTACGTAAGAAAACTCATAAACGGTTATCATTGGCTTGCTTTTGTGGGTATTTTCAAGAAGAGTGCCACAACTTGCCACAACATACCTATGTAATTGAAGTTGGTGTAAACTAACCAAACATAGCCTAACTTAACCTAACTTGAGTGGGGCAAACTTGTAATAGTCACGGCCAAATCCTTCAAAAGGCCCCGGTTTGTTTAAAATTACATAAGCTTACGTCCTATAATAATCGACGTTCAGGTTTTTGATTTTACTCATCTTTTAAATTGGTATTTTAAGATACTACTTTTTTAGAAATACATTATTGTCTGCGTTTAAAGTGATGTGACAGTCTCATCAATCATACCAATCCTTTTTACAGGAAACTACTTGTTTGAATTCGACCTAATTTTGGCTAAAAACGACATTAAAGAACGATACCCCTAGTCATGCACGTCCACATACGAACATATCTGCAATTCATTCGTTCAGAGCCATTAACTATTCTGACTACACTACCAAATAACAAAGCCTGGTTTACAGCAAGTTAATATCCAAACTATATTTGAGTTTAAAAGCTTTCCCACTAGCACAATGCACAAATAAAACTAGCATTTCTCTCCACCAAACTATAAAACGTCCATTAGCCTATTGTTCGCCAACACGACACATTACCATTGCGAGCAGATAAAACACGAATGTAACATTTGTGGTTTATAAACAGAGGAAAGTAGGCTGGCAAAATTTGGGCTTATCTCGGTCGGTCCCTTCCAGCTGTTTGCCGAGGAGCATCATGGGTAATTACGGCAGCTAAACTATGCAATTTGGTTCTCCCACCCCTACTGTGATAACCCTACGTAGGGTAGGTAGCTTGACATGGTCTGCACTTTATACATAGAGAACACGTACCTACTGCATACACTTATATTAGATTGTTTTAAGTTGCAATGGAATATTCGGCAAACATAATCAAAATGGTTGGCAGAAATATTCGACCGATATCGTCATAGTATTTTAAATTGATATAATTATGTTATGAGGAAAGATTCTGAAAGATTTATTTTTTCAGCAACCTTCATTTGTACTGAACTTTTGAATATGTGCATTTTGATTAACAGCGAGGCTTTAAAATGGCAGAATCATAAAGGATTATTATGTTTTGACATGAGTAATGCTGCGATTTGATAACACTAATATCATTGAGTATACGTGTAAACTCATTGATATAAAGCGTAAATACGTGTACTAAACCTCTGTAAGGACAGTATAAAACTGCAGCCACTTAAGGTCGAGCCATAATACGACAAAAACTTTTAAAAACTGAAACTTTTACACCTTCCCGAAAATAACGACAATTTCGTAACTTGTTACTTAAAAGTTCGCTAAGATCCTATGATAAATTCAAGAAGAACGCGGCTCAGAAACGTACACCTCTTTGGTGATTAGTGTTAGTTAAAAAATAAAACTCGAAGGGGCAATTTTTGTTTATCCTAGCAACCTAAAGTTTCTGACAAAAAATCAAACAATTACTTTTCGGTAATATATGGACAAAACTGTTAAATTATTTTATAATTTAGCTTCACAATACGAGCGAAAGCTAACGATTTACCAATTACACAATACATTCGAATCATTTGTTTGGTTGAAAAGAACTTCTACAGAGCGTTGCCATGGCGACGGTGTGTAAACAATCGAACGCAATATTATTTCCGGGGAAAATTGCTCTTTACGTAATTGGTCAGTTGAAGATGGCCTTTTTCATTTACAGGTTAATTTGATCAAAAATCATTGTTTACTGTACAAAACGTTTTCCTTTCGTTCGTCTCCAATAATAACTTGTTAACTTAACTTTAGTGGCGACTATTCTCTATTCGTTGACTTTTCGAAAAAGTGCTCACATTGACATTCAACGTTAACGTTGTCTTCTTATTTTGACAAGTTTAATTGAAATAATAGCCAGGCATTTAGCAGAGGAAAAACATAACTACGAAATAAAGAGATCAGTCACAAAACTTTCAAAACCGCCGCCGACCCGCCGACCCAATAAAACACACGCTATAAAAACTAATCCACCCGATTAGACCGCCTATAAACCACGTCCCATTTATTCATTAAACGAGCCTATTATTCATACTTAACCGGCGATCGGTCGGTGGACGCGGACGTGGGCTTATCACTGATTGCCTCGGATTGGCCACGTGTTAAGTTCAAGGTCGAGGTCAAGGTCGAGCTGATAGCCGCTCCCACCTGGGCAGGCATGCGGCCCCAAAGCTGATCCGCCCACAACATAACCGCATAACATACTGTCTGGACTGTAGCGCCGCCGTCGGTCCGTCGACCTACAGTTGTTTACTATAAATAAATCACACATTTACATATAGCCTAGATTAAGGTATGCAGGAGCCCGTGTACCTGGATCACCCATGTTTTGACTAAACTAAACAAAGAGCCTTTACAGAATCAAAACAAGTGGTTATTCCACAAAACAGGATCATAGGACCGTATTTAAAGTAACTATTGATTATAGTAGTGTTCGGTACATTAGTATACCGTGTAGTATTTGGTCGAGTCTGACGTTCTGCTACCACTACACAAAATACAAAACCTATGCATAAACATGATCAAATGTTGAAACCAGGTATCTTAGTTTTCTTTTATTATTTCTTTCTATTTTTCTTAGGAAGTTATCTACTTTTGTGAGTTGTTTATTACAAAGACAGCCTTATCTTTGTACAATCATGTTTGTAATTCCTATACAGAATTCAGAATTGTCATACTGTATACAGATAACATAAATTTATCCTAATAAAAATCAGTCGAATGCAAAATAGCATAAGTGCACATATAGTCTAGGCACATTGTAAACAGATACAAACTTGATCAAAGGTAGAACGCATGTTCTACGTTGTTGGACTATGGACTGACCACTCATAGTGATAGTAGGACAGGACGGATTGCAAGGACATGTCGATTGAGAATTAGACACGGCCTTCTTGTGTTAGTAAATCGTCAAGAAATGCACGGTCGTAGGTTTAAAAATACCAGCTTTGGTACGTATTGAGAATGTGCAAAGTAAAACTTCCACTATTATGAGCGAGGCGTAAAAATTTGTGTCATCTACTTCCCTAACCGAACAAATAAGCCATCTA
Source organism: Macrosteles quadrilineatus (assembly GCF_028750875.1). Lineage (NCBI taxonomy): Eukaryota > Metazoa > Arthropoda > Insecta > Hemiptera > Cicadellidae > Macrosteles > Macrosteles quadrilineatus. The sequence continues at coordinate 98,490,888 of NW_026542597.1, read as the reverse complement.
AAACATATTTATAATTTATAATTTACAAACAAATAATGTTTTTTTTTGGGGGGGGGGGGGAAACCCATACTTTCCCTTACACAACACGTGTACTTTGTTGTGACGTCAGAGTACAATGCGCACGCGCAAACTTGGCTTAAAATTAACTTACGTTGTGCTAAAAGTTCGTTTTAATTCGTTGTGTTTAATGTATACCTGTAAATAAGAAATATATTAACAGTATAGTTCATTAAGTAGTCTCAGTAAATGCATTTATTAGTGATTATATATGATTAGTTTTACGACCGTTGCCCGTCATTTCCCGTTGTCCGTACGTTTAGCGCATGCGCAAACTTGATAAGATATTAAATTTCACTACTTCAAACAAACTATGTTTATGTTTATTTATGTTGATATTTATATATTTTATATTATATTTATGTTTATTTAATAAAAAATCTTTTAAGTACTAAGATATTCAATTTTTCTATCTAAGAAACAATACATTTGGATGTAAACATTCTATTTAGATACCTATTAATTCACTTAGATCTTAAACAAACCCAAATAGTCGTCAACTAAATCATTTCGCCGAAAAAAATTGCTACAGATTTCTTCATACACAAGATTCTACATTGTGCGCACTAAACGCTACTGTACGAGAACAATTTGTGAAGCTCACTCGCCACAATCCACCGCACTACACACAACACATTACCACAGAGTATAAACACAAGACACACAGAGCACACAACACACAACACTACCGGTCCGGCGCACGTTGATAAAAACACTAAACCGCCGGCATATCGCTCGCGTGGCTAGACTATGGAGGGGAGGGGGGAAGGAGGGGAGTCACGCTTAGCGAGTAGTGAGGGGAGCGAACAATTAGAAACGAGTCAATGGACAGAAGAGGGATGAGCGAGATGCTTCACTCTGACTAATTAAAGAGGTGGACAAAGTGTTGAAGATATCTAGCGGGCGAGAGAGAAAAACAATGTGTAGTTACTCAAGGAGAGAAAAAAATCTTAAGTGTTAAGTTTTTAGTATTTAATCGATATTGGCACACACCTGGGTGGGGTGAAGACTGGGGTTGGTATTGTTATGAAAAAACACTGTATCGCTTTAATTAGTCGAGTGCCGCCTTCTACAACCTTTTAACTAATCACTTCTGCGTTTCAATGGTTTCAACAACTAGCTACTGTAGTTTGTGTTGTGAAATGTATTAAAATATTGAGTATACTGATAAACGCACTTGAAACGGTTCCAAAAAATACTGATGAATAAATGTTGCTATTAGATGCAACACACTTATTCTTGAAATACTTTATTGTACCGCAAAGGGGGGAAGATATGTGTTCACCATCGCATACATGTTTTAAAATTTATGTAAAGCGAGTTGGAGAATGAATAAACTTTAACTTAACTGGATTGCTTATTTAACGGAAGGAAAGTTATTTTCCAGGTTCACCTAGACGTCCAAGCTTCAAACATCTCAACAGAACCGACCACTTCTTGTTGTTATTCCAGAGAGCGACCGCGGTCATGTACGCGACAAGGCGGTACTATCAACATCTTCATCTTCATCTCGCCTGTCAGCGAACTGCGGGTCATCAGGATGTCATCTGTCAGTGTGGATGCTTACGACACTGGACAATCACTGACACGTGTCATGAACTGGCTTGTCAGAGAAAAAGAAAGACGAAGAACGAAGTTAAACTCACTTCCGAATCGATAAAGAAATAGTTATGTCCGTAGCAAACTGGATAAATAGTGTCTTACACTGGCATATCGTTCGTTTTTCAGAATTGTCACTGATATGATTAAAATAAAACCCTTGTAAGTTTCATGTTATGTCTTTCGTAAAAGGAAACAGGGAAAGTTACGCGAGAAGCAATACTTTCTATTGAGCGCTGGTTGTTCGACACAGTCAAAGTAATGTACATATGAAATAAACCATTAAGCACGACCAAATAGACCAGACAGTTCAAAAGCAAATTTACCGAGGGAGTGATGCACGACGACAAACACCGACGGCTTCACGATCATCTTCAATAGTTCAATACTGGGTACACACACAGACAGACGCTTCCGCCAACTGTGAGCTTACATGTGTGCATCAACATAACTACCAGCCTACGCTAGGTGTAGAGTTAGAGTGTGTAGGTGTAGAAGTGTAGGAAATATATTTATAACACTACAATGTAGACGAAAACCGGAGTTTCGTTATGGAAACTTTCAAAGCTAAGTACGTAATAGTAGCCCAACTTGAGTTAAAACGTGTTTCGAAATAAAAGGTAGAGGAAATCTCTTAACTTGTGTTGTTCAAACTATGATTATTTGGTTACCAAACCGCAAAGCCTTAAGCACCTTAGTATCAGATGGAAGTTTTGATTTGATAGGCATTTTCTTAAACTCACGTAAAGCAGCAGTACTTGTATTAGAAGACGCTTATAAAATAAAAACTCATTGTAATATTCCTAAATCAAAATAAACAACCTTTGAATCTTTGTGAAATATATTGCATTTTTATATCTTGTTATTCGCAATAGCTATGTGGTTTGGCACCGCAAACCTAATGAGGGTTCTCATTTCAAGTAGGTGTTCAAATCGGATTGGAGAAACTCGCTTCCCATGTATTTTACCACGACTAGCAGCTTCTTTACACACCGCACCGTAAACATGCGGCTAATACCAACCACCTGTGCTTACACAGTCCTCACGGCCGTCAGGTGTGACGGTTCGATCCCCGCAGGTGTGTAACAATGCGGCGAGCCACGTGTACCTGTCGCTGCCCAGACACGTGCCACCCCCACCCCCACAATGATCACGTGATCACGCTATCCCCCCCTCCACCGTCATATCTCACGCACAAGGTAAACTGTAATAAACTATAATTTAGACATTGTGATAAAGTTGAAAAGTGTCGCTTGCGTATTCAAATTGCCGAGGGGGAGGACTAATTTGGTAATTTTGAGGAATAAAGTGGGTTATTTTTTATGCGTTCCTCCACGCAAGATGTATAAACAATGTGGGGATGTTGGTTGAGAAATTAATAAACACACGATTGATTGAAGGGGAAAAATTAAAGTGAATTATTATTCCGATTACCGTAAAGGTAACAAAGTCGGAAACTAAGACACAGACTGTATTCCATTTTTACACTCCTACTGAAATACTCTATAAGTGACATTACAGCTTCGAAAGTAATGATAATGACCATTTATGTTGTTGAAATTGGTTCCGATTTTCCTCTTGAGATGAATAAATAGTTACCTTTCTACATTGTTATTTATTTATGAAATTTTGTGTTAATAAAGTAAATATAATGTGATTCCAGACAAATCAATTTAGGGCTGCATAAAAATCGTCACCGTTGTGATTCATGTGTTCCCTAATATTTTTTAAAGCACGTAAAATAAAAATTCTGTATTCTTATTTTATACAGGGCTTGACTTGGTTAATTACTCGAGCATATAATTTGATTCAGATAATCATCGAAGAAGGTTTCGAAATAATTATGTTAGTCATTTAATTGTAAATTAAATATATCTGTGCCAATTTAAATTATTAAATGGAAACTAGAAGCCGATTCTCACATTAACATTTCCGCATTTCTACAAATGAACTATACAATTATTGAAATGTAGACGAGGTTTTACTACTATCACTCACAACGTGAGAAACCTCAGCAACAGTCTTGTTTCCGTTGATACTTCACAACGATACCAGCCACAGATAGTCGTAATTATCAGAGATGTTTGGATTGGAGGATTGATTCAAATTCTCACAAAATCTTGAGGTAATCTCGGCCGGTCTCACATTAACTAGACAATCACAGTCATCATCATTAGGGTCAGAAACACACCTACTGACACTATCTCGTAGTGCTTGTGGAAGTCGGACAAACCAACACTTCTCTCGTGTTCGTGCGCAAACTCAATTGGAATGAGGATATACAATATTCTATTTTGTTCTGTTGTGTGAAAGGAGAGCAAATGCTTCTTAACTAACTTAAAAAAAAAAAAATATTGAGTCGGTAGCTCAGTTGGCTTTACGAAGAAATTTCTCTTCAGTTCACTATAGTTCTGTAACCCCCTTGTTCCATGTATAGACAAAGTCAATTTTAAAAAGCCAACCAAAAAACAATAATAACTACAGGAAATCTAGAATGGTACAAATTTAATCATTTTGAAAAAGCCGAAAAACGTAGTTTTCTTAGATGCTGCTGTAGCACAAAACAGCTAAAATCATATTTTTATTGCAAAGTACGACATAGCAAATGGGTTTTTTTCATATTTTAAAAAACAGAAATGTGACATGCTTTTTTGAAACAACCAGGAATAATTTACTCACGTAAAAAATCCCTATTTCATGATAGAGGTTCCTCTTAAAATGCATTAGTGTGCCAACTGCTTTATGGAAACTCGCTACATCATTAACCCAATAATTTCCAAACGACAACAACACAAATAATTATGTCAAACGGTCAAAATTCACTGATAAATTGCAGAGCATTGCTTACAATCAAAGATAATAATGCAATCACTTTCATTGACAGCCAAACCTGCGTGACTCGACAAAACAGCTGTTTCTTCAGACTACATTGTTGTCAAACAATTACTGTATTACAACTTGTCAGCTGATCCCCGACATAGGAAATGCGTACAAAGTTGAACACTTGTCACGTGATGATCGTGTTGCAATGTTGCGTTGTCTGAGACATTGTCGTGTTGCTGTTGTTGCCAGCTGTGTTGCTAACACCCGCAGTAGGCTACACCGCAGGTTTTGTGAAATCCTAATAACAATTACAGGATATCTGTATTCTACCCCTACCCTAACTCAGCTCTACAGTACCAAATACGTAATATATTTGATAAATAAATAAAATAAAAATAACTATAGGCCTACGTGATAACTTAATTGTGTGCAAATAATACATGTTGGAGATTTCGTAAAATTCCTGGTAAACCCCAAAACGAAAAAAATACGAATTCTTTAAGTAAATAGAGGGTACTTAGAATGCAAAAGTTCTAAACGTTTAAAAAACAATGGTCCACTTCAAAAACAGCTTATAATTATGTAATCGATTTTAAATTTATTTAATTATACAGTTTGCGTTCTGGATGGAGAAACGTCCAAATAACATGAGCGGTGTTATAATACAATGTCTTTACTTAATTTGAAATACAATTCCAATTAAACATAACTTATTAGGTTGTTTTATTTACTGTATGCCTACATCGATCAAGTTCTAAATTCTACACATTTAAGCTTTATTGGAATATTCACCGTTGCAACAAAAAATCGATCCAGCATGGATTAAAAGTGTCAAGTAATAAGATTTTCCCCCATTTTCATGTGAATTTAATATTGCATAAAGACAAAAAGAAACATCACGGACACTTATTTAGTTCTGCAATCGTTTATCACCACGCCTATATTTTCACTGAACATAGAGGGTCTGTGAAAGTAGGGCGCAAATAAAAACGCATTTAAACCACTGGTAAAATCACTAGGACTGGCATCATATAAAATGCAAAGCCGTAACAGCAATGTGCGCGGTGTAAACTAACAGCTGTGCAGTCGATCAAAACAATACTGGTCCATTAGCTGTGCGACTGCGGTGGTGGGATAGTAATGTGCATGCACTGGCTTAGAGTATTGTCATTGACTTTGGATACTGTAAGTAGACATATAAAATGCAAAGCAGTAACAGCAATGTGCGCGGTGTAAACTAACAGCTGTGCAGTCGATCAAAACTATACTGGTCCATTACTGTGTGACTGTGGTAGTGGGATAGTAATGTGCATGCACTGGCTTAGAGTATTGTCATTGACTTTGGATACTGCTAGTAGACTTATCCTGGTGCAATATATGTAGGTTGTTGTGACATGTTTCTTTGAGTGAGTTTGATGTAATTATTTTTTTCATGTTAGTGTTATTTTTAAACTGTGAGCTTTCATATTTTAATGCAAAAAGTGTTTTTAATAAATGATTCGTTTAATACCTTTTAAAAGTATTAAAACTGTAAAACTAGAAATCAATTATCGACATAGAAATGCACTTATGGTTGCTCGCCGATCTACAATGAATAAACATACATGTACCTATATAAAAACATAATATTATGGCGTAGCACTATGAGATATGTCTCAACAAGTATAAAACGTGTCAAAATGTGTTTATGTTGTTTCTCCGATGTTCAAAAACAAGGCAAGGCACAAAGGGTACAAGTATGAAGAAGTAAAAGCGTTAAAAATTCCTAAAAAATCTTAAGTTGAATAATCATAAGTTTACAATTTTTGTGAGTTTAATAGTTACATGAACAATTACAAAATAGCTAGGCCTACTCCCGATTATAGATAACTGTATTCATATTTGTATAAAATGAGAAACAAAGATATTTCCTTTGTCCAAAACCAGCGACGTAACTAGTTTTAAAGGTTAAAGCAATCAATATTGAAATTAGTGAGTTTGAATTTATCAATAACATACTAAACAATGACAAGCTTACTACACAACTGTTTGAAGAAATAAAATACGTTGAATTTAACATAAATACACATTAGTACTTACATTTTAACAGGTGCAAAACATACCTGGAACAAGAAACCATAAGTTAGATTGATACAAATATTCATACTACACATTACACACGTTCCATGCAACATCTTAAATCGTTTTGTAGTTTCTGATCTTTCACAAAATAAAATGAGCAAAAACACACAATATTACATGAAAAATGTTAAAATTTAGATGAAAAACACAATACTTTCAACACAAACACTAAACAGTATAAAACAGACGAATGTTAAATTAAACCTTTTGTTGCAATACAATAGTCATTGTAACAACCAACTGGGCGCTGAAGAGTTGCAATAAAACAGTTAATGTAATCGATTAAAACAATAGTGGACCGATTACTGCCCGTGTAGCTGTTAATTGTTAATCAGACAGAATAACGTTCCTCTTGCGCTTTTATCGTCATCTCTGTCGTCCACTCTATCAAGTAAACTCAGTTCGGTTGTAGTAAAAATACACTAACGGGAAAGTAATATTGTGTCTTTCGTTTTATACTAATTTATAATTTATATTCTGAAAATAATCGAAAATTCTGTGGTAAAAGCAACGTTAGAAGTCTCCTTAACATGTGCTTTTCATGGAAATGTTAATATTTTATTCTGTAAATTGATGTCTGGGGTGAGTAGTGTGCAAAAAGTTTAGCCACATATTTGGATGAACGTGCTAACCTTACTTTGGGATTAGGTTAGGAGAGGTATTGATAATTGTAAAACCAAGTGAATACTATTTTCAAACATAGAATTTAGATTTAATTCTAATTTAGACCACAATTTAGTTTATCTTTTATCTGACAAAACATATATATCTTTTGATATTAGCAAAAGTAAAAGTGAACGTTTGGTTAAAAACACTAGTGATTAGGTTTAGACCTGGCATTACACATAAACTAATGGTAATTGCATAGAACAAAGGCACAAATACAATTGCTTAGATAATTAAATAACCTTCAAACGTATCTAAACGCACTGTCTACACTGCATGCCAGTACGGTGGCGAGTTCAACGTGTACAAAGCATGTTTCCTCTGTGGGATTTTAATCAACACCTTCCGAATGTCGCCTAGATGGATTATACCCGCAGGACGTTTTAATTTGGCAAACAAACATTACGCCTTTTGTTTTGGTGAATTCCACCTCGAAAAGAATGTACATCTAAGAACATTTCTTTGCTCTGAGCTAAGGCAACTAACTTATTTATGTTTTAAAATCATCTGACAAATAAAAGATTTTAGTTTGGAGACTAATGAGATAACATTAAAATATTTTAAACTTGAAAGCCAGATTATGAGTTAAGTATATTTAGCAGGGAATAGAGTGATTGGTGTACGCAAAATATTATATTCCTTATGGTTTAGTAAGTAATTATTTTTAATAAATCATTTAGATAGTTCCTTCTTGTGAGAACATCTACTGAGTCTCGTTGTTTTCTAAAACGAATCTGTCAAGTATTAACTAACATGAACTAACATGTCTTGATAAAATATATAATACAGCATTCAAAACGGTTTCAAACAGTTAATGTTCAAAATATCCCCACATTAAAACAACAACAAAATGTTGGGGTGGTAAAATTTTGGTTATTTAGCCACCGATAAACAATCCATAATAATTATTCTCTTAAGCGTTCTATTCTCGTTATGAAGGGCGGATGGTGGCTGCTAGTACTCCATTAACCAAAATGATTTATACACTGCTCAAATATTATAATGTATCCATATTTTAGTTCGCACCATATTGAAATATAAATAATTAGCTACCGATAATAACAAATTCGACACATAACTCAACCTAGACTAATTAAGACCTAATTTACTGGTACTAATGTTTAAGGATTTCTGATTTAAACAATTTGTTAGCTTGTGAAAAAATCAATTCCACTGATGATTTTTTGTGTAAGTAAACGGAATGAAGTGAGATGATGGAGGGTGACGTCACAGTCAGCTGATAGATCGTCATCATATCAGTGTGTGTCTGGCCTACGGTCAGCTGATACATCAACCCGTCGTCTGCTACTGAGGGGTGTGATGATGGAGGGTGACGTCACAGTCAGCTGATAGATCGTCATCATATCAGTGTGTGTCTGGCCTAAGGTCAGCTGATACATCAACCCGTCGTCTGCTACTGAGGGCGCTCATATTGGATAGCTTTGTAGGACGGTGGATGGAATGTTTGATACATCGTGACATAAATCAAATTCCTAGTTTTTCATTTTGGAGGTTTAGATTTTCATATGTAAAAATTGACCACAAGCATTAGCAACTTTTGGACACTGAAGTAGACTTTCAAAAGCTTGCATTTATACGTACCTCAGTTGAATGATTTTTACAGAAAAACTTGAGTTGAATGAGTACAGTCTAATGTTGTATTAACAACCGCAGTTTTTGTTACTTCGATAGGTAATGTGAAATAAAAGATTATACAGTTGATTACTAGTAGTCCGTTCAGTTTAATTTGGAAAATAGGTTAAAGTATTCGATACAAATAGTAAATTAATTCGTAATCAGCGTACTCGGAGGCTTAATACAACAGTGATCATATTTATTCTACGCTGGCATCAGCTTTAACAAGTGGTCTATGGTTTGGTTCAGTTTGATTCCTATGCTCTTTCTGTAAACTTATAGGAGATTTAACAAGGTTTTGTTTCATAGAGTAAGAAATCTTGTTGTCATAGCCAACGGAAATCCTATACTCTAATACTAGCAATGTTTGCTTGTATGTATGTATGTATGCTTGCTTGCTTGCAGAAAGATCTCGAAAACGACTCCGACGATTTTCTTAAAAATGTTGTAAATAGTTTATTTTTGGCCTAAAAACGAGTTTACTGCAGTTAGAACTGCCAACAAAAATCTAATTACGTAGTAAAATAAAACTGAAAGTCACATTTTTTTAACATTAGTCTTATAGGTTGCTAGGTAACCAAGTTGGTTGAATTAAATAACAAGGAAAAAGTAAACAAAAGACTTGTAAGCTGTAACACATGAGTTCATAAAGGCATCTACCCACAGTATACTAGAAATTACAAAATACAGCACAAAAGCAAAAACATAACTTGTTACTATTGAGCAATGATTATACTGAAGCTTACTCGATACGTTAGTAGTAAAGGCTAACTTAGCAGTGCGCAGTGTGGGATCTGTTATGACGATTAGATTAAGGTAAATTTCCCACACATATGGAACAGCTGAAGCCAATTTTATTGTTAGTTCTGTCCGGTTTTCTGTAAATGTCGTGCTTTGCTTACATTTTGTTTCTTGTTATTTCAGTAATTTAAACCTCGTTTAACCAAATAATACTATTTAATCATAAACAATAACTCGTTCACTACTGTACTATATTACTATCGTTGGCTATATAACCAAACAGCGAGACACAAATAATGAGAAACTATAGTTCGGCCGTTTAGAAAGCGACCTCCTCCAGCATTGGTTTAGCATTAGCGCGCAGGTCGTTTTCTAAGCGGCCGAACTATAACCATAAAATAATAGAAACAAATTGTAAACAAAACACGACATCTACAGAAAACCAGACAGAACTAACAATAAAAGTGGCTTCAGCTGTTCCATAAGGATGGTAAGGTATCTGCAATCCTAAAATGCTATGGGAAGGTAAGGAAACAGGACAGGTCCGCGACGTAGGAAGTGGTGACTGGTGAAGGGAGTAGTCAATGCGAGCCATTCTGAGTGCGGGAACTGTTTATGACGATTAGATTAAAGTATCTGCAATTCTAAAATGCTATGGGAAGGTAAGGAAACCGGTCCGTGACGTAGGAAGTGGTAAAGGAAATAGTAAAGGTGAGCGGTCTGGAGCGTGGGAACCGTTTATGACGATTAGATTATAAGGTATATACAATCCTAAAATGCTATGGGAAGGGAGGGAAACAGAGGTCCGCGACATAGGAAGTGGTGAAGGAAGTAGTAAAGGCGAGCAGTGTGGAGTTTGGGAGTGGATTAATGTATCTGCAATACTATACTGCTTTCAGAGTAAACTAATGACTTTCCCCGAGCAAAGCTCGGTCCCCAGGTACTATGAGATAATTAGACGTATAATCTTTTGTGTAGGATTAATAATAATTTAGATGCTGGATTTAAAATAATTATGTTACACAACAATACGAGAAAAACATCAAAGGAAAGAAGGCTAGAAAACTTTCAAATTTCACTCCACTCTTAATAAAGTTTTTAATGATAAAACCTAATAACATTTATGAACCCATCCACTGTAAAATGTTCCAAAGTTTATGTTGTACTAGTTTGCTCCTGTCTGAGGTTGACGCCGGCAAGTTCGGTCCAAGATGACGCCGTCTATCTGTCACTTGAGAGCTTTTTAATGTCACTTGTCCACAAACTCCTTATCATCTACAACTTTTACTGCGACTTTCCGGCCAGACCTCAACGTCTACCGCCTCCAGGTAGTTTGGGTTAGATTTTTTATAATCATATTCAAAAAATAAATATTTAATAGCTAAAACCTGTGATGATAGAATAAGTGATGTGATGGTACAAGAGAATGACGAAAAACAGTGTATGACTTTTTTTTAGGTTAGCTTATTTAATATCATTATATTTTGTAAACCAGGGTAAACATGTGTATAGCTGTAGTGTGTAAGTGTGCCACTGTCAAAAATATATTATAAACTTTATTTTTCTAAACTTTTGTTAATCATGCAGCATAAAATATCATACATATCGACGCCATTGCACTCTGTGGCTCAATTCCATTATTTTTATTTCAATTCTGGTTTCAGCTGGATTGTTAATGTATGCCTAATACCATAGACTAAGGGAGTATGTTTTATCTATGCTAATACTCTCAATAATCGAAGCACCGATGAATATGTCGTGTGTTGGTCAAGACTACATACATTCCATCAAAAACAATTTCAACCCGAAATATAATTTCTTGGTTGAAGAGTTAGTCAAATTTTGGAAACAAAAGAAACCATCTTGACGGTACAAGTGAGATGGTATCGAGTAGAGTTGAGCTTAGTTGTCCGGTCGCTTGTCAGTTGAGAAGTCCATGAATACATAACTGCCAGCCTCCATCCCGTCATCCCCTCTTATCTCCCAGAGACATCTGGTGAATAATTGCGCAACTAACACTGTGATTACCATTTGATTTATGATCTAACACAGATATTACAACCCTTGCAATCTGTCTACGGCTTCTGTCTTCATTTTCCTTCTACAAGTAGTTTCATTCGAACTTTGCAACAAGGTGACAGGTAATGAAATAATAGTAATTTGAAAATAGTTTAGGACAAGGGTAATTAATACAATTGAGTAGTGAACCTAGCATAGTTTCGGTATCAAACGTTTTGCCATCAAATAACTGTGCGGTCATCATCGTACTAATATTACAAAGCTGAAAGATGGCGTGTTTATTAGATTGTTTAGAACCCAATCACGCATTTACTGGTCAGATTGGGCTGAAATTTGGCATGATAGCTAATATTCCCCATAAGCATACGTATAGGCAAATTTTTATCTGAAAAATCGATTTTGACTCCACCCAAGTGGCTATGTAGTTTCTCACTTTTACCTTACGGTTATTCATATTTAAAAAGAATCACAGAATCTTGACAACTCTTTCAAGTAAACAAATAAGTAGAGTTCTGTGAGGTAGCATTAACAAGTTACAAGGTTTAACAACACCAATATTTTTTTGACTCCTTATTGAAGCACGAAAAAGTTATAGGCCTACTAGGATTAAAATTAATAGACGCTTCAAGGTATATAGTATTTATACGAACATATTTGCAATGTGTTATATAAGATAAACGTCGGTGTTTTACGTAGCGAATTAAACACACCTTCAAATCGATTAAAAAACCTGGAAACAGGCCAGTAGATAAATACAAGATAGCGGGTGAAAAATGAAATATCAAATCAGATTTTGCAGACACATTCAGCTACCACAGCGGATAAGTGGGAAGCTACTTATGCGTCTGAAATCTGCAGACCTAAATGAGCCTCGGAGCAATGCACCTTATTTGCATGCAGATATTCAATAGTGAGATCGGCTTTGTCTGCAACCATGTCTGCTTTTCATAAAGTTGATACAACGATATTTAGGAGAATTTGGATCTGGTTACATTTATACTAAGTTGACACAGTCAGATACAGCTGGACACAACATTGCATAATGGTATTGAGCTAGTCCCGATACAAACACTATAACAATTGAAAATTGGTGATATGTGTACAAAGTCATGGCTCTTTTAGGAGTAGTGACAGTAAGAAATCTTATTACTGTTTATTGCGTAAAGCAAATTAGTCTGAAAGTACAGCTGAATATATTTTAATAAAATCGAGATGCAATGCTTATACTGTTACTATTTATACTGTTCTATGAAATGGCGACCGTACAAAGTAGGTATTTTAAGCCAAGTATGAATGGAGATGAGTGTAGGATGAGAGGCGCGATCTTGTAGTCTTGTTAGTGACTAAGGCCGACATTCCTTAGACACAGCTGTTAATTAATAGCCCATTCTGCTAATGACAACTAAGGGACCTACAGTTTATAGTGGAATCCGAACCACAAGTGAAATGTGCTCGTACAGTAGCAATACAGATCGTGTTTACGTTGATACCTCACAACATGCTTGAATTATTAAACAGACAAAGACAGAGTAGTGTAATTTTGTTGAAATGACCTCATTGATGAGTTATGTAAGAAACCCCTCTACATTGACGATTTAAAAATTTTTTAGGAGAAGTGTAGTTGCTTCCTGAAAAATCTAAGAGCGGCGATGAAAAAATAAGAAATTTTCCAAAGCCTTCTCACGTATAAATAAAATATAAAAAACAATGTATATACATTTCCCAATTTAAGCTGTCCTTATTAAATCCTGAAATTATTATATTATTATTCAATTATTTATTATTATTATTGAATTATTATTGTCCTGTCTCTGAGCACGGACGGTATGGTTATCTTGAGTGTGGGGGGTTCTTCCCGGAACCTCAATTGAGTCAAGGGTGTCGCCACCTCTGGTGGATAGGTTCATCCGGGTGGGTCCCACTTCTACACCTGCCTCCTTTTGGGAAACCCTGATGGCCTGGCAGTGATGTTGGGTCTGACGGGCAAACGAAGTAGATCGGGTGCTGGGTCCGAGCCCGCCAGGGGTATCTGGGGATCTATCGCTCTGGTTATCTCTGGTTTCCCAGCAACTGGGTAAGGCCTCGATCGGGTAGTGGTGTAAATGGGAGGTTGGGGTTCCCCCCGTCAGCGTGCTGACGGTCCCCTTCCTTCTGGCTATTGATGGCGGGTTTGCCTGTCAGGGATTAGATAGGTCCCGAGTGTTACTTGCACTAAATGCGTCGGGGCGCTCTACCATGGACCTCTAGGTTCCGACCTAGTGGAACCCAGGTGGAGTGACGCTTAAACAAGTAGCCGGAAACCCTGGTTAGGATTGAGGGGCAACCCTCTTTCCGAAGGGTCTGCTTCGGCAGCCGGTGAGCCTGATGACCTTAAGTCATCCGCCCATGATGTGCAAAAGGTTGATGCGTAAGCTTTGGCCTACATCATGGGGCCCGGGTAAGTCTCACGATAGGTACCGGGTATGTAGTCAGGGGGCTTCGGCTCTCATGACAAATATTGAAATTGAAATTGAATTGAAATTGAATTGTCCTTATTAAATAACAATCATTGGGAGTGAGTGTAGAGTACGATTTTTAATAAATCATAGCGTACAACCTTGGAACTGAGAATTGACGGTTCTAACCTAGGATTACGATGAAAAAGAAATCATCATAGATACATTAACGGATGTAAACCATACAAATGTTGATATTAGACTAATAAATTTACTCAATCCTCTCAAAATAGCAGATAGGGGGTTTAAAACTTCAATAAAATAACTCTATTGACACGTCAAACTCCAGTATTTTTGACTATCATTACAATCCGCTTACCAGCAGAACTGGAAGTGTGGTAAACAAATCACCTTTTGGTAGCGAAACCCTCTGAGCTTACAACACTGCAATTTGAAGATAACACAAAAACTAATTGCGACGCTAGATTTATTGAGATCGTTACGACCGAGTTTTAATACACACGGAGGAACGCAATAAATGGATGTTGCTTCAGTTGGTACAGTTGCTGTGCAAGTTGCTCAACCAAGCAACACTTACTCGTTTAAAATGTTAATGAAAATTTAGTACTTGGGAACTTGAATTTTAAAGTAACATATTATGTTTGGATTTTAGTGTTAACAAGTGTATGGAAACTATCGAAATACTCATGAAGTGTGTAAATGGGGAAGTGTAAATCAATGAAGAGTTTGTTTGTCAAACATGTTTTCAATGCACAAACCAATAGTTATAACAGTATGCTAAGCGTTTGTAACAAATTGCATGATTTTCTTTCAAATCCGTTTTACAGAACACGGGAAAAGTTTATTTAAACCCCGATTTTACCATCAGGATACTTAACACGTTGGGTGCTGATGACGGGAATTCCCGCCATTGCTTAACATTGAAATGAATGCAATTTTCATGTTCAAACATGTCAACGGCACTTTAAGTGTTAAAGGGAAGTTTTAAAGGGTCAATATTTGTAATGTTCATACCGTTTAAAAGAAGTTATCATGGAATTATTTCACCCTATCGTTTGATGTTTGTAGCCTGTAATCTGATCTATCAACTCCTGGTGAACTCTTAGAACATCACAAACCGGGCAAAGACTGGGACTCACAATCGCTGAAAGAAATTTAAACATTTTTTGAGCAACAGAATAAAAAAAAAAATTAAAAAATTAACTAGAAAGTCTCCGATCAACACTTAATCACACATTAAGCTTAAAGAACTCACAAATTGTCAATAGCGTCCCATTTTGCTTTACAATTGAATGTTTTTAAATCAAATGCATCTGTAGACTTTTGAAATAAACGTAAAACGAGCGAACCACAAACAACCGTCTCGATGACAAACTTTATAACCATTACAGGAGTGGTGGGTCCGCATATATACATACGGTTAGCAGATAGTGTTTATGTACATGGCAGCGCCGAGTGGGTAGTTATGTATTCACCGTGTTGACTAAATGCCTCCCTTGCTTTGAATGCTAATGCAATTTAACAAGGGTTAATTAACATTTTTACCCAACATGTAGTAGGCGCCTGAGAAGGTAAATGGACATTGAAATGATGACAAGAGGTTAAATGACTATAGGTTCATAATATGAACACGTATTTTCATTTATGAACACGTTTTCTTACCTGTGACGCTGTGACATCCATTCAAAAATATACGGAAAAAGAAGAGAACATTCCAAAAATACACATTAATTACGTAAAGAAGTGAATTACACGGTACGCACCGGCGAAATTCTTAGCTTGTTTTGATAAACATTCTCGCAAGGGACGCATTTCATGTTTGCTTTTAAGAAGAGTTTAGATGTGAATTGTGAAGCTGAAGATTAAAACAGCTACCCCTTTTGTGTTGTCAGCGCTTAATATAAGAAATGTATTTTGGTGCTTCTTGCTCTCTCCTTTACTAAAATCACTGGTACGTGGGAAGTTTAAAATATTTTAACATAAAGATTTGGAAATGATAATGTTAAGAGGCCTACAACTAAACGACAAACTTGAATAAAAATCGAAAATTCTATTATGAGTTGATTATGTGATTTAAATTTGAGATAAATTGTAAATAAATTATGATATAAATTTGTTTGTTATAACATACTATGTATTGTACAATACAACATACTGTATTGTACAATACAACATACTGGATTGTGAAACGTTTAATTTTGAAACCCCCAAGTGGAAAACTGAACAATCAATACTATTCAATAAAAATGAATACAATAACATAATCATAACAAGATTCCAGTTGAACAACATTCGATTTAAAGACAAGAATTGCTCTCATGGCTCAAATTAATGACATTGATTTGATTACAGATATCCATCGTATTTCAAAATTTCTTAACTCCTTTCAGTTGAAATTGCTCTGACATAAAATTGAAGCCATAGAAAAATCACTCATCTATTATGCAAAAAAATTTACTTGAGCTTCATACATGTGTTGGTGAAAAAATCTACCCAATTTAAATGGTCTGGAATGTAAACAAATCAATAATATATACAAGGGAGATAAAAATGGTCATAAAAAGTAAGTACTTTCATATACTGATGTAAATTACTCAAGAGTTGTTATTTTCCAAGAGGGTTGTGGTTATATGTAATTTAAGACAAACACATTTTTCGTAATACTTGAATCAATTGAATTTTGAGGATAAACAAGATTTGAGACTAATTATCAAAGTCATATTTCCAAATTATAATACACTATTAAATATGATTGGTGATTTGTACAATCAGTAAGTAAACACGTATAGTCTATTGATGCAAACACTGAAGGAAATATAGAAATATTGCACGGAGTTGACACAAGATATCCAAATGTCGTCAGAAGGAAAAGCACGTTTGGGGTGATTCATCATTGGCTCAATAGACATGTGACATCTCACGGCGTCAAACTCTGCTGATGACAAGATACTCTGGAATTGGAACTGCAAATATTCGCAACAGAAGGTGTTTGTGGCATTCAACATCAGAGTAATCATATTAAACCCTAGTATCGACACGTTCTGCGTTCTGTGTGTCTAAAAACTAAATTATTTGGGTTTAATGCGTTAAAAACCACTTCTATTGTTCGATACCGTTTACCGTTGAACCGTTAAAAATCGTGATAAAAATTAGTCATGCATTTTAGCCAGAGCGTGTTGGGGAATCCTGGCGTGCTTTAACCAAAGAACAAATGTTGGAAGAAAATATTTCCATTTACAAATTTGAATTAATTTGTCACACCTGGATCGTAACCGATTTGCAAAAGTGGATTTTATAAAGATGTTAAACTCTTATGCGTATATGGTTATTGATTTATACAATGATATCCCTTAACGACTTAGTACGATGCGAATAACGGGTTGGTATTCGATGGGTCGATCACGGTGTCTTTTCACGACCCCAAACAGCAAATTTCAGTAAATCCAAGTGTAACCATAGCAAATTTCTCACAATCCGGTACATTAAATTTCGCACATACTAGGTAGAAAGGAAATCTCATATAGCATATATCAAGATAATTTTCTTAAATAAAACACATAACGTTTGTTAAAAAATCTTGAGTAAAAGTATGTTATTTCCGATTTCTTTTTCCTTGGAGATTTAATTGCGCCATGGTACCCGACTTAATAATCGGTTTATAGCGGAATTGATGGACCTAAAGAAATACTGTAGGAAATAATGCAAAGCTTTTCTATTGTACCATTGTAAATATACAAATTAAACATAACAGACTTTTTCAACAGTCATCAGAATGTGAAATTTTATGTCTAAATACACCTACTTTAAGAAAACTGCATGAAAATCAAAGTGAATGGTACAGAAATATGAAGGCAACTGTTGCTGAGGCTGTTTGTGGCAGAATAACTCATCAGCTGTAAGCGTTTCATTTACGGCCACCTTTTACAACAGGTTTCACAACACGTGTTTATATCTTTACATTAACCACCAAGCTGTTAGAAGCTACTAAACTGTTGTGTAGAGTTTAACGGAAACTTGACAATGCCACTTATATACTCATGAATAAGCAATGGTGTAACGAATACATTGTGACAACAATATCATGCTTGACAATACAATAATGCTTCCTGAACTGCTGTGAAAATAAATATAGACAAAACATTAATAAAATATCAAGTAATCATTCGTATTGGACTAAATAACTGAATCTGGATAAGTCACAATGTCGTACGTAACTTACATAACTACCAACAAATGTGATGAATTTATACGATTTTAGTATTATGGTGGCAATGAAATGAATGCACTGGTCTAGACTTAAACGATGGAGTACAAATAAACTAATGTGCTATCCTGGCAAAACCTAAATACATTGATACTAAGTCAACAATGCCAGCTAACAACACTACATAACAAGTCACTCAAAGAGAGTTAATGTATTTTCTTAGGAGTTCATCTTTAGGCTTACCAATGAAATGTCCGAAATGCATGTGCTAACCTTTACAACATGTGCCCCCTTAAAACATGTGTTACCTTTAAAACTTGTGTTCCTTTTTGTGAGGTAATGTGTTTTTACCTTTATTATAAAAAATATAATTTCTAATTTCGGTTCATGGTTTTAAGAGTTACTCCTTATGAGTGTAGGATTCTACAGAATTTGTATTCTTCTCCAAATTTGGCGTTAAAACTATCTCCTGCTTTAGCAAGTAACTTTTAGATTATAGCAATTTCTTCACCAACTGTGTAAGTGCGTCCTTATTTAATACCACAGTGGCATTATAACTCAATAGATACTCTGCGGTTTTTATAAACACCATATAACTAGACTATCACGAATTAATGCTTCGTTCATTTATAGCAAAACATGAACTAGCTTGTAAGAAAAGGTGACTTGCAATGTAAAAATAACACCAAAATTAACCTAACTCAGCAGAACAAACTCAAAGCAAACAGTCTATAAACAAAGATCATAAAAGTTGAACAACTAGCAAATAGCGTGATAGTCCTCCACTTTACTGCAGGCTTTACGTTCAGTGGGTTAAACGATTTCGTTTCCTTTAAACACTATTTAAGATTTATCGAGACGTTTGTTTTAGTTGATTTCGTGGTTGAAATATTTTAAATGTATTACATTAGAATGCTATAATGTTATTTGTTTGTCGTGATGTAGGAAATAACATAGTTTTTCTTATTTTACTTCACATTACATGCCTATGTATAGAATTTAAAAGTAATATATTCGTTAGCTGACAAGTTTTCTAAGTTTATTGTAGACAATACTCTGTATTTAATTTTTTGTCAAAGGCTATGAATAAAATAAAAAAAATAGTTTAGCAATCTGAAACAAACCAAGGGTCATGAGCCAATTGGGCAGGTCGTGTTACGTTTTTGAGTTCTAGAAACCTCAATCGATATCCTACATTAAATCCGTTAAACTAACACTATTCTTGAAATTTAACAACTTACTAGTTAATCTAGCTTGTAATATTTTCACATTACTTGAGTAGTACTACTGCGATATATCAACTGACCATAACTCCAGTCACATTATGGTCATGGACCCGTCACGCAGATTCATGGACCTATATTTCAAGCTTACCTGTAAGCCTTATGATGGACTGCTTGCTTTAGTTTTCTTATGATAAATATACTGTATGTGCAATGCGTATTCCTTCCGTTTAATCTAACACGAATTTCATACTATTTATTAGATCAAGAACCAAACGGATGGATTATGATTCTATTAAATTCATTCAACCATTTCAGTTCTTTTCTCATACATAACATGTCTAATTAACCAAATTTAAGTGAAAATAACTATTAGGTACTTGAATGAACAGGATGGCAAACGTAAAATTTAGTCGTACTCTGCATAATGTTTCCTTAATTGAATTGAACTAGATTTATGCTTTAACGTTCAAGGTATTTTTTTGGAAAATGTTATTGAACTTGATTGTACAAACTGTTACGAATCTAACATATGAAGACCGTGTTACCTTTCATTGTTGTTACCGATATATCACTACTTATATTTTTCTCGGTGACAACTTTTTTATTAACAGCTGTGTTTAGGGAACATGTCGGCCTTAGTCACTAACAAGACTACAAGATCGTGCCACTATTCCTACACTCATCCTTCACTCATATTTGGGTTAAAATACGCACATAGTGGCGTCCCCATCTTAAATAATTGATATTGATAACAGGATACCGTACATTTGTGTCCGTTTAGTACCCCAGTGTCTGAGCATACATTTTACTGTATTTTTAAAATAAAACAAGGGTATATGAATGTAAAGATACGCACACATATGAGGTATATGATATAATTTATCCAGGCGACCCCACAAAAGGTAAAGGATGACTCGCGCTTAATCATGGTCGGCTTTAGGCTGAGTCTGATTTAGTGATTCACTCTGTACTACTTGTCATCTTCCAAACAATGAACTGTATTGTTCTCTGGTCTGAATGTTTTAGATACAGGCTGAGACATAGAGTGTGTATTCTGATCATGTGGGATAACAGTAGCACTACACAACTTTGCCAGTACACGCTTGAAACCAAATCACCAATGATCATAGAATTAGATACTGATCCTATTGTGGCTCTAAATTCGGGTAGACTTCCGTATCTGTTGGCACAAACAACCGAATGAAAATATCGATTATTCGATTGTTTCATTCGATATATCGTTTGGTTGGTTAGGTTAATACCTTACATAACTAACCGAACGATATATCGAACAATCGACATATCGATCGATATTTTTATTCGGTTGTTTATGCCAACAGATTCGGAAGTCTACCCGGTTATTTTAGTAACAATAGTAACTAACTGTGTTTCCTCGTGTTAAAATAATTTTCGACGTGCAATGTAAAGTTTCCTACATAAAATCATGCCCAACAAACACATTTAGAGCCGCCCTAGTATCGTCAGATCACTATTGGTCCACCCCAGGTCGGGGTAATTATTATCATTTTTTTGTGAGGCCCGGTGCGTCCCAAAGGTCCCTCTCCTGCCCTTTCGGTTTCATTGTTAACAAAGACGGTTTTGTCAACCGCCAATAATTAGTTGGCAGTAATATTTGTATTGAGTTTAATTAGGTTTTATTTAAATACGAATTAAAGCTATTTATACATATTTTTTTAAACAAAGCTCTCAGATAACTTACTTGTTGTTGTCAATTAACATAAACACAAGACGAACTTTAAGTAACCTATCGACCTTAGTCGTAATATTATTTATCGTCGTATAGACGTGAGTATTATTTTATCAAAAGCAAAACAGATTGAAAAAAACATTATTAGCCACTGGTGGGGATATGAACCCAAGGATAAATATACTTTTAAAAGTCAATGGTAGTAACAACTTTCATATAACGCTATTTAGTATTTTATTGTTTCAAGTCTCATTTAGCGGCAGTTTATCTGTGGTAATGAAGACATATTAAAATATTACCAACTTTATTGTATGTTATTAAATGACTGTTATCCTTAACTGTTTATATCGCAAGTGGTGTAACTCTATTTAGAGGGGGAAAATGGGTTCAAATCCTGCGAAACACTTTCAGCTGACATTTCTACCTAGTGGTTCGGATCCCACCTTACGCTGTAAACTTATTTAGTAAACAAATAATGATAATTGTCTTGGCGATTAGATTTTTCAACACATTGTAGAACTTTCTCCACTAAAAATCGTCACGTATATTTAGCATGAATAGTTTATTCGATTGCCACATCACCGGTGTAAGCAGAGTCCAAGAGGGTGGTCGGGGGAACATAATCATTCTGTAAACAGAAAGGCAAGACTTCACTTTCATCTTGACGCCATATTTGTAATGAGTCCCCGGCGAGTGCTCCATGCTCACCTCGGCCTCAGCGTCATAGTTAACAATGCGTCTTCATTTGCGTGGTCATTCATAATGTTAAGTGAGCGTTTACACGTCGACTTGAAAGTAGTTTGGAGGGGGTTGCTTAGAAAATTGGAACTTTGTTGTGATTTATAATAATTTTTTTTTTAAATTAACTAAATTTGAAAATAAACTAATTCAAAAGATACGAGACTATGGTAATTACGATTGCATTGACCATAGCTTACAAACAAATGATTTTAAATCAGAAATACAATTAAAATAATACATTAGAAACACAAGTAAACCAATGTATTTATATTTTAATCTTAAAAAATCTTTGGAGAGAATATGTTTTTGACATTTACATAATTAACCATACAATATCAATAATATTTACCAAATGTGCTACTCCCTTTGAAAGATTTAGGAAAAAAAAATATCAAAAATTTGTCTAAAATGAAAACGAAAACCTACAAAACTAGCCACAATATCTACATTGGTAGGAAACATTTTTGACATTTATACAAAAAATAACTCAGGTAAAGTTATATAAAAAAATAATTTCCGACCAAAAAAAAAGAAAAAAAAAATAATAATACAGAGATTCAAGAGGCTTAAGAACTAACTAGTATTCAGTTACTAACTAAGTTACTAAGTAAGTTACTAACTAGTATAACTAGTATTTAAGACATTACTTAAAACATTTTTCAAATTTTTTATGTTTTATGAATGAATATTCTTACGATGAAAGACATTACTTTGTAGAGTGAGTTACTACTTGCGACTGAACAGCTGACGCTTGTAGTGACGTCACTTAACGCGAGAACAGCCCTTATACCGACATTATGTTGATCACGTTAACTTGAAGGGTAGTTTACAGGTAAGTGTTAACCAGCTATGCGATACCTTACGTGTATGTTAATGTATATAATACGTTGGATGTATCTAAGACGACGATGTAACAGTTACAATGGCTTTAAAATAGTTTACCATAAGTCATGAATCAACTAACTGGTGGTAGTGATCACTTTTGTAGTGACAGCGATTGGAAAACAATTTTACCTCATTGTAGCTCACCAAGCGTATACGAATGTTGTGTAAACGAAACTTAAATTATGTAAACTTGTGAAAGAAGCTTTCAATAACTATATCATAAACAGCACCACTTGGATACCGAAGTAGTCACCGTTTCTTTGTGCCAACTTTTAACTCGAAAAATATCGTAGGAGAGTGGGCTAGAATTGAAATGTTATTTCCTGTTCGTATTTCCAATACTTTGATAGTTGAATATGCGATACGTTGAGCTTAAATTTTGACGAGATTAACAATGTAAGCGTATAAACGTGTTTTCATGGCTGGCTGTTTTTTTTTTTTTTTTTTTTTTTTTTTTTTTTTTTTTTTTTTTTACATTTGTAACAACAACAACTGTAACATAGGAATAAAATGCCAAAATCACACAATTGGGCATACATATCATATATAACCAAAAACCAAAATATCCATTATGTATTTTTCACAATATAATAAAATAAAAATCTCAAATTGCCACTGATAAAAATTGTATCACCTTGCCATATAATGGATATTCAATCCGTAATGAACTATAAAAAGCAAAATTAAAATTATTTCAATTAAGTTCAATTAATTTCAACAAATATGTACAGTAAGGTAGGAACGTGTGCACTCAGAGTTAAGTTGCCCACTAAATTACTTAAACATGTGGGAACATTACCTGAAGATGCAACCCCTCGAGCAAGTCTGAAGTCAAGAGGCAGCCCCCCCATCCTCCCCCCACCACCCGGAGACACTTGACTTGTATGTAGGTTAGAGCTATTATAAATGTGGCCATAGGTTTATAGGCTGAGCTTATGTCTATAATATGCATACATTCTCCTATCTAAGTGGCCCAGGCATACGATGTGCTTAGACAAGCCTGGGTTAACCTAACTGTCGCTTGGATAAAACGCTTGGATAAGGATAAGATGCATTTTAATCGTCGAATCTCAGTCTTATTTAGGTCTTCTTGTAAAATAAGTCTAGTCTTGAAGATAAAAAAGTTCTTTGGAAAAGTTAATGTTTAAGCGAGAAACAGGA
This sequence comes from Macrosteles quadrilineatus, assembly GCF_028750875.1. NCBI lineage: Eukaryota > Metazoa > Arthropoda > Insecta > Hemiptera > Cicadellidae > Macrosteles > Macrosteles quadrilineatus. The sequence continues at coordinate 98,466,846 of NW_026542597.1, read as the reverse complement.
AATATTATACAGGGTATTTCCAAATTGTCTGTACATATTTTGTGGACTTGTTCCTTGGACTGAGACAAACCTAAAATGCCATATAAGTATGGGTCTAAAAAGCCTAGATTTCTGTTTGACGTTCTGGTTGTGGTCTTTTAGAATTATTTTATATCTTGGGCATTTTTCACAAGATAAGACAAACAGAAATCTAGGCGGTTTAGACCCATCCTTACATTGACTTAGGTTTGTCTTAGCCCAGGGAACGTGTCCACAAAATATGTCCGGACAATTTGGAAACACTCTGTATTAGTCACCTCTAGGGGTTTAACAAAAGGATTTTACCCAATTGAAAAGCATTTTACACTACTGGAAATAATTATCTTTTGATGATTGTATACTTGCAATTCATAAATTTAAAAGATTAACATGTTAGATCTTTCGCATTAGAATTTGAACAATTTCACTTTAAATACAAACATGCATAAAATACAAAGTAGCTATCTACTATATTATAAATAAATATATGTCATTTAGGATGTTTAGTTAAACGGCTTTTAAATCTCATAATGTAAACAGTAAACAATGCAACAATGAAATCCAAATGTTTGGATGCAGCGCAAGACTCGACGGGACGTTCATACCCAACAATCCATCAAACCAAACTTTAAAGTGGGATTCAACCAACTTTCCAAGCTTTGTCGAACACGACTTAAAACTTTACCTGGTAAATCAACGTGTTTATTCATCATTCGTAATTATCTTCCGGGTTAAAGACCCGGTAATCTTAGTCATCTCGACCGCTTTAAGTACTGATCAAATTTTGAATAAATGTTGGTTTTTAACCTAGATATCAAATACTAAAATTATTGATTAGGTTTGTTTTAAAGAGGAAACCTTCATAATACCATAACAACCATTTCAGTTTCAGCAATAATCAGCAATAATGTATTTGTTTAAAAACATAAATAAAACAGTCATTAACCCTAACAGTTGCCTCTTTCTCCTATCTTACCGTGATATTGCAACAAAACAATCAGTGTTACCATAAGACATGAAGGCAGACTGCAAAACAAAAATTCCCAGCTGATCTCCATAACCTACACAATCGATGCGTACAGGTCTGAGCAACAAAAAACTCTGCGTACAGGTCTGAGAAAGATCCAGAAACTTGAAAAAAAAAACAAATACACATCTAGCCTACACAATCGTGTTGGTTATGTTGTCAGGACTCAAAAATTTACCTACAAATATGAGTGTGCTGGGTCTGAAAGGGTTTGATGCAACGTTTGCAGTTATAGAAGATAGAAAAGGACAAAATAAGAAAATGTATACTATTTAAGGCGCAATGAGTCAATTGCTTCAATATCAAGACATTATATCTGGATTACACATTTATTGAACAGATCTAGGGCAAGCTGTCACAGACATTTCAGGGACTAGATGATTGCTTCTCAGAATACGCTTAAGATTTGAAAGCTTCATGACAAAAATCTTAGATAAACCTTCACAGATAAGTTGAGCTATTAGACATTTTGTCTCTCCAAAAAAATCATATTACATTGAAAATAAAATTTAATTGTATAAAATTACTTCATTTCTTCCCATTCAATAAGGTCTTATGAAGAATATTAAATTATTTTAAAAGATGTATGATGGGGAAATATTTTTTAAGGAACCTTTAAGTTTTAGTGATAAATATATTTTGAAATCCACTTTGTAATTACAATAAAGTTCAAACTAATAGGGAGTTTAAAAACTCAAAGGAATAGTATATTTCATTACTAGGACCGAAAGCGGCATTTTCCGACGCGCGCTCAAGTTTCATGTGTGAGGCAAAGCCGAACACAGGAAAACCAAATTTCATGTGCGAGGCAAAGCCGAGCAGGTGAGAGTTATTTTCACGTACGAGGCGAAGCCGAGGACGGGAACAATGGAGCAAGTGTCGGAAAAAAGCTTTTGGTACGAGTTATGACGATACTTTTCATCACGACGCAAAAATACATATATACAGAATAACATATCGCAGTAGGATTAAAATAGTTTTAGGACAACTTTATCATTAAAAATAACACTTCACAACTTACGTGTATGGTTTCATAATTGTAGATTATTTAGGTAAATAATGTATTAATAAATACTTCGTCACGTTAATTAACTTAACATTTTGTGATTTGTACCAGTGTCTAAGCTTTCTGTATTCCTCTTCTTATCCTTCCCGTGGTTTATACGGTGAAATATAATAAGTTAAGCTGTTTTCATCAAATCTTCAGTAATGTTAGACATACTTTGAGCAATTCCAAACATGCATTATGTTAAAAACACAACAAAACAAACTAATGCCTGTTGTTTCTGTAGATTTAGATTGAGCAACAATAAAAACAGCTGTTTCAAATCATTAAATTAAACCGTAACGAAACACTAGCGCGCGTAGTGAATAAATGGAGAACTAATTGAGTGCGAGGGAAAGTAAATTTAGAGCGAGGGAAAATCAGCTGATCGATTTTCCCTCGCCCTAAATTAGAGCTTGGGAAACGGCTACTTTCATTGATGTCAGATGTTATCGAAAATAGTTACTTTCGTAACGGAGTGATGAAAAAACAAATTACAGTACGATGCTCTCAACACAACTTCTACCAACAACTTCAACCAATTATTGTGGGTAAACTACCAATGATAAAAACATTGGTTATCCGAAAACATAACGGGCTGAATTAAAAATCAAAACTTTCACCAAACGAATTTAAATGTTTACCGTTTGATATTTATTGATAAACAAAAGTCTAAATGTAATAAAAACAAACAAAATTGACGGATAAAATGTGACACAAAACCGAGACACGATCGACGCACATGGAAGCAATTAGTTCACCTGTAATTGACATATGTTAGTCCAATTAATTAATGGAAAATCTGGCTTTTTGTTGAAATAACAAGTATTGCATTGTTTCAATGAATGTTTGCTGTTAACATCGTTTTACTGTGACGCATTGGAAGAACAATGGAATAGATAAAGTTTTAGACTTGGGTGGATTTTTCGTAATTATTTTAACGTATCAAACCTTTTTAAATAGGTATTTTATTCGTATTTGTCAAATAAAAATGTCGAAAAACCTATTTTATTCAACACAACTGTAATAACGCTCTTGTGGTACCGGATTTGTAAAAAACTATAAAGATTTACTAAAAGTACACGTATAACCTAAATTCATTACCATTATAAGCCCTTGGTCGTTATAAAAAGTATGACCCCAAGAAGGTCGATAATAAGTCTAACAAACTTTCAAGTAATTTAAAGGCGGGGATTATTGGTATAAAATATAATATATAATGACACGACGGTCCTGTAGCTAAGGACAGTAAGGACAGTCACTGTTTACTGGGACTACAATATAGAGCTTCAGTTTAGAAAGTTGTATGTTATCCATCAAACCAAAACTTGGGCGTAAGATTCTGCCAACTTCGCTTGGGTTAAACAAAGACTTATAACTCCACTCTAAATCTGACAAAAGTAATTTTGACATCAATAGCAAAAGCTGCCTTTCTATTTCCACTAAGTAAATAAGTAACTTAGCTTAACCAGTTGTATTAGACATGATGAATCAAATACAGTTTAGATGTTTAGTGTAGGGATGCAATAGTAATGGAGGCTGGTATTCCAATTACACTGGACAACATAAAAGTGTTGGGTTACTGACGCAAGACCCAATCAATTACTAATTACTCTGGGGTAATTGATTTGATTTAAATTGGCAAACAGTGATTAGGCAACAAAAATGTGACCAGAGTGATTACAAAGTGGTGTAAGAGAACACGTGGATGGTAAAACTGTAGTTGGAAAAAAACTCTAAATTGTTACGTACAACGTCATTCATGTGAAACTTGGTAAACTTTAGAGTAGACGTTTGCACAACTCTTTGCTTCTCAACATTCTATGGTTTATACGTCAAAATCACACAAAAAAGTAGTTTACGAAGGAATAAAAACCATGTATTTAGAAAGTATTTAGAAAATAATTAAGTAAACTACTTTTCCGTTCAGTATTATTTTAATGTAAATGTGGACGAAAAAGAGTAGGGTAACATATTGAAATTCAAATTCAAGACAATGATAAGATGCGGGTGGGTATCATACGAGTGCTGCAAAAAAATCAAAAATCAAAACGTGTTAAGTTTTGAATGTCGATAGAACAAACGGATTACAACAGTACCGTGATTTTACTGTACGGATTTTACCAGTACAGTATCAGTGCAGCGATGGAAAAAATAAAAATAGTACAGTAGGGCAGTGAAATTCTAATTCATGCTTAAAAGAATATCGGTGCGGAATACATGGTATTAAATGAACTAGAGTCTTAACAACACAAACCAATGACGTAACAATAAAAAGTCTCAGAATACACGGTATCGAATATGAATTTAATCAAATTACATTAACGCCGCGGCCGCAGCACGTACGCGCAGCACTACTTTACGCCGCGGGTTGTAAAGAGCGGAGAGCATTATCACTTTAACGGACGAGTTTAATTTCCGTTTTCACGCCATTCTGTGCGCCACGTTTACACTGGCATTCCATTGGAAAATGATTACACGATCCCCATACAGCAAACTGTTGCTAACACAGGTTCGGGAGTAACACGTTTGGTTTGTTGTAGTAATAGTAAGGTGTAAAACACAACAATACAATATGATTATACAGTACTCATATGAATTGGGCTCGTTTTGGATGAAACAAGTTTGGAATTTGCTGAAAGGCTCCTATCATGTACGTACTAGGTTCAAGTCAGGGTGCTAGGCTCTGGTCTATATCAGTTTTACGTTACTTCAGGCTAGGACTAGGATGGCGACTTAGCTTAGTGATAGGCGGGATTTGAACCCGGGACGTAGGGGATCGGAACCACTTACTCTACTTCAAGACCAACTCGATACCTGTGAAAGGCCCTAAAGATATTTTGTGTTGTAGATAACACGTTTAAGCTTCAAAAGAGTGCCGAACAATTCCCTACTGTAACAAAGTCCTAATGTAATTTTCCTCGTAGTTTGTTGGCTTTGAAAAACAAATTTTCACAAATATAGGTAAGTCAAACTACTGTCGGTTCGACTGGGAAAAGGACTGGAATCAGAAAATTAGGCTGTAAAGATACGCCACGGACAGTGAGTCAAAGAGTGAACGATTGTCCCTTGCGAGCTTTAAGTTATTAATAAACTCAACTTTACTATCCAAATAAACATAATGCTAACTTTGATTAGAGATAGATTTAGCATTCAGTAAATAGTCTATGATTCCTAACTTATTCTTTGAGTTATTTAATTTAAGATGAACACAATCCACTTTACTACAGAAAAATCGCACGGTTTCACGACGGCATTTGTAACCGTAATGGTATAATTTAAGACAATTATTTCTAATAATATTCTGTAGTTATACTATGTGGCTTAGTCGCGTGTAAGTTGCAGATTCAGCTGACACCAAGAGTACATCGACCACCAGATATACCACACATTGGGTACATTCGTAACGGTTTAGCACTGCCAGAACGGCGTATATAGAAACAGATAAGGACAATGACTGTCATAAACGCGGGAAAAGCTGTTTTCTGTCTCCATACTGTACTGTGGAGTTAGTAATACAGTATTTGAAAAATAGATGGAACGTTGCATGCAATTAAATCATAGATCTTTTAAATATGGACATTTCTTAAAAGCAGTTCTCCATTATTAGCTACTAAAGATTATGTAAGAAACATAAATACTGTACTAAGTAGTAGGAAGAATAAGTAAATGTCATATAGACATGAAAAAGTGATACATTTTTCACAGCTCGATACATTTTCTGAATAATAATGAGAATCGATACAAGTAAATTGTTCAATAATTCAATTCAATTTTAAAATAAGTTAATAGAAAATTATGTGCAGTAATGACATTAAAAATAATTCATAGACTAATATAAATATTGTTTGTATAAAATCACTTATATTATTTATCGTAGTTCTTATGTTTATAAGTTTTCATTTAATATTCAACAGTATAATGTATAATGTTTTCATGTTGTTGTACACATGACATTTACCGTCATCTATATAATGATATTAAGATTTCGTTTATAGTCCCAATGAATAATTAACATAACGATGTATTTGTAGATTACTTCCTACAAGCAAAGATGTTGTTTTGCCTTTAAAGATGTAGATATGACAGGTGCTATACTTTTGAATGTTGATGTTAAGGTCGGTACAGAATACTAAAGCTTAAACTTAGCCTTTCTTTAGGATTATTAACCAAAGAGAATAGTGTAATACCAGATGATCACCAGAGTTAACTATTGATCTGGAAGTCTAGGTGGTGACAAAGTCAAAAGTTAGACCAGAGTGGAAACTTAATTGCGACTGAAATAGTTTGCTCATACCTAAGAAGAATCTATTTGTTTGCTATTGCACTGAGTGAACAGAAAACATGTTTTCGTCGTCCCCGAGAAATATAATTTATTTATTTTTAATGTATTCTTACTGAAAAACTGAAACGTTAAAAACTTAAATGTGCCCTTAGCACGCTTATTCTCTCAACAAACCTGGTTAAAAATTATTCGTATTTATCTATCTTCGCTCCTAAAATACGGCAAAGAAATAACTTAAGAAATCCATAACACGTTACATGTGCTTGAAAATGGTAAGCTCGAAGTTTTTTTTATAGCTAGCAAAAATTAATAAAATACCACTTACATATAGGAGATTACACGACTCAGGAAAACTGCATTACCTGAAAAAAAAGAGAATAGCGTTAAAAATAGAGCTACTTTTCTATAACTTAGGTGAAACATTATACTGTTGAATATTAAATGAAAACTTATAAACATAAGAACTACGATAAATAATATAAGTGATTTTAAAAATAGACATTTAGTTACCAGAGTAGACTTTAGACCCTCCCATCGATATGAACCAGCTCTGACAAATTTTTATGCAAATATAAAATTTCTGTGAACGAACCTTGCTGACAGTCAACTAATGTACAAATCAACTTTCAACAACAGTTGATAGGATATAAATGGTGCTATAATTTACAATTAATTGACATTTAGTTTTGCTTGGCAAAATATTTGGTGTATTCGACAGAAATCTGCAATAATTGATATCAGCAGTTTTTATTTGCGGTTTAATTTAAAACACGTTCTCCATTCTAAAACTAACTACAGCTTAAAAATAAAAATGGTAAGTTTAGGTACCCATTCATCAATTGAATACACCAAACAGGTAAATTGGTACCGGTAATTTCATAAGTTAATAATTAAAATCTAAAGATAATAAACTTAGTTCTTTATTCCAGTCATATTTGAATAAGTGCATTTGAGTACAGTAACAAATAATATTTATTTTTATAAATAATCCCAACAAAAAAACGATTACAACGCAAATGTGCAAACAATAGGTAACGTGCAAGCGTAAAGCTATCGTTGTGTTCCAAATAGTTAATTAAATATCTCATTGTTCGGACTGATTAAATATAATTAAAAATCAGTTGATGTTGTTAGGACGTGTACTCGTTGGTACAGATTTAATTAATAATTCCGATCAAGCGGTGGGTTGTACGTTAAAAAACACCATTCTGCATTCATTAAATGATTACTGTAGCTCCGATACGATTTAATATAATGTACACTGTACAGTTCTTATAAACACAGTATATATAGAACGTCTTTTTCTTTTGATTGTTGCATTATCGAAATATTTGTTTAAATGAGTGCAAATGGCATATATATTGTGTTGAGGCCTTGTAAGTATAACACATACTTTCGATTAAAACTATGAATGCAGAAAAGCCATTAACTTAACAAGAAGCATCAAAGTGTTTTTGAACTACAAATATTAAATGAAAACAGCAGATATTGCTTTAAGCAATGGTAGACGTTTATAAAGATCATAAAAATAAACATTATTACAAAACTAAGAATCATTTTTATGCATATTTTAACTGAGATCTCAAGAGAAGATCCATCTGCATTTAGGGGATGATTTGCGGCTCTGTTTGACCTATTTAATCACGATATTGTTTTAGCAAAATATGAATAGTGTGCAATCCTACCCAATTGAGAATGAAAGCTTTACTGAAAAAATATACAGTAAATGTTTTTTTTTTCAATGATTATTTTCAGACTTTGATCATTTGTTTACCGAGATAAAAAATGAGCATTTGCTTTTCGTTTAGCATTGGTAAACATTGTGTCGCTCTGCAATTTCGGGAAAATGTGTTAACAAAGAGATATTTCTATGAAAACAAAAATACAATTTACATTATACTGATCAGAACCAATGCAATGATGGTGCCTGACTTACGGCTGTGTGGCTGTTAGAGAAGGGGGTTTTCCAATACTTAAAAATCTCACCATAAAGACTTTTGTTTACTAATAAACCGACAGATTACCGTGGACTCTGGACCTCCAGGTGAGATAAGGGGATGACTAAATGCCTTTGTTGATTGTAAAGATTTACATCTGGGCTTTTAAAACTTCACGATCTTCACTATATGGTAATAGTTTAGTAAGAATCCAACCAGGAGCAAATAAAAATTTAACTAATGCGTTATTTTATTCCATCCTTTAAGTTAGAGTGGCGACCTAAAAGATTATTACTCGAATCATATTTTTGAAGGCAGGCAAGTCATACCACATGATAATGTCACAAGTGAATGGAAATTGTCTTTCTTCGTATGCAGAATACATTGATAATATGTAAGGGGAGGTAAGCGAAATACATCCCCACATGTACCCACTTAACCTATAAGCATCCACTCAGCTTAGGCACCTGTCCCGCATATGTAGCAGGAGCGAATAATATTGGTGACAAACTTGCTTAGTTGTCGATAGAAAATAATAAATTATATCTTAAGAATCTAAAATACTTAATAAATTTCCTAAGTACTGCGAATAGTATTAAAAATTACATCAACTATTTTGCATTTGTAACCACACGGAGTTGTAATTATAAATAGAACATTATTATTTCTGCATAAGATTCTGTTCTGCTTTGTTTTGAAATGGTTCAATAACACTTAGCTTAGCTATAAAGGGGATTTAGCAAAAGAGTAGTTAAACTAGACTTCGTGCATTCACTCGAAAGTAAACTTACAGGGTTGTTACAGTATATAATAAAACTTATCTTTAAATGTTTTTTGCTGCTTGAATGAATTTCTACGATAAGTTAAATTTTATACAAGAAAATTTGTATACTAGTTAATAGGAGAGAAAAATTACATATCATTATTAGTTGAATTTATTGATTTAATTATTTTTATAACTTATAATGTATTAAGAAAATGTTAAAAGAATAGATTCAAAATGTATAGATAAATGTACTGTTTGAATGTATTTGTGCTAGCAAAAAGTAAAATATGTTTGAATTGTCTAGAGAAAAAATGCAGAAAACGATCTCAAATTGTAATAGAGAATTCCTTACGTAATTTAACCAAAAGTTACTTTAGGTACCTATAGAGAAAAAGATGTTGGGCCAACAAGTAAACAAAACGATGAAAATTACACAACTTTTTACCATAGCTGATATCAAATATTTGTAAACTGTTTAAAGAAATAAATACCTAAAATAAATAAAAAACTAACATGATAAATTCTAATATCCTTAGACAATAAAAATAACTCTCTTGTCATGTATCAATGTTTTTATTTTATAATAGTTAATGTTAAATCAATCTGTATAGCATTTAATTTTCAAATAATTTAGAAAAAATATAATCCGCCACTATCATACACGTTATTAATACTGTGTATCTTTAATTTTAGTTCCTAATTATCGTAAATCTTATGAATCTGTCTGTCATTTTTATATAATAATTAATCTGCCACAGGAGTGTAATGAATGATTAACTAGAGTTTATATCCATGTAATAAATACAAGTTATACTTTTATAAATTTATTGTTATTCGACAATGGTAGAAAACATTTGAATTAAACAGTAATAAAATACTCACGAAACTAGAGCACCACGACCTTTGTCTACAAATAAACCATTGTCCTGTAATGTTATTTATCTTTAAAATATTCTGTTTCATTTGCATGTGGTAATATATTTTCTCTCTCAAACTTTAAACGTTTTTGCTTGTTTTATGTTACATTCATCTACAAGTACAAAACTATAGTTAGAGAAAACCAATACTGCAATGGTTTAAATAGGACATCCAAGTAATACAACATTTTAACTTAACAAAAAAATAGTTTTCTAGTTGGTCGAGTGGTTGTTGACCTGGCCTCCAAATCTAAAGGTTCCTGGTATGATGTCAAGCTGGGTTGTTTCTAGACCTAGATACAACTGGTAACTAATGATCTTATCCAACAACATTTCGACTTTAGGTTGTTATGAAACAGAGTTTGTTCCATTGCAAAATAGTAAGGAAATTCCGCACAAAGCATAAACAAACTGTATATTAAAACATTTCTAGTAAATTGGACATAAACTCATCATACCCAATTTGAACATTCTAAAGTGGAAAGGTGTCAAATAGTACGAACATGTACTTGTTTAATACCTCTTGTAAACATGTCCAACCATAAGAGTCAAATATACGCGGGAAAATATGTGAAAACATGCGCTACCAGTCGAGTTAGGTTCAGGAAATTAAATGCATCCGTACACAGTGATAATATCCTTTATTACTTTACTGACACCGCAGCGCGGCGTGTGATGTAGGCAACACGTATTTGGTCAACCACCGAGTTATGGGATATCTCAAGTGGGCTATTTACACATTACTATTGGCATTGAATGTGTGAGATGCATGTTTACTACTGTTGGACTGGTGAAATATTGATTAATACTTGAATGTAGTAATTGTGTAAACATATTCAATGTGAGTACTATTTCGTTGAGTAGTTTTAGCAATATGGCTTATTGTTTCGTACGAATCAATTAGAATTAGTTAACATGCATTTAAGTAATTACGTTAACCATTTTTTACAGACTAATAAAATAATTGAATTTTACGTAAATGTAATGGATGATTACTATTAGTTAAATGACACTACTACATGAGTACTACGAGTTCTTTCCTACGACTGCTTACTTTAGTACATAATTTAACACACACTTAGTAGTGGCAGTGTCTTTTAAGCCAAAGGTGGCTGGCTTATAACGCCTTGCTCGAGACATACACTATCTTATCGCTATAGTAACCTCTACTTTACTAATCTGACAAAACCGTAGCAGTACTTTACTTTCATGTTTACCAAACAGTAGAGTTTTAAAATATGGATCCAAACAAATACAACCCTAACAGAAACACAATCTTACACGTCGTAGCATTGATAAACAAAACATAATTTTCCTGGAACGGTTTTAAACGTTTCATTTGCCTTTTGTCTACCACTTCACGTTATTTTATAATTAGACACGAACCTATTTCCAATTATATTCCTCCTTGCTTCAAAACTCCTTTTACCTTGACTTGATCTACATTACTTTTTATTGAGAGAAAATTAACTGTATGAATCGCTATTTCATCTCACCCTCCATATTTAATTTTCTACACCATCATCCGTCACCCTCTACGACCACTGACCATGGTCCTGTGTTCCACAATACCAATACCAATGTTATACCCACGGATGTGGTCAGCACAGACTCTGGCTGCGCTCCAAATGTCGGTCCCAACACAAGAAATCCAAAATAATTTCATCCGAGCCAAAAAAGGTTCAGAATATACCCCACATTTTTATAAATTGTGACGATCATATTATTACCTTTCACAATAAATGCTATGAAATATATAAGATTGCTCAAGACAAAACATTATAAAAGCGGAGATAAAATAGTTTTCGTCTCGTTGTAAACTAAGGCGATTAGAAGAGCTAAACAAAATAAGAACAAGTGACCAATCCTATTAGAACGGCTCAAGCTTCCATTGTTGTCTCTTAATAGTTACTTTAGTTTTGTTTTGAATTTAGATCCTTATTATTGCTTTGAGACGGAAAATTGGCCAACCTTATAGTAAAATACAAATAATAAAATAGCCTTGTAATAAATAAAAAATAATAAAAATAATAAGTCAAAAACGAATATTGCATTGTATCTACTATTAAGGAAATTTAATTGTATGTATTAAACATGTTACCAAAATTTGTTGTGTTAGGCAACATTAATTTGGTGCCAATATAGAAACACCAGTATTTCCAATACGAACATTTTACTGGAACATTTTCACGGTTGAATTTAACTGCTTTTACTCTTAAAATAATTTACCAAAACATAAAAATTAACCAAAATATTTACAGACTCGGTGTAAAAAGATCGCAAACTTAAAAAAAAAAACAGTAAAATACTGGTAAAGCATAATGCATTTTACCTCCCCTTGTTTACCAGAGAAATTTTAGACTTCAAAGGAAATAAACACTATCCCGGTTCATCATCACAATTTAAAACAACGACGAGGCCTGAAACTAGTAAATAAGTCTTTTAAACCTTTGCTAAGCATTTAAAAAGCTTCAGTGCAAAGACGTTTAATGTAAAGTCTCGTCTTACAATTAGCGAGCCTTGAGTCCTTTCGCATGTGCAACCTCATTTACTGCTAATGATATAATTTCAGTAATTGCCTTCCTCAAGCAAGATGCATTCAATTTCAGCTACAATAAATATGAAAGTTGCACAGCTTAGAATGACTCTCAGGAAAAAAGATTATTTCAATATTCCCGTTAATCAACAATATTAATCTATCAATATTCGTACTAACATTTAGAATTTGTTTTCAGGAAACATTTGTGATGTTTATAACTTTTGGTGCGAAACTGATGGTGAAATAATCTTTTTCTTAAGTAAATTTCATTAGATGCCCATTGCTCATGCCTTCTGCATACAGTGTAGGAGTTGGAATTCTTTCTCTGCCTCACATAATATCAAAGCATGGGTTTTGACCGCTTTCCCTAAAAGCGTTTTCACATGGGCTTGGCAAATTGAGACGGGAAATATTCAATTGGTGTTAACATTTTCAAACTATAGAAATCCAATATTCTTTTATCAGTTGCAAATACGATTTTTACTTTACATGACAGTATATTTTCATTCTCGCCTTGTTCACAGATGCCCTGACCGGTCAATGTCACTGTATGTTGATGTCTGGGCGAGAGCCAACGTTCAGTCAAACCGGCTTCCAACTCTCCTCCATTAATGTCACCACTACAACCGTAATTGAGTAAACAGAGTCGGACGTCTTGACAACTACTTGTTGTTTTACCGGTTCATTCAACTGCTAATGTGTAATGCACGATTCCTCCGCAGTTAGGATTGTTCTACGTAGCTCACTTAGAAAATGAGGGTAGACTTCCATATCTGATGGCACAAACAACCGAATGAAAATATCGATCGATATATCGATTATTCGATATACAATTTGGCTAGTTAGGGAAAGTTAACCTAACCCGACTAACCAAACGATATATCGAATGAAACAATCGAATAATCAATATTTTCATTCTGTTGTTTGTACCAACAGATACGGAAGTCCACCTGAAAATATTTTTTTTTCGAACGCTCAGTTTACTTTGTCATTGCCACTACAAGTACTGTAAGCTGGACGATGTTTAGGACAAAGCTAAAGCTAGTATGAGCCTACAAGTACATTACCCTACTCTAGTAACAAAGCAACTAGGCAACTGTTTGCTATATTGCATGTGCATCTGGTAAATGTGCGTTCAACTGTTACCTTACGGTGTGTATATTAGTAAACTCAATTCTTTAGGAAAACATCACTAGTGAACTAGTGCAATTGATCCGGAAAAAACTTGATGCAGATGAATGTTTTCTTGTCAGCTTGAACTAATTTACTTCAATATGAAAAAATAGATTACAATTTTACCAGTGTAATGTGGTGCCTGATAACCATAACCTTTGAGCAAATTCTTCACGAGTTAAAAGATTTTGTTCCGGAACAAAAACATATAAAATTCATAGTGGATATTTAGTTCAGTAACCTTAACCCCTCTTTGTATCACCTTAGTGCGAAAAACTTAGTGTATGTGTACAAAATATTACTTTACTAAACATCTACAACTTAGTAAGTGAAATCTGTAAGAGCTAAAAGTGTGTTGAGATTTTCCTCGGCCACGTAATCATAAAGTGAATTTTGAAGGCGATTTTGATTCAGAAAACCTCACTAAAAACGGAGAAAGACTGAACAAAAGATCGATTTACATAATAAACTTTACAAAAAATTCTTTTAAACATCACAGACGCACCTCTTGGGTGTCCTGCTAAACACTAAACATGAAAAAATGTGTTACACATCAAAAGATTATTTTTGTGAACATATTTTTATAAACTGAAAACTGATGAATGATGTTAAAGACGAATTAGCTCATTAAGTACGTAGTTATGTTCACTACTCGACCGCCAGTGGCTAATGAGAGAGCGATGATAGTCTATTAGTCAGTCCCATATGGGCACGGCTATAGCCATACGTTAATATGGACAAATACAATCAGCCAGGTCCACACAGTCCTCTGAACAGTTTGTCACGTCATTGATAAAGCTAATGTACCCAAGTAAACACAACCGATATGAAACCGATTACAAACGTAAATACATTTGTAAACGGATCTTAACACTTACACAGTTTCCGTTGTACAAGTATAAACTAAACATTCCACAATATTCTACACTCATCTCCATTTATACTTGGCTTAAAATACCTACCTTTGTATGGTCGCTATTTTAAAGAAAAGTTTTAATATAAGCTACAATAGAAATGAGTTGTTTAAAAAATATAAGCAATTATAACAAATGTACGTATTTACGTTACGTATTATACCGACCGCACCTAATAATTAATTAAACCTAACCTGACCAAAGGGGGTGGTTAGTTTAGGTTAGGTTAGGATAGGATGGGTTAGGTTAGGTAAGGATAGGTTAGGTTAGGATATGATAAGTTAGGTTAGGTAAGGTTAGGTTAGGGTTATGTTAGTAATATTTTGTTATTTAAACTGATTAAAATCCTAATTACAATCGGTGTGGTCGGTATAGTACGTAAGTACCCGTAATTGTCACCTTATCAGTTTCATCAAAACATTACCTACATAATGAAACAACCCGTGTCACAGTACAGCGTTTCAACAAATTTTCCCGCATTTAGCACGTTTACATCTGTTTCGCGTGTATAATGCCAGAGTTGAAGAACAAAAAGGCGAATGAGGGTCATTAACTTAACAGCACTCCGCGAACCACTACTCTATTTTGACACCCTCGTACAAATGAGAAAGCTCAAATTCTTTTTTACTGTTGAAAATAAAATGTACCTGGTTTAGAGAGCCGATTTACATAAATGCACATTGGATTCGTTGCAACTATACTTTGATTTTAAACAAACACTTAATTTAGTTTTAATTCGATCCAGTCAGACATAATAGAGAGCTTGGGTGAGTTTTTATAGGGCGTTCTGAAATAATAAACATTTCTGGCTACCAAATATAGATATGTTGCACTTTTTTGCACTCCTGAGGTAGTTAAAAAAGTACTTATAATCTATTCGTTGGTCCAGTAAACTCATAAAATATAGATAGGTCTTATAGTTTATCCCGTGGTAAAATTCAAATAATTAAATTAACGTAGTCCATATAAAACCTTAATTGACCATTTTCCCAATCGATAAAAACAACAAGAAATACTCCATATAAAAATTAATTAAATTTAGTACATGTATGGTTAGCTATATTAAAATACACTGTATGTTGAAAACAAATACGTCTTATGATATGACAGCAAATCCATCAAACTTTTGCTTGCTACAAAAAATATGTATTTTAAGGAAAACTGGTGAGTATTAGTGTTATCGAGCGTTGGCAAATACCAAAACAAACACAAATAACCAATCAAATTAGTTTACAAGCAAAACACCAACGCTGGACTCTTAACTGAATAAAAACTGTTCATTGGCGTCGGAACAGACGGACGTGTTGTCTTGCAAAACAAACAAATCATCCAAATTGTAAATTATTTCATGAAACTATGGTTATTTTCTACAAAATAGTAGTGCATCGATAAATAATTAGATTAATTGACTTCTAACTTAGTGAAGGTTAACACGATCCTATTACAAATTTACCTGTAATTCATTGTTTGTGGAATTGCTCTTAGCTACATTAGTTTATTTACGTGAGTGTCCAGACCATAAAGAAGTTTTACTTACGACGGCGAATCTTATAACGATAATGTAACCCCAATAAGGGTTAAAAAAACAATCATGTATATATAGATGTAAATAGCAGTGACCATCACTCATTCTAATTTCGATTAGAGATAATAATATTTCAAACATCTGCAGAAAGAGTAAGGAACGAAACGAAATTGACATTTGACCTATACAAACATTAATATGTAAAGGGACTTACAAAGATTTAAAAATCGTCTTGAGTTAATCCGAGCGTACAACATTATCATGTCAAAAGGCCTCATTACGGCGCTCTCTCGCAGAGTCATTGTGAAACACACAAAACTCTTTTGCGTCCTCCGTCTTTGAAAACGCTGCTACGTATCGTAGATGTGCAAGTAGTCGATTGATGTAAAAGCTACCAGTCGATAAGTAAGCAGTCAGAATGTAACACAACTAAAGAGGTGACATTAGTAATCAATCCATGGTTTAGTAATCCTTCAGTATCCAATAGTCAAATAGTCAATAGTAAGACGTAGCTCAGAATGGTATTTCAATGAGGGTTATCGACATCTATAGTGGTTAGAACATGTGTGTATACTGTTGAGTTAAAATCTCGCCGATTGCTGTCAGAAATTGGTTATGTGGTAATTTCATGGCAACTCGGCGGTTTAGGCACAGACAATAGAGTAATATAACTTGCAAAATAGTATGTTTCTTCAACAAGTATTGTTTTTTAATGCGATTTGTCTCACGTAAAAGAGTTTTGCGCGCTTTTTAAGCAAGAATTGCTGTACTACTTGTCCATAATAGATTTCTTCTATCCACGCAAAAACAGCTGTTTTTGAACGGAACTTTGTGATCCGGTTGTTTCAAACGTGCCGGATTAGCGAGTGCTATTGTCCCTTTGAATACTAGAATATGCAGCCAGATCCCAGATCGAATCTCCATGAAACCTTATGGAAATACTTTACAATAATCCTTTAACCACCATAGTTCCTGAGCTAGAATCACGCTTGATTTCGAACCACCGGTACCCTTGCACAAATAAACACCCACACGATCACAAACAGTTTTTCGTAGCGAACATTTTCGCAGCTAGACATAGTTAAATAACAGCTCCAACGGGAGGAAACGCCGCGATTTAGAAGCACAGAATGTGAATTCCAATTTCCGCCGACCCAACTGATCTCACATTTTTGCCGTTTTTCGCGCAAAACATTCTATTAATATCTGAATACTTTTGGGTAAACTACAGCGAAAGAGGTAATTTCGATATCGGTTTAGGCGGGCGTTTGTGATATTAAACCCCACTAATATACCAACGATTTTGTCGTTTAAAAACTCTTATCTAAATTAGAGTGGAAAGAGTCTTTTACACCTGTTTGTTAGTAAAAAATTAATGCACAAAAAGTAAAACTAAAATGTAACATGAGTTTCAATTTAAATGATTAGATACATGTTGAATGTTGCGAAGCACGAAATAAATAATTGCATAAACAAGCTGCATAAAATTGTCCACGTACGGCAAACCTGTAGACAAAACAAATTACTCTTATCGTGCTTGTAGGCCTACTTGAAGTTACCCAAACTATGTATCAGAGTATAAAAAATGTGATTTTCTTAGCTACTGTCTGTCTTATTCAATGCCCTGTAACTAGAAAAATGATCAGAATTCACTATATGGGAAATTCATTAAAAGTAATCTGTTTTCGTATAAATAATTCCCTATTTCTTCTTCCATTTGTCGAATTGACTTGTTTAAACATATTTTGGTTGGTAATTTCCCCAAAATCAGAACCGTTACATGAACTACTACGTACATTAAGGATGTCATGTGGAAATATTACCCTATAAATATCGGTATAGTGACGAATGGAATGAAAACTGTTAGTGAGGTTTAGTGCAACAATAGGCTGTACACTACCATTTGCTAAAAGGTTCATAAGTAATGCATAGATCCCACCGAGTTTTCTCGTGAACTAGCTTTTCATATTTTATTATTTTCAACTACATATTTGATTTGTTTATTACTTGGTGTTCTAAATACTTTTGCAAATGCGTAGTAAAATTATGAAAACATGCCTGAAAGGTAGCTTTGGTAGCTACCACACATAAAAAATTAACATAATGTTTTTCAACAATTTCAGAACTACTGACTAAAATAATTCCGGGACAGACAGGAAAAAGTCTAAATCTTGCTTACTTTAAAATGTTAATGTCCTAGTAACCTAGAGATGAAAACATGAACGAACATGCAAATAATATGTGTAATTTTGTAGATTGTAATAAGAACACACACACCACATGTGCTGTCTGCTAGAGAGGGGAGGAACACAATATGTTATCTCCATATTAATTAATCTGGCCTTACGCAGCGATAAGTCCAACCTCTCCTTCTCACCCTCACATTGCATTGACACCACTTTCACACATATACACATATACTACTACATATATGGAACATGAAGTGCAATGATTCATTAAATTTCCACAAAAATAAGTACTGTAAATACTTAAGCAATAACATTTTACCTTTGTCCTACATAGTACGACTAAATGGCCTGGGGATATATTTATACTTCACTTTATGTATCTTCAATTGATTGTGGTGATTGGATTCGGCGATACTTTAATACTTTACCATTTGCCTGAGAAATGTCTTTATGGATTTTTAGGTAATAGTTTAGTGGATTCACAGTAAACTTAGCTGTATGTCTATACGAATCTGGCATGCATTTCAGGCTATTGGGGAAAATGTACTCGTTGTAATAGGTAACTCATTATATTATTATTATTATTATCATTATTATTTGTATTTCCAGTAATAAATTAGAACTCCAGTCGTTTTAGTAAACAAATAAATTCTATCCAACGTAGATTTTTGTTAGAGACTAACGGCATCTAGGTCCCGAAAGTATCTTGCAGAATCGAACCAGCGACTTCCAGATTTGAAGGCGATCACAATAACCACTTGGCAACCCACACAATTATTCTATGGCAAGTACTAACACGTACAAACCTTGGCGTGTAACCTTTTGATTGCACATAATTATGCAACAACACTTTATTATAAACGGTCTAAATAAACACAATGTTTAAAATCCATGATGTCACACAACTAGTTTAAGAGGGATCTTTTAGAAAAATTACAAAAGAACGAGTAAGATTGTTGATGTCTGCAGCAATTTCACAGCGGCGCTACAACCTCCCTTAATGAGTGGTGCAATTAAGTAACTTGGAAACAAGGTGCGTTACCTCCGCCGATCACTGACTAGCACGCGATAAGAGGTTAGGAATTTAAAGATACCTTTGATTGAAGGATTTTACCCGCGCTCCCCCATAGATTAAAGCAGTTAAAGAGAAGTTGTTTTAATAAAGCAGTAAAATTGATTGATTTTCTAAATTTTTTCTCTATGATGTTTTTCACGAGATTATTTTGTGACTACGCAACTTGAATTATATTGACAGGGGAGTATGATTTTACATATTTTTAAGTTATTGGGGTAGCGAGCTGGTATAGTGGTTAGACTTAGGTCCCTGAGGTCCCGGGTTCGAATCTAGCCAAAACACCTATAAGAGATAATTCCGCAACCCCTAGGTCTAGACTGAAGTAATGTAAAAAACAATCCCGGGCTCGTGCGTAACGGAACATCCTAGTACAAAAAAATAATTATACCGGTACTTAACATCTAGGCAATATGTAAAAGGCCTACTACAGTACAGCATTATTGTGTTTTCGTTTGTCTTGTGTGTGTACACAAGAAGTTTTAATAGAATAGACAGCTTCCAAAATAAGCGATTGATGCAAAAGACTTACACATTCTCCTGACCTAATTCTCTAGTTGGATACTTCATGCTATGCCAAACCAATATGTATTTACTTAATTTTAGTTTACTGTTTATGAACTCAATACTGTATAACGGCACGTTAAACTGGTAAACAAAATTAAACTCGCACATTATGTCAATCTTTTTAGCGTATTTTCTAGCAGTAAATGAATCATTGCACACCAAATATTAAAGGTCTACAGACCAATTATACTCAACAATCAATTATCAACTGATTTTACATGTATCGCAACTAATGGGAATAAATGCAAGCATAACGCTCCGTAAGACTACAAAAATACAGAATTTCCCAACCAAGGGTAGGGAAGTTGTCATGTGAGAGGGAAAAACGCGAAAGTGGTTAGATTGATCGACGAGTGAGAAGTGAGAAGAAGTTGAAGTTAATTACAGAAAGCTTCCACTGGAACTACCCCTGTACATTTAAACACGTGTATCCTACCATCACACCCTTTCAATCCGAAGTGCACCTCTAGCAAGAAAACTATGGCTACAATGTAGATTAAAATATGTAAAACAAGCTCTTCCTGCTATTTCAAGCTTCCTTTCGGTTTTATTTACGGTTTTTTGAATAGAAAACTGAAATTAAAACTTATTGATGACAAGAATTTATATCAAACGTAGAGGAAAAGACACACGGAAATGCAACATCGTAAAGTAGTGGAGAAATAAGTGTATACAGGGTGATTGATATAAGTGTGCCAGCCGTTTTATTCAAAGACTATAAGAGATATCAAAAAAAGTTAAACGGTATGTGCCTTAGATTTTTTATTTAAAAAAATGGAGTCAAGTCAAAAATATTATTTTAGCCACCATTTTTCCAATATGGCCGCCAACTGTCTTATGGAATACCCTATTTTATGATGTATTCTGGTAGAAAATGTAATTTTAAGACGATTTTATTCTTGTGATTTCTTTCATAAACCTAACCGTTTCAAAGATAATAATGGTTAAAGTTTTGAAATTTCTGCATGAGAAAGAGTTTCGAAAAGGTTTCGATAAAGGCCTAACCAAGCATGCCAGCTGTTTTAATTCGAAAACCATTCAAAATTTCACAACTTAAACCATTATTATCTTTGAAACGGTTAGGTTTATGAAAACAATCACAAGAATAAAATCGTCTTAAAATTACATTTTCTACCAGAATACATCATAAAATACAGAGTGTTCCATAAGAAAAAAATCAAAGTTGGCGGCCATATCGGAAAAATGGCGGCTAAAATAATTTGTTCGACTTTACTACAATTTTTAAAATAAAAAGTCCAAGGCACTTACCGTACCATTTAACTTTTCTTTATATCTCCTATGGTTTTCGAATAAAACGGCTGGCACACTTTTATCAATCACCCTGTACATGTAATATCGTGTATTATATTCACTACAGGAAATTATTTAACTTGCACGAACAAAGAAATATTTAATTAAAATCCATTTAGAGTCAATAAATGACTTAGATGTTATGAAATAGTTTGTTCGGTAGATAGGTGATTTTCTAATGTGGATACTACGAATCACAAATTCAGAAAATATTTTGAAAAGTTTAAGTGTAATGCTACTGAAGTAACCAAGACCTGTTTCACGGTGTATTTGTTTGACTGATCTTTGACAATCGATAAACAAAGCTTGTATGCGCTGCTGTGGAAGATTGAACGATTTCCAACATCAGCTGTTAGAGTTTGGTATATTGTTTTAACCACCACCAATTTAAACATGGCGAGAAAGGTATGCAGCAACAAACACTAATGCCATAAACCTATCCAACTAAAGCCGCTTTTGAGAAGTTTCTAGTACTAACATTTTAGACAATTGCTAGGAAGAAGTTTAACCTCGTGAGAAACAAATTTTTTAGGTTACTCAAACAAAAATATTTTACACATAATGCCAGAGAAATGTATTTTCTCTCCACACAGTTTTTTAGGCAGTTTAGTTATTTTGAGTTAAAAAAAGCAGCAAATTCAATTATTAGAATTAAACTGTTATTGTTAATAAATGTTTACCCATTATTGCAAAAACATGTTAACAAAGATAATATTATAAACTAAAATCGACACAACATAGATTTAAATCAATTTAACTGACCATCCCTTCTGAAAATAATGGTAAAATTAAATATCCACTAAGCCAGAGGCAAAATGAAATTCAGTAGAGTGAAAGCTTTACATCAAGTAGGTGAATTAAGCCGCTCCCCATCACCCTCCTTCGATAGCTCAGTTGGTAGAGCGGTGGACTGTAGAGGCAAGATAACAGGCATCCATAGGTCGCTGGTTCAAATCCGGCTCGAAGGACAAACTTTTTGATCGACAAAAATTGAAATATTTATTTTTTTTGCACTATATTGATTTTAGTTATACTTTCTCAGTGTTATTTGTTACAAAACTTTTCGTAACTATTTTTTATAACGGGAAATGTTATTTTTTGACATGTTTTAAGACAGAATTTGTTTTTTATTACGGTGTATTGGTTATGTTGCAATTGCGTTAGGTTATTTCACTCTGTAACAAATTATTGTTGTTAATACAAAATAAAACGGTTAAATTTACTTCTTTTAGTTGGAAGATAGCCGATTAAAAATGTTAAGAACATTTGTTTGATTCTTTAGGATATACAATACCGTACCTAATTTTGTAATATATCATTTTTGCATTGGGACTCTTAGTTGGTCAAACATGATGAAAATTGTGAATAAAATTATAGTATTTATTGTATTTTGTCTTCAAAATATGTTATGAAGGTGACCAAGAGGAATTAAACAAATATCATGTAACAATACATTTTACAGCTTCTGTGCTCTTTAAAAATTCACATCCACAGAGACTTTTTTATGAAATTTAACAAAGCAGTCAAAATTAACCTAAATGAAAATTAAGACAAATTTGCACCAAGGAACAGTTTGAAAGTGAAAATTGAATGTCATGAAGCGACTAGTAGGGTTGCGGTGTCGGTTAGGTTAGGTTAGGTGGTTGGGGGGGGGGGAGGGGGGAGCTGTGTAAGGCTGATGTAGCGAGATTTAATTAATATGGAGATAACATCAGATCAGCGTCCTGCTGCTGCCTTACAGGGCTGCGGGAGTTGCTAAGTACGGTGTGATTTGTATATATTTTTGGCAAAAAATTTCTTACAGATTTTGTCCTTGGGTTGGAACGGGAAATCTCACCTCTAAATTGCACATTTTAAACAGTTGAAGGAGTTCGTATTGATTTCAAAAGGTATTGAAATGTACGCGATTTAAATATATGAAAGATTTGCCTTGACCTGTTTCTTATAAGATTGTGTATAGAGTGGATGTTTTGCGCAATCATCCAGATAAAAAGTAAAAAGATTTAAAATCAAGTTATCAGAATGAAAGAATAAACCAAATACACGTTATGGATGAGTCATAGATTTTTTACTGATGAAAGACTATCATCAGTTACCAATTATCAATTATTTGAGATGGGGACGCCACCTAGGTACGTATTTTAACCCAACTATGAGTGAAGGGTGAGTGTAGAATGGTGTGAGATGATCTGTGTATTATACTACTTCATGTAACTAGGATGAAAAAAATAACTAAATGTAAATTCCAATAAGTTAACACCTGTTCAATAGTGTTATATCTAACAATACTAAACAGGTATACATTTTCAATCACACGCACACATTACAAAGTCGACCACTCCAGTGTAAATATTTGATTCAACGCGTTGTTTGCAGTTAGAAAACAATGTACCTGATATTGTAGTGTATTGACATACTATTGGTATACATTTGCCAGTCGTAACAGTTTATAATACGTTTGTACCAACATTTAATAATATTGTAATAACATTGAATTTCCTATATTTTGATTTGTGATGTCCAATTTTAAGATCATTTTTGTCTCTTTTAAGATAAATCCCAGCTTTACCAATTTAAATTGTTGGAGATTTATCAGTACTCAAGTCTACAGTCACCCGACAAAGTGGGCTTCCTTGCACAGATTATAGTACAGAAAGCCTTACTTTGGCGCACAGTTTTTACTTTGACGCACACCAGTATTCTAACAAAACAACACGAAACAGTGTGCTTTTATTATGCACGTAATCCGTGTACGCTTCAAAATAAGTTAGTTGGCAACATTTAAAGATATTACGACTATCAGCTGGTGCAGCGTGTCCCATTTCGTTCAACGCTTGGATTTAACCTAACCTAAAACGTGTTTTTTACTGTTTGAAAGACTAATCATTTCTATGCTTTATAATAACTGTAGGAAAAATATAATGTTTAAGACAATATAATTGAATTAAATTCAATTAATGCACAAATAACTATATAATACCTTACACTATTAAGCTGTATACATGCTATACATGTCTTTCGAACATTACACAACAATAAAACCATTATTATGAATCCAATGTTTGATTACATTTATTCGTCGTACAGCCATTACAGTAATTGCACACCACACTTGATACTGTATAATATATTCCAAAAGAAATCAAGGTTATGTTATATGTTTTTAAGCATATGAAAGTAGCTGCAGTGTTCGGTTCGCTAAACAACCGCACGCCGTGTTTAGGCCACAATGTAATCCCGGGTTTAATTTCAAGCAATGCGGGTACAACACTAGATACTATCTTACTGTGACTCTGGGTTAGACTACTTAAGCCTACAGCGAAGTTACACGCTCGGGGTAACACGGTCTTTAGTAACGCCCGAGAATACATTCAAAGTCGCAACACAAGCAATATAACAGATTTTATTCTGCATTTAAATATTTTACCTATCAGAGTTGGCTGCTGTAAACTATTGCATAACACATTTAGCTGTTATTATCCATGTCGACATAAGTTCAATTCCCATACGAGAGAAATTTGTCAGAAGTTTTACTGAAATCTGTGCATAACACTATTATTAACTGTATATATGTGAACTTCTAGTACACGATATTAAGGAATCACAATGGTGATAGAAAATCTAATAAAAGTAGACATAATCTAGGATGCAAGGTAATTAATATAACATGTCAGAGTCCGAAGTACCGGTAGTAATTCTGATGATAAGGTGAAAAGCAATGATGAGCAAATCACTGATGATGATCGGAATTAACGGATTACAGTTTGATCACTACCTCATCATTGGTTTAGTAGTTATGTATTATACAGTAAACTAATAAAACCATCAGCACTTTATAAACGATCATCGTTTGATAGTTGAATACCAGAAAAAAACAATGGCTAACTTTTCTAAAATATTATTAATTGTTAAAATTTTCTAAATAATAGTCCGCCTAAGATATGACCTAAAAAAAGTACGAAAACACTTATGAAATAGAGAAGTCATCAAACAAAACGATCGTTAATAGACCTAATAGACTACATACTTACCAAATCTTTTACTTTTAGAACATGTATCAGGGAGTATCATTTATGAAGTAAAAAAATGTTATCTTCCAGATTGTCTAATTTGTACTAGATCGATTTAGAGTTTTATTCGTGACTAAACTGTAAAGGTAAGAACTAGTTTGATCAAATTCATGACTTGACTGTGAAGCCAAGACTTGTGGCAACTCCCCACTTAACCTATCACACCCTTGTAACAGCGTTATCCTTGTATCGTCAGAGACAAATTGGCAGCTTCTACCCTTGCATGAGGCCGGAGCCATTAACTGCTCGGTCCTCTACTGACGTTCTGAAGTAATAATGTAGTTAAGGTCAGAATTCGTAAATACTGTACACCATAATTTTCAAAAGTTCACATTGTCCCTGCATTAACCGACTTTGCAGCTTGGACTACTATACAGGCAATAAAATACTTGTTTGAGACGGAGTAAAAGGTTGTAGGCCTACTCTTCACATATACTTATTGTGTTATCGCTGACCATTATAAATTATAACATAGACAAAAATAATTAAATATAGACTGTCAGCCGTGCTGCGGTTACCATGGTTACCAAAGGTTCTGGCGCACACCTCTGGGAGCGCGGTGTAGTTTCGTAGCGCGTATGCCGTAACTACATGCCGCTCCCAGCGGTGTGCGCTAGAAACTATGGTAACCGGAGCACAGCTGACGGTCTATATTTAATTCTTTTTGTATATGGTTATAGCAAAGTGAAAAAATGGATTAATCGTGTTTATTAATAATTATAGTTAATTGGTAGTAAACAATAAAATATTAATCGCCATCGATTGAAAATTCGTCACATGTCATCATGAAGACAAAAAATAAATTAAAAAAACTCCACACAATAATTATTATATAGCTATACTTTAAAATAAAATCAGATTTTTTTATTGTGTTGGTTGCATGGAATAATTATAGTGTTACATAAATGCGCTTTAAATCGCAATGCTAAAACAGTTTATACATAATTTATTTGTAGACAACCTCGAAACTCATCAATAATTTAAAATTAGCTAATTCACTATAATGTCTAACAGTGATAGTTTTTGAGGGCAATAACGCGAAAGTTAAATAGTCAGGTTATTCAAGAAACTTCAAATCAAACCAAAACCAATACTTCTTAATTAGCAAACTACTTTGTTTAAATTTTGTATCAAACACCAAGTAAATCAGTAAAATCACACAGTGTGAAGGACTAGTAATCACTTGTGAGGAGAAGCTTAGCAGGATTAACCGTTACAGATCACAATACAAGACTATCTGTCAACGCTGTGTGTTGTGCTGTTTCAGGAAATCCTATTAAAAGTACCTTTAAACGGTATATTTAGTTGTTGGTTAAGTAATTACTTATATGAAGACTTGTTAGTTCATAATGACCAGTTTACAATATAAGTTTTGAAAGTTTTGAATTATTTAAAGAAAATCGATCATGTTCATTTACTGTGAAGTGTTTAATTGACTTGTTGTGCTTGTGTAACAGACGAACTGTCAACGACAATCATGTCTGCGTTGACATTCTCAGTTCCAGAAGGATGTCCGTCTATCGCAGAGATTTAATTAATTAAAATTATGACGAGAAAAAATAATACTAACTCGTTTAATTAGTTTACAAATGAATTCAAATTGCGATTATTCAAAACTAGAGCTATGGTTGGACTTTTAAAGTAAAAGAGAAGTACACCTACGTAATATTAGTGCAAAATGAAACACTTTAATTAAAATGGAAAATATTAGGAATTTATTTATTTAGTTCTGTCTTTTAAACGTTACTTAGGCTATACTTTTCAGCCTGCATTAAAGAAAAAACTCCAGTTACTTTAAACATAGGAATTACTATAAGAATAAATAATCGTGAATCTTATTGGAAAAGTCAGAACCAATCAATAATTAAGCTACCAAATATGATTTAACAGACGGTATTATGGAAGTATATGAGCTACCGCGCCATTGGTAATCGCTGCGATTTACTAATCAACTGGTAATCACAGATGCAGCAATCGCAATCATCAGATTTGTGTGATGACATCCCAACCTAATGATATCCGACACCTGATGACAGTAGGGCTACATTTTGAGATGAGTGCATTTAAATGTCAATCATGGATTTGGTGCTATTTAAATCACTGTAATTATTAATTACAAAGTCCAAGTGGAAAACATTATGAACATTTTTCAATTGCTAAATATGTGAATTTGATGAGTTCAATCAAATTGACAAGAGTAAATAATAAGTAGGACAAATAATCCCAGCCTTGTGGATGGAGAAATAAGTGATCATTATTTATGGCTTAACTTTGCTCCACTAAAAGCTTAAGCTGTAATCCTATCAACTTTGAGGAAATGCAATTTCTTTAGTTTTAAAACCGTTAATTTAAATTTGAATTCAGAAACCGAATATAAACAAATTATATTTTAAAATATTTAAGCGGATTGCATAGTTGGATTGTAAACTAGTTAAATTTTAATTTTAAAATTCAAAACCGAGGAATACTATTTTTAGATTAACAAAAACTTACCCAAGTATGACTAAAATCACAAGATCGTTCAGAATCAGTTCATACCTGGAACATCAAAGAAAAGGTTATAATTCTACTAAAGCAAAGGTGTAACTAGATGCAACTAGAAACAATCATAGATTGATTATTAAATCATGTAAACCTAAAAATAGACAGGTTTTTGAATAGCTACAATAATGTATAAGAAAAATTACAATCAAAACCAGGAATACTCAAACTAACCGAATCACGTAAATCACTTTTATTTTCTATTCTTATGTTTTTACGATTAGGGGACGGGTGGCGTCATCCTGTAATCCGACTACTAGGAGGTTACGAATTGTGGATATTTATAGGCATGCACTGTGGATGCGATACTCCCTGGTGTGGATTTAGGTCCGTAAGAGTGAGTACTACGACTATCCGCAGTACTAAAATTAGACTAATTTGTATATACCAAGGCAAAAATGTGGTTCGGATTCCACTATAAACTGTAGGTCCCTTAGTTGACATTAGCTGTATGGGCCATTAACAGCTGTGTCTAAGGAATAAGTCGGCCTTAGTCACTAACAAGATTACAAGATCGCGCCACTCATCCTACACTCATCTCCATTCATACTTGGCTTAAAATACCTACTTTGTATGGTCGCCATTTCATTGAAAAAGTATAAAGTATTAAATTATTAGATAGACTACGTCGACTCAATAGGATGAGTATAAACGCAATTAAAGAATTACTAAAAGTTGAGTGTTAAATGTATGAGATTAGGTTTTCACAGTGTTGCCAGTTGCAAGTTTTGGAGACAAGCGATTCTCACATCCAATAAGCCGTGGAGTGATAGTACCGAAGGACGACAGTGAACACGAGGACGTCCTATTGCAAAGATATCAATCTTGTAACAGATTTATCAATCTTGTCCTCATCATTTGTCACGGACCGAGCGTTCATCCGGAGACAATGACGATATTGAGCTTCTTGTTGTGTTGACGTCCACTTCGTCCAGTTGAAACTGTGACACGTACAACAATTATGTTTCGGAGATTCAAAACACAAGTAATTTAAGGTAAAAGTGATTCGTAGTAAGGAGACATATGTGAAATTTTAACTAAATTAGGGTATGATCTTCTATTTATCAATTTGTTAACTGCTTTGTCCCTTAAATATTAGCTTAAGTCTGTCGTAAGGCCACAACTTAGTTTCTAAACACTAACAATTGCTTCATCGTATTTCACGGGATGCATATTAAACTAAAATGTCCATACACATATTCTAATTGAGTCTTATCATAGATGATCAATTCATTGTAGAATTAACTATTATAAAAATTCAATCAGAATTTCATGGTTTTCGTGTTATTTGTCAAGCTGGTGTTGATCCAATATCATAATTTCCTTCATTTAACGACTAAATCTAACGTAAAATTTGGTTTTTGTTTATCCTAAACCATTACTAAAGATCAACCAACGTGTCAAAGATAGTTTGAAGAAGACGTTTAAGGTGTACACGTTTTTGCAGATTCAAATTTGCCTGTTGTCAAAACCTATGTAGTAACTCCATTACATTTATTTGCCGAGAACGATATGACACTTTACTAACCCCTTGGGTTTATGAACACCGATAACAAAATAAGATCACAAAGATTATGTTACTGAAACACTGCACAGTTTCCTGTACTTACAATTTGTCCCCAGTCAGCAGAATTCCATACGTTATGTTTTATTCATATTGCTGTAGCGTATAATGTTACAGGTCGCAATACCTCGCTTAACCTGCGACTAAACACCACAATAACGTATAAGTATCGACCAACTTTTAAATTAACACTCAAATATTAACGTCGACTACCATCAAAATCTGCTTCAATCAGACCACTTATACAGCAATCACAGTTATCCTCACCCATTTACATAGAACAAATCTTTGCGCTGCGATTAAAAACCGAAACACTTTGTTGTAAACACCAAGCTGCAGTTCGCAAAGATCGTGCACCTTTATTGGCAAACTTTGAGTGGATAAGTTCGCCAATATAAAATGCTGGGGCTACAGTTTGTTTATCTTGAAATATTATACAGCGGTCTTGCTAGTCATCGCTTTGCTATAAAAGACTTGGACTCGGTTAACTGAGAAGTTAGGAAGGGACGACAAAAATACACAGAATACTCAGAGATCAGATTGTTAATATATCAAAGTTCTGTCCGCACCAATTATGCACTTTTTTGTTAGCTAATAGATTTTTGAACTTATTCAGGTTATTTGGAGTGCAAATATTAGAAGACTATTGAAGTAAATGCAATGATCACAACTAAATTACCCTCTCTCACACTTACACCATCACTACATTACACGAGAAAGTAACAACACATATAGAGAGAAAATAAAATATGCTATACGTCACAGTAGATATTAAGCATGTATATTCAAGCTTCGCACTTATTCCTTGTTAAGCTCATCAATGTAAAGATTCTGGTATAATATTTGCTATATTGAGGTACAATTATAAGAAATTTAAACTTAGCTAGCTAAATTATTTAAGTTTAGAAGTAGTCTCTAATTACTAAAACATTGTCAAACTACTTGTCTAAACAATCGGTCGTTATGTTAAAAAATGTCAAGTAAGGTTCCAAAGTCGTGTACGACTTCGATTTAGACCCATTATAAAATATACGACCCATCAACGGACTCCTTACAAATAATTAACATAATGTAATACATGTTTTTTGCTAATAAATTGCAAGGAGTCTGTTGATGGCTTATAGTTTACAGAAGGTCAAGTTTAAAGTCCAGACACCAGACAGCATACACCAGACTAGGACGTGGTCACTAGACACAGACAACAGTACGACACACGTAACACTTCGGGCAGAGTTCATTGATTGTGTTGCATTATTAAACACTCCTGGTCCATCTTTGGTCTGGTCTTGTCCGGTGCAACAGATCGTCGTACTACTAGTGTGGCCGATATTTATCTCCAATAAACACAATTGAAACACCGGAATCGACATTTAAATGAAAAAAAAGATACTATTGATTGATTGTTTGAATACATATTTGTAGTAGAAAAATCAATAGATTTTGAAATTTGCCATAAGAACATAATTGGTCTTTGTCTGCTCAAACAAAACAGAGGTATTCAATAATAATAGTAAAAATTATAAATCTCGACATAATAACCTACAGTGATCTATGTAATTTTGGCTTGCAATTATTTAAATGTGATTCTAATGAGAACTCTTCATTTTGAGGGGTTTAAATTTATATCCGGTACAAAACAATGAACTCTCAAGATGCTTTTGTATGAAAAACTTTGACATTAGATGGTTCTCAAGGATCTATATGTATTTGTTCACAAGGTAAATAAATTAGCAACATATAACCGGTTTCGTTCATATAACGTACTTTGATGATTTCACATATAAGTCAAAGAGATGATGAATAGCCATCTCAAGGTACTTATATGCAATACAATACCAATAATATAATTAATACGATCAATATAATTCAATCTATAAAAAAAGAGTCACACAGTGAAAATCTAACAGTGCCACTTCCACAAAATTACATTTTCAGCGTATTATCGCGTAAGAAGCGTAGAGTAATGAAGGAAGGGTTGTGCAAGAAGTGAACAAGTTGACATTGATGGAGGTCCACTAGAGGCAACACTGTTTGACCATAGCCTACACAAACAACGAGCGTATTATACGTTTTATTGTCAACTCATAAATCATATCAGGCTGTCAACAGGCTGCCAGAGACTGGAGACACTTTACGCTGAACCTTGGTGGAGGATAACGCTTGATTAATGCTGTACGAGGTGATACGCTGTAACGTAGAACTAGTTAAACTTGAAAAATTGTAGAAAAATTAAATTGTATTTGCAAATAAAAAAAGTACAAATAAAACAAGAAAAGAGAGATTGCTATATGAAATACTACAGGTAAGAAAAATTAAGAACCAACCCAAATTTTGAAAGTCGTAATTAGTTTACATAGCACAATCAAAATAATGCGAGTTCTTTGTACTCGAAAACTCTACGGTTTTAAACAAGAATGTTCTACAAAATAAATGATTTTACGATCATACACCATGGGAAATTCACTCTTAAGTATTTACCCAATAACAAGAGAAGCTGGAATATAAAATCTGTTAGGGATAACTAGTAATTCTTGATAATAATAGGTATTTTTAACAAAAATGTATTTGATGTAATGAAATCATGCACACCAATTCAGAATTGAAAGTAGAAAATTCAGATCAATACAAGTTGAAATTTCAGATGAAAACATAGTGAGTGTAGTGTAAAAAAATACCACAACGATGAGGATAGAATACTAGAAGTTTTTCAAAATATAAGTAAAATTTAATGAATTTGATTTAAGTCCATTCAACAAAATATACATTTTACTCAGAGAATGTGACGAGACAAAGAAATATGTTTTGAAAGGTTAAGGAAGAATAAGTAAAAAAATAATTTTATTTGAAATATAAATATAACGATTAAGGGCAATTTACTACAAATTGTTTAGTGTAATCGACATTCAACCTTTGAATATACAATTTCTGTTTACATGGAATATCTAATGTATTTACCAATACAAATTAGGTCACTACGTAAGGTTACCGATATTCAAGATACATTGTTATTGACTGTACAGTAGTATCACCTAGTAGTATTCCCAGGCGCTGTGTCATGTTAGGCTCACTAATTGATCAGAGACAGACAACGTATGTATTGTCACTGACCATTCAAGCAGCACGGACCGGTGTTACAGACAATAGTCCACAATGGTATGATACAAGTTAAATATTTATATGTTACAACAAACCATTGTAGAAACGTGCACTTTACCAAAATTAAAAAGACTATGAAATCTGTGGTCGGTTTTACGCAGCAAAAGGAGAAACCTTGTGTCAGGAATCCTTCCTAAGCTTTCCTTTGGCTGATGCTTCTTGGCGTTCATTATTTTCCTAGAAGTTTCGAGTTGTGTTTTCAGACATATATGCCAATGTATTGTCATTTAAACTCTTTTTAGAGCAAAAACATTGCCAGTGACATTACGTAAAAATGTAATAAATCAATGGTTTATATATTATCACTATACAGTTTTTTAAAACTTAGACAACAATATAAATTTCTATAATTCATGCTTCAATTTTTTTTTTAATATTCACAATATTGAATTAACAATAATGACATTGGCCTGCTGAGTGGATATAGTGTTAGTTTGGTGATTTGAAAATTACCAGATCCTGAGAAAGGTTAGATCCTTTTAAATTCTTAGAACAAATAATTGTCTAAATAAACAGTTGATTATACTCAGCGACAAAGATGTCCTCTTTCCCATATGTTTTGTTTATGATTCAGGTGATTCAACACATTTTGTCTGAAAATTAGGCAACCTAATGTGACAGTGCCGTATAAAATCTAATCTAATTGTTGCAGTACGGTAATTATTTGTTCAACCAGATTGAAACAGAACTAAATAAAATATACCAAAACATAAATATATAAAAATCTTTGTTTTCACATAATCTTCTTTTCTGCTATGTAACTAACTTATACAACTATGACACACAACTTAATAACCCTACGGCATAGCTTCATATGAAACTAAATCGGGCCAAATCCGACATATAACCAGATGGCTTTGCAGCCAGACAAGAAACACTACAAGATATATTCACCACAAGGCTATGCTTCTATATACGGCCCCTAGAGTGGTGCTTTTATGCTCGGTGAATATCAACTTGACGTATAAATCCACGTCTTCCTTCGCACCGGGGAAATAAATACTGTGTGGTGAACACTACGACTACGGCTGCGTTTTATATACTTAAACAAAATTGACTAAACAAATAGTGAAAATAAAAATTGATTGTTTCTGCGTTCAAAAGTTGCATTATTTTCAAGATGTTGACGAATTTTTGATTTTTTTTATGAAGACGCCACCTACTATGATTAGTTGAAATATGTAAGTGTTCATGTGTGTGTTGTGTATGAGAGTTAGTTTTTCGTACTGTTGTGTCATTTAATGGTTAAAAAATTATGGTAGTCAGGTATGAAAGGTGGCGGTTTTAAAGGGGGGGGGGCATTGGACCTTAAAAATAAATTTTACAAACATACATTACGTAACAGAGGTTTTGGACACAGTTCCAGATGTTAAATTGACTCTGGTAAGTAACCAAACGGCTTTAAAACACCAATGTTCTAGGGGAGGACACCCGGCTTCCTCCTAAACCTCGAGGTAGCCCCCCTGGCAAAGTCCTGGAACTGCCACTAGGTAAGTATAGAGAGGAGTAGAGTGCACTAGCTACTATTCAAACGTAAATACTTACAAACGCTTTCCTTTTTTTGTTCAAATAGTAGCTGACATGTAGAGTTTAGCAGTATGATAATGGTAGTCGATTTAAAAATAACGCTCACTCTGCCTATAATGCACTAAAATACCTCCAAATAATCTCCATCTGATCGATAAGGATGATTAATTAATTAGGAACCAAGTTTAATCTACCGGTTTATTTTACTGAAAATGTCCATAAACAGAACTTTGGACCTTTATTTTACCCTCTGATCACAACCTACTATTATGGGTTCAATTCTCCAAAAAGAGAGAAGACGAATTAGTTTAGTGAAATTGCGACGAATCAGCAATTCGTCTAACGAACGATTCAATTCTAATTGACGCTTTGAACAATGTTCACTTACTTCGTGTGATGACCGACACCGAATCCAGCATGACCAAGACCGGTACCTACAATTCGACTCTAAACACATGTTACACATATTGTTTGTATTCGTAGGGTGAACACATAGAAACAAGATTCACCTTTCTTCTGCATTAATTAATGGTTGGTGAAAATAGTTAATGTTAAGTAAAGTTATATAAACAATATACCCACACGTGTTAAGCGAATCATTTGCTGAGATTGTTGAATTGAATGATATTATGGTTGGATAATCGTTTAAGTATACGTGTTAAAATTTTACCGGCCAATTTATCTTAAATTTAATTCCAAAACCAAGGTGTGATGACACACTAAACTATTTACCTTTAATCATGATTAAACAATAATTTTCACATGACCTACTTTTCAAATTAGTCTTTACATGAGATGACTTCAAGAAGATTTTACTGTCCATACATGTTCTCAGTATATAATGTAAAGTGTACAAAACAATTTATAGTGACACAATCACAGATACAAAAATTATATTTGGTTCTCTATAAACCTCAAATTTGTTTAACTGTATAAAAACCCTCAATGCCAAATAATAATT
This sequence comes from Macrosteles quadrilineatus, assembly GCF_028750875.1. Lineage (NCBI taxonomy): Eukaryota > Metazoa > Arthropoda > Insecta > Hemiptera > Cicadellidae > Macrosteles > Macrosteles quadrilineatus. The sequence continues at coordinate 98,431,742 of NW_026542597.1, read as the reverse complement.
TCCGACTATAAAAATAGCAGCATATAAAAATGCAATAATTAGATAAACTTTATAAAATTAGTAATATAATCTTAATTCTACATCCCAAAATGAACTGAGACGCTATAAAGTGGTATAGCAGTAAGGGTTGTTAGCGCTGTTGAGCAAAGTTAAACGTATTCACAGAGGTGGTAGAACAATGGATACTCGACCCGGGGCATTGCATTATGGGAGTCCGTAATTATCTGTGTCTCCTGTCCTTTATTCTTTTGATCCTTCCCCACTCGAAAAACCTGCTGCACTGTCTAAATTCACACTGCTCTGGCCTGTATTGATTTTACGAATCTTCAACAGTGGTCAAATCTGGGTCACTGTACACGATTGCTGATTGTTTTGGTGTATTTGGGTTTGGTGAGCAAAACACTATTATTGAATGAAAAGTAAAACTGGTTTATGTGGACAGAGGGTGGATGTAAGGGTAATCAGATTTATCGAAACAGTAAACATTATAAACACCATGTGCTATGTACGACTACTCACATTGGAACCAAAATTAGGTTATGTCTTGCCAAACAGATGTTTTAAAAAGTTATAGTTCTTTTAAATCTATATATATATAAAAGGCAAAGCCCTCACTGACTCACTCACTCACTCACTCATCACTAATTCTCCCACTTCCCATTTACCTAGGAGGCTGAAATTCGGTACACCGATTCTTTGGGCATTAAATAGGAAAACTAAGTAGTTTTCATTCTGATCGGGCTTTCGGGCTCCGCCCCAGTGGCTCTAGAGTTTCCCATGTTAACCTTATGAGTACTCATATTTAAATGGAATTAAAGAATCTTAACAGCTGGTTCAAATAAACAAGTTGATTCTGTGATGTTCAATAGCATTAAAAGAGTTAATAGGTTTACCAACAGGGTGCAGCACTATTATTTTTTTACATTTATGACAACAGCTTGCTACAAAAAGGTGAGTGAGCGTAGCGAACGAACTTCAACCTGGAGGCGAGTTAGCGTAGCGAACGAGCTAACCTGAAGGCAAGTTAGTGCAGCGAACGAGCTCCACTCGTAATACCACCCAACCCGGTACGGCAATCAATAGTTTTATTAATACTTATGAAGTTAAACGGGGCAAAGCCCGCGGGTACAGCTAGTTACTGATAAAACGAGATGAACTCAACATAACTCAACATGAAATGGTCAGTTAGTAGGTGTTACACTTTCCACCCAAAATGAACGGGGGACACATAATGGAACGTTTAATCGTAATTTCGGTAATGATCGGATTTTTCTATTAGACCCTTTGTACAAGAAAAAATCTATACTCTTATCCACATGTTCAAGTTATAGCAAATGGTCAAGTCAACAGTGCTATCGAAACGTCCTATCAGTTATATCAGAACGACCTGAATTTCGTTTAAGGAAAACAGAGAAACAAACTCTAAGCACAACTCTCAGATGGAGTCAGAGCTTGTTACATATTGAGAGACAAACCGATGAAAGAAGAGTGTTGAGAGTGAGCATCTATAGCGACGTGACGTGTCGTCGTTGACGTTCATGCTTTGGTGACGTTTACGTTTGGTGACGCGTGTCGTAACACCACTTACGCACCTTTCTTTTACAGACATCGCCTGTCACATCGTGTGTATTCTTTCCATACATTTGATTCACAGTATAAAACAAAACATCGATTTAATATATCAATATGGAAAACACCAATGTCAATTCAACATACTCACATTTAACAGTTGTAATCCTAAAGATGAGAACGATCTTAAGTAATTTTTTAAATCTAGTTTATGTAGAGTACTTTTTGGTGTCAGCTACAATATCGTTGACATTCCACATATGATTTTTGTAATCAGGCTTTAGACTTTGTATTTGTATTTGCCGTCAATGCCAGTGTAAACAAACATTTAGTAAAATTAATTGTCGTTAGAATAAGGTTTAGCTTTTTTATGAGCCACCATTGTATTCTAGGATGCTAAGCTATAGTCGAAACCGTTTGCCGTTTTACATCACTTCAGGCTAGGCATATAAAGGATCGCGGTATCACATTCAAACCATCGGAGATTCGAACCCGAGACTTTGAGGACCGAATTTCCGCGCTCTCAAACGGACCAGCTCGCATTAGTATGAGTATCCTAAAAATACTTAACCTTGACCAAGTATTTAAAATCTTAAAATTGTTTCCGTAATTTATTTAACAGGCCAAAATAATTCATTAACGCTCGTTGTTACAAGCTAGTTTCCCATCTATAAATAATCAAATGCCGATCCTTATCAATTTATTTTAAAATACGATCAGTGAAAAAAACCAACGTTGTGCGCAACAACTATTTCTCAAAAAACAAAACCTAGTAGTGTATTGAAATCCCTTCACATACAGGGATAAACAATAGTAGTCACAACAACAGACTCGCCCGACCGTGAGTGTACGAGTACTTTCGACTGTTGCGAGCAAATAATTGCAGCTACCCTGTCCATCAGTAGTAGTTGTATTGGCAGGGTTTGTTCATGTCATGTATAAACCCATGAGTGTATTCATTTATAAACAATCAATAAATTGTCGTTAAAAGTAAAAAATAAACACATACTTGGTACCACAACATTTTCAACAACCCTTATCACAGTTGAGCGGTCGTGCATTAATTGCACCAAAGAGATCCTTAATTGCGCCATCCCTCAAAGGGTCCAAAAAAATGTTCCTTAGTTGCGCCCAAGCCAGGTAGGGGTAAGTTACCTTGAGAAGGAATGTCTTCGTTTACGTGTCATCCTAACCTAACCTAACCTAACCCAACCCAACCCAACCTAACCGATTTATTCAATTAAAGAGTTTAAGAGGGCCGCCACTAGGCGCAGTTTAGCAACGTAATAGGTGTTTCCCTTAAGTAGTTGGCGCAATTAATGCCCGCCCAGTAGAGCGGTGGGAGTAAGTACGCTATTTAAAAAAAAATCTCTAAGCTTTGTACCATAATTTGTACAGAAATTGGGGATACACTACTTTTTTAGAGAGTTAAAAGGACTCTAACATACCAAATTTTAATTAAAATCGTTCAAGTAGTTTATGTGAAGATCTGACTTTTTACACTAATAATTTTTTCAAGCATTTTATTGTATAAAAAAATACTTTAAAGGTTCAAACGTTATCCTATACTTTAGTTTAATGTGTCTAGACTCCAGATAAAGGTGATAGAAACTTTGCTCTTGTTTGTTTTGACATGTTTAGTAGGAAATTGGGTGTTTGCGCTAGACTAGACGACAAAGAAACTACCTTATTGAGTCTGCTGAACCAAGATAGCCCGAAGAGCTTTAACTATAAGGAATAATAAATGTGGAGGAGCTCCCATTGAGGCATCACCACAATTATAAAGGGATGCTTAATAATTTAATAGTTTAATGTTGTACAAAGAGATAACTATCATGTTGTTTGTACAGTTTCTACACTTTTGAAAAAAAAGGTTTGAAGTAATCTTATAACAAAAATAATTGAAGAGTAACCATACCAGGGATAGAGCAGTTTTAGTTGAGGAAAGTCTTGTACCGAATAGAGTAAAAATTGATCTGATACGAAATCACAATTTCTAGGGGTTTTCACAGCCTAGAGAAGAGATAAAATTGGCTGTATTTTAAATCTCGAAACAAAGATTTTCATTAAGTCATTTGGGAAATATACGAAAAGATTGTCCAATCGAATCGGTGTAGAATACCAATCAGAAATGAGAAACAAAACCCAAATGTCAATAATCCAATTTTTATATTGATTATTAACAAAAATAATCTTCCAACGCGTCAACTATGAGTGTTATAAATGCAGTTAGACTTTCGGTTGGTACAACCCAAATATACCTGATCCGTCATAAATGTCCCAATCAAAAGCCAATTAATTAATCTACTGTTCGGATTACGCGTGATTGGAACTCACTTGACATTCAGTCATTGCACATAGTTTCGCCAGTCGATCGCGAACCCGTGATATCGTCAATCAAGGGACCCTTCTGACTGCCACCTTTGATTTGATTAATAATGTTCTCAAGCAAATCAACGACGGGGGAACATAACAAAATAGAACACTTCATTGTTTTTGTGATCCGAACCAGCAATGGCCTTCTGGGGACCGTTGATTATAATCATAGAATTATACCCTTACACATTATAAGTCACATGGTGAAGCCAGTGACTCCGATGGGTATCCAGCAATGTCAGGCATATCTGCCCAGGGTGGTACCACATATAAGGTGACTTGTGGTCATTATAGGAGTACCACATTTTAAATAGCGTTCTGGTAATATTTAGGAACAACTACATATGCAATATATTTCGGGTATAGTTAAAAAACTAGACGGACTTTTATTATACAATATTTATACTTTATTCCTGCCTTTAGGCTAGTAAACTGAGTTTCTTATAGAATAGACAATCTTGGAATAATCTTTCATTTTACCAAGTCTTCATGAAGTCTTAGTTATCTAGAAAATACAGCTTGTGCTGCAACGTTTCTGTATTTTTGTTTCTTATGCATTTTAATTAAAATATGCATTACAATATGCAAATAGCGGGTAAAACTCTAAAACCACTCGTAGAAGTTAAGATCCGTATTTTTAAACGTATTTAAACAATTTTTATATTTTGAATTCCAGTTGAAAAGAACTTCTGCATGGTTTGACACAGTCTGTTCCACCAGAACGCACATCAGGGTTAGCTAAACTAATCCTTAGAAAGACACGGACACTCTTTTATTATTCACAATTTCAGGGATTACCTTAAAGCGTTATCATTTCATTCTGTTATAATCATATAAGGTTTATAAGCTTACTAGCTGGCCCGACAGACGTCGTCCTGTCCTAGTGTGGATTTATGTAAAATGCTCGTTCATTTTCAAGATGAGTTCGTTCGCATGGCTCAATCATGTCCTGGTTAAAGTTCGTTCGCTACGCTCACTCACCTTTAGGTTGGAGCTCGTTCGCTGCGCTCACTTGCCTTCAGGTTAGCTCGTTCGCTACGCTAACTCGCCTCCAGGTTGAAGTTCGTTCGCTACGCTCACTCACCTTTTGGTTGCATGTTAGCTGTTATCATAAATTAAAAAAATATAGTGCTGCACCCTGTTGGTAAACCTATTAACTTTTTAATGCTATTGAACATCACAGAATCAGATAGTTTAGTTGAACCAGCTGTTAAGATTCTTTAATTCCATTTAAATATGAGTACTCATAAGGTTAACATGGGAAACTCCATAGCCACTGGGGCGGAGCCCTTTTGACGGATCTGCACCAAACTTCACACAAACCATCCTTGAATAATGCTTAATAATGCCTGAAGGTTTCATTACAATCTGTCGAGCGGTTTCGGAGTCCATAAAGGACAAACATACAAATATACAAACATACAAATATACAAACATACATTGGATTTTATATATATAGATAGATATGGGGGGGGGGGTGGGATTGTGAATATTTGCACGATTAACAAAACGACATTACATGTTTTTCTTTTCTTTTCCATAATGTCAAACCAAAATAAAAACATATTTTGGACGGTTTCAGAAACAACCATGAAAATAAGAAAGACATCTCTTTCGACGAGCTTGGATTTACTGACAGATAATGTTCACTGTCAATTTACGACCTGACAATAGCTTCGTATACAGATTCATCGGAAAGCAAGGATTTTACGTGCCATGGACGCAATTTCTACTTCCGGAGATCCACGTTCAGGTATTGATGTCGCCGATTTACATACATTACATAATTTCAGTATTAAGTGTGTTGAACCTTTGCATACTTAATTTCTAAAGTATCATGGTTTTAATTACCATGTAAACATTAGATGAATCTCTAATATAAAATATATTTGTCTGTTGTATTATCAGTACATTTTCTGACCTTATTCTAAGAAAGTTTGGTAAAGGCTAATCGAGACTATATCGAGGGTATTCTCAAATTATTATCTGTGCTCAATGTACACCTCTATTGATTTTTAAACCTCACAAATACAACATGTACTGATACATTTTTTATCCTTAATATAGGAAAGGTGTCTGAATACCAACCATATAGAAAAGTATTCCAACAAAGAAAGCTTAAACATTATACTAATGTATTCCAGCAGACAAAACACGACACTTCATAATTCATGCAGACTGAAGCAGAATATGAATGAATCATTCATAGTAGTCAGAGCCAGACCACATGTGAATAATAGTGATAGCACAATAATAGGTCACTGGCTTTGGTATGGAAGTAAACCCCACTTTGGGAATGTTGGACAAGATTAGAGTGCTAAATAAATTGAACTTGTGCTCTTGTATGACTCGACCTTATAGTAATGATTTTGTATGTTCGTGAAAGGAAATCAATTTATGAGCTTTTAGAAACTTATAATATCACTTCAACATAAACTCATGAGACGCAATTCTTTGAAGATTAATCGTAACATGAATAATTATATGGAAAATATGAAAACATAAGAAACATTATTAATACATCACAATATTGCCTAACCTAACCTAACTTACTTTTAAGGTAGGGAAATGAACGATAGTAATTATAGGAATAAAAATTACACGAGAAAAGATTATAAAGTAATGATGAATGTAAACGTACGTACCTGTTCAGTGCAAAGTTCAGTGTACTATATTTTTATTAATACCTTCCACCGTTATAGTTCATTTTCAAAATTTATAACCGGAATATTGAAAAGCTTACACATGTTTAGACAAAGGAAAGTCTTCAGTAGGATTGGCTGATGGATTGACACAAGAGATTTGTTTACAACTTTACCAAGAAACATGAAACATCAATAATTTTTGCTGGCAGAGAATAAGTGGACATTGTTTGCATGAAACTGGTTATTTCAATACCTCAATATTTGTAGTAAGTAATATGTAGATTAAAAAGTCTATAGTATTGTATAGGTAGTCTAAATTTAAATAGTTAACTTCTCTACCGAGTCAGTACTAGCTTACAGTGTACATAACTCAAATACAATCGGCGGTTTTGGAGCTAAAAGTATTTCAATGTCTACATCCCTTCCCATTATAGAATCGATCACAACTGGACACTTCCCGCTCTCAACTACAAAACCAACTTTTATTCAGAGAGTCAAATAATTTTCCTGACACAGTATTTTTATCACCATAAATTATTTATGTTACAAAATAAATTTCTTCAGGATCAAAACCTTTTGTATTTAAGAGGTTCAAATTTAAGAATTATATATTTTTTAAAGCTCTACTAGACAAATTTACTAAAAATATTTTACTCTTATAGCTGACACTAATACACCCATTTTATTTTTTTACACAGACTAAGATTTTGTTGAATTTTGGTGTTGCAAAACTTTGCTCAAATTTAAAAATTGGTTAAAAAATACAACTTTCACTAAAATATTCCACCCCGCCACAATACAATTGGCAAACACCGTCAATGAAGTAATTCAGTTAACCCATTAAAGCTAATATAAGTCATAATAAAGATTTTTATGAAGTAAGTATCCGTCACAGTAGTTGTATAAAGTTAGGTCGTAAATATCCGTTACAATTAATTGTTTTGGTACAAAGTGAAGTCAATTAAGTTTACAAACCAACAAAATATGAAAACAATGTACGTAGCTTATTTTAACACACAAACAAGTTCAGCCTACTAAGAGTATTACAGATGTAACTACAGACGCAGGGAGGCTACACAGCATGCATCACGTGGTGTGAGGAGGTGATACAAAGAAGCCATGAATGCGACATCGATCTCTACCACAAGTGCGGTGAAGGTAGAGAGATACACGGGATGTACAGCATTCACCTCAGAGCGATACTAAGAGTATTACAGATGTAACTACTACAGACGCAGGGAGGCTACACAGCATGCATCACGTGGTGTGAGGAGGTGATACAAAGAAGCCGTGAATGCGACATCGATCTCTACCACAAGTGCGGTGAAGGTAGAGAGATACACGGGATGTACAGCATTCACCTCAGAGCGATACTAAGAGTATTACAGATGTAACTACAGACGCAGGGAGGCTACACAGCATGCATCACGTGGTGTGAGGAGGTGATACAAAGAAGCCGTGAGTGCGACATCGATCTCTACCACAAGTGCGGTGAAGGTAGAGAGATACACGGGATGTACAGCATTCACCTCAGAGCGATACTAAGAGTATTACAGATGTAACTACAGACGCAGGGAGGCTACACAGCATGCATCACGTGGTGTGAGGAGGTGATACAAAGAAGCCGTGAATGCGACATCGATCTCTACCACAAGTGCGGTGAAGGTAGAGAGATACACGGGATGTACAGCATTCACCTCAGAGCGATACTAAGAGTATTACAGATGTAACTACAGACGCAGGGAGGCTACACAGCATGCATCACGTGGTGTGAGGAGGTGATACAAAGAAGCCGTGAATGCGACATCGATCTCTACCACAAGTGCGGTGAAGGTAGAGAGATACACGGGATGTACAGCATTCACCTCAGAGCGATACTAAGAGTATTACAGATGTAACTACAGACGCAGGGAGGCTACACAGCATGCATCACGTGGTGTGAGGAGGTGATACAAAGAAGCCGTGAATGCGACATCGATCTCTACCACAAGTGCGGTGAAGGTAGAGAGATACACGGGATGTACAGCATTCACCTCAGAGCGATACTAAGAGTATTACAGATGTAACTACAGACGCAGGGAGGCTACACAGTATGCATCACGTGGTGTGAGGAGGTGATACAAAGAAGCCGTGAATGCGACATCGATCTCTACCACAAGTGCGGTGAAGGTAGAGAGATACACGGGATGTACAGCATTCACCTCAGAGCGATACTAAGAGTATTACAGATGTAACTACAGACGCAGGGAGGCTACACAGCATGCATCACGTGGTGTGAGGAGGTGATACAAAGAAGCCGTGAATGCGACATCGATCTCTACCACAAGTGCGGTGAAGGTAGAGAGATACACGAGATGTACAGCATTCACCTCAGAGCGATACTAAGAGTATTACAGATGTAACTACAGACGCAGGGAGGCTACACAGCATGCATCACGTGGTGTGAGGAGGTGATACAAAGAAGCCGTGAATGCGACATCGATCTCTACCACAAGTGCGGTGAAGGTAGAGAGATACACGGGATGTACAACATTCACCACAGAGCGATACTAAGAGTATTACAGATGTAACTACAGACGCAGGGAGGCTACACAGTATGCATCACGTGGTGTGAGGAGGTGATACAAAGAAGCCGTGAATGCGACATCGATCTCTACCACAAGTGCGGTGAAGGTAGAGAGATACACGGGATGTACAGCATTCACCACAGAGCGATACTAAGAGTATTACAGATGTAACTACAGACGCAGGGAGGCTACACAGCATGCATCACGTGGTGTGAGGAGGTGATACAAAGAAGCCGTGAATGCGACATCGATCTCTACCACAAGTGCAGTGAAGGTAGAGAGATACACGGGATGTACAGCATTCACCTCAGAGCGATACTAAGAGTATTACAGATGAAACTACAGACGCAGGGAGACTAAACATGCATCACGTGGTGTGAGGAGGTGATACAAAGAAGCCATGAATGCGACATCGATCTCTACCACAAGTGCGGTGAAGGTAGAGAGATACACAGGATGTACAGTATTCACCTCAGAGCGATACTAAGAGTATTACAGATGAAACTACAGGCGCAGGGAGGCTACACAGCATGCATCACGTGGTGTGAGGAGGTGATACAAAGAAGCCGTGAATGCGACATCGATCTCTACCACAAGTGCGGTGAAGGTAGAGAGATACACGGGATGTACAGCATTCACCTCAGAGCGATACTAAGAGTATTACAGATGAAACTACAGGCGCAGGGAGGCTACACAGCATGCATCACGTGGTGTGAGGAGGTGATACAAAGAAGCCATGAATGCGACATCGATCTCTACCACAAGTGTGGTGAAGGTAGAGAGATACACGGGATGTACAGCATTCACCTCAGAGCGATACTAAGAGTATTACAGATGAAACTACAGGCGCAGGGAGGCTACACAGCATGCATCACGTGGTGTGAGGAGGTGATACAAAGAAGCCATGAATGCGACATCGATCTCTACCACAAGTGTGGTGAAGGTAGAGAGATACACGGGATGTACAGCATTCACCTCAGAGCGATACTAAGAGTATTACAGATGAAACTACAGACGCAGGGAGGCTACACAGCATGCATCACGTGGTGTGAGGAGGTGATACAAAGAAGCCGTGAATGCGACATCGATCTCTACCACAAGTGCGGTGAAGGTAGAGAGATACACGGGATGTACAGCATTCACCTCAGAGCGATACTAAGAGTATTACAGATGTAACTACAGACGCAGGGAGGCTACACAGCATGCATCACGTGGTGTGAGGAGGTGATACAAAGAAGCCGTGAATGCGACATCGATCTCTACCACAAGTGCGGTGAAGGTAGAGAGATACACAGGATGTACAGCATTCACCTCAGAGCCATAGTACGGCACAGCTGATGGAACAGCTGATAATTAGCCTAATAGCAGATAATATACTGCAATTTTTTTTACCTTGAAATATAACGGACTCTGTTACAGGACATATTGTTTTGGGGTTGACCTTTGGGTGCAGTAGTAGACACATTCTATATAGACTATCTTTAGCCACTTGTTTTGGGAAAAAAAATAAAAAAAAACATCGTTGAGTGAGCGACTTTTTGAGCCTGCTTTAGTGTAAACTTCTTATTTCTGCCTCAGTTTTACCAGCTTTCATGGTTTGTGTGACATACAATGATGCGGTATATAATAAGTTGTTCATTCAGTTTGACTTGGTTAAAAAGATGGCGTTTCGACAGAAATCCGTATTATACAATGGTGCATGTCGGAGGCTTAATTCTCTGTCTATTTTACTCTAGAAATGTCTTCAACTTTAACATACAAATTTTCTAACCATAGAAAAATAATTCTAAATTGTTTCCAGTCATAAAGTCGAATGTATGTGTGTAAAACTAATAATGATTCAAACGTTTACCTCAATGTATGCCGGATACACATTTAGTAGAGAAAGATGGTTTTTATATGAAGAATTTATCTGGTTTTAAACAATCATGAACTTAATGGACTAAGACAAGATGAATCGTAATTTTACTTGTTAAACCAATAGAGTCATTAATTCACAATAGTTCGTATCATTTTAGGTTCTGACGAACCGGAATAGACAACACATTTTATCTCTTCAACAAATGTAGTTGCATTACTAAATCAGTTTCCTAGATAAAACAAACAATGTTTGTAATTAAGTTAAAATGCAAGCTCGCTTAGAATACAGTAAAACTAAATGAAACCGATTTAATACCAGTATTATTCGTGATTATATTCAACTGGACCTAAACAAATAAACACCGACATCACAATTAAGACCAAGAAACAGGAAATTGGTTTTGGCATTAATTGCAATTTAAATCGGTCCGGTGGAACGGCATCTCTAATTGGACTGTAATTTGTAAAAAGAGACGAGCTTTTGGAGTTGCCGACTTTAATCAGCTCTATCGGCGAGTATGCATTACTGTTATTTACAATTGATTTCAACGCAGCTTTTGTGAGAAACAAACTGTAGTAGGCTTTTAGCTAGGGTGTTTTAAGAGCAGATAAAGTCATACAAGCCTGAGAGTTATTGTAAGACTAAATGAATTATAAAAAAACCTGAGAGTTAGTTTGCATTTTTATACGAGTAAATACGTTGACCTGCAGCTAATATGGGGACAGAATCATAAAAGATATATTGTTTGTCAAGATTTGAACCCGAATCTTCAGGAAAAGAGTATACTAACTACAACAATAGTTTATAGTCATTATCAGCTGTGAAACAAGAGTGTCTAGTTTCGCTAGTCTGTGTTAATTCACTGAAGTAAGTACTTTGCAACCTAACACTGAATTCAATTTCGATTCTATTTGAATGCATATTGCATTACTCGTGAACTTTAACATAGATTTTAAGATTACGTAGAACATTTAAAGGACTAACTACATCAAACATTGTTCATACAATATTAAATAAACTTATAATAAATTACGTTTGGGGAACAATTGTTGGTTGAATTAATAGTTATTTGTGTAACTAGTGTGCGGAGTGGGCAAGAGCAGCAAAGGCACTTTGCACTCGCGTTGACATTTTATTTTTCCTACAGTTACTGTAAATCGTATACATAATTAGTCTTTCAAACACAATACAACACGTTTTAAGGTAAGCTTAAATCTAAGCGTTCAACGAAATGGGAAACGCTGCATAAGCTGATCGTAGAGTTAATAGTGTTGCCAACTTAATTTAAAACGTACACGTATTAAGTGGCTAATAAGGCCACACGGTTTTGTGTTGTTTGGTTAAAATACTGTAGTGCGTAAAAAAAATGAGTGCGGAAAAAAACGAGTGCGGCAAAAGAAAATGAGTGCAGAAAAAGTAAGTAAATGCAGCCACTAGCTAATTTGCGTGCTATTATCAGTGCAAGGAAAACCCACTTTGTCAGGTAACCGTAGGAAAAATAGGTTTCTACACAAACGCTTTTGTTGACAACTATAACACTTAATAAGAAATATTGTTTGCTAATTATATCAGAAACCAATATGTAAAACGTTTGTCGAGCTGTCCGCCATAATGACCCGTAATTAGACAAATGTTTGTTTATGGTAATGCTAGAATGTCATCAGAGCCGGGCTCTCGACCAATGCAAATTGTGACATGTCCGGTCGCCAATACAGTGGATCGATCTGCCTCGACTAAATGTTAAATAATTAAAACAAACTCTCCAATTATACAGCTTGGGCATGTCCGGGTTTTATAAACTGCAAACCTCATAGTCAGGACTAGTAAGTTCGTGAACAATATGATAAAACTATTGTATTTAATCAGTATCTTATTTAGGGATTGAATGCGTACATAACATCAATGCCAAGAAGGCTGGGTTGAATCGCTTACAATATTGTAGCTTTGCATCATACTATAATAACTCGAAGAGACAAAGAAGTAAGCTTTCATATACAGGAATAACAATGACTACATCTTTAACAAAACATGCATCTTTTGTGGTAAGTTCAAGCTTTCTTTTTTTACCACTACACACAACACAATACACCCATTTTACATCATGTTTTGTTTTAGGTTTATTTCATTCAAGCAGGATTTCATAAAATATTTTGTATTAAATAAATAAATGAATAAACTTACCAAACAGAATAACTAGTGAAATATTCAGAACTAACCTGAAACAGAAAAATATAAATTAGTATGTACTTATGTATATGCTACATTTAAATGCCTGAATGCAGGCACACAGCAACACTGTAGCTCATTATTTCAGACAGCAAGAAACGAGTTTATTTTACGAATGAAGATACATGAGTAAAAAACTTCTTATCATCCTGTTAAGCTTGTTCCCTTCTTATGCAAGGTATGCAAAATCGTCAAAAGACTCAACAGTAAAATAACAAAATTGTCTAGCGAAATATAAAACTGTCTGTGTGAGTGTAAATATTCTTCGTAACAAAATAATGCCTTTTGTAAAAATAACAATTTGTGAAGAGTCTGCAACAGTTTGAGGTCTCCGGGTTGCAAGGTGATAAATCCAGTGGTTATGACACACCCTGTATGTTGGCTTTACGACCCAATATACCGGTGTTATCAAACCTCCGTCTTGAATGGCGGGGAACATTCCTAGAATTGGCGGGAAAATTAGTGCGAGATCTGAGTGTGCAACTTTATAGGCAATAACTGCTGGTTATTTTTCACATTCCAAGCAATTATTAAACGCAAAACAACGTTTGCAGTTTTCCTAGTTTCAAGAATTGGTTGATTACTTTTATTGAATTAACTTTTTTGAGGTAACGTATGTGTGACTAACATACAAACACCATCTAGAACGTAAGGAAACTGAAACCTTAAAGGTAACTCAACTACCTAAACATGAAATAAATTTGCCCTTTCGGTAGCTTATTGTTTTGAAAGTAGTACTTGAAACACCACGTAATTTACCGACTCTGAGACCCATGAGAAAAAAGTATACAGCGTATAACTCCAATCACCACAGACGATTCAAGTAGGAAAAATCACAATCATTTTGCATATAAACTGGAACATCAAGTATCAACATAGAGTGAACCCCTATAAAAAAGTAATTTCTGGCCATATATGGCCATATCAAAATTCCATATATGGTTTTATAAAGCCATATATGGTTTTTATGGCCATATATGGAAGCAGATATGGCCAGATGTGGTTATATCCATATATGGTGGTGTCCATATATGGTCATATATGTAGTCTATATATGGAATTATTGGCCATATATGGCCATACTTGTTTTCTATATATGAAATGATTGTCCATATATGGCCATACATGTTTTCTATATATGAAATTATTGCCCATATATGGCCATAAATATCCTCCATATATGGAATCATGGTCTTTATATGGCCATATATGACTCCCAGGTATGGAATTAAATTACTCATATACGGAATAATAATTTTCCATTTATGCTCATGTATAAATGAGTTTTTGACAATAACTGGAATTATTATAAGGAATTGTTGCCACATTTGGATTTTGTAACTGGACTCCCAAACACTTCTTATAATATATATAATACTATAAATCTTAAAGTTTGTGAGTTTGTGTATTTTCTTGTTGCTCTCGCAAGCACAAACTACTGAACTGATTGAGTTGAAATGTGGTACAGTAGGGGGGCAGATAATATAGGCATTTCTCATTTAAAGTAATTAGTAGTAAAGTAATAAAGTATCCAGATTTGAACCCAGATGACAAAATCCTGTACATACATCTATTGTACAATTTTATTATAACGCAACAAAATCTTAAAACTGACGTATAATTTTAAAATTGTAAGTGTAGTAGGCCTAAATAAAGAGAATATTATATTAATAATTAATTAATTGTACCTTTGCCATCAAACAGCTGCAAATATCTATGTCACGTAGTTAGGCTATATTAATAATAACATTCTTCAAATGACATAAAATGTCTAAGAAAATCTTGTTTTACGAGACCAAATACAGCTTCTCTTATTCGTAATGGGTTTTGTTAAGACATCTGATATGAAGCGGTTGTGGTGTAGTGGTTAAAGGGGTAGACTCCCACGCTGGAGTCCCGGGTTCGAATCCCAGTCGGCTACTTAAAAATTTTGTTTTGAAAATTTTAAAATCAAAAATTTTTATTATAGTTTTAATGCATAGTTTATACGATTTAATGTGAAAATATGTTTAATTGTAATTTTTTTTATTTATTTATATATTTTTTATTAAAAAATTTCCATATATGGGGGATTCCATATATGATCATATCTGGTTATATTTGGTCCAAAACCAAATATAACCAGATAAAAAAATTTTTATATGGCCATATATAAACTTTTTCATAAGGGAAAGTGTTTCATCATTAACATCAATCCTTGATTTCTTTGTCAAATAAACGATGTGTTATCTGTTGTGTATATCTTTTAACACTGACTATGTTTAAGTATTTCGAAGCACAAAAGTCAACACAGCGGCGGCGAGGTGGCTGCATCAGCAATCCACCCCACAGTCCCCAGACGAAGCACAGGATTTATGCTAGTGCACTGCCACTGTCCAATGCATAAGTCATGTCTCCGCTTCGTCCAAGTCAGCTCTCACCACTGGGTCAAACTTGTGACACGGCACTCATCAACTTGAAGCAAAAAATAACGCTTTCTTGCTGGTAGTCATCATAATATTTTACAGACGTATTTGGATTTATCGTAAGGTTTATTTGGTAATTGATCACCTCGCTCTAATTTGAAAGGATATATTAATAATAACTTGAGATAACGAAGTGAATATTTAAAACTTAAACACCGAGTTACGTCAATGACCATTTTGTAAATATTTCTATAAAAAGTTTGTAACAATCTTTTATTCGACGCCTCAAAAGTGCTAGTCGAGAAACAAGTATGAAATACTGTGTTGTCATTTAAACAATGTACACCTTACCAAAAACGTACATAAATGTAAAAGCAATCACTAAAGAATCTCCAATGATAATACTCATCGAGTGATAATAATAACAACCCTCTCCGTTAGTAGACTAAAACTTTTTAGCAAAATCCTAACGAAAAATAAAACTATTTTCAATCTTTATTTATTTGCCAGGACGAGTACCTGATTTATTTGGACTTCTGGGTAGCCAATAAAAAATAGAAGATCGCCGAGCCGTGTGTTCCGATTGTTGGAACCAACTAATTGCTGACGGATTGTTGGCAGCTCTGTTGTAGGTAATCATTACCAATCGCCCAACCACGCTCCGCTGCTTCACCAATACGTCTCTCGACAAATTGGAGTTTATGGCGTGCTTTCGGGAAAACAGCTGATCAAGAGCTTTTATTTATTTATTGTCCTTAATCTATTTAGTTTGACCGTCTCAATTGATCACAAATCCATGGGAGAAGGTTTGGTTTTTCATGTAAAAATTAGGATTTGGAATTTTTTTACATGTATTATTTTCGATTAAATATATTTTGTTGTTACATTGACGTTTAAAATAGGGGTGGCTATCATATCTCTACGTCACGTCTTGGTTCTGCATTTAGGTAAAATCAATAAAATTTGATCAAATAGCAAACTTGATTGGCAAAAACTAATTTCCTGTGGGGAGTTTACTACTTTTATGACACTCACGGTAAGACCTGATCGATGATCACCTGTTAACATTTTTAACAATAAAACAAAAAAAACAACAAGCAAAACTATCAAAGTTTTTAGTACTAGTTAAACAAAAATTAATGTTTATTACCCTAATTTAAGATAAATTTTTTAAGTTATGAATACAATTAAGACTTGAGATCGTTATTAATGTGGAGTAATTTGATGTTTGAACAGTATGGACCTATACAGTGCACAGAGATACCCGCATGCCGCCTCACAGGGTCTAACTACCCCTATACCCATACCAACCCCCATACCCATACCAACCCCTATACCCAACGGCTTGCCTTTAACGTGACTATAGTATGCTAGAATAATAATTTTTCAAGTGTAAACTTAAAAAATATATGTATAATTTGGTTAAAATGTTTTTTTTTATAATCAATCATAGAGAATATCTGAAAAAATTATTCATTTAATATACATGTATATTTGCATTGATTTTTTTATCCATAACAACTAAGTTCGAATGGAATTTCATTTAACACACAAACTCACTCAGACAAAACGAATCGGTTTCAATCGGACGATGTAAAAACAATCGAGTCAATCTACATATAAACATCCTGGTTTGAAAGCGGAACAATCTATACAACTGAAATGTGTAAATGTATACTCTCTTATATATATGCCATCTCTATGGACAGTTTGAGCCAATTTTAAGGTATATTTTTCGTCCGGTATAGGCAAAGAGCTTTTAATTGATAAAAAAAATCAATATCAGTACGTTCAGAAATAGAATAAACATGAGGCGTTTTACAACAGGATTAAAGATCACGAAGCATAGATTTTTTTAAACCGATATAATCAATAAAGTCAATTACATCTGACAGTTCTTTTTACTGATGCTTTCCGTTGACTCAATAACTACAAGCTAACGAGTACAACTTATATTATTATACGGAACCGCATCTATTGCCGCAGAAAGTCACAACAAACTCGTCAAGAGTGTTAGTTCCGCGCGGGCAGTCAGTTCTTGTCAGGATGCGCACCGTGAGTTTCAATTGCTGTATTTGGAGCACTCTCAAGCCGCGAGCGCGGGAGAGACTTTCGCTCGAAACTTTACATCGCGAGTGGACTACGACTCCAGCTGTTCAAATGAGTATCAGTAACTAAACAACTTTGAGTCAATGGTTTACGGTTGCTATCTTGTTTAAGGTCAACGATATGCATTTCGATCTTAAATAATTCTAAAAGAGGGTTATTATTACCAATTGAGCTACTGCCGCAAACTAGGTGTGTATTTTAACCCAAATATGAGTGAAGGATTAGTGTAGATTAAGTGAGATGATCTGTGTAGTTTTTGACTAAGATCAGCTGTTTCATTAGTCAGGATTGTTTATTTAAAACGCAATGATCACGAACAGCTGAGTCCAGTTTCGAACGTTAAAAAAAACTACTGACTTATCTCAGGATCAATACGGCAACCTTAACTGTATCCAATCTTATCTAGAAGTTGATTGACGACTTTATGTGCTTTATCCAGGACTGATTTAAGTATACGCCATCTTAGTTTGACAAAAATATTGATTATTGGGTATAAAGAAGGAAATGTGTCTGTTTAACTCTTTAAACTGTTTAACCGGTCACAATTCTCAATACACAAAGAACCACATATAAAAGGTTACGAACGTATAAAGAACCCACATTTACCATAAACCCCATATTTTCAGTTATTTTACGAGCACATGTTTTAGTCGAAGAGTCCAATCCGACCTTGGACTTTTGTGTTTCCTCAGATTGTGACCAGCTGTAAACATAACTCTGAACCGAACCTATTTTACGACCAGAAGACAAATCAGCCAAATACCTCTTCACTGCAGTAGTCAAAACTATGATTACAATATGTGTTTGACATCGGAATTTGTGGTTTATTTGTCCCTCTAAAAGAAAGAAATAAGGTCAGGGTTCATGCGTTTGATGCATGAACATCAAAACATATTTCCAAATTTTAAAAATAAGAAATCTTTTAGTATCCTAAGCTAATAGTTAGTAATGCATACGCGTAAATAATATATGCCTAATAATCTTCTATTAAAAAAAAAAAAAAATACACAATGATGTGGACAAAATATTCTCTTCTGTTATTTTACGTCAAATAATGCAGTATGTGCTTAACTTTTTGATTTCAATACCTTTTGGTATACGCTGTGGCAAAAATCATGTTTCATTTAGTTGCAAAAGTTTTAAAATCGATAAAATAATAAAATTTAAACATTTAGCAGCCACATTCTAAATATACAGAAAACAAATCATAAAATTTGTCTTTCCCCCTTTATAAAAATGACAAATATCTCTAAAATGTATGATGTTACAAAATAACGTTTTCACCAAAGAAAAACTAAGACTTTCAGAAAACTAAGAAAAATTAAGACACATTTCATGTAGTGTTTCGACGAAGTATCTTGGTTTAAAAATCCTTTTTTTTATGTCCAACAAAAATACAAACCCAGCAAATACATCGTCGTCTTGTTTGTCTGATGACGCGCTCAATTCGTCTCCAGCTTCTCAGCACTTGTACCTTGTTACCAAAGGCACTGCGTATTATATGGTATTTCTATAGATTCAGCTTCAATGGTACCATCTCAACTTAAAAATACGTATAATAATATTGAGCTATTCGTTGCTTTTCGTAAAAAATGTATAATTAAATACTCCTTTCTGATCAAGCGAAACGAGTACAGAACATTAGAGGAATTAAAATGTTCTTTTCCACCGATAGAGTTTTCCACAGATTAAATAGAACAAAGTATCCAGCATTAATTTGAACTTCGAACAGAAAAACATTGAATAAATCTCCAAAAATATCTTAGAATTGCCATTTTAACCTTTTAAAGCGTTTAAAGATTTTTACCCAAATGAGAAAAACATCGGAACAGAGTAAATTCGCGTCAGTAGCCAAGGATTGTTAGACTGTTAAACGGTGCACTGGTCTGAACACAGTCAGAAATAAGTATTGGAAAACGTCTAGCAGTCATTAGCAGGATCGAACACGCAAATTCACCGAGGAAATGTAACAATTGAGGACGCTATTTGCTGTAGCTATTGTAATAGCTATTACTTTCTCCCCCTATACCATAGTATATGGAGAAAGTATTGTTTTCGTCAAAATTTTCGAGTTTGAGTTTTGAGTGGATATATCCGTTTTGGGTCCCCCTGGACCCAAAAAAGTGGTTTTCAAAGTGATGTCTGTGTGTGTGTGTGTGTGTGTCTGTGTGTCCGTGTGTCTGTGTGTCTGTGTGTCTGTGTGTCTGGATGTGTACAGAGCTAGGGACTACACCTGTGGTCCGATTTCGATGAAATTTGGTATGTAGGTTCTAATCCATAGTATCTCCAGGCGTTTTTTTCATTTTTTTGAAATTTTGATTTTTAATGGGGATTTTCCCATAAAAACCCATAAAAAACTGGAAAAATCGGATTTTCTCAAAAATGGCCCGAACGATTTTGATAAAAATGTAGTATGTTGTAGCCCTTTAAATTCTCAACAAAATGGTACAAATCCCATTTCTGTAAAAATTACGGTTCAAAAGTTATGGTAAATTATGTCATTTTCCCATAAAAACCCCATAAAATAACGAAAAATAGGATTTTAGAAAAAAATCCGGTTTTATTTTAACATAGTATGTTATGGTCCTTAAAATGTTGATAGTTTTTTCATTTTTAAAATTTTTTTTTTTTTTAATGGGAATTTTCCCATAAAACCCCATAAAATAACGGAAAAATAGGATTTTCCCAAAAACGGCCCGAACGATTTTGAGAAAAATGTTGTATGTTATAGTCCTTTATATTCTGAACAAAATGGTACAAATCCCATTTCTGTAAAAATTATGGTTCAAAAGCTATTGTAAATTATGTTATTTTCCCATAAAACCCCATAAAATAACGGAAAAATCCGATTTTTACAAAAATGGCCCGAAAGATTTTGATAAAAATTTAGTATGTAGTCCTTTAAATTGTGAACAAAATTGTATAAATCCCATTTCCGTATATTTACTCTCACCGCTTACACATGATAAAGGTTGTTGACAAACTTATGGGAGAAAGTATGTGTCAGAATGCTGATACCGTTTATTTACCTTAGAAGTGTAGTAAGGGCGTTTTTACATCACGCAGGTGAATGTTGTACAACGAGCGGAAGCGAGTTGCATAATTTACCTAAGTGATGTAAACACGCTCTTGTGTAACGTGTAACGTAAGAGATTTTACCTGACCCGACAATATACAGGAGGTTACGAACAATATTTTTCATTATCCATTTCACTCATCTTCTAACAGTAACGTTCATTTACAAACAAAAGCTAGGTTAGGAAAATTCTTCAAAACATAACAATAAAATTCAAGCGCACAGGTGATTTCTAGCGTTGAATGTCGTTGGCTCCATAGAGGTATATTTTTAAGTTAAGCTCTCAATGTTATTTAAATGGGTATTATTACCTCACCGAGTAAGTTTTTTTCAACTTTACATCACTCGAGAAGTAAAGAAGTTGTATACACCACGCTTGGGATAGGGAAGTTTAACATGGCGGGTTAGGTAAATAGATTTAACATTTGCAAAAGACATTTAACTATTTTATAGACGTTTAGATTCACCTACTTTTCAAATCGAGTGTTATTGCATCTTACGTTGAGGCTACAACACAAATGTTTCAACAATTTAGTGTTAAACTGTTTCTGTTCTTGCGTTTCACCAATTAGTCCAGGAGCTGAGGGGGGTTGAGCATGCATGAAAGTAGTACGCAATGTTATTGCTGATTATTGTAATATGGACTGTGGTGATCAAAATTACGTATGTCGCCTATTTCAAAAGTGGTCGATAAGGTGGGGGGGAGGGGGCAAACATGGCGGTTTGCGCTGATAGTTAAAACGCTGATAGTTCGAAAACGGTAAAAGATAGAACATCGGTTAAAACGTCGTTGTAATCCTAAAAATGTGGACAATAATAATAGTTATTGGGTCCGAGGTCGTATCTCTATAAATAAACAAGTTATCGTATAAAATATGTAAAAATGGACTTTTCGTGTAGTTTTTTGACCGAAAGTAGAATTAATTTGTGAGTGTCGCAAAGAAGTAATATCAAATATCTTTGCTGATAGTTGTAATATGGACTGTGGTGATACAAAATACGCATGTCGCCTACTTTTCAGGTGGTCGAGAACTTGGGGGGAGGGGGGCAAAGATGGCGGAACGCGCTATACATCGAAATGACTGTAGCTCGAGAACGGTACGAGATAGGACATCGGTTAAAACGTAGTTTTAATCCAAAAAATATTACCAATAGAAAAGGTCATTGGGTAAAAAGTCGTATCTTAACTAATAAAAAAGTTATAACAATAATAAGTTTAACAAAATCTACATCGTACAGCTATTTTTTTCGAAAATCGTATGGATTGTTGATAAATAATAGTGTAATTACTTAATTACTCGGCTAAATATTAACTAGATGCATTTTCTTATAAGAAAAAAATATATTATTACGAATACATATGGTTTAAAATGTAAAACACGGCCTCCAAACGCCTTGGGGTTCGTCCGTTAGGTTGCGTTATAATTGCTGCTGTTTTTAAAATAATGATTGCTTGTATTTTGTATTTCATTATACACTGAGTATATAAATGAAATAATGATAAATAAATAATCAAACAAATAAGATAATAATTAAATATGAAATATAATATATAGTAGTTTAATTCCATTGTAAATATAAACACCATAAACTTTAAATTTCTTGACCGCTCTCATGCATTAATTATATATAGATGTATATACATTTGTATCAAAGAAAATATTTACAATTTTTTATTTGTATTACAGGTGCTAAGAGAAATTAAAAAGGTACTGTACCTATTTAAATTCAACAAATAATATGAACAACCAGTGTAATTGTTATGGATAGAATGAAGAGATTTGCCGTATTTTTTATTATAAGGTATTTACTTTTGTAGTAATGTTTTTTATTTCATATAACTGTATTAAATAAGAATCTGTTACATAATCATATTGTAATAACCTACAACATTATAATAATTAAAATTGTATTTGTAGTGGTAGTCTGTATTATGCATTTGATTGCGGCGAAACCCCAAGTATTATATGTAGTTTGGAGGCCGTGTTTTACATTTTAATCCAAATGTATTCGTAATAATATATTTTTTTCTTATAAGAAAATGCATCTAGTTAATATTTAGCCGAGTAATTAAGTAATTACACTATTATTTATCAACAATCCATACGATTTTCGAAAAAAATAGCTGTACGATGTTGATTTTGTTAAACTTATTATTGTTATAACTTTTTTATTAGTTAAGATACGACTTTTTACCCATGACCTTTTCTATTGGTAATATTTTTTGGATTAAAACTACGTTTTAACCGATGTCCTATCTCGTACCGTTCTCGAGCTACAGTCATTTCGATGTATAGCGCGTTCCGCCATCTTTGCCCCCCTCCCCCCAAGTTCTCGACCACCTGAAAAGTAGGCGACATGCGTATTTTGTATCACCACAGTCCATATTACAACTATCAGCAAAGATATTTGATATTACTTCTTTGCGACACTCACAAATTAAGTCTACTTTCGGTAAAAAATCTATACGAAAAGTCCATTTTTACATATTTTATACAATAACTTGTTTATTTATAGAGATACGACCTCGGATCCAATGACCATTATTGTTGTCCACATTTTTAGGATTACAACGACGTTTTAACCGATGTTCTATCTTTTACCGTTTTCGAACTATCAGCGTTTTAACGCATAGCGCAAACCGCCATGTTTGCCCCCTCCCCCCCACCTTATCGACCACTTTTGAAATAGGCGACATGCGTAATTTTGATCACCACAGTCCATATTACAATAATCAGCAATAACATTGCGTACTACTTTCATGCATGCTCAACCCCCCTCAGCTCCTGGACTAAATCGACCTCCGACAGTGTTGTGTTTAGGTAAACACTGGCGAAGCTATTTTGGTTCACTACTCTTTACCGATAACGTTTATTTCACTTCGTCGAACGCAGATGCATACATTACAGAACAAGTTTTGTACTAATAGAACTTATCAAGCCAATTATTGAAATATGCATTGGCAAAAAATTAAGAGATTAATTTTAAGCAACATTCGTCCAACTTCCAAGACGAAAAAAGAAACAATATCCGAACGAAATTATGTATAGTACTTGCAAAACACCATACAAAATCCTGATTGCTACCTAAAGCACAGATACGGTCTTCATAGTTGAAAAGATTCTCCTCACCATATAATTTAATCACAGAATAATTCAATTTGGTTTTATTTAGTTTAGTTTTGGGGTTTATGTTTAGCTCTTGGAATTTTTTATCATCATCTTAAAGTAATTTGAAAAATTTACTAGTTCTACAAATAATTAATTGATTTATTTGTTGGAAATGTAAAAATGTTTCTTCAACTTTATTGATTAACTAATAAAGAAATTGGTAGAAAAATATTATTAAATAGAGGTGAAAAAAATGTAAGTAAAGTATAGAAGTCAGGAATCAAAATTATTTAGGTAAATTAACTGTGGAAATGTTGAAGAATAAACAAAAAAATAAATGTATACTATTCAAAACATAGGACTGAGTCCAGCTGCTGTTATGCAGTCTTTTGGTGCTCTCACCACACTATGGTTGTATTGTTTGCAGTTTTTCAGTCATTCATCCTACACTAAATAAAGACAATATAAAAAACTTACGGATAAATCAGTTTCTTGCAGATCAGACGTAGCTTCCGCGATATTCAAATGCCATACTTAGCATATAGATTACGAGCGGTTCGGCCGCGTACAAGATAACTTGCAGTTTAAATTTCTCCTCAGTTTATTGATTCAATCTAAAATTCACTGAGATGTTCAGAAAAAGAAAATGTCAAAACTTCTCGTGAAGGGTTGAGGTCTATTTATTTTTTAACCGATTCCCCGACGGAAAGTTTCTCTTGACCTGGTTCATCTTGGAGAGTTTATTGAGGAAATTGGTGCAACTTTAGTCATAGGTTGGATTTGGAAACTATAATTGACAAATTTATACCATAAATATAAACTTTTTATATGAACTGCATTATTGAAATACGAGATATCATGAATGAAGAACCGTACAGAGTTTTTTATGTATGGTTTTTGACTTTGTAGGGTACTAAAAAAGCTCAACGCAGTTCCAATAACAAGCAATTCACATTTTGTAATAGCTATTTTAGAAGTGTACCCCCAAAATGTTGATTATTATAAATTAACATTTGTACTGATTGTCTTAGCTATTAACTCTGAGCTAATCATCATTGGTTACACATCGATTAAACAAGGAAACAAAATTATCTGGTCATAATAAAAATAAAATCACTACTTAGGTCAACAAAAGAGAATATATCCCGATCATTCAAGTAATGCAATTGGAAATACTGGTATTTTATAAAACCCATATGATGCACACTATCACGGGTGTGGTGGTAATCTTAAAGTTTAAGATTTTCTACCAGACTGTAGCAAAACATAAATATAACTCTTGAAAATCCTGCAGGGTTTTAAAAGAGTCATGTATTTTATAAACGTGTGTTCTTTTTGAATATCCATATGGCATCAGAACAATAACTGATAGATTTAAAGGAGAGTTTGAAAAATATAATGCAAACACTTGCTCCAATTGTATATTACCTACAAGGTATAAGTCTATTAGATATATTAGTCCACAAGGTGTCATTACACCTTAAACTATGTTATATGCCATAAACTACATATAACATACATGGTCTGCTCCAATTGTATATTACTTACAAGGTATAAGTCTATTAGATATATTAGTCTACAAGGTGTCATTACACCTTAAACTATGTTATATGCCATAAACTACATATAACATACATGGTCTGCTCCAATTGTATATTACCTACAAGGTATAAGTCTATTAGATATATTAGTCTACAAGGTGTCATTACACCTTAAACTATGTTATATGCCATAAACTACATATACCATACCTGTTCTGCCGTGTATAATCCATTGATTATACACGGCAGAACAGGTATGTTATACAGTATGTAGTTTATGGCAATTAGTATTATGCATGTATATATAGAGCATGCACTGCTAAAACTTGTATATTACCTACAAGGTATAAGTCTATTAGATATATTAGTCTACAAGGTGTAATGGATTATACACGTAGAACAGGCATGTTCTATGTAGTTTATGGCAATTAGTATTATGCATGTCTATGTAGAGCATGCACTGTTAAAACTTATACAATAAAGTAGCTTATGGCTGAATACTTAAGTAATAGGTTTATTACAGTATGCAGTTGAAGTTGACAATTGGAAAAACAAACCAAACGAAAGTTCGGTTGTAAGAACGTTACAGAATATTTTCAGTGATAAAACATATTAGAACCTTTTGACATTCTGCCATTAAAACTCCTTATTCAGTCCGTTATATTTAGTGGGTTGTTTAGAAAAAAAATATTAAAACTATTTAATCGTCTAAAAATATAACATGATAACTCCAGAAAGAATAATGCAAAAACATTTTTACATATAGTTCACTACACGATGCATGTAGCTATTGATATATTTCAGTTTGTATGAAACCTGAATGCCTAAAGTGATGTGGTGTTTCCATTGACATATTTTCTAACACATAGCGAGGCTTGCCTTTAACAGAAGGTCGCAGATTCGAGCCTAAATAAATTATCACCTTTTTCGCGGTTCAAAACTTCTTGATCATTGGGCGTGTAATGTAATGTAATGATCATTGGCCATGGAAAAAACAACTGATCTTAGTCAGTACCAAAAATATGATTTCATTAACTCAATAGCCACCCTTGACTCATCTTCCCATTAAAATCATCCAATTGTTGTGTCAGAGTCGTATAAACCTCTATACCAAACCGTATCTTTACTCTAACGTTGTATCTTCCACATAATTACAACAGCGCACAGCATTAACAGTTTTGTTACTGTAGCAGGACATGGTTAATACAGACCCAAACTGTATATAACAATACAGGAAGCACTGGACAGAGATAACGCCGGGAATGTAACGATTTACAGTTAACAGTAAGCGATTGCAGAGATAACAGAGCACCTGGTGTCCGCGGGTCGTTTGTAGCGTCAGAATTAATGATTGATTTACAACAACATAGCGCCGTAACATATGTGTAGAGGATGAAATAACTATGGGTAGGATATTGATTAAATTAACTATTGACCAAAATAACTATGGGCAGGAAATTGACCAAAATAACTATAGGCACGTATTAAACGGAAATAACTATGTACTCAATATTAACGACAATAACTATGGGTAGTATATTGGACCAAAATAACTATGGGTAGGATATTGACACAAATAACTATGGGTAAGAAATTGACCAAAATAACTAAGGACAGGTCATAAACGAAAATAACTATGTACTGATTATTAACGACGAGAAATATAGGAAGGATGTTAACAAAAATAAGTATGAGAAGATATTCATGAAAATAACTATGATTAGGGTATTGATAAAAATAATTATGGGTAGTACTGTATATTGACCAAAATAACTATGAGTAGTATATTGAACAAAATAACTATGGGTAGAATATTGAACAAAATAAGTATGAAAGATATTCACGAAAATAACTATGGGTAGTATATTGACCAAAATAACTACGGTATTGGTAGGGTATTGATAAAAATAATTATGGGTAGTATTATATTGACCGAAATTACTATGGGTAGTATATTGGCCAAAATAACTATGGTGTACTGATTAAACCATAGAATTTTAACAAAAGATAAAAGAATACTAGCTCCAATAAATATAGCCCAAAACAAATATGGATGGACTATAGTGTTTATCATTTTAATCTGTGAGAAGGGATACGCCTGAACGTGTTTCAAGTCATGAATGACAAGTAGGTCTAAGTTAATTAAATATCTTAATAGATGTTGCGAATCCAAAGAAAATTATCACGTAGGTCTTTTTTAAAGAGTTCCCCAATTTACAAAAAATCTTGCTAACCTAAGAGATTTAGCTTTTTTGTGATCTAAACAATGTTTTTAATAACTATTCAAAATACCAGCATCACATTCGTATTCGATTGATGTCGTGTTAAAGCGTTTACAGCAGGTAACGATTGTACACGGTCGACACTAGGAAAGAACAAGCAAGCGTAAGTTGGTGTGATTGTTACTCGCAATCAAGGTAATGGAAAACAGAGACAAAAAGTTGCTCTGTCTCGTCCCAGCTGGGCGACGTGCGCTCATGTTCTTGCTATCAACATACTGCACTCAGCGTTCAACTCTCAACGTATATGCGCTCATGTTCTTGCTATCAACATACTGCACTCAGCGTTCAACTCTCAACGTGTGTGCGCTCATGTTCTTGCTATCAACATACTGCACTCAGCGTTCAACTCTTAACGTATGTGCGCTGATGTTCTAGCTATCAACATACTGCACTCAGCGTTCAACTCTCAACGTATGTGCGCTCATGTTCTTGCTATCAACATACTGCACTCAGCGTTCAACTCTTAACGTATGTGCGCTGATGTTCTTGCTATCAACATACTGCACTCAGCGTTCAACTCTCAACGTATGTGCGCTCATGTTCTTGCTATCAACATACTGCACTCAGCGTTCAACTCTCAACGTATGTGCGCTGATGTTCTTGCTATCAACATACTGCACTCAGCGTTCAACTCTCAACGTATGTGCGCTCATGTTCTTGCTATCAAACATACTGCACTCAGCGTTCAACTCTCAACACTCAACGTATGTGCGCTGATGTTCTTGCTATCAACATACTGCACTCAGCGTTCAACTCTCAACGTATGTGCGCTGATGTTCTTGCTAACAGCGTTCGACACTCAACATTATACATTCAAAGTATGTGCTCAACTAAATATTAAGTATATACGCTGTCCTATCAGCATCATACGCTCTAAGTGTGTGCGTTCAAGTCCTATCGCTCACGGCACTCGGTATAATATACTCCGATCTTATGTAATAATCTTGCTACTGTGTCATCAATAACACTCAGAATCCTAAATATTATATATGTGCGTTGAAATAACGTCACAAATGCTTCCAAACGAATCATCGTATATGCTGATTTTTTATCCTCTTGCTACTAAGCATATTGGATTCAAAACCGTACAAGTACGATCAGCCTGTATGTGCTGATAAGCTAACGGTGCCACTATTCGGTAAACTGCACTCAGCATAAGTACTTCGCTCAGCATAGGTGCGGTTAATACAGAAACTAGGCTCTAGGGTGGTGATTCAGCAAATAATATTACACCCACCGTATACAACTTAGACTTCAATAGTATATACACCATTGCACAAACACAGCGCATTTAGTCAACTTCAGTGTAGAACATTGACCTTAAAAAATCTGTGTGACTACTCGACGTACAATGCTTTTGAACACTGTTCATTTCGCAAAACAAACAAGTAAAAATCGACTATACTTTTGAATTCCCTACGCACTTCCAATTACTGCATAATTTGAAGCAATGTAATGACAAAATATACTTTCATTCATAAGGATAAGTTTTTGTATAACTTCATAAGTGTTTAATTCACGAGGTATAAACTGCGATTTGAATTTCGACGATGAATTGAAAAACTCACTACTTGGCCTACAGTGATTCGTATGACAATACTGATTTACTCGTACGTAGACAAATCAACCATATTTGAAACAAAATAAATATGTTCTATAAAATATTTTTAAACCACATCTAACCTGGTCTACACAATAGACAGAGCATGTACGTGAGCTGTTAGATCTCCCGCTTGTTGGACTTGAGTATTGTGAACCATTCGTGGTCGTAAACCGTTATTTCCTACGTCTTAATACATTTTGTTCCGAGTTCTTAAATCACTCCAACGTCACAATGTCGAGGGCAGCTGACACACTTTTGGCGGCAACAATACATTATATGGCGCTATTTTGGCGGGAGTACATGACCAATGCTAATTTAATAACACAGCGAAGAAGACTTAAAATTTATGAACAATTTAAATGTACAGTATGGCCGATTTTTTACAAGTTATGCTGGAAATTATTGTACCACCCATTTTATACAATGTTGGTTATTATTTATAAAATATATATAGAGTTTATAAAATAAAATAATAATATATACTGAAAGTAGCTTAACAACTAAAATACTCATCTATTTTGATTAAGTTTATAGTACTAGAAGGTTTTATAACACGATTATCCTAATAAAATACTATACAGTATGTTGAAATATCCCTTATACCTCAACAAAATATAAAAGATGGTTTAACAAGATGCATATATTTTTTAAATTAAATTTTATAACCCACCAAAATCTTTTAAATAAAAAATATAACGATTTGATATAAAGTTACGTTAACACATTTTATTCAACTAGAAACAAATTAATACACAAAAAATAGTTAATAAAATATAAGAAGATGTATTCCTAGGAACGAATTCGTAAACGTTTTAAAACAAAATTACTTGCCACTGATATAAAGTAGGTACGTAATTAATAACAAAATAAGATTTTTTTTAGCTTTACAATAACCAAAATTTAAAATTTGACGTGAATGAAAACGGATGTTCGAATGTCTGTTAACTTGGCTGAAACCAATTGCCCGATTAATATTTTACGCTTAATAAATGTGCTCTCCAATTAAAACGTTACAGTATACTCTTTCAAAAATCTATTATTTTTTATCTTCTTCCCTTGCGATTTATAAGCAATTAAAAATCACGAAAGGACTTAGAGTTTATATATTCCCAGGACATTGCAAGCAAGAATGTGAACGATGTATTTAACAGATAAATTCATATTAATATCCAATTTGTAAGATCAGTAGTTTATAAGTAATTTATACTTATATTTTGTTACGTAGAGACTAAAAATGCACGAATTATAAATTCCAAATCCATACGAAAATGACGAAGAGTACATGAATTGTAAGAATTAAATCGTACTTGCTCATAAATGGATTTTCTTAAAATCAGTTTTAATTCACGAAAAGCTACATAAAAATGGTCGATGCTAAAATCTGACACCCGAACGACTTTTTATAGAGGAGTAAGTGTGGATAAAAAAATTGTGAGGATTAAAACCAAAGTAAAATACGCCACAACATGCTAACTGCCTATAACATCCTACGTTAAAATTGTGTTGTATTGGTGGATCCCGAACTTAAAAAATACTAGAGGGATTAACGTTTCTGATT
Organism: Macrosteles quadrilineatus; assembly: GCF_028750875.1. Taxonomy (NCBI): domain Eukaryota; kingdom Metazoa; phylum Arthropoda; class Insecta; order Hemiptera; family Cicadellidae; genus Macrosteles; species Macrosteles quadrilineatus. The sequence continues at coordinate 98,400,814 of NW_026542597.1, read as the reverse complement.
ATAATTACACTTAAACTTTCAAATCACCAAACGTAATTCTCGACACTGATAGACTCAATAGCACGTAGTTTACTAAACTAAAACGTACAACAAAACAGCGGCTTGTAGGAGCAGCACGGCGGAGTTGTAGTCGTAAATAGAGTTCGCCCCTGGCCGGGTCATACTTTATTCACGACGTGCGGGGCATCAACACAAAACTAAACACAGACCGTACATAAACACTCGTCCTTACCTTGGCGAAGCGCTCCTGAGTGTCCAGTATGTCGAACAGAAGGGCGACTTTATCATCTCCGAGCACGAACCCGTTCCTGTTCTGGTTGAAGAGGATCTGTAGAGCTTGGCGAGCGGCGTTGGTCGCCGGGTATCCGTTCAGGCTGGTCGGACGGAACGGCTGTCCGTGGAACGTCGGACTGGGCCTGGGGGTGGAGGCTCTGATGTGGTTCTGAGACGACGTCGGCAGAGAGAGTCTCCGGTTGGGCAGAGGGAGAGAGCTCGTCGAGTGAACTGGCGGAGCGGAGGTCGGAGCGTTCTTGTACAGCTGGTAGTCACTAGAGGAGGACGGCAGTGACCGGTAGCCGGAGTCTGACGGACTCAACGCAGCTGATGTGGTGACTGGGACCGTGTGAGACGTGGGGATGTTGTGTCGTCTGAACGATCCTTGAGGATTGTATGACGAGGACCTGAGGTAGTCGTACTCCGGAGTGGAGGTCGCTATGCTATGTGGCCGCTTGGCCGAGGAGGACGGGGGGTTCCAACTCATCTCTCTAGACGAGTGGACTACGGGGGTCGAGACTATCTGGGGCTGGTGGCTCAGGGAGCTTCCCAGCCCGGACGGCACAGTCGCTGACGAGACAAGACCATAAGGGCGAACTGCTCTTGTCCCCGGATGCGAAGGTAGAGGGGCGGGTGGAGTATAAAACGGGAAATTCGAGATTATATTGTTGTATTCTAAAGCGGCACTGGAGGTCCCCGGCTGAGAAGTCGACCTCGACATCCCGACGGAAGTATAGTTCGCATTATACGATCTACTGAGGGGAGGAGCTTCGGACCTGAGTCTAGAGGGGTCTTGGTATACGGTGGAAGGGCGCTCGGCCACAGGCTTACGAAGAACGATGTTTTCCGGCGGAATCCATATGTCACAGTTAGGTGTTGATGAAGGTCTCTTGGAGTAGGTCTGCTCGATGGAGACGGATGTCGGGAGACTTGTGGGTCTCGCCGGAGAAGAGTGTCTGGAAGTTTCCAAAGTCGTTGGTCTGGACACCGGACGACGGGGGATGTCGTAGATGTGGTCATCGTTGTCGATATTGTGCAAGGAGGTTCTGGACCCTCGTCGAGAGATGTCGCCAGAACTGAGGTCGTAGGTAGAACCGCTGTTTCTCGTGGAGGATCGTCTAGGAATGTCGTTTGAGAAGTCCAGGGGCTCGCTTCGTCTGAACGGTGCGGTAGGTGCCGCAGTGACTGGCTGCGCCGGCAGCTGCCTGAGTGTGTAGGCCGACTGCGACTTCGGAACATTGCGAATCTCATCCTCCTCAGCGAGAGCGTCGGTGCGGCGCCGGATGATGTCCTGCAGTTGGGACAACCCCTCGCAGGACCCTCTCCAGGTGGCGAACCCTCCATCGTCCGCGTCCGGGCTGGATGGAGTGGCCGCGGTAGAGTGTGACTTACGGAAAGATAACTTTTTCGGAAGCAACGATCCACCGTTCAAAAGTCCCGAACTTTTATCGGAGTTTTCGGCGCGAGATCTGCTCGAACGATCGTTGAGACTCAACCGGCCGCTGACGTTACGGTAGAACGGACTCTGGCGAATCAGTTGAAGTGTACTGGGTTTATCTTTCTTTTTTTCTCTCACTTCTTGCTCTCCCATTGAGAGCGACGTGCGGAGTCAGGGGGATCAGCGGACGCGGGCGGCGCGCGCCATGACGACGGTAGAGCGACTGGCTCACGTGGTGTGAGGGTGGCATCGCGACGGCGCGTCCCCCCCTCCCCCCCCTCCTCATCTACAGCCTCCACTCTGGACCACCCCGCCTCTAACAACACATCACTAATCAATCCTGCACGTCAACTGTCATCCTAACTACTTTTATTTGACTTCGGACTGAGTTCGTTAGTTCTGTCGGTAACCGACTTTATAAACAGCTGACGACAGGGAACTAAACTTCAAATTAATTTACAGTCGAAGAACTGAAAAACTTCGCTAGTGACCCAATTACAATTTATTCTGCGATTCGTTGTTTCGCTGAGCTATTCTGAAATTCAAAAGATTCCAACTGCGGTTTCAATGTTCAAGGGTGGTTACGGCGTACACAGATCATATAGATCATAGATGAGCAACTCAAATATGTCAACCAAACATATTACTTAATAGGAAACACATCTTGTACACTATGAACAGTACTTGCCAATTTCATAAAAGAGCATGACGTTAGTATGTAGTGTTGGTTAAATTTTAAAAGCTCCGAATGATGTATAGAGGTGTTCAAAATATTCAGAGGTTATTGTTAAGGAGAGTCGTCGTTACGGAGGCAAAAATACAGGAAACTTGCGATGTTGCAAATACCGCACGGTTAGAGGGTAGAGGGGACTTCTAAATAGACTAATAACAAATTATATATAAGCAGACTGTTTAATTTTCTAACGATTTTCAATATATGTATAATGAAAAATCTCTGTTTATGTCCATAATATGGATGTAGTGCTGTTTGCTAATACATTAAACAATTTTAAGTCTCTAAAATATGCATACTTTTAATCAAACCTTGAAAGAACGCTTCTAGTAAATAATAGATCTCAAGTTGTTGTCTTCACGGGAAACATGAAATCAAGCTGGTAGATGTTTTAATAAAACTAAAAGTCCCCCCCTGGATTTGCTTAATTCAGTAACTGCTTCTCCGCGGCGGCGCTGCCGATACCCAATACATCATCCTCAGGCGACGCCATCGATTCTCTTTATTAAAAGCTTTAGCTTTTTATTAGAAACTCTTACTTCTATCAAGAGATGCTTTTAGGACATGAGTAGAGTGATTGTTTCGATCAATAACTTCTATTAAAAAATATTCGCGATTTAAATTTCTTCGTGCAGTTCTTCACACTTTATCTAAAGCTATTTCATATTGAAATTAATTAAAATACCCCCGCCGCAGCAAACCTGCCGACTAAGCGAATTTCCATTTGTCTGAATTGATTTTCAGTTAAATATAATTTAATAACATTAGGTTTAACGAGTACCTAGGTTTGCTGCTACAAGGAAACTAATAAAGTGTGTTTTGAGTAAAATATTGATAGCTTAGTACAAAATAAATAAATTTGCCAAGTTTGATCAAAATATATCCATAAACAAGTAAACTACAACATTTGACAATATTCTCCATAAGAATAACATGGGAATTTTAAATTAAATTTTTTTTAATTTTCTCCGTTACTAACAATCGAACAAAAATACTTTTATATACTATATTGTTTGTTTTTTTAAGCTCTTTAAAAAGGTCTAAAGAGAAATCGGAAAATTTTGTGTTTTGAGGGTCAAAAGTGAGAAAAACCAATTTTTACCCCATAAAACCCCCCATAAAACCCCCGTAAAGCCCCGTTCCCATGGTCCGATCGTGCTGGTTCGCGAACTCATTCAAGTTTATCCCGCTTTACACCTTTAAACCAAATTTCATCAAAATCGGACAAAAATTACACAAGTTATCGCGTTCACGGACGTATATATATATATATATATATATATATATATATAAGTCTATATATATATATATATATATATATATATATATACATATATAAAAATTTGAACGAATGGTGTTTTTGGCCTCTGGGGACATCAAAATGAAAAAGTAAATCGGTCCCGGGTCTAGGTCTTACCGTGCCACCTACGGTAATAGCTACTTCCCTATAGGGAAATTCGCTAAAAAGGAGTGCAGGTGGGATTTTTTTTACACGGTTATAGATTTCAAACACCTGGTTAAAGTTTGCAATCTAAATTGCTACTTGCGGATAATGGTTTTACCTACTAATGGTTGCTGTCTGAAGGTAGAAAACGGACTATTATTAGTGACTAATTTAAGACGCCTGACTTAGCAGTCTTATTTACGGTAAAAGATTAACTATAGTTCGGCCGCTTAGAAAACGACCTGCGCGCTAATGATAAACCAATGCTGGAGGAGGTCGCTTTCTAAGCGGCCGAACTATAGTGGCAGAAGACTGACCAGTAGGCAACTCACTAATGGTAAAAGTCATGGTTACGCTCTGAAGTACAAAATTCTTACTTATTGCATATTTTACTTTTCTATTATATAAGCTTTGTGAAGATAATTATGACAAAAAGATTCTGACTTTGATATTTAAATTATTAGTGAGAAAAAAATTAATAAGCGTGTTGTGGGCCTTCATGGGTGGGCGGCTAATGAAGTAGAAACTGCTACACTTATGATCCTGACTAGTAGTGAAGGCCTGACTATACACTGTATGATGGGACCTGTCTCCTGACACTTCGTCTACCTGTGGATTGGCCAGTGTGTATTCATTGCCAGTGGTCAAGCGCAGGAGACAGGTTCCCACCAATAGACTATAGTGTCCTGAGAAGCATGTGGTAGCTGATGTGTTTTCCCCCCGCTCCTCACCCACCGTGTAGGTATTCATTATTTTAGAGTGCGGGGAACAACTCAAGTGATCGTAGTGGTCCGCTGCTATCTACACTCAAGGCTCGGCTTCCGCCGATATCCGGGGTTAATTGAGGTATAAATAGACATGATAAACACTAGACACTAGACACTAGACACGCCGGCACGAGCTATAGACTGTTCTGAACTGATGGCATCATACCTATGGCACCATGGATGGATTAGAATAATCATTTTACATATACAGGGTGTCCTGGAACTCTCTACCATTATTTTAGAGCATTGTTCCTGGGTAAGAAACATATCTAAATAACATATTTAAATCGCCCGGAAGAAACACACAGGGAATAGAAAATTTTGATAAAACTCTGTGAAGTCATAAAACACCCTTTGGTTAAATTATTCTTCAATTATTAACGAAGTAATATTTTTAACAAATTTAATATTATATATTTTTAAAAAGATTCCACGACACCTCCTACATTGAATGCTAGATTTACAATACTATAACAACAAAAGCTTCATAAAAGCCAAAATTCCTTCATAGCAATTAAAATACCTTTCTTAATTTCATTGTATAGTATTCATATAGTTTTGCTGGCTTAGGACTTGTGGCAAATTAATTTTACATTTAATTTAATGGGAAATTTTAATCATGAAAACAAAACGTCGAAAGCTATCAAACTAAACTCGCCACGTAACTTGAAAATATAAAAATTCAAACTAATATTCCTCATTTCGTTAGAGAAAACCTGGTCAGTATTACATGGAGGCAGGGCTCTAATATCAAGAAACACTAGTGGTTTGCTATGTAATATTGCAACGAAGAGATGTTTTAACACCAATTTAAACTCTTATTCTCCCTATGAAGTAAGAAATGATTGGTCTCTAAAAAAAGAGCAGTGTCTGTATTTGAGTTCTACATCCAACTGTAAGCAATACGAAATTTAAATTAAAATTAAAAGGTTTTATTACTCCATAAGCTAATAAATGTCTAGTAAAAATCGTGAATCCACAGTCAATTATAGATCAAGAAAGCTATTGAACTCTCGTCAAAATTAAAGATTTGTTTACTTGCGGTGACTAAGACCAACATAATCTAATTATAAGGTTATTTTTATAATTTGACGTATTCAACTTTAAAACCTTTTAAATCTACCAAAGGTGGAAGAGTACTATTGAATTAATGAGCTACTTGCGTCTCAAAGAAATACAAACTCAACAAAGGGTAAAACTCCAGTGGTTTTCCTCGTCTGTAACCATCTTATGGAATAACAAAAGCATCCCTAACAAGTCCCTCGCGGACAGCGGACCTTTGTAACAGCATTAACCAGGCTTAATACTTGTGTGGGAAATACTGTGTATATCTCAAGTGTCTCCAGGCTGGGAATACTGGGAGAACAGGTTGGAATGAAATAAAAGTGGACCTCTGTGACATTGTTATCTTTGTATAGTCCAGGAAGGTATTACTGTATAATGAAACCGAACTATTTTGAAGTTATTATGACTCCTGAAATGCATTTTTACTGTAGAAATGTTAGTCAATTGGTGGATGTTTATTAATAAGATAAACATGTTCGGTGATTCAATTATTTCACATTACTTCTAAAAAACTGATACGAATTTCAACAAGTTACTTTTGATGATTTCATACAGACATTGTATGCCGTTTATCAACTGTAATCTTACATAAAATTTAATTCATGACAAATGTGGGGGGAGGTATAAAATCAAAGCTAAGCACTTTTTGTCTGTACACGTTTTCAAAATTATAAATAAAAAGTCTCTGGTATCTTGGGGTAAACGTCAGTTTATGGTGGTGACGAAATAATGACTATCGAGCAATTGCACATTTTATCCATCGAAAATACTACCTAATTCGAAACATAACCAGTGTTGTGAGATAATCACATTTTTGACACAAATTGATAAAAACTCTAAAAACCAAAGAAATTGGGATCGAACAAGATAAAATATTTAACAAAATATGATAAATCGTGATGAATTTGGACTTAAAAACAGAGTGATTTCATAAATAGCACTATAATATTTTACAGAACCTAGTCATTCAAATATATACAACATCTCCATAATTTAAAACACAAAACTACTTGATATTTATCCATACAATCAGTGACAACTCAAGTGTATTTCCATATGCATGGACAGTTTTGTAACTGCGGCATGGCGAGATCAAGCATGCATGAACTGCATGTGTGTGACATCACTGTAAATGAGGCATTGCTTGTTCTATCCCTAGTTTTTCAATGTAAAACGTAATGATCGTGAATTCTTAAATATGTTACAGTATCCTTGCACAAGCTTAATGACACAATGTTTACTTCAAAAGAGTTACATCCAAGACATTGGTTAATCAGTCGCAACAATGACAATATTAGGAATTGCAACCTGGGTTCGCTAGGTTAAGTAAAATATGTCAAACAAGATGGTTGTGATAACATTTTGTTTTCAAAAAGACAGGACAATCCAATTCATATCAAAATGAGTCTTGGAATAAAACGTTGTATATGTTTTCATACCAGTAGAAAATATAAAAAAGGTAAGTGTTCAGGAATATTATCTGAAATACGTTAAAATGCTTCTGTACTTCATGATATCGCTGTTTATTTGAGTGGTCCTCGCCTACCATGAAAAAAAATGCTGATTCGATCATGAGAGATTTTAAAAGCGATTAGATGTTTCGAAACTGAAACAAGTTCTACTTCATCATAACGCTTTTGATAAAAACTGTTCCGGTTTAATAAACACAATTGTCTTCATCTCACTTTATTCTACAGTCAAATTACATTCGAATCCAGGATAAAATATTCACTTAGGGTGTTGTATTTTCTTAATAACGATAATAATTACACCTTTTTTTACCAATAATTGAACTGAAAACCAGTCACTTAGTGGCTTACAAAGATACTTTGTTTTAATTAAGAAGGTTGAAAACATTTAACTTCAAACTCCGTCTAAACATGTTCAGAATTAATATATTCAAATAGTAATCCATTTACAGACTCAGTTTTATTATTGAATTTCAGTTTGTTATGCGAGGCAGATACCAAGACTGTTTGCAGCTCCGGTGGCAAAGGTAAACAAATAGCAACAATATTTAAACTGTCTATTCTAGTTCCGTCTTCGTGAAAACATTCACACCTTCACACTCCTGTACAACTCGGCTGATATGAGCAATAAAAGAGAACTGTAAACTGCCAAAAGAATTGCAATCATGTTTATATTAGTGAATTATAGAGGTCGCAAATATATCTACTAATTGGTTCAATTTTCTATTTTACATGGATAAAATTTATTTTAATTGGTGAACAATTATAAATTCTGGTTATTTAACGATTTACAAACCTATACACGCCAGGTAACGACCTTATAAAACAACGAAACAAGTCAAATTATACATAGAGGAACAGGAGGTTTCATCAGGGTCCATGTTCAGCCCCCCTCTCCCCCCAGCCACATTTATAGATATGGGGATCGATATATTAATCTGTGACACGGCACTGTGCCAGCGACACACCATACGCTTCTGGCTTTGGTGATACTAATACTACAGTAGTTAATTTACAATGCAATATTTGTGTACTTATTTAATACGCATAATCTTAACTGTTGGTAAATCTTTACTACTCTATTCGTACAAATTTCAACTCAATAATATCGTATGTTTGCTAAACGACTTAGCCTTGGACTTCAAACATTACTTATTTCAAGGATAAAGTATTACTAAAACAAAATGTATTACATGCATTACATTGTAAAAATAGAGTATGAATGATGTAGCTATTTAATATGTAAATACTTTAGTTTTAATATAGTTCATAAGATTCATTGTGGGTAAAAAATATTATATTTAACCAGCTGATAAAAAACAAACTTATCTTAAGAACCATGGTTAAACGTCGTTTTAATTCATAAAAAGCAAAGTAGCACCAATTTATGTTCGAACAAACATCAAAAGGTTGAATTTGTTATTTTAAGTTATGAAACAAATATCTATCTGTTGTCCTGGGGAATGCCAGTCACTTTAACTATAAAATGAATCCAGAGCAAATCCAAAGAGAGGACGTTTGCCTGATTGTGCATATAAATGACGGAGACCCCAATTCATACAGTGACCAAAATAAGGCTGGGAATTGTCAGATCAACTTCACATGCCCGGCGTCTAGCCGAGAAAACAAGTTTGATTTTAACCCGTTCGTAACGAATCTGTCTGAGGAAGAAACGTTAGATTGAATCTTATAAGACAGGTGATTTGTAATCCTTTTCCTACAACGAAACAAACAAAAACTCTGTACAAACATACGAAATGGCAAATCTTTTATGTGATCCAACCCAAAAAAACCAGGTGTGATAATTTAGTATTACAATTTTTACACGTAATAGCCTATAATCTGCACGCCATAGAAAATACTAATGTTTTATTTATTTTGAATTCTATTAAAGAATTACTTTTGATGTAATTCAATATTTAAAATTTATAAGAAATAATTATAACCCAAATTCACAACAATAAAAATACGTTGTAAATCACTATAGAATCCTGCTATTATAAAACCAATCAGTCCTTTTATATAAAAAAAATTAAACCGTTTAACTAAATATAATTTGAATGAGTTCACACAATTTAAACAGAATTTACAAAAACACATGAGAAGTTTTGACGAAAAAGCAGAGCAATAAAACAAGGATTTCCACTGTTAAGTGAAGTGAGTTAAATAATTCACCGGGACAGTTAGATTCCCTGTTCCACTTTTCCTTCAAGATGTTAGATCGAATGTCTTAAATCTTTAAATACTTTCGGTTTCTCTTACTAGCAGCCTTAAACGACAATCGTACAAAATTAACCAACTGAAAACAAAAGGGTAATATTGACATGGCTGTATCGATAGCGCATTAAATATGGACGGATTTAAATCTGTAAAACATAACAACCATGTTTACCAATCAAATTATTATAAAAATAAAAAATAAATGATGTCAGACCTCAGTTAGTTATGTGGCAACAGCTATAAAATCATATAAATGTCATTGTCTACATCAAACATACAATATCACAAATGACATTTAGAGTTTGGGAATATACATACTGGAACGGGTTGAAATAAAATCAAAACACCGAGATATCAGTTTGATCAAGTCGAAGCATTAGTGGAACACCCGTGTGATAAATCAATGGTCCAAACAAATCCAACAGATAGCGACTAACCGGAACTCTGTGGATTGAATCTGTATACTGTATCAATAACTGCGACCTCAAATACGGGATTCGATTTTACTTTACAAAATTTAACATATAGGTACTTCGCTAAAGAAACATTTCAAGGACAACCAAATCAAAGTTTAACTATTACCTATAGATAATCAAAAGTAAAAACTCACTGGTGTGATTCAGTTTCAGCACATACCTGCAAAAGAATAATTCTAAATTAGTATAGATGTGGAATCAATAATAAATAACATATCAAAAGTGAACAGTAGCATAAAATAATGACAATGCAATAAAATACAATAGTGAAAAATAAAATATCACAGGTAAATATTATTTCATTTTGAATACCGTACAGTTTTTCACCAACGAATTTGTGGTGTGGAGTTTAAGTTTTTTTGGGGGTAATCTCAAATGATATAAACTTCAGATTTAAAAATATAATTAATTCCCTTGGATCACTAATAATTAAATTTCATTATTTCGCTTTTATGTTTGAATCAACCACTTCATCATATGGATAATAATTGTTTCCTTTATATGCTTAAATAGACAACATTCGAATAGAAAAAAGTATATATCAAATGTACAGGGAAAAACTCTATTACCAAAAACCCTGTAGCAGTGCTAGGATTAATAAAGATGACATTTTAACAAAGAACAACAATCTTTTGGATGAAAATGACATGCATATTTTTCTAGTTTATATTTCCAATTAATAAATATTTGCAATTATAAGTAATAAATACCCCCGCCGCAGCAAACCTGCTGACTAAGCGAATTTCCATTTGTCTGAATTGATTTTCAGTTAAATATATTTTAATAACATTAGGTTTAACGAGTACCTAGGTTTGCTGCTACAAGGAAACTAATAAAGTGTGTTTTTGAGTAAAATATTGATAGCTTAGTACAAAATAAATAAATTTGCCAAGTTTGATCAAAATATATCCATAATTAAGCAAACTACAACATTTGACAATATTCTCCATAAGAATAACATGGGAATTTTAAATTTACAATTTTTTTTAATTTTATCCGTTACTAATAACCGAACAAAAATACTTTTATATACCAAATTATTTGTTTTTTAAGCTCTTTAAAAAGGTCTAAAGAGAAATTGGGAAATTTTGTGTTTTGAGGGTCAAAAGTGAGAAAAACCAAATTTTACCCCATAAAACCCCCCGTAAAGCCCCGTTCCCATGGTCCGATCATGCTGGTTCGCGAACTCATTCAAGTTTATCCCGCTTTACACCTTTAAACCAAATTTCATCAAAATCGGACAAAAATTACTCAAGTTATCGCGTTCACGGACGTATATATATATATATATATATATATATAAATCTATATATATATATATACATATATAAAAATTTGAACGAATGGTGTTTTTGGCCTCTGGGGACATCAAAATGAAAAAGTAAATCGGTCCCGGGTCTAGGTCTTACCGTGCCACCTACGGTAATAGCTACTTCCCTATAGGGAAATTCGCTAAAAGCTAATTTTCTTAATATTTCCTTGTTGAAAACTCCGATGACAACTAATATGAAATATCATTTGCAGATAGTTTTTCAAACTTCGGATTGCAATGATAGAATAACAAGGCTGATTTCGATTTTGCGGAACCGTAAACAATACCAAATATCTATTAAGCACTTTATCTAGTACATAGCTACACCAAATCTCGAAACGAAAATGATTGCAGTTAAAAGGTAAGGGGTAAAGAAACTAAAATAATAATTTAAATGTAGACAAACATGTGCATAGAAAATTGTACAATGTATCAAGAATAATGAGTACATTTTGGGAGTTAATTGTGATGTGTTCATAAACAAGTAAATTGAAAAAATTAAAAAACTTAGTTGTTAGAATATTTAAATTATGGAGATTATTAATAAGAGCTGCAACAGTAGTAATACCAGATTTGTAGCAGTATTATAACATGTAGTAATTCCTTATGTCGAGCACTGGGTAATTCAAGTACTCCATGCATTCAAGATGAGTTTGTTATCCGACCAAATAATTGTCTTGTTCCATGTACTGTTTTACTGGAACCAACAAGAGGGCACTACTTAAATTTACTATTTAAATATTACAACGATAAGAAACTTTTGCGGAAAATTATAACAATTTATTGTATCAGTGTAAGTGATATTTGTTGATATCGTTAGCAGAAAACAACTATATACGAACTCAAGAATAATTTTAAAAATTTTAAAGAGTACCTAACGAAGTTTGTCGAAAGGAAGCAAGAGCTTATTAATATAAATGAATTTGCTTGGAGAGTAATTAAAACCCAAACCGATCAATCACGGACCTGAGCAAGTTAGTAATTATGTTTACTGCAATGATGAATAGCGCCAATAAAGAGATTAAACAGCTAAACTGCTTTAACACACTTGATATTTAGCTAGCTTGATAGATACGTGGCTTAATAAGGGGTTAATAAAAAGTCTGGAGACCCACTGTCAATATTTAACGGCCCCTCCTAGAACAACTTAACTCCGCACACCTTTACTGGGTTAATTAACTGGCTTAATTTTACCGGGTTAAGATGGAGACCTCCAGTTTGCGTTGTTAGTTTTCTTTTATCAGTACCTTCAAAATGAGGGGTCACTCGATGGGTCTTACTATTTGAAATTTTTCAGTTTCCACCGGGATGCCCCATTTTGGGGATGTACACGAAGTGGCGGTTATGCCCAAAAAACTTCATAACATGCCATCAAGGTGTGCAGAGTTTAGTTTTTCTAGTATGGGCCGTATTGATAGGGGGTCTCCAGACTTTTTATTAACCCTGTATATCTCCAGTGCGATCTTAAGAATCATCCGAGAACTGTTCTAGTTACGAAATTCCAGTTAGTTTTGATTAAACATGTGAAATGGTGTGAAACATGTGAATTGAGTGGACTGAAAGCAATCGGAACTATAACAACTTATTCAAAATTGTATAAATTATAAAGTTGTATTAAAATAATTAAATGAAATTCGAATATTTCTATAAATAAATTATAATTGAATAGCGATGGTACAATTTGAATATGCAATGGCTCTCACAACAAAGAAATACAAACTCAACAAAGGGTAAAACTCCAGTGGTTTTCCTCGTCTGTAACCATCTTATGGAATAACAAAAGCATCCCTAACAAGTCCCTCGCGGACAGCGGACCTTTGTAACAGCATTAACCAGGCTTAATACTTGTGTGGGGAAATACTGTGTATATCTCAAGTGTCTCCAGGCTGGGAATACCGGGAGAACATGTTGGGCCTTGATTAACCCGTTGTGGCCTTGTTACCTAAATTTAAGGCTGTCTTTGGAACGGACATTCAGACATTGCTTTAAATTAAACATTATGCATTTATAATACGATTTACTTTATTTTAGAGTATTTTTTTAAAAGTTGATCATAAGGTGACTTCTTGCTATGGGCTGCAAACGCATATTACTCATTGATATTTTTATCCATACAATCAGTGCCACCGCCAGTGTATTTCCATATGCATGAACAGTTTTGTAACGACGGCATGACGAGATCAAGCATGCATGAACTGCATATGTGTGACCTCACTGTAAATGAAGCACTGCTGCTTTACAACCCTCAGTGTACAATTCTCATTCAATTACTTGTTTAAAATATATCTGTTATTCTAAAAAAAATCCAAATACATTGCTGTAAGTTACTGGAGGAATTAATTTAATACGGTTAAAAATAGACATAAATACGGTGATACGGTAAAAATCAACTTTGGATTTTTAATCAATATATTTTGTATGTGCCAACCAACTCATTATAAAATCATCTATTATAATTTCAGGAGAAATAGTTGACTTGTGTTAAATAACAGTATTTAAAATTATAATTTTTTGATTTCTCTTAAAGCATCAATGATTATAAATATCATTTAAATACACTTTCCACGTTGGTTGGTTTTTGTTGGAAATCATTGTAACACAATATTGTTTCAGGAAGAAATTTAAAATTTTCATTCGTTTCAATTGTTTGCCTTCATTAGCTTTGATTTGTCACTTACTTATATAGTAAAAAATCGTCTTAATAAAACAAGAATTACAAATATATAGTTAAAAACTGCTAAACTGCTTGAACTAATTAACGATTATTCGAATTTGTAAAACCACTTGAGAGGGTGTTTGTAAACACTACATGTTGGGGCGGGGGTTTCATCAGGGTCCATGTTCAGCCCCCCCCCCCCCAGGCCCATTTATAGATATGGGGATCGATATATTAATCTGTGACACGGCACTGTGCCAGCGACACACCATACGTTTCTGGCTTTGGGTAATCTAGTGTATGGTTTTTAATGTAAATTGTATTCACTGTGGGATCCTGTGTTTTTTGTGGTTTTAGTTATTTCCATTATTATGTAGACCTATTCAACAATCACATAGCTGAGTTGATTACAGTACCCGCTTGATTATCAAAATCTATATAATTAATACGCGACATGAAACTTTGTCGGTTGAACTCCTCCGCCATTTCTTAACCGATTTTATCCATTGACGTCTCATTTGAAAGAGCGTGTCGCGTAGATTTGCAAACTGGCCTTACATTTTTGAAATCGTCCCTTGGGCTCTGCCCCAGTGGCTTTGAAAGTTCCCATGTTATCCTTATGAAGAACATTATTGTTTACATTTTGATCAGCTGTATAATTTAACTGCTGTCATTTATTTTTCAATTGAATGAAACGCATTGAGTACATTTGTTTACTATTTGAGATTGTGTTTAAACATAACCCCCAAGACGGATCGTGTTAGTATGGTTGTACCTCAAATTTGTGTATTTATCGTTGTTTTGTGTCGCTATGACGGATCGTGTTAACATGATTGTAACTTAAATTTGTGCGTTTATAGTTGATTTGTGTAGCTATAATTTGTTTATTTGTTGTTTTTCTTTTAAATACCTCCGACGCGACAACAACGAAACATAGACAGGAGGCGTAATCGTGATAACGACCGCAGCTACAGAACAGTTGCGCGTAATAGCACAGAAAACATACCATAGTAGTATGTTTTCTGTGGTAATAGAACTCATCCATTAGAACTGCTTAACTCATCACAGTCAGCACCTGACCCTGGACAATCTCAACTATTAGGTTACAAATGCGCCCTAACACTACCCCAAAAAGACTTTTCGTTCTCAATTGGCCCTCTATCAATGACCTGTGTTGCCTGTACAGCGAGGCATTTTGAGAAGGAGAAAACCGGCCGGAATGCTTTAGGTTTATCAATAACGAAGATAAACATGGTCTGAGTTACACACCGGTAATCATTGAGTTGACTCTATTAAACTCATTGTAAATATGACTGTTATTCGTGTTTTAAAACTCCTGTAATACTTTGCAATTGCTCGAATTCGAGCAACATGTACACTAGTGTTACTTATTTATCCTGAGATAAGTCGGATGTTTTTTGATGGGTTGAAACTAAATAAAACCTTGTGCTTATTTTTGGACTCATGGCACTGGCTATGGAACAGCTCGTCAGTAACAAACCTAAAGACATCTCGCTCCATTCTCCAGTTATTCGTTACTCACGCACTGGTTAAAACGCACCACCAAGCTGCGTCCCCATTTTAATTTCCGTTATTAGTCGTATATTTTTCAACACGTTTTCTTCTTCGAGAAATTATATTGAATGACATAGATGTCCTGTGAAACATATCTTCTTATGATGACACTTCATCCAGTTGCTAAGGTAGTATTTTAAAGTTAGGATGGAAGTTGAAAGGTGAATCTGCCCGCAACACGCTATGACACGACGGCGAGCGACCAAAGCCATAAATTGGCAATATCGTGGTGTAAATGTTGACTTTGGCACGTTTCGGCCCCGTTTACTCGTGGCGAACTCTTTGTTTTGGTTAAATTCTGGTAAGATTTAAAACCTTTATGTGATCGTGTGGAATAATTGATGACTACAAGAAAATGTACAGCGTAACATCATGTCAAATTAGATTGTTTAGTTATTGGCCAGGTACTATACTATAGTATTAATTTCAACTAATTATATAAATACGTTATGGAGGTGAAGTTAGATTTGGAGAGTGATAGAATCCTCTCTACTTGTGTACTTCTAACTGTGAGGGTAATAAGAACAACGAAAGGAATGTCGCAAACAACAGCATATTTTTTCGTCCCTTATTTCAACATTATGGCTAGTACTCTTAAATATATTAACAACAACTAATACCGATGGTTGATTAGCAAAACAAACAAAATGACGCATCCAGTTTTAGAGCTGACAATGAAAATATTGGCGACTGAAGTCCAGGATGAACCGATAACCGCAGTTTTGACGTTGTTTTCAATATTGAAAATAAACTCTCACGAGACTCAGCAGCGTTTGTTCCATCACACGTCACACGTAACTCGCTCACTTGTGTTGTCTTCACAGTTCGTGTTGTTTTGTTCATTTCACTCTAAAATCATGCTTTGTGCTCATAATGACCGACACTTAAATATTTCAATTCCATACTTTGTATTTATCAATGGTGATTAAAGTACAGAAATACTTAATTTTCAGTAATAGGGAATTACTGTTCTTTAAAGTAGTACGGTATGGTGTTTTTAACGCTTAAGTAACTTTGCCATTACTACTACTGTAAGATGAAATAGTACATTACGTTACTAGTCCTGAAAATAAGTGTTTAACGAACGAGAGGTGTCGTTCCCGTGCGAGACGAAGTCGAGTACGGGATTACCATACGAGTCCGGTACACACATTTTGGACGAGTGACGTACGATAGTTTACGCTATACTACTAAATCTGTACAAATCCTTACCAACAACTAAAGGACTTAAAATCACTAGTCATAACCTCTAAGAGAGATTATGTTTTTGTTTATAACCATTCATTGCCACCCAAATACAGTACTCAGGTGGTTGGTGTCTGGTAAAACTCATTACAGTACAGTAGTACGCAATGAAACCCCATTTGAATAAGCTGGCGGCAAACAGCTGTTTTGCGGACTAATTCCTTGCGTGGGAAGTTCGTCTAAATAGCGTAGTGTGGCGTAAAACCTTTTTACGCCACACTACATTATTTTGAAGAACTTCCCACGCAAGGATTTAGTCCAGAAAACAGCTGTTTGCCGCCAGCTTATTCAAATGGGGTTTCATTGCGTAATACTGTTCTGCAATGAGTTTTACCGGACACCAATCAGCTGATTATACTGTATTTTCGTGGCAATTAGTGGTTATACACAAAAATATATAAGGATTTGTACGGATTTAGTAGTATGGCGTAAACTATCGTACGTAACTCGTCCAAACCTTTTTTCATCACTCTGTAACGAAAGTAACTATTTTCGATAACAGCCGAGATCAATGAAAGTAGTTGTTCCCAAACTCTAATTTAGGGTGAGGGAAAATCGATCAGCTGATTTTCCCTCGCTCTAAATTTACTTTCCCTGGCTCTCGATTAGTTCTCCATTTACTCACTATACGCGCTAGTGTTTTGTTACGGTTTAATTTAATGATTTAAATCAGCTGTGTGGATTGTTAAAAGTTGCTTTATTCTTTTATTTTGAGGTTTAAAAAATATTGAAAAATGTACGTAAGTTTCAAGAGAAATTGGATTTTATTTTTAAATTAATGTAAAAAATATAATGTAATCAAATGAATCTTATTCTAATGTTAATTGTTTTATAAATTATTTACCTTACGGCATGATAAGGACCAGTATATGGTTTTATTTTGATTTTTTCCAAACTTCATTTTCATGTTAACGGATTTAATTTTCTTATCGGTGAACAATATTTGTTGATCCAAAAACCCATTAATATAACTCCTTTAATCTTTCGTTTTTCTTTGTTTTTTAAACGCAAGGCTGATTACCTGTTTAAAAACTAAACGTACAACAACATCAAATGATTTCTCTCTCAACGATGTCTAATAAATGATTACCGCCAAAACACTTAAGTTCCTCGTCCATTCCTTCGTTTCCCACCCAAGTCTGTGTTTAAATATTTAGTCTGCCAATGCTTGACACAGTTGGACAGTGAAAGTTTGTTTTTATTAGGTTTTTCAAAGAATTGTTTTATCAAGATTCTAAAGCTAATTACAATTTAAAATAATTAAAAAAAAAATAATAATTGGTATAAATTTATACATGGATTGCTTTAAAGGTTATTTCTGGTTTAGATTTATTTTGCTGTTTTATCTTACATAGTTCATAACAATCGTCGATTGCTGTTAAATACTAGTATTACATACAAAACTTCATTTTTAAGGCTAAACATAAAACAATTATTTAAGACCTATGACACGTGTGTAGCCATTAACTAACAACATACTATAGTAGTAAATTGATTTTTACAAGTCTATTCAAAGGGTTTAGGTAAAGGTTGGTTAAGCGAAGGGTTATGAACAGATAACCACAGATTCGACGTCATGTTTTAATATTGAAAACAATTTCCACCTAAATATAACGTCCCGCATGGAACGATCACACTCAGTTGTTTTTAGACTATACATTCCTAAATTTAAGCATTGTATCAGCTGTATTGATTTCTGACGTATTATACACTTCCAAATCAATACTTGACATTTATTAACTTGACACAAAGTTGTAAAACAATAATTATCATTCGGAAGTAAGATTTTTACTAAACAATTAAAGCTTCTCCATTTTGTTTTCATAATTGAATCATTACACTGCACTAACAATCAATATGTTTTTAACATTATAAGATTTCAACACAGATTGTACCAGTGGTGGACTGCAGTGCAACGCCAATGTCAACATTTCCACTGTGATATTGCCTTACCGATTTATGTGTATGGTCGCTATCAGAACCATGTTGGGAAACAAACCCAACTTTCTGTTCGACTTCCCAACGGTTTGAACACAAAACAGCTGGCGAAATAAATTAATTTCTAATTGAGATTAAATCTATTTATTTACGAAGTCTGTAGTTCATATTAGGTAATTACTATCAAATCAGGATTTTTAAATTAGCTATTTACCATTTATGTCGGAATTGGGATATTTCGAAAATTAATTTGTCTTTCGGCCTCTTTCATTACTTGACTTCATTTAACCTCTAAATTGTTTATGAAAAGGGGTGCCTGATTCCGGGTACATAGTGAAACTCTCTGTCTTTTTTTTTACATCTGTTATTTTTTGTTGTTGTCTCAAACGTTTTTTTTTTACTTAATGGGCTCGAATACTGCACAGATATTTTGAATCTTTAGTCAATCTGTAATGTAACAACCCGTTGTACGCAATTACAATGTAGATTTTTGTGGACAATGAGTGAAGATTATGGTGCTCTGAGAGGGTAGTTTTAACGTTAACTGTTTTACTTGGTGGCAACGAGGCCTTTAAAAACCTGCTCAGTAAATAATTTTAACTTTAAGCATAACTCCCGTAGTATTAGTACCGCCAAAGCCAGAAGCGTATGGTGTGTCGCTGGCACAGTGCCGTGTCACAGATTAATATATCGATCCCCATGTCTATAAATGGTGCTGGGGGGAGGGGGGCTGAACATGGACCCTGATGAAACCTCCGCCCTTCCCATATGTTTATTTTTCAAAGGTTTACAGTTGTTATACTTTTTTAGAAACTAAACTTTTCACCGTTTAAGATGATACTGTTTAATGAGTGACTTTTATTAAAACGGAGAATAAAGGTACTTGTATACCAACTCCTACACAAACTGTAATTATATCAATTTAGATCAACATTGAATGAAATTCATAACTACAGTTTAAAACATAACAATTTCGTAGGTAGAAGCTGATTTTACACGACTTACAGAACTAGAATAGACAGTTTAATTTCTATTTGTTTACCGTTGCCACAGTCGCTGCAAACAGTCGTAGGTCGTGTCTCGCATACCAAACCGTGTTTGAGTAATAAAACTGGGAATTTAAAACCTTAACAGCTCATAAAAACTTTGAAACCCTCGATGTATCGCGATGCATTTCGATTATACAAATAAAGAGAGGTGCTTTTTGTTTACATTCACCTACAGTTTCAACTAATGATACATGTTTAAAACGAATCCAATACAAATAAATATTGCTTTAAAGATTCGTTTACTTTTATTGTATAATAAAGCTGACTTGTGCAGTAATTGTTAGAATAAAAATTAAAAACAATGAAAGATTAGTAGTTTATCAACTTCTTGTCCTCAAATAGTCCTATATATCAGGCCAGTACACAGATAATATTGATTGGACATAGCCTGAGGCATCATGTTTCAGTTTAATATATCAACCGAAACTCCTGTCCGGACTGGTGAAATGACAACCTGCAGCAATATGAAATGTACTCTCTGCTATCTATCGCGACGGATACAGATTGTAACGCTGTTGAGGCAGACTAAAACTACAAACTAATTTATGTTAATGTTATTTACATATTTTTGTTTTCCAATTACAAAATGAAATGAAATATCTTTCCAGTTAAAGGTTATGGCAGTTTTGGTTAAAAATATAGGCTTACGGGGCTTACGCATCTAAATCATTAATGATTATTTACTTTGGGAATTAAAGACGTTGAAACTTCTATCCCTAAATAGCTTTAAAATTTATTTCCGAAAATTAATTCTGCAATCCTAAACGTAGTCAACAATTGTACGGATAATTAATAAAAAGGGTCTAATACTTTCAGTTACACATTAAGTAATAAATATATGATATGGATTAAACCAAAAATATAATGTAGGAAATAAAACGATGAATTTTAACACCGAAGTAAGTAAAGCAGCGTTGCCTCGATTTACAGTGAGGACACACACATGCAGTTCATGCATGCTTGATCTCGCCATGCCGCTGTTACAAAACTGTCCATGCATATGGAAATACACTCACGGTGTCACTATTGTATGGATAAATATCAAGCAGTCTTGAGGTGTTGAATTCGATCAGGTTCTATATGAATTGGCGTAGATAAATTAATCAGTTTTATTGGACATCATTGCAAAAGTATATGTAAATCTCTTATTTTTTTCAATCGTTCTTATATATCTTTTTATTTTAACTTTCTTTTATCGAGTAGGCGATATAAAACACGACAATTGCACGATTAGTTTCATCAATGAGTTATCTCTAAAAAATATAATATTTGGGATATATATTAATTTCCAAAAACAATTAAAAACAAAGTAAGCTATATAAGTAAGGTCAAAATATTTTCCACATAACAAAATTAGCAATTTACTAAAGCGATGACAAGCCCACGATGGAAAAGGTCCAACATGTTCTCCCGGTATTCCCAGCCTAGAGACACTTGAGATATACACAATATTTCCCACACAAGTATTAAGCCTGGTTAATGCTGTTACAAAGGTCCGCTGTCCGCGAGGGACTTGTTAGGGATGCTTTTGTTATTCCATAAGATGGTTACAGACAAGGAAAACCACTAGAGTTTTACCCTTTGTTGAGTTTTTATTTCTTTGAAATAACCTGATAATCATTCTCTATATTCCCCAATACAAAATGTAGAACACTGTTATTTTAGACAAATTTATTTTGATAAAGAAATTCACCACTTAACTTTATTATATTTCAACGACACCATTGTATATGTTTAAACTATACCATAATGTACAAAATTATAATATATAATTCACAGCTCTTTTGTTTTAAGTTCTATCTTGAAAGATACATGTCCATAATTGAAATCTATCTTCTGTTTTGGTATAGAATTACGATTTGTTGCAAGAACATTCAGTTTCAATCCACAGAGTTCCGGTTAGTCGCTATCTGTTGGATTTGTTTGGTCCATTGATTTATCACACGGGTGTTCCACTAATGCTTTGACTTGATCAAACTGATATCTCTGTGTTTAACTTCGATTCAACTGAACTACTAAAACGTACGAAAAATAAATATTAATAATGCAAACAATAGGGGGATATAAATATTTGTGGCTGGTTAATTCAAATAATTTACGAAACTAATAATTAGAGTATGACAACTATTTGCAAAACATCAATAAGAAAAGCTATAAGGGGTAATAGAGATTATTATGAGTGTTGTTCCAGGGTAATGAACTGGTCTATGATACCGTGGTACAATGTCAACACAACACCATGTCACCATGTCCTAGATATAGGATAGATTTTAAGCTCAAAATATTAGAAGGCTTTTTACTCCATGGACTCTGAATTACAATCGATCGTGATTATTACTTTCCTTATTCAGTTAAAACTTCCATATACAGCCAACCAAATTTAATAAAAAAGATTATGTTTCGACTATGAGCAAAATATAGTTACCAATATTTTGTGTATCCATTCGATGTTTAGTTTTGTTCCCGACTAAAATACTTGATTTAAATTAACTGAAAATATTAATTGAATTAATTTGTCTACTTTGTATGGTTTTGTTTAATTTTTAATGTATATCATATTTCGTAGAGTTTTTGATTGATGCACAATAAGTTTTGCCAAAACACATGATTATAATATTTCGTGTAATTATAATTACTCGAATTAGTCATTTTTCAAGTGTTAAAACCAAACTAATATTTCAATTATTTTTACAACTATTCAAACGTATTGCTTAAACAGTATTACAAATATATGGTCAACCATTACGTAATATCAGCCCGTCTTACAAAAAACAAAAACCAAATTATTGTATTCTACAATTTTGTCAAGCCCTTCACTAGGGAAACCGAGTAAGTTCTTAAAACAATTTAAGGGAATCTCGTCGAATTACTGCGAAGACATCTGAGAGGAGATCTGTTCATTTAAATTATTTAGCTCACTCACGTAACTTAAAAGTGGCGATTTATGCTCTATTGTTTTATCTTTATACCGTATTGTGGAAAAATTTATTTCGTACAACTCTTTCGCGTTATCAAATATAAATAATTAAAATGCGAAATGGAAAATTAAGTTACGATTTCCGCAAGAAAAATTATTAACAAACACATAGTAATAGTAAATTTACACTTTAAATGTTTTTTTCTTATAAAACGGTATAAGAATAACATGGAACGTAAATTATTTAGTTTGCAATATTTAATGTAAACTGTAGAAAAGTTCCTAGAGTAAAATATTGGTTCAGACAAATTAAATAACTTAACCTTAAAGATCAGTAGGCCTATTGTGAATAGTAAAATCAACTAACAAATAAAATCATAACCCATACAACGTTTGTGTTAGATAGCGTAAATATCCATCTAACCACTCTGTTACAACGATCGACAGCTTCATAATAATTCCAAGTAATAAAAATCCAAATTTTTATGCCAAAAGTATTCAACATTATTAGCTTGGTTTTCTCGCTTAGAAAAATAACAAAAAGAGAATTTCACGGCTGGATGGGGTTGTTTGGATAAACGCGGCGACGGTGGCGCTGCGACCGTGGAGCGGAGACTGCGCGAACTACACAGCGCTGGCCTAATTGGAGAACCAGTCAATAAGTTGAATGGCACTCGATGGATGTCGGTGGCGGTGGCATTCACCACTGATATAATAGCGATAATGTCAACCACGGCGATAATTAACATTTTAATACGGTGGCGCACGGCTCGGTTGAGCCGATGGTAAAAATGTCAACAGACGATAGAAACGATAAAACGGTTAGTGCATGTTCGGCAATTTAATACCAAGTTATACCTTTGAAATAAGTTGCATTATTAAAGTTTAATATATTTTAAAGGATTAAATGCATGAGCTTAGCATTGATCATAGATGAACTAATAGATGAGATACTAGTTCAACTATAAATTAAACATGATAACAAGATGAGTAAATTTGAAAAAGACTTGTAGATATTTGGGTGAGGTAGGATTTATAAAAAAATATGTATTAATGCAAACATGTGAATTAATAGTGAGTGCATTTTGGGAATAAGCAGTTAGAGTCTTAAGAATGAAATTTGAGCATTGACAACGGATATTCGCTAGTATTTATTGCTCCACAAGTTTCAATAAATATATGATTCAACGGTAGTTTTATATGATATACTTGTGTACATGTTATCTGGTTGTTCATAAAAGTCTACGCTAAGTATTTTATAAACACAACAACTTGTGAGAGAGTTGAAACAGCAATAACATTGTCCGTGCCAAATGTCTAGAAAAATTGCAATGAGTATAATTAACAAGTAGAATGATCTAAAGATAAATAAAAATCCCTTTTACACTTGCCTTTATCAAAGATTTCAATTTCAATTTGGTTAAAGAAAACTGGCATGTAGGCTATCTTATCTTGAGCATCATACTTGCACCTTTAAATAACATCCAATCCGTATTAATAGTTTTTATTACATTGCAATCAAAGGTTAAAAAGTGGGAAACTATAATATTATTATATATAGGAGGCCAAATAAAGAAATTTGAATGACAATTTTGTTACCAAAATATAACAAAGACATTTTGCAAACATATTTACCGCTCATTTGGATTATTGAGTTTTGTTTTAATTACGTAGCCTACCTAACTGTAGTACACGTACTCAAAGGGATAAAAATATCTTTATCTTGTAAAAATTCTTCAATACGAGAAACGAAAACCAATGCTCTATTAATAGTTTTAGTATTTAAAATATTATAACTCTCTGAAAATGAAATTTCCTCTCAACATTAAACTTTTACGATTAATTGGTAAAAGAACACCCCCAACGCTCTCAGACGGAGAAACGAGGAACTAGCAAAGGCGGGAAAATCCGAAGCCTACACGGTGGCGCTCTCGTAGAGAAAGTCGGAACTACTTGGCGAGCGTCGAGCAGTGCTGCCATCTATGTGGCAGTGGCGAGCGCATGCGTCACATGATCAATACCATACATTCACCATCTCTCTCGCTCTAGTCTAGTACTACAACAGCTACGCCACTCCTTACATACTATGTACGTTACACACCTACATGAATGAACTGTCTTGCACTCTTTACAATCTCATTCATAAGTTGATGCTAAATCCACTCCCATCTATCAATTGAGTGTGGTTCTAAAACAAATACACATACATCTGGAATATGTGCAAATAATGAAAAAAACGATTTTAAGATAGATTTTTATAATTTTGAGTAGTAAAAATGCCAAATTAACATAGGAAATAAGGCTATTAACACCATCTAAGAACACTTTTTGCATGTTCTTTTCTATATATCATACAGATAATTGAAATTTTTAATTTAATACATTTTAGAAAATAATAGCCCTCATGGAGTTTAAAATGGAAACATACGGAAATTAAGTTAACAGATGGCAAATTGAGTTAAAATCTTCATTCACTACCAAGACCATGTAATAATAAACTGTTCTAAAAAATTGTGTATTGTATGCAATGGGCAGCACAATTAAAAACTTTGATTTTAATCAGATGAAAAATGTATTTATGTATACTAATGCATGATTCATTTTCTAGTACAAAAATGGCTTTTAATATAGTTAGTTAGTATACCAGTGGATTGTATTTCATTTAAACAAATCGAAGATAAGTTAATATTTAAAACTGTTAATTTGATCTTTTAGCGTAATCATCAATTTTCAACTCAATAAACCTGCTTAGCATTTCATAAAAAAAATATTTAAATTTAAACTAAATTGTTTAGAATTATTTAGAAAACAAACTTATTAAGGAGTCAAACAGTAGGGTTACATTCACAAAGTCTGCAACTTAAGAAACAAGAAACGTATACAATAGTCAGGGAGGAGATCGGGAGACGACGTTTAAAGAAGCGATACAATTCTGGGGCGATAATCGTAAAACCAAATGAGAGAATTTGAATTCCCGTATTTCCCCTTTCCCTTTCAAGTTTCGCAAATCACACATGCTTTCACTAAAAATACAATCTTATACTAATATGCAAGCAATATGAAGATTACCGACAGTATTCAATTTTTTTTTCGAAATTAACACTAATGCTAGAATATTTCTAAAGTGCTCAGATGTTTTTACGTCAAGTTAAATACTTCTAATAACTTGTTCTGTTTTCTTCTAACAATGTGGAGACATTAAGAAGTAAAATATGATCACACCTAAGGGTAAATAAGTAAAGAATACAAATAATGTAAATACAATCCGCGTGGAATTAACGATGAAAAGATGAGATACTCAAGGCGTAACGGAGACGCTCTCATGAGATGCGCATTAGATCCGTGACGTCACAGCCAACATCTCTCAACACTTTGCTGGGATGTCTTCCATAAGTCTTTGTTGTATGAACATATAATGCATTTATTTATCACGCGCTTCAAGAATAACATTTTTTGTCATAGTGAGAATCTTTTACTTCTGACTTGATTTTTTTTACTTCTGACAATTTTTTTTATCTTTCTCGTTTATATTGGAACACCATGATGATGATTTAAACAACTTCAATATGCAAAAGCAAGGCAAACGATTTAATAAAAAATGTATTAAATTATATTATATAACGACTATGTATTACGACGGATTAGATACATATTACACGACACTTACGTCAATTTAAATTCTATGAGATTCACTCATATTCCGTACATTACCACAAACTGCATCATATGGCAGTCTCTGGTTTCAGTCAAAGTCTATCGATGGTATTATTTTACTTAGTAGGCCTACTGTTATAACTTAGGAAATTTGAACCTACATCTGTGACATGTGTGTGTTAAAATCAGAAAATTTAAATACTTTAGATTAAATTTAATATAACATTTAACAAAAAACAAAGTAATGAATTCAAATAGAACTGTTGCCGAAAACAAACCGGAGGTTTTGAGTAAATTAAAACGCAGCGGAACAGTCCCGGAAGTGGTGGAATATAATGAAATCAGAAACACTTAGCAGAGAGGTTCAACTGTTGATTGTATAAAAACTGTTTTCCTCTACTGAATATTTATCCCTTTATATTTACAAATTAATATATGAAAGGGAAATCATATTTTTATCAAACAAGACTCTTCAGATACCAACGAGCGTTATACAAAATATACACAGCTTCGTTACTAATATAAGATACTTACTTGTATGTGTTTTAAACGTCCAGAAAGAGTTACTCGCCAAGGCTCGTGCCTTATATTTCTACTAGTTTCGTAAAGACTATCGTTACGCGATCATTGAGTAAACTACTATTAAAGGACTTAAAAATCAGATTCTGCAAATTTGTATGATACTAACACACTTATAAAAATATGTATTCAATTTAATGCTGAAAGAAAGCTACAAGGAAGCGTATGATAGTTTAAGTTTATTATTTTAAAAATCAACACACTCTTTAAGTAAAGACGCGAACTTGGGACGGTATTATGATATCATAAACAGTCATGTTTACAGAATTTGTAACATTGTTTAGTAGATTTTCTTTTTTTATGATTGTAAGACGTTTTGACTATCTTAAACAAAGGAAGGAATTGCAATTCACCTGTGCTATACTAATTTCATTGTTTTATTATTGTTTATAATTCCCTTTGATTATTTCTTTTCATTGTCATTCCTTTAAAAGTTATCTGAACAACACCGTATACTGTATAAATATTGTAATATTTCAATTATTTACCTATTTCCCCTTAGAAACGTAATCTCTCCTTCATAAAATTAATTTTTAATTAAACATACATATTTGATTTATCATAATTTGAGTTCACAGCCTAAACATGTATTTTGGTAGTAAGTAAAATAAAACTTTTTAAAACTCATTCGTTGGGACTTTTCAACGTAAATATTTAATGAGACGAGAACTCTTGCAACACACAACCGAGGGTCGTAATTTATTTAGCAAACATCTCTAGTTTGTTACTCGTACTTAGCTCCCCCCTCCCTCATACACACCCCCAACCCCTCCACCGGGCTGGAATACTAAGAGGATCAAGGAAAGAGGTTTAGAAAAGCGCAATTCCTGGAATAATGGTGGGTAAGAGTACTTAGAGTAATAACTGTAAACGTTATGTCCGTAAGTGTACATTAGAGTTCTTATAGTAATTTATAGAGGCTAAGTAGCCATGTGGTTGTTAAGAGAAATAATTACATTTCAAAAATAAGTTCTACTCGCAAGTGGTTTGTGGGTATTTAGTTACATTATTTCCAATAGTAATGTATTACGACTAAATAGCTGATATGTTTCATGCGTTTTAAGAGTAGCTCAGTTTTGATGAATTTCTAAATGGTTTACAGAGTATTCAGACGCCAAAAATCAAATGTATGTGGCTTTATGTCCCTAATGTATGAAAATCTATACTATTATATAAAAATCTAATGGTGTCTGTCTGTATGTGTATTACTAATAGGTGCAAAAACTACTGAACCAACTGGGCTTAAATTTTACAAAAAATATAGCTACCATACCAAGGACCATTATAGGACTATTCACATTTCGATACTTACCGTAGGCTTTGCCCCTTTGGCTTTAAAAGTTCTGAGGTGAACATTTTAAAAGTAAATATTGATTGGTCTCCATGGCTGTGATGAGAACACTAGAAATGTTTGTTTACATTTGCTTTGACATTTAAATATAAACAAGAAGAACTGCTAAACAGCATATTTCACAATTTCGGACAGCTGATACAAAGAAATTAAATATAATATTTTTCCATAAATATGAAGTAGGTTTATTTTAATCTAACCTTTTATGATGGATTATTTATTCTAAAACTATATGTCAATGATTATAGAAAAAAAAATTATAACCGTTGCTGTATCAACTCCGGCTCTGCTTTGGATTTTTTAAAGCGTCTTAAGTTAATAATCTTAAGTTAAAATAATGTTATTGATATGTTTTGATGGTAAACAGTATGAAAATTATAATGTATAGATGTTTTGTATGAATTTGGAGGCTACTTTAAATAAATTCTAACTGCTTCACATGTGTTAGATTAACTTAACATAACTTGCACATCACATTGTTTTTTATATGTATATTTAGGTAAATTAAGTTATTGTGTTTTGCTAAACCTATGCTTAAATTAAACTAAAGAATATCATCAATAACTATTGTCGTTGATTTTTGTTTTCTAAAATCTGTTGAATATGTGTAACTGTATTTAATTATCAAATGGTAATACAAAATACTCTTATTTTATCTTAACATAGCTTTCAGTTCACATTTACTTTATTTGATACATTTATTATTTGTGTTTTGCCACACCACTGATTAAATTAAACCAAGGAAAATATCATAAAACTAAGCAGTACACAGTGTTCTTTTGTTTCTAAAATCAATGAAATATCTGTTACTATGTTTTCTTAATGGTAAGTGTGAAAATGTAAAGGCAAGGGACGATGGAACTGATTAAAAGAACTGGTTTGTTGTTTGTTGATATTTTTGTATAGTAGAATCAGAGATGCAATTAAACATATACTGCATTTGCTATTATATATTTTAGTCCTTGATGCTTTGATAATCATATTAGTTTTGTCTGCTGTCTTTAATGCTAAATTATTTGTTTGAAATTTTGTATAGTACCTATAGATATATTTTTTCTATGTTTCTTTAATATTTCAAAAGACTGTATTGATAAGGCACAGCAATATTTCTAAAGTTTATAACAGCTGACTTCGTTTTGCTAATGATTTATTGTGAGTTAAAAAACTGAAGATGAAAGGATTTGTGATTTAATATAAAGAAGAGTTTAATATAAAGATATTTAAATTTAATAATTAGTATTTTTGCAACTTTAAAATTGAAATTTAAAATGTCAATAATAAATTAAAAGATGTGTAATTAAGGGAGATGAAGGTAAATCTGGTAAATCATGTATGTCAAAGTTTTACTCAAAGATTTGGTCAGTTTTTCTCATATCAGCCTACACAAGATTTAAAATTAATCAAAACCAAAATGGTGGTATCCACCACCTACTTACCAGATTTAAAAGTCATAACTTAAACGTTTCTATTAAGGCCATAAAAGTTGAATTTTGTTTCTAAAAGCGTTGGTGGATGTGTAACTATTATATGCAAGAGATAAAGATTAAAATGTTTCTATTTTATGTCCTCTTCCCGTTGCAAAGCACGGGTACAACAGCTAGTAGAAAATAAATAAATTGGTAGCACTAATTGTATTTTTGGTAGCGGACGGATTATTTGAATAACTGTTTTCCAATTCCTGCCACCTACATTTCAGTAGTGAAGTTACTAGTAAACCAAAAACTTGTGTACACTATTTTGCATTTAATTAACACAGAGAAAGATATGATAAATATGTTACAATCTTGTAATTTAACACTGTTAATATTTAATGTTTTGAACAACATAAATAACTATCACCCACCTCAGAGAAAACACAATAACTTGCAAGAAAGAAGATTATTTTCCTATTTAGCAAAGCCGATTTCATCCCAAACTTAATTTTTAATTCTTATCTCTTACAATTTCATAACAGTAAAACCCGTTAAATATATGCCACAAAACAGTTAGCAAACAAATTTAATGGTGAACACAATTATGATGATTTTAGACCTGTGATTATTAAAGAGGGAGTGTTCTATGACTAGTTAAATATTTCAATCACCAAATATAGAAAATATATTAATCACATTTTGTTTCTTATCACAAATGCTTTTAACTGTGTATTTCCCAAGTGTTCGTTACCCTATTAAATATCCCAGAAAGCCCAATATCCATCAATACTACATTGGTCCAAACGTATTAAACCCCCCAATGAAACCCAATAAAACTCTACAGTTAGCGTTACATTCACATCGCACTAGCTGTAAGTCCAGTAGCACTTTTACTAGTTTATCCTGTATCAAGTTAAGCTGGAGTTTTGCTGCACCTGGTCGGGATTACGTAGTAGAGACACAGCCAGCGTTAAACTAATGAAGCACAAGGGTAATAGGACCTGATGTTCGTCTGTTGCTCCCTCCAGACAACTAGCCCCTCTCTGTCTAACTCACTACGCTACACACTTATGTCCTGTCTTGATAACATACACTTGATTGGACCTGCACCTGGTCGGGATTACGTAGTAGAGACACAACCAGCGTTAAACTAATGAAGCACAAGGGTAATAGGACCTGATGTTCGTCTGTTACTCCCTCCAGACAACTAGCTACTCTCTGTCTAACTCACTACACTACTTGATAACATACACTTGATTGGACCTGCACCTGGTCGGGATTACGTAGTAGAGACACAACCAGCGTTAAACTAATGAAGCACAAGGGGTAATAGGGCCTGATGTTCGTCTGTTGGTCCCTCCAGACAACTAGCCACTCTCTGTCTAACTCACTACACTACTCAGTTATGTTCTGTCTTGATAACATACACTTGATTGGACCTGCACCTGGTCGGGATTACGTAGTAGAGACACAACCAGCGTTAAACTAATGAAGCACAAGGGGTAATAGGACCTGATGTTCGTCTGTTGTTCCTCCAGACAACTAGCTACTCTCTGTCTAACTCACTACACTACACACTTATGTTCTGACTTGATAACATACACTTGATTGGACCTGCACCTGGTCGGGATTACGTAGTAGAGACACAACCAGCGTTAAACTAATGAAGCACAAGGGGTAATAGGACCTGATGTTCGTCTGTTGCTCCCTCCAGACAACTAGCCACTCTCTGTCTAACTCACTACACTACACACTTATGTTCTGACTTGATAACATACACTTGATTGGACCTGCACCTGGTCGGGATTACGTAGTAGAGACACAACCAGCGTTAAACTAATGAAGCACAAGGGGTAATAGGACCTGATGTTCGTCTGTTGCTCCCTCCAGACAACTAGCCACTCTCTGTCTAACTCACTACACTACACACTTGTGTTCTGTCTTGATAACATACACTTGATTGGACCTGCACCTGGTCGGGATTACGTAGTAGAGACACAACCAGCGTTAAACTAATGAAGCACAAGGGTAATAGGATCTGATGTTCGTCTGTTGCTCCCTCCAGACAACTAGCCACTCTCTGTCTAACTCACTACACTACACACTTATGTTCTGACTTGATAACATACACTTGATTGGACCTGCACCTGATGTTCGTCTGTTGCTCCCTCCAGACAACTAGCCACTCTCTGTCTAACTCACTACACTACACACTTATGTTCTGACTTGATAACATACACTTGATTGGACCTGCACCTGGTCGGGATTACGTAGTAGAGACACAACCAGCGTTAAACTAATGAAGCACAAGGGGTAATGGGACCTGATGTTCGTCTGTTGCTCCCTCCAGACAACTAGCCACTCTCTGTCTAACTCACTACACTACACACTTATGTTCTGACTTGATAACATACACTTGATTGGACCTGCACCTGGTCGGGATTACGTAGTAGAGACACAACCAGCGTTAAACTAATGAAGCACAAGGGGTAATAGGACCTGATGTTCGTCTGTTGTTCCCTCCAGACAACTAGCCACTCTCTGTCTAACTCACTACACTACACACTTATGTTCTGTGTTGATAACATATACTCGATTGGACCTGCTCTGGTCGGCATTACGTAGTAGAGACACAACCAGCGTTAAACTAATGAAGCACAAGGGGTAATAGGACCTGATGTTCGTCTGTTGCTCCCTCCAGACAACTAGCCACTCTCTGTCTAACTCACTACACTACACACTTATGTTCTGTGTTGATAACATATACTCGATTGGACCTGCTCTGGTCGGCATTACGTAGTAGAGACACAACCAGCGTTAAACTAATGAAGCACAAGGGGTAATAGGACCTGATGTTCGTCTGTTGCTCTCTCCAGACAACTAGCCACTCTCTGTCAAACTCACTACACTACACACTTATGTTCTGACTTGATAACATACACTTGATTGGACCTGCACCTGGTCGGGATTACGTAGTAGAGACGCAACCAACGTTAAACTAATGAAGCACAAGGGTAACAGGACCTGATGTTCGTCTGTTGTTCCCTCCAGACAACTAGCCACTCTCTGTCTAACTCACTACACTACACACTTATGTTCTGTCTTGATAACATATACTCGATTGGACCTGCTCTGGTCGGCATTACGTAGTAGAGACTCAACCAGCGTTAAACTAATGAAGCACAAGGGGTAATAGGACCTGATGTTCGTCTGTTGCTCCCTCCATACAACTAGCCACTCTCTGTCAAACTCACTACACTACACACTTATGTTCTGTCTTGATAACATATACTCGATTGGACCTGCTCTGGTCGGCATTACGTAGTAGAGACACAACCAGCGTTAAACTAATGAAGCACAAGGGGTAATAGGACCTGATGTTCGTCTGTTGTTCCCTCCAGACAACTAGCCACTCTCTGTCTAACTCACTACACTACACACTTATGTTCTGTCTTGATAACATATACTCGATTGGACCTGCTCTGGTCGGCATTACGTAGTAGAGACACAACCAGCGTTAAACTAATGAAGCACAAGAGTAATAGGACCTGATGTTCGTCTGTTGCTCCCTCCAGACAACTAGCCAGTCTCTGTCTAACTCACTACACTACACACTTATGTTCTGTCTTGATAACATACACTTGATTGGACCTGCACCTGGTCGGGATTACGTAGTAGAGACATAACCAGTGTTAAACTAAAGAAGCACAAGGGTAATAGGACCTGATGTTCGTCTGTTGCTCCCTCCAGACAACTAGCCACTCTCTGTCTCACTCACTACGCTACACACTTATGTTCTGTCTTGATAACATACACTTGATTGGACCTGCACCTGGTCGGGATTACGTAGTAGAGACGCAACCAGCGTTAAACTAATGAAGCACAAGGGTAATAGGATCTGATGTTCGTCTGTTGCTCCCTCCAGACAACTAGCCACTCTCTGTCTAACTCACTACGCTACACTTATGTTCTGACTTGATAACATACACTTGATTGGACCTGCACCTGGTCGGGATTACGTAGTAGAGACGCAACCAGCGTTAAACTAATGAAGCACAAGGGTAATAGGATCTGATGTTCGTCTGTTGCTCCCTCCAGACAACTAGCCACTCTCTGTCTAACTCACTACACTACACTTATGTTCTGACTTGATAACATACACTTGATTGGACCTGCACCTGGTCGGGATTACGTAGTAGAGACACAACCAACGTTAAACTAATGAAGCACAAGGGTAATAGGACCTGATGTTCGTCTGTTGCTCCCTCCAGACAACTAGCCACTCTCTGTCTCACTCACTACGCTACACACTTATGTTCTGTCTTGATAACATACACTTGATTGGACCTGCACCTGGTCGGGATTACGTAGTAGAGACGCAACCAGCGTTAAACTAAAGAAGCACAAGGGTAATAGGACCTGATGTTCGTCTGTTGCTCCCTCCAGACAACTAGCCAGTCTCTGTCTAACTCACTACACTACTTGATAACATCATTGACTTTATATCTCTACACGTGTAGAGATATAAAGTCAATGATAACATATACTTGATTGGGAAACGAGTCCATTTCACTGAATTTTCAAAATTTAATATTCACCGGCATTATTAAATTATTTTTGTATCCACTTTTAACTGTCTGAATATTTAAAAAATGTTTAAACTCTTTGTGGGTTATTTTAAACGTATTATAAACATATTAAGATGTCCAAAAGAACGTTAAACATTTTAATAACTTAATAATTATTCATGTTAAATTAATGATTTAATTAATAGCAAAAACACTCACATTATGTTACATGTATTGCATTTGATTGTATTATTTTAGCGAATTTCCCTATAGGGAAGTAGCTATTACCGTAGGTGGCACGGTAAGACCTAGACCCGGGACCGATTTACTTTTTCATTTTGATGTCCCCAGAGGCCAAAAACACCATTCGTTCAAATTTTTATATATGTATAAAAACATATATAAACATATATATAACGTGAACGCGATAACTTGAGTAATTTTTGTCCGATTTTGATGAAATTTGGTTTAAAGGTGTAAAGCGGGATAAACTTGAATGAGTTCGCGAACCAGCACGATCGGACCATGGGAACGGGGCTTTACGGGGGGTTTTATGGGGTAAAAATTGGTTTTTCTCACTTTTGACCCTCAAAACACAAAATTTCCCGATTTCTCTTTAGACCTTTTTAAAGAGCTTAAAAAAACAAATAAATTAGTATATAAAAGTATTTTTCTTCGATTACTAGTAACGGAGAAAATTAAAAAAATTGTAAATTTAAAATTCCCATGTTATTCTTATGGAGAATATTGTCAAATGTTGTAGTTTGCTTGTTTATGGATATATTTTGATCAAACTTGGCAAATTTATTTATTTTGTACTAAGCTATCAATATTTTACTCAAAAACACACTTTATTAGTTTCCTTGTAGCAGCAAACCTAGGTACTCGTTAAACCTAATATTATTAAAATATATTTAACTGAATATCAATTCAGACAAGGAAATTCGCTTAGTCGGCAGGTTTGCTGCGGCGGGGGTATTTTATGATAGGAGTGTTCCTACTATGATGTTAACGAAACATTTTAAGGAGTTTATCTGTTATTCATAAAGAGAATTTATAAAGAGATAAACCCAATTCTACGGTGTGAATAATGTATAAGCTACCTGTTAGTGTAAAGCTCTAGAACACCACCAACCACGACAGAAATATAATATTTATAGCAAGACTTGAAAAATTATTTTTTTGTGTAATTTTTGCTCCATACACTTTAAAATCCCATTGATAAAGAAATGTGAATGCCAAATTTATCATGTAAAGTCCTATGTTTGCAAAGCAAAATTTTGTATGAATACCAATGGAATTCTAAGACATTTTGACTTTATATTTTTATATTGCAGAAACTGTTTTTTAAATAGTGTTGATTGTTAATGGTGTAGGCTGAAATTGAACTGCCAATTATATTTGATATTTAGGTAGGAGTATGTTGGTAAAATTAAAAGAACTTAAGTAGACGTAATAATTATAAATAAATCAACTTCAACGTTGATGAAATCCGGATAGTAATGTGATGAAACACAACAAATGTATCACATGTGACGAAAAAAATTAAATTCGCATCGTCAGTGGCAAATTTGAGGTTACAAAAACTTAGTACCACTATTTCTAATGTAATATGTAATACATTATATATTTGCAAAAACTGTAACTGTATTTTCAGAAGTGTCAATGTTTACAGAAAAGATCGGATTTAAGTAAAGTAAAGCGACAGTTGTAAATGAGCTTAGAGAAGAGACAACGGCAGGAGAGGGGGGGGGGGGTGATCCAGTGCAAGTGATAAAGAGAAGAAGAAGGGGTCGCACTTAACACATTACATGTACAGTATGTGTTTATAACTACATAAAATACTTATTTATAGAGATATAATAATATCAATATAATAACTGTAAGAAATAGCTGGGCTGTGATTGATTGAAAGGGGGTTTTCGTATATTAGTTTTCAATAAAACTACCAATTTAAAATAAATTTTTCATTGCCTTCACCAGCTTCTTGGATTTGAAAGAGAAAATTTACTTTTTTATAGGGGTTTAAAGCGGTTCAATGAACATTTTTAAGATCGATGAAGTGTCTTAGAAAACATCACATTTTCTGAAACTGATGGGAAAAGTTTGAACTAAAGCTAAAATTATTACAAGTAAATTTATTTTTAAAATATTAAATTTTGTTACAACAGGTGTTCAAATGATTATACGAATCGTTAACGAATTATTGATAATAGGCTAGTTTTAGAGACTTTTAAAGTAGACAAAATCAAATTATTTCACAAATGTTATTTCACAAATAAATTATATAGCCTAATGTAACCAGTTACAATTTCATTTCTTGAAATTGCTATGTGATAAAAACTTTTAAGTTCAAAAGTAGAAAATGTATTATTAATGCTATTTATAAGTAAAATCCAGGTATTTATTATAAAACAAATTAAAAAAATAAAAACAAAATCTTTATGGCAATTCTTATCATACGACTACATTGATTTGAATAGTAAATTAATAAACTGAAATCGTTGGACCAGACCCAATAATAGCTTTTATAATTAAATCACCTTGTTTAGTCAAGGTGAGCGTAAAGTGATAGAACTTTCACAAAACAAAGTTGACAAAGCCTGGTTGTTGGTGTCTGAGTGTAAAAGATCGGATTCAATTGAAACAATAGTTGACAGTTGTAAATGAGCTTAGGGGAAGACAATGGAATGATTGGAAGTTGAGGGAGGGGTTAAAAGGGGGAAACGGGGAGGTTTAAACTGTGGTTCCTTGGTAAAATTTCCCTATAAATCCCAGATCCTTCTGTGTCGGCGTTTTATTAAAACGAACTAAGAAATGCTTCCCGCATTTTAATTGTACAAAAAACATAATGTTTTTCTTTTATAATATTCTAATATTTTTTGTGAGATTTTACATTGTAATACAAACGTCGTGTTTTGCTATTTTTTATAGTAAACAGAACATGAAATCATTAGAGATTCAAACTAAATAAACGAACAGGCTAGTTGCAGAGTGAAATTTGTAATGATTTATTTTTGAAAAGTAATTTTTCACCAAGCGTAAATACACTTTGTTCTACACGATTTATCATGGGATATTGTATTTATAATACAATCTAATGATTCTCCATAGTTTTGAAACACTCAATTATCTTAGCTAAATAAGAAAAATTGTTTGGTAACGGTTCAAAATAATGTATTTATACGTTCAATTTGCAATGTTTTGTATGTTATACCATCTAAAACACGCCATTGAACACATTTTCCATCTTATCCAAGATGAATCAGTGTAAGAACTCTCTGGAGCAATTTTGAAGATTAAATAAATAGATAAAGTTGTGTGTAGCCAAAACTTCACTGTGACTTTGTAAACTATGAAGAGCCAAAACTTTGAGTTAAGAGATTACTGAACATTCCTTTGCCTTTGATAAATCTGACGATGTTTCACTCAGGTTTGCAATTTAATAACAGAAAATGTAGCTAAAATAAAGTACGAAGTAATTAATTAGGAGAGAAATTCCATCGCTCTCTGAAACATATGATTTTCCACGAAAGCATAAGTAACTGAGATTTTTTTTACCAAACCATTGTCGATAATGCGTCCAAACTCACTCTATCAAATAATCAAAATTTTGAAGCAACTATGTTTGATCATAATTGAGACCCTCATGAAGAGCCGGAAAAATACATGTTTGGTTTTTGCACCAAACAAGTGTTGAAGTTATGACACCTATTTGCCATGTTTCGTTTTATTATCGCAATGCATTCGTGGCATCTTCCCAGATTTTTCTGTAGGACCCTTATCGATCAAACATAACCCTAACCTGGAATAGTATATTTCATCACTAGGGCCTAAAGTAACTCTTTTTGACCCGAAGTCAAGTTTTACGATCGAGGCGAAGCCGAAGTTGCATCACATAATAAACATTTGTTAGTGACTGGCGGTATTCCAACCCGTGACTCCACGCCGAGAGTCCCGTGCTATTCTCGATTGGTGATTGTAGTTGGAAGGCACCTACCTTGAGTTGTTTGGTGAACTGTCTAGTGACCGCCTCGTCTCTCCTGCCTCCAGCCCTGTCGGCCTCCACCTCCACCGACTCCAGTGAGCTCTCCGCCTCAGACAGCCACGCGAGGAACTTGTCCAGCGATCTGTCGAAGTTGTGCAGCGAGTTGAGCGCCGAGTTGAGCAACTTGCCGCGCAACACGATACTGAAACAATCACTGACGTTGTAGCGAGGTTTTCCAAGAATATAAAATTACGTTAAAACAGGTGTCACAGTTTATCTAAGGGATGTGGACAGCCAGTATTGAGTGTGTGTCTAGGAAAAGTGCAGCACATCCCTAAAATCTTTATGTATTAGTAGGGAAACGTACCCGATTCTATCGCATCAAAGTCCGAGACACTTTCCACTAGGTTAACAACCCCCGAAGTTTCAAGTGAATAAGTGGATAAAATCTACTCTTTGTTTCAACAGCGAAAACACCAATAATTGAACCAGTACAAAAATAGTGAAGAGTCCATGAAAAGTTTAATCCTTAAAAGAAATAGGTTTATGTTCCATTCAAGTTGGCAATTTATATGAGATTTACTTATTTAATCCCTTTACAATTTTCTGCATGATGTTAAAAATACTCATCGCTTTTAAAATAAAAACTAATACGTCTCTTTATCATTTTAAGATATAAAATGTTTTAAATAAATTGATTACAGTTTAATTTCTTGGATATCCTTAAGAAGGGCAGTTTTTGTCAGAGATGGGGCAGTACCCAACGAAAAGCTTTCCTCATGAGTGTGAAACTAGGTTGCAATGTTCCTCTAGCGGATTTACATGTTAATCGTGCAGTGATCGGCTGTATGTGATCCCCGCCATGCTCAGCACAGCTAAGGATTATACTCATAGGTTCAATACCCTCTCATCTGATACAATAATGCACATAATAGTGAATTCACAGTGTGTATATGTGACAAGATACTGCGTGTTGAAAAAATATACTTCTTTCTGAAATGATCATCGGACTAATGGTAAAAACTATTTTACCTACGACCGTTTTTTAAAGTAGCCATTTCAGTCCAGTTCTTAGAATTGAAAAGTTTCACTTTACAGCTGTTTACTTTCATATCCGCATAGTTTTCTCATATCCACACAGGTAACGGACCAATGAGGTTCAAGTATTAAGAGAAAAGAATTAAAATTGTAATGTTTCGAACGTCAACTAATCAGCTGATCAGCTGATCAGTTGACCAATTTAATTGTTGATCCGACTTGTTCATGTTGATACTCGCGTATTCTTAATTAAGTTGGTGGAAGTCCAAAAATAAATGAAATATTTGCCGAATTGTACCTGATACAATATTATTTAGGGTAAGAATGCTGCTAGCAATGTAATATTTAACGAAGTTTAACAAACACGTAATTACAGGAAATCAGCTGATTATACAACAAGTCGTTGCATCACTTTCAGTGGCAATGACAATACACGAAAACATAACCTCTCTAAAAAGTTATCATTAGTGATTGTTAGTAATTAAATCCAGATTGATAGTAATTAAAAAACGGTCGTAGGTAAAGTAGTGTACGCAACTCGCGTTAATAGTCTTTACGACACTCGTAGAAGTTTTTAAAGCACTCGCCAAGGCTCGTGCCTTAAATTTTCTACTCGTGTCGTAAAGACTCACTTAACGCAATCGTTGCGTAAACTACTATTGCGTTATGCGTTGCGTTGTGTTAGTCGTATGACTTAAGTGAGATCCGTAATTAATGGACATGTAAAGCAATCTGATGCAAAACATACACTTTGTGAATTGTGTTAGTTAATTATTGGTCCATCGCATATAAAAATACTAATTATATACCAAATATATCTCCAATAAAGAAGATAAACTAAGAATCTTTCCCTTCTAAAACTCAAAAACGAACGTTTAATTAAGCTTTTGAAAAATATTGTGTATTTACAAAATTATTACTGACTTGAATTGATGTAAATCGAAGATTACACATAGAAAATAAACCTTTACTTTACCTTAACAGTAAACACCTTTGACTACTGTTATAGTCAACATTGTTTTTATACTTTATGGCTATTTAGTATGCATTACAAACCAAAACAAAGTATTAAAAAAAAAAGAAGAACATATCTTACAAACTCTTGTCACAATGCAAAAATATAACAATCACAATAAAACTCTTCTCAATAGAGGAGAGTTTAATTGGAAAGACAATTTCTGCCAAGATGCTTACCTCCGCTCACAATTGGCTCTAAATTAATTGTCCCGCTCGCCTAACACAGGTAATTCAGTTAATGTGGCTGTGCCAATCTCTAAACTGCTTCTTCTTAGAAAAACCTTCCAAGTGTATCTTACAGTAAAACCAGAATGAATTTATACGAAGTATATTCTTTATTATGAAAAAAAGCGGTGATAATTGTGGGTATTTATTCAAGGTCTATAAATCATTTGGGATAAAAATAAAGTACCAATGTTTCTTTCTGATTGGCAACAATACTAAACGAAATGAACTTAAATTGTACAAAAACACGGATACTTATTTGAAAATTGATTCTGTACATAAATAATTTGGACTAAATGTAAAGTTTATAAAATAAATTATGGTGTAACATTCATAAGACATGCTTTTTGAGATTTTATCAAATAATAGGGAGCTTTCAGAACTGTAGAATAGTGTTTTGGTAATGAACAAATAAAAAACAAAACTTTCGCAATTATTATTCTGTTGGGATTTGTTGAAGCTAAAAACTACATTGAAGAGCTTTGGTGATAGCAAGTTAACTGTAAGTTCATTATACAGTAACTTAGTTTGTGTAACCTCGGTAATGGCAATTTGAGCAAACTTTGATGCTTCCATGTCAAAACTTACTAAGTACGTTTGGTTGTGTGATAAGATTTGTTACTAAACATTTTATGTATGAAAAACACGTAATGGTCCATCCGACTCAAATACCCTCATATTAAAATAACAAGTTATTTTTTTTACTTGGGATTGAATAATTTGCTAAAACACTAAGCGTATGATTGTTTGAGCGAAGAAATAAAGACACTGTGTAATCAATGAGCAAATAATTTTACTAATTTTTTTTTAGTAATTTTCCTAATGCTTTAAATAGATTGATCAATTCACAGGGTTTGTTGAAAAGCAACTTTTTTAGATACGCATGGGGTTTAGTGGGGTAACATGATTATTTAATTTTATATACAGGGTGGCTGAAAAGTAACTTGCACCCCCACTTAACTTTTCAACCATTTGAGATATTTGAAATCGGTTTGCGGCAACCTTCTTAGATATGAGGGGCTACAATAATTATGGTAAATTTTGAAAATTTTGCCCTTAGGGGTAGCGGGGGTAGGGGCCATTAATAACAAAATGGCAGCTAAAAATGATTGAGACAATGGTTATTTAAAGTAATTTTGAGCTGCCATTTTGTTATCAATGGTCCGATTTCTATTTTCTTTATGTTAATTGTTATGTTTCTTCAAGACCTACAAAATGATACCAAACTCGACTATAGCTGCTATTTGAAAATTTTGAGCTACCCTCTACCCCCGCTAACCCTAAGAGCAAAATTTTCAAAATTTACCATAATTATTGTAGACCCTCATATCTAAGAAGGTTGCCGCAAACCGATTTCAAATATCTCAAATGGTTGAAAAGTTAAGTGGGGGTGCAAGTTACTTTTCAGCCACCCTGTATATAAAATTAAATAATCATGTTACCCCACTAAACCCCTTGCGTATCTAAAAAAGTTGCTTTTCAACAAACCCTGTGAATTGATCAATCTATTTAAAGCATTAGGAAGATTATTGAAAAAAATTAGTAAAATTATTTGCTCATTGAAAACTGACCATAATTGTTGTAACCCTTCATTTCCAAAGAAGTTGCCGCAAACCGATTTCAAATATCTCAAATAGTTAAAAAGTTAAAGAGGGTGCAAGTTAATTTTTTTGCCACCCTCATGGTTATTTGGATTTGAAACGTTTTAGGGCGCCATTTTGTTATTAGTGAGCCGATTTTGGTTTTCTTTATGTCAATGTTCATGTTTCGCCAAGACCTGTAAAATGATACCAAACTCGACTATACTTGTCATTTGAAAATTTTGAGCTGCCCCCTACCCTCGCTACCCCTAAGGGCAAAATGTTCAAAATTTACCATAATTATTGTAGCCCCTCATATCTAAGAAGGTTGCCGCAAACCGATTTCAAATATCTCAAATGATTGAAAAGTTAAGTGGGGGTGCAAGTTACTTTTCAGCCACCCTGTATTTTACAGAACGAAAAAACAAAGATGGATTTATCAGTTTCTTCAAAGCTGGACGTAGCTTTAAAAAAATTGTATTTTCTTATTACATACAGTACAGGGTGTTTAAAAAAGAATCATTGTAGCTTGTAGTTCGCCATATTTAAGCCCTTAAGCTACAATATCGCCTGGAATTTGGGACCTAAAGGTGCAATTAAAATGTAAAAGGTTAGTTACTACTTTAGACACTTTAAGATCTGTTGGTAGAACAATTAGTTTAAACATCTTTAAAGAAACATAACTTAAACTCCTTTAGTATTTACAACTGAACTATGTAAACCAAGTAAACATATATTTCACCATTAACATAACTAAAATAGTCTAATAAAATAGCTCAAACAAAATAAGTTAGTTATATTGATATCCCAGTCCCCTACACCTATTTCGGGAAATATATTTGTTTATGTAACCTATATAATTTGATTATCATAAGCACACAAGGGGTTATTATTTTGGAATAATTAGAATCATTATTTTATCAATTTGCTCTGAGTTTACCATTCCATAAGACTATTTCAATTGTAAAACAATAACATAATTTTGACAACCAGGTTAATGTTGTATGTACAGCCAGTACAACAGTAACAATACAAAGGTAGTAAATTCAAGAGCTAGACAGATAGATACACTCATGTTTTTATGAAAGGGTTTCTCTGTAGCTGTTCTGAATACAACAAAGTTGTATGTGCAGCCCGTACAACTGTAACAATACAAAGGTAGTTAATCCAAGAGCTAGACAGATAGATACACTCATGTTTTTATGTAAGGGTTTCTCTGTAGCTGTTCTGAATACAGCAAAGTTGTATGTGCAGCCCGTACAACAGTAACAATACAAAGGTAGTAAATCCAAGCGCTAGACAGATAGATACACTCATGTTTTTATGAAAGGGTTTCTCTGTAGCTGTTCTGAATTCAGTAAAGTTGTATGTGCAGCCCGTACAACAGTAACAATACAAAGGTAGTTAATCCAAGAGCTAGACAGATAGATACACTCATGTTTTTATGTAAGGGTTTCTCTGTAGCTGTTCTGAATACAGCAAAGTTGTATGTGCAGCCCGTACAACAGTAACAATACAAAGGTGGTAAATCCAAGAGCTAGACAGATAGATACACTCATGTTTTTATGAAAGGGTTTCTCTGTAGCTGTTCTGAATACAGCAAAGTTGTATGTGCAGCCCGTACAACAGTAACAATACAAAGGTAGTAAATCCAAGCGCTAGACAGATAGATACACTCATGTTTTTATGAAAGGGTTTCTCTGTAGCTGTTCTGAATACAGCAAAGTTGTATGTGCAGCCCGTACAACAGTAACAATACAA
Organism: Macrosteles quadrilineatus; assembly: GCF_028750875.1. NCBI lineage: Eukaryota > Metazoa > Arthropoda > Insecta > Hemiptera > Cicadellidae > Macrosteles > Macrosteles quadrilineatus. The sequence continues at coordinate 98,357,064 of NW_026542597.1, read as the reverse complement.
AGGTAGTAAATCCAAGCGCTAGACAGATAGATACACTCATGTTTTTATGAAAGGGTTTCTCTGTAGCTGTTCTGAATTCAGCAAAGTTGTATGTGCAGCCCGTACAACAGTAACAATACAAAGGTAGTTAATCCAAGAGCTAGACAGATAGATACACTCATGTTTTTATGAAAGGGTTTCTATGTAGCTGTTCTGAATACAGCAAAGTTGTATGTGTAGCCCGTACAACAGTAACAATACAAAGGTAGTTAATCCAAGAGCTAGACATATAGATACACTCATGTTTTTATGAAAGGGTTTCTCTGTAGCTGTTCTGAATACAGCAAAGTTGTATGTGCAGCCCGTACAACAGTAACAATACAAAGGTAGTTAATCCAAGAGCTAGACAGATAGATACACTCATGTTTTTATGAAAGGGTTTCTCTGTAGCTGTTCTGAATACAGCAAAGAGAGGGTTTATTGGTCCCGCGAGAGTGGCTGTGTTGAAAATAATGGACCGAGAATAAAACAACGTTTCCACAATATTACTGTCATTTGCCCTGATTTGGCTCAGTTTAGGGCACATTCTGTCTTCCATGTTATCTGTCTTACAAGAACTGTATTTCCGAAAACAATAATATCAAGCTTGTAGAATTCATTGTTTTACATGTTAATCGCGAATTACTTCACTAAGTCAACTATAATCTTATTTGTCTTCTTGTCACCTTAAATTAAAATGATTAGTATTATTTTTTTCATTATTTATATTTTAAAAGTATCTATACCCGTACATTAGAGCTATAAAATTACTAGCGGATTAAAAATGATAGTGAAATTTAGCTAGATTTCTATAATCCACACGAAATAAACTCTACGGTTTACATATTATGCTGACTGATTTTAGAAAGTCACTGGAATTGTACTCGATGCAAACGAAATAATAATGATTTTCTCACCCTATCTATGAAAACCAATAGAATTATCCTCGTAAAATACACTTTTAACTTTGAATGTCCGGCGTAAGAGCCATAGCAATAACAGATTTTGTAATAGAGATCTTTCCAGACATATAGAGAAAGAACAATACAAAGTTTCACGGCAGTTTTATAGACGATTTGGTAACGCATAAAGGCCTAACAGGCACACATTTGATTTTATATATAAGGTGCCCCATATTGTTTTAAGACCTACAAACATCTGTGGTTGTATTAAATTCATACTACTTCAGAAAGAAATAGGGAGGGCTATCCTTTTGTTATGATCAACACTTTTTACTCTCTCCCACCATATGGAGAACGTATTGTTTTCGTAAAAATATCAAACTTTGAGTTTTTATTGGATATATTTGTTTTGGGTCCCGCTTAACACACAAAAATGTTTTTCGAAGTGATGTACGTCTTAGAGTCTTGTAAGAAATATTCGCTGGTAAGGTAAAACCAGATTTAGTGTTAGCATTCTAGCTCAACAATTATTTTGAGGTTAAAGGAGTACATTATAGAGTAGATCTATATAAGTCAGAGCCTTGTTATATCCGTACCTCGAGTTGAGATTGTTGTATCTCTGGTTGATTTGCTCCGTGATCTTCTTTATTCTGCTCGTGTCGTCGTCCTGATACACTGCAATCAACTTCTGGGTCAGCTGGTTGAACAACTCGATCTGGTGTTTGTATTGGTGCAGCTCTGCGTGGTACGCCTGCACAACAAACATATCTATGGTGAGAAGGAAAAACAGTAAAATCGAACGAACTTGTAATGAATGAGCAATTTGAATGGTGGAACAGTTTCGGAAGTGAAAATAAAAAACAAACCGAAACAATATTCAAAATTATAATACTTAAAATAATACTTTGTCTGTCCAATATAACAGTGATATAGTAGGAAACACCTAGACCATATACTATTGCCATCCACACGAATTGAATATTATACTGTTGAACAAATATAATCCATCTATACTATTATAAAATTGAGGTGGTGTCTGTCTGGGCAGCTGTCATGACTAAAATACTAAGCCGGTAAAGTCAAAATTAAGCTCAGCCTTAGGCATATTCACCTGAGTTTCTTTCAGCCTATGCCCCTTGGATGTCCTAAGGTTTGAGGTGAGGATTTCAAAAGTAAATAAATTGTTCTCCATGAAAGCATTAGACAATTCACAATGTTTACCTTTGCGTTGACATTTCAATGTAAACAAGCTAAACTACTAAATGCTTTAATCCCCAATTTATTTCAGACAGCTGATCCAAAGAAATTAAATATAATATTTTACACAATTTTGTGGCAGGTTTATTTATTCAAAGATTTTTAATTGATTATGGAAAAAAATCTATAACCGTTGCCGTATCAACCCAGGCTCTGCTTTCGATTTATTAAAGTTATGTAAATAATGTTATTGATATATTTCCATGTAAACAGTAGGACAATTACAATTTAGGTTATACTTTTTTGTATAATATTAGTGGCTTTTGTTAATAAATTCAAACAACTTAACAAGTGTTTGGATTAGGCGTGTAGTACATATTCCTGTTTCGAAGCACGGCTACAGCAGCTAGTAAGCATAATATACAAATAATAATTATGATTAAGATAAAGCAAACTCATTTCCAAGTTACAATATCATTATTCAATAGAATATTACTATTTTAACAAAATCTTAAGACAACGAGCAGCACCCTTAAAGTTTGGACGAGGTGTTGGAGTGCTGATTACCAAGTAGATTGTTTCCGAAACAGGCAGGCGAGAACTAATACAAATCAGTTTATCATGAAATATCCATGAAATCATCCGACTTTAGATTATTACACCCAGTACTGTAATCTAAACACACCAGCAGCATTAAGTTGTTTTGACACTAGTATTACACTGGTTAGTTAACAATAGTCATAGTTATTATTAAGAGAGTTAGAGTTGTAAAATTTTAAGAATTTGAAATTTTTTTAGATATTTTAAATAATTCATCTTATTTCTGAATTGCGAAGAGAATTTCCTAATTTGGCATTGCTCAATAAGACAATTGACAATTACACATTAGAAACTAAACACAGTGTTATTTGAACCACGTACAGAACATTTTACGTAAGTTAAAAGAAACTTTTAAGAGTTATTCAACGACATTTTAGACATACTTTGATGTATCACTGACTTTTTATAATATTTTACCTATCAAAGAAAGCTATAATTCTAAAAAGATTAAAAGAGAGAAACGATTATTGTTTTCAGAAATGGAGAAGAAATAGAAACATGCTCTCAAGGAAACAAGGTTAGTTCTACATTGCGGCCATGATGTGATGGCCTCATAAAAGAGCCCCGACCCAATATGGCTGGACTTATATGGGTTTAATATCGACATGTGTCCGTGGTGTAAACAATATTTTTTATACTAATGTAGTAAACACGGTGAAATGTAAAATCATTTATTTAACTAAAAAAAGAATACTAATTTTAACTATTTTTTTTTTAATGTATATAAGTAGAGAAATATTTTTAAGAGTCCCATTTCGGAATGAGGATTAAGAAATGAAAGTTCTTGGAAAAAGTATTTTTAGCATTAAAAGTAGGATGTTTAAGAAATATTATTTGATAGAAGAAACACGTTATTATATAATAAATAAATTTCATACTTTTATCGTACTCTATTTTAGATGAACGTAAAGTTGGATACACTTATATAAGAGTATATACGGGAAATACAGTTTCTTTTTGTTGCAACTTCAATCACTCGTAGGTCAGAAGAGTGGTCTAATGTCAATAAATCACATCTAAAGCTTTGGAAGACCGGTAAAGGGCACGTAATGTTATCACTTTAAACCAATACTTCTAACATAGAATCCTCTCCGTTCAGTAAATATTACAATGGAGTTTAAAATAACGATCGGCAAAAGTTTATATTTAATCAGTTTAAAGTATTAAACTTTTCATAGATTGTTAACTTTTCCTTTTCCTAGAGGTCTATTGCTAATCACAGTAGTAAACAACATTTGTTGAGTCAATTGTCAGACTTCACATGACATCTAAATGCTGGGTACTCCTGACATGAACTGTGGTAGTCAAGCTTATACAGGGTGTCCCGGAACTCTCTACCAATATTTTAGGGCATTGTTCCTGGGTAAGAAACATACCTAAATATCATATTTAATTGTCCGGAAGTCCTTAGTTACTCACACAGCCGCCATTTTGTTTTTTTAGTTATTAATTTTTTTTCTAAAGAATGGTTAAACATATGAAATTGAAACTTTGCACAAACATTTATGACAACTAGACAAAGCTACAAAAAAATTATGACAATTTTTCAAATTCATTAAACAAAATGGCGGCCATTTAAATTTTTTTTTAAATAAACGGTTTTTGAGCTATTTAAGAAACAAAATTTTAAATGGCCGCCATTTTGTTTTATGAATATGAAAAATCGTCATAATTTTTTTGTAGCTTTGTCTAGCTGTCATAAATGTTTGTGCATAGTTTCCATTTTATATGTTTAACCATACTTTAAAAAAAATTAATAACTGAAAAAAACAAAATGGCGGCTGTGTGAGTAACTAAGGACTTCCGGACAATTTAAATATGATATTTAGGTATGTTTCTTACCCAGGAGCAATGCCCTAAAATATTGGTAGAGAGTTCCGGGACACCCTGTAATACTTAGCTTAGAACGTGCCATTTGAGAAATCTTTGCGGACATTTTTTATTACAAAAAAAAATGGAAGGCATGAGTGAGTGGAAAAATGCGATTAAGATGTTTGCTTTAACTATTTTTCGAAGTAACACAAACTCGCCTTCACTAAAATTAAACTTTACAATTTCAGTGTTGTTGCTATAGGCGTTAGTTATGACAAATAGCTGAGAAGGTCTAAGAGTTGACTTCCCGTCAACAAAACTAGACGGTAGATGAGACAAAATCCAGATACGATCTGATCTAGTGTGCATGACTTCAACGGATTGTGGCATAACTTAGGAGACTTACTCAAACTATAATCAACTGGATGTTGTTAGATTACCTAGCCACTTTTACCAACAAACACCTCACCTTCTGATCCCTCAGTTGGACCTCCAGCACGTCTGCCGTGTCTCCCACCAGCCCCATCTTCTCCCTGCGCGCCTGCATCCTCGCCAGCCAAGCCTCCACCTCCTGTCTCTTGGCCTCGTACCGCTCAGAGTCCGTCAACATGGCGTCCAGCACGGCTTTGCGCTGCAACACCTTCGAGTTGGTCTCTTCCCAGTGCTCCCGCAGCTTGGTAACTGAAAACAAGAAACTGTGGTCAAATATTGGAATAAATAACAAATTTGAAAATGTGGTAGAAGGTTGTAAACGTTAGAAATAGACGGTGTATATGAACAAGAGGAAAAATAAACACTTTGAGAATCATCCGAGGATAATTTTATTTTTTGGGTAATTAGTTTATCTAGCTACATAATTTTATTTAAAACATGATTATGAACAACATAAAACTGGTGATAAAATCAAACAATGGCCATTCAAACGGCCAAACACTCAGGGAATCTGATAGTTACTTGTAAATATTGCAGAGACGTTATTTGGACGCCAATAATAGCCCTATGTTACCGACTGACGTCTTATTATACAGTCATCGTTTACATTAACAGTTTTCCCTCTAGTTCAGATGAGGAAACCTAATACATTTTGATAACAGAAGATGTAAAGATGGATCTAAGTGTATAATAAAATAACGACATGATAAATAGCACGATTCTTCACATACTGTACACGCAGCCACTGGCTGGAATAGCGTTTGCAAAGTTAACTGCAGTATTCATTTGTCACCTGCAAGCTAAACGATGTGACAAAAAGTTAGAGAACCTTAAAAAAGTTTAACAGCAGCCAGGTTCTTTACTCGGGGAAAAGTTACGGTTGTTGTGTCATTTATTGTACCATTACTACTGCTTTTATTCGGATACATACATTCAGGAATTTCGTTAGATAGTTTATTTAAACGTAGGCAATTCTATCTTGTACGTAGGTGCTTATTTGACCATCAAGGATCTATTGTATATCTTTTTAATGAATTGAGTAATGTCTGGATGTGGAAGAAGAAAGATGTAGAATTTAACAAGATCAATACTCTTAATGAGTTATTTATTTAAAGAAAAACATTCTCCGTCACCGTAAAAAAACATCCCTACATATTCACTATTTATGAAAAATTTATGCATTTCTTTAATGCACCATGATTCATTTTAAAAGGATCATTCAGGTGGTATAAACCGAACCCAAAATGAATTCCTAAGAGATAAATGTATAACTACCCGAGAAAATCCGATTCTCACTATAACTTTAGAGAAAATTGAGCTAAAATTAGTAATCTTAAGCATCCTGAAACTGTTCGTTTTCGAAGTAGTGTAATTTTACACAGTAGCATTATCAAAGACAAATATTTTGGATGAAATCAAAACTAGTAAAAACACCAACGTAAAACTTGCAAATGAAACCCGAAACACGTGATTTGCCCAGCTTTAACAAGTGATTAATCGAAGCTTTGTCAAGCCCTCGCAACAGAAAGACCAACCCATTCGTTATTCGGCACCATTTTTCATTTTAATGACCTACCGACTAAGTTAGCTCTCATTTTTATGCAGTACGATTCAATTATTGAATAACAAATCGCCCCATTAGGCATTCTCGTTCTTTGAGATTAGCTTTGAATAACAATTACGTCCTAGAGGCAAGAGAATTTTGTAAACAGTAATTGTTGATAGGGGTTTATTTTAATAGTAGTTTACCCAATAACCACGTAAAGAGAGGGTTAACAGCAAAATACGCGAGTTGCGTACACTACTTTACCTACGTCAGTTTTTTTTAAACAAACAATCACTACTCATAACGTCTAAGAGATGTTATGTTCTCGTTTATAACCTCTCACTGCCACTGATTGTGATGCAACGACCCATTGTACCAACCCGACTCATTGTATAATCAATTAAATTGGCCTTAACAGCTGATAAGTTGATGTTAGAAGCATTACAATTTTACTTCTTTTCTCTCAATCCTGGAACCTCATTGGTCCAAACTTGTACTCTAAAGTATTATAAAAAATTATGTTTAGTAAGTAAACAATACTGTTAAGTGAATTCGTTCAATTGTAAGAACTGAATTGCAAAGGTTAGTATAAAAAGTGGTATTAGGTAAACTACTGCACAAATCAGAATATTATTTTCAACGAAATATAAAAAAAAATTTCAAATATGCTGCTATTACTATGTATAAAAAGTTAATATTGTTCACAGAATATACTTCGCCTGTATACGGTATACTTCCGTGCAATTTATATACGAGATATACTAGTGAGATATACCTTTATATCTTTTAATCGGCACAAGTGTATACATATCTCCAGAAGTTACCGACAGTGGATCTGGGAAGAAAAATATTTTAGCGGACATATATTTCATCATTCACATTGACGTTTCGTTTAAGGTACGGAAGTGATCCTGAAAGTTTTTCTCTGCTCTTCATTATTCCACGAGTGTTTAAATTGGATTCTGAAGTCACTTTGCATTCTCGGGACAAGACACTGCAATCGAAGCACATCTTCAAAATGAGCTTTCTTTTCTCCTAGTTGAAAAAGACTTAAGCCAATCAGAATTAAAGGTCAGAATATATTAAAATATACGTTCACTTGGTCAACAAAGTATAGTTGATAAAACTGATATTGTTTCAAAAGTTACCGTGCTTATGTCATCCAAACTCAAGAAACTTCAGATTTGAAATTTCAATAAGTTGATGTGCAATAACTACTTTGCCGAGGCTACAAATGTATATTTTGCATGATATTAAAACAGAGAGACATTTGCGAGTGTTTATTATATCCTTCAACATAAAGCTTAAGACATTTTTAATTTAGTAAAGCGGGTTTAGTAAAAACGACAATCTTAAAACAATCAGGACTTCAGAAAATAAATCAATGTTAGTAATAAAAAAGGTAAAACGTAAAAACGTTGCTAAGAAAACTTGGTTATTACTTTTACATTTCAACCTTTAAAATATCTACTTCAACAGAAAATACATAAATCGGAAAAATTATAAGCATTATTCATATGTCATCATTTAAACCAAGGATGAGGTGTACTACCAACGTTTGAAGGTAAATTATGAACCTGATGAGTGTTGTTTAGCGTCTTAGAGAGTGTGTATGAAAGATATACAAAATATATAAATTATTCTCGAAATATGTATTGAGTTTTAGTTTAAAGGATTGTTCTCTTTTTACTGATTGATTGTAAATGTAATGCTAACACTAGTCTAAATGCTGAAGGATTTCCATTATGCCAGCACTGAAATACGAAGTGAAGTTTTTGAAAGCCCGGATATAATGTGCCTACATTTGGTAGTAGTTAATATATCCTAAGTTCGACTCATACTGTGGGTAAACAATTTTATAGTGTGAAGTATTCATCTGTCTCCTTTGTAGGGGTTGCAAAAAAAATATTTATGAGAATATTCGTTCGCGGATACGTTAGGACATATTAAGAAACATAAAATAACGTGGTCCAATATGAACCAACACTAATCGTCTGAAAACACATCATTGAAAAAATCATGAAAATAGAATAATCAAACGGTACGACAAAAAATATTTAGTCAAAATAAAAAATCCTTAATCGTTCAGTAAAAATAGATCGAAATATATTAGAAAAGGCACTGTACATGAAAAAAGTCGACGCCAACCCTCAAAAACCAAGACCGGATACAGCACCTGTACAAATTACGGTGTAAAAATACGAAAATACGAAGAACCACGTGCAGTGACCAAAATGTACCACCTTTTCACCACAGATCCCACTTATATCCACAACATAGTCAAAACTACCCCTTGAGGTGCTTATGGGAAATGTAGTGCAGGGTGCGTGTAAGAAGGAGGCATTGCAGCCTACAGTGCACACCACATACCACTCCACACTACCACAGAAAACGTACTACTATAACCCAGAATGCCAACCGCATGGTAAAAAGCATTAAGCGGTTTGAGAGAGCTTTGCCTGTCAATCCGTAGGCAGCGCCACCAGCTATGCTATTGCCAACGATGGCTATTGCATGGCAACGCTGGTGGCGCTGCCTACGGATTGACAGGCAAAGCTCTCTCAAACCGCTTAATGCTTTTTACCATGCGGTTGGCATTCTGGGTTATAGTAGTACGTTTTCTGTGACACTACCTGCCACCTGCACACCTGAACCGGCCTACCTCTCAGACAGTCTCTCAGGTGGTATAGGCTAGCTCTGGCCTCTGGCGACACTGAAATCCAACAACAAACACTCATGTTATACGATCCATTGCCAAACCTCAAAATGATCTGTGAAAATACTCGAAAAATAATGTATTGAATACAGAAGCAAGAATTGGTTAAACAACAGTTTTCGGGCGTTGTGCTTCCCGACGTAGGAAGTTTTTTGTACAATATTTAGAATAAGTTCTATGTTTCTTCCTTCTGAAGACAGCACATGCTTCTAGATCTCAACACGTTGTTAAACTTCACTAATCATTGATGGAAACTGTCCGCGATATAATCCTTTAAAAAAGTACACGAACGCAACATCCACACATAGAAACAAAAGCATGGTGACTTTTATTGTTTCACTTCAACTCAAATTGAATATTTTAGTGGTTTACAAATTCATTTACCGCTTACTTGATTTACAGTGAACTTTGATGTTCAAAGAATTAGATAAAAGAATACAGCAACACTTTTGAGAACAATACAGTTAGAAAAGTACAGTACGTTTCTTCAATGTCAGTGTAACACTTTGATAAGTATAAATTGATCAATGCACAATTGACTTTTGCTATACCATATGACACATGACATGTCAATATTTTAAATCATACCTTTTGCTCATTTGCCATTTTTGAATTAAAATGTAAAAAAAATCACGATAGTTCTCCCCGAAACTATTAACCTATCTGTGATCGAACCACAACAAATTGTTTTAAAATACATTATAAACAGAATGACTTACTCTTTTTAAAAGGACGATAGAAAAGATAATGAACTCTTTTAATTGAAATGCGAACTGATGACAAATAAAGAGTGGTCGAACGTCATCAAAACACATCTATGGCTTTGGGAGATTGATAAAGTCCACTTGATGTCATCACTTGAAACCAATAAATTCATCATAATATCCGCTTTGTCCAATGAATCAGCCACGGGTTTATTAAATGTCTCTCTATTAATTTTAACTCTGAATGATAAAACTTCATTGCATTGCTGTGTTTCAAAAGTCTTTCTCCTGTATCATTTGATGTTGTGTTACAATGATATTGTTGGCACATTTCTATTGTATATTGAGCTTACAAACTACAAACTGTATTTTGTACTAGCTACGTAAATCGGTTTCAAGATACGGTATACATAATTAATGTTCAAACCATAACATTTCGTCATAGTTATAACAATAAATTTCAATTTTTTGTTCCATTACCCCGACTATATTCAACCAAAGCGTGAAAACTAATTTTACACTTAGGTCAACAGAATATTTAGCAAATGCAACTATACAGCAGGTCCCTTTAATCAAGCAAAGGTGTCCAATAACAAACAAGTATAATTGTATAGAGAAAGCAGAGTCTGTTCATGACGTTACAAGAGACTCCCTTTATTTCGCAACTAACACTAGAGCTTAATAAACAATTTCACCTTAGGTTGGTAATTTTGTATCAACACTGTATGTGAAGACTCACTACCTCAGAACTCAAGACTACCTCATATTAATTTCTCGTTGCAAGATAAAATTTTTTATTACCTGTTATACTAATGTACGTTTAAAATACCGCATTGAAAACTAAATTTTTTCAGAAACTTTAATTGTTACAAGATTCTGTGTGGCATTTCCTTTTATTCTCTAATCTCTTGGGCAGTATACGTATCAACATTTTGACTTAAAATAAATCAAGGAAAATATTTTGTTGTCAACTAGCTAAACTTGTAGTTCTCACTCCTGTATTGAAATTAAAATCCCAAAATTACTTCACTTAATGTTTAATTTTTTTTACAAATTACTTTCGAATGATATAAGCATGTTTCAATGGAATTGTGTAGTTTGCATAACTTAAACCAGTTTTAACGCCATTTTTTAGATTTGAATAAGCTTTGATTACAAAATATTTAATCCCTATCAACAAAGAGTCTAAATTTGTAATGGAGTCTATATTTGTAAAGGAATCGGAAATGCTTTCATTACTGTTTAAAATTAAATTTCATCTTTATTATTGCAGGTTGAGGTGTACATGTAAAAATGTTAACGCGAATAGAATTATTCGTGCAGTGCACTGATTGAATAAAAGATTGCTATGATCCAATAATTAAATGAGCTAATACTGTAATATATTTTTATATATCTTAGTAACTATTTAAGCTACGTTTGGATAGGTAGGATTTTAAGATAAATTTGTTTTAGAAAGCATGTTTATCATCATCTCACTTAGTACCAAAGTTATTACTGCACCAAATTATTAACCAGAAATCAATAATACAATCTGAGTAAGACCTGTCTCAAATAAAATATTATAAAAAGACTTAAGGTATAAAAATAAACACGCGCTTTCGGAAGCTCAGTTACTCTGTTAAACACTGGTTGGAGAGCAAACTTGCACAAAATAATGGGCCTTGTGAAATGAAAAACTTGCTTTTGTCGGTGAAATCCCCCGGGTAGAACGGTCCGCAAAGTATTGTTGGCATTGTATTTCGCGAAACACATTGTTTACTTGCAAAGGTTTATAACCTTCACCCACACATGGGTTAACTAGTACAACATAAATAACCACCGAAGTATCTTCTTTATCATAGGACGAGTAAAAATCAACCAGTTTGTTGTAAGCTGAGTGGACTTATTTCTAGTTTAGGGAAATAATTTATGCATAGTGAAGGGAAGGTGTAATTTAAAAGCAAAATAATCACATTTATGATTTTCAATCCAGTTACAATAATCAATCAGTGTAGTGTTGTGAAACGACTTGTATTTTCTGTTAAAACACTTTTGACAAGACTCTCTCACTGAGCTTTGTACCTGGATTCTTCACAGACACGTCGGTATTCGCCAAAGGTCTTCAACATAACACGACTGACAAAACATCACCTGTTAAATAGCACTTGATATTACAGTAGATATTTGTCTGTAATTTAGGAACTATATAAAATAGTTAAATTGACGAACTAATTTTTTTTACTATTCGACACATCTATCCGTATAGTCCTTCTACCTTATGACCATTGTAGCAAATTCAATATAATATTATAGATTTTTAATATATATATATATTTTATATAAAATTCTCGTGTCACAGTGTTTGTCTGCAAACTCCTCCCGAACGACTTCACCGATCGTTATGAAATTTGGTGTGTAAATTCTGTAGGTATGCGAATCGGACGTAAACTATTTCCCGTTTCGAAATTCTTAAAAGGGCTCCACCCCAGTGGCTCTGGAGTTTCCCATGTTAACCTTATGAAAAATGGAATTAATGAATCTTAACAGCTGTTTCAATGAAACAAGTTGGTTCTGTTCTATGATGTTCAATAGCGTTAAAGTTACAAGGATTACCAACAGGGTGCAGCACTATTATTTCTTTTACATTTATGACAACAGCTAATTTGCAACCAAAAGGTGAGTGAGCGTAGCGAACGAACTTCAACCTGGAGGCGAGTGAGCGTAGCGAACGAGCTAACCTGAAGGCAAGTGAGCGCAGCGAACGAGCTCCAACCTAAAGGTGAGTGAGCGTAGCGAACGAGCTCCAACCCAAAGGTGAGTGAGCGTAGCGAACGAACTTCAACCAGGACGTGATTGAGCGATGCGAACGAGATCATCTTGAAAATTAAACGTAACGGTACTTTCTTTCCATCGGTCTGTCTTAGGGGAAACCTATAACTTAGGCGATACGAAGTTCGCCGGGTCAGCTAGTATATTTTATAATTTCTAAAGTACTACTACGTTATCCACATATAATACCTTATCAAATATTATCTTTATGTTTCTTCCTTTTTAAGATTTTCAGATTTTTCGTAACCTACTTTACGTTTAGCTGAATAAAGCGCCATTCATAAAGATGTCCTTATTAACGTGTCATAACCATATATTTATAAAAATAACGGGACGAAAATTACCAATAACTGGTTATACAAAATGTAAGTACATTAACATTAATAAAAACCCTTACACGTTCCCCTTAAAAGTGAAATAAAAAAATAAGGGGACGAAAATAACCAATAACTGGCTATACAAAATGTAAGTACATTAACATTAATAAAACCCCTTACACGTTCCCCTTAAAAGTGAAATAAAAAAATAACGGGACGAAAATTACCAATAACTGATTATACAAAATGTAAGTAAACATTAATAAAAACCCTTACACGTTCCCCTTAAAAGTGAACCATTCTTACAACAACAAACATATTTACACGAATTAAGTGAGGAATATCGAAACCTGCCAAAAAGGTTAAGGTTCACGTTAAAGTAAGGACATACGCTAGAGGTTCGCTATTACTAGGCTGGTCAGGCTTGGTGGATTTACCATCATTCCAGCGAGACACGGTCATTCTCCCATTACCAGGTTACATTTCCAAGATGGATCCACATTACTGTAGACAAATTACACCCATCTTCACAACTCCATCATCGCAGCAACATGGGCAAAACGGTCTTAACTCGTTCTGTAAACGGTTGCTTTCATTTGATCAAGCTTAGATTTACATTTTTGATGATAATGTGTTTATAGCAAGAAATAGTTTCTGTAGAGGTAGATAAGCATTATGGAACGTACAAAAATGAAGGATTTATTTAAAACTCATTATGTAACACTGGAAATCACAATAAGTGCGTTTACTTCGATACCTTTGCTTGATTAAAGGGACCTAAATTAAGTTGCATTCATTTATTGCATTTACTTATAGCAATATAGTCGAAATCGTTAACCGACACCTTTTACGTATAATACACATTGAAATCATTCTTTTAAACAATTTTGCTTTTAAAATCTTATCAAGTGTTATTATACAAGTCCTTGCATATTAAATACACGAAAATCAGTTTAATCAAAAACGTCAACCAAAACATAATAGGTGTTTAAACCGTCCCCGTGGGATAACGCAACGGAAAATAACAAAAAAATTTAAATTTTCACATTTTCTACTAAACTAACCATATTATTTACTCGCACATGGATTACCTAAACAAATAATGTTTTCCAGAATGGTAATCATATTATTTTCCATCCAACACTATTCTTTACACATTCATTTAATTGTAGTAAACTAGTAGTATTTTTATAAAACCCACACACACTGTACACCACGTAAACAATGCCAATATGAGCCAACTCGTCCCAACTGATGCGGAGGTCGGTGTGTTAAGCTCACAGTGTTTTGCTAAGCCAAAGCCGTGTCTCCTGGCGGTTATTCATATTTAATTAATTCGTCTATTTGTTTTGCTGCCACTCAGTCTCGCCAACGACATTTGTAACGTGAAAATGTAATTGTGCTAATCTCATCGTCCTTATCAAGCTTTAAATTGTAACACGACTTGTTTTGTTGTTATATTAAAAGCAATCCAAATATGAACACCCAATTATTTAGTTTTAAAAACTGCCAATGATACCAAGCATGAATGAATTGGAATGAATTAAATCAATTAATTAATCGTATGAATAGAGTTGTTCAATAATCACGTTAGACTGTTTACCTTCCCATTTTGTGTTTTTAGATAGGATGATGGAAAGATGAACTCCGTACGACCGTGTGGCGGGATTGTCACATACCTAAATACCATCGGTAATTGTTTTGTTTAGGATTTGAACTCGGTCTTTTTGGAAAAACCTACCCTTGTTCTAACCACTACCCTAATCGCACTGAAAATTGAAATAAAAAACAAGACTGAAAATTATGTGAAAAAAGTAGACACATTTATTAAAATTTTTGAAAGGTATTTTGTTATGTTTTGCTGATGAAACAATAATTTATTATTAAATAAAAGGTCAATTTATTAGAAAAATAGTAGTTAAAGGACGACTGTAATATCTTAGAATGTACAATGGCCACCCTTTTTACCTTTCCGGTTATGAAATTAAAATGTTACAATTTGCTAAATATTTCTTATGTCCAGTTTACGTTTTTGGAAGTGCACAGGTTAAACAAGTGGGTAAGAATTGATGTAATTTCATACTTACATACGGACTTGTAACAATGATAAATGCAACGAATTGGAAGATACACATAAACAGATGTTTTCCTACAGTTACCTAATACTGTAATGTGCATGTTCTCTCGCTGATTTTAATAAGCAAAGTTAACATTGTCTCACTCCAATTACTTTGTCTCACTCCAGATTTGCAACGTGAAGGCACAAAAGTGGCCTTATAAATGTGTCATAACCATATATTTATAAAACTAACGAGACGAAAATTACCAATAACTGGTTATACAAAATGTAAAAATTCGCTCATCAGTGAGACAATGTTAACATTGTCTCACACTAATTACTTTGTCTCACTCCAGATTTGCATCGTGAAGGCACGTGTCTTTACCAATTTATTAGTTTTATGGTAACTGTAGGAAAAATATAATGTGCAACTCGAGTGCAAAGTACACAAATAACTATTTCCTACACTGTATGGAAATGTCCATATTGCCACACCCGTAAACAGTACGCAAAATAGCTCATTGCCGCTCTAGTCATCATCAGCGGAAATCAGCTGATTTCCCAGTTGGTGTTTCTAGGCAACAGCCGCGTATCAGGCCCGTTAACAACCGGTTGAAATAACATAACCTTTAAACAAGCAAACATAACCTAATGCCATTTTAAATACATCTAAAAAGTTAATCTGAGTTAATTATGGTGGTAGGAAAAATCGTATGTGTATCACGAGCACAAACAGGCATTGCCTTAAAGTACACAAACAGCTATTTAAAAGCTGTGTGTACAGATGCATTAGATTATAGTAGCATTGATCGAGTAACAAGTCTATGGAGGGACCCGCGTGAGGACGAAATTCCCACAGCATCAATCACTTTTATTGGATTACTTATCGCATGCGGTTCACGGGCGAGTTAATTTATTATGTTACGTTCTGTAAAAAACCATAACGTGTTGTTGTGTGATAAATATATTAAGCAATTTTACACCAAATTCGTTAGTGGTGCGTCAATTGAATTTATTCGGACGTCACGTGCAAACACAAAAATACCCCCGCCGCAGCAAACCTGCCGTCTAAGCGAATTTCCATTTGGCCGAATTGATTTTCAATTGATCTAATTAAATAACATTAGGTTTAACGAGTACCTAGGTTTGCTGCTACAAGGAAACTAATAAAGTAGTGTGTTTTAAGTAAAATATTGATAGCTTACTATAAAATAAATAAATTTGCCAAGTTTGATCAAAATATATCCATAAACAAGCAAACTACAACATTTTACAATATTCTCCATAAGAATAACATGAGAATTTTAAATTTACCATTTTTTTAGTTTTCTCCGTAACCAATAACCGTACAAAAACACTTTGATATACTGAATTGTTTGTTTTTTTAAGCTCTTTAAGAAGGTTTAGAGAAAAATTGGGAAATTTTTTGTTTTGAGGGTAAGAAGTGAGAAAACCCAATTTTTACCCCATAAAACCCCCCATAAAACCCTGTTCCCATGGTCCGATCATGCTGGATCGCGAACTCATTCAAGTTTATCCCGCCTTACACCTTCAAACCAAATTTCATCAAAATCGTATAAAAATTACTCAAGTTATCGTGTTCACGGACACATATATATATATATATAAATCTATATATATATATATCTATATATATATATATACATATACATATATAAAAATTTGAACGAATGGTGTTTTTGGCCTCTGGGGACATTAAAATGAAAAAGTAAATCGGTCCCGGGCCTAAGTCTTACCATGAGACCTACGGTAATAGCTACTTCCCTATAGGGAAATTCGCTAATAGTTACAGACGCTAGTTTTTTAGTTACATAATAAATTTTATCGAATTAACATTTCAAAAGAATATATATTTAACTTTTATTTCCTCATAAAGGTCTGTATAAATTTCAATTTCATTTTCATTTTCAATAAGTTGACTTTTTGGGTCAAGCGTGATTAACGAATTGGTTATTGGTATACGAAATAAAATTGTGTTACAGCTGATCTAGAATTATTTAAAACTACGTATATACTAAATAAACCAGTATTTAGAGAAGCATACTACGACGGTGAATGGTCTTAACTCAGTTTTTATGATAGGCTACGATATTGGTAGTCTACCTATAGTTGAAGATACTGTACAACAAAAAGTGGCACTTGAATGAATTTAAAAGAATCCTGTTTAGCAAAAGCTTTTGTTCAAGAGTTGTATACTTTCTAGCGTGCAGCAGAGTTACTTTTAGCACAACTTACAAGTAATACCTACAGTTACCATAAAACATTAAACAATTATGATAACGTAATACGTGTTTCTACACGGCGGTGAGCCGTTATTGCAAGGCTTTACTGCTGCGGTTAACGTCATGTTTTACTCGAATTGTTGCTCAAGTTTAACACGATATTCTTGGCTATTTAAGTCACATTATATTTACATAATAATAATATTTACTTGAACAACTTTACTAGTATTTTAACCAATTATAATAACGTAAAGACCGAAGGATTGCAGCTTACAGTCGAAAAACCAATGAGTAGTGCAAACCAATACTTAAGCTGCAAACATGCTTCCAAACGCAGAAAATGATGCCTAAAGATGCGAGCTAACTTTTGTAGTGCGGCGAGTGTGAGTTCGTAGCTCGAGCAAAGCATTACGTAAATGTACAGGTATTTGTAATGTAAAACTTACGATAAGAGTGAGACAGTTTTAATTTGACGATTACAGTACGACAGTATTTAACGATGAATAATTTTTGGAAATATTCTTGCTAAAAAACGAAACATCAACCTATCATGCATGAAATACTTTTGTAAATTATAATTCCAAATCACTTCACGCATTCAATGCAAAATGCAAAAGGTTTTATAAAGTAACGAAACTCATTTTATAAAACTAACAAACCGAACCCACACACTCCACACAGAGTAAATACAGAAGTTAATTAACATGTGTCAAATCTGTTTACTAAACCTCTCTATGTTTTTCTCGGTTACTTTGAGGTCGATGAACCACTCGTTTGAAATTTTTAGCTTGAATAACGTTTTAATTTGGGCAAGTATCTAATGTACACAGCGTATACATAAGTTCGGTGTCTTGTGGATTGTTGTAAAACTATTTAAAAAAATCCAATGTCGTTGGATAATATCGGTGACATAATAATGTGGTCAAAATATCCGCCTGAAAACCAGAGCTAAGGCGGTACTTTATTTTAAATACTAAAGTTTTATTAACATAATACAGTACATACTTTTTTACTGAATTTTATATCTAACTTAAAATCATGTTCGAGAATAATAAAACCTTGGTTGATTAGGTGACATCTAAAATAATAAATATTAGCAGTTTGACATTGCAGGCATAAATACAATCTTTCAACAAGCTTTCTTTTAAGATTAATTTGTCCTACACCATCGTATTGCCTCCTAGAACAATACGGTTTTGTAGCTATAGTCGTGGACTTTTCTCCCTTTAACTCATAAAAATGAGCAAATTTTAAAACAAGTATATACAATTCTACGAGTACTGTATATTCGTTTGACCTGATAGATATGCACTCTTTTAACTTCTAAACACTATAAAAACAATTTAACTAACCAAAAACTGTAAATAATGCTCTATGCTCTAGGTCTATTATGGTGGAATAAATAAATGTAGATATGGAATTTTTAAGCGATGCTGACGGATAAGGAAAAGTATAAATGAAAATTGATAAATTACAGTCCAAACAAAAATTGTAAATTGAGAACATGTAGATCATACGTTTTACATATTTACAACATATTTAAATTGATCACAGATAAAGCTTCGCGGAAAACATAGTGTCAAACTAGTTATTTGTAAATGCGAAGCCAACAAACACATGATTAATAACAAATATGCACGGTTACGCAAATAACCACTAAATTATTACCGTGCACTATCAATCTAGATGTAAGAATTATTCAAACTAAAATGCCCAAACGACTCAATTAGTCATTTCATTTGCCAACCAATCCCCCCTCCTCCCACCACTCTGTAAACACCGATATTTCATGACACATTTCGAGAAGTAATATTTTCCAATTATCGCAATGATCCAATGAAAACCCATATGTAAAATCAAACTAAGTTTACCTTACCAATCCCTGATTTACCTAGTGAACCACTTTCTTCTTGGGATAGAAATCCTAAATAAAACAAACAAACCTCAACAATATCCCACTTTAATTGTAATTTAAAAACTAAATACGTTTAAGTATGTTTGTAATCATAAAATATATATTATTTTTACATCGTTACATTGTTTTTATACATTAATATTATTTATAAATAATTTTAATTACATCATGGTGGTGTTTGTTATGATTATCTAACGCAAAGCCACTGCTTGCAGCGTTTATCCATATTTTATTTAATTAGCAACGCTGCTCTGCTTGCGGCCAGAGATTCCCGCCATTGGTACAGAACAGAAGCAGTAATTAACAAGTTTTTGTAAACAATGTTGTTTGTACGTTTTGAAAACATTATTTTATATCTTCATAAACTTTTAAATCATCTGCCCGAACGATAGTTACATGAATATTCTGTATTTTTTTAATGTAGTCAAAATTAAATGAGAAACATGTTTTAGGCCTAGTTAACATAATCCTGACAATAAGAAACAAATCTTTAACATAGAATAACATTACAAAAACTGTTTTTTAATTGTGGAATATTACATCAACTAGTGAGCAGTGAATGGAAATTAACTGGAGAGGGATTATGAGGGTAACCGAAATTTATACACTAAAGTTAAAAGATGTGTTATCACAACGTTTAAGCAGTTTCATTTACTTAACAAGTTTGTTTCCAGGTTGACGTTGAAACTATTTTAATATAAACGATCCGTTTGGAGATACTAACCACATAGTGATCCAAGGGTCTTCAGAAAAATCATTAGAATTTAAAAATAAATTGATTGGACTTTCTGAAAATGGTTAGCCATACAAACAGTAGTAGTCGACTACCATTAAGACCAGGTACAGTCCTCTTTTACGAATTTTCCTATTAGTGTAATACTAACATGCATTTGGGCATCTAAAACATTGGTATGAATAAATCGTTGTAGAAAATTCAAAAGGTAAAAAAAATAATTTTTTACCAAGGGAAATTGTAAAATAAATCCTACTCCAACGTTAGAGGGAAAGATTCGCAAGGAAAAAATAGAACGAATTAAACATTACGAAAATCCAGCATTGCAATAACAATGGACGGATAATAATCGAGCCAATGAACAATGTGTTGCATGGCGGAGGTTAATAAGCACATAAATTTAGCAAACACAACAAAAGATGTGATATAGACGGAAGGTGTATTATCACACAATAGACGCACGCTTTCAAGCATCCATCACTTTTATTGGATTATCGTTTCGCATATTGTATCGGTATCTGTGATATATGTATTGTATACAAGGTATTTGTTATGTTTTTACTTTAATCAAACGAATAGGAGGAACAAAGGAGAGGTCATGTAGGTTTCTCAAAACTGTGTAGAATACTAAAAGTGTCTAGTAAAATACAGCAATGTAATATTGTAAGATGGCAAATCAGCAATAATTTTTTAATGAATTAAAGATTTTTTTCTTACTCCAAGCGAACCGCCCCCTTGAGAAGGAAGCGTATCACTAAATAGTAAATTAAAATTATTTTTATATCCAGTGACTTTGTTCCAAGTTTTGTAGCTTTTATTTTTTATTTTTTGAAGTATTAAGTTACCTCCTGGGATTTAAGCGTTAAAAAGGTCCAAAAATTCCCATTTCAAGCTTCTGTAACTCCAACCATTCCCTTTAACAAGTCGTGAAGTGAACCATTCAAGATTAGAACGTTGTGTAGATTATTTTGTTTAGAACGTATTTCGCTCGAAAAGCAAAGTAACTGAAATCTTCAATAAAAACAAAAAGGACCATTTTACCAACATTTTCCCCCCTCCCCGAAAACCCGCCGCTCAAATATGTGTAACTTTTTACCGATTATTATATGGACTGTATGAACAACCTGGAGTCAAAAGTGCGCTTTAATTTTGGATGTCCAATTACGTCTAATTGCACGGTACTATTTTTCCAATAAAAATAACTAATCAACGAACTTTTGACAGTTTTAGACGCAAATATAATTAATATCTACCTCGCTCTAAGCCTACGGTAGTTATGCAAACTTGAAGTGATTTTAAATTCATCACTGAAAGTTTAGTTATTTACTACAAAATCACAATTAAGCCAGACCGTGTAGTTACAAAACTACTAATACCTCGCCCGAACTCCACTTGTTTACACAACTTGATAATTAATGTCCCTGTTTCTGTTTTGTTTGCTAAAGCTTTTATCGGTTTTTCCAAACTACTTTAGCCCGATGAATAACCAAACAGTGGCCAAACGCCGGCTCGTTTACTATTTGGTTTCTATTTAACTTTGTTAATTTGTCGGAGTTCTCAGAACTCTGAGGGTATCGAGTTGAACTCGGAACGAGCTTTTTAATTGGACTGCGTGCAATATTCTGCTACTAAAATGCTTTCAATTATCGATTGTGTTCAAATTAATATATACATATTCTTAACTAGTAAAATACAAGTGGATATTTCACACTAGAGTATTACGGAATAAATACCGTGACTATAAAGATACATTATCGATGTAATATATAGAGTAAAAATCTTGGAAGTGCTTAGTAATTTACCACTTTTCTGCATTCAAATGAATAATACAATGGATTTTAAAGACGGCTATAAAAGGATTGACAGTTATTTAGAGTTAGTCCTTGTTATGTTAGAACCAATTATTATACATTATAACCGAATGTCAATCGGTCACAATACACAAAACTGGGATCTATAACGGAATCCTCAGGGAGCGAGCTGTGCACTGGGCTAGTGGTAAAGCGCGAGCCTTATGTCACTGAGGTCCCGGGTTCAAAACCCGCCAATCCAAGTCAATGGATTAATCCAAGTGATAATACCGCAACCTCCTAGGAAATAGCCTAAAGGATCATGAAAAACAATCCCATTCAAGAGCATAGCGACATAGGGGAAAGTTGGAATTGTTTTTTTAACATAACTAAATTTCTTCTTCATATTGGTAGTAAATAGTATACAAAATTTAAATACATCCAATAAGCTTAAACACATTATCAACCAAATCATTTAGATTTAGTGCAATTAACGTCCAAAAACCACTTAATTAAACCATATTTTTAACTACGCCGGTTTTCAATGAATAAGTCCATTGCCCAAAAAATCCAAAGACATTAAAGCGGAATTTTTAAAGTAGTAGTGACAAAACAAATCTAATCACTACCAGCCGTTATGTATTTGCCATTAACTAGCTGAAGCAAGGCAATACATACCGTAGTGCACTGCGTCATTTACTGAACTACTTGCATTTTCAATTGCCAAGATGAACATGGACTTTATGACAGTTAAATCATTCCCAACATGAATTCTGCACAGCTCCGGTCTCAAGTTAGATTAAGTGGTCAGACTGGCGGCGTTATGGCAAAACTTTATCAATTTTACCCTATTCATCTGACTACAAATAGTTGACTACGCATAAAAGTTAAATCTGAATTGACTTAAATGTATTGTTTTAAAACTGTGTTTAAAATAAAATTATAATAGCAAACAATTTTATAATTTTTTTAGTATTGCATTGATTATTATGGGGAGTTGACCTAATATTCAAATTAAATTACAGCTTTAATCTACAAAATCATATATAATCATGCATCAAATAAAATCAACTTATAATTAAATTATAAGACCTTTTTTGTTGTATAAAGTTGATTAATGCATGGCTCAACGAAGCGCATGCAAATACTTGGTGACTAAATAAGTAGCCTACTTTAAAAGACGAATGTTAATTCATAACATTAAACAATAACCTGTACAACGCATTCGAACATTTTGGTAGATGAATTATTAATGCATTACATATTACATAAATGTACTAATAATGCAAATGAGGCAATAATGTAAATGAATACATCTTGACTACGTTTTAAAAATATTACTTACGAACAGCGCACCAAAACATAATTCTCACCTGTAAAACAAAAGAAACTAAATTAGAACAAAGTAGGAACACTGGTAAAACATCAACTAAAAGGGACAATTTTCTAGTAAGTGACCTTCCTAATAATTGCAATTTATCAAGTAGAGAAAAAACACACAAACAATGGCAAACCCATTTAAAAATTCTGTAAACATAATATATACTGTATAATCTGTAATGCATCAATATACACCACTCACATAGCAATAAATTGTATTTAAATTGGAATTTAATAAAAAATATTCGTCAATACAAATCAAACACGGCCAATCAAATGATACGCCCAAAGGTCACAAAACGCTCACACACAGCAACAGTATTTTCATTCTTGGCCACTGACTAAACAAAGGCAACTAATGAAATGTTTTCAAGCGCAATACAATCCCTAAACAAAATTGAAATATCCGCGGAACTTGTTCAGCCTCTAAAGCAATCTCAACGAAATGCGGAAGCCAGACAATTTAAACTTTCTAGTTGACTTCGGCAGTTCTAAACTGCGCTGCTTCAGTAGTTGCACCGTCAACGTTGCATTTTATACTTTATACGAACACGTGGACGATGAATATTTGAATATAATGTTTACTTACACCTTAAACTGTTCAATATTGTTATACCTTAACTATCTACAGATTTAGTCAATGATTATACAGACTTGTACATTAAACAAGTATTAGACATTAAAGACCCAATATTAACAGGATGAACTCACGAATACTCAAATGTGAATAAAACATAGTGAAATTGCGTATTTCAGAGCATTATCATTATAATAGTTTTCATTGTGAAGCATTTTACAAAATTCTAAGAAGACAATGACTAGTTTTATAATTGAAATTAATAAACGAAATTAGTTATACCGAGAGAATTAGACCCTTTATGACCCATAGACTACCCACTGAAAACCTTGCCTACTCCGGACTCTTGGCTAAGAACACTTTTGTAGTACTTCATGAGAATAAGGCCGAACTTTGCCTGGTGTAGTGGAGCAGTAGTTATTTTTTGAAATTCTATAGTTTATTTATAAGTTTAAAAACAATGGTAGAAAATTATATTAAAAGCACGAAATAATTTACATACTAACAAAATCGCTGATTATAAAGATATGTAATTAAATTTACAAATAATTAAATAACTAAGAAACAGCTAGATTTTTAAACCTATTATAGAAAATCTATATTAACTTATATTTTTAAATTAGTTATAATTGTGATTCAAATACTGTATACGTTCTAAACAAATTATGTAGCTAAACAAGTGTATTTTTACGCTTAATGGTGTTAAAAAAAGATGAATAACATGCGTTACATGAGAACACTAAACTGGAAAAGCTGGAAAGCTTTTAACTCATAAAGGGAGAAAATAACTTTTCCAATATCCTGTTCACCGTAGGCCTAGAATAAACAACGAGGCACCTTATACACATTTGGAAGTAAAAACGGGCGTCTACAACAAACACTATTACACCAATAATTAGTTATGACATTGAACAATTAATCATGTGTTACTACTAGAAGTAGAGTGATCAGAGGTCCCAACTGACTGATATACTACTATTTTTATGGAGAAGGATTTTTAACAGAAAAATAGATTAATAAAATTAACTACTTCAAAACGTCTTTCAGTAAGTTCAAAAAACTGGTTATACAAAGTAACTCAGGTCAAACTACGCTCACCATAAATAAAATAAAATAAAAATTAGAATACAGTACAGTGCGTTTTCCACCATCGAAAATGATTATTTTCAGTATCTTGTTAACGAATATGAAACAGTGTTACTAATATAGACTGATGAGAAATGTTGTCTTGGGGAAAACTTAATAGTCATTTCACTTTAAAATACATATATTACGTAATGTCGTTTAGTTTTCATCAACACTATTACATAATCAACACTATTACATAAACATTATTATTACTAAATCACTTTTTTTCAAATCCCTTCTTTTGCCTGAGGTTTCCTACCTAAGTTTCCTTGTTTGTGAAACTCAAAATGTTGTAGATTTTTTCCTATTACCACAAACCCCATTAGCCAAACAAAATTCACGTAGAAAGCAAACTATGCAGTATCATGTCACTTCAAATATCTTCAGATACATAGAAAACATAGTAATCGTTCCCTTAATTTACTTGGGTTGAATCTACTGGCATCTCTAAAAACTACATACCAGATCACTAAACACAAATTAAAACACAATTAGCAGAAAATGCCCTAATTTAACCCTTTGTGGGCAAAACGGAACAATACGATGAAGTAAAGGATATTAAACTCCTAGCCAAGATTTAATAAACGATAAGTCGACATTATTTATAAGCAATGTGGACGATGATTGGTGGCAAACCCTGAAGCGTAACCTGCGTCAAATAACTCAGATTGCCAGTTATGAAACTAGAAACACCGTGTACAGTATGTTCCATAAGTAATATTTCCGACACAATTGCTGTAGGCAAATAATATTGCATTCCTGTAAAGGTTAAGAGTGAATAATATTGTCACATCTGTATTTGTACACCGGGGTTGTAACATACTTTTCAAGCCTGCAGCTAATGGTACTATTAAATAATACACGTAGGGACAGCAAATAGAAACGTGTATAGTAAAAATATTCTAAAACGTATATACAAACTACGAATAGTACTTAGATTAAATTATTAAAATGCAATCTAACTTCAAATATTGGTAGCAGCTTCAACCTTTTAATGATTTAGTTATGACGACAAATTTTTTTAGGCAAAATTAAGTTTTACAAAAATTACTATGCTGTTGCATGAAACTACAGTTGTTAATAAAGATTTTGTATTTTCCTCAAAAGACACCAGTTTAATCCTAAGATAATGAAGACTACTAGCCTCAGAATATGATTAGCCTAATCCCATGTACCACCTGCAGATCTAATCCCCAACCCAACCACCAATATACTGGTATCAAGGTGCTAACAAAAATAGCATTATCAAAATGTATTTTCGGGGAAATATTTACGTAAAATTTAAAAAGTACTGAAATTAGTTAATGATTCAAATTTGCAAAGTTACTTGACAATCAAACCTAAACCCTATGATTGACAATAGTACTAATCTAACTTCACATAAGAATTCCATACACTTTTCCCGGTTGCTGGTTTGACACGATTGAAATACATTACGTACATGCTGTATCGCGACGTAATACATTTTTGATGAGGAGAAATGAATCTTATCTCATCCTGTCTCATAGGATGTGACTGCTGTGTGTAACACACACCTTCATTATATATTTGTTTTTGAACTAGAATGGCGAAGTTACTCCATCTTGTGATGATGCTGGGACGAAGATTAAAACGAGATAATTTTAGCTAGAGCGATATTATAATAATAATCTATAAATTCTATATAGTATAATATGGTAATAGCAAGTAAAAACATAACAACAAAATTTAACATCGAATTTATAAATAAAAGGTGATA
The DNA here is from genome assembly GCF_028750875.1 of Macrosteles quadrilineatus. NCBI lineage: Eukaryota > Metazoa > Arthropoda > Insecta > Hemiptera > Cicadellidae > Macrosteles > Macrosteles quadrilineatus. The sequence goes on along the minus strand of NW_026542597.1, from coordinate 98,330,446 downwards.
TAACAAACAATTTTGTATCCAATATTCAATTTGGCAAACTAGGAAAGTGCACTAAAGTTCCTTTCACTTGATATCAAAACTTTTCCAATTAACTAATATCTCAAAACAAACTTATGACTTTTCTTAAGTCCCGAATGTTTACAAAAGATGAAGTTATCAACAAATTTTATAATTTTATGTGATTGATTCTAATTAAAATAATGAATTAACTTTATAAATTTTGAAACAGCATTAAATTCCGTTTTAAGGCTCTCCTATCATCACCTGATGTAGGTTAGCCTACTTTACAACTGAAGTAAACCTTTGTAAACTTATTTTCAGTTGGTGGCAGTCAATATTTAACTGATATGTTTAATTGTTAATACAACATTTTGGTGTTAAATAATATAACAAGAAATAACACTAAATTAACTCTATTAAGGATAACCAAACTTATACCTATCAAATATATTTTTCAAGCTTTAAGTCGGCCATATGTGACATTATATCCCATTAACCAACTCACGCAATCAATTACAAAACGGTGAAGCCAAAGTTGGAAGTGAAGACAATACCGTTGAAGCCGAAGCAAACTACAGTCTGGAGGATCTATTCTATGCTGAGTTTCCACAACGGGAATTCGGCACTGTTTGAATAACAGACAGCTGAAAAAATTAATAACTTGATCAAAATATAAACAAAACCAATTAAAAAAGGAATAAAAAATAATTATGATTTTTCCTCTGCTACCGGTCATAAAACACTACCTCGTAACTTCAAATGCCCGTATAGCACTGCCCAAGTTAAATATTGAATTATGGACTAAATACCTATGTAGATATGTATATCAATGGCCTATAGTAACATGGGTGAGAAAATTATTTCTGAGAATTGTCAAAGAATTAGGTCCGTTGGCTGAACGATGAAAATACAGTAATCGTCATGTTTAGCCTCAAACCTGGTTTAATAACTACATTAATACATTAATACATTAATAAATACATTTATGACAACTACATTTCAGATTAATTTTATGAAAAATGTTCCACAACTTAAAAGAAAATAATAAAAAAAAACTACATGCTGTAAATACAGTGCAACCGTGAATACTCAGATTGCTGAAACAGCTTTCAGTTTAAAATCGGTTTCCATCAAGTAGCAATCTTAAGCTTTCACGGCGTGAACATTTGACGCTATTGTAAAAGAAGCACTTACCAGAGTACTTCCTGAAATCGAGATTTAAACAACTATTTTGACACAAATGTAGCTGTTTTGTGAATACTTTACGTTTTAAAGCTTAAAAAATAATACATACAGCCATTTGAATCGTTAGGTTAAATTCCTTGAACCTTACGTAATATCCTAAAATATCCAACACATTTAACTATAATTTTCATGAGTTATACAAACCGTGTACAAAAAGAATAAACTCTTCATTAGCTATTTACAGCGGGTGTATTGCCATTTACAATTCAACTTGAAAGTACAATTGGGCATTTAGTTTATTAAAGCCTCCATCTTAATTCAAAGGGTCGCACAACTCCAGTCAAAGGCCAAGACTTGAGTAGAACTTCTCTCCCAATAATGAATGGGCTTTGCAGGAAGTTCTTCCGTCTCTAATTTCGGGGCAGCCATATGAGGTCATTTCACAATTTCATTTAAAAGATTCCTCTTTGAGAGAAAACATAATTAACTTTACTAAATCTAAAACTCAAAATGAAAATTAAGTAATTAAATATAATTATTTTAAAAGTAAATCCAAAAGTGTCAACTGATTTAGTACTTATTTAAAAATATTTATTCTTCAAATGAAACACCAATTGATTACAACACTAACCAATATGCTTAGGCGATGTACACAGCTTTTTCTGCTAAATAAAAAATCACGCATCTTTTTAAAGATGCCTCCAAGAGTTTATTCTTTACAAAAATCCATAATCAACTTATCATCAAACAAAATAAACGGATTTTCGTCGAACATAAAATATAAAGTTCTCAAAGTTCGAGAGAGCAACTTCTTTATACGCTTATGCGCCAAAGCTAGCACCAAATAAACCCCTTCAACGTGCAAAATGTTCTCAAAGATCAAAACTCGACTTCACAATTTAAAAACCTCTCTGAAAATCTGGGTAATCCACCAAAGACGGGTTTGAAGGAATAATAATGTCGGGTGAAAACCCGAGATGAATTTAAAATATTCACATATGAAGAATAGTTGAGATTATGTAGGACCAACTTAATCTTGTTTGGATCCTATTTACTTGCCATAAAATATACATGTTGTATTTAAACTCCTTGGATATATTTTTTCCTTGGGCCAAAGAATTTCAAATAACATAATATATACATGGGTTTAAAATGCCTTGTTCTTGTCTGTCTATACGTAACGTAATGTTTACTAATGTATCCATATCTTTTTAGTCCCGTAAGTGATTTGTATTACACAAAAATAAAATAGAGATATCCTAAAAAAAAGATTTTTAGTATTCAGCAAGCACATTAACTTTACCTCACTTTAGGTAATTTAAATATATTTACTAACGAGAAAGCCAAAATGATGCCAATGTTAAATGATTCTTCGTTTACTGATGCAGATGGTTGATAATATCCGAGAAAGATTCAATTGAACTGATTTAGCAATCCATATTATTGATATGTACCGATAATTACTTAAAAATAAAAAATAACGATAGTTCAAGCACACGCAAACTTAATTGAAATAAGCAAGAAAATCTCATAAATAATTAGCTACGTGAGTTATTCTTTTAAAAGGACCTTTACAAAAAATCAACAACTAGGCTATGTGATGTAATAAAATTATTTCCTGATTAAAATCTCTTCGAATAAAAGATAAAGATTGATTATGACCCCTCTAGGTAGCATAATGTCCTTTTTTTTTAAGCCAAAGCGAGAGTTAAAGCTGAGAACCAATGTCATTTAACGAAAGACAACATCCAAGAAATCAAGATTCGTCACTTTATTAATGACCTGATCTACAATATTTGGACTTTTAGATTGCGCTTCATTCAAATAACCTACATAAGTTCTAAAAGTTATTTTTTGTCACCTAGACCTTAACATGTTTTTTTCATTTTCTATTTGATTAAAAAAATCGCACAGCGAAAAACTCCGTACGTAGTGGAAAAATTATTAATACACATGTGAAACTGGACTTAAATATCATTTAGATTTTCATTAAACAAATTGAACTCACTGTATTAACATCATATTTTAAAGTCAAATTATATGGAACAAGCATCTTAAAACTACATTTGTTTTATTTAAATATTTAATTGTGAACGAGCCTAAAGTATTCAGTAGCATATTAAAATAATCCTGATTTCATTATACTTGGCCCTATTGTTAATTTGCATTGGTAGATTTATTCGAGAATGAAACTATTATTTGAAACATGTAAATTAACAACGTTAAAAATATCTCTAATAAATGCAATGAAATGTTGATGCGACAGTAACTTTTGTGCTTTCTATTTGAGTTTCTACTGTTGTTGAAAAGCTTCTTTCCCCGAGTTCGAATCTTGAATGCTAAATAAACAAATTGTTGATGAAACAACGGGTAAAACCATCTCGGGCAAATTACATTTGTAGACAACCTCAGATAATAAATATGCAGTGGAAATCTCGCAGTTGAAGCCAGTCATAAATTACACGTAGTTGGCAAATGAGGCGCGTTCTCGCATTTATTTCTTCTTGATTTCAAAACATTACTCTTGGCTTGTTTTGTAATGAAATTGCTCAAAACAAAAATAATAGGGTTTTGAGAGGTAATTATGATTTAGGGTTTGCAATGGATACAATTTGAAATTTCGTTGCTTGCAATGTTTTCATTTGTATGAAACAATGATAAGAATACAACCTTCTCAATACAAACATGTTGAACACAAGCTGTCATATCAGCAAAAATTATTTGCTTTAAGTTTCCTTCAATTTAATTTCATTGTTCAATCGACCACTTCGCTTCGTTAAATTATCTGAACTAACCTTTACTCAGTAATACTATGTGAACAAAATCATAGACATTGGCAGAAAAAAATCACTTAGAATAGAAAATGCATCAAAGTTGTATGAACAAGGATAAAACTACATACAATTTTGTTATCAATGTAATCCAACCAATTATCAAACTTGCATGGAATCCAACCTATGAATTAAATGAACGAAAACACATCTAGGATCGAATCTTCTACTTCTTCTAAATAAGTTAGGTTTAATTTATCATCAAGCAGTAGTGAGACAAAGTAGTATTCCGAAGGGAGTGTCGAGTATTGTGACAAGTCGGGAGAACTTTCCCCACATCTAACCCATACATCTTGCTGACACGTTTGTAGGGGGGGGGGGGTGTAGCCATATTGGGTTCGGTCGCTTAAGAATTTCTTCTCCTACCAAAAGTAATCGGAATTCCAAACTGATCATCTTTGAGGTGCAATAGTGTATCAAGTTAAAGATATACTCCATTTTCTTTTAGGATGAGTGTTTTTTATAACCTAGTACTTAGAATAATACTCACAACTCTGAGAACAATCTAAGTTTACAGGAAATTGTAATCGTATCTTGTATCGTAGGTTAGTTTTTACGTATGTTGTACAACTTTATGCTACATATAAGTTGTTAAAATACACGAAAATGTATACATGACTTTTGAAATATGAAAACACGCGTTTTAAAATTAACTCAAGCATATAGTGTCAAAAAGCAATTTTAAACCAGCTCTCTAATATTTAAGAAATACCATCAACATTAAAACATAGACCTTTTTAACATACAGAGTACCACACAAACAGGGCTGACAAGATATACACTCTAAAGATTTCTAGCTGTGACAAACTGAACAATCTATAAACTGATTAAGCGTCAGATATTCAACTAAAACTATATTTTACTGATGATCTTATATCGTAATTTTACTTTATAAATCAGTGTTAATTAGGAAGAACAAAACACATAATCGAGCAGATAATAAAGTAATAATAATACCCCCGCCGCAGCAAACCTGCAGACTAAGCGAATTTCCATTTGCCTGATTGGATTTACACTAAAATGTCACCTTAAAAATATCACATTCATTCCCTATTTAAATAGAATCAGTTTAACACATACTTAGGTTTGCTGCAACAGGGAGGGTAAAAGTGTTTTTTTATGTAAAATGTTAATAGTTACTAAGAAATAAAAACATTTTCCAAATTTGGACAAAATATGTTAATAAACAAGCAAACCACAACAGTTTACTTATTCTCCATAAGAATAACATTAAATGTTTTTTTAAAAAACATGACTATGACCTAAGTGTCGAAACGTGTCGTTTATTAATTAAAAATGAATTTAAAAAGGGTACTAATGTTTTTATAATGTTTTCAATTATATATATATATATATATATATATATATATATATATATGAATTTGAACGGATGGTGTTTTTGGCCTCTAGGGACCTCAAAACGAAAAAAAAAATCGGTCCCGGGTCCAGGTCTTACCATGAGTACTACGGTAATAGCTTATTCCCTATATGGGAAATTCGCTAAAATCAAATACTACTTTTATTTATCAAAATAAGTTGAAAATATCTATGAACAAGAGTCAATATATATTTTTCGAAAGTCAATAGTTTTTGCCAGATCGTAATTTTCAGTATTCTAACCAGAGACACGTTTAAGCGTTGTAGAGGCGGTTTCGACTAACATGGGAAAATATGTATCAGCAAATACAGAAGCAAACTTTGAGGAAAATAAGTGAACTTGTACACAAGAAAATGCTGTGTTTTACACTCAAAAGTCAAGAGTCAGGTTAGGAAGGGGTAGAGAAGAAATTGGCGGCAATCCCCTACGAGACTCACATTGTGTGTATTGAATCCCTTACTTCCCTCGGCCCCGGCAACTTATGAAATATAAAATATCGTCTCCAGCTCTCAGTTCAGATACAACCACACGCACTTATGTGATGAAATAATAAAATAAATCTTGCTAGAATAAACAACAAAGTTAGATAACAATATAACGGGAAAATTATTCTTTTAAACTTGATACTTTTGCTTGACTAAATTCCGTCTCTCTCAAATGTACGAGAGACATCAGATTATCTCGAAGAAAAACATAAAAAAACTAGATTGATTTTTAAAGGGGACGGTTGATAGCATACATGTAAGGCTACATTGCGAATTACAAATTTAAATTAATTTAAATGATAGTTGGATTTAATAAATTTCAATATAATACCTGTGGTGAAGTTTAAAACATGGATGGCTCCCGTTAGTACAAAGTTTCACGTAAATATAGCATATCCAACTTTTGAGGTTCATCTATCCAATATTAGAGTAAAACTACTCATTAATTTATTGAGCCAGATAATATTTCGCTTATGATTGATGAATTCAAAACTTTCTCGATTTTTTTTCTCGGTATATTAAACATGTCATTCTATTTTGATGATTTAAAAACTGTATTCACAAACCAGATATAAATACGAGCTAAAATTTAAAATTATATGGAGTTAAATACCTGTCCACAACCAACTATGAAAATCAGAATAAGGTACAGTAATATCATAAAATATCATAATATTTTAAACCGCTCATTAACATGTTTTACTAAATAATAAGCATCTTAGCAACAAAAGCAACCCATCCCTGTAACAGCGGCGGTTATTTTTAACAGGAGAGACCGAGGATTTACGAAGGCTTTATTAAGTTTTCTCCCAACAAGTTTTTCTTCCAATTTCGCTGTGGGAAATTTCATCAGTAGGACCATAACGTCTGCAAGTATAGCTGAGCTGTTGATTTCTTACTATCCGTCTGTTTATGTATATAAATATGTTATTGTATTGTTGCTTGAAAACTATTTTACCGTCACGGTGGGTCAAAACTCTTTAACGAGTACCTTTAAAACAAGATATAATCAAATTTTAATATACTAATTTCTGAAAATTGATATTAAAATTATACTAAAATCAGGAAAAACTTTGATCTGAAGACTTTAAATCGCTAACTTCGTGAAAATATTTAAAAAGATTATTGTACTCAGATATACCGATAATGTATATGTTTTAATACGTAGGACGTATGTTTTAATACGTTCACATTCTCACATATATTTTATTATAGATTGAAGGGTACAAATTCCTTAATTATTTATGCTTTAAATCAGTAGGGGTCAATTAAAAGTAAGGGTCAGTAGGGGTATTTTTAGCACACGGAGAGAAGAATTTAATTTAAACATTTTAAATTATAAAATTAATAAGATTTAAGATATTTTATCATAGTACGGTACAGATTTTAAACGATAAGTTTAATTTGTGAAAGAATTTAAAATAGTTTAGAGGCGTTATAATAATCTATCAAGTAAATAACAATACAGCTGCTACTGTTATTATCAGAGTTGGAATTGTTTAGTTTGCAGCATTGTTCCAACCGATAAATTGTTTAATAAACTGTTTCCTTTCGGAATATCTTAGTTTGTTACCGTTGAACAAACTGTTTTCACTAACTTGCTGTTCCATCAAAATAAATATAAACATACTTTTAACGATATAAAGAAACAAAAAATGTAAGACAATTAAGTTCATTGTTGTTCATTTTACAACATGTAATGTAGTTACACCTCACAAAGTTTGTAAGAAGTTGACATTAAAATACGATACATGACATGCGGAAAGACAGGCCGCGTAATACATTTTTGATGAGAAACATGAATACAAATTCTTATCGGGTATTGTGTCGTCGCCTCGTATTGATGGCCTTGCATTTATCAAAGAACATCCATCATGGCGGCTATGGTTTGCGGAGGAGAAAGCTGATATACACTGGTTTGCTTGTATATGTATTATATACAATAATACTGATTAAATAAAGATTATAACAACAAACTAAAAAAGACCCTATTCACATAAGTGAAATGTTTAATAATAATGTTATGCTATAAAATATTCTGACAGAGATACTTTACGTAAGATATAATATGAAAGAAATAAATCACAGAAACATGAGAGCTGGTGGTGTTGGTGTGGAAACATTGGATTTATGAACGCGTTCAACAGGCAACGTTAGCTCCGGTCATTCATAAACAAGACATTACTGATCACTTTACCAATGTATACTGTATGTGACCTGTGGAGAGCTATGGGTGTTTTGTAGAAGGCAAAAACATATTAGGTAGGCCTACAATAAAACACGGATTTTCTATATACAGTAATTGAAATAAAACATGTTGGGTTCATTCATCCCAAACAATAAGATGTGTATTCATACAAATGCCATATTATTGCGTTAACTTATATATTCAAACCATTTATAGGTTGAACAAGATAACCAATATCATATTTCACAAAACAAAATTTCTATCCACCATAACTGTGTATAAAACTACGTGCTTTTATTATAAACCAGAGCCAATGACAACACTATCGGCCGAACAAATATTCACCACTTAACGGATATAAACTAGGAGGATTATACCTCCTAGGATATAAAACAATGTCCGATTTAGACAAAGGAAATAATATGTATGGAGTGGTTAAAAAACAAGGGCATTGCTTCAAAGTGGTAGGGAGTAAAATTTGAATCATGCATACAAGACAAAAAAGTTAACTAAAATGGTTAATAATCTTTTGTACACTGATCAACCAAAATTTATAAGATTTTTTATACGATTTCACTAATGTCAGGTAAATAAAGAATATCCATAATTAAGTAAAACCTTCAATGTAATATATCAAATGAATCCACCGTATGAAATTTAATTCTAACGAAAAACATAATTCCACGAGAGAAATACACTTTTCTGAGTTATACGATATGATTTTTTTATTATTTAATCACTCTTAAACCTAATATAGCTAACGTTTGAACGCATTTATTATTGATGAAAAGTCCTTTGGAGAAGTATCGCTCTTTCAACAGGATTTTTATTGCTAAATAATCAAATTTGTTATTGAATCCATAATATAACGCAACTTTCATAAATAATTTATTTAATATTTTACATTAAACTGCACACTAGAACTAAATCAAAGATTAACAGTCATAGAGATGTACAAGTAATGCAAATACGCATATAAGTAATTAATGACGTAATGCCGACCTCATAGATTATAAAATACGTTCCGAGGATTTACATTACGGTTTAATGACCAAGAATGTTAAATAGTCGCTCTATTACACCCGTGATTGAATGTTGGGATATTTCTGATATGAAAGCCGAGAGTGATGGTACGAAGCATTGATGATGGTTTATATTTAAGCCTATGCTTATGCTCGTATTCTCGGTTAAAGTTTCGTAACCTCTTCGTCTAAAATGTTAAACTGTGGATATTGGTTTGAAAATAATATTGACTGTGTAGTTTAGATTCATGCAATTAATCTAACTTTTAGACTACACAAAATTTAATTATTAAGATTACTTGCGAAATAAGTTGTATAAGTACCGTTCAACATTTTTAGACCGCCATAAATATGTAGTAGTCTTGACATTACATTCCTATAAGCAGTAGGAGTAGGGTAAAAACAGTGCATAGTGTTTTACTAACTAGTTGAGAAAGGTGACTTGTGAAAAACGTTACAAAAATGGCTCCGATTGAAACTAATAACATTTATAGTGTAAAATTTCTTACAAAATTTGTGTATTCAACACTAATGTGTGACTAACATGTGTTAACTAGAAACACATTTATTTTACGTAATGTCTACTCCTATAGAGTAAAAATACGCACAAAAATCCAATAAATACATCAAACCGTATAATTCCTTAATACTAAGTATAAAAATGTATAATCAATCTACTCGTGTTCAAAAATCAAATATACAGTCTAAATATTATTAAAGCATAAAAAACAATTAATTCAAATGTTGAACCAAGCGTTCTAATTAAGCATATCCACGAACGTGTAAACATTGCCCGCGCATATGTTGGATGGTAACCTTCTTCTTAACTTTGTTTATCCTGTATAATTGGCTGTTATGTTGCGTCGTTTGGCGTAATTTTATGCTGCAAAGAGGAACACAAACAAGAGAAAACCACAAGAGTGGCGAACAATGTTCTGCATATTTAAACACGGAGCAAAAAGTGGTTTGTAAGTTTGAACACATGTTACGAAAAGCGGTTGCAACTTCATATAAACATTTCAATATTTTGGACGTAAAAGGATTCATTTTATTGATATTCTGGTTAAAACTAAAATTGGTTTCAATATGAATGTTAACAGGGTTTTCTATGCGAAACATAAAATATGTACCTTAGTTTCCAGTTTTAGAACTCTCAACGACAAAGCAGAGGTGAGAGGGAGATGATAAAACAAATGATAAGAGGTACGCCGGAGGGCAGGAGACTATTGGGATGGCCAAGGATAAGATGGATTGAGGAGGTTACAAAGGACCTAAGGAGTATGGAAGCAGACCTGGAGCTGGCAGAGGACAGAGGATCCTGGAGGCACATGGTTGGCGAGGCCAAAGACCGCCTAGGTTTTCAATGGCCACAGGAGTAAGGTAAGTAACTACAAAGACTCTAGAATAACATTTAAATCCTGCTTGATATGTCGAATCCAGGAAAAATTGAAAAATCTCCTTAATGAAAGCGATCAGTTCATAAAATCGTGTTCAAAATCACCATTTAAGAGTGTCACGTTGCTCTTGATGGGCAAACTACCAGTGAAGAATTTCAAAATGCTTCCGTACATAATGAAAACAGGGATCGTCAAAAAGCGGTCCTCATGTTAACCTTAAGCCAATGATTAATTATCGTACATTAAATAAATATACGATCTGAACTAATATAATTCCAATCAAAGTATGTATTCTACTTGATAATTTCTATTACGAACTAAAAGTTATAACATGAAATCAAATGGATAAGTGAAAATAAAAATCACAACTTAGAACCCTGAACTTTCAGAGATCAAAGTTTTATCACCACATCAGTGTTGCCAATTTACCGGAGTTGCGAGCTGGTAACGACTGATGGATCAGGGCTGCCAACTTGGCGAAGGGACAACTTGAAATTACTCCACCTTACACGAGGAAACACCACCGATTGGCACTACTAAATGTTGAGAGTTCTCTTACACTTGTGGCAAACTTTAACACTTCGCAAAGACATGAAAAACTGATTCCCGTTACTAAAAGTTACCCTCAAATAAAATAAATGTTTTGAGGAGGAAACAGAAGAAAACGCCTATTCTAAAGTGCCCTATTTATTTTGACTCGTTCTAAAAAAACTTGTTTTATTTACTTGTTGTTATACAGCAGAATTTTCCAAAGTAAGATAGTGTGTTAGAATTCACCTGAATAACCATGACACATCACTGGCCTTAATACTATGAATGCTCAAATTTTATCATAAAAAAAATAATTTAATTACAATATACTCTGGAGACAAAAGGTTGTTAGCACTTAAAGCTGTGTTAAACATTGTTTCAGATACACATAAGCATTCAAAATACATGCAATGAACTGCACCATAAAAAGGGTTACATTAAAAGTATATTGTACCTTTTAAAACCCTGCGAACATAATTTAAATAAATAGACAAGTATTTACCTTTCCATGGATTTCGATCCATTCGATACAAGTTTTGAAGAAGCTTTGGGTTAAAAGATGTTAATACTGGTACACGCACAACACTGACGATAAGTGACCCTACATGGAAGGGGCCTGATAGGAAGGGAGTCACCAATTTATGATTGATAATTGACGTGGCAGGGGGGATAAAATAGCAAACAACTTAATATAGTTTGGCATACCGTAAATATAGACAGTATAGATAATTAAACTCGTTTGGAGTGGATAATAAGAAGACCGGGGTAATATCATAGATAAAACATACTAGAAGATTTATGATCCTTATTTACGCATCCTTATGGAAGCGAATATTATCGTTAGTTCCGCCCGGTGCACTATAGAGGTCGTGTTTTGTTTAAAATTTGTTTCTTGTTATTTCAGTTATTTAAAACCCCGTTTAGCCAAATAAAACTATATAATCATAAACAATAACTCATCCTCTAGTTATAGAACAAAACAGTATAGTACAAATCATTAAATTGACTCTAAAATAATAGAAACAAAATTACGTCGACACTAGCCACCAGTGTCACCAGACATCAAATAGACACGAAAAACGAGCTTTAAAATTTAGAATGGGAAGTGAAGTCTACTTGTGTTCTTTAGTCTAGTAAAAATTCAAATAAAAAATAATTGGGATAGAAAAAAACTTTTTGAGCATTTTCGTTTTACGTTGTTAGAGATTAATATACCATATCAAAGAGTTTCAAAAAGTACACAAATGTGTTCAATAAATTTAGTTCTAAGCCAAAAATATAATCTAGTGATGAGGGAAGAAAATTGGTCCTTGTTTCAATATGGTGGTTACACCACACTCTGCTCCTAATATAAGAAAAAAAAAACATTTCATTGCACCAGCTTACGTAAATGCAGCCTAGAATTTAGGCAAAGGTGCACCATAAGTATCAACATAGTAGTAAAATGTTTCTGAAAATATCACCAACTGCCTTTATCACCAGAGTATTCTAGTATCATTATCGACATACCTGGAGAACAAACAGAATTGCTCCCAAATGAGCGATAAAACGACTGATCTTGTTTCACGGCCCATTTGCCATGTCCTCACAAAGTGCTTTTTTAAATGAGGCTATATCAAAATATACAGGTCGATGGTAAGACATCTTTGTTACGTCTTTGTAAAAAATATAAACTTGGTAGGAAAGAACAGTAAGCAAAATCTTCCTCACATTAACTTGTAATTATAAATTGCTATTATAATTAATTATAGAGTATAAAGTATATTCTTTAAACCTTTAAACAAAATTTTATCAAAAATTGACAAAATTTACTCAAGTTATTGCGTTCACATTCAGGTCTTTCAACAGCGCAATATCTTTAAAAAACAATTAGTTTTACAGATTCAGTTTTACAGTCAGACTGGGACGGGTGGCGTCGTCCTGTAATCCAGCTACTCGGAGGTCACGGATTGTGGATATTTATAGGCATGCACTGTGGATGGGATACTCCCTGGTGTGGATTAACGTCCGCACTAGTGAGTACTACGACTATCCGCAGTACTATCCTGATAATTAGACCAATTCGTATATACCAAGGAAAAAATGTGGTTCGGATTCCACTATAAACTGTAGGTCCCTTCGTTGCCATTAGCTAGGTGTGTCTAAGGAATGTCGGCCTTAGTCACTAACAAGACTACAAGATCGCGCCACTCATCCTACACTCATCTCCATTCATACTTGGCTTAAAATACCTACATATTATGGTCGCCATTTCATAAGAAAGTATAAAGTATAAAGTTTTAAATTTTTCTGTACATACTTGCGACGAAAGAAATAGAACCAGTTTCAAGAACATATGTAATAACATTTGAAGGCCTGTATCAAGTGATGAAGTTTCACTGAGGTTCCATGTTAATAAATAAGTTAAGCAAGTCGCGGAGTCTGAGAAGATAAGCTAAACTTGCCCTCTTGATAAGCTAGTTTGCACTTTGGCGAAGTGGTATATGAAAGTCCATCTAGCAGGAACTTAATACGAGCGTTTTGAACGATACGTAATTTTTAGACAAAATAAAAAAGTGTTAAGTACAAAAATACTGTGAATAAATTGTGTATTGGTAAATGAGGTTTCTTAGTAACATATCATTTCAAGCATACATGTTATAGATGAATCATAATTTAAGTATAAACAATCATATAATTAGAGAATCTATAAAAATTAAAACATATTAACTTGATTATAATTTTTAAGTATCATGATTTAAAAGAAGTGAACATAATTTTCACCACGCTATGATGTTTTTAGCTGTCTTACATATGTCAATTGGTGGCTGAAAGTTACGTTTTGCTGCCCATGCCAGCTGTCATCGTCATTTTGGGACTCGACTTAGTCTCAAAATTAAAAATTCATTCGAGCCGGCAAACCCTCATTTTCGGCCCTAGGTACGAAATATACTATAACAGCAAATAGTTTAGTAAAATTGTATCCGCTGATTTTCTTTTGAAAGTAATCTTATAGTCTATTGAATCTTAAATAGCTTTCTTATGTTTTATAAGATTTGTTATTAAAAGCTTCGATTTCCAACGGTTAATATTTATTATCCCTACTTTGGTGAGCTACTTGGGGAAGCGAGCTGGTCTAGTGGTTAGAGCGCGAGACTCCGGTTCCTGGGGTCCTGGGTTCAAATCCAAATCACCAATGGATTTTATAAGTGATAATGCCATAACCCCTAGGTCTGGCCTGAAGTAATGTGAAAACAATTCCGTGCTCGTACCTAGCGTCCTAGGACAAAAAAACTTTGGTAAGCTATACATGTCCCTTATCAAGCTCAAAATGAATAAAGTAATCCTTCTCTCAAAGCAATTTTCGAATCTTTTTGAAAGCACACCAAAACTAGAAGATAGCCTACATGTAACGGCTACTTAAGTCTTAGGTTTAATTTAATCCACGCTCCAATCACAAATTCAGTAGTAAGATTTACAGGACAAGTTGGTAAACCTGTCTTCATTACTTAGTGAACTAGTTTACACGAGTCGAGGTGAAACTCACGAGTTTGTCTGGCGAGCTTTACTGAGCTTTACCGAGCTTCACCGAGCTTCACTGAGCCGAGCTGTCGACAAACTCTCGGATGTAAACATTCTACTGAGAACTGTCCAGGTAAATAAACACCACAAACTAGTGAAGCGGTTAACATTACCTTTACAAACAATTAAAAGGGTTGATAGTCACCCACGAACTGTTAGCTATTAAATAATAAAGTGGTATTTTGTTAAACTCGAATTTAAGCTACTTTTGTACTAAATATATTAACACTGTTTCAGCAGTTATTTGTCTTTTGATGATCTCATTACGAACGTAGACTTTAAAACACAAAAATAAAAGTAGGTCTAAATTTAAAAATCTACAAACTTATCGAACTTAACTAATCGAATTAACAAGACCGTTTATTGAAGCTGTGAATAAAACCGTTATCAAGTGTGGAGATAAAATACAAAATATCAAAACCCGTGGCTTAAATTATTTAAATGTTCGTAATCTTTACTAATTATAAGTAAAGTATTACAGTCATCGACTTGTAAGCAAAAAAACGATTTCTGACAAATAAAACTTAACTCATTATTAGGCATATTGGTATCAAAATATATAAACTAAATTTTTAAAAGGTTCAATGAGGTATATTGTTAAATATGCAAGCTCAGATGGTGGGGTTTGAAATACATTTCACGAGTGCATGTGATTTTGTTATGAATAATCTAACATCAACCACGTATACGCGTGCAAGGTAGGCCTACATAATTAAATTAAACATACCCTGCATTTCGAGCAAAAGCTAATTTGCTGAAAAACATCTCTAATGAGACGAAACAATCCGTTCGTGGATTTTAACGAATGGATTCTAACAAACATAAAATTGAGTTGAAAACTCCAACGTCCGTTATATGACTACGTTATTTAAACTGAGCTTTTAAGCTTTCAATTATTTGTGTGTCGGAAAATACAAAATATTAACAATACAATCTAAACATTGACATGTTACGTTGTCCACAAAAGATAAGAAACTATTTCAAATTCCAGGTAATTATACACAACAATAAATAACTCTAGTTTTATCGACAACATGATGCATCAGCCTTAAAAAATTTTAATGTTAAGGCGTGAACAAATAACTACGAAAAATACACCAATCTTATAGGCATCATTGCAATAATAATTTGTGATGTAATGAATGCATTCTCTGAGCTTAGCTATTGGACAGATAAAGATGCAGAAATTTAAAATACAGAATATGGTTATGGTTTGCATTGTATCCAAAAGCTTTAGAGCAAAACACAAGATTATAAATTAGAAACATTCATCTCGTCAACTAAGATAAAATCGAAAACTGCAACGAAATCCGTAGTACACATAACACGAACTACGTAATACATGTTTTATGTACTTTTATGTACATTACATCCACTTACAGTAATAAATTAACGAAAATGTTTACTAGCAAGCAGACAATGTGTTTCTTATAAAAGATGACTGAATAAATTATTGTAATATTAAACACTATTCTCGTAATCACTTGATAATATTTATATTTTTACGTAAAGTCCAATACGTTTTATTACCGCAAAGGTACTTGATGAGATAGAAATATTTTTAAGTGTATTATTATTTTCGTTTGTAAAATCATAAAAACATAATTTCTCTGTCAGCATTACAATGGAAACGCAGGATCAGACATAATGATCGGCTTCTCTTGACACGTCAGCGATGATTATTGTGTCAAACCCGAAAATTACACATTAAGCAATATGATCGGGCTCGTGTATGACCTAACATAGAAACGCTCTCTTTTTTGTTTACTTTGAGGCCTACTCCTATGCACATCATATACTTAGTGTTTATTACAGTAACACATTTAGTCCCATTTTTTGCAAATAATTTTCGTTATAAGTAATAAGTTAGAATAAGTAATACAATTTCACGCTATTGTATCCAAAACCAATCACATAAACTTCTAAATTCGATAAATGCAAATTTTCTCTTTAGTTACTCGAAAAGATGATACAGTATACTCCAAATACGAAAGCGTATATGCCAGTTTAATCTTAATGCATTCCATATATCGATTGCGGGTCTGACCTTTTATTAATGACAGCAGATTCCAGCCCCATGCAAGCAGATGAGGCGCGGTTTAAGATTGATGATCCAAATTTCTAAACGAGCGTCATTATTGACTGGTGGGTTTTTTACTTAATCGCTGTACTTGTAAAACCAAGTCCATAACTTTAACGAAAAACTCTTTTATTAGCTATCGAAAAAACATTTGGAATATCATATAAGATTGACATTTTATTTAGGATTTTAGTACACTTTTTTATGTACACATCTAACATATTTTACTATTATATTTATATTGTGAAAAACGTCCAATTAAACAACTATTATTTATTTATTGAAACAAAAAAATTACAACAATTTAAATAACATGTCATTTGTTTAGTTTTAACGGTTGAAACAATTAAAGAGTTGTTAACAAGGTTTCTGACACGAGTTTGGTAACAATGTTATTCGACCCTTGTTAACGCTCGGTCTGACCACCGATTGTGAAACAATTAAGTAAAATTGGTTACAGTATTTATTTCATTACTTGAGCATAGGTTACATCTTTTTTATGGAAACGTGGAAATAAAGATGGCAAAATAAAATAGTGGACACAATTAAAAGGATAGATACTGTTAAATCCAGTGATTAAGATGTAGAAGAAAATATAGACATCATAGTGGTTTAAATACTGTGGCCGAGCATAGAAAAGGTCTCAAAATGAGTCACTAATATACGTTAAAAACCCTTATAGATTGAAAAGTGGAGAAGTAGCAGAAATATTAGACTTGAACATTAGTCTTCATTTATCTAGATTTTTATGCAATCAAATGAATAGCTGTAATCTCAAATGCTTGAAAGTCAGAAGTTTCTTGTAAAAACACAGGCGGACACAGGTAATTTAACCTTTTATTGAATAAAAACATTATTCAATTAAACCTCAACATTATACCTTGGGATTTAACCTTGGCGTTATAGCTAATTGCAAGAAATGCATCAACATTCAGCGAGTGTTACACACAAACATTAAGCTAAAGTCGTATTTGTCAGTAAACAGGTTGAATGTCTTCTCAGATGTGACTTTACCCAGAACAGTTTGTTTTAAGTCTTTCAGCAAAGTTACCTTGATGCAAACACGCGACTGAGTTTACTCAACGTGGTTTGGTTTAGTTAAGCTAATGATAAACATGTGTTTTAAGTTATTATCCACTATGAATAATTGTGGATTCAATAGTAAATGCATATTAGAAAATTCATATTCATTATACATTAAATGGAAGAATCTTTGAATAAAACAAATTGTTATATTTGATAAAAAAATATAAGAAAAATTCTTTAAATTCTCACAAAATGAGGTAAATTTGATATTTGTGTCGTTTTCTACTACGTAATCAGTGGACCAAATAGGTAAACGGAATCTTTAAGTTGTTCATGAAATATTCAAATTTCGATCATGGAAGCACATGGTCTAATTATTTACGTATTTCTAAGTAAATAAAGGTAAAACTATTGGACATCTAATGTTTTATCAGTTACATTTACTTTTTTAATTATTCACAACCAAACCAAAAATATGGGCAGGTATAACAGTTGTTCAAAAGAGAACAGTTACAGTAAGTTTAAAATATCTATGATTTTATAGCTTGGTAATTTAGTCTATGTTTTGCAAATTGACATAAACTTTTTTGATGAAACAACCGACCGACTCTGCCTATAAAAGCGATGAGAACGCAGCGATCGTACATAATGAGCAGCTTGTCAATGGACGACATGTCGACCATTATTGCTTTTAAGCCTCGATATCGTACATTCAGCAAATATATACCTCGACTCTGTCAGATTCGTAAAAAAAACATTGCTGGTTTTACCCGTTACGGTTACTTAAATTACTTCAAGTTTTGTTTTCGTAATTTTCCATAGTAGTTTGGGAGGTATGCGTCATATTAAAATATCTAAACTCACTACTATCGGTGTAGATTAGTGGTCGTCTTCAAATCTTAGGACACTGGTTCAATTAAATCAAGATAGGACCCAAATACTATTTGTCATTAGGGTGCTCAATGCTATCTAACCAAGGCTTAATAGTAAATACGAAAAGCGGCCAACACGAATAAAATGCGTGTTTTTTTTCTTTTTTTTAGATTCGTTAAATCGTATGGATTTTGTTTTTACGTTTGCTTTTCAATGAAATTGGTTTGTTTGGATAAAAAACTCGAAACACACAAAACTACTATAATCAGTACCGAAAAGTTAGTTTATATAACATAATGTTGATCTGTTACGAATCATTGTTGTAGTATGAATCCTTGAGTTTTTAAATACAGTACACCAACACTAGATCTTACAGTAAAAGATTTATCTGAGCTCATTTCACAGCAAGTGAGCAAGCTTTAGTGTTTCCAGAGGTATAATGGAGGACTTTATTATCTTGGGCGAACACTAACAACTATTTTAACCACCGAGTTGTTTGCATAATACTGTGGCGGTATATTTTACTGAAACCATGTGTGTTTGTTTCTCCCTGGACTCTGAACCAAATAATTCCAGTAGATAAATATTTATCTTGACTTTAACTTTAGGAAAACTTATGACAGCTAGCCTGACCATACTAATGGACCGAATTACACGCGGTTGGTACCAAATGATAGATATTTGTATGTATACGTGCAAACTCGTTTAGTAAATTAAAATAGGCTCAAAAATAAGCAAAAAAAAGATTTAACATTTTGAAAATTACATGGGCCTTAGGGGTTGCCATGGTAAGTGAAAATAACTACAAAATATAAACAGAATACAAAACAAATGGAAGAAATTCAAATCACGTTTTTTTACAGCTTGGGGTGAAAATAGAGAAGTCTGTTTATTACATATTTTTGTTCAAGTTTTCGACCACTAGACGACTTCTAGTAAATCATTTTTTTTCACGAGCATTAAATAATATTATGCATATTTGAATCGTTTAAATATGACTTTTAGCTTAGAACTAAACATTGCTCAAACGGATGAGTGAATATACCTATTAAAAAACAAAACTAAAACCGACTGCTGAAATATAATTAAGCCTTAGGAATTACAGCAAGAACACAAAAGTTGGACTAAACAAAGTTATTAATTGACATTAGTATAAAACGTAAAACATAAATTACACAATGCTAATTTTACCTCGTACGGGCAGGAGTTCCAAATCGTAAAATTAAATATATTTTCAATTGAAAAAGTGCAATCACATTTTTTTTGTGTTGGGACCGATGGAGTCCAAAGTTGGCTTATAAAAAATAGTATAGTATACCAACTTACAATTATGAGAAATGAACATTCACTATATAAATATACTGTAGTAGAATTCTTTAGTATTACAGTTTTAGTGTTTACAAGTAGAATGAAGCAGAAGATGATAAAACTTAAAAAGCAGTGTATGAAACAAAACAGTGTAAAATTAGCATAATGTGACAGTCTCTCTCTGCGGAGGAAGGTTGTAATTTTCTGCAATGTGTTAGCCAGATTCAAAACATAGAGGGTAAACGTATTTTAACATACACGCTTAATCATAAATACGAATAGTCCCCCCCTCCTCCGAATAAACAAACAACTCGAATACCTATTTAAAATGTTTTAACCCGCATATAATAAATAATTACTTACAAAAGGCAATATTACCCCTTATTAATCAATCATTACAGTTACTTTGGAAAAATCTTTCCTTGGCACAAGTTTGGTGCTGGAGCTTACCTGCATATCGTTTGAATTTGTAGGTTGATGTTTTCAGAAACACATTTCTAACAAATTAACTTCATAAATACCTTATAAATAACCTATGTTTCCGAAAGTGTTCCCATTGCCTGGACCGATGGGTTTTTAGTAGGTGAGAGTTCCACCCATAGTAAAATAGACCTTAGACTCTTAACGGTGCATAAATCATTTTACTATCGTACTACAAAAATAAACGAGTCTTATAAAAAAAAGGTTAAGTTTATAAAATTCGCAAATCAGTTCATATTAATTCAAAGAAAGGACTTTATATTTAATATTGTAATTTGGTTGAGGAGTATTATAAACAAAGTTTTGAAACAAAAAAAATATATGTGAACAATTTTATATTTTTTCAGTTTCTACCAAAACATAACAATATCATGTCACGCACTTGACAAGCACGAGCGGTTTTTACGGTGAAAAATAACCAAGAGCGCGGGTTTATGTCACCCTATTACAAGGATAATAGATACTTGGGCATTCGTGCGGTGTCTGAAGTCCACTGTAAACTGTTCCAAAGAAAACGTAAACATCAGGGTGATAATCCTGCTGTGCGTATGACGTCATAAGTTTTAAAACGTACACTAAGTAAAAATACGTGTACAAGTATACATGCAGATATTGTAAAATACTATTTTCGTTATAATGATTACAGGTTACGAAAATATTTTGATTCATACTAACTAATACATAATGGACTTCTAGTAGTTTTAGTATACAGTTATTGTGGTTGTTTGACGATTTTAAATAATTATTAAAACCTAAAAATATATTCTGATTTTTGGGTGTCTCAAAGTCATATTTTTGGCAGTGACTAGTTGTTTAAGGGAGCGGTCCAAACCATAGACTTTTCGACCTTTCAACATGTATATATCAATTACAACCGAATGATGAATGATGAACGATGAATGACCACACAGGATCGAACCATCAACCTTCAGAACCGAAGGCGATCTCTATAACCACTCGACCAATCAAACATTCACACAACCATCTAAAATGAATTACATGTGTTTAGAGAGCCTCTAAACTTCATGATCAGGTGTCTCAGACACATGAAGGGTTCCTGATACAACTAAGTTGTCTTAACGTGTAAAACCACAAGCCACCGTTAGGCAACATTTACACGTGTGCCTGGCAGACAACTCACTACAGTTGTTGTTTCTGGCAGACAACTCACTACAGTTGTTGTTTCTGGCAGACAACTCACTACAGTTGTTGTTTCAACAGATAAACAACTAGTCTAGAGTTACTGTGAAACTATGCAGGTGATGCGAACATGTGAATTCAACTAGGAGAACCTAAGGTGTTTAGTTGATCTAACGTTAGATACTTAATTAAGAGACATTTATAGTTTTCTTTATTGTCAAAGATTTAGGTAATAATGAAGTATGTTGTATTTACTATTATGCAGAGGAACTTGTATAAAATTAGTTACAAGTTTGGTTGTTTAAAACTGTGGTTTTACGAAAACATGTTCGGGGAGGTTTTTGTATAGCTTAGAGATGAACAATGGGAGTATAAACTGACTACCATTGATTTCAAACATATACAACTGTGTGTTGAAAAATATACTTAAAGAAGAAATACGTCACGGAAATATGTATTACGGTATAAACCACGATTACTAGAAAAATACCGGTATGGATCATAAACATAAACAAATGACGTTGTTGGCCCGAATCCTATACTTATATCATTGAACATATGTTTTGGCAGTTCCATTTAAGCAATGTTAAATAATGTTTATTTTCGGGTCAACAACGTCATTTGTTTATGTTTATGATCCATACTGGTATTTTTATAGTAATCGTGGTATAAACGGAAATTAAGCTCTTCATAACATTGACATATAAAGTCAATGATTTTACAAACCGCGGGAGTTCACTGAGAAAACGACCAGTAAAGAATTTTTCAGGATATACGAAAATCAATTATTGCTCAACTTTCGTTTTTGCTAAAAGATCACAATATTTTCTACGGTTGGCGAAGAACTTCGACGCGGTAAAACAAAAGTTGTGCAGCGCAAGTAAACAAACTAATTTTGTAAACTGTGTTAACTGAAGTACTCGACCAACAAAAACGTAAACAAGTCAGTCTAGTGGTAAACAAACAATATACGTCATCGTTGCTGAACTCGTGATAACTACTGGCATATACTCGTACTTGGCAACGATATTAACAACTCATGTACTTCAAAAATAAACAAACAACAAGAAACAACGATGTAGATCCTTATATTTTTGGTACACTTGGTAACCATGGCAGTTTTTTATTCATTATTGTGGTTTACAAGTAGACTAAAAAAATTTATAAGTAAATGATAAGATTTAAAACATGCCATACATCTCCAACATTTCTTTACAACTATTTAATTCGTCAAATAAATTTATAATCAACTTTAAAAATCTTACATCCACACATTGTTTCAATTTTACGTGATTTTGGTCGCTACAAAAATATGAATATAATCTTCCCTAAGATTGTTTTTCTAATACTGTTCTTCTGAATATGTCAACAAAGGTTAATAAACTAGGAGACATTTACAAGTTCAGCAGGAAGAATTATGCATTCACAGTCCGAGATGAAACCAATAAAACATTCGACAATTTAATTAAGCTTATTAATTTGAAAACAGCTGTTAAAAAAAATCAAAAGAATTTAATCTGGAGCAGTAAATAATTGATTGATATCGCCAGTGCTATTAACGGATGATATTGGAACGTAACCAGATGTTCAGCTCGGTCTCTCGCTCATGTTCGACTTCTCATCCATCTTGGGGTGATTGAACGGCAAACGTTACATTTAACCTCGTATCCACGGTGTAAACGGATTAAAAAGAAGCGTTGGCGGAATAAATATCAGAGTTTCTCCCCCGTAGAGGACGCAGTTACTGAAAAACGTGGATATTTATTGAAACATGTGACGATAGTTTACTGTCGTAGTTTTTATCAATATTAACTTAACGGGTATTTACACAGTTTCAGGCCTAATAGAAATAAATATCGAAAAAACATATAAAAATTACACGAAGATCTGTTTTAAAGAATTCCCAAAAAGGTTGGTAAAACTAACTGATATACCTTACTTAATTTGATACATTAATCTAAGACATGAAAACATACCAAAATCTTCTATTGATGACTTCAACTAGCTTACCTGAAAAAGAAAAAAAAAACTTGTTAGACAAAATAGAGATTTTTACACATTTTTATAGTTGTACATACTATTCGTAATCCATAATTGAAAACTACATCTATAATTTATCCATCTATAATTTACTAGGTTAGATAAACATAATTTAATAAATAAAGAAGATAACTTAGGTATTTAATAAAAAAATATACAAATATTTCAAATGCAAAGATTATGGCGCATATACTTCCTTAAAAGTAAATAGCATTTAAATGTTACGTTTTAGATTTTGTACATTTTAATGTATATGGAAAATATATGTGCTTCACTCTACAGAAACTGTTCACCATAAGTAAGGTACTTCTTGTTCCATCTAACAGTTTGGCATTTTACAAACGGGGGTTTTACAAGGGAACGGTCAAATATCTAGCCTTGTTCAATTCTAACACCTTTTTGTAATACTGTATAGCATCGATTGACATTCCAAACACAAACAGCTGTAAGTTGAATTGCTTCTCGTATTTGACTATGGATATCAATCAATTTATTGCCGAGGTAGGATATATTTACAGCACATTCTATAAGAATAGTAGGCCGGCGGTGTAAAAGGTATATCATGAATGTTTTTGTTCACGTTCAAGTTTATATATGCTGACATAGTAGTAAACTTACAACAGGTAATGCTACAATAAAACCAGCAACGTCTTGCCAACATGAAACTCCCCTTGCGTTGATGGCCTTTACATGCGTACCCCTAAATGTCTTGGCGAAACATTTGCTTTAATTACCAAAACCATGTTAAAAAAGTAAATATTCGTAGTTTCAGTAATACTTATACATTACAGTTTTCAACCCCTCTAAACTGTAGTTCGCGTTAACCAAAAATATACGATTAACTAATACTATCTGCTAAACCATAATTATATATTTAAAGAATAAGACGTAAGGAATTGGTTGGATATCAATAATAAGAACTTGCTGATACAAAACATAAGAGGCAATATTACACGATCTTAAAATAAAATATTATATATTGTAAATATAATACATATAGCCTACTTTATCATGGCTAAACTAATCATTCGTTAATAATGAATTTATAGAAACATTAAGACATTTGCAGTATTTTTAATACGTTTTAAAACTGTGATTATTCGTTATGAAACTACAGAAACTCATTGTGGCATTCGGTTGCATTTGGGGTTTTAATACGACCAATATCACAAAGAAAAAATGATTGGCTTTTTGATGCTTTGGAATTCATTTTTTGTCGAATAATATAGTTAAATTTACTAAGTTTCATAATTTCTTTTGCATACATGCTTAAAATACCTACATTTGTATGGTTACCATTTCATAAAAAGTATTAAAGTATGGTTATGTAGGATGAATGTGGAAATCTGCCTGTAAAATTCTAAAACATATACAAACACACATAAAAATCAGTATTTATTACCGGATGTCGAACACACCAAAATCACACACTGTATACAAACGATTAAAGTGAATTCAAATTTAAACTGTTTCAAAATCAGACACAAAATCGAGAGAGGGACACTAGGCGGTTGCCACAGTTGAAATTGCCACGTACACCTAATTATGTAGGCCTCCGGGACGGTGACAAGTTTCAAACAGAATTATTCACTAACTTGGATGAAACTCAACAGGCATAACTACGCTGTACGACGTTCCCGATACAAACCAGAGGTGAGATATTGAAGTATTGCAAAGACAGCCAAAATAGTTACGGATATTTTCACACGTTAAATTGAATTTAGCGAATAATTTTAAGCACACAAGGCACTAGTCAAACGCTAAAAAAATTTGAATTTAGTAAAGTAAACGTAACAAATATTATTTATTAGTCATACATTTATGACTACTGAGTTTATGACTACTGAGTCGGACCCTTATAAACATTTATAACGAATTAACCCCCCATCTAAAAAAAGAGAAACTAAACTATATAGGCTTTTGAAATGTCCGGTTACTGTTACAATTTTATTCCCACACATGCTGAGTATCAACGCTTTTCAGAGAAGGAAAAAGCAAACATTTAATCTTTGTTTGTTACTAAAAGAACAAGACAGTTTACTAATATTTCATCATCACGCTGTTTTTATAAGTGAAGTAAACAATTGTTACCACGAAACATCATACAAAGAGATTTTAGGTTTTGAATACAAACACATTTATATCTGAAGTTGGTAATCAAATTACAACCCAACTAAACACTACTCACAAGTATCCCACTCTTGGTAAGTTGGTATTCTTATTCAAGTATCGTTTTAATTCCGAATAATTATCATATTAACACTATTTACTTTTGTAAAACACAGTTCAATTTTTTTTTTATATATCTGTGAACGTTTACTTGTATGGCAATACTGTTTTTCCGTGTTTTAGTGGCAACAACGCCAAGGTTTAGAGACTTGTCCAAACAAACAAACAACTCACTACACACAACTTGGCGGCTTTACACTAACTACGTGGTGATAAGAACTGGAGTCTCTACACTGGAATAGTAGAATTTAACTTAGTGACAAGCACATCCCTGGGGCAAAGAGACATTGTGTACAATACACCCGAGATTGATGTAATAATTAATTATCGCCAAGACGTGTAAGCTCAGGTGAATAGATTGATGTCTGTTACCGCCAGGTTGAGCTAATGTCAACTATCAATTGCGTATTGTTTATTAAAAAGGAACAATTCCACCCAAAATCAACAAGCTCTAACTTTTACATTTTAGTAAACAGTATTTTTTTAAATAATACTATTTGCATACAAGTGGATTTTTTTAAATTTAAACCCCAATCTTTTACTCAAGAGTTTAAAATTACAAGTAACCAAGATCGTCGTTGGATAGAAAAGAATTTGGATGATTTAAGAAAACGTTTTGTGCGATAAGAATACAGTAAGTAGGATGCAATATAGCATCCTACTTATCATGCTATAAGTAGGATATATATTATCATATATCCGGACATGTATTATCAGCATATACTTTAAATTAGGCACGGAGGTAAGAACCGTTTCTATAAGCTAAAAAGTAAACCACAGGGTTTATTTTATATAGCGAAATATATCAAATACACAGTAATCTCCACATCTGGCTCATGAACTGAGGGCTGTGGTTTTGCTGAACTTTGGCCACAGTTGTGACCAGTTGGGTTTAAAAGCTCTGACGTTGTGTGTTTTGAGATAAATAGGCGGAATGCTAAATTTAAAATGTGTAATGTCATTAATATTTAGAACGAACAGTTCAAAACGATTTACGGGAAAACAGTCCGAATTCTACAAATTATTGGGGATAACTAGGAAATTGAACCCGTGTTCCTTGACCTAAAAACCGAAACGCTACTAGGTCAGCAACACACCAATCTGTAAGTATTAAGGTTCTCTACAACAGTCATAAATGTATAAATACAGACGTACAAGTTTAATGAGTAGAGATATCTCAAGTAACATCACTAATATATTCACGTTTTCATCATGAAGAGGATCGTAAAAGCAGTTGTAAAATCTCTGTAAATCCAACAGCAATCACTAAGAATTACTAGTGTCAGGCCCACTTACTGGAGTAATATCCATAAATTAAACAGTAGCAATGAATTTATTTTAATGGTTTTCATTTCACGTTATTATACCAATGCAAATAAAGGATAATCTTAAAAAGGTAATAGTTAATATAGCTATAATTAGCTTTCGTTACATTATAATAGCACATTATAATATACAAAAACCTGTGACGTTCATGCGAGAGAGCATTATTAAAGTTGTCAACAGTATAATTAATCAAAAGGAATAAGAAAATTGGTCAGAGACGCGTCAGACATAAAATTAAGCTCATCAATTAATACTTAAATCTAAAAATCATCACATCTGTTTAAAATTTGAGATAGTACATACATACAATTTTCCTACCTTCTTTTAATCAAAATTATTTACTTCCCTAATTTTATTTTTATTTTTGCTAAACCATCTGATATTGAGTAATAAACACATGGTTTGTTTTGTTTTGTTCCTAAAAGGCTTATGCTGAAATATCTTGAACTTTTTTTGTTAAAAAGTGTGTTAATAGTTTATTATTAAAATAACGCAGTATTATCATAAGCATATGATTATTCTCTATCAAAAATTACTAAAGCAACACTAACCTAATAGTTTATGTAAACTAAAACATTACTACAGTTCATAAATGTATTATTATCAATTCGTTCAGCGATAATATTCAAATCCTGGATCAAGAATACTCCTGAACAATACTCCAATACTACGTAGCACAGAGAGTCCTTCACCAGCCTAAACAAACACTTAACTTAGCTACTCAGCTATGATAACAGTTTCTATTGCTACTGGTACAATAGTTCTCTAGTACAATAGCAAAGTATAACAACTAAACAAGTTTTATAAATATATACTTAAGTTTTACAAAAATATAAATTTTTTGAGGAGTCCAAATATATTATTTAAAATTAGGTAAATTGTTTTTTTTTACGCAATGTGTTAATCATTGGTTCTATTAATTTAAGATATTGCAAAATAACCGGTTCCAATTTTCCCACCCTTGATTTTAAAATTTAAATAAAAATACAAATCTTAAACAATCCCTATTCTGTGAGAAAATATATACAACAGAGACTGATAATAAAAAATAAATGAAATTTATAAACGCGAAGGACGACAATTTATCAAATAAGTTTAATGTTTTCAACCATATCATTTATAACACTATTTCTCCATCATTTTAGTCTAGTTTACTAGCTGATACAAAATAGAACAGCATAAAAGTGAAAACAGGAAGTGTAAACAAAAATCGTGTCTGGGGAACTGATTAAAGAACGACCTGTGAAACCTTAACTAAAAGTCCCAAAACGTGTTAATATTTTATCAACCGTAAACAGTGTTTTAAGCTTTTTCCATTCATGGAGAGAAATTTATTATCCCTGCAATCGCGTTTTTTTTTACTGTTAATAAAAACTTTTATAATAGGCCTAATTGGAGATAAAATAAACCCATTTTAAGATCTTTTCATTTATGAAAGAAATGTATTGTCCCTACAATCTTACTTCTTATCCTGCAAATGCAAACTTATAAACAATAACAGGTAAAAAAAACATAATTGTGCAACCCGCTCTTAGTCAAATATGTGCACGTAGTTTTGAAATATTCTCCACGTGAAACAGCTTAACCTACGTTGACTCATTAGTAACAATATAATTGCTTATATAACTTTCTGGTACAACATGAGTTTTTTCGCTGAGTACACAGATATTGATTACTTTATTTAACCCTGTGTTTATCCACAAACTCCAATTTTTTTTAACCAAATTTCCAAAAACATCTCTTAGCATAAAATAGCGAAAGCACAATTTTCTCTTATACATAGTTCTGTATATTTAACGTAAAGTTTCTCGCTGAATGTCAATCACAGGGCGGATAATCAAGCCTCGCATATTTCATGGCCTGTTCTGCACGCGTCGCAACTTCATGTTTAATGCCACAGCACGCCATGAGCTTCATACCGTCTACACTGATGTAGCGGGGAAATACATGGATACAACGTACTACAAAGTATAACATTTCACGTGAAAATCTGGTACAGTTGCTTTGTGGATTTATAGAATGTAGAACAAGTCTTAGGAAAAATCATAATTACTGTTTAGTAACTATTGAACGTCGAGGGAGATAGTATCAACATTCGGATGTTTGTAGCCACTTTGGTTGGGAATAAATTCTAACTTTGTCTGAAACTGGTACAAATTTACATATGCTATCTGACTATAACGGAATTTCCCATCCCAATACTCAGAGTCTCATTTTTTACACTCTTAAAAATTGTCATAGAAAAGCTGTTGTTAATTTTTTCGTCATTGAAACAACAAAGAATTGTAAAGAAGAACAACAATTCGCCGAAGGTGTATGACCTACTACTTATTAAGGCAGCAACTATTGTTAACTCTAGACTAGAAAATAATACCATAACTTAAAGAGCTTGTTTCGTAAAACATTTCTATAAAAGAGTGAATTAGAATATCATATACAGAAATTTGTGTGTTCATTTTACCATTATTGTAAGGCAAAGCATTAGGATGACATTTGAAATTTGGGTTATATATATATCGAGATAAAATACCATATAAAGGATATAAAGTATGGACGTTATAAATGTTTCCTTAGTTTTGGAGATATCCATAGAAAAGAATGGTCGGACACTGCTTTGTATTCAAAACTTGTTTACCAGAAGAAGTTTAACTTCTCTTGAGAAATGTCCGACTTTTCACTTCTCGACACAAACACCCACTTGGGGTGGTAATACTCTTTCTTCTCACTCTTTCACAAATAAAACATATAACAGGAGTCTAGAAATGTAATTCAAATAATACAGTGTGATATGTGTGAAGAAAATGCTGTCTTCAATCAACTAATGATTTTTTGCCTTAAAAATAGTAACGAAAAATAAAACTACTTTTTTATGGTAAAACAATTCATATACAATAACACTATCTTCAAAAAGTACCTTTAAAACAAATACTGCTGTAATTAACAATCTAATTATCTGTTAAATTAACTATAATTGCGTCTAAATAGAATTCTGCAGTACAGTTAAAAACTAATTAGACTAACCAATGCACGGTTGGTAAAAATTGTAAACAGACCATTGGACGAGCTCATTTATCTGACTATGCATGAAATTTAATGTTTGGGTTTAAGATTAAAAGAAATTATATTTATTTAGGTTTCCCTACTTTGTAATACTGATCCTAATTTTAAATAGGTTATAAAGCAATGTAAGTCACAGCGTAATAAATGTAGAGTAGCCAAGAACATGAAATCCCTCTTCCGATAATGGCCGTTGTACCACTGGAGAAGACATACAAGGATGAACATATTCATGTTTAGAACAGTACGATATTGTGTTCTTCATCGTCAAAATGTGAGATAATTGTTTGAATAGAGTGGCAGAAAATACCAGAGAAGAATTGTGTTTAAACCTGAATACAACTCCTATCTTTCTACATTAATTATTTACAAGACGGCGACTATTTCTCGGATGTTAAAAATGTGCGCACGCTCTAAAACATTTATATTATGAATATAATAAGTAAAACAACACAGTCAGTATTTAGGCTAAGTTGAATGTATCAACAGTGTTGTCTAACCGCAAAATAAACAAGCAGTAACACTGCAGCCATCACAACAATAATAATTCAGTGAACCTAAAACAACATAGAGATTTGTTTACTCTGCACAGCAAATATAATCAACATGGAGATAATTATTTTATCACAATGGACCATGCAATAGATCGATTGATTTTCGTCGTTTAATTAATAAACATATAACAAACCCATTCTGGCAGAATATATTTCTTCAAATGAATTTCGTACTTAGTGTGATATATTATCTCCTCTATGCTATCATACAGGTGTTAAACATTATATGTTTATTTTATAATAAACACCATCAGTGGATACGAAATAGTTCTACATGGATATCGAAACTCATATTAAATCTTTAAAACTTGTAAATAGTGAAGGCAATATTGAAAAAAGATTTTACCATTTCATATAATTTTTTAATCACTTTTGAGAGAAGGTCATCTTGTTTAAGAGTTTCATTCAGTTTAAGAAAATAAAATTAAAAAAAAAATTACTGGCTGGGTAGCTGAGTGGATAAGTACTTGCCCGTTGGGGGCGGCTTGCCTAACAATCAAAAGGTCGCCGGCTCGTTACTGAGAAAAGTCAGTAGCTCTTTGATAGTTCGAAACTGGACCCAGCTATAATCGGGGTTTAAATAAGATCCTGGCTAATGAAACAGCTGACAAAGCCACACAGATCATCTCACACCATTCTACGCTCGTCAATCATCCTTCACTCATAATGGGTTTTAATACGCACCTAGGTGGCATCCACATGTCAAATAATTGATTTCAATGCAGAAAATCGTCGTCGTGCTACAACAATCGTAGTTTATATTAACAATGTGATAATGGATCCACAATAACATCAGCTGTCTCCGCTGTCACCAAGAATTTACCGATCTTATCACAAGTAAAATCAGCGAAACAAATTTGTTTAGGAAATATGTTTTGTCATCTCCACTGTGTTGTTTTATTTGAGAACACAGTGAGTGTGTGTGTGTGTGTTGTGTTATGAAGAGATAGTGTGAGTGAGGGGGTGTAGGGGGGTGTAGGGGGGTAGGTAGGGGGGGGGATGCCAGCGCCGGGGGAGTTTCTATCAACGTGTCAGCTCGTAGCGACATCCACTTTATATTTTCCGATTTTCATATCTATTCACTTACAAGAGGGAGATGAGACGCCTTTCTTCGGTCTGATTCGCCACGTTAAATTACATATTACACTATGTGTTTTGTTGGATTTTTTCCACTTTGAACATAAGATTTCGATTAAATCAATCGTAGTTTGAGTGTTTCTGCACTGAGAAATAATTGCAACTATGGTTACATTTATAAAATTAAGATGACTTGCAAATTTTATTTGTAAAAGAAAGATAATTTTAGCTATAAACTGTTAAAAAATAAATATGTTGAAATTTATATTCTTGGGTGTGGCAGATTGCGTGAAAATATAATAATAATATCCATGGTTCTTATCATCAACGCAATCAGGGGTAATATTCCACTACGGCCGTTTCGGAGATGACTCCATCGTCAGGTGCGTAGTGGTACACTAACTATAGTCTAAAACTATAGTTAGTGTACCACTACGCACCTGACGATGGAGTCATCTCCGAAACCGCTGTAGTGGAATACTACCCCTGATTGCGTTGATGGTAAGAACCATAGATATTATTATGAAATTTATAGTTAATAATAACGGTCTTGTATGACAAAAAAATGTAGGGACCCTACTACCTTTTAGACATTCCATCCCCATGTTAAATTTGTAGCCAGCTTTTCTATCAAAATCATCGTAGTTGATGTGAGCCACCTAAAGATTGCACTGATCTAAATTACTAAATTTTGCTAAATACACAATATTTTTAACCAAGTCAAACATAAGGAATGACTAATGAGCTATAGCAACTTTTATGACCCCTTTAACCTGGTCAGCAACAAAAAATAAGGTATCAAATAGAATTTTAGACACTATCGCATTCTGTGACTGGCTGAAGCAACTAGATTCTTTTTTAATAAAAAATTGGATACAGCTGGTCCATATAGATGGGAAGTCTACTTATTGCTACTACTCTATGGTAACTCTAAAGCATTTTTTTCATTTTTGTAAAATTTTATTTTAAATAGGGATTTTTTTCTTAAACCCCCATTAAAAACGTAAAAATCAAATTTTCAAAAAAAGTTATTGAACACGATTTTCATTTATATTTTGTACTAAATATCCCTTTAATACTCTAAACAGAATGGCACGACCCACTTTGCTGTAAAAATTACGGTTCAAAAGTTAAATGTTCACCTATTGTAATACCCCCCCGAAAAAAAAGTTGTAGAAAAGCTAATGGGATAAATTAATTGTGTACCATTGCTAATGGTTTTTGTTAATATTTTAATTAATTTACTGATATTTATTGATTAAAAATTGTTTAAGCCCTCTTTAAATCAACCAAAACAAAATAAAGATTAACAATAGCTATTATTGGAGATATTAGTTAAATATTTTTCACTTAATAATGCATTCTGAAATTCGACTTGTATATTTATTAAGTTAACTATGTCTATTTATCATAAATAATCGCAGGAATATTCTGAATTTATAGTCGTAACAAATCGTAGCCTTACAAACTTTATGTTTTAAAACCTCATAAGAAACATGTCATATGTTTAGATTAAAACACTATTTTGTAAAATAAGATATTCGTAGCTTTAATGCTACAATAAGTTTGAAGATGTTATTAAATCCTCTATTTTTAGGTGTTGAAAACAAAAAATTCAAGTTTAATTTCGTCGTCGTTTATTAAACTAAATAATTTCTCTCTGGCTTCAAGGTTTACTCATTGAGTACGTCTTTACTCTTCACTATCACTACTTCAAACCATTAATTTATGGATAAAAATATAATTCAGCCCTTAAAACTAATTTAACAATCATAACTGTGTTATGTAAGGTAGTCCTATACAAGATAACACAATTCTGATACAGTACTATAAAAAATGAAATTATAAAAAAACTGACTGGATGATTTTAATCTGATTATATTAGTTTTTCTTGTTCTCTGGACCCATATTAGCGTAGTTGAAAATTTTCCTAAACAAAAACTGTGAAGTGAAATTACTTTAACCTCCGTGGATTTCAAATAGCATTCAAATGAGTTAAACTCACACAAAGCATAACGAATAAAGATACACCTACACTAAATCAACTTGTTAAGAACTTTACATAAGTGTAAACGCAAAGCCTTTGTTGTGAACTCAATTAACGACAAAGAAAAAACCAATTACGTGTTGTTGATTGAACGACAAAAATTAACATGTTGATGGGGTTTGTGGCATCTATCATTCAAACGGGCGCTGTTGGGTGAAACTGTGCTATAAAACGGTAATTAATGGTGGACAGCTTTATTGGGGAAAGTCACGCGGAAAGATGGTCAGATGGGGTCGGAAATGCCAAGTGCTGTTAACAGTTAAAATGTGAGCCGTAACAAAAATATAAGTGAATTATTATTTATCATGTACTACACACAGTTACAGAACTCAATAAGCAACTGTTCGAAAGATACTAATTTTATTTAGACCACAGTAATGTTTTAGGTTTTAACCGATTTATTTGTGTTTACTAATGTTTATTGTTACTATTGTTTCTCCATGTGTTACTAGTTATTTATTGCCACTTGTTGGAATACAATATTTATTATTGTTTCTTAAATTTGTTTCGATTATTCTAGCTTTAATTGTCACACGCATACTTTTTCACCTTTGGCCAACTGTAAAAGAAATTGAAATGTACAATGCATAATGGTGTTTACCGTTAAATAAATAAATAGATTTAATGTGTGCGTATGATTTTAGAAAAATTTAAATCAGTTTCGCAAAAGTATTTAAAACAATAAATACGTATGCAAGGTAACGCTTCACAACTGACCGATTGTGCATCACATAAAATTATATAACAATTCTCTTTGTAACGCTTGCAATAGAACCGCGAATGTTCTAAAAACAATGCTATTTAAAAATATACTAATTTAATTTTTTCATTAGTAAAACAGTTAAAATAGTGTGATTATAGATTAAAATCATTATTTTAAGCGAAATGTAACCATTCAAATGAGAAAAAACCAGTAACAACTATTCATTTATATAAGCCATACTTCCCTCAAAAACCTTAACAAATTTGGATAGAATCAGGTGATAATACAATTCAGGCAATGTCTAAATCTAGATAGTATAACTACAGAATTAACATAGTTATGATATAACTTAGCTATAAGGCACGAATACTAAAAAAATACCGGTATGGATCATAAACTTAAACAAATGACGTTGTTGGTCCGAATCCTATGCTAATAGCTTTGTTTTGGCAGTTCCATTTAAGCAATGTTAAATAATGTTTATTTTCAGACCAAAAACGTCATTTGTTTATGTTTATGATCCATACCGGTATTTTTCTAGTATTCGTGCTATAAGGTATAATTAGGTCGTACATTCACATTACAAAATTCAAGCAAGAATTTAAGGCGTTACAAATTTAAATATCGTACCTAGTAGAAGGTACCACTTAGCCACTTGTATAACGCATTTTTAGGTCGCTAACTCCATTAAAAGGTGTTTTGAAAGCGAATTTAGACCTAACCCCCAATTACCGCTTAACGGACGAGGGGTGCCACAGAGGGTGAAAATCAATAATGATAACGTAGCGAGAGCGCTCACGTGGCCCAAATGGCCCATTACTGATATTTCTCAGAACTACAGGTGAAAGGAAATCTGAAAACAACCATCAACATCGGTAAACGACAATGTGATAATGCTAATCCAGATACAAACATTAAAACCCTTTATAAAACCAAATCATGCGTTGAGGAAAACGTGTAGTAAATAGACGTAAATATTCACAAACCAAACATACAGATAAAGAATGTCATGTAATGGAAAACTCGAAATAGCTATTATAAATACTGTTTTTTCTAATCTTTGCCTATTCCAGTAAATCTGAAATGCACATAACAAATGATCTTTATTCGATTTCGGGAAATATAAAAAACACAACAATTAACTGCCATAAAACTTTAAACTATACATCTATTAAAAAATATAGCAGATCAACCGATACATACTACTACTGTCAGACATCCCATCTGGACCAGCTGTCGCCAATTTGTTAAAAGAACGTAGTTGTGTGAGCCAGACACATAATGCGCGAGTGTCTAAAACTCTATTTTATACCTTATATTTTGTTGCTGACCAGGTTGATGGGTCATAACAGTTGCTATGGCTCACAATAAGTCATTCTATAAGTTTGAATTGGTAAAAAAGATTGTTTATTCAGCAGAAATCAGTAATTTAGATCAACACAATATGTAGGTGGCTCACATCAACTAAATCGATTGTGATAAAAATCTGGTTACAAATTTTACATGGGGATGGAATGTCTAAAAGCTATTGTACTGTGCGCATTGATTCCTAGATCCTATTGGAATTATATTGTACAATTTGCTAAAATGTTACAATTCAACTAACAATATGGAGACAAACATATTCAGCTTCCAATGTAACTAAGTATTTACCTCCTTTGTACGATTAATCTCTCTAACCAGGTACAGAACATGTATTTCTCACCCGCAGGCCTTTACACAGAATATTTCGCAAATTATCCCCAGATTTACACAGTAACCACCAGGGATCTGATGGAAAGTTAAATATGCACCACGAAACCTTAAACACGGCTTCACCACTCACACTGCATGTTTTGAATCACTAACGTTTAATAACGACATGCTTACCGTGCTCTGTGGCTTTTATAACCAGGCAAATACGTTGATTAAATTATATTATATTTTGTAAAACATTTATAAGTTGACGTCAGGCAATATTCAAAATATAACAATTATTCATAGTGTTAACTAGTTATCAGTTTGTACTTTTGTAGTTTATTTTACATACTTTTTTATATATCAAATATATGAAATATATTATGAAGGGAAAGTCAAGTTCCAGTATATTGTTGTATAGTTGAAACACATGTTATAGTAAAATGTTTTTTTCAATGAATAACAAAACATAAACATGCTCTTAGGTAAGAATGTTTGACATATTAACAATATTTTATTAACTAAAAATCCCAGACAGAGAAACGTTGCATATACAATCGATACGTTGATGGTAAAACGGTAATCAAATGTAATGCAATTTCAAGGCTTGAAGTACTATTGTTTGGTGCCATTATTTAAATATTTGAACATAGCAAGTCTCGAATAAAAACGTGTCTAACTTTTTAAATAAAATTCATAAAAAGGGTATAACAACGTCAAAAGTCTGAGATAGGAGAACATTATAAAATGTACTCGCATAAAGCTCCTTTTTACAGAGTCATAAGTCATAAGTCTTTATTGCCATTAAATACAATAAGAACAGTAGGCTCGTCATTCAAATAAATAAAACATGCAAAATCAAACCTATCAACAAACAATTCAAATAAATAAGCTTTAGTCAAAAAAAAACAAAACAAGAAAACATGCACAAACCATGCAGGTGTACCTGAAAATGACTCAAACGGTTACCACCAGATTGCTCTTGTCGCAGTTGAAAAATTCAGATACATGGTAAAAAGGATTTAGAGTGAGCCAATTTTTTACAAAAGTGGAGAATTTTTTTTGTTTAAATTTCTTGTACATTGGGGCAATTTGTTGAAAAGTTTAATGCCTGAAACAGGTAAAGAACACATTGATTTTTTAAGCCTAATTCTAGGTACAAAGATATCAAAGAGAATTAAAAAGCTGTAAAAGTGTATTATCTCTGTATCATTTTCATCCCATGAGAGTGATAAATATGCTGTTATGACTGTAGACATGTCGAGGCACGTGTAGTGTATTCATCACGTGATCAAGACCCACCCTTCACGTTATAACCTACATTACTCATCCCTCGTCACCACTCATACAACATACAACATCACTGAGGATACACTCACGTCTACACAACGCTAGATACATGACTGTAGACATGTCGAGGCACGTGTAGTGTATTCATCACGTGATCAAGACCCACCCTTCACGTTATAACCTATATTACTCATCCCTCGTCACCACTCATACAACATACAACATCACTGAGGATACACTCACGTCTACACAACGCTAGATACATGACTGTAGACATGTCGAGGCACGTGTAGTGTATTCATCACTTGATCAAGACCCACCCTTCACGTTATAACCTACATTACTCATCCCTCGTCACCACTCATACAACATACAACATCACTGAGGATACACTCACGTCTACACAACGCTAGATACATGACTGTAGACATGTCGAGGCACGTGTAGTGTATTCATCACGTGATCAAGACCCACCCTTCACGTTATAACCTACATTACTCATCCCTCGTCACCACTCATACAACATACAACATCACTGAGGATACACTCACGTCCACACAACGCTAGATACATGACTGTAGACATGTCGAGGCACGTGTAGTGTATTCATCACGTGATCAAGACCCACCCTTCACGTTATAACCTATATTACTCATCCCTCGTCACCACTCATACAACATACAACACCACTGAGGATACACTCACGTCTACACAACGCTAGATACATGACTGTAGACATGTCGAGGCACGTGTAGTGTATTCATCACGTGATCAAGACCCACCCTTCACGTTATAACCTACATTACTCATCCCTCGTCACCACTCATACAACATACAACATCACTGAGGATACAATCACGTCTACACAACGCTAGATACATGACTGTAGACATGTCGAGGCACGTGTAGTGTATTCATCACTTGATCAAGACCAACCCTTCACGTTATAACCTACATTAATCATCCCTCGTCACCACTCATACAACATACAACATCACTGAGGATACACTCACGTCTACACAACGCTAGATACATGACTGTAGACATGTCGAGGCACGTGTAGTGTATTCATCACGTGATCAAGACCCACCCTTCACGTTATAACCTACATTACTCATCCCTCGTCACCACTCATACAACATACAACATCACTGAGGATACACTCACGTCTACACAACGCTAGATACATGACTGTAGATATGTCGAGGCACGTGTAGTGTATTCATCACGTGATCAAGACCCACCCTTCACGTTATAACCTACATTACTCATCCCTCGTCACCACTCATACAACATACAACATCACTGAAGACACACTCAAGTCTACACAACGCTAGATACATGACTGTAGACATGTCGAGGCACGTGTAGTGTATTCATCACGTGATCAAGACCCACCCTTCACGTTATAACCTACATTACTCATCCCTCGTCACCACTCATACAACATACAACATCACTGAGGACACACTCAAGTCTACACAACGCTAGATACATGACTGTAGACATGTCGAGGCACGTGTAGTGTATTCATCACGTGATCAAGACCCACCCTTCACGTTATAACCTATATTACTCATCCCTCGTCACCACTCATACAACATACAACACCACTGAGGATACACTCACGTCTACACAACGCTAGATACATGACTGTAGACATGTCGAGGCACGTGTAGTGTATTCATCACGTGATCAAGACCCACCCTTCACGTTATAACCTACATTACTCATCCCTCGTCACCACTCATACAACATACAACATCACTGAGGATACAATCACGTCTACACAACGCTAGATACATGACTGTAGACATGTCGAGGCACGTGTAGTGTATTCATCACTTGATCAAGACCAACCCTTCACGTTATAACCTACATTAATCATCCCTCGTCACCACTCATACAACATACAACATCACTGAGGATACACTCACGTCTACACAACGCTAGATACATGACTGTAGACATGTCGAGGCACGTGTAGTGTATTCATCACGTGATCAAGACCCACCCTTCACGTTATAACCTACATTACTCATCCCTCGTCACCACTCATACAACATACAACATCACTGAGGATACACTCACGTCTACACAACGCTAGATACATGACTGTAGATATGTCGAGGCACGTGTAGTGTATTCATCACGTGATCAAGACCCACCCTTCACGTTATAACCTACATTACTCATCCCTCGTCACCACTCATACAACATACAACATCACTGAGGACACACTCAAGTCTACACAACGCTAGATACATGACTGTAGACATGTCGAGGCACGTGTAGTGTATTCATCACGTGATCAAGACCCACCCTTCACGTTATAACCTACATTACTCATCCCTCGTCACCACTCATACAACATACAACATCACTGAGGACACACTCAAGTCTACACAACGCTAGATACATGACTGTAGACATGTCGAGGCACGTGTAGTGTATTCATCACGTGATCAAGACCCACCCTTCACGTTATAACCTATATTACTCATCCCTCGTCACCACTCATACAACATACAACACCACTGAGGATACACTCACGTCTACACAACGCTAGATACATGACTGTAGACATGTCGAGGCACGTGTAGTGTATTCATCACGTGATCAAGACCCACCCTTCACGTTATAACCTACATTACTCATCCCTCGTCACCACTCATACAACATACAACATCACTGAGGATACACTCACGTCTATACAACGCTAGATACATGACTGTAGACATGTCGAGGCACGTGTAGTGTATTCATCACGTGATCAAGACCCACCCTTCACGTTATAACCTACATTACTCATCCCTCGTCACCACTCATACAACATACAACATCACTGAGGATACACTCACGTCCACACAACGCTAGATACATGACTGTAGACATGTCGAGGCACGTGTAGTGTATTCATCACGTGATCAAGACCAGCCCTTCACGTTATAACCTACATTACTCATCCCTCGTCACCACTCATACAACATACAACATCACTGAGGATACACTCACGTCTACACAACGCTAGATACATGACTGTAGACATGTCGAGGCACGTGTAGTGTATTCATCACGTGATCAAGACCAACCCTTCACGTTATAACCTACATTACTCATCCCTCGTCACCACTCATACAACATACAACATCACTGAGGATACACTCAAGTCTACACACCGCTAGATACATGACTGTAGATATGTCGAGGCACGTGTAGTGTATTCATCACGTGATCAAGACCCACCCTTCACGTTATAACCTACATTACTCATCCCTCGTCACCACTCATACAACATACAACATCACTGAGGACACACTCAAGTCTACACAACGCTAGATACATGACTGTAGACATGTCGAGGCACGTGTAGTGTATTCATCACTTGATCAAGACCCACCCTTCACGTTATAACCTACATTACTCATCCCTCGTCACCACTCATACAACATACAACATCACTGAGGATACACTCACGTCTACACAACGCTAGATACATGACTGTAGACATGTCGAGGCACGTGTAGTGTATTCATCACGTGATCAAGACCCACCCTTCACGTTATAACATACATTACTCATCCCTCGTCACCACTCATACAACATACAACACCACTGAGGATACACTCACGTCCACACAACGCTAGATACATGACTGTAGACATGTCGAGGCACGTGTAGTGTATTCATCACGTGATCAAGACCAACCCTTCACGTTATAACCTACATTACTCATCCCTCGTCACCACTCATACAACATACAACACCACTGAGGATACACTCACGTCTACACAACGCTAGATACATGACTGTAGACATGTCGAGGCACGTGTAGTGTATTCATCACGTGATCAAGACCCACCCTTCACGTTATAACCTACATTACTCATCCCTCGTCACCACTCATACAACATACAACACCACTGAGGATACACTCACGTCTACACAACGCTAGATACATGACTGTAGATATGTCGAGGCACGTGTAGTGTATTCATCACGTGATCAAGACCAACCCTTCACGTTATAACCTACATTACTCATCCCTCGTCACCACTCATACAACATACAACATCACTGAGGATACACTCACGTCTACACAACGCTAGATACATGACTGTAGACATGTCGAGGCACGTGTAGTGTATTCATCACGTGATCAAGACCAACCCTTCACGTTATAACCTACATTACTCATCCCTCGTCACCACTCATACAACATACAACATCACTGAGGATACACTCACGTCCACACAACGCTAGATACATTATGATTACGTTTAATTTATACCACTTCTATATATTTTATTTTAACCCATGAAGTACAGGGAGTAAACATTTTTAGACTGTATATGCCACGGGCATTAGACCGGAAGCAGTAAGCATCATTAAACGAAAAAAATACGTGACTGTAAAAAAATGGAGTCCCGAATACGGTCTTTGAAAGATGACCGCGTCTTTCAATGGTTGGAAGTAGTGGCTGATGTTCAAATGTAACGAAGAAATTAGATTTCGGGCCAAGATGCGGCTCAAACTGTTGTAAGTGATTCAAAATTGTCTACAGTATTGTCAATGTTAGTGAACAGTAAATTGGCAATACATTCGAGAGAATACACAAGAGATCCCGGTTTCTCACTGACCGCCGAAATAAACTTGAGTAAGCAAATTTCACGTACAAACTGTAGTTGGATCAACTCAGGTTCTGCCTGGTCAGCAGAAACACAGCTGGACTCAGTTTGTATACTTAACAGTCAGCGTTGGTAGATTCCAAAATGCATTTAACGTAACTAAAATACTACGTCAAATATATATAATAATTGACGTTGTTTTAATGCCAGCAAAAAGTAATACCATAAAAAACTAAGTTCATATCCACTTAAGTTAGTATGAAAGAAGTCTTTAAACACCGTTACAAGTTGTTCAAGATATAAGCCACTTACTAGTGTAGTCAGATAATATTTTCAAGAAACGCTAAGCATTCGTTTTATTTATAACCAATAAACTAGGTTTATTCTCGAAAAAAACATTTAAATCCAAAATCCGTAGCGATTTGTTTGTTAAAAAAAATATTTTGGTAGAGCGTTTTGGAGGAGGAAAACACCGAAATCGTTACAGCCTCCCTCAAAGGCGAAAGTCCGAGGTTTTGAATTACAAAGGACGAACCTCCTTAGAAAAACGATCTGTGACTTGCGATGATTTAAACCGATTCCACACAAGATATTTATTGCGTTAGACCGTACTGAGATAGCGATGGTAACGTAAAATATATTTATGAGTTCCTTTACTATCTCATTGAAACTTAAGATGCACATAAATTTTCACAGAACCACGGTTTCACATACTAAACTCATTTACCTTTATACTGTAGAAAGCTTTACAAAGTTTCCAAATCTGGAATCTGATCCCGTTCCGAGGTAGTAAAACAATTTTAGTACACCTGGGAATCGGGAGAAAGCACACGAGAGCTGTTCGACAAAGCAGAAAAATGTCATAAAACAAAAATAAGCAACCGAGAAAGTAAATTATAACCATTCCCATCCTTAAATGGGTTCGTGTATCAATTTGGTTTTATTTCAAGTACTGTCTCTTGGATTTGATCCAAAATCGTAATACAGTACGTAAAATATTCGTTCTAATGGAACATTTAATCAATAACCCCTAAAATTACCGTATATACCTAGAAATATAAAAAACATTTAAGGAGAGCCGATATATACACTTGTTAAACATTTATATACTCAAAACCTGTCCATTTAGTCAAAAAATGAAGCATAAACTAGGTCAAACATATTACTAAGTTACATAAAACGTATTCAAATAAAATGACGACGTACCAACAACAATTGACTGTTAACGTTAACAGCGCAATTAACAACACCCACGACAGGTGACGGTAAATTGTAGCATGACGTAATAAAAATAAATCTCTACGACAAAATGTAGCAGCAAACTTTGACTTCTCACTTGAACGAGTTAAAATAAAAGGCTCTCCTTTCAAAATACACACGTAATGCACCGACATTGTAAGATCTGACGTCATTATACGTTGCTAAGCCTGCTTCCACCGGAGACGGACATTTATAATTCACTTAGCTATAAATTATTCTTTTCATAGAGTCTCAACAGACTAAGTAGATTGTCCTGGACGTTATAACCTTTCTCAAGCAAAATTAGTGATTATATAGGATACGGATTTAACCGAATCGCGGAAATTGTATATTTGC
The DNA here is from genome assembly GCF_028750875.1 of Macrosteles quadrilineatus. Lineage (NCBI taxonomy): Eukaryota > Metazoa > Arthropoda > Insecta > Hemiptera > Cicadellidae > Macrosteles > Macrosteles quadrilineatus. The sequence goes on along the minus strand of NW_026542597.1, from coordinate 98,286,737 downwards.
AAGATTAATTATAGTAGGCCTAGCTTTAAATTTGTGAGCAAATGAGTAGTCATTATTTTGATTCGAACTTAAGATTTGGAAAGGGTTAAATAAATATCTCCAGATATTGTACAAATTAAAAACTATAGTATAACTTAAACATTTCTCTAAGCAGAAAAGTTTTTTGTTGCTTCCCTTTTATTCCTTATGGCCATAATTTGTTAGTAATGCGCATTTTTCCACAGCACATCTTAAGTTAACGTTAGGAGTTTCAGCTATTAAAGTTGGTAAGAATGTTGAAATATGCGACAAGATAGGCTATATTGAGTACCAAGTAAGGAAATTAGGGTCAATAGCTGTAAGTCGTTTTTCAAGAGCTAATCACCAAATTAGCATACAAATGGCGACTGTATCAGCCCCAATTCTAGGGTAGCATACTGATTTTTTTCACAAAGCATAAATCATTCATAAGATGTATCAGAGATTATCAACGAAAGTAAATATTTTCTATGGTAAATAATTTTTTGAAATGTTACGCACACGAAGTTTTTGTAAGGGAGAGGAAGAGGGGAATATTTGTCTTGAAGTGAACAAAACGGACTCAATTCAAAACAAAATCCAATATTTTATGAACAATTAGAATATTTACATGATAAATACCTTATTCATTGCTTAACCTCACGAAAATTAAATAAAATCAAACACGAAATGTTAATCAATCCAAGGCAATAATGTTGATTACAATGCAATAAACATCTAAATGTGTCATGCAAAATGAATAATTGATTAAATACTATTTATCTCTACCAAACTTGATGAGAATATTGACCACAAAGACTGCAACATTATCACAAAGCCGTAAGTTTTCATGATGACGGGAGAGCTGGCGATGGTGGTCTTAAGCCCGCTGCGATGACGGCCCTTGAATACAAATTTGTCCCTGAAATATGCGGTTGAAGCTCACTGTGTCTTACAACCGATAAATTACAACAGCCCCTCTTTAGTGTCCGAGACATTTTGAAATACACCTTCGACCCTATTAATGTTCTGATTGTCTTTGGTTCCGGTGAAACAGTATGATTGTGTTACATAAGTATTGAACGAATGAGTTGGAAATGATAAATTGTAAGGCTTTACCTTTACCGTATGTGGGAGGGCAATTAACGACCACTTCACATTAACTGAAACTATATTAAGTTTTTAATGAAACTGGTTGAAACGTTGGCCAAACAGAAAGATTAATCCAATTTAGGGGCCATAAAGTCAGTTTTGACGATATCGATCGCCACGCTGCACGTGGTCAAGTTTGTCAACACAATTTCTCCCCCTCCCCAAGCAAAACTACCCCTAACGTGACCGTAGGGTAGCATCAGGCCATTTACTGTAGTTATATGTTTTATACTAAACAGAATATAATCGTCCTATATAATCTTTTAATTTCTTAAGTTGTCCTGTCACATATAATGATGTTTCTTACCAAATAACAGCTCACAGGCAATACAGTCCTCATAAATAATCTACCCTTGTCATTTTTGTATAAGTTATTTCATCACGTAGAATAAAGTAGAAAGCTTCGTACGAGTTTCAATAGAAACTAATCACTCTGCGATAAGTTAGTTTATCATCATCAGATCGTCATTCACATTTATTCGACCTCCGCGCTAAGATCAACAATTCAACAATTGTGTAAGTCATAATTAGGATAACACATATATACAAATATTCGCTCGTGCACCTGGAATCAGAGCAAAAGACATAACAACGAGTCACTTTTTTACTCTGCACTAGAACAAACTAGAATTATATGTTTTTCAGTTGCATAACCAGAGAAGTTGGCTCTTTATTTAACCTAAACAAATCATACAAAACTTTATTGCTTTCAAAGCACCAGTGCTTCAACCAAACATCCTTTCCGCCTCAAGAGATCAGGTCAGTCGTTTAAATCAGTATCTTCTCTCTGAACAAAGTTATAGCGATGTTTGTTCATCTCATCTCTGAAAGTCATAGTAAAGTTTATGAAATATTAAAAAAAAATAAATTATATTTTTATCTTTGACCTTTTAAAATAGTTTAAAGTTATAAACGTATAGTATCAAGTTTTAATCTTATATTCAATAACCATGACACTATTGTAAAACTAATTCGTTTTGTCTACAACAATAAAAGTGTATATTTGCGTATAAGAAACCAGAATTGAGTTTTTCTTTACTGAACAAATTTTATGGACCCTTATTATTTTTTAGAATTAGTTGTTTGTAGCTAAGTTTACAATTTTACAACAAACACCAATGATGCAAGCAGTTGCTACTCAGTGACGACAGCAATAACCTCACTTAAAACGACCCCTTTTAATATTTTAAGGCGGTGACACACTATCGATCTTTTCCCCGATCAAGACCCCGAACCGAGCAGGGAGAAGGGAGAAGGGAGATAAATATCAGCAAAATTTTACTCCGAACATTTCCCCGAACATGACCAAGACCAGACGAATTCTACCGAGCGCGGCAAAAGGAAGTTTGGAGAGAGATACAGAGTGTGTGCGAGTGAGAGCGCGGAACTATCAATGCTAGCGCAGGCGGCCGCTCGGTGCGGCGCTCGCGACGATGTACGGGGCAAAAATGTACCGTGACACACTATCGTACATCGGACCGTACATCGGACCGATCTTTTCTTTGATCTTTCGCCAAAAAACCGCCTCCAGAGCGCTCGTCTCCCTGCTCGGCCTGATGTCTTGTTCGGCGTCTTGATCGGTGTACGGACCCGTGACACACTATCGAACATCCTCCCTTCGACCTCCCTTCTCCCTTCTCCCTGCTCGGTTCGGGGTCTTGTTCGGGGAAAAGATCGATAGTGTGTCACCGTCTTTATGTAACAACTAGCTGTGTGCCCGTTCTACGCACGGGGATCTTATAGTAGTCAGTTGAAACCTTCTTATATTAAGATTAAGAGCAGCAATTAGTTTGCATATTTGCAGATATGCTGGCAAAACTATTATAAACCTTCGCAAATACAGTATCTGACAGTTCAAGCCAAAATAAATGCTTCGCAATTAAATGTCGCCCGGATCGTGTTGGTCCATATGTCCAATGATTAAACTTAAAAATGTTTTATAGATCCATGAAGCGTAGCCCTAAAGTAGGCCTATAATTGAAAGTTACGTTCCACATCAGTTAACTTAAACGTATTTAAAGTACTACCTCAACCTCACCATTTAACACTTTATTCCGGTTGACATTTTCAGTATCAAAGGTGCTCTTGTCCATTCCGTGAAACACTGAGAAATAAGGACATTAATGCGTTACCAACATACAACAAAACAACACAATACAACAATCCAACAAAGGCCACGAACTATTGATACATAAACAATATAAAGGCGTAAACAATTCATGATGGTTTGCCCAACAAATGTTTTACTCAAATAGGTTATCATTTTCTTAGCATACCGGGTAAGCTAAGATTTGGAATCCAGGCAGAAAAAGCAAAACTTATACAGAGTTAAGACATCACTTAAATTGAATACGGACGGCTCTAATAAATAAGGTGGAACACCAACGATATCTAATTTGTAAACTACCGGTTCTAAGGAAAAGAACCAGTACCTACGTAAGAACCTACCTAAGAATTACAGTAAATCGGACCAATTAAATACATTAATATCTAGCTTCGAGGTTATTGATCTCTTGCTTTTGGATTTTCTCGTAAAAAGTTATAGCGTAAACTTATCGGTGTCAGTTTGAAAAAAAAGCAACCTTACCCAAACAACTTTTTGTTATTTAATAGATTACGCATTCTCTAAACAATGATTAGTATATCTATTAACATTAGAAGGAAATGTGACGAAAATCACACAATGTTGGGGTTTTGGTCATTTGTAATTTTATTTTTTAAGTAGGTAGGCCATGTATTCTATGGAAAAGTACCGGTATCAAGGATCGTCGTCAAAAAGGTTGTTATGAATAAATATGTAGGCTTACGTACCCAAGATATGAGCTATGAACCTATTGGCTGTATGGTCCAGCGATTGCATCACACGGTGAGTAGAAACAGTAAGTGACACATTGGAAAAGCGAGTTTAGCACTTCCTCTGTAAAACCTGTGTTACAATCACCCACTGCAGTTGTGATTTTTTACTTTACACTTTGCACAATCGCCATTGAAGCGCCGTCAATGAGTGGAAACCTTTTTTGTGAGCTATTGGCGACGATCATTTCAGTGTCACAGCCCTATACAACACTGATTCAAGGTCTTCTTCTTTCTGGTTGTCAAAACTCAAGAAACATTTTATACTCAAAGAATTTCTGGTTCCGATTTGGACCATGTCTAGTTATTTAATTTCATTTACGGTTACACTATTAGACTATATTATTGCACTTGCGATTAATTAAATCCGTTATGTAAGAAAAACGTTTTTAATCTCACTTGGTTTGGGATTTGCTTTCAAAACGTGATTCGAAATAGTTGCGGTATTTGTAAACAGCATTTGTAAACATGTCATTGACAGCTAGAAAAAATAATCTTGATCCGAACAGCTGTTCGTTATTTCATAGACGATTCTGTGATAAAAATTGAACGAAAATTTGACAAAAATCGCACAAAACTGCATTTTTGAACGTCCGTAATTTTATTTACAAAGTAGTGAGGCTATATTTAAATCACTAAAGACACTCTCGCCAATCCAGTGAATACATTAAAATGGCTTGGATCTTGATATGTACTCTGGTTTTCACGGAGAAGATTGCGTAAAATGCCATCTTGAGTGTTACAGACAAAGGGACAGACAGACAGACAGACAGACAGACAGAAATTGAGATAAGACTCGTTTCTGCTTCTTTAATGTATAAAACGTAAAAATAACCTAAAAGTATATAATTCTGAGCAATGTACAGACAAAACTCTAATTTTATTTATATAGACTATTTACAACAGATGTATGTTTATATACAAAAAGTTTATTGTTGAATCACGATGGTAAAAATATATCTCAAGTCCCAAGTTTAAACCATCCGCGACATTTACATATATTTCTAAATACAAACAACAACAACAGTGCAGCTGCTTTAACCTCGAGTGGGAGAGATTCACGAAGGACCTCCCAGGAGAATGTAAGGACTTTAAGACTTACGATCAATCCTGCGTTATCTCTTACTCCTGGGCTTTCCTCGAGATAACCTGCGGTTTAATACAAACATACAATGTAATGCAGCCTTACATCTCGGAGATTGGATTCCGGGGATATCTTGGACAAAATCGTGCGTTATGTCGGAGAAATAAACGTTGAACTGTTAATAAAATCCAATATTGTTTATTTTCAGAATAATAATATTACGTATAAAGATTTTTTTAGGAACGTCATCTTTTAATATAGCATTTTTACCCCGTTAACCTCTGCACATGAAACACATTCAGCACAGTATTAAGAGGCGAGCCGGTAGAGTACTAATACAATTCTGTGGCACGCAATGGGAATCGAACCCACGACAACGCAAATGTTCGCGCACCGCCACGTTCCAATCAGTTGGTTTTAGATGTATAAAATACATAGTGTTATAAATATTTTTTATTTAGTTACAAACTTAACTAAAGTAAACCCATTGTGTAAGTGATAAGCAATGTTCATAAGACGGTTCAGGATAGAACACACAAACTACTGTTATACTAAGAGTGTATGAATGCCTAAAGAACGACGTAAACGTATTTCAGTGACGTTCACGTCCAAAATAAATCAATTTCGAGAGCTTATCTTCATCGAAACCTTATCAAACATCTCCATACAATTTTATTTATATTTAGTTAGGAATCAATCTACATTGTTATTTCCCGATTTTATCTCCCATTATGTGTTTCAAAGGAGATACTCCCCTGACCAGGCAAGTGTATGCCTACCAACAAGAGGAGATGGAGGAGGGTGGAGGGGGGGGGGTTAAGCGCTCTAAACACGCAGCTTGAATACAAATTCGTCTGCAGATCTTCAACTTTGAAGGCATTGTACATTTAGGCGGGAATCTGCTTTGTGTTACGGAACAGAATTTGACTGTAATCGACAACTTTGAGCAATCTACGCGGCTAACAAACGTTAGTCATTTACAGTTGGAAAACGTAACTTAAAGTCTTGCCAAGGCTTACATTTGTGAAACAATAAAAACATAATTTACAGGGAATAAGACATTTTAAAAGAAATCGATCATGATTATTTTTATTTGCCTGAGAATAATGTCACTAAAATATCATAGAGAATACACTATTGACAGGTTTTCAACTATTGTGATGGTTTTCGTTTACAGTACAACCCATTCAACATGTTATTTGATTAGACCTTCAAATCTATTATCGATTTTCTATCCTAGGTAGCCTAAATAAGTGTTCATAGTCGTAGCTAACAAATAACGTACTATTATCAAGTTAAGAAATGCAGTTCAATTTTGTTTCTAAATTAAATAGTAGGTGAAACCATTTTTAAGCCATTTTTAAAGAACAAACACTGTCTCTTTTGCATACTGATCCCGTTGCAAGGCACCGGTATAGCTGCTGGTTGTTAATAATGAAGCCAAATAAGTATCAAAAAGTATCAACATTGTGAAGGATAAACTAACTAGACTAGAAACACAATATGTGCATATTCAAGCACTATTTTGTCAGTTTATTTTAATATAGCAAAATGAACTATAAAATGTATACCTTACGTTTTGTAAACAGGCTCAACTTTTATTGTTCGCTTCTAATAAGTTCAATATAGGGCGAAGGTTTGAAAATGTGTTAACCAAATTAAATTTGTGTTACGCTGTAAATATATGACTACGAAAAACAAAACTCATACAACAGAAAGATCAGAAGGAGATTCGAGGGGAGGCTAAATGATACTTTTGAAAATAACACCGATAACACAAAGGTAAGAGTAACAAGAAGAGAAGGAATAATATAAATAACGTAGTCAAAAGAAAAGGATGAGTAAAAACACCAATAATATTCATCAACCTTCAGGTTAAAAGGCGGAAGTCTGAGGTTGGGAATAAATATGTCAGTTCCGCATTTTTTGCACTAAGCTTTAAAATTTAAAATGCTTCGATCTTAATGAAATTGGAAACACGTTCTATTCATTTTTCAATCCATACGGTTTAAAGTCGATACCAAACACTATTTTAAAAAACAAAAATTAGTAAGCTTATAAGGAACTAGTTGAAAAACTAAATAACAAGAAAATAGAACGAAGTTAAAGAAACCATATTTCAATAATGGTTTACCAGCTTTGTTGCCTTTACATTATACTTTCTTTTGAATCTCATCGCTGAGAAAATACCATTAATTATTCATGTTGCAATTAATAATGCTTTAGATAAAGTCGTGAGATTCGGGAGTGATTTCATTGTTGCTTTTAATTAAGTATTAAAAATTTAAGAATGTTCCACAGTGCACTGTGTTTATCTAATATTTTAAATTTACGAGTTCTTAATTTAAGATGTAAAGCTTTTTCTGATGGTGGATTATTATTTAACAAGCTATTCCCGAAAAGTTACGTTTTTAATATTACTGTACCTTCTTACAGGATTCCGTTCGATTCCTGCCAGTCAGGGGTTTTTTTTCATTTTAAAATTTTTTTCTCTTTTGTTTTCAAAGTACGGGACATAATGAGGAAAATAAATTCACACAACACGGACATCAAACGAGCAGCTCAACGAGCATAACAGTTTTTTGCTATTTTATTAAATCTACGCATATAACACAGCCTACAATCCAAATTTCATTCATAAAAGAAAAACTTAATATAACATGGAGCCTCAGAGCAGTCAATTAACATATAATAGTATGGAAATACATACTAAAAATATTCTTCAATGCAACGAAAGGGAATCCATAACCAATATATGGCGACTCTACCCAGAACCGGATTCCGTAAACGATCTATGCACGTACCTGACATTATCTACAATATCTGTTCTCTGTAATAATATCAAGGAACGTTAACCAGCAAAGGTAAGGAGGTGGAGAATGGACTTTAAAAGCCATGTGGCTTAAAGAAGATTACGCGTCCATCCTACCTTGCTTCGCACTACAATGCCTTTATCATGCTGTTATGGCCGATACTCTCAGTCTATACAGAGATTACTCTGATTTGTCAAATGTATTTATAGTCTAATATAGAAAATGGATTGCGGTTTGCTCATGACTATACACTTAGACAGGTATTTAGGCTTTAAGGTCTGATGATAACGACTTTTAATCTAAAAGAAATCAGTTTCACACAGTTTCAGTTACCCAGTCACAAACGATAATCATAAAATAATCATAGTTATGTTTGGATCGGAGTATTAGAAAGAACGAATCGAAATTTAAACAAAGTGTAAAAATAAATCGAATTAAAAACGTTGCCATTAAAACCGATAACTGTTATTTCTAAACGTCAAATTCATCCACGGGGACCTGTTAGTGGAGATTTAGGGTGATTGCTAAGCATACGTGTAAGTTTCTTGATCTACATTTGTGTATCATTTCCGCCTTGTTAGTTCAGTAGTTTTTTCGTTCATTCAGAACAAAAATGTACAAATAAAAACAAAATCGTGTGGACATAACAGAGATACAGACAGGAACTAAATCTATTTTTGAGTATATGGAAAAATTTTTTTTTACTTATAACTAGTTTTAAACTTGTTACGGTAATGTACAGTGCGTGATATGCAAAAAAACAATTGGAATTTTAAATGGTAAGAAAGAAAACACAAGTTATAGAATAAAGATCGAGAGGAAAAACTATTTCCTACTTACAAACGTGAAGGTGTTTTGATTTGTTTTGGAAATTTCGTGTACAATGATACAAAAGTATAAAACCATGTATTCACAACAATGCAATGCTCCAATTATGTATGTACGAAGAAAATATTTAAACTCTACAGTACTCTTATTGTATATTTATTTAAAAGTACTAAATCCCAAAACCTCGATATCAAACCTAATGAGATAGTCAAGATCAAAAACCATATAAACTTTATGTAACAACTAAATAGCATTACATTCCCTCATTCCTTAGGGTGTAATCAAGCTCTTGAAATAATTTGCTGCCCTTGCCAAGAGACAATGGATTCTTAGCATAAAACATCAAATGAAAGGTTGTCATTTACACTTAGATTGACTTTAATTGAATGTTTCTCATTAACCTGGTACAAACTTGTGACAGAAGAAACGATAACGGTTAGAAAGAGAATATCTCATTTACTCTTTCTTTTCTCATTAACTTGTCACAGATTCTTTTACAACACAATGTTGAAAAACCCACATTTTATTCTTATGGGGAAAAAGGACCCTTATTTAATTCCTGTAAAAGGTACTTTGTCGATGTGATATATTCACACAAGGTAAAGTAAACTATCCTTGGCCTAGCCAAAGTGGGGGAGTAACTCGAAGGACCTCTCTTGAGAGTCTAAGGACTTAGGATTTCTCAATCAATCCCGTCTTATCTCCCATTCAAAAGCCCCAGTAAAGGCAACCTCGGATTTTGTACAAGCACTCATTGTTGAAAAAGTTCATTTTGAATCTCTGGTTGTTTTAATTTTAAGTATTTTTGTACCTATCCTATTTATTAATGCATATTTACGTATTCATTGTATTAACTCTACTGTAACTGTAACGTACTCATTGTTTAATCATTGAAATTGTTAAAGTTACATATTTAACGCCAAAACCACTTTCATCAAGACCCAAAACACTGTCGATAAATAAATTATGCCAACGTTAAAATATAAGTATTGAAAAAGAATATTTACATCGTCTTTTACCGAATATACTGGTTAATACATTTTGTTGCACTACTAAAAGAAAATCAGAAAACAGTTCCAGACTTAGTTTTTACAACCTAAAACTCTTAAAAGGCTGTAAATCTGAAGTAAATAGCGAATTTATTAAAATATTTAATATCTATGGCGAACCACACGGAGATTGACAACCTCAATCCTACCTACTGTGTGGAGTTGTAACGAAACCACAACCTAAGTTGCTTGAGGTAACTTAACAAGGGAAAACCCTACCTCAATCCTCTCAGTTGAAAACCCTTCATTATAATACGAGATAAGCACTATAAGCTCATACCACAGAAAACATACTACTATAACCGGTTATAGTAGTATGTTTTCTGTGGCTCATTCATAAAATATAGTAAAAGCTCTATTCAAAATAAAGCCATTTGACAGTGTGGAATGTTAGGTGGAGATCGAAAAATCACACCAACCTCCTGATTTGTTGTATTAGTTTTGTTTGTACAAATGTGGTTGTTTTGATCCGATTCCCAAATAACACTCTAATGGTGTTTTTGCTTTAATATTTAGAAGGCTAAAGCCATTCCTTCGAAGGCACTAAGAACGTAACATTAAGGGATTTGAGAAATAATGTGCACGAATAGGCACTGCTTCAAAAGGGCCTTTACACAAAAAGAATTCACCCAAGAAACTGATCCACAAAACAGTATATTTTAAAGCGTTTCGGAGCAAAACCTGGAACTATTCACATCGATGTGTCTTATTACGTGTATAGCTCTTCCTCATGTCAGGAGATCGAAAACACCAATAATCTGTTTCAACCTAAATCCATGACGATACATATTATTTTAACGATATAAATTATATAAAAAAAACAAATTGAAGTGGTACTGCCGCGGTCATGTCAACAATACATGAGCGTGTCCGCGGAAGATTGATCACAAACATAACGCGTGCTGTTGGCAAACATTATACACATTTTGGTTTCATATCGTTCATTCAATTTGGTGTCATCACCTACACTCAATGACAAATGCGTTACCTATATTAAATTACTTGCATTTTAACTTAATTGTTATGGTAAAAGTAACGATGAAGTGTAACTAGGCGACCCATCCAACCGATTAAAGTCATATGTGACGTAGCAAAAATAAAAGATCACAAACACCAAAACCCCTAATCATTCCTAGTTTGATGTTTATTCTTGCTTATAGTATGTTTTTGTTACTAGAACATTTGTTGCAGAAAATTATCTATCACCATTTTAAACTTGATTTGCTGCTTTTTTGACTAGTGTTATTTTCCAGCTTAATCTTAATTTATTTTTAATCTTGGTATGATTAGTTTTTTTCTCACCCGAAGACGTACTCACATGATAGGTTTCAAATGGATCCCGAAATATTTTTAAAGTTTGTTTTTACTCATCACCCGAAATAGTCAGTCAAATATTCCTTAATCCTGCTCATTAAGGCGCGTCTGGTCATAAAATTATAAATTAAATAAACTTAAATAAAAAATATTTGAATAGTTGTATGTTACAAATAAAATTAAACTGAATGTATGCTGAAAGCCGAAATTAAAATGCTGAACATTTGGATATGGAATGGTTTAGATAAAGTAGGCTACACACAATTCTTTTGTATTATTCTTTTGAAGGGCATACGCTTTCGCATGAAGTTTTAATAAACTATTATACTGATATTGATAAAGATGTACTTATACAATAAAAGGAATAAATGGTTTATCTTCTGGACAAATCCTATTACGTGGCGTTTGGTAACGTTAAGGGTCTCCGGCGTACACACGAGTTAGAAACATGAAAAGCGATTCTTCTGTTCGAACACAATACTTCTCTGAATATTTAATACAGTCAATAGTCCGTCCGGAGTTTGCGTCTCGTTTCCTTTCCAAATTTACAAAAAATATCGTGTTAGGAATCAGTTTTTGATTTGCAAAATAATTTTCCAATTAAACTAAATTCATGGGAAATTTCAAAATGTATAATTATTTTTGCAAACTAGTGAATAAGAAATTAAGAATATTTCAGAAAAGGGTATTACCGATCTGTTATTGCCGCAAAGTGAGATAATGGACATAGCTAAATGTATTTCCAGTGAATAAAGCCCAATTGCAGTAAATATCGCACAAACTAAACAATTTGTTTCATTCTTATCACATTACAATATTTATAAAAGCGAAGACCGTTTATGGTAATTTGTGTTTATGTTTTATTTTAATGTACAAATTTAACCTACATGTGCTAAGAAGTGGCAAGGTCAGAAATAGAACTTTCGTAAATTAGATCCATATTATACCAGAGACAAAGATTGTTGGACTTCCACTTTTTTGTATGTATAAACGTTTACTTATCGACACATGTACACATCCATTTAGTGTAATATAGAGTTAAAATTCGTTATAAAAGATTTCTTACATAATCGCAACAGGTAAGTCTGCCATACCAAATTCAAAGAACAGAATCTACTTAAGCAAAATCATATTGTAAAACATGTAGTTTACTTACATAACCAAAGATGATTTTCTTACCTGGAACAAAACACGAAATATGAGATAAATTTATAAGTCTATGTGAATACGGTAAGGTAGTTAGGGTCAAGAAGTTGGACAGTAAACAAAAGAACATGACTCTTGCAATATATTTTACAAATAGACATTGGAAAAAATCATTTGTTGCACCTCCTACGCCCATCGAGTGTTAATGCTTAGCCTATTGAAACAAATAAAACAAACCTTAGCTACATTTATTTAACTCCCAAAGTTAAATAATTGTTACTATAAAACTTCAACTGTGTACATGATGTCCCGTAGACAAATAACTACTTCCGGTAAACGGTTTTTAAGGGTCGAAATAAAAAGGGAAATCATGAATAAATGTTGTTTAAAAAACTTCGTAAACGAGATATTCACCAGTTGTACAATGTAAGACAAAATGAAGTGCAAGCTGAATAGCTTAACCATATTTTCCATACCATACAGTCAGTTATTTTCCTCAATACCGTGGCTCTAGACGTTTACGATGTTTTGCACGTGAGCGCGTGCCAGATCGATCCGGCGTGGCGCGTGAGCCCCCCCTCTCCCACCACTCTCCCACCCCTCCAACAAGGCCAGACTACACTGTGATTTTTCACGTAAATACATACATTGTACAAGGCGAAACATAAATCAATGAATACATCTTGGTATAAACTTCAATAAAACATAGTTCAACTCAAAAGTAATTCTAAAACATTACAATGCCCCCTATGGTAAAAATTTTCATTCAGGGAATTGAAATTCGGTAACCACCTGGCTGCGGTTAGAACTGTACTAAAATTATGTTCAACAACAAGAGGTCTTAGAGAATTACGCAGCCATCTGTTATCAAGATGAAAGACTCCATGCAGAAATTAAGATTTAATTCCTATATATTTCTTGTAATGCCTGGAAGAGTTGTGATTCAGTTCAATAACATGCTTCAGAACAGATAGGAACTACATTACTACGCCACCACTCACCAGGATAGTGCTGTGGAGGTCCAGGGACGGATGACGGCGGCCCAGGGTATCTAGAGGGAAGTATCACTCCGCGAGGCCCGCAGTAGTACGGCGGTGGAGTGTCTCTGGGTGCTGTAGTAGCTTCACTGTACCTCCTGCCCATGTCCGACATCGGCACCGAGCTCTCGTACCCAGACCTCCCATAGCCACGGTACATGCTGTCGTACCCGCCACTCTCCGTGTAGCCCAGCCTGGAGGCAGAGTGAGACCTCTCATACGCTCCCCTGTGGTACCGAGGATCGTCATACCTCGACCTCCCTCTCTCCTGCACGTCTCTCCTGGAGGTGCGTTCGAACCCTCTATTCTCATACATTCCGTAGTTCTCCATATCACTTCCGTAGCTCACGTTCCTCCTGAGCGCTGGAGATTCTGTGTAATGTTGGTCCCTGAACCTCCGTCTCTCGTTGTAACTCTCCCTCCTTCCCATCGACCCTGTTCTCTTCTCGTAAGGTGGGATTTTGGAGCCGTCGTAGTTTCGCTCGTCATATATCTTCGAGGAGCTTCCAAGATTTTCTTTAGAGTAGCTCACGTCCCTGTCCAGTGAGCTTTCCCCTGCGAACGACCTCCTTCTGTTGCGCGACTCGATTACTTTGTTTCCCGTCCCCAGGTGAGACCTGCTCGGCCTCTCCCTGGGGATGTAGTCCTGAGATTCTGGCGGAGGACCGGGATAGCCGACGTGGTTGCTGGTTGGCCGACCGTGGAGATTACTATACACTTGTTGACCGTGACTTAGATTGTGATGATTGAGCAAATTCGGCTGATTGGGTTGGGAATAGTTCGATTGGCTGGTCTGTGACGGGTTGTAAGGTTGATTCGGTTGACTTTGCTGATAGTTTTTATTTAGATTTTGTTGAAAGCTCTGGTTGGACGGGGACGACTGCAGCATGTGGCTGGGTCGCGACGGTAGAGGAGGCGGTGCCTGGTTGGCATGGTTGGTCTTGGCAGGAGGCGGAGGTGGTTGCGGTGAAGACAGTGGTGGTTGGGGCGGCTGCGGGGGTTGCGGAGGGGAAGAGGATTGTTCAGTCTTATTCGTAGTCTCATTGTTCATCGGATTATCCTCATCGGCAGAAACTTCCTTCTTGGAAGTGTCTTTGATGGATTCGGTTTCATTATTTACATTGTTCACTGCATCTAATCCACTGTCTGCTTGAGTTGACATTTTAAATCCTTTCTTGATTGTCTGTCGCGGTTCTGTAATCTTACGAAAGGGTTCTGCGAAATGGTAAACTATTCATTCTCTGAAAACAATGTGGAAAAATTGAGTGATATATGTCTTAAATAATCTTTTTTCCAAGATTCGTTTGGAAAACAGTAGGAACAATGCAAGCTCAAACAGTTAATTTAGGGTGCACCAAATTTATTCCAATATTTTTTTAGTGTTACATAATTTTCTGTGTCGTACATTTAATAAGTTGCATACTTTTCTTTAAACATATTTTACGCATACTTTGGATTTTCTTCCAAAACTATACCTATATAAGCTAATGCCTATTGATAGTGTGAAATTTTCTATAGAAAATTTTACTATCCATACACTTTTTTTAACTTAGTGTCTTGAAAATTAAAGTCAAATCAAGTAATCGACCTTTCTATTAAAGCTGGCTTTGAAGTACGGCTACTTAGGGAAAATTTATTTCTAGGAATGAAAGCATAAGGACTTCTAAGCTTCTGGCGAATAGGTTTTAAGAGGATTACACCAAAACACTTTAGATGCTTTAGATACTGTAGATGCTTTGCAACAAGAGCGTATTTGAAGACGGCTTGACCCTAGCAGAGATGGCAAGAAGAGCCATTCATTCAACCAGTGCAAACTCCCTATCATAATACAGGATTTTAGGAAGAAAATACTATTTAACCACACCCAACGGATTTAGTTTCAGCTTGATGGTAAAATAAGGACAAGTCTTATACTTAAAACATTTTCTATCAACGAAGATGAAATAGGTTTCTCGATTAACAACTCTTTTACAAAAATGTTGTCCATTTGTGAAATTATAAAATGAAACAAAGTTGAACGTATTTGGATTTTTCACTAGGTTAAGTATGTCGAGAGGTAATCTGAGAGAAGAGGATTTCAAGTAAACAAAGCCCTCTCTAGGCTCACAGGTGGCTCTTAATCCACTGCTTGTCCGCCATGTTTGTGTAAAATGTCGCCTCATATCCACTGGGGAAACTCACTAGGTTAAGTATGTCGAGAGGTAATCTGAGAGAAGAGGATTTCAAGTAAACAAAGCCCTCTCTAGTCTCACAGGTGGCTCTTAATCCACTGCTTGTCCGCCATGTTTGTGTAAAATGTCGCCTTACATCCACTGGGGAAACTCACTAGGTTAAGTATGTCGAGAGGTAATCTGAGAGAAGAGGATTTCAAGTAAACAAAGCCCTCTCTAGGCTCACAGGTGGCTCTTAATCCACTGCTTGTCCGCCATGTTTGTGTAAAATGTCTCCTTATATCCACTGGGGAAACTCACTAGGTTAAGTATGTCGAGAGGTAATCTGAGGGAAGAGGATTTCAAGTAAACAAAGCCCTCTCTAGGCTCACAGGTGGCTCTTAATCCACTGCTTGTCCGCCATGTTTGTGTAAAATGTCGCCTTACATCCACTGGGGAAACTCACTAGGTTAAGTATGTCGAGAGGTAATCTGAGGGAAGAGGATTTCAAGTAAACAAAGCCCTCTCTAGGCTCACAGGTGGCTCTTAATCCACTGCTTGTCCGCCATGTTTGTGTAAAATGTCGCCTTACATCCACTGGGGAAACAAGAACACTATACAAGTGGGTACTTTGTTGAGGATTTCAAGTAAACAAAGCCCTCTCTAGTCTCACAGGTGGCTCTTAATCCACTGCTTGTCCGCCATGTTTGTGTAAAATGTCGCCTTACATCCACTGGGGAAACAAGAACACTATACAAGTGGGTACTTTGTTGAGGATTTCAAGTAAACAAAGCCCTCTCTAGTCTCACAGGTGGCTCTTAATCCACTGCTTGTCCGCCATGTTTGTGTAAAATGTCGCCTTACATCCACTGGGGAAACAAGAACACTATACAAGTGGGTACTTTGTTGAGGATTTCAAGTAAACAAAGCCCTCTCTAGTCTCACAGGTGGCTCTTAATCCACTGCTTGTCCGCCATGTTTGTGTAAAATGTCGCCTTACATCCACTGGGGAAACAAGAACACTATACAAGTGGGTACTTTGTTGAGGATTTCAAGTAAACAAAGCCCTCTCTAGGCTCACAGGTGGCTCTTAATCCACTGCTTGTCCGCCATGTTTGTGTAAAATGTCGCCTTACATCCACTGGGGAAACAAGAACACTATACAAGTGGGTACTTTGTTGAGGATTTCAAGTAAACAAAGCCCTCTCTAGTCTCACAGGTGGCTCTTAATCCACTGCTTGTCCGCCATGTTTGTGTAAAATGTCGCCTTATATCCACTGGGGAAAAAAGAACACTATAAAAGTGTATACTTTGTTGAGGATTTCAAGTAAACAAAGCCCTCTCTAGGCTCACAGGTGGCTCTTAATCCACTGCTTGTCCGCCATGTTTGTGTAAAATGTCGCCTTATATCCACTGGGGAAACAAGAACTCTATAAGAAGTGTGTACTTTGTTGAGGATTTCAAGTAAACAAAGCCCTGTCTAGTCTCACAGGTGGCTCTTAATCCACTGCTTGTCCGCCATGTTTGTGTAAAATGTCGCCTTATATCCACTGGGGAAACAAGAACTCTATAAGAAGTGTGTACTTTGTTGAGGATTTCAAGTAAACAAAGCCCTGTCTAGTCTCACAGGTGGCTCTTAATCCACTGCTTGTCCGCCATGTTTGTGTAAAATGTCGCCTTATATCCACTGGGGAAACAAGAACACTATATAAGTATGTATTTTGTTGACGATTTCTTAGAAATAAAAAATATAATTAGTATTCTTTGAGATTTTATTCTTTAAGTAAAATATATCCCAAATAAATAGTTTTCATTTCGGAAAAACCCGCTTTATGAAAAAAAAAACTCCGTATGATAAAATAGTAAGCCGACGTTTTTTCTTGAGTGTACATGTTTAATTGGGGTGTAACTTTGATACGGATAAGGTTCAGTGAAGTTTTGTATAGAAATTATTTTTGTTTAAGATTTAATTTAACGGCATTACATACTGTCTTATAGTAATATATAGTAAAAACAAAACTGCGGAAAAAACGTTGACCCATAAAAAATCACTTAAGAATTTTTTTAAAAGAAAATCTGCCTATTCTACAATTACGTGTGGTTATTTTTACAGAGGGCGTACTTTGTTATACGTACTAAACACGAGTAAAACCCATTCACCAAATCATAACCGGTTAACTAAGGAATATCTTAAAAAACCTTTACGCAAATGGTTTACTCCTAATTAAGATTTAAGAGCTGCTCAAGCAATACAACTCACTTTAACAGCAATCAAAACCTTTTTAATGTTCATTATAATTAAAATATTGCTAAGCGCAGTTTTCACGAGTATAATGAAGCCACTTATACCTAAACCTACACAATATTAAATTTTAATTCCGTTATACATGAATTTAAATCAAATATACCAATTCGAATGTTTACTACACAACTCATTTGTTTCAAGAGCGTCGACATAACATTGTTATTTCGCGCAGCGAGTTCTAACATGTTCATGAATTGACCCAATTATGACGTAGCGCGAGGATAATTGACCTATTACCGTCTCATTTGGCTCACGTACATCTGGCGGAGTCTCTGCTTGCATTTTTCAGCAGATATAATTGAAATCTTTAAAATTTAGCATGACCAGTCCAAAACATAAATTAATCTATGTTTTTTTTTTATT
This sequence comes from Macrosteles quadrilineatus, assembly GCF_028750875.1. Taxonomy (NCBI): domain Eukaryota; kingdom Metazoa; phylum Arthropoda; class Insecta; order Hemiptera; family Cicadellidae; genus Macrosteles; species Macrosteles quadrilineatus. Next base: position 98,268,646 of record NW_026542597.1, on the reverse strand, counting down.
TAACATTCATACATGTATTGCTTTCAAATTCGGTTAATCTTGCCTGAAGGAAAAAAGGTTAAGTTATTTTAAGTAAACAGTTGGATATTATTTTAGATTATAAAACTATTATCTGAACTCAATAGCTCTTTTATAACAAGAAACTTAAAAGAGTGTAATAATATATCAAGTATACAGAGTTAAATGACGTTTTCCTAATTTTACACATTTTATGACTAGTTATGAACATTATTGATTTCAGTGAACCCGTTACACGATGATGTAAGCTTGTCACTTTCTAGGTTCATGTAAAATAACATCAGGTACCACTGGTACCAGAACCATGACGTCTTGAGGCTTGTAGTAGTATTTTTCAGAAAATGTAGTAGTATTTACGCAATAATGTTTTCAACATCACCCTAAAATGGTACGATTTTTTCTGTAAGCTCTTCGAGTAAAATTATTTATAAAGTATAACTTTCTCGAACACCTAGCAAGAAGTAACGATTATAATTATTAATTGTTTAGTGTATGGAGTGAATACTTCAAAACGTCAAGTGTTTCTATTTTCCTTCCACTGGCTGAAGTGTTTTAACAGTTAAAGTAGCTCGTTTAGTTAGTACAGTAAATTCAATTACAGTTTTTTATACTAACTACCAAACATAGATAGGCACAATTTTCCTGACATTATTTGTAAGCTATTGTTATTTATTAACCTTGTTCAAGGATAATCATAATTTTTCCCACCTTGAAATTTTAGATTTATTTTCAACGAATAAAACAATCAGAAACACGTATATCATCATAAAATATTATGTTTGCGATAAAAGAACACCAAGCGCATCAATTTTCCTAACACTGTTTGGGCAACCGCCATACGTCTGCAGAACACGATTATACCCGACAACAATCAACGGGTCACTGAAAGCGATCACAACTCGTGAAGATCGGCTGATTTGTGATTGGTCCCAACTCTCACTGTGGATTAATTGTTTGTAAACCAATCTCGTCTGAAGTGATTGAGGTGTTTACAGACACTCGGCGACGTGAGCGCTCGTCGTGGCTGTACTTTGAACCTGTCAATACCTCGGATTACGATTAATCTAAGTTATTGCGGTATAATTACAAAGCTATTTCTGAATTGTACCTTTGTAGTTTCTAAATCAGTTTTGTCAAAACGGTGCGGTTGAATAAATATTTTGAACGTTTTTATGATAAGACTAGCTGTTGGACAGGTATGGAATCGAAAATTAAATTATATCTATCAAGTGGGTCGTTTGAAGTTTTTTGTTGTATTTATTAACGTTTACTAACTACAAGTAAGTAAAATGTCTAAATGAGGAAAATGTAGGAGCTAGAAGTTGACGTGACAAAATGCTGAGAATCTGTACTTTAGAGAGTGACTAGACTCAAACCAATAGATTTAAAAATATTTACTGATGAAATCAGAAAGTCTAGATATCTAGCATACAAAATAGCCTGTCATAAATAAATACTCATTACCATGTGTCTCTACACATGATTTAGCCTTAGATTCCAAATAATCATAAAAGTTTACTCGGAGAAATATATTTAAAACATTCAACGCTGGATACATGAAATAAGGAAAATATGTTCCATAAAAAAAAGATCAGTTTAATAATTGAATGGAACTAATCCAACGGAAATGGTTAATGTTGTAAGCACATGTTACAAATACAACATTATCTTTGATTTAAATTTATTTCGCTGAAATAGATAACTTATAAAACTCAAAGTAAATATTACGCTGGAAAACAAAAACAATCGACGCCACTTCAGAAATAATGGGATCCGGGAAAGGTATGGCGGAGAGCAAACAAATAAAATTGACAGTTAATATAAGAAGGAGGCATGCCTGGCAGGTGGAGGGGTGGGGGGGGGGGGTAGGTTTGGACAGAACAAGATGAATATTTAATGTGAGTCGATATGGGGAGGACGGGCCTATCAGCCAGGTATTGTGGTAGACGACAATATAATGCCCACAACACGGCCTCTACATGTATGCAATCATTTCTGTTCACAACGACAGTTTATTGTTGAATTTATTGATTTGTTACACTCTTAGTTTCCAATGTTGTAACACTGGATTTAAGAATCGACACGTAATTATGAGAAAAGTGTATTATTTGTTTTGGAATTATTTACATATATTTTGTGCATGTTTTGTCTACGTGGAATAATTATTTCACAGGTGTTAAAAGATAAAATGTACTTCTTGTACACATCATATTTTGAGTTCAAGAGTATCAGCTTCAATTTATAAAAACCGGACTTTAAAGAACTGTTTATACTGAAAAAATCTTAAGATACCCTACAGGAGTTGGTTAAAATTCCTACAAGGAATTTAAACTAATATAAGTATAAGTAAGATAATAAACCAACAGGAAGTTAATATTTTGTATTGAGCTCAAAATATATTCAACTAACACAGTGATTGTTAAGGAAGTAGTTTTAGAATATTACTATTTACTAACGGTTCATTATTGTTCCTAGAATCCTCATCTATCACATTACAGTGCCAAAGTAGTTTCGTCAACATTTGTATGCAGCACTCAATCGCGAGAGTCGACAGTTTCAACCTTAATTGCCTTTTGAGCTTTGACTTGCATTGCTACTGCTGTTCAACAATCAATCATATAGCGGCCCCTGCTTGGAAACGAGGCAGTGTGACAGATTCAACTTTGGAGAATAGTTTTTGTTGTAAAATAAGTATATAAGTTCCAATTGTGCATGGTAAACTTTTAGAAATATAGTAAACAAATAAGTGAAACGTGTATTTCAAAAAATGATAGTTCTACACCAACTGAGGTTTTGGTTCATACATAACCTCACCTGTTACTCGTACAAAATTAAACAATTAAGCACAGCAAATTAGCATTTGACAAGGTACAATTACGAAAATATCTAGTTTTTGTTTCAATTTACTAATGAAAATATCTAGTTGTATTCCAATTTAGTGGTGAGGTATATTACTAAAATCAATTGAATGTAACAGTATTCTTCAAATTGTGTTTTTGCATTCAATATGAAAATATTAGTAGTTGATTTACTATGATTTACTATTCATGTGGGTAAATAAATGACAATTTGCTAAAACAAGCTAAACATGTTTTCAAACAATCCTCATACCGTAATGGTCACAAAACCAACCAATTTATCCACCTCAAACCTCAACCTTCAAACTCATTCACACAATTAGCACATTTCACCACACGGCCACCACCACAATGTAGATGTTGATGCACAATGTTTGAGGTTAAGTGGGCGGAATGTAGCGATGTATCGACGCAACACTCGCGACCACAGGGCACACACTGCCACCACCGTCCACCTGTCGCGCCACCCCCGCCTACTACGACCCACACCCACCACGACCCACCACGACCCACCGACCCACCCCGCTAACACTTTAATTGATCTTATTGAGGCCCAGCGCCCGGCGTCACAGGTAGCACAACAACCCGGTCTGCCACAGGTTGTACGGCGCGATCTGGCGGCAACACGGGTGTAAGGGGTGTGTAGTTGGCAACAGTGTTTTTTTGTATATAGTTATAGCATAGAATAACCAACACAAGTAGACTTCTCATTCCATTGTACATCTTAAAACTCGTTTCGCATGTCTAGTTCATGTCCGGTGACACTGATCAAAATTTTTTTGTATTATTTTAGGGTTGATCTCATGATTTTTGCTTTACTGTTTGGTTAACTAGGGGACGAGTTATTGTTTGTGATTATCAGTTTATTTGGGCAAACGAGGTTTTAATGACTGAAATAACAAGAGACAAATTGTAAACAGAACCCGTTCTCTGCAGTGCACCCGACAGAACTGAAAATAAAATTGGCTTCGACTGTTCCGTAAGGATGAGAAATCTACTAAGGGATTATGTTTTATCAACGTAGATGGATTACTAAATACTTTATTTTACAACTCTACCATTAACAACAAGAAAAATACAAACTCACAACTCTTAATTTTTTTTTTACTTAGGAAGAATATATCTTAATATTTTATTTATAATAGAAGTTCTAAAACTGTCTCTTTAGTCCCTAAGAAATCGAAAAAGAACTGGTCGAGGTTCAGAATAGTGTTTGTGCCGAAAGAAATAGCACAAAATGTATTGACAGTTTTAGATTCTACAAAGGAACGTGTTCAACGCCACCGTGTACTAAATTTGTCTTGCAAGCATATTTTATTCAACACGTTGTGAAGCAAATGTCTAATTGAAAAGCCATTACACGAAAATTGAATTTTGACAAATACTAGGCTACAGGTTAATAACAATTATATAAGAACCACAAAAGGTACTGTAGGCCTACAGCCAAGAATCAGGACGAGTATGCAGGCGCTAGATACTATACCCGCCATGCACGGCTGTAGCCATATCACATCAGAGCGCCGTTGTAGTTGAGATGTGGTGTTCTATTACGTTAATTAACTAATACACAGTAACGGAGCCTAATATGACTAACGCTATATTGCATACCTGGCGAACCATACATATGCATAGTGTACATACCTAATGTTAATTTACAACTATATAGTGGTTTTATCTCCAATGCTTACCAACAAGCTAGGGAAATTTTGTCTTATGTTATAAAATTGCATCTTAAATAAATTAACCGGTATTTATGGCTCACAAGATTAATACATTGTAAATTAAAAATTTCTTGGATAAATCTTAGAAAAAAATCAATTATTCTCAGTAAAAATTTCTCATAACAAACATTCTGAAAAGGTCAAGATACATTTGACATAACATTTGTTTACTTTAGTTCTAGACTTTTATAACAATTTTATCCAAGTTTCTTAGCTAAACGGATAGTAATACGACCATAAGCATTAATGCACTATATAAAACCATGTGTTTTAAATTATAAATATCGATCATATTTCGAGGTCCCAAACAAAAAAAAATTCACTTACTCTCACAAATTCCCAATTTGTTTCCCTCAACCGGACCTTTTGCTGCAAGAAATGGGATCTAAAGCTTTACAAAATCCATACACAATGACAACAATTTCCTTCAAGACCCTAAACATTTAGTTAATTATAGGACAGAACTTGATGACCGTCAACACAATTACACGCTGTCCGATTAATATCCATAGTAAAGATAGTTATAGTCCAAACGTGGGATAAGAACAGTCATTGTAACTAACCAGACTGAGCAATCTATGTTGAGCTGACTTAGTTCACTGTAATAACCAGGTATAAATCACAAGAGCTATCCGGCAGCATTCATAACGTTAATGGATTTGATGTCATCCTATATTAAAAGATACAACTTGACAGCTTACTGTTTCCATGAAATGATCATCACTTGCGAATATTATACAATGAAACATACTAATGGTTCAATTCATGATTTGAAATACCCGTTGTATTCTGTAGTTATAGTTAGTATTGGGTAGTTGGTGGAATATTTCAAAAAGTTAAATTTAGTTAGTTCTTGTAGTAGAGCTCTTGACACCAATTGGGTACAACCAAAACGTTTTGTTATTAAATCAACACATGTTTAAGCGTTGCATTAACAGTCTAAATTACTGCTTGACTCTGCAACATTAACTTACTTCTTTTAGTTTAAATTCACACAAAACACTTCTAAACTGAAATGAAAAATACTTAGATTGTTTTATTATATAAAACATTGCGAGTGTCGTTGCTAAACGGATGTAACATGGTGACAATTAGAGAGCAGCAGCAATTAAATAAGAATCACGAACCTAACTAAATTAGAGACGAGGTGACGGTGGCGCTGCCGTCCCTGCGGAGCCCCGGGGAACTACGTGCCCTTCTGATAATTATTGTCTCAAACTCATGTGTTACACAATGTATTTCTAAAAATATCTCATATATTTGCAGTTCCCTTGAAGAAGTTACTTGCAAACGTTATAATCTAACGCGGTCATAATCTCGTAGAAGTTATGACCATAAAAATAATGAAAAATAATAACGAATTAGACTACTTATTATAGCAAGCAAATAGAATATGTGCTCACAATTAAATATGGGTGTAGCACTCAACATATGCATTTGAAACACAACAAAAACTAATTACATGTCTAACTACTCCTCCTCAATGGTTTAAAACACTTCTCGGGTTGTTTTTTTTTTTTTTTAGGTTAATCACCCTTGAAACAAAGAGACAGAAAAAAATCTATTCAAAAGTTACATTTTAAAATTGAACACGATAATTTCCACCTTAAGCTCAAAGACAAAAAATGTTTTTTTTCATTCACAATATTGGAATGAAGGTAGAAAGTAAATTGTTGGCGTTACTAAAGACTCATATGTCAATAGAATTGCTCGATTGATTGAAAACATATATATATAGGAAAATAAACAGTTGTAAAAATAGAAAAACTAGACCAACATTGACGTAGGTTTATATTAGACAGGCGGTTGAACCTATTTACGGAATATTACTCAGATTATCTCACTGAGTGTATAGCAGGTATTACAGGTGATTCGATGGACAATATCGAATTTAGAATTTCTGGAACAGATGATGAGTTCCATTACTTGTTCTGCATTTGTTTACATTTGATGTTTAAATATTTTGGACTATTCAAAACACTTTTCAAGTAGTTCTTTTTTTAGACTTCACTTACATCACTAAAATAGAAGATGAGCAAAGTAGTTAAGGAAAATAGTATAGATTAAGTTTTTAAAAATAAAAAAAGCAACAATATTATCGAATCTACGAAAAATTTCAAAATTCAATAGAATAAACATTTATGTACGACATATAATATAATGTTATTTTTACATGCACATCAATAAACTAGTAATCGAATCATGAGTAAGGCTAAGGGAGGCTGTTGGATAGCGGATATTGAGCAAGCACAATCTCCTTTCAAGCCGCTATCCAGCCATTAATACAGGTTTGACAGTTCTCAGATATGCCACACCAGGTTTGCTTTGAGTTTGCCTCAGCTCGGATAACCGATAAATAGCTGAACAGAGCGAGTCATTTGTGCATGTGAAGATTGGCGGGAGGAATAGCGACTAGATACAACAAGATTGTTGTCATAATAGTGAAGAGGTTGGCAAAAATGGAAGATATAATTGATGTAACAGTGCAAAGTAAACACTTGATGATTTGAATGGAAAACTATTCGTAACTAAACATTAGTGTATATTTAAAATTAAGGAAGTATTGACTTTAGAAACTGCAAGGGTAGTATGTTATGTTCGAAGCTTTTTTTATATAAAATCATACATGTTCGTTCTTAAGTCTATTCAAGTCGTTATATCCTTTATAACAACGAGACTCTAAACCACAATTCAAGAGTTTCGGCGTTAAAAATAACTTCATTACATGAATTTAGAAAACGCAGGACGACGAACTAAAACACAAAACAGTGACGTTAAATCACGATGCCGTAATTTAAAATTTATCAGAATAGCCCGTAATTATACTGCACTGCCTCACCTCTTGCTTTGCTGGATACAGTACACGCTCGAACCTTTTGTAAATAGCAATCTAGAGACATTGCAGAACGCTCTGAAGATTATACAATTCATGTCACTAAATTGTCTACTCTATATTCGTATGGAAAGAATAGCCTCAGATTAACCTGTCGATTCAGTAAATTGGAGATTAAAAGTGACATGGCTTTTAATCGGATTTACTTTATATTTTGATATTTCTCATGATTTAGAAACTAGCAGAACAACACAAGATTGTGAGGTTTAAATTAGTTTTACAACGTAAACATACAAATACAAGCACAGCTCAGCAGTGAGGAACTAATTACTTACCAGACAATTGTGCATTTCCTCGCTGTGTCAGACTGTCATCTCCCAGGGGACTGAGTATAGAGACTGTCTGACAGTTTGTAGTTTAACAGCCAATAAACTCATATCACGAATGTAGGACGGCATTAAACCAAGAAGACATATAAAACTCTAAGAAGAAACAATAAGTAAACAATACATGTTAATCCTGTCAAATAGTAAAATCCGTTTAGATATGAAACCTTTTTAATGTCTTGGTCTTACTTCTTTACATTTCTGCTGTTTAGTAAGCACACGTGATTTCTTTAAATTCATACAGTTTGGGACTAAATTATATGATTTATGGGACATTAGAAAATTTGATGAGATCTTTGCAATACCATTTCCAATACCTAACTCCTTTTTTGTGGTTAGTGAAATATTTTGATTTCAAAATACAGTAGTTTGTTTTAGCTAAATCTTCCTCAAAAACCCGTGATAAAATGCTAGATTTACGTTTCAACTTAGGTAAAAAAGGAGTCAATTAGTCATGATATGTTGGTGTTGGTATTACAAAGTTGTGTTCAATGAATAATTTATTCCAATACAATACTCGATAAATCAGTCGAATAACAATATATACTCAGAACATTAAAATCAACAAATGCCTGCTAGCTTTAAAAAACTTGACTTTAAGAAACGCCACGCAAACAATAGTTATAACTTCAATTCTAATCATTAATAAGAAAAGGTTGGTCGTTGACGTGCAAAATAAACAAAACTTCTAAGAAACACTGTGTGCATTTATTACCTTTATAAAAGTCCGTGATGTTTTAAACAAAAAGGATATTGCTTGCGGCAACTGAAAAACACCAACAGAGAAATTCTGCGATTAATTGAATTCTTGTTATTAAAAGCACAAAACTGTTTACCCATTTATTGATAAAGGTATTAAAACATTCTTCTGATTTATTTATTTTAATCTCGGGCCCTTAACATCGTAGCTTTTAAATTTTGTACTACGCAATCGTCTAGTATACTTAAATTTAGCTATATACAGTTACAACGGCGCTTAGATGTGATATAGGTACAGGCGTGTAGTGCGGGTATAGTTTCTAGCGCCTGCACGCTTGTCTTTACTTCTTGTTTACTATGTAAATAACATTTCTACATCTACATTAATTAAGAGCTAACAATATTTCTTCACGAAAATTGTGTAAAACACAGAAAAAATACCATACCGAAACTCTACGAGCGATACAAAAATAATTATATAGGGATTTTTTAATTGTGAAAGGTTATTCAAAAGTCAAAAGTTAAATGTCAAAATCTGCAATGTTTATTTAACGCAGTCGTATTTGCAACCATCCCAAATAACTTGCAATGAGAGGTGTGAGGTTAATTATGATTGCACTGCATCATATATTCATGAACAACATAGAACTGACGCACATTGTATATTCACAGTCTATGTAATAATTAACTATTTATTTGAAACCAAGAAGTGACCAGTGATCGGTTTTGCAAAAGTCTATAGTAGACATTGCGTTTGATTTTATTTCGTGATAGGAAACTAAGTATTTAAAACTATTGTGACGTTATTATTTTTTTTACGTCTTGGATTAAACCATTAACAGAATTCACGTACAAAGCCAGTAAGAGAATTTTAAAGGTCTCTAAATCGTCTAAGTTTATTTTAGTTCTCAAATTATGTTCAATTTATTTTATTTTGCATTTTATTTCAATTGATTTAACTCAACATAAGTGTATTTAAAACTCAGATGGATTTGTAGTAGTTAGTTTTTGAAGGAGGCGTACAATATTTACACAATGATAAACAACGATTCTGAAATGCCACATACTTTACTAAAGAAAGGGGTGTTTGGAGAACATAAACAATAAACAAATCTGGAATTATTAACGAAAACTAAATGCAACGACACTCTTATATTAAACTTGATAAACCGTTGTAATCATCTTTATAGGCCTAAAGCCTGTAGACACTTTTTTTAAGATTGACTGTTTTTAACAGAAGCCCAAGAAAAATTTTACATCCATTACAAGTTCCAGCTTATTTAACCTAACCACTCTGTAAATGTGGGGAATATTTAGTCAATTATACACAGTATTTTTTATTTGGGAATAAAATATTTAGCTTTATGTATAACCAGTACAATATTATTAGCTGTATACACATTAGTATATGGTCCCTAAATGATCTAATAACCAGCTAATGCATATAATATGAATCTGTTGCATATCTAATGAATATGTAATGCAATCTATTCATAATTACCATCGATCTACCATCTGACGTTGGCAGGCCAATATAGTGATAAAAACAAATATTATTTGTATGCAGGAGTTAATTAGTGGTTAGATAAACGAATCATTGTAATAAAAAAATTTCATACGAATCTAAATTATATTAATCGATCCAAATTTATGTTTTAATACATTTATAGGTTTACTTGATCTATGGATGTAACATGTTAAAACAATCAAAATATGTATGCTCATAGGATGAATTTGTTAAGTACTATAGCGGAACTGGCACAAAAGTAGTCAATTTTCAGAGAGTTTTTCCTTGAAACGTATTATGTTTAAAATATAGTTATAGTGATTTCACAACTTTGAAGCGATCAATCGGTTTATTATTTGTGTAAGAATATAACTATTTCCGACTGGACATAGGTTATAAACATGATCGATAGGATTTATGCTAACTTATCTTTAATACTCGTAGCTTACTATAAAAAAGATAAAATCCGACATTTTCAGTAATTATTGTTACATAAACTTACAATTATGTAAATGAATACAACTATTTGACGTCCATTTGCAGTAAAAGTTCTGGATGTTATATCTTAACTAATAACTACGAATTAATAATGTTTATTAAAGTTTAAGTTTAGACTAACCTTCTATTCGTTTGTTTTCAATCAAAACAAAACAATTTATCAAAAATATTTCACAGTATTGCACCTTTCTAAGCATCTCTAGGTTGGCGAAAGAATAAATTAAAGAATGTAAGATAATAAAAGAAACAATTCCTTTGATAGTTTCATTAAACAATGTGCTTAATTAGTTATAATGCTTGAGACTGTTACCTTTTAATAGCCTGTACCTTTATGATACAAGTATGTTTTAATTAATTTCACGCATTTTATAATTTGGATGTTTAACGTTACAAAAATATATGATATTACAGTATATAAACAACACCTAATTAATTAAGTGGTATAGCAGAAATTCTACATTTAAACTCAAGTTCTGAGATCGCTGCATAAAAAAATAGCTAAGTTATAATTAAATTGATTTATCTTTAATGTCCTACCTTCAAGCCTTTTGCCTATTTCGGGCTAAGAAAATCGTCACATTATCACACACTAAAAGTCTTTAGCGGGATTAGAACTCGAGAACCGAGAACTAAAGCTCTGTAATATAATAATAGAAATTATTGGTCAATCATCATTGACTCTTTCTAAAACCAGTCTAGTGTATCTACTGTACCGTACTGTAGTGTAGTCTAGTGTACCTGATGAGATTTCCTGTCGTAAAATACTGGCAAGTACGTATCGATGTGCACATTGATCATAAATAAGTTGAACAAGTATTACCAAAGCTACATATATACGTTCATATTGCATTGAACCGCTTCAATAATTTTTGAGTTCCCGTAAGAATTTTTTTTTTACATAATAACAGACTAACCATGATTTTACAAACCAAATATAATATTACTCACCGAGCAGCTATGAACTTTTGAAACCAGCTTACCTGAAAAAAAACAATACAACATTAATTAACAACTCTAAGTAAACATTTTATGAGGCAAGGTGATAATTCTGTGTAAAAACTGTAAAATGTTCATACCTTGGTGTACAGATAAAATTGAATTAAACCCAACGCCCATACAACAGGCAAGCTTTACCGTTCCAAAAAATCGCTAACAGTACTTTTTGGGACCTTGTATTACAAAAAAGTTGCCAACACATAGCATATAGTAAAAATAGGTCCAAGGAAACCAGAACCATCTCAGTCTCAGTTCAGGGTATCTATTTGCTCTCAGGCACGAAAGCCCCGGCGCTACTTCTTTGATCATTATGACATTGTCATCAAACGTATAAACCTGGATTAGTATTACCAGTTCACGAAACACACTATAATATTTGTATCAGAAAATAAAATTTAAAATTCTCGTTTATCAGTTAGTGATTAGTTAGTAATATATTTCGTACCATTCAAATTAGGTAATTTACATGTTAATTCTACACTTGCAAGTTGTTTTCAACATAAATTTAAGCTTTAATTTTTTCTCAAACAAACATTACATTTACTGGACTGTTCTAACTATTTGCATTCTTTATATAAACAAACATAAACGAAATTTTATCTCGACAAACTTGGGCCTCTTTCTTTGTTCATGTTAAACTATCACCTAGCATGCATAAACATTGTTTAATCAACAGTCAATCAATTGATTAAACTAAGCTACTTAATATTTAGAATCTCTCCACCTCACAAGTGCGACAGTGATGCAGTATGGCAACATTCTAAAGTGTATCAAACTGTATAGTCTCTGTGGACCACTCGGACTTATCACCAACCCTTCACTGGGGGATGTCTGCTGACATAGATACGGGATTACAAGTAATGGTTAGAATCTCTCCGCCTCACAAGTGCGACAGTGATGCAGTATGGCAACATTCTAAACTGTATCAAACTGTATAGTCCCTGTGGACCACTCGGACTTATCACCAACCCTTCACTGGGGGATGTCTGCTGACATAGATACGAGATTACAAGTAATGGTTGGAAATGTCTTTAATTTTCAACAGTCAAATGATTACGATTCAGAGCGAATAGTCAAGATGTTTTATTTTCCTTGTTTATTGTAGAGAAATGTTATTTCGCCATAAAAAAAACCATAAAGCTATGAAACTAATTTAATAAAATTATGAACCAGTCGGTGGCAAAGTAAAGTGAAAAACAAAGACAGTTACGAATGCTTTGTAAACATAGAATATTTTCCTTACTTTTCTACTGACATTTTGTTTTTTTTCTTTGTTCAAATCCGAAAAAAAACTATTTGCGTACGAAGACATTTCTCAGGAATTTGCTACAATTCAAAATCTTAAGCCTTTAGTTTAGATTACAATTTGTATTAGTAAGTTAACTAATAGTTTAAAGAATAAAGAAAGTTATTCAATCAACACTAATAATAACTAATAATAAACTGACACTGCCAAAGAACTTTATTGAAACAGGTTCTTAGAAATTTAATAAACTAACTGCAGTGGCTTAGTTTGCAGTTCTGAGAATTCAGATGCTTTGAGCTTTTATCTGAATGCTTAATTGTAGAGTTCATGAGTAGATTAATGCAACAGTTGGTTTATTAGGTTTAAAATACTCGTTTGAATTGCAGGTGTTAGGAAAGTCCTTCTAGTGAACACTATTGCAAAGGTTTAAACGTGTTAAACTGAATTTTAATTCAGAACGAACTAATCAATTTGAGGGTGTAAATATCGATGGTGGATTCTAATAAACAATTATCCTTACACACATAATAGAATGTTAAGTTTGACGATTTTCAAGAAATAAACATTATATAACATTTAAGATTAATTAAGTCATCTGCCAAATTTACAATGTGTTCAAAAAAGGTGGCGACATAATTTACGTTGTGATTTATTGGGTAAAACTAAAGAGAAAATCAAGAATATTTTTTTACGAAAATCGCTTCTTTAACCAGATATTCGCCGTTTTATATTTTTTACATAACATGTTTAACTTTGAATTTTCTTCAACCAATATTTATGAAACTTGGTATGTATCTTAAGATAGAAAAGACCTCTATTATAAAAAAATCATCTTACTTAAAATTTCAAAAAGGCGGCCATATAACTCATAACTCACTATATAAATTATGTCCAATTCTTTTTTAAACTCACTGTATAACATTGAGAATATATAAAATATCAAACTTCAAAATCAAAGAGAATTGGAATGACATTTTTTACATATCCTGACATTAAAATTGGTATACAAACAATATGTATACATTCCTCCAACTGATCAGCTTTCGCCCTAACGGAAAACCATCGGGAAAGCCAACAAATAAGTAGGGAAAAGAACAATAACCATCAATCCTGTAGAACTTTGACTTTTTCCTGAGACTTTTCCTCGGCACCGCATTGGTGTTTCGCACGCGAATGTATCTATCGGACAACTAGTTTATTCTAAGTCTAACGGACGATTTATTGTAAATTTATTGAAGTAAGTTTAATTGAGATCAGTGGATTTTTGTAAGTTTTCTGGATAGTAAAATATTTATAATCGATAGAAAAACCTAAATCATGCGGTGACCGTACTAAAAGAAATCCACTTTAAACGATGCAAATATTTCTATTAAATATAACGAAGAAAAATTGTTTTGTCAAATACTTTAACTGGTTGATAAGTGGTAAGTAGATTCTGATCCTTTGAAAAAAATATTTCAACTTGTTAAATTCTGTATAAGTATTATGCCTACTCTACAATCTACATCTGTAGCGTAAAAGATTACGATTATATTTTAAATTTCAATTCAGTAATGATAATATTTAACCTTCACTCCATAGGCATCACATAACAATCTAAAACCAAACTGAAGTGAGACGTATTGGCAAATGCGAATTTCAATCACATATACCTTATTTCTTTACAGAAATACTAGTATAAGAAGAGGGTAAAACAACATAAAAGAGTAGAAGAAGAGCTAAACTAAACTACACAGCAGTCCACTTGAACACCACAACCATTGTTCGGCGAGATGAGATTTTGCACAAACACTGTAAAATGGTTCTGCATTTTACCACCTTCAGAAATTACTAAGAAACACAATTAGTTCATGCATGTTTCCTGAGCTATTTCGATAAACTTATGAGATGATTGGATTCACGCCAAGACGATGTCAATATTTTTTGGAGTTTGTAAGGGGAGAGTTAATGTGCCCAACAGACGAAATATACTCAAGTATAAATTAGCTGACGTTAAAAAATGCCTTTTATTCTTAATTATTTATTGAACACCTACATGTCAAACTCAAGCACAATTCTTATTTTGAAATAACACACAATTCAGTAGAAGAGTTTTTTATATTCCAGGACTTTTTGACATTAGAATAAAATGTTACAAATAAATATACAAATAGGCTACTTTAACGTGTTGTGTGTTCACATTTCACCTTCATAAAACACACATTGAGTTAAACAACAATTGTATTCAAAATAAATTACCAATGTATTTTCAAGTAAAAGGTTCAGTTTGTCTGGAGTAAGTTGTGATTTGCTAAAGTACTCTTTGACAATGAATTTGCAATAATCATTGATAAGTTAAGAGTATTAAAATAGGGTAAGTAAACTAGTTAACTAGTTTCTTTTAAAATTCAAGTACAACACACTCTTGATGCATTTAATTATACGACAAAGATTTAAAATATCTAAAGCAGTTTTATTCAATACAATCACCCGGGGATCAATCTATTAGATTTTCAATCAACCTTACAATTTCTACTCACACTGTAATGGGCAAAAATCAGTGGTCAGAGCAGTAAGGACTAGACAAACATTTAGTTTCGGACCTGGTCACTTGAACTGTACTCGTTGCCATAGAGACCGACCACACAGTTTCAATATGTCAGTCCAACTACTACTTACCCCGTAACTCTGGACAGGGCGTTACTGGACAGGGTCGGATGTGTATTTATATAACGGAGGTACTACCGAAACGGATTGCTATTAGAAAAAAAATCGCGTAGTAATAATCTTTTTTCATACACTATGCCATACACTAGCTACACTTTGTAAACTATTTCAACAACCTAAACATATCGTTGGCTCGACAAATTATTGTACACCAAAAAGTAAATAGCTTGTGGAAATGCGTAATAAAAACATGTTCATTTTTAGTAGATTATTTAAAGATTATAAATTTTGTAAGCAAACAATTTAGTCTGAATGCATAATTGTTTTCTCTAATGGGCTTTCTTTAATGGGACCTGGACTATTGACGACAGGTCAGTAACCTTATTTATGTTATTTAATAAATCCTGGGACAAATTATGAATGAACAGAACTCTCACTTCGTACTTTGAGTTGAATCAATCAATTGTGATTTGGAGTACCTAATCACAATGAAGTCATCGATATTATCGTCATTAGTGTGTTTGTAATTGCTGTGTAAAGTTGTTTCAAAGTTGAAGGGCCTTCCAATCAGGTTTCTGTAAGTTGTATTGTTAGTGTAGTAAATATGAATTTGGAATATGATTTAGCATGGATTTAAGTCCTGATTAAAATATCATGAGCAGCTTAGTAATTTAAAATTTGCAAACAAAAAATTCGAAGAGGTCACAATGTGATGAACCAAAACTATATTCATGATTTTCTTGAAGAATGGAGTAATGAAGTATCCTATCCATACTTCAGTGTATTTTATTTGTTTATCTTCATCAAAAATGTTAAAAGACATAGGCCTACATGGTTTCCTCAGGGCAACATCACAAGAACAAGAGATTTATCGAGATTATTCATTAAATACGTCTAGTATTTCGGCTATATTCGAACAAAAACTCCAGAACCTTTCACATCAATTAACCATAATTATATTATTTGTATGTAACAATACACTTGACAATAATTATTTAGGTTACGTGAAAAATTACCTACCAAAGGTATGTGTAAGAACCTAATCTTGGACAGGATTTTAATATAATTGTAACATAAAAAAATGAAGCAAAAAAGGAGAATTATTCATCGCTTAATCAATTTTATAAAAATAGATTTTTAATCATTCAAATTAGCGTAATTTACATTTCATATCGATAAGAAATCACTTAATTATGACAAACAATCAATGATTTTCTGAGACAAAATGCGATGATAACAATAAGTCAAGTATTGCAACTTTGGTTTTATTTTGCGTCTGCAAAAAGTAAACTGGTAGAGTAAAAATAAGTTTTGAAAATACTAACCTATTTTCTGCAGTGAATCGTCAGAACAAAGATGCATGTCGTAAAAGGAAAATATCATCAAATAAGTCAATTTACACTAACACTAAGTAAATATCTACTATAACACACCCACGAACACTACGCGATAGAGATACGAACACTCACTACACAGACTCACACGACACTACACGTAATAACATGAAAATACAGCGAACCGTACAACGACATGAACAAGACAACAATGGACCAATGAGAAACTAGCAGTCATGCGACTAGACGACTCGCGGATCAGCTGTTGTAAGCAATGGTTTTTGGTTAGTATACTAGCCAGCATTTGAATACGTTGAAACATACTGTATACAACTAATTTTTGTATTAGGTATACTCTATCAATCAACATACCATGAAATATGTTTTTAACTAAACACACAAATCTAATTTCGTTTCCAAGCAAATAATTTAAAGGCATAAATATTAATTTTACACTAATATTCCCTTTATATTTAAGGCAATGTTTTACTCATTTCCAAATTGTATAGACGTAATAATAAATGCGTTTAGATTATCGTTGTCCAGTACTTGTCCCGTAGTTACAAAATGACTACAAATTGATTACGCTAGTTTTCAGTTATAAATAATTTAATTTTAAGTTATATAAACAAGGAAAGTGGGGTGTAATTATATATACAATTTACTTTCTAGGATCAACGAAGTGTATTCGGTCTAGTGTGTAATTCTGTTAGTAAGTAACTATGAGTTTTAAGGAGAATCTTGTCCATGGTAAAGGAATAATTAATTATGGAAGTAGTAAAGGCTTTTGGTCTGGAGCATGAATCGTATTCAGAATATCATTAGCAAACCATCTTTGGTGACCTTATAGTAAGAAAGTGCATGGAAGTGGAACACGGTATCACGATTAAGGGAGTCGTTATGGAAGTAGTAAAGACCTTTGGTCTAGAGCATGAATCGTATTCAGAATATGATTAGCAAACCATCGTTGGTGATCTTTTAGTAAGAAAGTGCATAGTAGAGGAACACAGGTTCACGATTAAGGGAGTTGTTATGGAAGTAGTAAAGACCTTTGGTCTGGAGCATGAAACGTATTCAGAATATCATTAGCAAACCATCGTTGGTGATCTTATAGTAGGAAAGTGCATAGGAGGGGAACACAGGTTCACGATTAAGGGAGTCGTTATGGAAGTAGTAAAGGCTTTTTGTCTAGAGCATGAATTTGATTCAGAATATGATAAGCAAACCATCGTTGGTGATCTTTTAGTAAGAAAGTGCATAGTAGAGGAGCACGGGTTCACAATTAAGGGGGTCGTTGTGGAAGTAGTAGACTTTGGTCTAGACTCTAGAGCATGTATTGTATCCAGAATATGATAAACACCACATCGTTGGTGATCTTATGGTAAGTAGCACGCAGCGTATTTGACTAAAAAATGTATTTAAATCTATAGCAAATGCATAGTCATTTAACATTTTTTTACATACAATACAGTATTTTACTATGATTTATTTTAGGATAGATTTCCTTTCAATCTAGAACAGAAAGGTCGAGCTCGTATTGAATTATGCAAAACTAGTATTAACAACTACCTCACACTGGGACCTATACTGAATGCAGGGTCGTGTTTCCATTGTGAGGCCAAGATGAGATTCGCTCATACAATGGTCTGACGACAACGCAATATGACGTGTCTCATCCTATTATACGCGGCAATATTAAATTACCAGAAACAATTTGTGACAACAGATAAGATATCAAGTTTGTTCAAGATTATTGAGTTAACATTAGTTTTATACCTCGGCCTACTGTAAATTTGGCAACATAAAACATGTGTTTTTAGTATTCATTTCTTTTTAAGACAAAACTGCATTCATATTAGTAGTTCTTTCTTTTTTACAATTCTGTAAATTAATATGAATACGAATCTACATACAATGCATATATTTTACAAATGGTGAGATGGTTAAACCAACGAAATAAACAATTCAACAACTCAACAAACCCTTGAGTTTGCTAGTATAATTCTGCAGTGCATACCTCGGCGGAATCTCTACCTCACAATAATGTAATGATTGGCTAAGTAACACTATTCCAGGACCAATTAAACCCACCTCTAGCATAAACAGTCCTAGCTGTACCACAGTAATACCTTTGACTATCGTGATGAATACTTGATAAGCTCTGAGACAAGTCTCTCTTATCTGACAACACACATCTACAAGTTTATCATCAACATACACTGTCATCTAGCCGGAACAGTCCTAACTGTACTACAGAATACAAAACATATTTAATACACTTTTACATCTTGTAAAAACAAAAGACAATTTTTTTGTAAAACCTTTAACGACTGTTGTAAAAGATTAATACAATGAAGCCAAAATGTGTTCAAAGAGAAGTATGCTGATTATACAAATAAATAAAAAACAATATCAATTAAATTTTAACCATGTCCAAAGAAAAAATATTTATTCAAGATAACAGTTAATACGTATGGAATGGATGAAAAACCGATTCTAAGAACCAAATCATCAATCCTCCCTAACTTTAGTTCTTTGTCGACTTTTCAAAAGATCGTGTTTTGTTTTCCACAAGAGATTATCAAAAGACGATGTAATCCTGCCTTTGACAAATCCCTTTTTAATGATTATACTTAAGGGAGGAATGCCCGGATAAATCACGATCAACGCCGTCTTTTTAGTATAAATAATATTTACCTTTAGATTTCGTTATTTTATACAGTCTGGATAAAAAACTATGTATGGGCCTATTGGAAATTTTAATATCGAAAATATTCTTGTGCTCACACTCTGCTATTTTAGTAACTTTAAGGGTTGCGTTGCGATTTGCACATCTAGTCTCGATGGATTCAGTTTCAGATCACCTTTAGACCAGCAAAAATCTTGATGTATGGTTAAATTCAGTACTAAGTTAAATTCAGCATTTTTACAGTGAAAACATACTTAAAATGCGATACTCGCTTGTGTGTTGTTGTTGCAAGACGCAATTTTACATTCTCATTAAACTTACAATTGGAAATAGCGTACTCAGTCTGCTGTAGAATGAGGATATTATAAACTAGTAACGAGTATACGGTAGAATTAGGTAAGTTCGAGTTTCTAGTCGACTCTAAATAAATAGTTCTCGTCTCTTCTTTTCCCGCAATCATGTATAAATTCTTGTATAATGTATATGGTTAAGATTTGACGATTATGTATCTCTAAACTATCTTTACTCGACCGATATTTCTATTTAGAGTGGAAACATGGGTACAAGTAGTAATTATAGAATTGGTGTATTTGTCTGCCTTTCAAGCAAAATCTAACTGTCCAAATTAGCTGAAATTTTCCACAAAGATAAACAGAAGCATTTATAAGCCTGTTTTCCTTTTGATATCGAGCCATGCCTCTGGTTTCCCAACTTTTAAAAGGCCTGAGGTTAGACTTTGCACAGATATTATTGATTCGTCGCCACGGTAACAAGAAGATTACCCTTAACTATACATTAGTTTGTTATAGTAACATTTCAGATAAGTTTTAGCACGACACAGTTGATTTAACTGAACTAAAATGGTTGAAGTAGAAAGTGTTACACTGTAAGTGTTACAGATAGATATTACTGGTTCACCGTAAGTGTTACATATTATTGGTTCACTGTAAGTGTTACATATATATTATTGGTTCACCGTAAGTGTTAAATAGATATTACTGGTTCACCGTAAGTATTACAAAGATATTACTGGCTCACCGTAAGTGTCACATAGATATTACCCTAAGTGTTAACAACACTCTTAGGTGGAGGCAGCGGACAAGCAGTTACGCAGTACTCGAGCTTTTCTCGAGGAGCAAGCGATGGACAGGGAGCAGGAACGAGATGAGTTTGGCAAAGATTGAGTTTAAATTATCAATAAGATTTATTAATGGATTTATTATAATATGATTCAATGATAAAACTAAACCACCCTCGCGTAGCTGTTAAATTCCAAACAATTCACAAATAGTGGATATTGAACACTGAACGTCAAAACACAATGAGCTAAGTTATAGGTTTCAAATCAAAGACAGGACACGAGCAAGGTTGGTTATATCCTGACAGGATATAGAGGTGTTGAACGTCTGGCGGAGGTGCCTTGCATTGTAGCTTAGTATTGCCTTACAGATTTATATACCAACAAAATGTCGAGCGACAATCGACACTGTAAATCATATACACAACAGTATAAGTAAAGTGATGTATCGTAAAATGATAAATTGTTTAGACAAATGTTTCACTGGATTGTATTTCAATGTTCTGATGGGAAATAAACGAGTCAATAGTACTTGTATAGCCAATACACTTGTATTGAACTTTTGAATAAAAATTGATTATTGCAATAATCATAAAAAATAGGAAGATTTATACGTGGTCAAACCTCATGTAAAAATTGGGTAAAATTTATTTAACGGATACCAATTAAAGCAACACCTACACTTAAAAAATGATAACTGTAAGTAGGGTTTTAATAACTCGTATGAGTTATGTTTTAAAATCAAGTGCATATAGAAACATACTTTGCGGTAGCAAAATCATAATGCGGATAACATCACACCAAAGCAATAAAGAAAACCTTTTATTGGTGTTTATAATACTAAGGTTATATAATTTTATAAATCTTGACCTTTCCAATCTGAAATTACTTTTACAAAGTAAATAGATTATTTTTAGTGGATTACCATCGTTTTATTATATACGGAGATGTGTCTCCTTACCTTATTGTCTGAGGAACTTGGCTTATGTTTTTTAACCCTGATTCCTACAGTGTAAAGTTGATTTCGAACCCCTAAACTGTGGTATATCAGAATATTAGCAATAATTGAAGGAATTTCAACCAACTCTGACCTCTATATCACACGACCCCTCCATCATTACCATCAATTTATGTAGTACGACATCATAAATTCATTTGGCATACATAAAAGTCGTCAAAAATCTGCAAACAAAACTAAAAGAATAAATACCGAGAAGAAGTAACCTAGTATAACAGTTGCAGCAGTAGCAGTTACACCAGACATAGTGCGACTATTGTAGGGTAACGATGATTATTTGCATGTAGTACTGCGACAGGTCACAGTTTATAGCTTTAATAGTCGACCAACTACCTTTACGGAGGTCATCGTTCCAGCAACTCAGGATAATTTGTTTTAAGTTGCCCAACTGGAATAAAGTTTTTATAACCACATAGCCAGTTTTGTGGTGGTTTGGAGGAATAACTACTCAACACGAACTACGATACAATAAAACACTATCTCGGTCCCAAAATTGAATTGAAATTAAATTTTCTTTTCAGCTACTGAGTTTTTCTTCTTTAATCTAATACAATTCAGAGTGAATTCAATTTTCCCACATTACATGTTCGAATGTATAAAAGCTTTAGCAAACAGTGTACGTGTTAGAGCGAGCAATATTAACACTAACAATGATGGACTGTACAGTTGCCATGGCGACTAGAGATGCAGATTCATAATCTGAAGAACAACGCTGTACAGATCCAGAATCACTCCCACGGGACTAGTTACATAGACAGACACGTGTCAGTGAGTTGTTTATAACGTGCGTCGTCTCCTTCATACTTTATAGCTAATACTTATATCTGAAATGGCAACCATACTATTGTAAGTATTTTAAGCCTAGTATGAGTGTAGGATGAGTGATGCGATATTGCAGTCTTGTTAGTGACTAAGGCCGACATATTCCTTAGACACAGCTGGTAGTTAGCCCATACAGCTAATGGCAACTAAGGGACCTACAGTAACGTGGATACTCTGATGATACTTCCGCTAGGCTGTATCCGGTGACCGTTTAAGCATTACTTTAGGCTAGACCAAGAGGGCTAAAAGCCATTGGATTTTGGCGGGTTTGAACCCAGAACCTCGGATATTGAATACTCGTGATGTACCATTTGGTTTAAGTTACCAACTTGAGAAAAGATAAATAACCAATTAACTTTATGATCAGCATCGTACCCGTTATTTAATTACCTGGGATTACAAAAATACGTATACTGTTTACTCACAAGACGGTAAATACATATAAAAGATGGAAAGTGGCACCTTTGTGTCTACCGACACGTTTTAAATATTTTTTAAAGTCTTTTATGTTTTTGGCTACATGAAGCTTACTAACATAAATTTTAAGATTAGGTATGCACCGATTTCAAACATTATACGGAAATAAGTTGAAAACGAGTTAAACAGTCCAACAAAAATGTCAACAGATTATTTTTTGGGGAATTTCATCAGAGACACCCTGGAATAAGATAAAAATTGAGGTCGATATGAAAACAAACTTCTTGTATGTGAACGTTACTTCAATAATACTTTACATTTAGTGTATAATTAACATACCTTTTCCATGTAGTTGCTGACGGTTGGAGTCGGCCTTCAAGTTCTCAGCCGTGTGAACCAACTCGTCCAACTGAGGCTTCTTCTGTTCCAACTCCCGCAGCACATTCTGCAAGAAATCAAATATTTTAAATAAAACATATTGCCATCATCAGTCATATTGTCATCATAGTATGCACGCAGAATGTACATACTTCTGATGTATAAATATGTATTAAAATATCATTCTTGATTTCTCTGAATTTGAGTAATGCGATGTCACGAAGAAGATTTGAACCATAATTGGTTTTTGTTAATAGGTATTATAGAGTTTCCTGAATGAAAATTAGAAATTATTAGAACGTTTAAGAGTGGGAATTGAGTTATTTTTCTCAGGGTCGAAGGAAGCAAAAGCTGCATATCTAATAAAACTAGTTCAAATAAAATCCCGATCGGAATTTTGGTGCATAATTTTAGAAGCATGTTCGGTTCTTTTAGGGAGGGTGTAATTATAACCAGTTATTTTAAATGTCTTAGTGAACATTTTCTTTGACAATATATTACCGTACGACCCTATCTAGCGTCATGGACCTCAATAATTACGGTCCGATGTATGCTATGCAGTCTATTCTATGATGCTATGCATAATTGCCTATTGCTCCTACAATACACACGTACAACCCTTGGGGGTAATATCGTATTAGTTCAAAGCCTTCCAATACGAAAACTATAAACCTTAATACTTAGTTTTCAGATGCACAAATCCCAATAACTTCAAATCTCTCAATGCAGGATTCCTCTCTTATCATTACATATTGACTTGATTAAACTTGAATTAGTAAGATCACATCCTCAAATCATAACAACAAGGTCTTATCATACTTACACAGCTAAACAAAATTTATTTGAAACATTTCCCTTCATTTTCTATAAAAAAACGAATCAAAATTTTGCACACACACATTTAATGCGTTAAGCCGGCGCTACAGCGGTTCATAAAGATTTATGTCTTCATCACGAGAGGTCGTTCACACAATGTCAGCTGGAGTTGGTCGTCGGATGAAACAGATATTGTGCTATAAATCGTCACATTTAGCCTGTAACAACGTTGTGAATACGTGTTGATTACCATGTTCGACCTCTTTCATATGAAGCTCTTGCTGTAAAATGGATTTTAAAATGTTTTACGAATGCGAATAAAACCGAATACATTAAAGTGTTTAATATAATCAGAACAGAAACGTTTTACCTGGTATATAATTATGTTTTAGTTCATATTCAAGCTACTGGCATTTAGAAATTTGTTCGTAAGATAGCGGTACAAACCCTATAGGCATGTAATTATCTAATTTAATTATTACAATTAAACACTATCATACCATTCATTTTAACAATTCATCATTTTACAATTAAATGTATCGGTAGATTGAAGGAATCTCTCTCAGTTTTGTATTAGAGTAACGATTGAAGTTTGTTTTGAATGAACCGCAACATAAACTACTTGACACAGTTTGGAGAATTATACCAACTACTCCGGGTCAAAACCACTTTAGACTCTCTGTGTGTCGTGTGTTGGGTGATTATAGTTCCCTCGGGTCAAAGATGAATGGTTTGTAGCTGATAAACTATCGAAGTACACGAAAGCCCCTTTCTTTGCTTGAATAGTTGGCAGATATAATCTATAAATACCAGACGAGGAGAGAAATTATGTTTTGACGTTTGAGATAGCGCAATAAGTAAAAGTTATAATTGATTTTCATTGGTTAGCTTTTCCACTATTGGTTTGAATTATCCTGTCAAAACAATATATTGCAAATCAATACTCGAGAATAATTAAATTAATGTTGTGTAGTCAAAATACATCATGTTTCAACACTTATTGTCAGTAATTGCTTATATTCAGTCGAGATCCGCAAAAGTCATCTATGTATTTCTAACTAAACAAATGAGAGCCTATCGTCTGTCCGAAAAGAAATTTATTGAAATGTAAAGTGTACTAATCTTTGCTATTGTGACGCATAGCGGCACGCTATATTTCTTATAGTGTCAGCGCTTCGTGTGGCAGGGCTGCATGGCGAACTCGTCAGCCCACCGCGAGCAAGCGAACGGCTTCCCCCACCGACCTTTCCCAACCTTCTTCCCACCGACCCCCCCCCCCCCCCCCCCAACCTTCATTAATTAATTTGGTAGCAGAATCAGCACGCTCAATATAGTTTTACACCCTCAATCAATCAGTAATAATCAACCAGTTCTATACAAACTCTAACGGCCACACTATAACTTATACTTATATAGAGAAATTAAGCTACCTTTACAGGGTCATTTTGTACCAATAAAAAGTTTGTACATGCTATTATTTTCAGTTTCATCAAATTTTAAAATCCTATATTTAACGATGGTTTGCGAAGAAATTAACTCACGTGTCGCAATGACAAAAATCGAATTACACTAAAGTGCATAGGACTTTGAAATATAAGATTATACAAACAAGTTTTAGCGTTATGAGAGAGGTAAAAACTATATTTATACTCGTCACAAAGGAGACACATTTTAGGATAAGACAGCAATTAGTAAATCCCTAGCTGCAGTTGCTTGTTGAAGTATAAATGTTGCAACAGTTTACAGCACCTCCTGGTCGTGCGTCTCAACTGCCTCTTTACAGGACGGAAGATACTTTGGGAGAGACGTATATCAGGATTGTGCTAATGTAATTGGACCATTCGAAACATATCTCAGTAAACGGCCGACTCTACTCGGAACTTTGTGTTACTACCGCAGTCTTGCTGCGAAAATGTATGAAACCCCTATTGTTTACAAAAAAACTGAGGATAAAATACCCAACACAACATTTACCAATTTAGTGTAAATAACTATTAATAGAGGTTTTTTTTTTAGTTTAAATAATGATTAATACCTACTAGATTTATTTTCTTAAAGACAAACTGAAAGAGAATGTAAATAGTTGCAGTTGCAATGTGTAAACCGCAATATTGACTATTTTGACTAATGTACAGACATTTGACAATATCAAGCAAGTATAGAATGTACACAGAGAAGACGGTGACTATTACAGAGGAGCAGTTAGCAATTACATTGCACCAAACGTTGCACCGACTGCAAATTACAGTTGCACTGTGAATAATTACCAATTACACTACCTAGAGTTGCTTAGTGTCTACCCTATATACAATAAATATAGCCAATACATCACTGTTTCAGTTGTGTTTGAATTAAAATTAGTAATTTCGTTGCACTGACAACAAATCTGAATTAAAATGTACATTTCTTTCTCGTAACACCACCAAGTAGCTGTATTGTGTCGCAGCCTGTCGCATTCGGATAATTATTGGAGGACCTGTCGCGATCGATACTGACTGCTGCACAATGGATACTGACCTACACGATATTCCGGCTATACAAGAGCAGAAGGTTGAAAGACGCAACATGTCGCAGTCAGAGCATTGACGGAGGACCTGTCGTGATCGATACTGACTGCTGCACAATGGATACTGACCTACACGATATTCCGGCTAATCAAGAGCAGAAGGTTGAAAGACGCAACATGTCGCAGTCAGAGCATTGACGGAGGACCTGTCGTGATCGATACTGACTGCTGCACAATGGATACTGACCTACACGATATTCCGGCTATACAAGAGCAGAAGGTTGAAAGACGCAACATGTCGCAGTCAGAGCATTGACGGAGGACCTGTCGCGATCGATACTGACTGCTGCACAATGGATACTGACCTACACGATATTCCGGCTATACAAGAGCAGACGGATGAAAGACGCAACATGTCGCAGTCAGAGCATTGACGGAGGACCTGTCGTGATCGATACTGACTGCTGCACAATGGATACTGACCTACACGATATTCCGGCTAATCAAGAGCAGAAGGTTGAAAGACGCAACATGTCGCAGTCAGAGCATTGACGGAGGACCTGTCGTGTTCGATACTGACTGCTGCACAATGGATACTGACCTACACGATATTCCGGCTAATCAAGAGCAGAAGGTTGAAAGACGCAACATGTCGCAGTCAGAGCATTGACGGAGGACCTGTCGTGATCGATACTGACTGCTGCACAATGGATACTGACCTACACGATATTCCGACTAATCAAGAGCAGACGACTGAAAGACGCAACATGTCGCAGTCAGAACATTGGTGGAAGACCTGTCGCGATCGATACTGACTGCTGCACAATGGATACTGACCTACACGATATTCCGGCTAATCAAGAGCAGAAGGTTGAAAGACGCAACATGTCGCAGTCAGAGCATTGACGGAGGACCTGTCATGATCGATACTGACTGCTGCACAATGGATACTGACCTACACGATATTCCAGCTAATCAAGAGCAGACGACTGAAAGACGCAACATGTCGCAGTCAGAACATTGGTGGAAGACCTGTCGCGATCGATACTGACTGCTGCACAATGGATACTGACCTACACGATATTCCGGCTAATCAAGAGCAGAAGGTTGAAAGACGCAACATGTCGCAGTCAGAGCATTGACGGAGGACCTGTCGTGATCGATACTGACTGCTGCACAATGGATACTGACCTACACGATATTCCGGCTAATCAAGAGTAGAAGGATGAAAGACGCAACATGTCGCAGTCAGAGCATTAACGGAGGACCTGTCGCGATCGATACTGACTGCAGCACAATGGATACTGACCTACACGATATTCCGGCTAATCAAGAGCAGACGGATGAAAGACGCAACATGTCGCAGTCAGAGCATTGACGGAGGACCTGTCGCGATCGATACTGACTGCTGCACAATGGATACTGACCTACACGATATTCCGGCTAATCAAGAGTAAACGGATGAAAGACGCAACATGTCGCAGTCAGAGCATTGACGGAGGACCTGTCGCGATCGATACTGACTGCAGCACAATGGATACTGACCTACACGATATTCCGGCTACTCAAGAGCAGACGGATGAAAGACGCAACATGTCGCAGTCAGAGCATTGACGGAGGACCTGTCGCGATCGATACTGACTGCAGCACAATGGATACTGACCTACACGATATTCCGGCTATACAAGAGCAGACGGATGAAAGACGCAACATGTCGCAGTCAGAGCATTGACGGAGGACCGGTCGCGATCGATACTGACTGCTGCACAATGGATACTGACCTACACAATAGTCCGGCTAATCAAGAGCAGACGGATGAAAGACGCAGTATGTCGCAGTCAGAGCATTGACGGAGGACCTATCGTGATCGATACTGACTGCTGCACAATGGATACTGACCTACACGATATTCCGGCTAATCAAGAGCAGAAGGTTGAAAGACGCAACATGTCGCAGTCAGAGCATTGACGGAGGACCTGTCGTGATCGATACTGACTGCTGCACAATGGATACTGACCTACACGATATTCCGGCTAATCAAGAGCAGACGGATGAAAGACGCAACATGTCGCAGTCAGAGCATTGACGGAGGACCTGTCGCAGTCAGAGCATTGACGGAGGACCTGTCGTGATCGATACTGGCTGCTGCACAATGGATACTGACCTACACGATATTCCGGCTAATCAAGAGCAGAAGGTTGAAAGACGCAACATGTCGCAGTCAGAGCATTGACGGAGGACCTGTCGCGATCGATACTGACTGCTGCACAATAGATACTGACCTACACGATATTCCGGCTAATCAAGAGCAGACGGATGAAAGACGCAACATGTCGCAGTCAGAGCATTGACGGAGGACCTGTCGTGATCGATACTGACTGCTGCACAATGGATACTAACCTACACGATATTCCGGCTAATCAAGAGCAGACGACTGAAAGACGCAACATGTCGCAGTCAGAGCATTGACGGAGGACCTGTCGCGATCGATACTGACTGCAGCACAATGGATACTGACCTACACGATATTCCGGCTAATCAAGAGCAGACGACTAAAAGACGCAACATGTCGCAGTCAGAGCATTGACGGAGGACCTGTCGTGATCGATACTGACTGCTGCACAATGGATACTGACCTACACGATATTCCGGCTAATCAAGAGCAGACGGATGAAAGACGCAACATGTCGCAGTCAGAGCATTGACGGAGGACCTGTCGTGATCGATACTGACTGCTGCACAATGGATACTGACCTGCACGATACTCCGGCTAATCAAGAGTAGACAGATGAAAGACGCAACATGTCGCAGTCAGAGCATTGACGGAGGACCTGTCGCAATCGATACTGACTGCTGCACAATGGATACTGACCTAGGAGAGGGCACGCGAATAGGAATACACGTGTTGCGGTGAAGCCAGCTTTAGCAGAACACTAGAGGGGCACGCGGAGCCGTAGAGTGGCAAAAAGCCTCGGCTATAACATGGGAGAGTTAGGGAAAAACGCGACGCGCGCTGTTTCGAATTAAAATTACCGCTAAACTAAAACACCCGTGTTATTCACCGATGGCATTCTTAAAGTAAATTAAATTTCCTATCGAACGGTGTCAATCATTCCTATAAAAACTATTATTTATTATTTAATATTGAAGATCAAAGTTGAAAGAATTTACCTGGACTTTGAACATATGATTACTATAATTACGTTTTTGAAAAAAAATATGATGTATCTACACGAATTAACAATTTATTCATGTTTCTTAAAAGTTTCTCGAAATAAAAAATATATATTTACCTATATTTAAAAGTGTATTTATAAAAATAATTACAATAATTTTTTTTTAATTTTTCCAGTTTATAAAACAATCTTACTAATAATAGGTTAAAATGAAAATTTTAATTCGGGTGGTGAAATATATTTTGAACTTGCATTTTTCATAGTTTTCTCGATTTGTTAATATCATTTTTTACTAGTTTTAAGTCATTGATGTGCTAGACAGGTGATTTTAAATAGCCAAAGTTAAGAAAAAATGCAAAGCCGCTCTAACTTTTTTCAAACCAACAGCCGTTACAATTAAATTACAATCATAAAAAGTAAAACAATTTCTTGGCAATCAAATTCTTGATTTTTAAATATCATATTGAACTATATTTGATCTGTTTGCCCAAAGAAACTTCGAGTAAAAAGTGTAAATGTTCAACAATCATCCTGACGCCAAAGTGCGTTTATCATTCTTTTAAAGGATTAAAACCTATTTTATTTCTCTTTAAGAAAATGTTCAAATACACATACAGTAGGCTACTACTTATGATTTGAGTTTTAATTTATGAACAGTAAAATCCATTGGTGATATGGCGGGATTTGAACCCGGGACCCCATGAACCGGAGTCCCGCGCTCTGGTTAGAGTATTATAAATAATACACAATACAAGTATGGCAAAAAATAAAAACAAGGACAACGAATTCTAAAATACAAGTCGTCCTTGTGTAAATTACTCACCTTTGAACGTACTATTGGTTCATAAATATGACTTTCCTCTTAATAGGTTCCTAATATTACGGTTAGAAATTAACTTTTTAATTTTCGTAGCATGATGAAGTCTAATTTTTAAATAGTCAATTGATATTTCTGTTACCAAATCTTCCAGTAACGCATACAGCGCAGTATGAGAGGGGGGCGGGAGAGTAGCGCTGCCTCCCCCCCCCCTCCTCAGTACGCTGGCTTCAACGAAACTACAGCGTGTCCTCTCCTTAAAGCTGGGTTTTCCTAGACGCGGAGTCGGCCAGCGGAGAGCGGACAACGGAGAGCGGAATTGAAATTAACATGGCATTCCGCTCCGCTGCTAGGAAAACAGTAACATTAAATTACCTAAGACAAGCTGAGTCCGCTCTCCGTTGTCCGCTCTCCGCTGGCCGACTCCGCGTCTAGGAAAACCCAGCTTAATGTTTAATCCTCCTAGATACTCCGGCTAATCAAGAGTAGACAGATGAAAGACGCAACATGTCGCAGTCAGAGCATTGACGGAGGACCTGTCGCGATCGATACTGACTGCTGCACAATGGATACTGACCTACACGATACTCTGGCTAATCAAGAGTAGACGGATGAAAGACGCAACATGTCGCAGTCAGAGCATTGACGGAGGACCTGTCGCGATCGATACTGACTGCTGCACAATGGATACTGACCTACACGATACTCCGGCTAATCAATAGCAGACGACTGAAAGACGCAACATGTCGCAGTCAGAGCATTGACAGAGGACCTGTCGCGATCGATACTGACTGCTGCACAATGGATACTGACCTCCACGATATTCCGGCTAATCAAGAGTAAACGGATGAAAGACGCAACATGTCACAGTCAGAGCATTGACGGAAGACCTGTCGCGATCGATACTGACTGCTGCACAATGGATACTGACCTACACGATACTGTGGCTAATCAAGAGCAGATGGATGAAAGACGCAACATGTCGCAGTCAGAGCATTGACAGAGGACCTGTCGCGATCGATACTGACTGCTGCACAATGGATACTGACCTACACGATACTTCAGCTAATCAAGAGCAGACGGCTGAAAGACGCAACATGTCGCAGTCAAGTAATTATTTGGGTTTTATATTACTTTTGGGACATAAATTATTTTTCATCACTATTTTAACATAGTACCGCGCCTATCTGATGTTAGAAATATAAGTAAACACTAGAACGATTACCTTCACATGTCCAAAATTTCCCGATTACTTTACTTTTCAAAAGTAAAATTTATCATATAAACAGATTTTGAAAGCACCAACACACAGGAATGTAAACAAACCACCACGTGGTCTTGGTAAGCAACACTTTTTACAATTCAACCCAACACAGGTCGTACTCAATGAAACGTTCCGTTATCAATAGTAGTGTGAAGTCAATGGTAAACGTATTGCAAGTGGAACTCACTTTAAACCGATGCTGCAGCGTGTGTGTCGGTTGTCCCATCTTTGCGCGCACTCCAAATCAAACTGGCCGTGGTCCTCCCCTCGGCGCCGACTCCCTTTTATTTAAATATTCCCCACGTTGCGTTCCAGAGATCCCCCTTTGTCGAGGGAAAGGAGGGAAAAGTGTAACTAAATCAAGAGGGTGGTCTTCCCCTGTAACCCACGTGCTTTCGGGGGTCGGAATCGTTCAGTGTCCGACAAGTTTCTGCTTATGATTTGGAGTAATTTCCGGAAGTAGTTATTCGACAATCACTTCCTCACGTGAATATGATTCGGTTCGGAACTTCCGCACACGCGAACAACAACTTTGATTTGAATACGGTTTGATGTCTACGTGTTAACACCGGAGTAATTAGTGGTTACGAGGGTCGTCGGTCGTACACGGCGCCGAAGTAATGTTATAGTGAGTACACGACTATTAGTGTGAACATAAATGTAATAGGTAATTCTGTTCCTTATCCTGAAATTGTGTAGAGGCATTTTAACTTGATTGCATAAACCCCTTTCAAAAAAATCATGAAAACATGTACAACTACATATTTTACGAGCTATGTAGGCCAAATGTGCACTAGCTAATAAGCATACAAATATATAAGTGATGATGTATCAAACTAACAAAAATTAAACAGTTTTATGAAAGTGTAACTTCAACTGTAAAATGCTTGTTCTTTATAGTCTGTATTTCATTAAAAGATCGAAAAATTATTCGTGAAACGATTAACAAATTAGTTAATTTTTAAAAACCAAAAAAAATCATATGAAATCAAACTAGTTATTTAGATAAAGAGTGTTTTAGTTTGAGAACAGATTTTGGATTGTGAGAGGTTAAATAGTTTTCTTACAAACAGGTAGGTATTACATGGTTCAATGTTATATGATTATTTCATCATACTTTTCTAATTAATTAGAGCACATTAATTCGTCACAATCTTCTTAAAGAACAATCCTCTTAAGAGTCATGAGACGATGTCATAAAAGTATAAAGAAAACCAAACGTTGATCAACTAACGTACGTTTTGATACTTGTTTGTGTGCCTAAATAAGCGTGTATATTTTTAAAATAGTCACTCTCATAAGATAATAACGAAACAAAGAGTATCTCTTTTAGAGATTTTCCAAAAAAAGGAGCATCAACTTTCTCTTATCTAAGAATGAAAAAACTGGAAGCGTCTGGGGAACAAAAATATTAAAGTGGTCTTGATGGAGGAGCCCGAGGCAGCTCAGCAAACGCAGGAGAAAAATGATTGGCCTTAGGCTCGGGAAAAATGTCAGTCGTTTCTCCGACCAGCGGGGAGCCCTAGCCTACAATGGAACGTCCTACCTGCTAAATCATGTGTGTAGTTACATTCATTAGAGCATTTCTAAGTGTTAAGGGTGCGCTCTACCTGTCCGCTGCACGCTAATGCAAGGGTTTAGGATCTCCGTCATTTTCGGCTTAGTTTAGAACCGATTGAAATTATATTTATGTTAATTTATTCATTTTTTATTTTTGTAGGCGTGTATCGTTTGAATTTTTTTGGAATAGTCGAATTTTAAGTGGGAAGTTTTTTCTAAAGCATTTTACGCATACAAATGCATTTTTAGAAGAAAATTAAAACGATAGAGTCATAAATTTGAATGTAAATAGTAAGAAACCTCCTTCAGATGAAAACAGTTTCAAAAGTTAACTGAGTAATTTCAGAGGACGTAAATGTCTGCAAGCGCTTCTCGCGGCACTGGTCATAAAGCCCGAGCTGAGGAGGTGCGCACCCTATAGTATCAAACAATTAGAAAATGATTTTCCCGCCGTCTAATAAACCAACAAATCAACACATAATATACTATCCCATCTCCATGATAATGATGCGTTAATACTGTAAGTACATGCAATTCTATAACGCTATATAAATACAAAATAGTTTATTTTTTCCGTTATCTCCGACCTTATTGCGTACCAAACCTGAGCTTTAATGGGGAGAAAGTTTTATAACTAAGGTAATTTTGGAAAAAGGTTTCTAATTTTAGTGTCATCTCTAGATGCAAAAACCACCCCCACAATGGGCATGCTTGGCCTTAAATTAAAACCTAAGTAGACTTTTCGAACATCAAGTTAACAAATAATTAAAATAGTTCTCAAAAATCTCTTTAAATTTATTTACAGATATTAACTCGAAAGCTGTTTTAAAATACAAAAATAAAACAATTACGTATAGTAATGTAATTAATTGCAAATTAAATAAAACAATTAAACCCTGCAAATAACTTGAAACCATGCACGAATAAACTTAATAATTGAGAAATCGTTAAATTTAAACTTCTTAAACACCTGGGTGTTAGACGTTAAATTATCGAAGTAAAAATACACTTATCTGTGGAATTTTCTCAATTACAGAAGATATAATTCAATTACTTCTGAGAGTTTGATGAAACGGTCGATCAAGAGATTGACTCTGAGAAGAACTTGTTTGAAACTTTCCACGAGCTTTCCTTTACTTGAACCGCGATTGATTACTTCATTCTACGGCTCAAGCACGCCTTAGGCTCGCAGGCTAACTTGTTTAATTAAATAGTCCTAAAACTGTTTCAGACTCAGGTAGCCTACTTGTGAACTTGTAACAAAACTTTGATCACTGCTACTCGTGTAAAAGTATACACCACAGTGGAATAAACCTGCTAACAGTGCGAATTTTAATTGTTTTACAGTGCATTCATTCAAAATGGAATGAAGGAAAAGGCGTATCTTACTAAATACTTACAACATTTTATTTGTCTGAAGTAATATATTTTGGGGGTGGATTTAGACATGATGTGAACGGCCAGAACAACTAGTAGTAATAAACTTGCTTTAACTGGTACGAAAATACATGCATAAAATTCAAAATTATTAAGCATAATTATTAAAGTATGAAAAATATTTACATGGGTCAGATCTTGTTTAAAATCAATTGAAGTTTGTCTTTTATGTCATGTAAACAAATTGTGTATGGCATAATACTTAAAAAATTTACAGACGCATTATAAAGTGTTATGTTTAGTTTAAGAGAGTTTAGGCATGTTCGAAAAATATGGAAATCTGGACTGCGCTTCCAACAACCCTATAGTGCAAAAAGGCAAGGAATAAAATGTAAACACTTATGGCATAACACCGCTGCATTAATGAAACCATTAACAAGGTAATGATAATTTCTTTCGTTTAAATTACATTATCAAGGAGACCAAATGAAAAGGGTTTGAAAAAACTTGGGCTAAGGGGTTTTTATGGTGACACAACCTAATCATTGGAGGCACTGTTTTTTGTTTTTTTTTACTGGGGCTCAAAATGAATTATAATACCCAGTTGTTGTCAGCAATGGTCAAGTCGCAAGTTTCAAAGTTTTGAATAAATATAAACACTAGTGATCGCAGCACCCCAAGCAGAGATGATATGAACTAGAAGCGCCCCCAGTGCTGCGACCTGTGCGCCGAGCCTGGAACCACGGGTTGTAGAATTTGCCGCAGGATCGCGCCACAGATTTAACTCACACATTGGATCGATGCATGGTTTGTTTACCTTTCGAGCTGTAGGTGTGAGTGAGATGATATTTCATCGTACTTTTATTATGAGATTACTGGATCAAAGTATTCAATTCAACAAGAATTTCAATTCAAGTTTAAACCTTAGTTTGCACGTTTCTAGATAATGTAATTCGTTACACTTTAGAGAATATTGTAAACAAACAGTTAAACATTTGACGTTACACTCTCGAGAAACGCAAACTGAAGTATTATTAAACGGCTATATTTTATATCATTACTGTAATACCAACTAAATACTAGACTATAAAAACTCTAGTTATTGGCATCATAATAATAAACAAATATTAAACTCTATTGCTCGTCTTATTTTCGCCACATGTCTTAAAAATATATATAACTGTAAAGTCGTCATTCTGAAGTATACATTTCAGAATTAACTCTGAGCAATCCAGGGACGATAGAGATTCATTGGATTATATCCAATTTTGACAATATTTACTCTATTTCCGATCGTGCACACTACTCGAATACTGCTCGATTCAGACTCTGATAATACAACTAACAAGTGCCGATACAAAATAATGATTGGAGGCAGTTAGTTCAAATTTCACCCACATTAACGCCAGTAGCCTTGTAGGAAGGGTCGGACACATGGTCAAGTTATTTGCCGGTCCGCCGCGTCAAGCTATTACCATGGCAACACTGGCCGCTGGACAAAGGTGCGAGTGTAACTTATTACTTGAACAATGCCGCGCTTCGTGAAACAATGGATATATCGCCGTCAAGGTTTAAAGCTGCAGATTAAAAACTTTGAAAACTGGCCGGTGTGAAATCACTTTTTAATTAATAATAGAAAAAATATGGCAATACCGTCTTGTTAATGTTTACAGCATTTATGTGTGTATGTGTGTACCAAGGGTGTTTGGTGGAGTATTAAATCACTCTATCGTATAAAAGGGTTGGAAAAAAACGAAAATTAAAATCCAGATGCTATGGTGATCGCATAACTAAAATAACTTGACAAAGAGTAATATGAACTCCAACATAAAGGATATATAGATGCGAATTTTCAACTTGAAGTGTTTAATGTACTAAGGTGTAGAATGAGCTAACTGTAGTTGCAATAGACCCCTCTGGTGGTAGTAATAAATTATTGTATGGTAACATCAAATCAATAAAAAAAACTGTTGAAATATATTGGCTTATATTGGTTGGTAAAAACAGAGTCATTCCTATATATACGGTAATGATTAATATGAACAGCACAAAAGCATTATACAGTAATCGTGAGGACTTCACACAGAATTAGCAACAGTTTTTTCAACGTGTGGAGTGGAAGAGGTATGGGACACTGTGTCAATACTGGTCGCGTAATATAGTTTGCTTTGGAACCCTCGGATACTGATCAAAAAGCAAGATATATATTTACTGTCTTTGTAACCAAAATTATTTCAAGCTACTTACTTCAAAGTCAAATAAATCCATTAATTACTGTAAAGTTAAAACAATGAAAGGTCAACAAACGGCAAAAACACATAATGATAAGCGGTTTTGAATAAACAGTAACAGCGTACAAATTTAATGTAAACTTCACTACTCCCATACTCGATGCAGTGAATGTGTACAGCAGTAAAGCAATATGTAGCCTAGTAAATACCTCAACAATTATTAGACATTCCAATGACCATCAGGGCCTGTGAGATCACCGTCATATCGTCTCGTATTGGACCATGTACGTCCATTGTCCAGTTAGCGTTGATGATGATTGGAGTGTCCCATCGAAAACGATGGCCTTTTATTGTACGTTGTCTACATCTACCGCATTCCGTGTTGGTGTTGTGTGGATGAACGCGAGAAATGAAGTGTTGTAGAGAGATAACATGTTTAACCTTTTTGTTAACACCTTAACCTACGATTATATCGTTGAAAATGCCTAATTAAACGCGTAATGTCTCTAAGTGTTTAACATCTCAAAGTGATATTATTATATCGTTCAAAATTATATTACCTCTATTCAATTTGTCTTTGTTACTGTAATAGGTGATTCAACTTTTAGGATATTATTGTTAATAATTCGTTCTTTCAACTTCGCTTGTTTTTCAAGTTTGCCTAGTTATGGACAGAGCACTCGGTCGGTGGATCAACTCGACTACGTTCAAAGCTACTTCTGCCCTACCTTCTGTTTCTCCAAGACCTGGTGGATGTCGTCCAGGTCGCCCACCACGACCGCCTGTTGCTTCAACATCTCCTCCTCTAGCGTCAGCCAGTCCCGGATCTCTAACAACTAGCTACTTCTGCACAACCTGAATGTGATGGACCTACCTTCTGTTTCTCCAGGACCTGGTGGATGTCGTCCAGGTCGCCCACCACTACCGCCTGTTGCTTCAACATCTCCTCCTCTAGCGTCAGCCAGTCCCGGATCTGTAACAACAATCGTACATGTAGATGGACCAAACAACACAATAGTCAATTACTACTTCACACCGAAATATACGTGGCCTTTCACATGTTCTAGTATTATTACTCATAGACGTTTCATAAACGGACACAGTGTTGAAAACAAAACTAATGTTAATGTATTGCACCACAACTACACTTGACTAACACTTGAGATACCTATCTTGTTCTTTGATTATTAGAATGGGAGTCTCTACTACAGCCTATGGTAGACTTCAATAAATTCACGGCATTACTACGAAGTTAAACAACCATTAGTGATAGGAAGTATTTAAAGCTGGGTTTCTAACCACTATAGACCAGTCACATTCTTGGTTTATTGGTCAACAATTAGGTTAATATAAACTGAAGATATGTATAGGTTGACTGAACTTGACTGATAACTTTTTGGTAGTATAAATAATAAATGGTGTTAGTCAATACTTTAATTAGCTGAGGTTTAATTCTAACTTCAAAGAGGCTATAGCATTTGTTTGCATAACGTCTGATTATGCTCGGGTTTCCATAGAAAAAGAGATAGACATATCAGACCGATGCATTAAAAACGATATTTGGTTTCAGACTTCAAGATTACAAGATTTAACTCAATTTGTTCCACTGTGATATTGATACTTAAAAACGTCACAAAATGTTATTAATTAAAATAAAAATAAAAAAAGTTTCAGATAACAGATTTAGCATTACTGTTTCACGTATGTCCAATTATGATCCGGTCCTGAACAAATCTCGATTGCACAGAAATTACAAACTGTTCGACGAAAATTGCAACTATTCCACTAACTAGTAAATACATTGTAATAGCTGTGGGGCCGCTAGATTTATGTGATGCTTAACAGTAATCACCCTCCACACTGGATTGCTTGAACGCCTAGAATGTGTTAACATATGTCCAGTCGTAACGCCTGCCTTAGAACTGGCCGGAAATAATCCACAGCCACTCAGTGGTACAATATCCGGTCTCTACCCTTCTACCCTTCCAGCCTCTCTCAGTCCAACCCCACTCATAAACTCTCATAACCTGCTTCAACTCAACCGGCGTCCTTCATGTGCAATGCGAGTGAAAGATAAAGTCAGAATGAGTAAACCATTGCAGTGCTAGTAATTTGTGACAGGTTCAAAGAAATACAAAAATACGTTAGTCATTCGAAAACCGTTGGAGACAATAAATGCAATTTTACCTTGGGCAAAATACAATCAATATCTTGATTTGACAAGCTATTTTAATCGTATTACGTTGAACATGATGTACTAAAATTACGTTCAAAAAGTGTTATTTAGATGGGGAATGGATACTTTTTTGCTTTTTTATTACTTATTTTACGTGTTGCTTAAACCATAGAATTAATAAAACCAAGGTGTGAAATGTTCAGCTTTCATCGAGGAATAATCTCATACATTCTTTCGAACGATAAGGTAACCTAAAGGCCCAAAAATTACTAAAACCAATTTTAACTCCTTAGAAAATGTCCCATCTATACAAATCTTCGTACCTTGTATTATTTTGTATATGTTTCTATGACGTTGGAATTTGATAAGATAACCATCCAAACCATGGTACTATCACTAACGTCGACTTTTTGTTAGATGAAATCATTAATTGATAGCTAATGACAAAAAATAACACATAAAGGTATGGATCCTACTAAGGATGAAATCAGTATATTCCAGACAATATGCATAAACAAGTTAAAAAAATTTCTATATTTTCAAAACGCTTAAATAAACATTTTTTGCAATCATTTTCACTAACCCATACACTAATGAGTAACAGATTTGTTTACGAACACACAATCTATTTTAAGCTGATCACCTTGCAACTATAGAGTCAAAGACAGCATTTTGCATTTGTAATTTTAAATACAATTAATCCAAAGAACACAATTTTTGCACCCTAATATGTATTTGTCCCAATTTTCAAGATACAAATTGGCATATTGACGTCATTGCAAAACAAAACACAGAGCTAATCTCTTAGTTGGATTGGCCGGATGCCCGGCGGGTCCAGCCGGTGAGGGTTGAAGCTATAAGGGATGATTGGTGACATCAAGTGCCGATAAAGCGCCTTGGTGATTTATTGACACTGATGGCGTCGCTCGCGGAACTCATTACGGCCTTTGCAAAGCTAATCTCGTAGTTGGATTGGCCGGGTGCCCGGCGGGTCCAGCCGGTGAGGGTTGAAGCTATAAGGGATGATTGGTGACATCAAGTGCCGATAAAGCGCCTTGATGATTTATTGACACTGATGGCGTCGCTCGCGGAACTCATTACGGCCTTTGCAAAGCTAATCTCGTAGTTGGATTGGCCGGGTGCCCGGCGGGTCCAGCCGGTGAGGGTTGAAGCTATAAGGGATGATTGGTGACATCAAGTGCCGATAAAGCGCCTTGGTGATTTATTGACACTGATGGCGTCGCTCGCGGAACTCATTACGGCCTTTGCAAAGCTAATCTCGTAGTTGGATTGGCCGGGTGCCCGGCGGGTCCAGCCGGTGAGGGTTGAAGCTATAAGGGATGATTGGTGACATCAAGTGCTGATAAAGCGCCTTGATGATTTATTGACACTGATGGCGTCGCTCGCGGAACTCATTACGGCCTTTGCAAAGCTAATCTCGTAGTTGGATTGGCCGGGTGCCCGGCGGGTCCAGCCGGTGAGGGTTGAAGCTATAAGGGATGATTGGTGACATCAAGTGCCGATAAAGCGCCTTGGTGATTTATTGACACTGATGGCGTCGCTCGCGGAACTCATTACGGCCTTTGCAAAGCTAATCTCGTAGTTGGATTGGCCAAGTGCCCGGCGGGTCCAGCCGGTGAGGGTTGAAGCTATAAGGGATGATTGGTGACATCAAGTGCCGATAAAGCGCCTTGGTGATTTATTGACACTGATGGCGTCGCTCGCGGAACTCATTACGGCCTTTGCAAAGCTAATCTCGTAGTTGGATTGGCCGGGTGCCCGGCGGGTCCAGCCGGTGAGGGTTGAAGCTATAAGGGATGATTGGTGACATCAAGTGCCGATAAAGCGCCTTGGTGATTTATTGACACTGATGGCGTCGCTCGCGGAACTCATTACGGCCTTTGCAAAGATGGCGAGTGAGAAATTGTCCATTTCATCGAAAAATAATTAACGACATAGTTAGATGACTCTATGATAATTTTAATGTCAAATTTAAATCGACACTGACGAATCAATTCGAATGTTGTTAGCACTTGCTACTCAACCCATCTGCCCTTGATTATGAATGCGTTTAACATTAAATGGTCCAGGCAAGAATCAGCTGATTTTGAATAACAACCCCTTTATCTCATCATATTTTAACTCAACTCCTAGTTTGTCAACGTAGTATAAATATCTAATCAAATTTATTTTCCTAGAATGTAAAGTATTTCTCCGATATCTAATAACGTAATGTGAAATATACATCTGCGATGGACATTAGCAGGTCGATTTCAAATTAAAACAATACTACGAAAATTGCAAATTCACTCAAAACTAATATATTGACTGAAGTTTTCTATAAAATCCAACCTATCTCTTGACCACATAAGGACGTAAAAATCCTATAATTCTTTTGATAATGGCATCATGGTGTATACAAATACATTTTACGCCACACAGTCTGTAGTGAGAGGCCGATACTTGGAGATACAGTTTAATCTAACCCTTTGTCGACGATGGGAGGCGCAGAGCGTGCTGACAATGCAGAGAAGGCTTATTTCCGCACAAGAACCACCAAACGGCCCATTCCTCACAGAGGTCTGACACTCCGCCTCCCACAAACACACTCAGTCTGTAGTGAGAGGCCGATACTTGGAGATACAGTTTAATCTAACCCTTTGTCGACGATGGGAGGCGCAGAGCGTGCTGACAATGCAGAGGAGGCTTATTTCCGCACAAGAACCACCAAACGGCCCATTCCTCACAGAGGTCTGACACTCCGCCTCCCACAAACACACTCAGTCTGTAGTGAGAGGCCGATACTTGGAGATACAGTTTAATCTAACCCTTTGTCGACGATGGGAGG
Organism: Macrosteles quadrilineatus; assembly: GCF_028750875.1. Classification (NCBI taxonomy): domain Eukaryota; kingdom Metazoa; phylum Arthropoda; class Insecta; order Hemiptera; family Cicadellidae; genus Macrosteles; species Macrosteles quadrilineatus. Next base: position 98,226,731 of record NW_026542597.1, on the reverse strand, counting down.
CGCAGAGCGTGCTGACAATGCAGAGGAGGCTTATTTCCGCACAAGAACCACCAAACGGCCCATTCCTCACAGAGGTCTGACACTCCGCCTCCCACAAACACACTCAGTCTGTAGTGAGAGGCCGATACTTGGAGATACAGTTTAATCTAACCCTTTGTCGACGATGGGAGGCGCAGAGCGTGCTGACAATGCAGAGGAGGCTTATTTCCGCACAAGAACCACCAAACGGCCCATTCCTCACAGAGGTCTGACACTCCGCCTCCCACAAACACACTCATCTGTGATCCTCTTACAGGGAGGGAGGGGGGAATACGTAACATGAAATAGTAGGGTAAAAATACAAAAAATCGTAAAAAAAGGTTAGCACCAAAAACCACTACAAGGTTTGACGTTACTAAAGAAGTATACATAAGTAATTTTCGAAAATGTTTCCTTTTTCATATAATTGAGAACATCTGGGGGCCGAGCTTTGCTCGTGGGAAATCATTAGTAAAATTTCAGAGAATTTTTATGTCAATGTAATATTTATCCGATCTCAGGAATGCAATACAATTTAAATTGTCTGGGTAGCCGAGTGGTTATAGTACTGTATTCGCCCTAAAACTGAATGGGACTGTTTAAATGTCAAGCGAAATCGTTTCTAGTTTGGGATATAAATTAATTATACTATTTAAAAAAACCAATATTAATTAGATAGTAAAGATGCAGGGTTGGAAATGGTTCTTACAGGACACTTAAAAAAATACCACTGGCGTAGTTAAACCCCAAATACGCTTCTATATATCCTCGTGAAACTTTGCATTTTATTAAACTACCTACGAGAAGTTTGAAATTTGTCAAAAACGGGAAGTATTGTATCGATACCAGAGATTGGGTCAATTATAAGAAAAAGTAACACAATTATAAATAAAATTAACAAAATAATGTTTACGGTTAATAAGTTGATTAAAATGATGAAATCTACAGATTTCCTCCTTAATTTCGAGCGACAGGCCAGCTAAGGTGTATGTAATAAAATATTTATTTATACTAATAACACTTGTCACACAAGCTACATTGTACCATTAGCATAACTCAGTGTATGAACTTGTCCGATAAAGGTAACGGCAGATTGGCGTGTGAGCTTTTCTAAACTCACTCAACACGGAGACCGAAAGTCGACTTATTTTCGTTCTCGCAGAAATATCTAACAGTAAGTAATGATGACGTTACTTATCAACTATTTTACCTCCCACGATATTATACGCGTATTTGTGAGCTAAAAAATTTAAAATATAGTCAAATGAAACGCAATTGATTAAAAAATCAAGCTTAGAAGATAACGGAAATAGCCTACTTATTTGATTCTTGAAGCAGACACTAGTTGCAGCGATATGAGGATGGTTTGTCTTGTTCATAGCATCTATATTCAAACGTAAAACAAATTAAATTGGAATTAACAAATCAAATAGCAGGTTTTAGGAGGTGAGTTGAACGATACAATTTTAGGTTTTATTTCGACAACAATAGCATTGATAAGCGGAAGGCGGTTACTCAAAGGTAGCAATGTCAGAAACACTCTACTCTACTGCAAACGACAGCTTTGGTCGGTTCAAGTATGAACAGTTTTGTATACTGTATTTCACACTATAGTCACATAAGATTGTTAGTTGATAATACTTTAAACAATAAAATTACGTGTAAATTATTGAGTCAGTGTCTGATAAATTACATTTCCAGACAGCCAGTAGCTTACATACAGCAGTGTTATATCTGTGTGATCAATAATAAAAACCAAAAGTCTGTTTAGTTAGTGTGATTTGATGTGATCTATGACATGTTCACCATTGTCCATGGCATTTCTGGTATTTCATTCGTTATTCAGATTCTTCTTTAAATTTTCATCGTTGTCCATGAGTTTTCCAGGGAAAAAACATTTACAGATAATTTCGTCACAGTTCAATAGTATTCATAAATATTTTCGCAACTGATTACATACCGTACTCGACCTCTATATTTTCGACCCTGGTCCAAATTTCCCACTAATATTCGTCATCCAATATTTTTTTATTTTAATTGTTGTACAAGAGCTTAGTTCTCTGGCATTTCCGCTATATAAGACCTTTCTCTGATGTTTTCGTAGTTGTCTAAGATGTTTTCTCTTATATTTCCGTTGCTCCCTGAAGCAGTAGGACAACCTCACTCACATGGGACGCAGATATAAAGTCCGTCATCTCGTAAACATACAACAGTAAAGTCAGCTGTAAACCACTAGCGTGATCTGGCCTATTATTGCCAGATAATAGGCCTGTGGTTATTTGAATTTATTTTGTAATTTATTTTCTTATAATTCGTTTAAAAAATAAAAAATAAGTGTACAACTGTTTGGGAAAGATTTAAGATATGAATTCAACCCTTCTACTGTCGATTTTAAATTTATAAGTATTTTTAACCTACTAAAAGGCAAGTCGATAAATTATTCCCATTGTGACTAATTAATTACTATTTTAAACCTTAGTTAACAATAAAGCACAATTCAAAAAATTAAAAAAAAAACTGTCAAAACATTTTGTATTTGATTGAGACTGCATGTAGTTGTCTTTGAATACTTTAAGAGTTACTAAAATGTACAAACTGTGTATTAAAAAAAAATCACAATTGACTTTTTAAGACTTGGCGGACGAGGGTTATCAGATAATTTTATTGCCGTTTAAGGTTAAACTAAAGTTATTAGTATTGGTCACTTCAGTAATAACAGCGCACCTTATAAAACTGAAATCTTTAAGTAGCCTTTCTTAAGTACTAAGAAAAACAACATAACAATAGCATTACAACCCCTACTTTTAAAGTACACCGAGCACTAGTGAGGCGTTGCCCGGGCCAAATGTATAAAAGGCTGGGGGAAATGAGGGATTAACCCTTGAAAGGAAATGGACCAGAGACCCACGCACGATTGTAGAGGCAACGTAAACGACGTAAAGGGGAAAGCTTTCCCCTGAGTTACAAAATATACTATTGGGCCGAACCACTGAACCACACACCTCGGAGTCCTAATCCTTAGATTTGTTTAATGTATGTTTTTTTATGTAGACATAATACTCTCATCGGCAGATTGTACTCGCGTACAGTAGAGTCTAGGATGTCTAGGACTGTGATAAAAATTAGTTTGCCTGATTATAGTCAGTATTTCTACACTCAATGTTATCGGGATGAAAATAGCTGGAAGCTACTTGTTTACAGTGATCTGAAGGTCGTGAGTTCAATCCTAAGAAAGGCCAGAATATTTCTGATGGTTCGAAAGTGCACCCAACTATCCTTTCAAACACTAATAGAATATATGCAATAACATGTAGTAGTATACATTTTTCTACTGCCTATACAATGGTACGAATTTCAAGTTACAAAACAGTAATATTTTCTAGTGACATGAAGAGAAGATAGAGAGAAGTGATTCAAGGCAGAATCATTGATTCCGACCAAGAGGTCTCTGGCCGCACCTGCTATGCATATGTAAATACCAGGTTCAACCGATTCCTGCTGAGAACTTTCATAAAATAAAAGTATCGTCAGATAGGTCTGTATCTATAAATCATCAACTAATCAAGCAATTAAAAGGGTAAAATATATTTAGTTCTAAGAACGAAATGAATAATACAATGCGCAAATTAGTCTATACCGAGAATACCCATTGTTTTATCGGTCCCAATGTTAGCTCACTTGTAAATAACCAAAATGTCCACAGTCGAAGTGTTGCTAAAATTCTACTAAAAAAGACCTATATAATATTCTTTTTTGAACACATTTAAAGATTTTACAATGTCCCGAGGGTTTCCAGGGTGTTTATATGCATCGTAGTTCTGGTGTGAGTTTCATGGATTTAAATCGTCATAGTCACCCAGTCTTCAGACTAACAAAGACAAGTACTACAACTGAGTAGGTTTGAAGTACTGGAGTACTACATGTTAAGCGACATGTTATCAAACAAGGCTTAGTTAACTTAAATAAGTCAAAGGCGGCAGTATAGCTAATTGGTAACATGTAAAAGCGGCTCACACTTCTACCAAAGTTGTCAACACACAGTTTGCTATAGTAATATTACATTAAATACCATAAAGTATTGTAGTAGAAAATAGGTTGTGAGCATGTTATTAATTTAGCTTAGATTTTTAAAGTTTAAAATTCAACCTTCATCAGTATTCGTGAAGTCTTCAAGCTAAAAACGTAGACACAAATTTTAACCCGACTCATAAAGCAGTGATGTTATAATTGAAACACCCTTTACTTGAATAATATTTTATATAGTAAATATTCAACGGGGTGAATCGAAAACACATCGTATAATATTGAGGATAAATAATTGAATGTTAATGTTGTCGCCGGAGGAACGAAGCGATCACATTCTACGGCCGTTTGATAAAGGGAGCTATTTGGGAGAATGTTTTCCTTCTATAAGGATTTGCAGTTTCATCGACTCGCGCTGAGCCTAATCCTGCCTCGTCCTTTTACAACCTCCGGGTCAAGTGAAACTTCCTTCCTCGCTGCGGCTGTTATCAACTACAATATTGTGTTGTATTTACAATTAACGACAAGACCACTACAGTTTGTTTATGTATTAGAAAATTATGATGGCTATGTAACAGCTTATTCAATTTCACTAAGGAGGAAAAATTGTTGTATATTGCAAAAGAGATAGTTTTACAAAAGTATAAGTATAATTTTGCGACTTGTATACAATAAATTCAAAAATAAATTGTTTATCAAAAGTAAAAATTGCGTAAACGAAAAACAGAATTTCACGTGTAAGAAATGGCTTAAGAGGCCAGAGGCTCAAACTTTGTCACAGTTAATGAAACGTTTGGAAATTTAAATAAAAACCCCATCACAACACTCGAAATTTTAACATATCCAAATAGTTTTATCATTTTGTAAGCCTTTACAAACCCTGTAACGATGGGTGGTAGATAATAACCGACCCCCCCCCCCCCCCAATTATAGTGTATATTCCTACGTGGACTAAAATTAAAAATTAGTTTACGATATACTGTTCCATCCCCCCATCCTAACTGAACTACTCGAATTCTAACTGAAGAAGAATTGATGATAATTCCACATTGGTTTGTTTGAGGTGTCAAACTTTCGTTTATAATTTTTCAAATAACCGAAACTTTCCAGGAAAAATCATTCCTTATAGGCGAATCAATCAAGCAGGCTAATAATTTTAATTAGAGAATAAAAGTACCTGCAAGATAGATTTGTCGAAGCTGGCCAACAGACTTAGCCGGGGCGGGGTGTTGCCGGCGGCCGCAGTGGCAGTGGCGGGACTGGCGGGCGTCTGGACCTCGACCGAGCGAACATGACGTGTAGGGCGGCTTACATTGTAGGAGCCTGGAGAAGAAAACACAGATGAACAATCACATACAATTCATATTGTCAAGCTAATTATGCAAACACACTCAGAGTCTTGTCTTTGATCGATAAACACGATGATTATTGTGTATAACAAAGTACGTATCTCTTTAAATATATCCTAGGAAATAAATCACATTGTAGAAGCCTGGAAAAGAAAACACAAATGAGCCATCACATACACTTCATTTTGTCAAACTAACTATGCAAACATACTCAGAGTCTTGTCTTTGGTCGATAAACAGTATGGTTAATGTGTACAACAATGTACGTATCTCTATAAATATATCCTGGAAAATAAATCACATTGTAGGTGCCTGGAAAAGAAAACAAAGATGAGCCATCGCATACACTTCATTTTGTCAAACTAATTATGCAAACATGATGCGAGTCTTGTCCTTGATCGAGAAAAACGATGATTATTGTGTACAACGAAGTTTGATCTCTATAATAATATCCTGAAAAACTTTCAAAAATAAATCGTCGATGGGAAAACACGTAACTGGATATTTGACTAAGTCCTGAAAGCTCCATTTCCTAGCTTGGATCAACAACCCGAAAAATATAACGTAACCCAAAATAGACCGTGGGTCCTTGGGATGTTCAGTGATTTTACAAGTTTTATTTTACAATTGGATTAAACTCGCAGACATAACCGTAAAGTACAGCCTGCATGTAACATCCAACATCGAAAAATATGTAAGAATATGAAGACGTTCTACAGTTATTTGATCAAGGAAACTTAAACTACTTTGTACAGTGGTTTCTAGATAACGAATGTTACAGAAAATGTTAACAGACGATCAATGCATTTTTTTTTGTTAAACAAACATAATTTCTCTTCATGTTATTCATAAGAAAGTCGCCCACGGTGTATTTGTTGCCCACCGTAGAAGAACCAACCTTTCTGCGGATAAGAGTGTTTTGTTTATGATTAATTATGAACGTGTTGGAAACGTATTTGGAATGGGATAAATACCATCAACCATTTGACGCATCAACAGAATTACTGTTGACATGAATAAAACATCGGTGTTCAAAATTAACTAAACATGCTTACAAATTTTCAATTTACATGAATTTAAAATGCATGTAGAGAGAAGAATTATTTTAAACTACTACATTACTCAAAAGTTTTCAAAGCTTTACATACCGTAAAAGCCTTAAGTACCGTTAAAGCCTAAATGAGACAGAGCCGTTTGATACTGAAGTTTTCAACAACAAAACAATCTGAAACCTATTTTTAAATGGTGTAGACTGATATTACAAGTCTATTATTTTTAAAGAGGAAACGTTGGCAAAAAATAATATGCAATCACTGTTTTGTATAATAACTCAAAATACAATTTATGAACAGAATAAATTTTTTACATTCTTAATATTGACTAGTGAATACACAATAGTACACAAAGTACATATTTAAACAGTGTAAAAGTTTCGTTAACCGTACTTTATAAAGCGTAAATGAGAAAGGATCGTTTAAAATTGAAATTCGCCTCATAAAATTAAGTAGCGTTAAATTCCCTTGGTAACATAAAGCCGACAGTAACTAGCCGCTGTGTCCCTACTGGCTGTTCTCGCTAATGGAATTGTTCCATTTAGAGTGTGATTCATGAAATATTTACACTCCATAGCGAGACACAGAGTTGTTGTGGCAGAGTGGTCTTATTCGTACTCAGAACAGTGTCTTAAGGATACGGAAATAATTATCTGTATATTAAATAGGCAAACAAACCTTTTTTCTCAGCTCGTGTACATCGCAGGGAAAATCTACGCATACTGTTAGAAAAATATTTTCCTGTAGATGTGCAGAATCCATTTATAAATTAAAATAGGCTCCAAAATAAACAAAAAAATAAATGTAAAATAAAACAAAATAACATGGGCCTTACGGGTAGCCATGCTAGTGACTAAATAACAACGAAATAAAACGGAAAATCAAAACAAATGGATGAAATTCCAATCCCATGTTTTATTTTCATCGTGAGGTGAAAATAAAGAAGTCCGTAGATTACATATTTTTGTTCGATTTTACGTCTACTGGACGACCTCTAGTTTACATTGTTTTAGGACGTATGAAAATATAACTTTAATGTATAACAAATTATGTTACGAACTTTGATTTAGACGACATTGGAAATGTAAAACAAATTCCCAACAAGATTATTAGTGAAAATGACATTTTAATAAACTTGAATTTTGTTGTGGTAGGGAAATGTAATGGCGAATGCTATTAGTTATGTAGTTAATAATCAGATACATCACGGCCATCGTCCAGATATTTCAACCACAGTTGTTTCATAAGTAAATATTTTATTGTTACATCGACATCGCAACAATTTGAAGTAATCTTAACCGTGTCCCTAGCTATGATAGAGTTTAAAAAATGTGATTTCAAAATATGTAAATAATTTACAGATGTAATAGTACAAGGGCTAACTTGTAATCATACAACATATAATACAAATCAAGAACTTGATAGCCAATATTCTATTTTGAATACTATAAAATCTACACTACGCCTCGAAACACCTAGGAGAATCTCGAGAAGTGATTGAACGTTTGAAATACGCAAAGTCAACACCAATCTCGAACCTCGTTCTATATCTGCCTCAAAAGGGGGTGGCCTTATATCCATACCATCTTCCTTCCAGACTAAGCCTCAAGTCACAAATAAATGTTTTCGAATTTAGAATATACAAAAGAGTGTTTTAATGCGCTGTACCGTTATTCAATTTTATTTTTGTTGCACATATTACTCTATTTTTAATTTTAAAAAACATTTAGGAATTCAGAGACACACTTTTGCCTTCTTAAGTTGTTAATTGCATATTTATTCGACAAAATACACAATTAATTATTGACCACCATATTATTGAACAATTTATTGAATACTAAAAATGGCCTTAATTACGTAAAATGAGTGGATATAGATATCAATAACCAAGAGTGCATATGAAATAAATATTTCAAAAATTTACCTTCAAGATACCGGTACTAAAAAAATATTAATACGTTCTTTTATTTAATTTAGTACTTAACCCTCAGATTATGAGGTGTCTCATAGTTATACACTTAACGTAGTGATGTATCCTTGCCAATTACTTCGATCCATAGAAAGCCTTATTATATTGACAACGATGTATATAAATAAGTACACAATACACATAACCGTCTTGGCAGCCAAATGGTTATGAAGCTCGCCCTCAAATCTAAAGGTCTCTGGTTGGATTTCAAGCGAGATCGTTTCTAGACCCAGATGCCATTTGTCATTGTGCTATAAATTAATAATGCCATCAAACAAAAAGGTCGACGTTAGCTAACAAGACTAGGGCTTGGACCCTTCCAAAACGTTAGAAAATTCCATTGGCGTAGATAAATAAATAAATAAACTCTTGCAACCAACTTTAATATCCAAATCCACTTAATGCTGGTAGGAGCAAACCCCTCCTCCTGTTATCAGGACGCAGCCACCAAGGATGTGTCCCGGCATGACGTGGCAGGATCCCTGTAAGCCACCGACGACGTCGTCGCTCCTCTAATCCTTATAATTTATTTCACAAGACGTCCACGATATCCTCCGTGGTAATTTATTCATCAAAGACGTTAGGCACGATCTAAACGGTTTTAATAAAGATATACAAAATAATAACCGAGTTGTTTTTTTCCCAGTTTGTGTCTAATTTCCTTTTTCCTAACGTTAAATCTGTAACAATTAGTAAAACTAAGGTCCTCTCTTAACTATATAATTTCAATATTAACATTATTGGCTGAGGAAGTTAATTAAAATACAGTCAAAGAATGAAAACAATACTGTTATCCGAGGACAATATTCAAGTTAGGTGAAATACAATTTGTTCAGGTAATGTTTAAGGATCAAGCCTTCCCTACAGGATACGTACATTATATAGTACAAATCATAAATATGTTTTATGCTCTTCTAGTTGTTTTTATTTTCGAGGACAATTACATCGAAATATACAGTAATAAGTCATTTACCATCCGAACAATTTTTATTAGATCTATCACGTTATAATATTGCTATGAAAGCAATAAAATTAAAGTATTTGAAAACATTACTATGATAGAAACGCTTGTGTATTTACCAAAACTGTACACCAATCATAATTAATGAGAGGAGGAAGTAGTGGAGAACTACCGGTTTAACAGCACTTGGGGCGTTTTTTCCCATAAGAATAACATGGGGATCATTTTTTGGCCACCAAAACCAAAAATCCTGATCTTTGCCTAAATATCCCTATATAATTGTCAAACCTTATTTCTTACTTATTCCCTATAAATATATTCGATATTAAGCTAAAAAAGCTATTTCTTACATTTATTTACCCTTACAAGTGTACATTTAGAGTAGATACAATAGGACAATATGACACCACTTTAGGCACGTTTTCCCCATAAGAATAACATGGTGAGCTTTTTTTGACCACTTTTTTAAAAATCCAGCTCTCGGCCTATACAAGCCTATATAAATGTTCAATACCATTGTACAACACTATTAAAATTTCAAATCCATATCCATTCACATGTATATTCTCAAAATCATCAACTTGACAGTGCGAGGTTTGTACGCGAACTCGGGCGCGCTCCCGGCTTATGACGTGCTCCCTTGGACATCCTTAGTGGAAATCCATGAGTTCTGGCTACTTGGGAACCCAAGCCATTTGACATATAATAAATCACCTTTTTTCCTAATTATCTTCTCTACCAAATACATGTCCTTATACTTGGTCTTTAACAACTCCTCTGTATAGAAGCCTCCCCTGATTATATTGCCATTTTCATCTTTCAAGATATAAGTCACAGGCTTTGTATTCTTAACTTCTGCTATTGTAAATAGTTCCCCTGTCCAATTTGGAGTATAACCTTTACTAAAAACATGTTTATACTTGGAAATCCTTACGCTATCACCTACCTTATATCTTGGCTTTTTAACTTGCTCTACTTTAGAAGTCCTTTCATGCAACCTCTCATGTACATATTTACTATTCTTAACATTTACTTGGTTAGGCTTCATTCCTATAGATCTATGCACTTTATTATTATATTTTCGAATTAACTTTGGAAGTAAATCCAACCATTTATAACTCCCCTGAGCACTAAATTCCCTATATAACCAATTCTTTAAAGTTCTCTGAAACCTCTCTACAATTGCAGCCTTAGTTGTAGAAAATGTGTGATAGTGATTAATATTTAATTTTTTCATTAGTTTGCTAAAATATTGATTAAAAAATTCTTTTCCATTGTCAGATTGAATGTTTTTAACCCCCTTTGGTAGAATGTTTTTAATGGCTTCTGTAACCACTAACCCTGTCTTATTCTTTAGTGGAGCAGCATAAGCTTTTTTAGAAAATGTATCTATTAAAGTTAAAATATATTTATTGCCAAAATTTTCTCTAGCATAGTTTTGCATATCAATTAAATCTATTTGTACGGTTTCGTTTATACCTAATACTTTGAAAGACCTTCTAATGAAATTCTTTCTTGCAGGCTTATGAAGTTCGTATGCAATTTCATTCATTTTTTATAACATCATCCTTTCCTGTAACTCTAAATACATCACCATTAGCCCCAATCAATAGATTATCTTCCATTCTTTTAAATACATAGTTTTCTGGTATATATGGTCTATTATCTATATACTTAAATCCACTCAAAGATGTGGGGTCAGCAACTAATAAATCAGGATTATATTCCATCAAATTAAATTTTTTTTCTCCATATACAAATTTTGATCCATCATAATGCATAGATTGTGACATTAGACAAATATCATCCAAATGTTCCCCCTCTGGTAGATTTCTTATGAATTGTTTTTTGGCATCCCAACATTTTTCTTTTTTATCAAAAGTTATAGTCTGTTCTTTTATAACACAGTCAGTGTCATCAATGGCAGGTTTAACACGTACTAACCTTTTATTATAAAAACTCCAATAGCCTGCTTCCATTTTTGGAACTTGTGAAACATTCACAGCATCTTTACTATCTGTACCTTCCATCAAATTACTAATTTTCTGTTTCTTCGCATTCCAAACACCATTCTCTGATTCTAAAAATTCATAATTATTATTGTCTTGTACAAATTTACCATCTTCTTTTCGTATTAAAGTCTGTTGTAAAGTGGGCACATCATCTAAACTTTCACCCTTTTCCACATTAGTAATTTTCCGTTTCTTAGCATTCCAAATACCATTCTCTGATTCTAAAAATTCATAATTATTATTGTCTTGTACAAATGTACCACCAGCTGTTCGTATTAAAGTCTGTTGTAAAGTGGGCACATCATCTAAACTTTCACCCTTTTCCACATTAGTAATTTTCTGTTTTTTAGCATTCCAATTTTTATTCTTGGATTCTAAAAACTCATATTTAGTTTTACCTTGTAAAAAGACATCACCTTTTCTAGTTAATGTCTGTCCCAAAGTTGATACATCATCTACAAACTCCCCATCTTTAACATTACCAAGTTTACGGTTTAAACCATTCCAACTATCGTCTTGTAAATTTAAAGTAGGTTCACTACTAGCCCTGGGTTCTGCAGGCTTATTATATGGATTATATAAACGATAAAATTTATCTATAAACATATTTTTATTTAATAAATAATTCCACTTTCTCTCAATTCCTCAATAATGGAATCTATTTCATTATCCACTCCTGAGTTACCGGCTTGGCGACTTAGCCAAAGAAGTCTTAACCTATCTACAAGCTCATTAGGATCATCCCAATAAATATAGTCTATTTTCTTACCAGTCACTTGTCTCAAACCTTCACCAACAGATTTAAAAAGAGGTTTAATTATATTAAGATATTTAGTATGTCTATTACTTGAAATTGGTGCACCATCTTTGTAACTCTTTAAATGTCCATTTGTAGCTTCCAAAATTTCTTTATAATTTTGCAAATCAGCCGGAGTATAATCCTCAGGTTCTTTTAAAGTTAACAATTGCCACAAACCTTTTGTCCCCTTGTAGGTTTTATTTGCAATTGTAACATCATCATTGGCAATATCAACTTCCTTATTTCCAATAAAAAATTTATTTGCTTCTCGTCTAATACCATATGTAGTGTCTGTCATACTACTTTTACTGAGGTAATTTCCTAAATAGTCTGATGCTAAAAGACCAAAATCTAATTTCTGTGGAGTAGATTGTTGTAATGGTTGTAATCTTGGTATTATTGGTATTCTAGATGGAGTCATTGGGAGAATCTCCATTCGAGGCCTCTCTGTTTTGGCGATTTTTTTTAATTCTTGTAATGGCTCTATTAAAGGTTGGAATGTTTGGAACCTCTCTTCAGCCTCTAGAAACTTGCCACGTTTTAAAGCTCTATATTTCTCTCGTATTTGATTTGCAGAGTCAACCAATTCTTGTTGAATGTTTTTCATCTTTTATTTACATTTTATTTATCTCATTTGACAAAGGATTGTACTCAAACACTTTATCATGTATTATCAAACAATATGCAGATGTATTTGCTGGCACATTTTCTGCAGTTTCAATCTCTAATTTAATATCAACAATTCCTTCCTTCACTGTTTCGTTCTGTCTAGAACAGTCTATTACAATTAGTGGATATTTCTTCATAAACTCAGCCCTACTAATCATAGGATCTGGGATAGTATTATAGTAAGTCTCTCTAAACCTCATAAACATCTCATAAGCTTTAGAGACATCTCCATTTTCAAAGTCGAGATTTAAATCACTATAAGGATAAAATTCAGAGTTTAGAAATACTTTGAGATTTTTTAACTTACAGTGATCAAATTCATCAGTTCTTTTTCGTGCACTATTATCCCTAGCTGTTTGGAAACCAAATATAATATACCTAGGCTTCTCCAAACTTGAAGATGTCTTTACTGACCATGTATGTCTTGTAGTATTGGGATATGATGGAAGTTCATGCAACTCTAAGCTTCTAAATGCAATTTGCAAATTTTTATTTTGCAGTAACATCTTTTGTAATTGTAACTTCTCCCCATCTGATGGTATTACATGTGGCATCACCCATTGAATTGAGTTAAGTGTAATTTTAGGAATCATATCAGCAGTACCACTGGCTGGAGCACTAGTGGTTGTTAATATACAATTCAAATCATTTTTGGATCTTTTTAACACCAATTCTTGTTTGACATTTACTAATACCTTATTAAAATCCTCAAATACACCCATTAACAGTTCTAATGGCAAACAAGTACTAAACTTGCCACTTTTATGGAACTCTTTTAAATTCGTGTCAGAATCAAATGCCACATTTGACAATTTAGTAGTTTTATTGTAAGAGCTCAATATTTTCATAAGACTAGAAATTCCTGGGTTTCTTACAATGTCTATTTCTTTACCTGCGACTTCATATCTAATTTCATCAAATAAGAATGCAAATGCATTATTTATAAAATGACCTTTATCATGATTTTCAATTTCTCCCTTAATATACAGATAACTCCTACACGGGAGAGTTAGCAAATCTTGATTATTAATACATATTCGAATTTCATCGGAATTATTTATTGCTAAAGTGTTGTGGGGAACATAGGAGTGATTTGTAATTTTAACCACACTATCGTCGAATTGGGATTTCCCTGTAACGTCTAGAAAATCTTCCATTTTTATTAATAGAAAATTTTAACTTTAGTCCTATTGATCGTAGGAACCTAGCATTTTGTACACTTATAGATAAATTCTTATAAATTCTCATATCTTTTTTATATGACAAGTAATTGTAGTTTCTTCTCCATTAAAGTCAATTGCCTTGTCATGCTGATCGGCAAATGTAATACTGACAACATCTAAACTTCTCTTATTTACAGGAAAATATATAATATTTCTTGGAACTTCAATAATTTTGTAGCCAGGAGGAGCTTCTGGATAAAAGCTATGTATGGTGTGTGATTTGTTTCCGTTTAAATAGGACCCGTTTGCAATATTACATTTTACTCTAATCACATTTACATTATTAATGTTTATTTTATTTGTAGATTCAAACTGAACACCAGGAGTAGAAACACCTTTAAATCCCAATAAAACAGACCCTAAACATGGTTTTGTAAAATCAAACACGTGGCTAGAAAGTAATGTTGCTTTCATAGTTTTATTATTAGCTGTAAGGAAAAAGTCTGGGATTTGCTTTTGAATTTCCTTTGCAAGCTCAACCACCTCATATGTTCCTTCAGAAATTTCTATTGTAACTGGAGCTTTGTGGTCATAATAGAAAACATCATCACCTTCTTCAATGGTTAATTTGTTGCCTTTAAGTTGATTTAATTTTGGAATAAGCCCTTTAAATAAAAGTTTGACTTTAGTATTAATTAATGCTTCTCCATTCTTATGTATTATAACTTTAAGTTTACCATCTAATAACTGGTTTAAATCATCAACTAAGATCTCTCCCTTTGGTAATGTTTTTTTCTCTACTTTGTAATATGTTAAAGTATTAAGTGGTTTTTTTACATTAAATATAGAATTATAACTTTGAAAATCTACTAATCCAATTACATAATCATCATTTAATTCTATGGGAGGAAAGAACACTGACTTTAGCTCTGGCTCTGTACCCGAAAATGTTATAGTAAATGAATCCATTTTTATAAACAAAAATTTTTTATGAATGATAAACATAAAATTCCACAAATAGAACTATTTAAATCTTGTATTTGATCGGTTGTATAGAATATTTTATGTCCCTCAAAATATTTAATTACTTCTTTTGGAGGTTGGATTCCAAATGGGTCAAAATAAATTACAATATCTTTATTTTTACGATATGCTGTCCAATGTGTGCCAGATGAACTGTCTAAATTAACTATTCCGCACTCTTTTACTTTTGGTGTTAGATTTTTTAGCTCGTTTTTTAGGTACACCCCCCGGAAGTGAGGCACGTCTTTTGCGGCCTCTAACAGCTGGTAGTTGTCCATCTTTTTTATTAAATTTTAATCCCATTCCCATTTTTGCTTTTGCCTTCATCAAATTTGTCACCGCATAAGCTGCAGCTCTTTCAGCAAGATTTGCGTCATTTGCCGTTACTCTAGTCCAAGCTAAGTCTGCTAATCTCATGTCTGCTTTGTTCCGAGCAGTGGTATCGGGATTATTCATGTAGAATATGTCATGCTCTTTACAATAAGAGTCTAACTTATTTTTTGGAGGTACATTTTTGGCTAGATTTTGACGTATATTCGTTCCAGGTCCACAGTACCGATATGATGGTATGTGAAGTGGAAATGGAAGATTATTTATAAGAGTATTCAATAGCCCTCGACCCCTGTAAGGCTTTAAGAATAAACCTTTGCCTTTTTTACATGTTTTCTTATTATCATTTTTCACCATTTTTATTATATAAAAAATGTCTTTTATTCAACAAAAACCTAAATTTAAAATAGTACATACTAAGGAAAATATACCAAAGAAGTTGGGTCTATTTCCTACCAATATTCGATGTGTTATTTGTGGTCCAAGTGGAAGTGGGAAGACGGTTGTAATTTACAATTTAATTGTAAGAAAGGAAGGATTAAAATTTACAAACTTATATTTAATATCTAAATCTTTAGAACAAGAAAAATATAAAAAAATAATTGAAATATTTAGTTTGTGTGACGAAGTGAAATTACACACGTGTACTGACTGTGAAATCACACCAAATGATGTAAAATCACAGTCAGTTGTTGTATTTGATGACATAAATAGTCAAAATATTACACAATTTTTTTCAATGGGTCGACATAAAAATATTAACTGTTTTTACTTGTGTCAATCTTACAGCAAAGTACACAAACATTTACGTGATAATGTAAATTTCCTAATATTATTTAAACAAGATGATTTAAATTTAAAACATGTATATAACAATCATGTTGGTAATGACTTTTCATTTAACCAATTTAGAAATCTCTGTCATCAATGTTGGGATAAAACTAAATATGGCTTTTTTGTAATAGACAAAGAAAGGTCAAAGAATAATGGCAAATATAGATTTATGTTTGATCAATTTTATAGTGACCAAGCGCAAGCGTATTGATGCCATCTTCCAGAATAAACCTCT
This sequence comes from Macrosteles quadrilineatus, assembly GCF_028750875.1. NCBI lineage: Eukaryota > Metazoa > Arthropoda > Insecta > Hemiptera > Cicadellidae > Macrosteles > Macrosteles quadrilineatus. Next base: position 98,210,294 of record NW_026542597.1, on the reverse strand, counting down.
TGTCATCGTCAAACGATAGTACTTTCTTATTCATAGTTAAGGTTTGAAGATGATGATTTGTAGATTTAATTCTTGTCACATTCTCATAATAATCTTGCCCAGTTGCAAGACAGTTTAAATAATGTTGATGTCTGAGGAGATGTTTAACTGTAGCACCATCAGCTCCTTTAGCTTTTTTGACCTCTAAAGCTTGCTTGTCTTCTTCATATAACCATTTTAGAGGAATATAAGAATATAACTTTGGTCTTAAACCACAATATTCATACATAATATGACCATCTAATTCGTCTTTAAACTTGCCAGTGACTTTTTTATTTTTATCAGAGTATAAGAAATGGTCTTTACTATATCCAGAGGTATCAAAATAGTGCAAGTCACTTTCTATTTCCTTGTAAAAGTCCTCTGTAACTATAGAATACATTAAAGAATCTGTATCAGTCATAAGAAATCTTTTGTTCTTAAATTTTGACATATAATTATAGTGGAAATCATACATTATTACTTTACTAATATCCAAAATGGTCATTCCCAAATATATCGGCTTATTAAACTTTACAACTAATTTATTTAAATGTATAGCATGTAAATTGTTATCGAACTTTTTGCTACAGTCAAACCTTGGATTAGTGACATATTTAGTTAATAGTGACTCATCCTTGAGATATATATCACGAAACTTGCGTTGGTTCATAATTGTTCGACCAAAGAGACTATTATTTAACAATTTGTAAAAGTCTTTTTCAAAATCATTTTTAGCACATTTGCGTTTTTCAATATTAAAATTAATATAGGGTGCAAGCCATTTAGACTGTCTAAATTTTAAAATTCTATAGTATTTTGTAACAATCAAACCCAATTCTTCATATTTTTGTAATGCTTTATAATGTAAAATATATTTAGTTTTGTCATTTAAATTAGGTATTAATTTGCCATTCATTTTCTCAGGTGCTAATGGATAGTCATTATGTAAATCATGTAAGCTTTTATCGTATTTTAAATCAACTTCTAAGATATATCCAAACTCATCATTTTGATTGTTTTTGTAGTCTATCTCATTCGTCCAACGAAATCCATCCACAGGTAGTGTCTCACACATAGCTGTGGAGTATAGCGAGTTACAATCTAAATATACTAAATACACACTCTCTTGTTTGGGGTCATAATGTTCACCCATATATCTATTATTGGCTTTAGCGTAACGTGTGGAAATCATACTGACTCCTCCTCTGATTGCACTTTCTATGAACAAATGCATGTCAATATCTTGAAATAATTGTAATTTTATACCAGTCATTCTAAGACAAGCTTCCCATGTTAGTCCTGGAAGTGAATACATATGTACGGGGTCAAGTTTGTAATCCTTTAAACACAGGTCTCTAAATGTCTCAAACACATCAGCCAGTAGCAATACATCTGTTTTAAGATATAAATCATGATATTCTTGTAAATTATGTATATTAAAATGGGTCCAGACATTTTTAGCATGTTCATATTCGTTGGAAGAGATATGTTCTTTAGTTAGAGTACTATAGAAGGCTTCAATTGGGGGTAGAGACTCTGCAAACTTATCTGGTCCTGTCATATATTCATAGGGAAATACGCCTTTGCGTTGTAGTAGTGGATTGTCTATGAATCTAAATGTATTTAAATTGGAAGCTAATTTGTATAATGGAAGGGACAGAAAGTTATAGGAATCTAAAAATACTAAATCATCAACAGAGAATGAAATGTACTTTTCCATATCTTTGGCTATGCAATTTAATTTACGATTAAACTTTCCCAAGTGTTGCATAATTAAATGTCCATCGTAATTTTTTAAGTTATGAAAGAATACTGGTATTTTCTTTGTTACTTTATAGTTTAAATTGCAATCATTGTGGGCAGCTCCACGGTATTGGCCATTTGAATGACAATGTTCCCGTACCCTATCAAAATATAGAGGCTTTTCACAAATATGACAATGTGTTGAGTTTTGGAAAGATGCCTCTTGCTCAGGAGTCATTACAAGGGGAATATATATCGCCATTTGACTTTTAATAAAATCATAAGTCTCAAATAATCTTTCAAAAAACACATCCATAACATTTGCACCACTATATAACTCTTCAGAAATAATCTTAGAATCTTTTACTACGACAAATGCAAATCCCGATGGAATATGTATATTGGAGTTTATAAAGCACTCAAAATCAGCATAAATCACAAATGGGGCTTTAAGTTGATATTTATAATTTTTAAATTGTAATGTATCTTGTTTAGACATTTCCACTCTTTGTGCATCAAAGTTCTTACAATATGTTATATGACATTCTAATTTATCTTTGGTGTAAAAATGTTGTAAACAAAACTTGCAAAAATACTTCTTGTGGTCATCTTTTGTAGAGTGGAACATTAACTTATCAAAATCACGAATTAAACAGTAATGTAATTTACGACCTTCTTGTAATAATAATAAATCTATATGAATATTACTATTTAGTTTAGTTGTTCTTAATGGATATATAAATTTATCATATTCAACCCCAAATACATTAACACTTATGTTATTTTGTATTTCAAATTTATCTATATCAGATATTTTCACAGGATACTTTATGTTTGTCATATTCAACTGACTTTCATAGGGTACATAATTAGAGACTCTATTAGCACTTTCATTAGAGTTCCTTGGATATAAAGCTGCTAAAATTGACCAAAGGAAGCATTTATTATCAGAATTTTTTATATTTAAAACTGCATGTTTTGATTGAATACTTTTTGGTGTGGGGATATATGACTTTGGAGTTAAAGGCTTATACTTATAAACATGCAACTGCCAATATTTAGTATGGTCATATATCCATCCACTGCCTTGGGCTTGATATTTATGAATCGACGCATCAATCTTTAAAAGTGCATTTTCAATTTGAGGTTTTAAATCTCTCTTCTCAATAGTTAAGGTAGTAAGGCTTCTAAAATCTGCAATACATTCTTTTTCATTAACTAATTTTCCATTTTGATCCATTGAATATTTTATAAATTTGATTCTCCTAACTAAAGTCCATTTTATCGGCAGAGGATAAGACTTCAGAGTACTTTCAAGGTCAGTTCTAATCGATTCACCGACAAATTTAATCATTGTATATGGACATTTTATGCAAGAATTGGCGTGTCTTTTAAAATGTCCAACAACATTCGTTTTACAGAAATTACAAGTCTTGTGACTTTGTAATATATGTGATTTTAAAGCCACATTATTATCACAGATTAAATTGCAAACTTTGCACAGTTTCACCTTCATTTTATGAATTACCTTGTAGTGGCGAATCAGGTTACTTTTGGTGGAGAGCGACACGGAGCAGTGTTGACAGGTGGGCCTCATGGTCCAGAATGAAATATCACCCGAATGTCACTTCTATTTATAGATTTTTCGAAAATTTCAAAATTTTTGAAATTTTCAAAATTTTTAACTAGAAATTAAAGATTTTTAACAATTTAACTAGAAATTACTTCAACAGGAGGTCACCCACCCAGGACTTAATCAAGAGCTACCACTAGAGACGAGAAGACCAACCATGGGTCAGGAGCGAGAGCCCGGAGCATGCCCGCGCCGTGAGCCGGGAGCGCGCCCGAGTTCGCGTACAAACCTCGCACTGTCAAGTTGATGATTTTGAGAATATACATGTGAATGGATATGGATTTGAAATTTTAATAGTGTTGTACAATGGTATTGAACATTTATATAGGCTTGTATAGGCCGAGAGCTGGATTTTTAAAAAAGTGGTCAAAAAAAGCTCACCATGTTATTCTTATGGGGAAAACGTGCCTAAAGTGGTGTCATATTGTCCTATTGTATCTACTCTAAATGTACACTTGTAAGGGTAAATAAATGTAAGAAATAGCTTTTTTAGCTTAATATCGAATATATTTATAGGGAATAAGTAAGAAATAAGGTTTGACAATTATATAGGGATATTTAGGCAAAGATCAGGATTTTTGGTTTTGGTGGCCAAAAAATGATCCCCATGTTATTCTTATGGGAAAAAACGCCCCAAGTGCTGTTAAACCGGTAGTTCTCCACTACTGGAGGATACAGAATCAATTGTTTTCAGGAACATTAACTATCAGGAATCATCATGTGTATCCCACACCAATATCCCAAAAATACTTAAAATAATGTCAATGATTTTACTTCATTTCATTTAGATTTAATAAATCCAAATATCTATCGTTGCCAAAATTAAAGGTTATACACCTGATGGCATTTTTGATCTAACCAATCTTACGTTCAATAGTTCCGCATTTATACACATTTTGATAACATATAATTATACAATCAAGATTAACAAATTCGTCAAACAAGATAGTTTCCCAGTTAATCAACCCCGCGGTGTAATCCAACTGCCAATCATCTGATTGGTCGAATCCACTAATTCGATAACCTCATCTAAATACAAGTGTCTAATATAGATCCGACCACACCCGCCAGTTTGACCAAGTTTAATTGAGTTGCTGTCTGTGTTACACAGGCCCGCGCTCCACCATTGGATCCGCCGGGTTTTAATATTAAATGGCCAAAATTAATGTCCCATTCCCGACACTGGCGGCAATAATTTATTACACTGGCGTTATTCATTGGAAATGGGAAATCTTTTTCCTGCAGTTCCCTCTTTTTGTCTAGGGTAATTCGTTACATTTCTCAAGATTAAAAGTAGTAATCTGTTGTGTTGTACGTAAGATTTAACAAGGGCTTTGAATAATTGGTATCGTGTTGGATTCTGCGTTATTTTAACATTATGAGAGAGTTTTTATGACTATAGCTTGATTACAAACCTACTGCGACGCAAAACTATAAGCAAAAACTACAGTTTAAAAGAAAATGTCTTACCAAAGGAAATGTGTTTAGGCCTATACTTATTAAGTTGTTCTCAAATTACATTTTATCGTTGATGTTGAGTAATTAAGTTGAATTCTTTAATAAAATAAAATTCTAGATATTCTCCATTGCTGTTCATCCACGACAGCACGTAAAGAATTATTAGGTGCCATCTCAGTTGAAAGGTAACTCGTAAACCAATAAACCATTATATATACTTCAAGCAGGATATTTAATATAAGTGTTCGCAATAAACCAGGAAACACAAACTAACACGTCATCACAACAAGTCAGTTATGTTTGAGTTTTTTAGTAAAATCTACCTAGAATAATAAAACGCAACAGATACAGTACAATACAAAACATATTCATCGACGTGCGATAGAAACATTGCAAGCTGTGGGACATGCGAAACTTTGCACTCCATCTTCATCAGACAACTGTTGCTGGACAACTCACCAAAGTACAGGAGAAATACATTCCGAATTTTAATGTATACGGCACCAGCAACCAAACCCATTCTTAAACCATCATTTTACTTTTTTTTTATTATAATAAAATGTATGAAGGACAGAGTTTTACCACCTGGCTAAACGTTCATTTTTACCATAAAAAAGTGTATACACAATAAGGTAAAAGACAAATGCAATGTAAAATGTTAGTTGAACATGGATACAACACGCCAAAACTTCAGACAAATTTGTAACTGAATTATCCGGATTTAGACAAACTTCACATTGAACAATATATGATGCGATAAAGTTCATCCTTATTTTTACAAACGTTTATTTTAATTTCTTATCCACTAAATTTAAATAAATACCTTCCTTCAGTTGAAGGTAGTATAAAACGCAAATGTAGGATGGTAAATTGTGATAATACAAGAAGTCCTTTATCTTTGTTGGCTGCGGTAACTGGCAAAGTTTCAGAGGTGTGTAGGAAATGTTCAGCAGTTCAGGCCAACAAGGCATTGTCATTACAATGTTAGAAAATGTCAACCTATCCTAACACACAAATACAGTTAAAGCAAAGCTTTTTAACATGTCATTTAGTTAAAAATTCTGACATACCATCACACACACTAGCAATGTTTTAGTGAGTACTTGTTCATTTATATTGCCAAGTAAACTTATACTGATTGACAATTATTTTAAAATTGTACAACTCATTTTAACTAGTTAATTTTTTTTTTTTTTTAACACTTAATATTTCATCAGGTACCATATTTTAAAATTTTGGTACAGCATGTTAGGTACAAATAGGTTCCTATAGCTTTAATACGTAAACTTAAGCAAATACTATATCATTTAATGATTAATTAGTAAAATAACATTTGATCTAAGTTGTCTGAGTTTCAAAGGCTTGAAATGATAATATGTTAAATAAATTTGTTTATTCCTAGAAATTCGTTTTAATGTCAAAACGCCATGAGCAAATTAAATCGTGAATTATGAAAAAATATGTTAACTTGTAAAGGTAGAACATTCAAAGATGTGAGATTACGGAGTGCCTTTGAGAACTAAGTTTAAAGCGCTGCAGGCTGAGTAGCGTTGATGAACAGAGAGATGCACATGTCGGTAAACAACTGTCAGGACCAAACATCTGTTACCTCGGGTGCACTATCAACTATACATAGAGCTTCTCCCCAGGGTTTATATACACAATAATATTATGTAAGGGACACCAAATGCCACCGATTTACACACAAAAAAAAGAAGTCGAAACTAGATGATTTTTTAGAAAAAAAGCTTATTGCACTTTCACAACTTACCATCGTACAACAGAGTTTAGAATGATATTCTTAAGTTTGATGAAAATTTGCAAGATGATATTCGCAAGTAAATTTTAGTTGTTTGGTTCACTCTTTCCTTGTGCGAAGTAGTTTGGTGGACATTCTGCAGAGCAAGGGAATTCGGGACGTAGTTAGGGAGTGAAAAGGTTGCATCGAGGTTCTTTTTTTTATGATTATTATTATTATTCTGGTGTACTGGTTTAAACTGATTTGATAAATGCCAATGTATACGCATGGACATGGAATGGATAGGCTGTTAAAAAAGAACCACACTATTACCAACATAATTCTTTTTTCAAAGAAAGGTCCACAAAATATTACCTATTGAAGAGCCCAAACATATTCATCGTCGTCGAAAAAGAAAAGTGATTTATGAAGACAAGCGAAGAAAGTTGCTTCGGGCGACTTTCCCATGAATACGTTGAGTGTTTGTTTTGACTAACTTTCCGAATGTGCTGCTTTTCAACAATTCACAATATCTTACACTTTTGACTGCCTACAGTTATAACCAGAGTTAAATATTTACATAGATGTAAAAAAAGTGTGTGTATTTCTCTGTTTGAATGGTGATTGTCTCAATAAAAATATTGTGATGATATAATAACCACCCTAATGAATACACCTCTGAGTTTTTCCAATAGTTTAAAATTTCTTGCACCTCTGAACCCCCGCCAGTAACCAAGGTTACGTTTGGGACTTAGCCAACTAAGATTACGGACGATTTCTTGCCCAACCCATCCTTGTAAGTAAATTAAATATTCCGACACTTTTTTAGTCTTAGTTACATAAGAGTAGTCAACAGGAAAAGTGTATAAAATCGCTTTCTCATCAAGCCATCTAGTGCAAATCACATCTACATTTAGAAATGAAATAAAAATGATTTTGTATCGAAGCAAATCCATCTGTCATTTCCTGTTAAGAAATATAGTCAAGAATTTTGTGTCGAGTAACTTATTATTCCCTCATGATTTAAGTTCATAATTCAGTAATCAATTAAACTTGTTAACTAACATTTTCTAGGCTAAAGATAAAAAAAAAATAGCTGATTGCATATTGAGATAAGTCAGAAATGTTTAAGTTCAAAAATGGACTAATTTGTCCCCTTAACCATTGTGTTTTTGATAAATGGTCATGGCTACGATAATACATAGGCTTAATCAGTTGCAAAGCTACATGGCATCACACTCCATTCCATACACCTTTAATTTAGTTAAAGATAACTTACTCCCATTTTTGTCCTCATCATTGGCAATATAATAATGATACTCAACAATTGGCAGACAATATTTTAATAACGTGGACAAAGGCTAAAAGATCTACAAGACAGACATGGGTTCATTAAAACTTGAAACAAAGTAGAACAAAATAAAATTTCCGATCAAAATTAAAGGAGAGCGGCTGTTTTCAACAGGGACAATATCCCCGGGCTCTGACACTTATTGAACCTGTCGAACACAACAACTGTCTCTTTAAATGGAAATTCACCCGCCGCTGTATAGGACTACTATAAAAATAGGCGAATAAATTAAAGTTGCACTACTAAGGTAGGTTAATTTGATGGGCTGTATAAATTAAACAGATGATACATCAACTATAACAAATCTCTAATGATTTTACAGCTACATTATAAAGTAAATCGCCATTTAGGTACCTATATTATTGTCTGGTATATCCAGTAAATATATGTCAGTTTTTTTTTTCAACCAAATTTCATTTTAAGATGTGAATACAATATAAAAATTAAAAAACTTGGAAGTCTGTTTTTTTTATTTACAGAAAACTCAATAACCATAACCCTAATATTCTTGATAGTAAAAATATTTACGTTCTTATGTATGATACTCAAAGGCATAAGATTGACAAATGTTCCTAAGATGTTAAATCTCTATATTGCTAGCAAGAATGGCAAGCTCCCCTTCAGGAATGTACATTCCGCCTCAAGACCGACCAATATACACGCTCCTACACGCTTGATAGGAGAGGAATTTTCACACGTTAAATCGGGTGTAAACATTCTAAACTAATGTCAAAGGCCTAAGCTTTTAAATTAAGATTGGCTTAACAATTTTTTTTTTCATTGACATCTTGTTTATAAAGTAAACTTTGCTTCAAAATTAGCCACTCACTTTCAGAAAGTGTACAGTAATAATTTATCTGCGGTGCCAAAACAATTGCCATGTTCATGAAATAAATTCATTTTTTCCGATAATTTATCTAATTTTATAATTAAAATAATTTTTAGAAACGTCTATGAAAATAGGATTACAGTTTCGTGAGTACATTGAGTAGAATCGAGCATTTTTCCCATTTTATTTTGATTTCAGTCTAAGAAATATTACAATCATTTGTTTGGACGATAAACGTTGAATTATTTATATGACTTATAATTCGGTAATCATAATGTAGGCTCACAGAGGATTTGTATCAGATAATAACAATATCTAGAGTATTGCATCTTTTTTTGTTTCATTATGTTCAGCAAACAGTGAGCTCGGTAAATAAAGACATGTTACTAAAAATACTAACCAGATTAGTTTGATGAATTCCAAATAGCTAAAACATGCATGTCATTACACGAAAATGCCATCGAATAAGTCACTTGACATTAAGTTAATGTATACTAAAACGCACTCACGAAAGAGACACTAAATTGAACACACTCACTACTTGTAGTAACATGAAAATACATCGTAACCTTCAACGACACGTACAACACAACAATGAACCAATGAGAAACTAGCAATTCATGCGTGTAGAGACTGGTTAATCAGCTGTTCCAAGCAACGGTTTTTGGTTAGTATACTAGCCAGCATATGAATACGCTAAAACATACTGTATACATTTGGTTGTTGTAAATCAATCAATATGACGAGAAAATAGGTTGAATATTCTAGAAAACTTAACTTTTCGTTACTAAGTTGTGGTTAGCGAATCTACAGATTTAAGTTGTATTATTTTATTTAATATTCACTAAAATTTACATGTTTCACTCAGTTACGAATTTTGTGGATACTAACATTGTACAAGTATTGTAGAACTGTACTAGTTTCATCCTTGAAAGTGATTTTAATTAATTATGTTAGGTTAATGTACCTTGTACAGTGTATTCAATATTATATAAAATAAAAACTATAACAGAAACAAAGACCACGGAAGGTGCGGTATATTTTTATGTTATACGTTTGCTATTTTGTATTGAACGAAATGTTTTCAATACATTATGCTAACTAGCGTAGGTGGTCTTGTAATAAACAAGAGATTTATAATAATTCCCGATTAAGAGAGTCAGTCTGGAAGTAGTAAAAGGCTTTGGTCTGGAGCATGAATACATATTACACGCCAGTTATGACTAACCAATATTTGTTTTGAAAAAGAGTTATAAGCAATATACGTCTTTCAATTAGAAGCTATAAAACAATTAATTGTATTCTAAATTGCAATTATCATATTTCTTTTTTGTCTAGTATGAAGTATATGAAACTAATTAAAGTTGTACATTAATTTATTTAGAACATAGTAGATTATTATTATAAACTGTAAACGAGAAATATTGTAAAAATACCTACATTTATGTGTCTTTTATAGTTTACTACTCAACATCCTATACTTGGAATTGCGTCGATTAAAAAAAAATAAATAGGAAAGATGTGAGCATAATCTTCGTGCACACTTTATTTAATGCTTTTAATACCAGTGGTTTAGTAGAATAGTCGGTAATTTTCAAGCAATAATAAGACAGCCAATTGTTTTAGAAGTTTAGGAAAACTTCCAACTTGCATATTGTTGGACCGGGACGCAGGCATTTAAGCATTCATGTTTGATGAACGGCCAGCGCAGCAAGAATGTAATTAGAGTCTAAAGTATCTGCCGAGTAATGAAACGATAAAACTCCTGCTTGGCATCATACCTTCTTGTATACAACATTCACCTTACATAGGGTGAATAAAAAGTCAAGACCCCCCCCCCTAATATTTAGTAAATATACAGAGATATCCTTTTGGTGGTCGTGCAATCTAGCAGGAAGTTTCATTTTATGATTTTGACATTTTGGAATGTCCCCCCAAAAGGGGGGATTTTGGGGGCAACTCAAAGTTGAAAAAAAAACCTTCAAGTGACACCTTATTTTACAGTGTTTACAAAAACTAAAAGAATGGTGAAAATCGCCATATTTTAAGTCTATATTCGAATGGAATAAATAGGTGGTCACGTTACATTTGTTTATAAGAGGATCTTCCCCATTAAAACTGCCAGAGTTTGTGTCTATGCGTGTAAACTAGATGTTCTGAATTATTCCGTTTTAGTTGACAACTCGATTCCCGTACGTAGGACGGGCCACCAGCTCGTTTTACGTTATATCTAATTTTGTGTTAAAATGTTGGGAATTTCATTATTTTTCCCGCCGTCACGGGATCGAGACCTTTAATTTGAGCCCTCTCCCGTCGTTCTACGACTTCCCAGTCGCCCGCAATTTTGACGCAAAGAATCGGCTTAGGTAATTAATATATAGATTTTATGATCCTCTTCATAGTTTTGTTAAAGTGAACGGTAACCGAGTCACTAAAGGGAAAATGCATATTTTCAAACACTTTAACGCTGTTAAAGTCCCATGATAGCTAAATATAAAAAAGAAATAATACAGACAGAGCTCTAAAACTTGGAACAAAGTCACTGGTCATAAAAGACTATTTAAAAAATATTCACTTACAGGCTACCTCGTCAGGGGGACGACCCGCTAGGTGCCAAAATAAAATCTTTATGCTTAAAGCATGAATTGATATGCACATCAAATTAAAGGTCTTTGTTTGTAAAATACGATGGCGCAAACCCGACCTCAAACGGACAACTGAGTAAAAAATTACAGCATTGCGAATACAGTATTGATAAAATAACAACAATAATTGAGGTAGATCTGTAAACATTTAAAGAGATAACGAATGAATGAGGTGTCAGTTATCTTATCGGTTTTAAAGGTCCCTTATCGCCATTCATTCGCGATATTTTCCTAAGGTATTTAAATTTATCTCTACTATGGAATGTCATTGATTTTTATTTAGACTTTTTAAAATCGTAACTTCGGAACGAAACGTGCTATTGGAGTCGGGTTTTTGCGGTTTTGTTCAGCTAAATAAAAATCTTCAAACTAAAATTTCCATTTATATGGTAAAGTATTCTGAATATTTTTTAAATAAAGAATTTAAATAAATCATGTGGTTTTCATTCTCCTAAGTTTTACTGCAATATAATTATCCTTGTGTTATTAATTAAACCAATGTCAAACTTGAATTATTTTACTAATGTCTCTTTTTAAGAGTCATTAAACGTAGGCAACGGCTGTTTGTTAAATGTATTCCAAAATCCAACAAAAAAGGGTTTTGGGATATGGGCTCATAATGGAAAAATTGATTTATTAAAGCCCTCATAAAGTAAACCATTGGAAATGAATATTTCATTGGTTTTATGGAATTTCAAGCAAGCAATAGAATTACACTAGCGCACCTGTTGCTCGAATTTGAGCAATTGCAAAGTATTACAGGCGTTATTTCAAAAAGAATAACAGTAAACATTTTCTATGACTTAAAAGAGTCATCTCAAAGATAATGTAATTAATCACTCCACTCCATTTATCGAAACTGATAACGAACTCATTTACAGGAATTGGTGAAAGGGGGCGTCTACACAAAAATTACTTAATTTTGACACATCGTTTGTAAAAATCAGTCCATTATTAACGGAGGAGTAGTGTTTCGTAGAAATCGCCTTCACGTATTATATCATAGATAATAAGGATAAAATAAATAATTATTAATAATCCTTATTAATAAGGATATAATAAGGAGTAAGGATGCACTAGTTGCCTAAATAAATCATAAAAGGTGAGCCATTCTTTGGAATTGCCAGGAAATATAGGCAAACTAATTTTAGGTAACTATGATTGGCTTTGTACGGGCAAATGGTTAGTTTCAGATCTAGAACTAGGTGGTTGTACTTGTTCAATTTCGGGATGGACAATATTTGACATAACAGCCAACTTGATGTTACTACATAACAGCCTCCGTCATGTTACTAGAAGTGGGTTGGAAGAAACTAGCTTGAATTGTTGTAGTCTAACAATTAGTCCAGGCAACGAAAGGATATAGAGGGAAATGTTTGGAACACAATTTCTTACTTCGTAACTTTGTTTAGTATAGTTAGGAGGTTAACATACCAAAAGTCCCCGCCTCTAGCCCTTGTGCTGTGGGGGAGGGGGGGGCTTGAAGGTACCATTTTTTGGTTTTTTGCTAATATCTCGGAAACCATGCGTCCAAGTGAAATTATGCTAATAAACAAAGTGAAAGCTTATTAAATTTCCAGCAAGTTTGTAATTTACTATTTTTCGATATCTTGTATGGTTTTCGCGTTATTTGCCATCAAAAGTTTGTAAATTTGGAAAAATACATTTTTTCCAGATGTTTTTTGTTCTTTTTTACAAGTTGCCTCTTAAACTATGCACCCTAAAAATAAATGCTGGGCATATGGTTGTAGAAAATTAAATTACCTTCAATAATATATATGACTTTACTAGTATACCTCCTTCCGTTCAGATTTTAAAGCAAATTAAGCTTTAGTATAAAAAAATTTAATTTAATTAAAATTTAAGAAAATTAAAATCTAGTGTTGAGGAAGGAATTTGAAGTCTTGCAACAGCTGTTGACTACTTAATATTTCAATTTATCACCTTACACAGTCAACTAATTGGTTGGAATATTCACTATAGTAAATTACTATTATAATGGGAAAATATGGTGTTATAACCATGTTTATGCATATAAAAGTGTCTATATGACACTGGAAACCAATCATAACAATAAAATTGAAACCAAGACAGTTGACATATTTAAGTAGGAATTAACATAAAACATTACATTAGTGAGTAGCCTTAGCCTACTATTGAATCAATTCAGCCTTGCTATCTTAGTTTGGAAAGGACTACCATCCTCATAATTGTTTTTATCCTCTTATTCTCTAAGAAAGAAGGTAAGGGACATCTTTTTCTCGCACCATAAACTATCTTAACAAGGATTAGATGATATTTTGAATGCGATTCTACTGATGTGACAAAAAATCCTCAGCATTTGAGAAAAGCAAGGTTGCTTATGCGAAGTTGTATCTGAATTCCCCAGTGGCCCAAAATGCATCATCGGTCTTTCACGCCCCCTCTCCAACACCACCCAAATACAAAAGGTAGGGGAAATGTACATCTTGATTTGATATGGGCTTCAGCGAGAGAGGTATCGTGCACTTCAACCTCAATCTATACAGGTACAAGTCAATTTTTAAATCGACGGTCTCCATCAAGCCTAATATCTCTTGTCTTCCTCCGACTGATGGTGCTTTCAAACATCGTTTCCTATCATGTACATTCCAAAAGGTTCAGCTGTGGCTGGGAAATAACCTGCCTTCTCTTATGTAAGAGTGGAAAAGAATAATAAAAACTCTGTAGTAGCAGAGCACACACAGCATGAAACTACACCGAAGGATATTCTCAAAATTGTTTTCTGCCTATGCACATAAAACTGTACTCGTGCAAAATCAGGGAGCAAAAAAGCAAGCCTAAAATAAGTATGCCAAAAATGTCAAAATGTTGTCCCTGGGAAAGATGACTGAAAAACAGTATACCATTTCCAAAATAGGTCCGGTCCGATGGAGAAAAAAGGATAAAAATGATGAGGATGGTAGTCCTTATTAAACTAAGATAGCAAGGGATAGAATAGTAGGCTCCGATGTAATGTTTTATATTAATTCATTTAAATATGTTATTTATCTTTGTTTAAATTTAATGATTGTGATTGGTTTCCAGTGTCATACAGACACTTTTATAATATTTTCCCATTACAATAGTCTAGCTAGATCATCAAGTGTGAGGAAGCTGGTTAGGCAGCCCACAAGTATATATTTTCTATAGGGTATCTGTGCTATTTTTAGACGCCCATCACTCGCCTTAGCTACTTGATAGTGAATGTTCCAACCAATTAGTTGACTGTGTAAGGTGATAAATTGAAATATTAAGTAGTCAACAGCTGTTGCAAGACTTCAAATTCCTTGCTCAACACTAGATTTTAATTTTCTTAAATTTTAATTAAATTAAATTTTGTTTATACTGACGGTTAATTAGCTTTAAAATCTGAACCGATGGAGGTAAACTAGTAAAGTCATATATGTTATTGAAGGGAATTTAATTTCCTACAACCATATGCCCAGCATTTATTTTTAGGGTGCATAGTTTAAGAGGCAACTTGTAAAAAAAAAACAAAAAACATCTGGAAAAAATGTATTTTTCCAAATTTACAAACTTTTGATGGCAAATAACGCGAAAACCATACAAGATATCGAAAAATAGTAAATTACAAACTTGCTGGAAATTTAATAAGCTTTCACTTTGTTTATTAGCATAATTTCACTTGGACGCATGGTTTCCGAGATATTAGCAAAAAACCAAAAAATGGTACCTTCAAGCCCCTTCCTCCCCCACAGCACAAGGGCTAGAGGCGGGGACTTTTGGTATGTTAACCTCCTAACTATACTAAACAAAGTTACGAAGTCAGAAATTGTGTTCCAAACATTTCCCTCTATACCCTTTTTTTAGCATTCGTTGCCTGGACTAAATGGGACCAACTGTGGCTATACATACAAGGTAAAATAATGAACAAGGGCCAAAAGAACAAAAATTGAATAGGAGATGTAAATTCTTAATTTCAAGAACTACAAGTTATGAAAGATCACACCTGATGTAATCCCAATATACAATAAAAACCCCACTAAACTAAATACATTTATAGAGTTTAAAAAACGTCTACATATTTTATAGTGACTACTTGTTCATTTGTATCGTCAAATAAACATATGCTGGTTGGTAGAACCATTGACTTTATGGTAGAAACCATTCCAAATACTAGTAGTTCAGTTAAAAAAAAACTCAATGTTTCGTCAGGTGCCATATTGTAAAATTTTGGTACAGCATGTAAGGTACAAATAGGTACCTATAGGTTTAATACGTAAGCTTTAGCAAATACTATATCATTTAATGATTAATTAGTAAAATAACATTTGATCTAAGTTGCATGAGTTTCAAAGGCTTGAAATGATAATATGTTAAATAAATTTGTTTATCGTTTTAATGTCAAAACGTCTGCGTGAACAAATTTTATCATGAATTATGAAAAAAATGTGTAGTAACTTATAAAGGTAGAACATTCAAAACGTGTGAGATTACGGAGTGCCTTTGAGAACTAAGTTTAAATCGCTGCAGGCTCAACGATGATGAACAGAGAGATGCACATGTCGGTAAACAGCTGTCAGGACCAAACATCTGTTACCTCGGGTGTGTAACTCTATCAACTATACATAGAGCTTCTCCCCGAGGTTTATATACATAATAATATCATGTAAGGGACACCAGCGTTTAGTATCGAATGCCATCGCTTTACATTTTATAATGATGTCAAACCTAGATGATTAACAAAAAAAAAGCGTATTGCACTATCACACGTCATCATCGTACATCAGAGTTTATGATGATATTTGAAAGTTTGAAGATTTTCAAGAAGATATTTACAAGTAAATTTTACTGGCTTGGTTCACGACTTCTTTTTCCTCATGCGAAGTAGTTCAGTGAACATTCCATAGAGCAGTGGAATTTGGAACCTTGACAGGAAGTGATGGCGTTAAATCATTTATCATTAATTCGTTTGATAATCGTAACTATTATGGTATACTGGTTTAAATTACTTTGATAAATGCAAGTATGTGGACATGCGAGGGTAGGCTGATAAAATATAACGCACTATTACCAACATAATTCTTTTTCAAAGAAAGGTCCACGAAATATTACCTATTGAAGAGCCCAAACATATTCATTGTCGTCGAAAAAGAAAAGTGATTTATGAAGACAGGCGAAGAAAGTTGCTTCGGGCGACTTTCCCATGAATACGTCGAGTGTTTGTTTTGACTAACTTTCCGAATGTGCCTTTCAACGTGGCTACAATTCACAATATCTTACACAATTAACTGCCTGCAGTCAGTTCCAAAGTTAAATATTTAAATAGTTATACAAAATAGTGCGAATTTGACTGTTTGAATGGTGATTGTATCAATTAAAATATTGTAATGATATAATAACCACCCTAGTGAATACAACTCTGACTTTTCCGATGAACATTTCTTGCACCTCTGAACCCCCCGCCAGTAACCAAGGTTACGTTTGGGACTTAGCCAACAAAGATTACGGACGATTTCTTGCTCAACCCATCCTTGTAAGTAAATTAAATATTTTGTAACTTTTTTTGTATTAGTTACATAAGAGTAGTCAACAGGAAAAGTGTATGAAATCGCTTTCTCATCAAGCCATCTAGAGCACACCACATCTACAGTTTGAGGATCTATAATGAAGAATTTTGTGTAAGTAACTTATTTTTTACCCCAAGATTGTAGTTCATAATTTATTAATCAAATATAACTGGTTAACTCACCTCATAATAAATATTGCTGGTTATATTTTAAGAAAAGTCAGAAATGTTTAAGTTCAAAACTGGACTCAGCTGTCCCTTAACCATTGTGCTTTTGATATATGGCCATAGCTACGAAAATACCTAGTATTAATCATTAGCAAAGCTACATGGAATCACACTCCATTCCACACACCTTTAATTTAGTTAAAAATACTCCCATTTGCGCCTTATCATCAGCAATATAATAATGATACACAACAATATTAGCTGACATTATTTTTATAACCTGGACAAAAGCTTAAAGATCAACAAGACAGACACGGGTTCAATAAAACTTGTAACAAAGTAGAACAAAATAAAATTTCCGATCAAAATTAAAAGAGAGCGGCTGTTTTCAACAGGGACAATATCCCGGGGCTCTGACACTTATTGAACCTGTCGAACACAACAACTGTCTCTTTAAATGGAAATTCATCCACCGCTGTATAGGCCTATACAAATAGGCGAATAATTTAAAATTTCACTACAGTAAGGTAAGTTAATTTAATGGGATTTATAAATTAAATGTGAGATACATGAACTATAACAAATCTATAATGATTTTACAACTACTTAGAAAATAAATCGGCATTTAGGTACCGGTACCTATATTATTGTCTGGTATGTCCAGTAAAAATTTGTCAGTTTTTTTTTCAACGAAATTTCATTTTAGTATGTGAATACAAAAATTAAAAAACTTGGAAGTCTGTTTTTTTTATTTGCTTGATAACCATAACCCTAATATTCTTGATAGTAAAAATATTTACGTTCTTATGTATGATACTCAAAGGCATAAGTTTGACAAATGTTCCTAAGATGTTAAATCTCTTTATTGCTAGCAAGAATGGCAAGCTCCCCTTCAGGAATGTACATTCCGCCTCAAGACCGACCTATATACACGCTCCTACACGCTTGATAGGAGAGGAATTTTCACACGTTAAATCGAGTGTAAACATTCTAAATTAATGTATAAGGTGTTAGCAATTAAATTAAGATTGGCTTAACAATTTTTTTCGTTGACATCTTGTTTATAAAGTAAACTTTGCTTGAAAATTAGCCACTCACATTCAGGAAGTGTAATAATTTATCTGCGGTGCCAAAAAAATTGCCATGTACATGAAATAAATTCATTTTTTCCGATAATTTATCGAATTTTATAATTAATTTAAATTTTAATGAAACGTCTAGGAAAAGAGGTTTACAGTTTTGTGAGTACATTGAGTAGAATTGAGCATTTTATTTTAATTTTAGTCTAAGATATATTACAATTAATTTGTTTGGACGATAAACGTTGAATTATTTATACGACTTATAACTTGGTAATCATAATATAGGCTCAAAGAGGATTTTATCAGATAATAACAATATCTAGAGTATTGCACAATCTATTTTTATTTCATTATGTGCAAACAGTAAGCTTGGTGAATAAAGACATGTTACTAAAAATACTAACCAGATTAGTTCGATGAATCTCAAATAGCTAAAAATGCATGTCGTTACAAGAAAATGCCATCGAATACGTCACTTGAAATTAAGTTAATCTATACTAAAACGCACTCACGAACACTTCACGAAAGAGACACTAAATTGAACACTCACGACGCGTAATAACATGAAAATACATCGCACCGTTCAACGACACGTACAAGACAACAATGAACCAATGAGAAACTAGCAATTCATGCGTGTAGGGACTGGTTAATCAGCTGTTCCAAGCAATGGTTTTTGGTTAGTATACTAGCCAGCATTTGAATGCGATAAAACATTCTGTATACATTTGGTTGTTGTAAATCAATCAATATGACGTGAAGATAGGTTGAATATTCTAGAAAACTTAACTTTTCGTTAAATTTACTATGTTGTGATTAGCAAAATATTCTACAGATTTAAGTTGTATTATTTTAACTAATATTCACTATAATTTACATGTTTCACTCAGTTACCAATTTTGTGGATACTAACATTGTACAAGTATTGTAGAACTGTACTAGTTTCATCTTTGAAAGTGATTTTAATTAATTATGCCAGGTTAATGTATAGTGTATTCAATCTAAATATATAAAAGGCAAAGCCCTCACTGACTGACTCACTCACTCACTCACTCATCACTAATTCTCCCTATTCCCATTTACCTAGGAGGCTGAAAATCGGTACACCGATTATTTGGGCATTAAATAGGGTAGTTTTTAGTCTGATCGGGCTTTCGGGCTCCGCCACAGTGGCTCTGGAGTTTCCCATGATAACCTCATGATTTTTCATATTTAAAAGGAATGAATGAATCTTAACAGCTGTTTCAATTAAACAAGTTGGTTCTGTTCTATGATGTTCAATAGAAAGTTACAAGGATTACCAATTGGGTGCAGCACTATTATTTTCTTTAAATTTATGACAACAGCTAATTTGCAACCAAAAGGTGAGTGAGCGTAGCGAACGAAATTCAACCTGGAGGCGAGTTAGCGTAGCGAACGAGCTAACCTGAAGGCAAGTGAGCGCAGCGAACGAGCTCCAACGTAAAGGTGAGTGAGCGTAGCGAACGAACCTCAACCAGGACGTAATTGAGCCATTTGAACGAGCTCACTTATGAAGTAAAACGGGACAAAGCCCGCGGGTACAGCTAGTATGATATAAAATAAAAGCTAAATCAGTCAAACAAAGACCACGGAAGGTGAGGTATATTTTTATGTTATACGTTTGCTATTTTGTATTCAACGAAATGTTTTCAATACATTATGCTAACTAGTGTATGCGGTGTTGTAATAAACAAGAGATTTATAATGTATCCCGATTAAGAGAGTCAGCGTGGAAGTAGTAAAAGGCTTTGGTCTTGAACATGAATACACATTATACGCCATGACTAACCAATATTTGTTTTGAAAAAGTGTTATAAGCAACATACGTCTTTCAATTAGAAGCTATAAAACAATTAATTGTATTCTAAATTGCAAGTATCATATTTCTTTTTTTGTTTGGTTATGAAGTATATGAAACTAATTAAAGTTGTACCATTTAGAACATAGTAGATTATTATTAGAAACTGTAAACGAGAAATATTGTAAAAATACCTACATTAATGTGTCTTTTATAGTTTACTACTCAACGTCCTATACTTGGAATTGCGTCGATAAAAAAAGAAATAGGAAAAAGTGATAGCATAATCTTCGTACACACTTTATTTAATGCTTTTAATACGAGTGGTTCAGCAGAGTAGCCGGTAATAGAATATTTTCACGTAATAA
Source organism: Macrosteles quadrilineatus (assembly GCF_028750875.1). Classification (NCBI taxonomy): domain Eukaryota; kingdom Metazoa; phylum Arthropoda; class Insecta; order Hemiptera; family Cicadellidae; genus Macrosteles; species Macrosteles quadrilineatus. The sequence continues at coordinate 98,189,888 of NW_026542597.1, read as the reverse complement.
CAAGACAGCCAATTGTTTTGGAAGTTTAGGAAAACTCCCAACTTGCATATTGTTGGACCGGGACGCAGGCATTTAAGCATTCATGTTTGATGAACGACCAGCGCAGCAAGAATGTAATTAGAGTCTAAAGTATCTGCCGAGTAATGAAACGATAAAACTCCTGCTTGACATCAAACCTTCTTGTATACACCATCCAACCTCCTTGTATACAACATCCACCTCCTTGTATACAACATCCAACCTCCTTGTATACAACATCCAACCACCTTGTATACAACATCCAACCTCCTTGTATACAACATCAAACCTCATTTTACAACATCCGCCTCCTTGTATACAACATCAAACCACCTTGTATACAACATCCAACCTCATTGTATACAACATCCACCTTACATATACACATTACACAACGGTCGTATGGCATCCGGCTATGTGCGTTGATAATTTTACTTTCAATACTCAAAACTCTTATAAGCAATTTATAGCACCTGATATACTGAGGTGGTAACATGTAATAATTAGATTAATCAGAATATTTTATTGAGTAAATGAATAATTTAACAGACTCTGATCACTTCTTGTATACGATTTCATTGGCATCGTTGCAAATAGACAAACACTCTGTATAACTTTAAAGTAGCAGTAGCAGTTTTTAAAATGTTATGTTGTAGGGTAAAAAGGTGCTGTGGGTGCGCAATTTTCGCCTTTTCCACATCCTTTTCTATTTTATAAAAACAACCCCAGTTGGTTATGATTGTATCGTTTAAATAGAGGATAAACTAGCATCTTTTTAGACCAACCATTCGGCCATAGCAGTCGGTCTATTTTGCTTTGAATTTTGACCAGCCCAGACATAACTAATAAAAGTTATGTAGTTAGTGACTACAAAAATATACAAACAAGCTGTTTTACATTTGAGGGGTTAGGGCGGTTAACCCGTAATATATTTATTCTTTCGTAAACGCCACACTGGAGAAGACAAGAAATTAGAAACAATATTTTTATTTCTCCATATAAGGTACTCACCAAATAAACAATTTCAGTCCTCACTTATTGACTGAATTGTTTTTAATTTCGTAAATTTGTTGATGTATCTGTGTAGCTTAATATTAATCAATTTCGACTACTCCATCAATACTCGTAGTCCTGTGTGTCTGAGTGCTCCATCATATACCAGTGTAGTAGCTGGGCTCTTGAGAGGTGATTAACACTGACTGCTGATCCATTGTAAGGACATGTTCGACCAGTGAGCCGTGTGTGAGTGTAACACACGCTGTGAGCTCCTTTCATCGCCCCCCCCCCCCCCCCCCCGACCCCTTCCCAGCAATATCATACTATTTCATTTCACGTTCATCAGGGCGTTATGTCATTTATTACTAAGGCCATTTCATATTCCGTAGTTTCATTATCAATATGTGACCAAAAATTGTATATTATAGTGGAATGGAAAGAACAGTTGCCACATATACGCAGTACATTTATCGTTGAAATTAGAGGTCGTATCAAAGATTTTGCAAAATACCAGAGCAATATGAACGTCACAGTTTAAGGACGTACCACTTTAGATGTAAGTGTAATTAACAATGTGAATCTAGAGCTGATGAGTGGTTTGCTTTATTTAACTTTTGAGTGAGAGGTACTCACTTTTCTTGTGATCGCAACATTTCTCACTAATAACTTTATCCATTGATCTTACGGAAGAATTTCAAAGTTTAAACGCGGTTATGAATCGTTCTACATGTTCTTAGTCTACTGTGTAAAACATATTTCAGGTTACCTAAAACTAATTAGAAATACCTTTAATGGAAATGTTGACCCCAAAACACATGTTACACTAATCTAGTAGAGAACTAATTAAGAAAACAGAACAATTAATTTTCCCATTACATTTGTGTAATACCAAAGGATCTCAACTGGCAACAAATAGTGTGTGCATGTTAAGAGTGTTAATACTCACAACATCATTGGAAGGTACAGCTTGTAGCATTTAATGAAAGCACAATTCGTTATTTACATCCCCTGCGAGGAACAACCCCAGACAATCACGTCAGCAGCAAATCAGGTAAAAAAATATTGATTCGTAAAACATCAAAGACAAAACAAACAAACAACCCCGGCTGCTTTCATCGCTGTTGACAAAGTGGCGCAAAGACGACACTCTCTTACAATACCGTCAGTGCTGCCAATAAACGTACAATCAGGGGAGAGTACACGGGGGGGGGGGGGGGGTACTCTGAACTTGGTACTTAAACTGGGATGTGTATATCACAGGGAGGTGCTCTCCAGAAGGTACTTACAGCGGGGTAGAGTTGAAATGATCACACTAATCATGAGAGGGGAGACGACATATGGTGCATCAGGGTACATGGGGATGGCAAAGTGTAAGTGAATTTAAAAAGTGTTTGAAATTAAATATGGGTAAAAATAAGAGGGTAGCGTACATTTTACAAAAAACACTCTCAAGTCAGTGTAGTTTAAAAACGCTTATAACGTAAACCCCTGAAAGAATACTACATCAAAACTTACTCCGTGACAAATTAAATGCCACCGAATAGCTAAATAGGTTGTCTTTTGTTATTCGGTATGAACACCATGGACATTGCTTTGTAAATTGAATACTTGAGTTCTAGGTACTCAGATTAGAGGTAATGTTGAAACGTGGATAGAACCGTCTAAACTTGTTCGTACATAACATCCAACGAGTTATGTTGTAGTGTCGTACATACATCAAAATGATCATGTACCTCCTTTAATATGGTTAAGAATTGGAATTTATTTTATGTTAGCAAAAGCAACAATTTTGGTATGCTTCCATTTAGGTCAAACATATCAGTTAGTGTGTTGCATTTGTAATTAGAAAACAACTGTTCATGGATAAGTAATTTGTAACATAAACAGATATTTAATAATTATTAATTAATTGTGTTAGATTCATTAAACTTCAATACAGTATAACGTAATATCTACATAACATAAAACTCCTGAAAGTAACGTGTCAAAGACTTTACGAAAACATTGCACCTACTTCAACTTTTACTTTACCTACCAACAACTTTTTTGAGCATTAATTATTATTGTTATGAATTTTTTTTTATATAGAAACCTCGCACAAAAGATTGGGTACATCCAAGCTAACAATGGACCATTGTGATATCCAGGTGGAAACAAAAGAAGAATCTGCATGAATGAGAAAACCGAGGGATTAACTACTGTTGTGAAAAAAAATATGTCCAAAAGTATTAAATTAACACATTTAGATACTAATCTGATATCAACATTGCACTCGTGAAGTTTGAGTTTGATAGAAACAGAATTAAATCCATGTTAAATAGTTAACCAAAGCGGCTTCAAGTTTGGAAGTGGCTTAAAGTTCACGACTCGTCTGGTCTAACTAATTGGGGTTCGGACACTGACGATTGCAGTGTTGTCAGATTGTATTGCAAATTTGGTATTTGAAAATGTGTAAAGCTCAAAATAGAAAGGTAATAAAACAATAAAAGTGCAAAAAAAAACTATAGCGTATTGGTTGTGTCGCATTGAAATAAAAAAATACATGGGTAATAAGTAATTACTTATGGCAAACGTATAACATATAAAAAAGTGTCAGTAAATTTAAAGAACCCCCACTTTCATCCAATGAGTCATTTAGAAGCGTTAACAGCTTCCTAATGTCAAATGTGTTGTTTGATCATAATTGTTTGAATATACCTATCTTCCGTTATTTTATTCGTTACTGATTACAATATAAAGCAGACAAATAAATTACTTAAAAATCGAATTAATATATTCCTACGAGGTTTCAATTTCATGTATAAAACATGTGCTGAAATTGAAACCAACAAATATAGTTTTTTTTTTTTACCAACGTACACTTCTATATGTTATTTTTCAAGAAACAACTATTAATTGTTTATTTATATTTGCGATTGAATCAGATATTTCTGTAAAATTGCCATTAATATTTATAAAGCAAAGCTTAACTCGAAGAACGACAGACTTCCCTCTACAAATATATATTTCTGACTCGTTTTGTACAAACTCGTGTTTTTATGAGTCATCACCGGCTACAGAGTACTCTGTACAGAACGACTGCAGCAGCAGAAGAGTCATAACAACGTGTGTCAGATGGAATGTAATTAAGGCCAAGTGTTGCTACAGTCTAATAAAACAATAAAACTTCCGTTTTACACCTTCACACCTCGCCGTTCTATTTATTACACTGTACAAAGTCATCACCGGCTACAGAGTACTCTGTACAGAACGACTGCAGCAGCAGAAGAGTCATAACAACGTGTGTCAGATGAAATGTAATTAAGGCTAAGTGTTGCTACAGTCTAATGAAACAATAAAACTTCTGTTTTACACCTTCACACCTCGCCGTTCTATTTATTACACTGCAAGTTCTAGTTTATCTTCTAATATTACATTGTATAAAAATATCAAATATTAGAGAAACTCGTTGTTTGTAAGTTTCGCAATGCAACACGAAAGAGCTGATCAGGAGGAGTTCAGGTATTAATATAACATTAAGAAAACCTTTCCTATGTTTTAAGATGCAAAGTGGGACCGAGTTCTCAAATGCTGTAATAAAGCTGATAGAAGGTTTTAGGCACAAGTGATAATTCAAAATCCATCTAAGACCAGTGCCAACACAAAGTATTTATTTCATATAAATATTCTTCATACAATGTTTTCCAGTGAATTAATTTCCAAAGTAAACGAGTCGTAATTTTGTTTAAATCAAACAATTTCTGTATAATAAGTTAAACCATGTTTAACAGTTTTAAATGTCCACTTAGCGTTCGTTTCACTCCTTCATTTGCTTTAGGACGTTTTTAAGATTATTTTGAAAAACAAACACAAGAATAAGAGGTATAACAATCCCTTTAAAAAAATAACACAGTAATTTCTTCGATGTCTTTACTATTCAATATTGTAATACTGACAATGTTTTTTAAGAACACTTATTTAAAATCTTCCCCATATGTCAAACAGTACGTCAGTACAAGTACAGACCTGAGAGACTGAAGTGTAAGGTTTAATCCCCGCCTTCACTAGACACTTGTTACACCACAGGAGTCCATGTAATCACACAGGCTTAGCACGGCGATGATGAGGGGGGAGGGGGTAGCAAAGGAGGGGTGATGTTAAAAAAGGCATAAACTTCACTGTGAAGTGAAAACGAACTATACACGCGGCTACATTCTGATTAAACATAAGTAATCAACTTCCTGGGGGGTTTTAATTAGCAGGGTAGGCCTAAATCCAAAAATACACGCCAAAATATCTGACATTTTTTATATTTTTTATATTTTAATTTAGAAAAAACAAACGTAAATAACCTGGTAATTGTTTAAGGTCTCCTTGGAATAACAAAAAAATTTCGCAGTTGTATTACGTAAAGACAAAACTACATCGAACCTAGTTTTATTTGGATGGAAACGTAGCAATTACTTATTTAGTTATTTAGAATCCAAAATCTGGTATTCTAAGGTTTGTGGTGGGCAGTTAATAATACAAAAGTCTAGCGGAAATGAAAAATACATTTTTAGCCCTTTAAACGAAATGTGTTGGATGAAACAGTATTTAGATATATGTGTAAGAATAATATTAGGTTAAATATTTTAACGAATCTATAAAACTATAAACCAAAATATAAAAAAGGTCATAGCTAAATACCAACCACCGACAGCCTACAATTAATGTTGACCACTGATTTAAACCAGTTACCAACTATGTAGCTAAATGTGTTGCTCGCCTTGCAATCAGAATGTTACTACCATCAAAACTAGTCTAATATAATCGTTACTGTAACACACTTAACTGTACTGTATTAACGTTGTGAACCCCCTTAGCTATCTATAGTTACAGTTTAAGCAAAAACTAACTTACAGAGATAGTGTAAAATGAAAATATGACTAAAACTTACAACCTCAATCTCAGCCAGTTAAGCGTCAACTCATATCTCACCTGTAACAATAGGAAAAAATATCAAAATATATTCTAGAATAATGGATTTGTTTAAATCAACACTTTTTAGCAGATCGACAATTAAAAACAACAATCACACTTAGATAAGTAGCAGCAGAAATGTAAGTGTTCACAGGTAAGAGGTGTATTCTCAGCCTCAGGTGTAGAGAGACATTGTAATGGTACCCGAGAGACAACCTGCATCCCTCAGTTCCATCGACTATTCCACTCCACCTACCACTTAAACATACGATTGTCAATCACACTTAGATAAGTAGCAGGAGAAGTAGTGTAAGTGTTCCCAGGTAAGACGTGTATTCTCAGTCTCAGGTGTAGAGAGACATTGTAATGGTACCCGAGAGACAACCTGCCTCCCTCAGTTACATCGACTATTCCACTCCACCTACCACTTGAACATACGATTGTCAATCGCACTTAGATAAGTAGCAGGAGAAGTAGTGTAAGTGTTCACAGATAAGAGGTGTATTCTCAGTCTCAGGTGTAGAGAGACATTGTAATGGTACCCGAGAGACAACCTGCATCCCTCAGTTACATCAACTATTCCAATCAACCTACCACTTAAACATACTATTGTCAATCGTACTTACAGTAGATAAGTAGCAGGAGAAGTAGTGTAAGTGTTCACAGGTAAGAGGTGTATTCTCAGGCTCAGGTGTAGAGAGACATTGTAATGGTACCCGAGAGACAACCTGCCTCCCTCAGTTACATCAACTATTCCACTCCACCTACCACTTGAACATACGATTGTCAATCGCACTTAGATAAGTAGCAGGAGAAGTAGTGTAAGTGTTCCAAACTTCTTAATATTATTTCCATGACCACCTGCCTAGGATTTGGCTATGAATTTTTAATACGTTAGTATGGAGCATAATATTTGTGGGTAAAAAAGATGTGTATACGATTTTATACATATTTTTTACGTGAAGGCAAAAAGTTCTTAATGAAGGATGTTGGCAATAGTTGCGGAAGATAAAAAAAATTAAAATCTAATTTGCTGCAATTAAGCATGTATGAAAGTTCATACGTCATAAAATCTTCTTTGCTTACATTCTTTGACTAAAGTTTAAGTACAAATTAATACCGTACGTCTTCAGGGCCCTTTGAAAAATATGCTTGTGTAAAATATTCTTATCACAATTCCAAATTTTTTTTGTTATTAGACAAAGTAAAAATTATTATTTTTTTACGAAATGTACACATTTTGTTTATACAAATTTAAAAGTGAAGTAGGTTCATAACTCTAATACGGATTGCGAATGTGTCGGTTTTGTGAGAGTTTTATGAAATATAATGTTTTCTGGAAAAATCTAATTTATTTCGCAAAGAAATTAGAACGCACAACTTATAGCGTGGTGCCATAAATGTTTCAATGGATACATTTACTGCAGCCTCCGATCTCACATGATAATGGTACTGCTGAAATACACGTTCGTATTGACAAGAAACTATAGAAGTCATCACGAAGTCAACTTCAAACACAAACCCTACTCGTGCTGTAAGACAATGACGACCCATCACATTTGGAGCCCGAGGGTACAGGGGGATTAGAAGGTGAGCTAAAGCACGTCTTCGCCCCGTGGGACTGGCTCTCAAATTAAGAGCATGCCATGTCATCTGCATGATTGAAAACAACGAATGGAGACGCGGATTCTGAGAGTGTGATCACGAATTATTATGGAAATACTGGATAATCACTATGCAATAAGGTTATGTGTATTCAAAAAGATTTTTGGATTCTTGAGGTTTTAAAATATATATTTAATTTTAACTTGAAAAGTTTGTTTTGAACTTTGGCTGAACCTCTTAGAGCATTATGATATGTTGGGTACGGCTGGTGTAGTGGACGGGTGGTGCGAGTAGAGGGCAGGGCTTTGGTTCCCAAGTTTCCAGGTTCAAGCCCCGCTAATCACCAATGGATGTGACACCACGAGCCTCTAGACTTAGGCCTATACTTTGACTATTAATACAACTTCTGTATCCAATAATCAATGCTTATACTAAGCTAATATGCATACGATTCTTCGCCTATCATCCTACGATGTATAGGTTGGGCATAAAAGTGGTAGGAAAGAAGGTCAATGGTCCTGGATATACAAAAACTTTTAATCGCCAATGAATCTCTATTAAATAATGTTGCCACGATTTGGTAGTTATGCTATTGTAATATGATTTCAACTCCAAATATTATGCATAAAGGAAAGGTATGGCAAGAGGCGGGACTATGGCGAGGAATTAAAAATATCCCTACCCGGACATCCAAAACATAGTTTAAATTTAAATTATAATGTGCTGTAGCATATTTACCACATATCATTAGGCTAACCGATTTTTATAAATATTGTATTGGGATGGTAGCAGTTTAATATGTACCAAAATGTGTCCACATAACATGATAATGCGGATACTTTACTGATAAGTCCATAGAACAAGAGTTTACAAACTAACAATCCTATTTTAATGTATTGACATCTCCAAAAGTCATGTTTGTAAAAGAATATAGCAAAGGTATATAGAGCTAATCGAGACACAGCAGAGCGTAAAGATGTACCAAAAACGAAAAAGCAATCAAATCCTGGTATGATATGGTTGTGTATTGATGGTGAGGATAAACAAACTCCTCTGTTGTAACTGGATTGCAATAAAACTGTGTATACAGCGTCAGCGTACAAACATTATACTGTACATCATGTTCAACTATACAGGGTGTTTCCAGATTGTCTGGACATATTTTTTGGACTTTTATCTGGGCCAAAGACTAACATAAAACTTTTAAATTGACATTTTTCAATCCTAGGGGGTTGTGGTAATTACATTTCCCAATTTATTGCAGAATGACACTATTTTAACACAGAAAACTGAACAACATTTTTGCCTAGAAATATTTTGGCGTTTACTTAAAATCGGCAAATGAGTTTTAACTACGCAATACACTTACTTTGATGTGGCATAAAGAAGTATAAACGTACTCACAAGAAATTCTGTTAGGGTTGAGATTGGAGTGAAAAGAATATACACAAAGAGGCTGTACAATGGCTTGGAATGCGCCACTTTCCTTCAAACCGACGTGAATATATCCGTTAACAATAACTGAGAGGAAAAACATTCTATTGGACCTCAACCACGTTCTTTTCCACGAGAATATGACATGTTAAGTTAATTTTAAGGCATTTAATTTATGTTTCTTTTATATTTGATTACTATATCGATATTTTTAGGTAGTTGACGCAACTAAATAGCATTTTTTAATTCAATATTGGAAGATGAGTGAGATTTTTGTGTAGCTTGCTAACCAAAACCAGTTCTTGTTTTGCCTAGACTCAATCAATGATAAAGTGAAAACTCCTCAAATTAAAACCCCAATGATCTAGGACCGTTGGGTCCAGTTATGAACCATCGATAACAAGTGATTTTCCCAGGACCGAACTGGCGACATTCAGATACTGTAGTTAGGCAAGAACTATAACTACTCATCTACAAAGCTACTTATTAACTAAGCCAGTCGCAAGTAATGTGTATCTACTTAAGTACAAACCTTTAAATAATGGGAAAAAATATACTCTACAAGATATTAAAATGTCAGTGGAAGACTAAAACAACATTATTATTCCACTTTGTACAATATTACGTAATTAAACGTAACAGCAGACAATTTTATACTCTACGGCCAAGGATGGTAATAACTTCATACATGTTTACCATGACAAAACATAAAAGTGCAAAGCATATAAATTGAATACACCCCATTCAATACACTATTGAAATTGAATATTTGTTGGACGTTCAAGTGTAAGGTTTAGTGTTGCGTCTGAAATTACTTTTTCCACAACATTTCCAATAAAACCCAGTCGTGCTCAGAGTTCGCAAATAGCTCTATTAAAAAAAAATCATAAATCTATTGATGAATCATACGTCATATTACAAGGTATCACAGGTCCTTGTAGCACACAAAATCAAATCAAACTCAAACAAATTACATAAGCAGTAGTGGTCAAGTTTGATAATTAAAAATGTCTTTACTACCCCCCCAACCCCCCCCCCTACTTATTGGGGGGGGGGGAGTTCCAAAGTACATGATGGTTAAGAAAATGTTAAATTATAAATCACAACTTTATTGAAATAAGGTGGTCACGTAATCGCACTGAAATTAAGCTTGGGTGTAAATAATTTAAATTACCGACAGTTTTATAATAAAAAGCAAATGGAAGGAAAATAAATCGGCGGGAATACACAGATAAAAAAATATCCTAACACTCGGGTGTTAAGAGATACATCCTAAATAGCTTTTCAGAAAAAGATAAACTGCTTTGTAAAGCAGGCTTGTAATTTTTGTTGTACATTTGTTCATGTACAGTTAATTTGTTTAGAGATATGTGAATTGTGAATATTAAGTTTTGGTGACGTGAGTTATTCTGCAAACCAGCATTGTACTGAGAAGCGCTCGAGAATAAATGCATTTCGATTTGAATACAGCGACAGCTCAGCCTAACCTGCAGCGTTACTCGTCCAAAACATGGGTGAACTCTTTTGGAGTAACCTCAATGTTATGTTTTGTAGCAACAAGTGTTTTCTTAAATAATCTGTAGTTAGTAAGAAATAGATAAATTACACAACCGTATCAAAAATAAATATGAAATACCCCCGCCGCAGCAAACCTGCCGTCTAAGCGAATTTCCATTTGGCCGAATTGATTTTCAATTGATCTATTTAAATAACATTAGGTTTAACGAGTACCTAGGTTTGCTGCTACAAGGAAACTAATAAAGTAGTGTGTTTTTAGTAAAATATTGATAGCTTACTATAAAATAAATAAATTTGCCAAGTTTGATCAAAATATATCCATAAACAAGCAAACTACAACATTTTACAATATTCTCCATAAGAATAACATGGGAATTTTAAATTTACCATTTTTTTAGTTTTCTCCGTAACCAATAATCGTACAAAAACACTTTGATATACTGAATTGTTTGTTCTTTTAAGCTCTTTAAGAAGGTTTGGAGAAAAATTGGGAAATTTTGTGTTTTGAGGGTAAGAAGTGAGAAAAACCAATTTTTACCCCATAAAACCCCCCATAAAACCCTGTTCCCATGGTCCGATCATGCTGGATCGCGAACTCATTCAAGTTTATCCCGCCTTACACCTACAAACCAAATTTCATCAAAAACGGATAAAAATTACTCAAGTTATCGTGTTCACGGACACATATATATATATATATATAAATCTATATATATATATACCTATATATATATATACATATATAAAATTTTGAACGAATGGTGTTTTTGGCCTCTGGGGACATTAAAATGAAAAAGTAAATCGGTCCCGGGCCTAAGTCTTACCATGAGACCTACGGTAATAGCTACTTCCCTATAGGGAAATTCGCTAAAAAGAGGTTAAGCGGGTAAAATCCACACGTGAGTTATTCAGTGAAGTAGTGTGGTGGAAGAGTCAGGTGGTTCCAGTAGCGACTGGTCATTTATTCCCATCAGTGAATAGCAGAGCGCGCTTCGACCTGCGATATTTACCTCTTTGTATCTAATATATTGGCTCACCATTGTCGATCTTTGAAATATAACTCTCCTCCGAACTACATTTGTCAACAGTTTTGTAAACACATACAGATTGCTTGAGTGTGTATTTTAATTAAAACATTATTTATTAACACGAAATTGCATCGTTGTAGTGACACTTAACAAGTAGCTTTATCGTAAGTGCTTGTGGTATAAAAGTTTACTAAGAAAATCAAGTTAAATCGATGAACGAATTCGTCTAGTTTGGTTTAACACACAAAAATTAGCAAAAAAAAAACTGTATGGATCACAAACGTAAACAAATGACGTCCGAATATCTATACTATTGGTTGAAACCACGTTGAAACAGATAGTTTGAACGTTTTTTAACTCCCATTTTACTTCGGGCCATTGACATAATCTGTTTAAGTTTATGATTCATGCTGTTTCCGTTGTAATATCCCTTGTTTAACTTGTTCAAAAACATAAAACGGTATGGGTATCGAAAATAAAATTGTTAGGCTTGTATCAACACAAGTCATTCTGTCAATAACCGTTTACTTAAAGTAAACACCTTACTCCCTATATTGGAAATTCGCTAAAAAGAAGATGAAGAAGAATGGGAAATCGTACAAACGTACTGAAATAAATCAATTGGCAGTTGAAGATTGATAAAGGAAGTTGATTCAATATAAAACAGTTACACAAGGAAGGGGATAAAACGCAATGTAAAGTCAGGAGGACTAAGGAGGCTCGGGTGTAAAGGAGCCAGCGTCGTATCTGAGACTTGGACTTTCAAATGAGAGGAACTCTTGTCTTGTAATTGTTGATACCAGTCAAGCGTATCTTACTGCTGAGTCTCTGCATAAACCAGGGGTTCTGATTGGACAGCTGGATCAAGTTGAGGTTTATTTGATTGAATAATGTTACACGTATTGTAAAGTTAAATATTCAGGTATATTGTTACTCAGTTAAAAATCTATTTTTTTTCATAGATAAATTTTGAAGCACTATCGTTGAAGTTCTGCACCACTAATGACTCACACAATGACGATAGGGCGATTCTCTAAGATGAGCCATAGAAGACATTTCACAATGACAATGTGATTAAAACACTGACAATTCGCAACACATCTACATGTCGTATCGTGTGTAATTTCAATCTAAAATCCCTTTATCTCAAAATAACTATCGTTTCTGGCGTGGAAGGTGTAGTCCAACAACTCCGATGAACAAGTACCTACGTGTTGTATTAAACCAGAAAAGAACCCTAGAAGAAATCAAGAGGAGAGGGAATTACAGGTTGGTGGTACACGAAGGTGGTTTTCAGGACTTAAAACCACGTCCTGGTGTAAGAACAATATACTATATATGTTGTCAAATAATAATAATGAATTGGTAGCAAAGAATAAGATTAAACAAGTTTTATGAAATCGAGGAGAACCTAATGGAAAATTTACGATGATATTCATTATGGTTAGGGTCTTTTTTAAACTCTCTCACGAATACAAGTCTTTGAGTATATTCTAAGAAATTTAAACTAACAGTTTCACAATGAACCTTTAGATATCTAATCAATTTAAAAATACTGTTTTAAAGTAAGAATTAGAACAGTTCACGTCGTCCAGTATCATTCAAACCAAGCCACCAAAGACCAGAAGGTTTGAGCGCAAACTTTGTATGTACTTTGTGGTTGACAATATTGGACTACACAACAGACCAGGACCTGTATGTGTGGATCACGTGGATGTGTGCTCTACACCCTGACCGGACAATACCAATAAACTGTCAACTTTACTTACTAGCTCTGCTTCCATTAGACTTGATCACGATTGAGTTTACAAATTTAATGTGCGTTTCTTTCGAATCAAATAAACTTAATGTTATTGAACGGTTTGGTAATCTGATTTGTCGTTGTTCAATCGCACTCTAAAGATATGAACAATACACAAGGAAGATAGTGTGTTTCATGACAATTTCCCTCAATACAACTGTGACTGATTGTGTATTCAAACCATTGCTAATCGAAATATTGCCATATTTTGATTTGAGTTCATTTTGCTACATACTTTATTTGTAAAATAATGTTTGAAGACATAGTCGTCTCTCAATCCTTTCTCACTCCTTTCTCAATCCTTGAACACTTGTTTTCGAGACAGATAACATTACTGTATTTATATTATGTAGGCGTTATAATTTTTTTTTTTACAAAGGGATACAGTAAATAAATTAATCAACTAACGCAAAACTCCACACACTCTTGGTTGACCCCTTCACGTAAATTATCCCTTCTCATTTAACGTAGAAGAAGAACTGTAACAATATTTTAACAGATTAAACCAAATGTCCGTCAAGGTTCACAAATACACGGTTCTGAGCTGCTCGGGTGTAAGGAGCCAGCGTCTCCGAGACGTTAGACTTTCAAATGAGAGGAACGCCGTCAAGTAATTGTTGCTACCAGTCAAGCATCTCTCGCCGTATAAACTAGAGGATATTTTGTGTTTAGTAAAATAATTCTGTTAAAACATCAAAAAGGACGTCAGCTGTAACAGGGGTTAGATGTTCTCATACACTGTTCATTACTCATTACTTAAGGGTTCAAATGAAGGTACGCCCTAAAAAACTAACTGTAAACATTAAAGTCCAAGATTAATCAGTGTACAAGAGTTCTACTGCAGTATCGTCTGAAATTTTAAGTAAAATCATTGACTATATGCCATAATGGTATATAGTTTAGTATTAGTTTTGGTATTGGTTTGTGGTATATAGTATAGGGGTATAAGTAGTATATAAGTATATAGTAAGTAAAATATGTAGTAAGTGGTAATAGTATATAATGATATAAGTGCCTATAGTGGAAGGCGTAATTAAGAGAGTGAAATAAATTTAACCAGAAACTTACACAAAACTGCAAATAGATGAAGATTCGGGAATTTTAGTATACATTATGTATAGCATGTATTAGCACTCTTCAAACTCGTCCGATTATCGCGTTCTATTACTAGTAATAGTAGTAGTACAAATTTCAATTAATACTTAATAAAATTAATGCTATACTGTAATATTACCCTACATTAATTAGAATATGTTATACTCATATGTTATGAATATGTTGTACTGGAGAGTATTCAACTATTCAGTCACGAAAAGTATTTGTGGAAGATCCACTAAAGAATTTTACCTTCGATACAAACCCCTTAATTGAATATGAATAGCGTACAAAAAGGTAAACCTATGTAGCATGATAAATTGTGTAAGACAAAGCTTGCTCTCAGCTGTAGCGTTTACAAGTGTGATAACTACAAGTCCCATTGTTAGCCATGGTGTAACGCCAGCCTCTACTTGCAGCAATGTCAAAGGAATGCTGTAAAGACTAATGCTTTTTTGATGAGGCAAGCGTAAACCCTCCACTTCTCCACCTCACAAGCCCTTTTTGTTGAGCATTAAGTTAAGCACTTATTTTTCAACATTTAAACAGCAAAGATGTATTATCTTTGATGAAAAATATGATGAGAACCCTAATAAATAATACAGTGGAACCTCGATAAGAAGACCCTCGAAAACAAGTCACCCTTGATAACAAGTGTCATTTTTATATCCATTTTAATTTATTTTACCCTTAATCACATGTTATACAAACCTCAATAAGGAGTCAACCTTGATAACAAGCCTTATTTAATAATCCCCATGAGAGTATTCTTATCAAGGTTCTACTGTATTGATATCCTTGACAATTTTACCCGAAAACACTAATACTCAAAAGGGAATAAACCGAGATTTTCTTCACGATTAAAAATACACATTTTAAGACATCGTAACTTTTGCAATTAAGTAACAACCCCGCAAGAATGCACAACAGTCCACGACATAACTCTTATATCCCTTTCAAAAGAACTTAATTCCCCGGTCCCCACCCCCTCCTAAACATGTATACCATTTAATTACATACCCAAAAGGAAATTAGTAAGCCCCCAAAATTTGGTACTTTGGTAAATTGGTTATCCTTAGGTAACGTTAGGTTAGATTTAGGTCAGGTTAGGTTATCTTCCGGTTATCTTAACCTAACCTAACCTAGGCGGGGTAACCTAACCCAATTTAGGTATGGTCGGTATAATACCAAGGTACCAAAGATTTAAATAAACAAAAAAGATAACCAAAAACAAAATCTTACTCATCCAGCCATTTTCTAAGGTACAGCCCGAGTTTTTCGTCAGCTGAGACCTCTCCGATCCATAAATCGTGTGTTGTTTTACCCGGACGGTCGTAAAAATATAAAGTGACCAACAACAAATAAATCAAGTGGATTACGGGGAGAGGGTATTGGAGGGTCCGGGGGGAAATGTTGCGGAAAATTGAATTCAGCGGCCTACGCCTGCTAGCCGGTGATTGGTAATGTGAATGTGTAGTGTTTAAAACTATTTAACACCACGGTACGATGCATTCTGTGATGGGTGATATCCAGCGATAAGTAAAAATAAACATAGATCATGTGATAATATCGTGTAAAACTTCTGATGGTTTTCCCTAGACCATGAAGTAGTAGTTAAAAAGCTAAAATGTTGCTACACCTAATGTTACATTTAGTATTCGTTCTCGTCAGGTAAACAGGGTGACCTAGTTAATAAGAAAAAACTAAAAAAATACCATAAACAGTTATACAATCCCTATTGTAATTCTAATAGTGTTTGCTATTGGTGAGTAGCATCTGATTGTTTGCGACCTTTTTAAGCGTGACATTTCGAAAAGAAAAACCTCATCGGAAAAATTATAAGTGAACACAAAAACAACAACAAATCAAAACGAACGGTGTGTCCACGTCAATTAGTGGTGTTAGCGGTAAATAAACAATTTGCTGGTAACTGGATCAAAACAGCTGTTCGGTGGACCCACACAACCCACAATCACTACGATGAATATTTAAAAATAATACTAATCCAATCGTTGCACCATAATTTGACCTTCAGTACAAATTGAAGTTGGAAAAAGTTTTCACTACCAACCTATAGTAAAGTATATTTTCTAATACTAAACACATCTATGGTATAACATACACACTTTATTTTACAACATTTATTTTGTATAACATACACAATCTATGGTATATTACACACTTGTAGTAGATATAAAAATAATTAACTTACGCATGGTAAAATAACAACAACAAAGATAATCTGTTAGAGGCAGACACGGTTCTTCCGTGATTGTTGGTTTTAATTTATCAAGTAATAAAAACCTAAATTCTACATACAAATTATCTGAGCCTAAACCTTTGTACGAATTGTTAAAGGTATTTCTCTAAACCTCAACTGCCCGTCAAAATAGACCACGAAAATACGGATCAGTGAACAAAAGTCAGGAAATACCACAGCAATGTGTGTCAAATCCCCAAACGCTGGCACTGATCAATTTGTTTTATTTAAAAAAATACCACTTTTCACTAAAAATTGCTTAAAACAAATCTTAACAGCATTTATGTACTTATGATCCATGATTTCAAAATTTGTATATTAATCCTCACAACTATCCAACAGCAACTTAAAAGGCCTGCATGGCTTACATTTATTATTTTTAGTTGCTAACAGTAGATTTACAGTTTCTATCTCTCAGCCAGGACAGCATGGTCAGTATAGGACACTGCAGTGGTACATAATGTATGACATCTGCAGTTGTTGAGGTGTCTCACAGTCCGCGTGATGTGACCTAGTTGTAGGACGAAGTTAATAAATATCTTTCAACCAACAACTTAGACGATTAGTCACAAAAATGGTAAATATAAGCGTGATAAAATTTATATTTACCATGTAATTTAGAATATTCATCTTTTATAATAAGACTGGACAATATATTAGGACATTTTCAATAAACCCGTTTCTAAAAATTAAAAGTTTGTAAATGTTTTATTTTATTTATTACACGAAGATCCCTCCTGTATATCTAAATACCAATCCTGCATGTGTTGCATTTGATTTTCTTAAAAACGAGTTTATACCAAATAACATGCAGACCTGTCAACCTAATAAGTAAAAAAATGTTTGTAAACCAGAAAAATGTAAACATTGATGACTACTTTGTAACCTCAAATTATTTGGTTTAATTTTGTAACGATTAGAAGGTTATTTCACTGTACGATGAAAATAGTTGTTCATCACACGGAGCGAAAGTGTCTTTTTATACTTAATCGTAAAACTCGATTGCGTACCAAAAAGAGCTACTTTCACTCCTAGTGATGAAAACTAATATTATGTCAAAACTTGTTTTTCTTCGACAAAAATTAATTTCTGAAAATACAAATAAAACCGCCATGCACACTATTTACTACTATTTACACCATATGTAGTCGCACAAAATGTCTCCAATCATTCTGTATACAACCACAACTCACACCTGTTCGGGAGTGATTATTTTCTAACACATAAGCGAAAGCCAGTCCCTGCAGTATCGCAATCTTTCTGACGGGTCTGGCAATGGCACTTGTATGAGCGATTGTGAAATTGACAAGTAATTTGGCGGGAAACTGCAGGGCGGCGTCGCGCGAGCTCAATATCTGATAAAACAATCACTTTTGTGATTACTTATCGATTGTTTAGTCACATGTGAGCATGCATCAGCTGTAACGTGTCATCAAATATAATAACTGTGCATTACACAAGGTAAATCATTGGCAGCTCGCAGTCAGGCGAATATCGTGCAATGGAAACCACTATGTGAAACGGGAAGCTTATTTGAAAATCAAGTAAACAATGGGATAGATGGTTTGATTGTACGAAATTTTCTCCGATTAAGAATACGTTTTTTGAACCAATAAAAGTATGCTATCCAAACAGGCTGAAGCAGATATCAAAATCTTATTGATAGGCCTTAAACACATGTGTTTCAATTAAAACCTTTGTGAATCGATGTTATTCCTAAAACATCAACATTTATCCATAGAATTTTATCAATTGATGCCAAAACACTTAAGTCTTACACCTCCGGATAATCGGCTAGTCGTTTCAGTAGAATTATAGATGGAATTCAATTGTTTCATCCATAGTGGAATTATGTAGTTTTATCACTCTATTTCGACAAAAGCCGTACCGTATTTATTTCATACCAATAGTAGCTAAAGATAGATCTTAATTGAAAATGCCCCACGAGACATGTTTAATTAGCCTACTCCTAAAAATAATATCAAAATAATGAAAAAAAATAGTTTGCTAAAACACAACCAGCGACATATGTTCAAGTGTAGTACTTGCTCTAGAAGCACCATTACGCCAAATGCGGGCACATTTTTATGAATAAATGCCGGCGCATTGTTCGCTATCGGTGGATGGAAGTGCATTGAGCCAGTCCCTGGGTAGAGCATTGTAGTGGGAACAATGACACACCGCCTGTATACGACGGGTAGTTAAAAACTTTTACCTTAATATCCAACAAAACACTACCCGATATAACTTTACTTAGACTACGCTATTTTACAAAAGGTTAAAATCTATACTTAAAAAATTACTTAAAGGGTCAATATGGGGAAAAAGCATTGATCATAATTGAAAAATCCAGCCATAATTGAAACATCCAGCCATAATTATTGGAAGAAGTAAACCTTGTTTACAAACAATAACTTGTTCCCCCCGGATACGTTATGAACATTAGTTAAAAATACCACCTAGTGATTTAGAATACGCTGATCGTAATTTCTGTATAATGTCACTGGAATTGAGCAACTCTTTTAAATCAATGCATTTTCACATTACATTAGAACTGCACGTTTCAGGCTGGTTTTGTTGTACTGTACATATTATTATCATAGTGTTTTATTTATTTCTAAACCATAAACACTATACAACAACTTACTTTTTAATATGGAAACCCCAGACTAAGCCTTGTACGGTTGCATTGTTATGGTTTCAATCATAATTGAAAAATTACATAAACTTTATTTATGATTTCTATGAGAGAATGTGCTGTTTGAAGTAGGAAAATAATTAAATGACAACATTTCAAGCAATAGTTTTGTCGATTTACTAAAACACTACGTCCCACGCATATTGTCTTTGTAATGTAAACTAAGCCATAAACACGAAAATGTTAATAACATAAAGGGAAATCAGATACAAACAAACCTTGAAACCACCTTCAACTAACATTTAGGATGATAAACTAAAAAGAATAGATGTTTAATCCTTTAAACTCTGTGTTTAAGTAACGGATACTCGTCGGGTCGCCCACTGAGAAACAAAAGGAGTAATTTCCACTAAAAGCGCAGGTGTTTATCTGTTTTCCACCGAGTTATCGAACGTTTCACAAAGGTCGCGTGAATGCCACTCTGCCTCTTATAAACAAACCGTCGTGAGATGTCCTCGGAGATCCGACCTTACTTTCTGGCCTACTTAGTACTAGAAGCTTCTTACAAATATCTCATTACATCGTAATCGAACAAATTATATAAAATATATTAACAGTTTTCAACAAAATAATTTTCATGATATGATGTATTTGTTTTTTTTTTTCAAGGGTTTGGGTTTGATCGCTCATCATTTCAGCAATGAAGTTACTACATAGATCACTTTTGACACTCATCTATTCCGAGTGTCAAAGTCAGTGTAACTAAATTTAACAACACCATTGGTAGCGATCAAAAGCATTGTATTAACAATGTGTGTTAACAAACCAGATTTAATTTACATGACAAACTATTAGCAAGAACTATGATTATTATTAAATGTATTCAGCGATCTCCCAACGTGTTCTATCACAGAACAAAATATCTTACTTAAAAAAAATTTAAGAAATCAAAAATAACATATCGATGCAGTTATTATTGAATGCGCTCTGTTTTCTTTGTTCAACCAAAGTTGACTAAACAAGCTGACACCTTCTAAACTTTGACTAGCGTCGAGTAGATTACCTAGGGCTGGCACTATCATGGCATTAGCTCCATAATGGGGTGATAGGGGATTAAACAGCAGCATATCCCTGCATCATACACTATCCCATGGGCTCGGTGTGGTATCTGGTCTTACGAACAGCTAATCCGATGTGCATTGATTAAATCTGGACGGTTCCTGTCTTGTTCGTGCATTTAACACACTTATGGACTTTAGAAACTGATATAGACATTTCTTTAAGTATTAGTATTACAGAAATACTTAGCTAAAAACGATTAGGGTTTGTAAACTATTTACTCAAAAAGAATGATACTTTCAAACAGTGAGCTACTTGGTGGTGTTATATTTTCGCTTAGTTATGCTTATATATTTTTGGTAAAATAAAAGCTACTATCGTTTACAACAGTTGCTCTTCCCATTATTATTTTTCTTCTCCTGATAAATTTGTTTATTTGCAAAATTCAACACAATACATCGATTTTTTCTACATATTTTAGGATCACTTACATATAAAAACAAATTGATTTTGTTTCAAACATAACAAGTTACGAATGGAACTAAAATCGGACCTTTTCTCTTCACTACCACAAGTGGAATGTGGTTAGGCTAGGTTAAGTTAGGTTTTTCTAACTCTATACTGAACTCTATGCTAACCTAACCTAATCTCAAAGTTTAGTTCACTACCACTTTTGTTACTAATAATCCATTGCTCTAAAAACTAGAGGTGGTGAATTAATGGAAAAGGCCCCTAAAATCTATTGTTCATCAATATTAAAACGTCTCCCCCAAGCACAAATAGTAAAATTAAACATGAAAATAACAATTTCTTGATAAAAAAATGTATACAAAATTCCCAATTAAACATTTATATAGAGCACGATCGTTATAGACAGTGCAGCACACGTTGACAAGTGCAGAACTAGCCTCAAGCAATATGTCAGTGCCTATTGTCTAGCCTCCCCTACCCCATGCTAACCCATACATCGGCGCAACAGACCCCATTAGACAAACTACTGCAAGCCTGATTGACTAGTGTGAGTGCTTCACAAACTAATTATAACAAACACGAACGACGAAATGCAATTACATCTACATTTACCACTAATAATATAGTTTTAGAATAATTATAAATGGAATTCATTCAAATGATGACATTTGAAACCGCATTCGTAAAAAACAAAGAAATGACTGATTATGGAAAACGACGGTTTTACATTCGAGAACCAACTAAAGTAGTTTAAATACTCAGGGGTAAAATAAATAGGGGTTTCGTTAAATACAATGGGTATAATAGTCTGTGATATGAGAAAATTCAAACATTTCACATTGACACTTGTAGGTAGTTCTAACATTTTTGTTCACACAAACTAAACTTTGTTAATTATTGCCACCAATTAGTGATCTTGTCCTTTGAAATTAACTTATTTTTTTATATAGGTGGATTGACAGAGGACATTCAATTATAGAATGGACCCCTATTACTCCGATTGATTATTTTATCGGCTCATAAAAACTTAGCGATATTCTTTAAATACAGTAGATGTAGCTTGCCTGAGTGAAATAATTAGATATACAGTATTTAATATCATAACCGCAACCACAACGTATGGGGTTTAATAAACCATCGAATGGATGTCTATAGCAGATATTAGTGGTCACTACAGTTTGTTAACTATGTGAAAGTTTATCATAACCCATGTAAAATGAAATTCCCTCGTTTTCATTAACTGGCATATCGTTTAATGGTTCTCCTATATATTCCTGTGTTTTGGTCATCAGTTCTTAACTATGAGTTCTATACATTCCTCAATTACACTTCCACATTTAATGTTGGCTTTTTAATTTACGACATTTTCGATTGCTTACCGACAGTAACTACCATTTAATAAACAAATACACAACACACATACATGGTAAAACATACAACGATAATGGAACAGTAATAGATACATTCAACAAAAATAGTTTCACTTTCTCACAAGAGATGGAAAGTTTGATCATTATATACAGTCGATTCCAATCATTCCAAGGACTTCGTATCTTATTATTGAACAGTTACACAATTAATTGTAATTGAAGTTTTAATGTCGCTGTTAAAATGTTTTATCACTAATTAGGTTTCAACCTTGTAATATTTTTTAAAAACCAGATAGGCCTACCACTAACTTCTTAAAGCGCAAATGAGACGAATTAGATACATACTATGCAACGGATCGAGTAAAACCAGCGAAGTAATTTTTAATTCACTTAAAGTCTTCCTTAGACTATACACTTTCCATCGGTATTAAACACAATAGAATAAATATTTTGCAAATTCAACTGTCATGGTAAAATTGTTTTACAACTTAGTGAAAAAACCCATCACTAACATGTAAAACACTAGAACGACACTAGTTTCAACATACACGATGGAGTTTTGAGAGCCCATGTCACGTGGGTAGGAGGGGAGGGGAGGGGGTAAGGCCTGTTATTTATTTGGACCACATCTGTGCTTAAGTACGCAGTTCCTTAGCTTGCACGCCTGTTCGGGACGTTTACCATAACATTACGGGTTTTTGTTTCGGTTTTAAGGGGATTACGAAAGTTAAAACCGTAGTTGACGCTAAAATGTATCGTATTTCTGCGTTCAGTGTTCTAACTAATACGTGGATAAAATTGGAAAATTTGTATTTAGTTATTTAAACATAATCTTTTGAACATGAATGTGTGTAGATAGCTATCATAACATCATAAAAACGTCTTCAAGCACCTTTCAACATATTTACACCTAAAACAGTGGACATTTAGAACATGTTATGTGTACATAAATCAAAAAGTGTCTGATGGAGTATTTATTATGTTACATTCATTTATTTTTTAAATGCTAGTCATTAAGTAAGCTATTTAGGCTATATGAAAAATTTAGTAAAGGGGTATATTATGCAGGTATACAGTTTTAAAAGGTTTTCAATGGAATTGCTTGTTGAACCAAAAATACTGAAACGTAAATTAAGTACGATTTTAGTAACTTTTATTAGCTTTTCTTCATTGTTGGTTTATGACGGTAATCCGCTCCTCAGTATATAACTTAGTTAATTATATAACACTCTTAAAAGAATCCACAGTTAAAGCCCGACCAAAATCCAGATAAGGTCCCACACTGTAGAACTTTTAGATCAAACAACCAAGGCCCGGCAATGTTACAGTTAGGTAGGAGAAGCTGCATATTTGCCTCACAAGACAGTTTTCCTGATGAAAGGTTTCTCGACGCGGAATATTTCACTGTTGCTATAAAGTTGTTCCCTTTGTCGTGTGTGAAGGCTCCTCACAGGATTGGTTCACTAGGTGACACAAGTTTCCCGAGCGAAATTCAATTTTCCGAGACATTTCGCCACCAAACACCTTCCAGAGTTTGTATTAAATCAATTTAGCTTCTATAGTAGAACCTACACACACGACAGGTTTTGCAAGTATATTACTTTGAGCGTAAAAAAACATCGAACGTATTAACGTGTCTACGAAAAAATGTATACATGATAACAAGATTAAATCAAACTTTTTTTCAATGTATGTGTATTGAATTAAATGGCATAGTTGTTAAATAAGTCAGAAAAAAACAAATTTATACTGGACCAGTCATAATAATGCAACTTAATTGTTAACACCACTCTACGATAATATTAATATTAATATAATATTAACGACTGGGACGGGTGGCGTCGTCCTGTAATCCAGCTACTAGGAGGTCACGAATTGTGGATATTTATAGGGATGCACTGTGGATGCGATGCTCCCTGGTGTGGATTAACGTCCGCACTAGTGAGTACTACGACTATCCGCAGTACTATCCTGATAATTAGACCAATTCGTAAATTACAAGGAAAAATGTGGTTCGGATTCCACTATAAACTGTAGGTCCCTTAGTTGCCATTAGCTGTATGGGCTATTAATTAACAGCTGTGTCTAAGGAACATGTCGACCTTAGTCACTAACAAGACTACAAGATCGCGCCACTCATCCTACACTCATCCTTCACTCATATTTGGGTTAAAATACGCACATAGTGGCGTCCCCATCTTAAATAATTGATAATTGATAATAATTGATAATTGATTGATTAACGAGTACAAGTTAAAAAGGTATCTCAAACAGATGAAAAATAATGTAAAAACAATTGAAAAGTGGCCTATAACTCGGAGGAAGATAAAAATTAAACCATGCACAAATCCTGACTGAACATTTAAAACCAATTTGATTTAGTGGACATCGTACTGTGCAAAATATTCAATTGAATAACAAACAAATTAACGTTTCGCACAGTTTAAACCCCTTGTATTGCACTGAGTGCACCAATTACAATTACTCCTTGCTAATTAAACAAATAATTTTGTCAGCGACAACATATCATTTTGACACAAAACCGGACCACCAGCATTGTAGAGCGCATTCCACTAAAATACTTCCCTTCTCACACTGTATGTCGTCATACATATATCACACAAATATGACACAGATTACAACAGTACTGTAATCACATGAGCATGAATAATCTCAGCATTAACACGACACAACAGGGTAGGCCGTTGATTAACAAATTGACGTAACAATTTCGCATTTCTGTTATGTCCATCTGTTATGAATATACACGTATACATTATACATACTAGCTATGTATGTTATCATTTTTACTGCTTTTTGAACTGTTGTAATTTCGAAGAGAATTATTCGTAGTTAGTTATAAATTGTAAAAAATTAGCTAAATTATATATGATAAAAGCTAATTATATTCTCCAACCAACGAATCTAACCAACACTGAACCTACAGTAGACCCATTTTTGAACTTCCCAAACTCTGCTTTAAAATAAAATATTTGCAGTACCTAACAATTCCCCCGTAGCTACCAATCCTAACTCACTAGTCCTCCAACTAAACTTTCAACCCGTTCAAAAAACCTTTTTCATCTCTTAAATAATCTACAAAAATACGACGATATGTGTGGACTAAATAGTTTTTCATATTATTGATGGCGGGGAACAATTTAATATTATTTACAAAATTATATACGTAGCATTGTAAATATTTAGATAAAATGATGTAATGTATAAACTTCTTTTGAAAAAAAAACTTAAGATTTGAATTAAGGCGTTTTCGATCTTCTCCAATAGTGACACTTATGACCTACGGTATAGTTTAAATGTTTCAATCAAATAATTTAATTAGATTGATCGTATTCTTCTACTCTAGTATTCATCCAATAAATCACAAAATTCATTTAAATCTTACATCATTCAATGCAGTTCAAGAAAGGAAATATATTTAATCGTAAAAAGGGATGGGTGTACATACATCTCCCCACATAAAATTAACCAATTACATTCAATAAAGAGTATTCCATATGAAAAACCAATTACCTATATTTGAGATTTATAATGGCGGACATTTCCCAGCCAACTCGGTAAATACCGGTTTTAATTTGCAAGGGAAAAGGTTTCGCTTACCAGAGACGTGAACCAAACTTTTAATTATTTAAATTCTTTTAATTCCGTTCCGCGTAGCTTGATCGGAGCGCACTCTTCCTTCTCATCCGGCAACAAACACTTGGAATTTCATTTTGCAGCCCGAAACAAAGCGAAAAGTTTTGTTTGCCAATTTCGCCGTTCGCTTCGCGTTATGAATAGGAGCACTGATTGTCATTGAAAAGTTTCAGTTAAACTTGAGCATTTTGAAACAGTTATATAATTTTATAAAACTGGCACTTTACGGATCAATAAAGGCTGGTTTTAGATAAAACACTGATTCAACCAAACTAATTTCTTTAAATGGTGTTGCTACGTATACTACAATAATAATACATGCCATGCTTATCCAAGAGAAATATAAATAAATAGGAAAGATAATGTTTAAGAATAGTGTGGGCCATCGTTTTTCTACTAAATATGTTATCCATTTATATATGATAAAACGTTGATTGTTTTAATATTGTAGTTAGACAGTAACAGGACCACAGTTTGGACGGTTCCCTAAAAAATGAAAAACCCCAATAGCATTATTAAGAATCGCAAATAAAAAATATATGAACTACAGTATTGTGAAATGCTCTCAAATCAATTTACAATGAAAAATCACAAGAAAGGATTATGTTTTTTATTTATTTTGATTACACTAGTTAAGTAAATGTTCGTCAAACCAACAATGAAAGGGGATAAGAGGATAATTGAATGTGTTTGTAATAATACCTATGGAAATCAAAATAATTTACATCCACAAATTTAAGTCATCAATACAACAATACATTGTTAAAATACTAGTATTTAATTTCAAAACGAAAATAAAAACTTCACATTCCCTATTAACAAAGGTTTAAACAAATGTGTGAAATCAAAAACATGGAAACAAAGAATGAGATGCCAATGCAGCTTCAGTAGCTCACAATACAATACAATAAAGGAAACAGAGCATTCAACATTGTGAAGGTCAGGGTGAGATGAAACAAGTGTTCTGAATAAATGCATCAAGTACGTGTTGAGGATCTAATATACACCAAACTATCAATTTATTTTCACAAATAATATGACTAGATGCGTAACACAATTGTCTGCAGTGATGATTAACATTTCGAGCTTAATAAACCACAAAATGAACATATAACACTGCTTGTACGAGTTCAATTTAAAATTCACGAACCACAATACTTTGTGTGGCAATGTACGTGAAATGACAGGTAAAATTCAAAAGAAAACATATTTCCAGGTGGCAAATTTGTGCTATAATTAAAAACCGGTAGACTAGAAGAGGTAGCAAATTAAATTTCATAACGTAAGAGTTGGAATTATTTTGCATTTTAATTATACTACAGCATCTATTAGAAAAGAACAACACTTTTTCTTCAAGGTTATATTGCTGTAAACCAAGGACTAATTTTATGCTGTGATCATGTTATTCTTGAGGAAATATACCCAAATAATAATCTATGTATTTATGTATTTAAACTGTTTTAATCAGCGTTTCTAAAAACCACAAAACACTTTAAACCCTTCATTAGATCCTTCATATATATGAAAAGTTATAGAAAATGAATCAATAGTCTGCTATTTCCGAACTAATAAAAATTTTAGTAGAATTTCACAGATAAAACCTAAATAAAAATCGAGCAAAGGAGAAGAGAAATTGAATGAAAGACACACAGTGTCACCAGACAGCGTGGAGCCGGGTCTCCCGAGTGAGAGAGAAGATCTGATGCTGGGGACGAGCAAGACAGAGAGGGAGATAAAACGTCATTGATTCAATGGAGCACATGTGTCTCGGACATAACCTTATCATAACCTCACTCAGGTGATCTGTCTGCAAACAACCCGCTAGAATCTCTCCACACAATCAACAATAATATCTACCTAAATGTTCTACGAGTGAGACTAACTGACGTACCTCAACAGCGAAGGAAAAACACGGAAGAATCACAGTATCCAAAGGCGCGAGAAACAGGAAATAGACTCGCGGAGCACAGAGAAGAG
Organism: Macrosteles quadrilineatus; assembly: GCF_028750875.1. NCBI lineage: Eukaryota > Metazoa > Arthropoda > Insecta > Hemiptera > Cicadellidae > Macrosteles > Macrosteles quadrilineatus. The sequence continues at coordinate 98,162,020 of NW_026542597.1, read as the reverse complement.
ATACTGACGGATATGTTAAAGCATCGATTTCGAACTGCCCTGCGCCGGCTTTCGGCGACGTTCGGGCGTGTTCGGCACCCCTCGGTCGCCGCCCCAACCTCAACAATATTTGGTTATTACATTAGGCGTATCATCAGCTGTTATTCTCCGCCGAAGCCGTACGTTAAGTGACGGCGAGATTTCTATCTTAGGAAATCCTTTTAGAGTAATTGCCGCGGTTGATTTCTCGCTTCGGTCTGCGATGAATTCACCGCTAATCTGGGTATTGTTGGGCTGAAACGCGGCTCTCCCTTCGTTGCTTTGCTAGGATATTTTAATCTCACAGCTTGTTATCGCTCGAAACGAATTTGTCATTTTACGATTTTTACACATGTACAAATTACCAACTAAGTAATTACCTGATGAAAAGTAGTCTGTGGCAATTCTTTAAAAGAGAATAACCAACATTGATACTATCGTTACTAATCTTAAGTTTACACAGCTTCATCAGGGTTATGGGGTTGGCTCAACCCACCAGGCAATATTCGCAGGGATCAGACATTTACTATACATTTGCTTGTTTGAGTTTGATCAGTTTCAGCATTGACTATTGGATAGTGAAGTAGACATCCCATCTATATGGACCAGATGGTGAAAATTTTTAATTTAAAAAGAATATACAGTAGTTGTGTGAGCCAATCATAGAATACGCTAGTTTCTTAAATTCTAGCACAATCTGTCGGTGGCTCATATAAACTACGACGATTAAAATATTATTTAAAATCTGGCTACAAATTCAACATGGGGATGTGAATGTCTAGTTTGTCAATAGTCAAAGGTTTTAGACACCGCAGGAACAATACTGATCCGAGATCTTTCCTCATTCAAAGTTACAATAGTTGCACAAACCCTAATCTAATACAGACTCAACAAAATCCACTTCTCGTGAGTAATCTGCAAACCAACTACTTAATACTGTTGTTTGGTTTCGTTTCTACTGATATACGTATACCAAAGGCGTTGCCTAGGTTGTGTTGAGCGAGAATTGATTATCTATTAGCCCTGGGTGGAGTGATTTACAACAGAAAATCCTATCTAATTCTGTCCATAAAAAGCTCTGTCCATGTCAAGATTATAAGAAACCTTTTTTCGGCTACAAATCAACACAGGTAAATCATCAGTAAAATCAATTTGTTTAGTACGAACATAAATTAACTATTGCTTCGTAATTTGAAGGGTGCGTTGATTCCTGTTAAGTTCTTTAAAAGTATTTGTATGGCAAACTTTACTCGAATATTTGGGAAAATTGCAATTTTTTACTTTACGTTTTGAAGTAACAGCAGTTTAGACTTAAGAAGATCATTATGTTTTACCGAATACTATCTTTCACTACTGAAAGTATATTAAATGGTTCATAGTGTCTCGATATCAATTAATTTCGTCATGAATTATATAAAACACAACCATTAATATTATAGAATAAAAACAAGTTTTATATATCCTCCAAACCTATCAGTTTTGGTTTATCGATTCCAAGTACATAACTTATGATTTTGTCAATACAGTGAGAGTCACCCGACAAATTTAATCGGTAATAAAATAAAGTAAGACTAGCCCTACTATTACAGCAAGTTACTACAGTAAAATTTGCATACTTGAGCAATACTAACCAAGCTATATCGTGAGCTACGAATAACAATTTCCAACTAACCAGACGAGTACCGAGTACATTTCCAGAGGATAAACGTCGTAAACAGCCACTTTACGTCTGAGGCCTCCAGATAGAGGTTTACCGATCAAGTTTTAATGATGAAACTTGCCAACAAACTCACCACGTCTCGAGCCAACTTAAGCATTGTACCTTCAATGGAACTGACAAGACACTTCAAACGCACCTGCAGCCTATTGTAGAGATAACAATATGTATAATATTGAACTGTCAGATTGTGCTAGTGTCTACAATTATATTTTTGTTCTTATTCTTTGTTACTGTCATTAGTTGTTGAGGCATAACAGATTCTGTAGATTACAAATGTGACTTATTGACCAAGTGGGTCCTTATTGCAATTCCGTTTATTCACTACCAGATTTTTTCTTAGTCAGAAAGTTTTGTAGGTTAGGTTGGAATAGTTTCATTTTATAATTGATACATTCGCAGACTAAGCTGTTAAAAATATCGGATTTGCAACAAAAAGTAGTGGTAGTGAATTAGGCTAATGGAAAAGAAGGCACTATGGTCTACAAGAATTAAACAAATAAGATTTCCAGATCTGCGTTTTATACTACGTACATTTTGTTCACGCAGTTAAATGTAGATAATTGATCAAATACAAGGGTGTATTCAAACCATCATAATCTTTCGTCAAACGCAAATTTCTAGGCCTAGCTTTTCTTATAAATAAATAAAGAACGCCAGTAGTTCTGTAGTTCAGGTTTGCTGTATAACGCCTTCATTAACGACACTGTCAATATGGATACACGGCTGTCGTCAAATAGCAGTTTACTTCTTGTAGGCGCTATGGACGCATTTTTACATTCATATAACCTCTGAAGTACTACTTACGAATGTGATAGGATAAAACTTTATGTGACGTTATGTTAAAATAAATATGATTCAAACCAACGAGAGGAAGTGTTAAATTACCATACGATTTTAGGATTTTAGTTTAAATAGTTGTATTAACTTCAAATCAAATCAAAATATCTTTATTCGTACAAGAGAGGTACATGTTAGTACATCTGAATAGTGTCAACTTAGCTATTTAAATTAACATTTCCTTAACTATTCATATTCTCTGCTATAGAATATAAACTTTACAAATAAGTAAGTTTTTAGTTTAAATTAAATTTGGAACTGTTTATTTGACGCTTTAATTCTTTTGGCAATTTTCTGAAATAACTTGCTCCTTTGTAAGACGGCTTCTTTTATCGTGTATTTCTTGTTCTAAAATTGTATCCTTCCTATTGTTTAAAAATATCATAATAGTGTCCAAAATAAACTGACCATAAACTGTTAATATATTTAGCATTTTAAAATGTTCCCTGCATGATGTATCTGGTTGTAGGTTTTTTTATTATTCTAATTGCTTTCTTTTGTTCTTTAAGTATTTAAGTATTTTCTTCCGCCTTATCATTAAAAGGCATATCTAAAACATTACTAAGCTACCACATTTTGATTTATCACAATACTAACTTGAACTATTACCATAGAATAAATAAACACCTTTATATCACCTTTATATTACTTCATCTATGCTATTACGATACTATCTTCACACTATAAGATACCTTTATACTATTACGATACTATCTTTAAGGGCATTAGCACTCAACTTAAATGGCTTGAAAAATGTCCTCTTGATTCATAGAATCATCTGAACGAAAACAACTGTACAACCCTTTTCTTTAACTTTCCTTTACTTAATTTTTTTTCGAAAGTACAACTAGAGCACATTAGAGAATGAGCGATACACGAAAAGGGAACATAATGAGATTCGTCGTTTGCAAATTCATGTTCGCACTGTTTCACCCCCTTTGACGACACAAAGATAAAATTTCACATTCTTATCTTGCAACTCAATTTGCTAATCCAAAAGCGCAGAGTGGTGCTGAGGGTCCTCACAGCATCACTTGTGGAACCCTCTTTACCATAATGAGAGCGAATCCTTGATCAATATCAGACAGAAAGATAACGACAAGAGCAGGACCGAGCATTATCCACAACTTTTCTTCGCCAAAATGAGCTCGACGCGATAAACCCAAACTTTACAGATAAATTTAAAAAGCAATTCATTTCAACTGTTTACTCCGTTTTACATACAAACGAGTGAACAACTTTCTTCTCCAGCTTCAGTGTTTCTTATTCATGGACTTTCTCAATTTGTACCACCAGCGGAAACGTGGTTCTGAAAACGTAGTAAAATTTATCAACAGGAATAATCTACTTTCAAGAGTTAAATTAAGCTGTAAAGTATAGCTGACGATAAGAGGTTTGCGAACGATGACGTCATAGGGTTGTAAATTAAAATCGAGGTTGTTAATTGGCTGTTGTACATGTCATAGAAGCGTTCCGTAATACACTTTACTGAAGTAATAGTAATTAAGTGACAAATTTAAGACTACTGTGTGTAACATTTGGAGCGCCTTGTTATTATTGTTTTTAGATAGTGTGAATAGAAAAATGTCATTGTAAAATTAAGCTCACAGATTTGTTTACAGTATGTGGTCGTAAATACGTATCACCACATAAGCACAGGTTAGTTTTTGCTGAGCATTTACTTAATGGCAATAGTAATTACTTAGTGAATTACTTATATAGTAAGTTTTACATTCAACCAATTAAGCAAATAAACTCACCAAACAGCTAACATCATGTTTTGACCAACCAACCTGAAACAAAAATAGCTAATTAGCATGTTTAAGTATGGTTAACAAGTAAGTTACTACAAAGTATTAACAAAATGTTCCAAACACCAATTTAATGTACCAAAATACGTGTGTGTTGCCATTAAATTGTGTATACTGAAGTAGACGTCTCAACTATATAAACTGGTTGTGATCAATTTATATTCAAATAGAACTATTGGAAATCTATTTTCATTTTTAATTGTTGATACGGTACATTGGTAAGTTGAATGTGACAAAAATGATACTATGGTTTACAATAAGTTGTCTTTTTGAATTGAATTATAAAAAAATTGTTTTCGGAAGACACCGGTACTTGCGTGATAAAAATCCTAAATCAACTACTTTCCTGTTTTGCCATGAAACTGGCTACAATTTGAAAATGGAAATTCAATAGTCAAACGTAACACAATTTGACCAATTCGAGCACTCAATCACCAATCACAAAAACCGGCTTCCATTTGTATCCTAATCAAGTTACAGACACAATAACACATGACCTAGAGCACAGATACAATAAACTGTGGCCATCACGCTCATTATTTCAAATCAGATTTACAAGTCTTCCTGGCCTCGGCAGTCAGACAATGACCATATCGAACAGTGCTGCTGCTGACGTTCGTTACATGCGAATCGTGCGGTACTTGTGATCGGACGGAAGTGTACGCGTTACACGAGGGTTATGAGGGTCACGTAACGCAAGACGTGACGCAGACAGACAGACAGACAGACAGACAGACGCACGGTGCATCACGGCCGCATCCTCGGCCTTGGGACGGCACGTTGGTGACTACAGGAGGCGCTGCCAAGTCCTGACTACGGTGGTGAGGTGTCAATCGCTCTTCAAAGTCAAAGTCCTTAATCCAGCCACATTAACAAACATTTTGCATTGGCCAAGTCTTTACTAATAAATCACTCTTTCAATGTATCACTGTCTTTCGATAGTGTAGTGGACATACAATCTAAATGGACCAACTACTTTTTCACACGAAGAGAAAATAGTAGACTATGCCTCTTTAGAAGGATAAAAACAATACCTAGCATATTGGCACATCTCTTAACTAACCTAACGGTAACTGAAAACTACGGTAAACAACTATTAGCAGGAAGGGGAAAACCATAGGGTCAACTACAACTTACATCAAATTTCATGGAAATTCGAAGACGATCTGTTAGGCATACAGATATCGAAAATACTGGGAGGCCTTGTTTCTGTACCTTTGACACACTAAAGAGTTAGCATTAACTACACTCCCTTAAAGCTTTATCATCCATATGGATCGGCTGAAACCATTTGTTTATAGTTCCGTTCGGCTTCTGTAAACGTCGTTTTGTTGTCCAAATAACAGGATCCAGTTATAAGCAATTGCTTATCCTCTAGTGTCATACCCGAAGAGTAAAACACGAAGCACAAAAAAATGTTCTAAATTAAGAGATAAACATATAATGGATATCAAAGCCCTCTAACGTCACCCATACATAAAAAACTCATATTTTACTATAGTATTAGATGTTATAGCTACACCATTAACTTTTGCGGTTTTCAAAGTCAAAGGCTTAACTTATAGCAAAAAAACTCTTAACGATGGAAGAAAAATGTAAATCCAAGACTTTCCCGACAGCACGAAATCTTTACCATTGATAACAGTAATGTACAGCAAAACGAGTGTTCAATACTCCACAAGTTACTAGCAAAGCCCGTATATTCCTCCATTAACTCGACCACGATTTCGCTAGTGGGAAGTAATTGATTATAACAGCTGTGATGACTGAGTTATGAGACGAATTACACTACAACATCCGACAACATAATTAGTGACCCGAGGTGCAGACGAACACAAGGTCGCCGGTACTGAAGGTTCAACACCTAGCATCGCTCTCACGGGTGTATCACTGATATTACATGGAAATGGTAAAATGTCATTATCATTATCATTTTAAACACAAACAGAAATCGGAAAAAATTTCTTGGCTGGAAAGTTTGTGTATTCGACAAACGAAAATTGACATAAGTGCGCTTTGTTCTACACATGTTAAAATGGCAATGATATGTTTGGTTCTCTTTTCAGCCAAATGAATTATCTAACTTGTGGCTACAGCTTGAATGATAAAAACGCACGTAGCTGACTCACTTGAATATCAATATAACAAAGGGATCCAAGTAAAACTGTCAATAACATCGAATTTTCTTGTATAAAGTTTTTTTTACAGCTTTTGAGACTAACTATTCAATTGTCTCCAATTATGTTGTGGCTGGGACGTCTGTTTGTGACTAAATGTGCATACAATTATACAAATTGGGCTTTTATTTACGTACAAATTACAGTGGGTATTGTTGTTCTGTTTCATTATTTTTATTATTCATTTTTATCAATTTGTATTAGCAATTCGTATTATTGTAGGACCCACATAGAATTTTCGAAATAAGCCAAACAATTTCATTCTACAAACTACATTAATAACAATTTAATTCAATTCAAACACAATTTGACATATTTTAGAATTAAACCGAAGTACTGGATGAGGATATTTTGATTGGCCCAGACTCATGCTTGTTAGTTTCTTCTTTCTGAAGAATATATATTCTGGAGATTTCATTTACTAGTTTTAACCGCAAAATAAAAATTAGGTCACTAACTAAAAGAGTTTCAATTATGACCTTTCACAATTTTTCAATAATGAGAAAAAATTTAGAATGTAATTCCCATATAAAGATAAAATCTCCAACAAAATCTGACGATTCCACAAATGAAGTCATAGTAGACGACGAGTCGAAAATCAACCTTCAAACCACGTCTTCGGAGTCGTTACTTTACCGAATCATCTCCAAATGAAGGGATCGGCGAAGGCTGAAGTTTATCAAATTGTAATCATAAAGACCCCAGTTTACTAGGGAGGCGTTGTTAAGGCTCGAACCGCCGTCCTAAAACAGCTGATTTTATCTGGAATTTTGCATCTAATTACCGACATTATCGTGACCAGAGTTGTTTATGTCGATAATACAGATTGCGGGGTGCACACGCTGAACACAGCACTCTCGACACATTTGCTATGTTACTGATCACCCAAGGTGACTTACTTATATGAAAGTATATGAACTTGGCCGAGAATTTAGTTAAATTATATGAGTTACACGTTCAAGGCATACTAACAAATAAACGTACGTGGGTTCGCCATTTAGTACAGTACACAAACTATGTTATGCAGAGAAATGACCTGAAATGTACTAAAGGAAACCAACTTATTTGTGTTTAGTACCTTCGAACTTAAGGACTTCGAAATCTGTTGTGGAACCGTTTTTCCATAGACTAGGGGTCACTTTATTATCACATACTGTAGCTAAAAGTCATGTGATTGTCAACATGTTATCCCCGGACCTAAATTGAAGCCCCGCTCTTTACCACTGGACCATATTTCCCCAGCGGTAAAACATAGTTAAGTGCTTATATTTGCTCGAATGTTCTCGTGGGTTTTACTTTGTTGACGCAACTACCAGCTATTAATTGTTTAGTTTAATTTCAAATATAATGGCGAGTTAGAACGCAAGCCTGCTGAATCAAAGTCTACAATTAACACTAGTATGTCATCAGCATAGTCACCCGTGCCATTCCTACATACTACATTACCAACACGACATTGCTGTTATCATACAACTCCGACTCTGTGTTAACACTTGGCCTAGTCAGACAGGACAATTACAAGTGTTACAACTGCACAACTAGCTGCGACTACACAAAAACTGGTCTCCTTCGCCATGCTGTTATGCAGTATTGACACAAGGACGCGACCGGACTCTGTACACGCTACGTTTGTGTTTTTACATTGTGTTATTATGGTGATCAAGTTTTCTGGAATCTTGTTACCTCGCTGATTGTACAAGTGGTAGGCACGTCCGCGAAATAGATGTTTAAATACTGGATTGATGTAAATACGTGATATATATTCGACGGAGGATTGCGTGGATTTTGCTACATAAATAGATTACTCAGATACATGTCGTGCTGCTAAATATTTACTGAGTTATGAAGGTAAAACTCGTTCTTCATTTAAACCAGACGCTGTTTGCAAATCGGTTTTCTAAGTAAGTAGGAGAAATATAACATACGGTAATAAACAGTATGCTGATTTGATCTTACGATTGAAGTGTCGATGATTGGTCTGATAAGAACCATTGAAAAAAGAACTATTATAAAAATGGCAAGAAGAGAAATATATTTGGGAATTACTGTAGGCCTATAGTCCTTTTGCAAAGTTTTTGGGGAAAGTTTCAACTAATAGACAAAGAGAGAGAAACGATTATCAAGGTATTTCTCTAGTATTACTATATAGAATATCTTGAAGACTATTCACTATATTCAATGGTAATGCTAGTACAGCAAAGGCATAATCATTCAATATAATTAAAAACTATTTCAAGAAGGTTATTTTAGCCATTATTGTGTCTAATCTTTTTTTGGTTCATCCCTGGTTTTGTTTATGTTTTTAAACTCAATATACAATGTCCTTAGAATTTTTATGTTTTAATAAAAACATTTTCACGACACAGTTCCCACAAAAAGTAGTTTAAAAACTTGAAATCAATTCCTGCAAACCAACCAACAACTCCTAAAGTTAAACAATTCGATTTCAACAAAGCAAACATTATTCTTCTATGGCTTATCAATTCCATTCCTTCAAACTAATCATTAGTTCTGCTACATCTGACCGATTCAATTGCTATCAACCGACGGTAGGTAGCTAATAGAAGCTTCACTGCCAATTACCTTGCGAATGCTAATCAACCATTCAGGTTCCATCTAAGGACCTCCTCAGGCTTCACGGTCGCAATGTACACTCACTTTCCAACTCAACCATCCTTCATTGGCAAAGGCTGTAGGAATGTAGGAATATCGCACGTTATGTTCGTAAAAAAAAAAAACGTGAATCCCTAAGTCCTAATGAATCGGGTTGAATTTAGTTGAACAAGTGCCTGAATCATTAAATCCGCGTATTCTTCACTTTTAGTGTAAATGTGCATCATACAAGACAAATGACATTATGAAACCAATGTCACGAAACGCAACAGTTTTTAAGTGTACTAAATTGTTCTACTGCAATAGTATACGCTCAACAAGTTAATTTACGTACAAACAATAATACAATCATATAAAATTGTTTATACCTTGTTCTGTAATATTATACCTTCCTAATCTAATATCTGGATGAGATTAGATTTACGCAACGCTGGTCCATCAGTGTGCGTGATTAAGTGCGAAGATTAATGAAAAATGAGTATTGAATCAATCAGAACTAGAAAACTGCGTTGTTACTGCCTAAGATTACCTGGTAAAAACTCAATGATCAAAGGATGCTAGGTCCAGTTTAGAAACGTCGAACAGCTTCTAATCTTCGTATCGGGCGATTTGATTATTAAGCAAACAGTAGCTTTGATAAATAAATGCAAAGGTAGTCTTAATTTTTTTCAATATTAAGTCAAGAGTACGCATTAGTAACATCAAATCAAATCAAATCGCATTCATTATCAAGGTTTCGAGGAACAACCACTAAAACGCTATTAACAAAAGTAGTGCTTCAACAAAGATACAAATTTAGATACATCACCAAGTTGTCATGAATAAAGTGACTTGTAGTTTCTAAATCTAGGTCGAACTTTGCCTTCAGACGTTTTCGTAATATAGTCAACACATCGTTCGCTTTACAATGTTGGATATTCCAAATCAGTTGCTTTGCAAATAGCACTTTTTTTACAAAAACTTTATAATTGTATTTTATTTAGTTGGAAGTAAGAGACTGATATACTCTACAAGAATGATATTGCAGTGTTGTGACACTACCAATCAAAATTGCAATTAGCTTTTAAAAATAAACAATGTAAAAACAAGTACGAATACGGTACTCCATATCGGCTTTAATAATCGGATAGTGGTAATAATTTAAGGACAGTTGCTAATTAGGCCAATTAATTTGTTTAGCGCTGATGAATTTCTAAATATAATAGAAACCCATTGTTATCTACCAATCAAGGCAATATCGTGCATAAAGATAATTTGGAAAGGAATTTATCATATAGGCTATACGAAACTTTTTTTTGTCCTAGGACGCTAGGCACGAGCCCGGAATTGTTTTTCACATTACTTCAGGCTAGACCTAGGGGTTGCGGCATTATTACATAGATAAAATCCGTGGTGATTTGGCGGGATTTGAACCTCTAGGACCGAAGTCCCGCGCTCTAACCACTAGATCATCTCCCTCCGTATACGTTACTGATACTACCGAAAAGTATAAAAGCAAATCTTGTTGAAAAGGTAGTTTATAAAAAATGTTTTACGATTTACACCAGGAAGTCGGGTAAAAACACTGCATTGTGGCTGATTTTGTTTTGCAATTTAAAAATTAACCTTTGAGCTTGTCCTACGAATTCCAGGAGTTCCTGGAATTTCCTCTCGGCCTACACTCGAAACTTCCTTACATTCTGAATTGTCCTTTCCTTATTGTCCTTTCTTACTAAACTTGCAATACTACAAAGAAAATACTTCCAAAGCTCTTCCAAAGCTCTTCCAAAGGCCAACAGGAGCCTCACCAACAAAATACACTCACAACTATTTAACTCTTGATTAACACAAATTTCACCGAGACACATATCTGCCACCGTATGTACCAAATCTGTCAAAACCCGGCCTCACATTCCTGAGCCGACCTTGTCCAAAACGTCGCTACATTAATTCCCGCCGAACACAACTATAAACATGCACAGTTTCCTTGCTATTACCCGCCCTTGACCCAACTATCACTATCATTTCCATAGTGGGGTCCCTGGTCAAAGATTGCCTTCTTCCGCAAACTAGTTCCTCCATCGTAATTATGTTGTTAGATTCCCACTCGTCAATGTAGAAATGCCTCGGTTGGATTGCGAATATCAGAACTTTGAATGCTGAGTTACTGGGCAAAGAGACACATAACCTAGCATAATATTTTTAGATTCTAACTTGATTTCAATCAGTCGGTTAGTTATTTTGAGACATCGGAGCTCTTTTGGGTATATCAATATCAATTGAGATGGGATTGCCACCTAGGTACGTAAACCCCGTAAACCCAAATATGAGCGAAAGATGAATGGGCTGAGATGCCTTGTGTAGCTTTGATGCTGACTAAGACCAGCTGTTTCATCAGTCAGGATCATTTATTAAAAGTCCAATGTTAAATGTCAGCTGGGTCCAGTTTTGAACCATCAAAAAACTACACACATTTGTCAGGATCGACCAATATAATAATTGAGCTATTCAAGTGGCATGAACATTAAACTAGGTTAAATCTGTTATATACAGCGAGCACAGAATAGTTATATATTTTTGTGTTTTTTGCTCAAACCAGGCAATAAATTTACGTCAAATAGACTTTACACTTCATGGATCGTCGATGACTTAGTTTTGATCAATGGAATCGCTAAAAAATGATGTACTGTTGATTCTAGCCCTACTCACCCGTTGTTTACTATTTACCATTACCGAGTAGCTTTAATTAGCTTTGTAGTAAGTTTATAAACGTTCTATGCAAAGGTATAAAGCTCAAATGTACCTAAGAATACAAAATTTATAAGGCGACAAACATCAATAACATTCTTAAACTGCACAAACGTAGTCAGCGTGACACACAACAAAATTTAAATGGTTAACATTGATACATTCAAAAGATAACTAATTTTTATATAGAGATGTAAATACACACGGTCACATCACTAATAAAATTGTCTTTAATATTACTCTACAACCGTAAAAATTGCACGATGGTTTCTAAATTGAATTCTTTTACAGTGTAAAAATATATTACATTAATTGTTTTCATGGTTAATAAGATTGGAGATGATACGATGATTATGCAAAACACCCAAGATAACCTTTATCAGATTCAATTTACTAAATCGTCATTTCCGTGGCCGATGGCCAAATAGAAGGTGCGTCTAGATGGGAGGACTTCAGAATCTGCATAATTATGATCAATACATTTCTGAACAACTTCGTACTTAAGACTCCTGTGCACGGTGTAACAGAGTGATTTTTTTTAGAGATTTTGGAAATTGTCACGTTACCAGTTTAATAGTTTAAAAAATGCTACTTGAGATACGGCCAGTGTGCGCTCCTACCATTATTTTTTTTCAACTACAACAAAACATGGTAAAATTTAGCATTTTTCTGACACCATCAACTATTAAAGGATGAAAACTATAAGAAGCAATAGAACTTCAATAGTGTCACCGACTATGAAGAGGTGCTTATCTAAGGTGTTTTACTCGACGAGTAAAAACTGGATTTGGTCCTTATTGACAGTAATCACTACAATATCCAAAGTGAGAGGGAGGATGAACACCTGAACAGTATGGGTCGTAATCGTGATAAATTATACTGTACACAATGTTAACAATGATAAGATCTAGACTGTTTTGAAACGTTCGTGTGAAATTAATTTTTTTTTCGCCAAAAACTGAACCAGTTGCAGAAGCTGCGATTGATAAAATGTATGACAAATGTTGATCGCAAGATATTTAGGAGCTCATAAAATAAAGTTCTTCCCCCTGCGAATTCTCCATTGTAAAACCTAAGTTGGATCAATGAGATTATTTAGTAAGTTAGGGTTTAATATAGACATTAATAACGTTTATATCATCGACATGGGCTCAGTAAAATGAAACTCTTCACTAAATAAAGTTAGATGCCCACCTTTACATCTTATGACGCTAGGTTCTGTCCGGAACTGTTTTACACAGTAATTAGAGGGTCGCTGTATTACCACATGGATAACATCCATTGGTGATTGGCAGGATTTCAACCCGTAACCTCAGGCTCCAAAGCCCTGCGCTCTACCACTAGACCAGCTCACTCGCCAATCTTACAGTAATAGAATATATCATCGCATAAACACGTACCTCCAAGGTTAACCAGATAATGTGACAATGCTATTATGCTGCATCAAGATGAAAACTATCAATACCTAACACAATGACTACAATTACACCAAATCAATCCACACTCGATTAGACTGCATTGTGTGTTTGTGTCTGTGTCCAGATGTAAGTACCCAAGTACCCGCATGGAGTGGGCGGTTTAACAACTTCATACCAGTGAGTTACAGGGTATAATCACAGAGCGCAGCACTACACTACAATGAGTTCACCTGGTGAGTTACAGTGTATTGACATCACATCTGGGATACTACATACAGCACCGGTCGTAAACTGCACAACACTGCGTCCTCGATATTACTGGGGCAGTGTGTGTAGGTGTGCTGTAAAACTGTACAAAACAGTGCGTGGGCAACTATAACAGAGTACACAGACCGGTAATTCATTTAAGTAGATAAATAATTGTATAATGTAAGAAAATAAATGCATTGCATTTCAAAGCCGATCTGTAAAACATTCCTTATATGTAATACGTGAAGACGATTTCTACGAAACACTAATCCTCCGTTTAATGGACGGATTTTTAAAAACAATGTGTCAAAATAAGTATTATTTGTGTAGACGCCCCCTTCCACTAATTCCTGTAATAAAAGTCCTCTAGCTTTGCCCCACAGGCCATCAAAATCGCAATGTATTTCTTATGAAGAAAAGATTTTGTTTACTTAAACATGCAAATAATTTTTATGAATTGCAGTTATTCGTAGTAAACACGTGATACACACAAGAGCGTTCGTTTTCAGAGTGAGTTCGTTTTCAGTTTCAATAACTGGAGTGGAGTGATTGATTACATCTTTGAGTTTACTCTTTTAAGTCAGCGGAAATTATGAATGTTATTCGTTTTGAAATAACGCCTGGAATTCGAGCAACAGGTGCACTAGAACTATATAGATTATGTATCAGCTTTGACTTCAGTATCTGCGTCTGGAGTCAAAAAAGTTCATCGAAGAACTTATAGGATTAGGATTAGGATAGGGAATTAGATTAGAAAACTATAGCTATAGCTGTCGATGGCAAAACATACCAATTCCAATAAACATGGTACATAGCTTACTCGTTAGAAAAGAGTAACTTTGCATCCTGAAAATATTTACATACCCTTCTGTTGACTAATAAGGAATCTGTAAAGTTCCAATAGAAACTTGCATCTGTTATATTTCAAAATCAAACAATTCTACAACAAAATATTGATGAGCACGTTGTTAAAAAACAGTAAGCCTAAGGCCATAAATGTCCTAACTTCACTGTTATATTTTAATGAAATGTCTGGAGAAGTTATTTAACAATATTAGCAAGTAGCAACTCGAAGATGGAAATTAATAACGGAAAAGCAATACACAGGCTTGCAAAGATTGTCGTAGGCTTATACAATTGAAGTTGGGATCAGCCATGAATGGAACGTTACACTTTAGAGTATACATTTCTATAAATAGTGAAAAGGAAAAGAGGAAATGCGACATCTGGCGCGGTGTGTTGTGCGTGTTTTTATGCATCAACATCAAATACCCCTTTCGTACAATTTTTTCACGTTTACGAACAAATATTTAATTTAAAAAGAAAGCCTGAAGGCACCAACTACCAGATTAGATTGTACGCTGAAAACATAACTTGTTTATTCCTTATTAATGCATATCCTGAACAATGACTCAGTTTTACTTTCCTCTTTTCTGATTAAATGTAGTAATGAATGCATCGAATGTATAAGACACGCGGTATAACTCATTCAACATTTAATATTACCACTGCATTTACAAGTAAACTGATTCAGATATTTAATAACCTAGATCAGAGCGATAAATAACTTGTACCTCCCATTGCGCTGGTTGTGTTGGTTATTTATATGCTTATAACGTCCAGCCTTCTCACGGCCTACGATACATAGACTATAGTAAAATGCATGACGTGTGTACCAGCAATAAATATGTATTGTTGAGCAAATTTTAATAGAAAAAGTATACTTGGAAATTGTTAATTGCAAGTGCTACTTTTAGGAGTACAGTATACAAATTAAACGATACAATGGTGCATAACATCCAGGTATTTTGGAAAACAGAGAACTAGGAGAGAATATATTTTAGTGTAAATAAACGAAAAAATTGTTATAGATTTAGACGAGTGAAGTAATCATAGATTTTTTGCCAAATCGATATCCTACTTGCAATTGATAGTTGGTTTGAAAATTTGTAACAACAAGATCTAAGGCACTTATTGACGCTAATGGCTTCCACGCATAAAGCCATATAGTCTCACAAATGTACGTGAGTAGGCCCCTATATCGGGAATATCGAAGTCACTAGCTGTCATACCTTAGTTATACCACAGAAAACGTACTACTATAACCGTTATACACACTCGACCATAAAGCACAGAATAATAAATACACTATTAAGGCGACAAATTTACCACCTAAGTTAAAAAAGGTTTCTTTAAGTCATATGTCCAACCAAACCTAATCTCCAAGCTGAAGGCGTCCACATATTATATAGCCGTCTTTATGCCCTATAGTCTGTATGACCGAACCAAGCTCCGTTTTTACATCCCTTCAAGACCTAGAGGGTAACGGGATCACCACACAGCTAAAAACCGTTGATAATTGGCGGGAAATGAACCCGGCAACTCGCGAACCAAATCCTTGCGCTCTACCACTAGCTCGCTACCATATGCTGATCATTTCCCCGGATCAGATAGGAACGCGAGTCGCTGCCGTATTGTACCAATTAATCCGCGGGGATAAGTGAGTAGCGGAGGCGCTGAGCCGCGCGGAATGCGATGTCGGCAGGAAGATTTGTCGCCTGATAGACCTTGGACAACGGATAATTGAAACTATGACAGCGACAGTCGAGTAGCAGATTGTCGTATAAGAACCTAACCTGTGGCCGTCACCTACTTACACCGCTGTACTGCACTGTACTACTGTACTGCACGTTCAGTATATTGAAACTTTGGTGCATTCAAGTACCAATTAGGTTGTGAGCGATGTATTTTGGTGAAACTATGGCAAACTTTCGGTAGATTTATGTCAACAGTTCACGCCTCCTAGACTTTAACGAACTGTCGTCCAAGTTTTCACCATAACTACAGCAGTTCAAATAATCACCACAAATGCATTGGGCGTAGCGATAAAGCGTAAAACACACTCATTGTCCATGTATCTACGTCATCTAGGAGTCAATTTGCTGAAGAATGTTGGTTTGGAAGAAGAAGATATGTTTATCACCAATTTACATTGATATCTGGTATTTTGCCCAGATAATCTTTTGTGATTTGCCTTTTAGATGCGTACAATACATAAACATGTGTTCTAGATTTTGTCTACCTCAATTCTCACGGTGACTGTTATACGGTCAGAGTTATATTTAGTTAAGAAAGTTTTATTCCATTATAAATTGATTTGGACCTCCGGGATTTCCACGTATTCTTGAAGACAAATCGTGTTATCCTCATAAAAAAACGTATATCATCAGGGAGAGTAGTTACAGAAATTTTAACATCTAAAATAAAACAGCTCCTGACCGGTATGGATCATCTCGAACCTCCAAAGATTAATTGTCCAGCTAACGCTCCCGGCATCCCACCACACCAAAGAAAGTGACGAGTTACAAGTTTTCCAGTTGATAGGATGTGACCGGAACCAGGTGGGGAACGAACCAAAACATCGGTCCGAGGAGGTGCGAAGGTAGGGGAACGGTGATCGGAGGTCACCACGACTCCACGACCAGTCTGTGGTGTACTGTGACCATGCGACCATCCACCACGAGGAATAGAAAGACCACAGGAGCGCTGCGGCAGTTCGTCGCGGCCACCTCAGGTAGGACGGACGTTGAGTGTGTATCTGTAGTGTAGTAGAATATAGTGACTTCTGTGTAACTGATTGCTCAGGGTAAACGCAAAGATACTGGGACACGACTGGGCTAACTTACAACAAAAAGTACAGACCCAGCAAATAGATCTGTTGTTTCCCTTAAATTTACTCGGCCTACGCCCCGTGATCATCAAAAATTCTTATGTGAGGCGTTAAAATATATATCGGTCCCTATAACTACAACCCATTGTGTGGATTTACTTTTGTTTACGTTGTTTTCCCCACACAGATTATAGATGAAGAACTTAGGTTAATTCTATTCCATAGCTAATCAAAATTAGCCAAAGAGTTTTAGAGAATTACAGAACAAGTAATCTATTTACTAGTTGAATTCAATAACAGACCTGAGTGTATTTAAAACATTTTTTTAGTTCCTCGTTCGGATGGACATACGATACACGTGTGAAACTCCAATATTTAAGGTACAAAAAAGTTATACCTATGAAATTTAGGAATAGTTCATTTGAATATGTTAAAATTTTATGGAATATAGTAAAATAATAAATTAAATAAAGAGATTTGCCTCTTTGTTTATAAGTATATTTCCATTTAACGGTTGTTATTCAAGCGTAGATATATACCGTAGTTCTATTCCACGGACCAGAACAGATAATATAAGAACAAAATTTCTCATCTGATACTCGTGTTATTTTCCCACCATAATTAAGAGCGCTCAATAAAAAATGGCATCGACTTCAGTAAACTTCAGTAAACTTAAAAAAAAACATACAAATAGATGTATTAATATGCATTTTCCGTTTCGAGAATATTTACTTGTTTTCAATATTTATATTACAATTTAATTAAATTCCTTATCCCTCTGATTTGAATTTTAAATTCCACCTTACGGTGGAATTCCTTTACCTTACGGAATATATTGTATTTTACGTGCAAAAATTACTCTTCATTTCGAAAGATTTAAAAATTTCCTGTGTAACGGAGCAAATTACTAATCACAAATTGAATACACGCACTGAACGAGAAGTTTTTTTTTTCCAATGAAGAACGTAAAACCAATTATTAGGTAAACAAACGTGGAACGCATTTAAATGTAAACCACGCCTGTAAACACAAAACAGTTGGAACGAACGCGGCGGAATGTGTCCAGTGATTAAACCACTGATTTGCTACAGCGGTAATTAGTTAATTATTGTTTATTCAACATTCCTTTGAAATCGATTCAATGATTAAACTAGGTGGCGTTCGCAGAGGCATCCACAAAATTGAGCGGAGTCATCAAGGGTTCATATTATATTGTTTTTGTCATACTGCAGTAAAAACAGTAGTTTTTAATGCATGCGTTGCGGGTCTAAAGTACCATTTTTAATATTTAGGGAGTAAACATCTTTTATACTGTAGCCTCTTTGGAGTAAAAATCAGTTGTTGTCAACTCAGTAAATTTCGATTGTCAACGATTGCATGTATCGAAAATATATATCGATTCGTGCTTCGTAATCATTTTAACATACAGTCTTTATAGTCTCTTCCCGTAGCATTTTAGCATTGCAGATACATTAATCCATTCCCACACTCAACACTGCTCACCTTTACTACTTCCTTCACCACCCCCTACGTCGTGGACCTGTTTCCCTCTCTTCCCATAGCATTTTAGGATTGCAGATACATTAATTGTTATAGCCAAAGACAGTTCCTACACTCTGCACTGCTAGCCTTACTACTTCCTTCACCAATTCCTACGTCGTGGGGCCTGTTTCCTCCCCTTCTCATAGCATTTTAGGATTGAAGATACATTAATCTAACTGCCACAGATGGATCACACACTATGCTCATACTTTACTAATTCCTAAGCCACTTCCTACGTCGTGGACCTGTATTCATCACTTTCCAAAATAATTTATTATTTTAGATACGTTAATCTAATTGCCCCAAACATTCCCACACTCCGTACTGCTAGCCTTTACTACTTCTTTCACCATTACCTATGTCATGGGCATGCTTCCATCCCTTCTCATAGCATTTCAGCATTGTAGATATACATTAAAACTGCTACAAACGGTTTCCAGTTTCCACACTCCACACTGCTCACCTTACTACTTCTTTCCCCACTTCCTACGCCACGGACCTGTTTCCCTCCCTTTCCATGGCATTTTATGATTGCAGATACCTTAATATAATCGTCATGACCAGTTCCCTCACTCCGGACAGCTCGCCTTGACTACTTCCTTCATCACTTCCTACGTCACGGACCCGTTTTCCTCCTTTCCCATAGCATTTTATGATTGCAGATACCCTATTCTAATCGTCATAAACAGTTCCCACACTCCGGACTGCTCGCCTTTACTACTTCCTTCACCACTTCCTACGTCGTGGACCTGTTTTCCTCCCTTCCCATAGCATTTTATGTTTGTTGAAACCTTAATCTAATCGTCATGAACAGTTCCCACACTCCAGACTGTTAACCTTGACTACTTCCTTCGCCACTTCCTACGCCACGGACCTGTTTCCCTCCCTTTCAATAGCATTTTATGATTGCAGATACCTTAATCTAATCGTCATAAACAGTTCCCACACTCCGGACAGCTCGCCTTGACTACTTCCTTCATCATTCCTACGTCGCGGACCCGTTATCCTCCCTTCCCATAGCATTTTATGATTGCAGATACCTTAATTTAATCGTCATAAACAGTTCCCACACTCCGGACTTCTCGACTTTACTACTTCCTTCACCACTTCCTACGTCACGGACCTGTTTTCCTCCCTTCCCATAGCATCATAGGATTGCAAATACCTTAATATAATGGTCATAAGCAGATCCCACACTCCGGACAGCTCGCCTTGACTACTTCCTTCATCACTTCCTACGTCACGGACCCGTTTTCCTCCCTTCCCTTATAGTTTTTGGAATGCAGATACCTAAATCTAATCGTCATAAACAGTTTCCACACTCCAGACTGCTCACCTTTAGTACTTCCTTTAGCACTTCCTACGTCACGGACCTCAAGCTAGTGTCGTCATTTGATTATATTTATGATTTATACCGTTCTGTTCTAATATCTGTGGAATAATGCTATCAGCTATTTCTTTATCTATTGCATTCAAAAGTCAACAGCTGATCATATGTCTTTGTTTATGTGTCAAATACTGCTTCCATAAGGATTACATTGAAACTTTGAGACCCAGTGGGGCGGATTCCTGAGAGTTATTTTTAACGCCATATAGATGTTGGCACTCACCGATATGGTCTTTATCGCCATCCAAAATTTGAAAACGATTGATTCAGCCGTCTAGGAGGAGTTTGCGTATTACGAAATGCATAAAAGTCGACGTATAAGAGCTTCGCTCGCTTCGCTCAATTAAACTTAACATTACACTTGTTGGAATATAGCTTTGTCTCTGTGTTTGCCGTCGTATTAGTATTGTTTAATGTTATTTTTATTTTTATTTTGTATCTTTTACAGTATTACAATCGATACGGGACCTATGCGCAAATTTAGATATTTATAGAGTTCAAAACTTATTACAAAGGCAAAACGAATCCAATTCAATACCCCCTTTTACGTTTCAAATATTATATTTGTTTCAAACATTTCAAACAGTTATTAGGTAAATAAAACTACAGGATATACTCGTACAGCACAAACATTAAATTTGTTCCTTTTTAAATTTGGTCAACCCCATGAGGAGTTATTTACCTACTTTTGACCGGATACTACAATTATATAAAAAGAAGTCAATTTAGAATCCGAATGTGATTTACAATCTGAATGTGAACAATTCAACAATAGGACCAGCTTTTCACATATAAACTTTGTAAAGAAAGTTGTTCAGAATCACCTAATCTTTCAAAGTTAGTTAATATAAATAAAACTCTATGAGGGCGAAGCCCTAAAAGAAATTACCGTATTGGCATGCTTGTCCCCATTGAAGAACGGTATAGCGGTTAGTAGATAAAAAATCCAACATGTTTAACGAAATATTTTTATCAAAATCCAACTTGGCAAATGGAAATTTTGGTTAGTATGTAGGTTTGCTGCGGCGGGGGTATTTTTTATTTATAAGGTTAAAAAAATGCAATACTATCCAAGTCCCTGAGGATGTTCGAAAAGGGAAACATGCCAGCCAAGCTAATTCTAAATTAATTAAAACTATAATTAAATTAGGCCTATTTTTACATTGAGGGATATAAAGAATACTTATATAGGTACTTATTTCACCAGAAAGGGGGGAGGAAATGCTCAAATTCGTATAACAACACAAGAATAAATTTTATCACACAAAGTACCGTAATTAATTTTTCTTTGCCATTTACAGAAAACGCATTCATTTAAAAAAATTATAATTATAATAATTAACAAAACAAAATAGCCTGTATAACTTATATTTTAGCAATCATGATGAGGACTAAACTTGGATATCATCAGATATTAACAATCATTAGAGTATTGCATAATCAACATGGGTGGTTAGTTAGTTTTTGCAAAAAGTATGCTTTTGTAAATAATTGAAAATACTAACCATAATAACTTCAGTGTATCGTAAGAACAAATAATATGCATGTCGTCACAGGTAAAACAGCTTAAATAATATCACGGAATAAGTCACTTGACACTAACACTAAGTAAATACATATTAAAAAACACTACAATCACAACACGATAGAGATACGAACACTCACTACACGGACACACACGACAATACACGTAACAACATGAAAATACAGCGAACCGTACAACGACATATACAAGACACTTACTGAATACAATTCATTCCTGTATTAGATACTACATCGTTCAATATAACATGAAAACAAGTGAATAAATCATCAATAAAAATCTACTGTTATTACTTTGCAATTAAGGTAATAATCTACAGAATAAGTAGGATTATTTTCACTGACATTTACTTTACCTAATCTATTATTTCAATTAATACCTAATTTTATGTATAATATAAATGCATACTGTGTATTGTAGTACTCACACCGACATTCAAATATATTCTAATGTTAGCTTATTATATATTACACAGTTTTACATAAACAAATAAAATAAAATAAAATGAAACCATTAAACAAATAAATCTGGAAGTGTCCTGGTAGATAATTAATACACCAATGTCTACTGTTATGTTTATTTAATAGCATGGCATTTTTAAATTATGATTAATTGATCTTTTTTGCCTCTATCTGATAGATTAATGCATATTTACTTATTTAAATTAGACACTTGAATAATCGTCGGGTCGAGTTTACTACGGCATATATTAAAGGCTAGTACAGTGTGGAATTTCCCATATCTTGCGATTCAACTGGTGACACTATTTGCTATAGTCTGTATGTTGGAACATGTCTCCGGACCTTCCGTCTATTAGGGACTGGCCAGCGAAGGGTCAGGAGAAATGTTCCGACGTACAGACTATAGGTGATTATGTGATGACCCGGTGGTTCAGAACCAACCGAAGGAATCTGTTTGAAAAATCTCTGTTTTGTTAAACTGTCTCAGTTTTGGAGTTGTTTCTACAAACAAAGCTATAAATAGTATTATATTTCCTGTATAAAAAATTATTAAGGTAATACGACTGCTACATTTCTACTTAAAGCTCTTAAAATGCAAAGTAAGGAATTAAAAATCACTCTAGTCCATTAAAAAGTTCTAAATCCACAGAGTGAACGGTGCAAATAATTTGTACAACAAATCAAGCGCAGTTCACACTGTTTGCACTACTTGAACCCGTTACAAACACAGCTACCCAAAACCTCCAACTAATCATTTAAGTTCCAAACATATGAGGCGGAGTTGCACACAATCAATTGTAATAACAGAGATCAAAAGTATGACGACCACTTACGGGTTACGAGTGGCACTTAGACGTGTAACTACAGTACTCGTAACTAACTGGTAGTTAGGTAGTTAGTCGATAAACTAGCATCAACTGGCCATTGTCTGTGGACGGGTGGATCTACACATCGGATTACTTCTGTCTACATTGCAGTAAAGTCTGGTGTACTAACCAGACATACAATACTTTGTAGTAGACTATGTTGGTCGGGCTAGTTGACTAATATGTGCGGGACTTCAGTCGTTGCGGCGCGGGTTAGAAACCTGACAATCACCAATAAAAAGCTTTTATCAATGTGATAGCACCGTGATCCTATGGTCTGAACCCACGGTACGCTTTTAAGTTTACCTTTATAAGAAAAGAAAATTCGTAGGATAATCACACGTAGGGAACCTTCTGTGTATTGAAGACTTCTTCCCACTAAAATTCATACATTGATTATTTTGGGTCCTAATATTGGATTGTTTGTTATAAGATAGAATGGTATCTCACCTAATGTTACCTTATTGCTAATTTATTTCTCGCCTAATAGTCAGAAGGTTGCGGTTCCATCCATTAAATGGGGGTATTTTTATAAACGATAAAGAAACAGCTGATCTTAGTAATTTTCTTAATGTTCTTAGCCAGTATAAAGCTGACATCGCTCGCTTGTCGTTCATTCATCCATTACATACAACATTTTACATAGTAACAATACACCGATGGTAACATGGTAGACTGGTCTTGGTCATTATCCAATAAACGATCAATTTTATTATTAAGAAACCAAACGTATGTATTCATATTTTTTTTACTAATAAAAAAATGCAACAAACTGTTTTCACGAAAGGTTTCCACAAAAACGCCAATGCAACATAAAAACCATAGACTCGTTTCCTATTTGGAGATAGAAAGAAACCCAGTTCGGGTTTAACAAACAGCAATCCGGACTGTAATCGCTTTAAACTGTCGAATCCAAATCAGATTAAACGGCCTTTGGGAATGGCAGAGGATATTCCTGTGATAATGTTTTATATCATATAAAACATGTTCATATAAATCATCGTTACATACGTATAATGTTACAAAAAATTCAGACGTTTCTTAATTCAACAAATAAATACAATTTTCTTAACAACTCGAGTTCAGACACAGACTACCATAAGGTCAAAAACGGCTCATTTCCTATATGCTAGAGTCGGGATAGTTTCTGTTGTCAACTTTAGAAGCATCTAATTTATTATGTGTCCTTCCCATACAATGTAAAATGATTATTGACGTTAATTTTTTATACATTTCCATTATGTTTTATTACAGAAACTACCCTTATTTTAATTTTCTTATACCTCGGAACAGTACTTTAATTATATCAATTATCAATAATCATGTCAATGTACAAACTATTTAAGATGGGGACGCCACTATGTCCGTATTTTAACCCAAATATAACTGAAGGGTGAGTTTAGGATGAGTGGAGTTACTAAGGCCGATATGTCCCTTGGACACAGCTGTTTACAGAAAATGGCATCTAGGGAGCTACAGTTTATATTGGAATCCGAACCACATTTATTCCTTGTTAATAACGATTTGGTCTTATTATCAGGATAGTACTGTGGATAGTCGTCGTACTCACTATTGCGGACGTTAATCCGCATCAGGAAGCATCACATCCACAGTGCATGCCTACAAATATCCACAATTCGTGACCTCCTAGTAGCTGGATTACAGGACGACCGTCCCAGACTGCATGTACCTGTAAAATCAGTTAAGAAAATATATCCGTGTCAAGCTAGTGGTAAACGAGTAACCAGAGGTCGATGGAAGGCTAGTTCGAAGGTCTGGTAAAACGGAGAAAATAAATAAGCATAAACCCGTGCCCGGCGGCGGCGAGCAGTAGCCGATGAATATTACCATTACGGCCCTTCCATGTTCAGCACTCAGTAGTCAGTCGAAGGTCAGAGTTAAGCGCAATGCAGTGCAGGTAATTAAAAGCGGACGCAAAAGGGCTTCTGTAGTAAAGGGCAAAACAGTAGCACTGCGATGAAGGTGGACAGGTGGCGATGCGCTTTCAAAGGGCAGTTACGTAGAGTTATCATTAAGTCAATTTAAACCATAATAAGCACCTAAATAAACCATCAAATTACTTAACTATTGAATTGCTTTACTAAGCAACTATTATGTTATCAATAATTTAGTTTAACACGTTGGGTGCTGATGACGGGAATTCCCGCCATTGCTTAACATTGAAATAAATGCAATTTTCATGTTCAAACATGTCAACGGCACTTTAAGTGTTAACACAAAAACAATTAAACCTTTAGTTTTTTATACAGTGGCTTAGTAACTGACAAAATAGCACATACATGTTAATGCAACCAAACCACACTTAATTCTGGCTAGCTGTGTACTTATACGGCCAAAGTGAGTTATTCTAACAGTGGTTATTCTTCCTCCAATTGCGTGAATTTGTATTGTATTTTTAGGTTATCGAGGTTTCCATCCACTAAAAGTTATATTTTGGAAATTGCCAAAAAATATGCTAGAATGACCAATAATATAAAACAAATAAGTGAAGTAAAACCCCCAAAGTATATTTGACATTCGATGTATAATCAAACAAAACCTTTTCCAGACGTACATGATGGTTTGTCTCTGGCTCTATGATATTTGTTATACTTCTCGCTACATTTTTATTTAAAACTACTCTCCAAAATTCTCATAAAACTAGGAGAAGCTATGAATAAAACTATACAAATGAAAAAAAAATATGTATGAAAAAGCAAACTTTTGTGTAAGACACGGTAAAAATGGAGTAGGCTAAGGTGACTGAGTAAGGGTGAACAGAGTAATTTATACACTTTAAAATTCAATGAGCTGCACTCTCAATCTCGCACAGACACTTGCTATTTCTTGACATTCAATATCAGCTAAAAACACTGATTATATCATCAATATAATT
The DNA here is from genome assembly GCF_028750875.1 of Macrosteles quadrilineatus. NCBI lineage: Eukaryota > Metazoa > Arthropoda > Insecta > Hemiptera > Cicadellidae > Macrosteles > Macrosteles quadrilineatus. The sequence continues at coordinate 98,136,085 of NW_026542597.1, read as the reverse complement.
AGATACATTTGAGCAGAAATAATGAACGCAAAGAGTTCATTCTGCTTCACTGGCTGTAATTTAATAATTTTGTCGATTCACTAAACTACTTTAAAAGCACTGATAAAAAAGGTAATTAAGTATCCTTTTAGTTTTAATATCCCCTTGTTTTAGTTTATTTAAAAGCATAAATTAATAATGAAGCTATGTTAATTTACTAAATTCAATTAGACGAGCGTTTCTTACACCATTGCACTATTCCCTGGCTTCACATAGCAATGTGAGTTATTTTCAATAATAGAATAAAAACGTCGTTTTAAGTTGTCTCAAATTAAAGGAAATTAAATTGCAAAAAAAGAAAATTTGTATCTAACTCACACGAAAATTATTTACGCATGTTAATGTGCTGCGATTTGTGCGCATGTTAAGGTTTGTGTTTGTTTGTTTACAAATCTTAGCTAAGGACACCTTTGCAGGTTTGCATTAATATCGACTTAAAAAAATCCAAACACCGACTTTAAATTTCTTGGTAAGAAACAGTAAGTTCATTGGATATTAAAGAGCAATTAAAAAGCCAGAGAGGGAATATAAGAAGAATAAACACTGTAAATATCATAATCATTGCAATCAGAAACAACAGTCAAATCTAATTTCACGGAAACCTTGAGGACAAAATATTCCATTCCGACCTTTGCTTTTTACCGGGCAACTCTCCTTGCAACCAAGGCGGGACACAAAAAGTAATAATTACTACAGAGAACTGAGAGAACCCATCCAGGAGCACTTAAAAATAATTGACGGTTTGTGAAAATAAATTAAGGTTAATGTAAATGACGGTTGGCATAATGCTGACTTCCACAGGAGATCTTGGAACTCTTGACTACTCGTTAGAGGTAAATCTTATAAGGAGTAACGTTTCACAAATATCCTCCTACAAAGAAAGTAATCCACCCCAGTAGTTTAAATAATAAGTCATCATGTTAAGTACTTTATTAAAAACCTGAATCATGATTCAACTATAGTAAAGTAAAATGTCAACATGGTTCAGAAACAAATTACCTGTCAGAACGGTTCACCAACAATTAAATTACCTGACAGAACGGTTCACCAACAATTAAATTACCTGACAGAATAGTTCACCGACAATTAAATTACCTGACGGAATAGTTCACCAACAATTAAATTGCCTGACAGAATAGTTCACCAACAATTAAATTATATGTCAGAACGGTTCACCAACAATTAAATTACCTGTCAGAATAGTTCACAAAAAATTAAATTACCTGACAGAATAGTTCACCAACAATTAAATTAACTGACAGAATAGTTCACCAACAATTAAATTACCTGTCAGAACGGTTCACCAACAATTAAATTAACTGCCAGATTAGTTCAGAAACAATTAAATTAACTGTCAGAATAGTTCACCAACAATTAAATTACCTGACAGAACAGTTCACCAACAATTAAATTACCTGACAGAATAGTTCACCAACAATTAAATTACCTGACAAAATGGTTCACCAACAATTAAACTACCTGACAGTATGGTTCATCAACAATTTAATTCCCTGTCAGCATGGCATAGCAAAAATTACATACATTGACAATCATTACGGTTCAAAAACAATCACTTACATGTCCGGTGACTACTACACACAGTAATAGACAGTAAAGTAATTAATATGAAAGTTCCCTGCACCGTTCCAGCAAATCTAGTGAAAACTTTAGTTATAATAGTAAGATTCAAGCATTGGGCTATAATTGAATAGTACTCTGGTAACTGTACATTGTGATATGCGTGTCCCTACGGTATTGTTTACCTTCGTTTTCAGTTGTTCTTTAGTTCAGTTATTGGTGTTATAATATCCAGGTGGTGCGGTACTAAGTCCTGCAGGAGGTCGGTTCCAGGCCTTGGTCCCACGTACGACCTCTACACACCCCAAATAAACTACCAATAAATATCGACACCACTGTACTCATGTCGATATACTAGTGCGGTCAGGAACAACGCTGAGTATTGTTAGTTATAGCCTCCGTTTATAACAAATGTTAGTGAGCACAGTAGTAGTAATCGGTGTATCTCGGTGTTTACCAAAAACAAAACGAATGTTTGAATATTTATTTTTACTTGTACATGCACGTGTTCAATCATTGTAGAGTACATAATCTGCGGACATTTCAAGAGTCATAAATGCAGAAAGTCTACGTTTGTAAATTCAATGAGGGCAAAATTATTTGAAGTTATTGAATTTGGTCATGCGGTACACAGTATCTTTGACTATTAATACAACAACTGTATCCAATAGTCAATGACAGTATGGTAAAATTATAACATATAGAAAATTTTGATATTTTAAATTTACATTATTACAACACAAGCAAATATAGTATTTCAGCATTTACAACTTGAATTGTCCAAGAAAACATCATGTGAGGCTTGGATTGTATTAAAAAAATTTTATGAATAAAGTTAAGGCAACGCAAAACAAACTGCCTTGATAAAGCCTACCGAACCCATTTTGGTCGAAAATGTAGATGGGGTTTTTTGCCGTATTTGCGCGCCCTTGTTAATTTACAACGCACACATGTTATGATACAGACCAATCAGCTGATCGCTACATGTCTCAGCCTGTAGGCTCCAGTTGACATTGTCAGCGAAAGTCGCACAACCTCTGTACAAGGTCCAGCTGCTTTCTGTCCTCAGCACACCTGTATCAGTGTCTGGGGGTGTACTGTACACAGGACACATGTTATGATACAGACCAATCAGCTGATCGCTACATGTCTCAGCCTGTAGGCTCCAGTTGACATTGTCAGCGAAAGTCGCACAACCTCTGTACAAGGTCCGGCTGCTTTCTGTCCCAGTAGTGTCTGGGGGTTTGCTAGGTCTGTGTGTTGGATGCTGATTATTTTAAAACTAACGTAAATAAAACTACTTCAAGTGTTATTATTTCTCCAAGCCGTTCCCAGTGGAAATTAACTCATAATGGTTTGAGGCTTTGTAAATTTTACGAACTCATTTCATTCGTTTAAGGATTTAATACATTTATACACGGTAGTTTAAACCAGCGAAACACACAGTACACGACTGTAGTTCTCTTAGAACCCCTGACAAGTAATTCACAAAAAGCAACATCCTATTGAGTATTGCGAACGGTATAGTCCTCATTAGGTTTCGATGCTCATCGGTCGACGCAGTTGAGCAAAACTGTTTCATTGCATTTGCAAATTTTGATAAAAACTATTCCAAAATTCACACACTTACATGAACGTGAATTAATACAACTCACAAGCAAACCAAAAACGAATGCCAATTCCCAATCAAATCTCGAGGGATTTTTTCCATTCCTAACCGTTTGATTTATATGCTAAATAATCGTTTGACACGCAAATAACCACAGATTTCAATACTCGTTTGACTGTCTGTAGTCTGGTAGCTTGGTATCCTTGGCGAAGGCCACTCCCATGAGTTACTGACATGCGTTCAGCGTTGTTTATTTACTGTCACTGAGCCGTTACATTTCACGTCAGCTTAGCGCCGCCGCTGTCCTGGCTGTCACAGCCGATACTTCATTCAGTTTTTGTTGCTTGTTAATGTTGTAATTGGCTAGTGTGAATGACAAGTAGTGGAAAGTGTGAATTGGCAATGTTTACATGTTTAAACTTGTAAATCCCTGTGAAAGCATTCGTTTAGTTATTTGAAATATGCTTCAGAGGGTAGTGTTTTTGACTGGGTGGTGGTTTAACCACTAACCAGTGATAGTAAAACTGAAGCTAGAGCTACGGCTGTATAAGGCACCGATATTTTTTTGGATGGCGTTTCTAAGAAAATTTTAATTTCACGTAAGGTTTGTACATTGGTAGTAAACGAACGTTTACTGGATGTAATTTGTAAACGTGAAAGATATTTCAGACAAAATGTTGAGATAATACCCAGTGGTAATTTCAGGAGTATTATTTTAGGTATCAATCGTATTTTAATGTGGTTGAAAGTACAATTTTGATGTGTTTCTGAATGTTACAGCGTCGCTGACGGTGATGACGACGGGCTGCTGGCTCGGCTGGCCATCGCCCTCCATCAGGAAGCTGGAGTTCAACGAGACCAGCATCAGAGTGAACCAAGACCAGATCTCCTGGATAGTGGCAGCCATGGACGCCGGCAACGTCGTCAGCTCCATCCCCGCCGGCTACCTCATGGACCTGGTGGGCCGCCGCGTCGTCATCCTCTTCTCAGGCGCCCTCTTCTTCTTCACCTGGATGCTGGTGGGTCTGGCGACAACTCCCGCCATGCTGTACATCGCCAGGTTTTTGGCGGGGTTCGGCAAAGGTATAACGTTCACGGTAGTACCCATGTATCTGGGAGAGATAGCAAGTGTACCGATCCGCGGCGCGTTGAGTACAGTGTTCGCGGGGCTCTTGTGGAGCGGGACAATGTTCGAGTTCGCTATCGGTCCCTACGTCAGTTTCGAAGTCTTGGCCGTTTTGTCTGCGATCATCCCAGTTTTATTCTTCAGTTCCTTCCTATTCATGCCGGATTCCCCTTACTATTTACTTATGCGGGGTAAAGAAGACGAAGCACGTCATTCTCTCCGATGGTTGAGGAAGCAACCACAGGTGAAAAGTCCTGAAAACATCGTACCCTGCCTGGTCGAGAAGGAGCTGAAGGAGATAAAAACCGCCGTCGAGGAGGATTTACAACACAAAGCCAAGTTTTACGATCTACTATCTACTCCGGCGAGTCGGAGAGCCACATTCATTGTGCTGGTAATCTCGGCGTTCCAGAGGCTGTGTGGGATCAGCCCTCTTCTAGCGTACTCCAGCACCACTCTGCCGACACACGACGGCCTCATAGGTCCTGCCGAGGTCATCATCGTGTTCGGCTGCATCCTCACCGTCTCCAACTTCATCGCCACCCCCCTGGTGGACCGGCTGGGGCGGAGACCTCTACTGCTCTTCTCCGGCGCCGGGTGCGGCGTCCTCACCGGCATCAGCGGCGTCTACTACTACCTCGACAGAGAGACAGAGGTCGACATGTCCTCCTACATCTGGGTCCCGTACGTCTGTCTGCTCGGGTTCGGCGTCACCCACTCCATGGGCATCGGCGTCATCCCCCACACCCTGCTGGCCGAGCTGTTCCCCACCAACGTCAAGAGCTTCGCCGCCGCCATCGCCTCCATCATGTTCGCCCTGGCCTCCTTCCTCGTCAACAAGCTCTACACCACGGTAGACGACACCATCGGACTGTACGCAAACTTTGCCTTCTTCTCCGTCAACGGGTTCCTCTGCACACTGTTCACCTACTTGTTCATTTTCGAGACAAAAGGAAAGTCTTTCGTCGAGATCCAGCGCTTCTTGAGGAGAAGTCCGTCAATCTATGAACTCAAACCAATGTCGAAATAAACCTCTCGTGTCCTCAAGCAATATTTATGTGATAAATTATTGTTAGGTCTAAGTATTAACACTCGCATCTAAAAATAATTCTGATTTGTTTAGAGTTATTTATTGCTGTTGTAGCTCCTATTTTTAAACTGTAAAATTATTCGTTAAGTTATTTCAACTCTGTTGTTGTGTATATTTTATTTATTTATTTATGAGTTATTAAAATTGTTTTTTTCTATTATGGTTTATAGTTGTGATTCTTCATTTTAGATTCTTTGGAGTTTTCCAATTTATTATATATTTTAGTTCAAATAGAACAAAATCTCTCTGAACGTAATTGACCACACAACTTAATAAGGTACATTTGCAGTATTACTATAAAAAGATAAACCACCATTCTTTAAATGTGGATTTAACTTCCACACGTTAATTTTCTTTTCTAAATTCAATATAACAACGGAAAAAGTAAAACATTTATCGCATAACATTCAAGCAATGGATATCAAGATAGACATGTGATAGATATAAGGAGCTTACAAAACCAAGGATTCGTTGATATTTATATTTACTCAACTGAACACAACAGATTTCTCGAATGATTTTTTTAAGGAATTAGATAGAATATAAAAATAACTCATATTTACAACTAGCACATATTTTCTTGGGTTTTTTTTTCAATTCTAGATACGAGTTTTGATTTAATTTCCGAAATGTGTGGGAACTTTCAATAAGTGTGGTAAGGATTCCAATGTATACGGTATAATTTACGATGACATCTAGGACAGCGCCGTCCCCAGTGTCTGAACCTCTACATTCATCACCAGTAACTGAAGCTGTGCAGTCTAATTAATACAAGGTCCCTAATCAATTGACCGCTCCACTAAACGCCCCCTGCGGACTACCCCACCACCACCACTACAGTGTGAAGTATGGAATAGTTGTGCATTCAATGCTTTTGTGACTTTTTTATAAATTTTACAAATGTTTATAACTATTATTTTGCTACTTTTTAAACTAAAACGGCAAGAAAATTTGCATGGTGTACAACGTTGTTGAAAATCTAAATGTATTTATTAATAGCAGTAAAAATGCGATAATGAGTATTTGGAGTTCAAAATTTTAAAGCTTTACGAATGGTTTGTCGAACTAACATAAATTAACTACAGTAACAAGGGTACATGCCATGGATTCATGTTAAAAAGAAATTTAAAAAATTAAATTTCTGTAATTGGACTATTTGGAACCATTTGGTATGTAAATGTTTATGAAGACAGTATACCCTGGACGCAACGATTACGAAATTTTAAACAAAGCAAAACACAATAAAAACTTACAGCGATTTAAAATTAGTATTGTTTATCATATATGAACAATTAAATTCAATTAAGCGATGAAGTCAAATCTAGTAAGTCAAACTATTAAGGTGTAAAAGCTGTAGAATGTTTCAAATTAGGAAATAACGAGGTGTTAGCCCGTCCTACGTACGGGAATTCAGTAGTCAGTTAAAACCGTGTACAGCTAGTTTACAGTCAGATCAGCTAGTTTACACATATAAAGACAACGTTTCTTGCAGTTTTCATGTGAAAAATCCTCTTGTAAACAAATGTTGTGTGACCAAATATGTTTTTATTCCATCATAGGCCTATACGATATGCATTTTAAATCCGATAATTTTACAATAAAACAGCAATTCTGCAATTTTCAGACGCACACTGATTATAAGTAGCCTACAGTAGAGAGAGTAATAGCGTATAGACCTAGTCAACGATACCACCTTCCATAGCATACCTGCCTCTTCCATAATTATTATCACCACAATACAACTACTATACACAATTTCCAGTAGGTCTGAATAGAAACGACCTAAAATAAAACGATAATATCCAATAAAATTCATAGTACACATAATTTAACTTTGGTGTCCTAACATCAAAACGAATCGTCACACCTATCCTTTATATCAATTTCACTGCATTTATTGCTAAATAAATAAGTGTAAACAAAGAAAAGTAAAAACAATAACAGTTTGTTTTGAAACAGCTGTTTGGTTCAAATAACATTCATTTGAAAAAAAGAACTGGTCACATCACATGTAGCAGGAATATAAAAAGTAAACACGCTAGTAAAGCTAATGACGTAATTGTCAATGTTTATTATCCATACCGTTATCAGTTCTATCCTTGATAATTACGCACTCTCATTGAATAAATGTACATCGTAATTTCCCATATTAGTTAATTTAAACTACAATATATTCATAGTTGAAATAAGTGATATTTTCACGTTTGGGGGCGCTGATATAGGCACCTCCAAACGTAACCACAACTGAACACGATTTCATAAAAGGATGGTTTGTCTAATTGCAGTATCCTAGGTCAATGTTGACGTTGTGTTCAATCTATGTCATCCATCTGTTTATCTTTGTATAAAACCCAGCTGAGGTTGTGGTGGTAATTTAAAATCGCGATTCCTGATTATTTTTGATCTTCTTTTATGACATCAATATTTCCGGGCTTAATCCAAACAAAGTTAAAGCAGACAAACATTAATTGTAATCAGAAAGCTACCATGAAGAATTAAAATATGTAAACATTGTTATTTTTCTAATCTTTCCTAGAAAAGTGGAGCAGTAAAATAATTTGCATTTATCCTTTTTTATTAAGACTCGTGTACAGAGCCTCGATTTGTACTGTGGTCTAATTAATTTTGGTCTAAACTATTTTAAACTGTGGTATAATTATCTCTACTTATCTTACTTATTTCCTATAATCAATGACAAAATAAGAGTAAATAAAATAACCTCATAGTTCCATAGTTTTTATTTTACCAGCTGTTAAAACAAATTATATTGCTCTAAAACAAATCGAAGATTACAAAGATTGCTTTAAAAAATAATTTGAACATCCTAGTATTTTACTATGTATATTTAATTAATCTTTCATCCTCTTACAGAAGAATTGAACGTATCAATGATTAGCATTACACATAGTATAAATAAGTCAACCCTAAGTATGTCTTTACATTTTTATCCAAATGCTGAATTTCTGACACAAAAGCTGAATGTTTACAGCTGTTATGTTAAGCAAATTATTTTATGCCAAAAATTGTTTAGAATCTTAGCGTCGGCTGCTAGACTTTTTAAAAATTAAAACTTAATTTCCAAAAACTGGGACCCTAAACTAAAATTATGGCTTCGACATTACCTAGTTCTTAAAATTATCTTTCTTTCAACACAAAAATCATGAAAATCCGTCAAGTGGTTGATTCAGAATCGTGAAATAAAAAAACACTGTTTCGTTTTAATATTATAGATTTACAATAACACCTTTAGCCTTTGTCCTTTGTAAGATTTACACTCGGGCGGCTGGTATGTGTCTAGCCTTTGGCGCTACGCTGCAATGAAATGCTTCACTTGCCTTTGTGAGATTCTAAAGCAGTGTTGTTTGTTAGCAAAATATTTTATAAATTTGCTTATAATATGTTTGTTACACGTATGTATTTCAAACTATTACTTGCACGTTTGTTTCGCATCAAAATCTTTGTCTTTTGAAGATAGTGTTTACAGACTGTAATGTATGAAGCCCACGGCGTCATGGAGAATAGGATACAACAGTGAGATGCTTTACATACCTTTGTAATCTCGCTTGGATGTTTGTAAGTATTAAAGTGTGACCGATCATCTTTGTTCATGTGTGAGATGCAAATTTGACCCATTGCACAGATTTTTGTATGAAAAAAATACGATTTTGAAATTGACACGGCCATTGAGCATAAACTACTATATTATATTGCTATTTCTTAATATAAAGTTACAAGGATGAAAAACTGGTAAAATAATAACTAGAGTAAACACAATGAAACTTCAAGCATATACCTCACAATAATCTACCTAACACTGTGCACGATAAGTCCAAAATAAGGGCAAAAAGAATGAAAGTAACTTACGTAACATAATCGTCCATCGTCTTACCTGAAACATCAAACATTTCTATAAAATATATAAATACTTTTACAAACAATGCACAGAATTTTAATCACAGTGCCATGTTACGGAATGATCTCCTATTGCAATTGATTTTAAGCTAATAGTTGTAGGTAGCAAGACAAATACACAAACAGTGTTTACGTTATTTCTGTCCCAGTTTACGTTGTTTTGACACTGATTACGTCATGATCACGCAGATGAAGCCGTTGTGTTGAACATTTCACGTGAACTGCTGTCAGTCGGTTGGACGTCGTCAACTGGTATATATACACACACACACACACACACATATATATATATATATATATATATATATATATGTATATATATATACATTATATACACATAAATACACAGGACACACACAGATTGTGCACATAAATACAATACACTTCAAAAATGTTCTCGTCGACTGTATCGGGCCTGTATTTAATTATACAGTTTTGTCGCTTCGTTTGTGTATCGCGTATCTTAGTTGTAGAAGCAACAGCTGATTTGGACTGGAACGATAAATAAGGTAAACAAATCACTATGTATACTTACACTAGCTGTACCCGCGGGCTTTGCCCCGTTTAACTTCATAAGTAAGCTCATTCGCATGGCTCAATCACGTCCTGGTTGAATCCTTGTAATTTTAATGCTATTGAACATCATCGAACAGAACCAACTTGTTTAATTGAAACAGCTGTTAAGATTCATTAATTCCATTTAAATATGAGTACTCATTAGGTTAACATGGGAAACTCCAGAGCCACTGGGGCGGAGCCCGAGAGTCCGATCAGAATAAAAACCACTTAGTTTTCCTATTTAATGCCTAAAGAATCAGTGTACCAAATGTCAGCCTCCTAGGTAAGTGGGAAGTGGGAGAATTAGTGATGAGTGAGTGAGTCAGTCAGTCAGTCAGTCAGTGAGGGCTTTGCCTTTTATATATATACATAGATTATTAGTTACAAGGAAATAATTGTCGACCTAAAGAAATAAATGATTGATTTGGTCATAGATAATGAGACTACACAGTTGGATTAGTTGTACTGTACAATACAAACTAGGTGACTACCAAGAGTGTATATTCCGATATTTATTTTCTTTTAGCACACATAACACCAAATCATACTAAACTATTACGTCAAACTAAACAACAATATTTATGTTCGAAAGTCAACGACTTTGCAGCTCATTCAAAAAAGACGGTGAACAGCTTTATACATAAGTTTAGAAACTCTACTGAAAGTTCGTGTATGGCACTCAACTCCCAGCATCTGATGAAGTTGGCTGCAATCGACTACCAACTACGGCACTAACTCCGGTCCTGACTAACTCCGGTCCCTACTTCCTACTGTGTTTTGCCTCTGAAACTACTGTACTTCGTCATTCAACTTGTGTTTCCGTAAGAAGTATAGATTTTTTTTTCAGAATAGTTGATTTCCTTAACAGTTCTGCATTCGTATATACTTTTTTATAGAGAAAGTGGAACTTTACCACTAACCCCTGCAAAGGTACAGTTACTTTCTAAAACAAGTGAGTAAAAATTGAGACTTTTGACATTTTAAAATGTTTACACATACCATCAGGAAAGTTCTAATAAAAAATACCTTAACATTAAAGGGAACCCCTTCAGACTCGATGTTAATATCTAAACAGGTTTCAAATCTATTTACGTTAATTTAAAACATACTTCATAAGTACATCGATGTGCGTTTTGTATTTTTAACCTTTTAACATGCGAGTCTGTTGGGTTTTAGTAGTAGAAATGTGTTAATTACCAAATCAATGGATACCCAGATTTCTAGTTTAAACCCGCGATAGAAGGGGAAGAATGTATGTTTATTAACAGTGGGAGAATCAATACAATATTCAACTCAAAAGAACCTTCAATATTTTTAAAAGTTATTGAAAATTAATAAACCCTTCGATCAAAAGGAATGTGCATTTACAGAAAAGCAATTTTACTTGTTCGCAAATATAGTGGGTAAATGGAAACATTTTACACAAATTACACACAGAAAAAACTGATATTCATCCAAGGTGAAAGTGGGAACAACAAAACCTCTCGAAGATAAATAAATAAACCCAAAGTCGTTCGACATTTGGAGGGGGAATTTCTGATTTCTTGAAGAGTCTTGAAAATAATCAAAGACATTAGGACGACCTCAGAGGTACTTTTTACGTTCAAGAGTTTTTGGTTCATTATCTTCCTAATTTCACGAAGTACGCCTGCTTTTCTTAAACTTAAAAATTAAATTAAATGTGAGTGGGGTGGAATAATTAGTGGGGCACTCTACATATTGTGTGGCTTAACTAAACATTCACAGTTGTGAAGTGGTGCACTTTAATTAACAGTTTTGTTGCTGTCTGAAGACATTCCTCAAGAGTACTTGCTCTTACCTACTTTTGTAAATCAACTGTTACAATATTACCATTGCTGACATAAAACGTTGTTTAACCAGACACGTTTTTAATTTATCTTCTGAGTATGTATAGACAATTGAACTAAACGGGTTAAGCTAATTCAACTGAATTCACATTGAATTCCTTGACATTATTATATTGCAGGCATACTTTTTTTCCAGCATGAAATGTTTTGAGTTTTAGTGATTATCAAACATCCACGACCGTGCACTGATCTCTTATTTGGATGTATAGACGCCGATTTTCAAGTTGAATATGATTTTACACAATAAAAAAATTCTTTCATGTTTACATTAGGTAACGAGCATAGATTAGAGAGATGTGCATCATACCTCAACGAATTTCAATCAAAACACCGAATCAATTATACACCAATCGTACAAAATAATTAACCGGGAGATAATCACTGCTGCCAACTGCAGACAGGTGATTAGCGGGGACATAAGGTTGGCGGCACTGACAAAGGCAATTAGCGTTTGAAGTATGCTGATATTCTCCGCATAATAACGCGCCAATATAAATCTGGGCGAGGCCGATGCAGGGACGCCGTAATAGGCAAGTTGTGGGCAAAAACTCGCAGTGACACCCTTAGCCGAGGTCGGTGGCGCTGCGATTTTGCGAAAATGGAGTAAATCGGTTAACGCCTCATGGCTGCGTCTGGTGTCACTGTAGGAATGTACTACTTCGTGACGTCAAAACAGTAGGTCTATTCGGTACCATAGAGTGTCTAGTGATTATTTATCCTATGTTGCCACTTCTCCCTTTCATTTACATTACAAACACCTGTATAGTTCAACTTTTCTTCTTAACACGAACCAATATGGAAAAAATAAAAATCCCCATAAGAAGTTTTTTTTGTATTAATTGTTAACTAATGTCATGTAATAATGTAATTATGTGTTAACATGCACTCAGGTACACACAGCACATGTTCGTTCCCCAAATTGACATGCTAATTCACTGCACTGTGTACATGGTGTTCTTGACAAACTCTCGGAATAGCATTAGATGCACATGCCTAGTAAAATTAACGGGTCGAATACCTTTCACATTATTTTTTCAGTGGCCTTGTTTTTTATAATCGAAACCCAAAATCAGAGCATAACAAATAATTCATCGTTTTGGATTCAGGAACTCTTAAGTTTGTTCACAATAAACGCAGAGGATAGTTTATTCCGATTAATTGGAACGTATGTTTAAATCGTTTTCTGCAAATATGCAGTTGGTTAAGTGCAACGGCAACTCCGCAGTTAATAGTTAAAAATCTTCTTAATGTGTGAACAAGAACTTACACAACACACACTTACATGAAAAAAGTTAAAACCTGAATGTATTCTCTTCTACATTAAAAATTAAAGAATTTAGTATTGTAAGTTCCCACGTTAAAGTGATTACGAAAAGAAGCAAGGTTATTAAACACTTTATCATGAAACTAATCGGTCGGTTGTTTATGTGTTCACTTAGGTACTACCACAAAGTACACATTAAACTCTTCCGTATTTCACTCTGTCTTTATTCAGTGCTGCCACAACAAATTTATAATTTAAAGACATTTCCCTCACGACTCTCTGTTTACCTCGTACAGGCCCTGACCTACCTCAACGCCGTCCTCTCGCCAGCTGCGCCATGTTATCAACACGTTCTCACGCACTACTCTTGCATTATGTAAACATTGTGCCAGTCATTCACATTAGCCTTTGGCGTCTCCAACCACCAAGTTAACAGTTTTCACCTATATCGCGGCCATCGATTCAGTCCACTCCGTTTCCTGTTTCCGTAAACCCACTCGGTCTCGGACTGCTAAATCACTGGTTTTGTTCGTATGCTAATTAATTAACACAATAGGCCATTAGGGTAAAACGAAAGGTGTATAACTTTGTATGTATAACGGATTGGCCGAGATATCTGATCTATTGAAGGCTATTGATTGTTGCATGGTGAATTTTAAGTGCCGATTGCGAGTGTGTAAATTTATAATTCAAAGACAATGAGTTGGATATGACCAGGACGTTATATCACAATGGATTGGTAAAAGTACGTTTTTAAAACATTGAAAGACTTCACGGTCAATCCCAATTCCAAGAGGATAAATCCATTGACAGATTGTGTGAAAATGAGTCTAAACTCTTGTTTGAGCTGTGGTATTATAGTAGTGAAATATTAAAATGAAATCACATCTTTTGGTAAAAATATTTAATTAGCTTTTTTTCTTGTTTACATTACCTGTATTGGTCAATGTAATTTAACCAAAAACAACGCTTTTAAGATTATTTTACTATTGGTTTACAGACTAAAATAAATTTAACGGAAAGCGTAAAAGCCTATGAAACTATTAAAAAAGATTCTAAACCTGTTGTTAGTTTAGTTAGGGTTTCTTTTCTCAGACTTTTCAAGAAAAAAGGTTCCCTTCTAAATAAATTAATTCTTCCATACAGCCATCTAAAAAAAGTAATGCACATTAACAGAGAGGATTTTATTAAATTCTACTGTGTCAGTTAATTGAGCGTTACGTTTGAGGGTAGCGTTTAAAATGTTAAATTGTTATGTCTGGGAAGATTTTTGTCTCAATCCTAACTGTAAATCAACCTAGAGCTCGATTCCTCACACTTAAAATTATAATATTATAATATTTAACATTTGTACCAAACCATACATCTTATAGTCAAATCTATTAAAAGTCTCAAGGAACTTCCAACAACGAAAACTGTAACAGAAACCCAACCACGATCACTATCTGAAATTCAATTACCTAACCACCACACAGAAGGTACAACACAAGTTATATTGAATATAAATCAATAATTATAACTTTACAAACTCTGCAACTATTACCATTGTGTGTAAACAATCACGGGGTGGAGGGGGGGGGGTGACGTGGAAATTGCTATGGTAATGCAGACGGGCTAATGCATATCAAACATAGGTATCAGATATTCAATATCACCTGTGTACATAAACTGCCACTTTAAAGCGGTTCCCTTTCAATATCAGCCACAAACTGATATGTGGTATTGTGATAAGTGTCACAGATGATTTCATATCTTTATATTCGTCTCGTAGAAAATTATATATATTTTTGTGTAATCGATGACAGCACCACAAAGTTTAGCATTTAAAACATGTATGAAGAACCGGACGAGCGAATCATTTGTTGGGAGCAAATGCAATATTGATTGGAGAGATGATTTACTATAACTTAGGCTAAATAATCAATTACATAGAATAAAAGATGCGGTAATATTTTCTTCGCGTTCTAATTAAAAAATAACTTAGACTTGTCGAAATAAAATTAAATTACACCGTACAAAAATGCATTGAAACAGCCCAGAAAGCATTATGTTACACGATCAATGTGTTACCTATTACAGTAGAATGAGAATTTCGATAGTATTTAAAAAAAAAGTATCTACTCAATTTCTATGTGCCCTTTAACTTACTACATAGTAATATTGTAACGCCTGAAATCATAGGGCAGCAACTTAACACAACAGCGCAGCGTATGGTTGCTGGCAGTCTTTGCAGGCGCTCAGCCTAGCTTGCAGAGTCACCTTTGCGAGTAAAATGCAGCCTAAGCAAGTATAGAGCTAGGTTTGAAAAAAAAACCATTAGAACTTAAACAAATTTCATAATTTTTTTAAGAAAACTCACAAGGCTAAAATATTTATTTAATTATCCATGATAATTATACTAAATCTTTTTACATGGTATCCGAGAACTCGTTATCAGTGGTATTATCTAAAGGGTTTTATGTTAAAACAGCAAATGAATCGTTACTCATAAAGCGTCAATGAATTAAAATGTATACATGTACAAGAAGTAAAATTCTTCAAGGTAAATTTACCTTAATATATTGGAAATGTTTTAATATTGTTGGAAAAGTAATGGCAGTGAGTTTAAAACGACACGTTTGATGAATTCGTCTTCATTCGTGAAAACAGCAAATCTAATAGCGTTAATTGTCGAGTGAATCTGAATCCAGTTCTTCCCTAGTAGCCCCACAACAACGTCTTATCGCCACGTGTTCTAAATGTACAAGTCGACAAGTAGACTTATTTAATTCAACAATCTGAAGCTCATGTCATGTAGATAGAGGCTCTATTATACAGGGTGATTGAAAAGTCTGGGTACGGCTTAATATTTTAAAA
The DNA here is from genome assembly GCF_028750875.1 of Macrosteles quadrilineatus. Lineage (NCBI taxonomy): Eukaryota > Metazoa > Arthropoda > Insecta > Hemiptera > Cicadellidae > Macrosteles > Macrosteles quadrilineatus. The sequence goes on along the minus strand of NW_026542597.1, from coordinate 98,120,185 downwards.
TATAATGCAGATTGAGCTACAATACTTGGTACAAAGTTACAGGGCATAAAACTCTATTTTAACTCATATTCAGTGATCCAATAACTCTTCAGGGGGACGGCCCACAAGGAGTCGGAAGAAAATCTTAAATGGAAGCATAGGTCAATATGCACATCAAATCAAAGTTCTTTTTTAGTAGAATACAATGCCGCAAACCGTACTTCAAAAGGTTGATCCTGCGCAAAATGGCAGATGTTCAAAGATTTCTTGAATCCGACATTTTGAATCTTTGAACTACTGCCATTTTTTACTCAGGCATTCTTTTGAGCTTGAATTTACGGCATCGTAATCTACTAGTGAAGACCTTTAATTTGATGTGCATATAGACCTATGCTTACGTTAACAATTTTCTTCCGATTCCTAGGGCTGTGCCCCCTGAGAAGTAAGCGTATAATAGCAATGTAAATTAAATTAATCTTTGAACAACTGTCATTTTGCGCAGGATCAACCTTTTGAAGTGCGGTTTGCGGCATTGTATTCTACTAAAAAAGACCTTTAATCTGATGTGCATATTGACCTATGCTTCTATTTAAGATTTTCTTCCGACTCCGTGTGGGCCATCCCCCTGAAGAGTTATTGGATCACTGAATATGTGTTAAAATAGAGTTTTATGCCCTGTAACTTTGTACCAAGTATTGTAGCTCAATCTGCATTACATTTTTAAATATTAAGCCGTACCCAGACTTTTCAATCACCCTGTATAAAACCAATCGTAGAAACTTGAGCATAACACATTTTTCATCGTAATAATTTAAACACAAAGCGTTACCGAGCATAATTCCACATTAAAATTTCAGCATATCCATGAGGATTATGAATCTATAAGAAGTAAGATTATTGTGTAATAAGTACCATTCCCAACACTATCCTAGGTGGATGCGGAAGGGACATTAGTAATGTGATAGCAACATTCGACCACAGACAATGGAATAAACCATTAGAGTATTATTGTCTGTGATTCGACATTATACCAGCTGACATTACATATCCTCGTCAACATCAAAGTAATTTGCACACATCTCAACACCTACGGAAAATGTTTCACTGGATGTTAACAATTGTCTTACAAACATCGGTAAATTATCAGTTTATGAATACACGAGCATATAAGCTATAATTAATCACTACTTTTAAATATATCTACTGTTTTACAATGTAAATAAACGTCTTTTCACAATTCAGAAGAAATTTAAAGGATATTAGTGAATATAAGTTTAATATAAAACGCAAAACAAATAGAATAAATTATTACTTATAAGTTTAATATAAAACGCAAACAAATAGAATAAATTATTACTTATCATGCAAATTCATATGATTTTAGTTATGATATGCCGTAAGTCGTGCTTAAAGATTTAAGTAAATGTTGAAGCCTAAGGAGAATTAATGTATTCAAGTGTAAAATATACATTAGAAGGAAGGTGTTTCGGCATAATATTTTCCACATAATCACTTAACGATCTGCCTAAAAAAATAATAATAATATTTAGACATGTATTACAAAAATATTATACGCCTTAATGGTTACCGAAGATTTAAAAATGCTGAACTCAGTACTATGTCACCCTTCTGGTACCCTTGTAAATTAATTAATCAATTGGTTTAATTCTTTGCTTCCAGCAAAGGATTTTGTTTTGGTAAAATCATGCTAGTTTATGTATTTCGTTGTGATTTTTTAAATTGAATGGTAATAAAAATGGTGTGTTTTTCATAAATGTACGTTCAAATTTTCGTTGAACCGATTGATTAATCGTTTATTATTATGATTAATAATTTATGATTAATGAGACTCTAATAAATGCAATTTTTTCCACAATAACAGACCATAGACCTAAAGAAATCTATTGTTAACATATAAAACTTCAAATAGTCAATGCTTATGACCAACTAGTTGATCGCTCAGTACTATATTACTGCTATACAATTAAGAACCCTATCTCCAAACCTTGTATAACGCCAAGACAGCACCAACAACAATTAACCCAGTCACGTGACCATTGTTGGCACAATACGGCCAGCTGATTAACAACAACGCCGTAATGAAAACACGAGTTGTTGCGGCTTGGTGTAAATGAACGTCTGACACCTGACCTCAACATGAGATAACACTGAGATACATCCTTGGCCTTGGACTTGCCAATTCGACGGTCAACAGCACGCTGAGTGATCTACGATGTTTAATGTCTTTATAGAATAGTTTTATCCACGAATACTACAACAGACACAGTGTGGATCATAAACATTTTTTTTTATTATGTATCTAGCCCGAAAGTAAACATTAACATTGTTTGGCCAAAGTATAAGATTCGGGCCAGCAACGTCATTTGTTTTGTATGTTTTGGCAAACCTCAGCTATTATAAAGTTAAGAGTGAATAGATTTCTTCCCCTCAAACCACCTGTGAATGCGGACGGAGTATAGTGAAACAAAAACTAAGCAACAAACAAGAAACCAATTGACAGTTTCAAAAACACAATTTTAGTATAATTTTTAAAACAATACCTATTTACGGTTATCTCAAGGTTATAGTAAGATTACAATATTAAACTAACCTCACATATCCTTAAGAACACCATTGAGTCATATGATTAATATTAATTATGCAATGCAATTAATTGGATTAACAAAATTATGAATATATTTAACATATATTTATATATACTTGTGCATATATTTAACAGAAACAACCGTTTATTAACTAATATCAACTTTTCAGAAAAAAAAGTGTTCAATATATATATAACACACCATAATATAATATATATATATATATATATATATATATATGTGTGTGTATAATATATATATACTAGCTGACCCGGCGAACTTCGTATCGCCTAAGTTATAGGTTTCCCCTAAGACAGACCGATGGAAAGAAAGTACCGTTACGTTTAATTTTCAAGATGATCTCGTTCGCATCGCTCACTCACCTTTGGGTTGGAGCTCGTTCGCTACGCTCACTCACCTTTAGGTTGGAGCTCGTTCGCTACGCTCACTCACCTTTTGGTTGCAAATTAGCTGTTGTCGTAAATGTAAAAGAAATAATAGTGCTGCACCCTGTTGGTAATCCTTGTAACTTTAATGCTATTGAACATCATAGAACAGAACCAACTTGTTTAATTGAAACAGCTGTTAAGATTCATTAATTCCATTTCTCATAAGGTTAACATGGGAAACTCCAGAGCCACTGGGGCGGAGCCCTTTTAAGAATTTCGAAACGGGAAATAGTTTACGTCCGATTCGCATACCTACAGAATTTACACACCAAATTTCATAACGATCGGTGAAGTCGTTCCGGAGGAGTTTGCAGACAAACACTGTGACACGAGAATTTTATATATTAGATATATATACATAGGCTATATAGGGGGGGGGGTGTTCGATATTTCCCCTGTATCGTTTTTTGTACATACATTTTTTTAGAAAAATGATTAAGTACGAGCACAGGTAATAGACCAATGTCTACTGCAATCTGTGGTACGACTTAAATAAAAAGATTACAACGACACCGATCAATAATATGGATATTTTATATTTAAAAAAGCAACACTAATTCATGAAAGAAGTGCACCAAAACCCTGAATGAATAATCTACAACGCAAACAATAAATCTAATTGTCTCAAGCACTAAGAGGATCTTTTCCCGTCAATTAGTTTTAAAACGAGTTTCAAGGTTTATTTTAGATAACAGGATTTTGTGCTTATCAACTAAATCTAAAATTGCCTTAAAACATTCTCCCAATTTGTTTCTATTTATTATTAATTTTCCATTACTTTTTCAATTTATACTTTTCAGTTATTTAATTACTATTTTACATATTTAGTTTTCTTACAATTCTGCTATGATAGGTTTCCAATATTCGAAAGAATAATAAAAAATATAAGAAGAATAGAAATCGAAAACTGGTTTAAAATAGCCCAGCATTAATTATCAATAAAACACTTACATTATAGCTTGAGCTTTATAATTTTGAAAAATTTGCCTAACCCGACTTAATTTGTAAATTCTATAAGATTTTCTTAAAACGAGCATTGACATCTACAAGATGTATAGACAATTTCTTAACTCCTAATTCTTGTTCAACCTTGGACATACTAACTGTGCATAGTCCGTCAATGTTACAAGGTATTTATTTTCTTGTTCAACCAAAAACATTATCAACACAGTAACCCGAACTTGTGTAGTGTTAATAGCGTCAATGAGGTTTCGCACATCACAAATAGCTTTTTCCTACAGTCGCCCGACAAAGTTGGCTTCCCTGTACTGTTTATAGTACAGAAAGCTGCTAATTGCTGCATATTTATACTTTGCCGTACGGTTTATACTTTGCCGTACGGTTTATACTTTGCCGCACATCAGGATTCCAACCAAACAACACAAAACAGCGTGGTTTTATTATGCACGTAATCCGTGTACGCTTGGAAATAGGTTGGCAACACTTAAAGATAATAATTCTATGAGCAGCTGATTGACTAATTATAACTACGATTTAACCTGTCATTTCGTGTTTATAGTTTCGGTATTCCTGAACTTTCTGGACTTTTCTTTTAAACGTTTTTAAAATATTCCTACGATCTTAATAAACAAAAAAAATACCTTTTAAGCATTTTTTAAGGCGCGGAAACCAATTCAAATTACTAAAACATACGGAACTATATTCTCAAAACGCGTAGCAAATTTCTTGCCGAGGAAAAATAGCGGAGTGATACGGACCGCGGGTACTACTTTCTCTAGGGCACCATTTTTGTTGCCAGCTGAACCTAAAAAAGCTTTGTATAGTGTTTGAAAGACTAATTATTTATATGCTTTATAGTGACTGTAGGAAAAATATAATGTGTAACACGAGTGAAAAAGGCCTTTGCTGCACTCGAGATCATTCCGCACTCGCCTGCGGCTCGTGCGTTAACATTGCTCTCGTGTGCAGCAAAGTGCCACTTTCACCACTAGTTACACAAATAACTATAGTACACAGCTTTCTTTGATGGTAGGAGGTCTAAAAGGTATTACATTAACCAACCCATACACAAAGGTTTATGCATAGCCACGACTACTGTATGTGTAGGTTCACAGTCCCACACCAGATGTTGGTCTAGTTTCATCAACATACCATCTGACTGTGAAGATCCCTTTGACAGTCATTATTCTATGGTAGTGACCCATGAGACGAACTGTTTGACCTTCATGCATCCTCCATCAACACATCTGTGACCTGGATATCTTAGTTCTAACGGCCGTTGAGTATAAAGTATTATTTAGTATGAACAAAGAATTGTTTGCTGCTTATCAGCTGTCAGGGGAAAACTACAAACGTGTTTTTCCACGCCTAATAAATCTTCCTAACGAGAAAAATGTTAACGTAAAACTGACTTCTTAAACTAACTGGTATATGCTGGTATTTAAATACCGATACATTATAAAATGTCTAACTATATCAAATGTTATTAGACATCCATTAAAATTGTTATTAAGGGAAGGTACGGGCCACTTTTCAGGATTACTGTCCCAAAACACCTGGTTCAAATCCCATCAATCAACAATAGATCTTAGATAAGTAATAAGTGTCTCAGTGGTTCGGAACCCACCTTGTACTCTAGTTTCACCTACAGCTTGGATCAAAATGTCTAAATCACATAATAAAAGAGGTATTTTTGTCTAGGAAAATTTTCTCTGTATTTTAAAACGCCCTCCAAGAAAACACAAATAATTATGTAAAATAATAGCCATCCTGAAGTTTGGTAGGTACTTATTTGATTTGCATGATTGTAAAATGGAGATGTCCGTTGGAATGGATAAATAAATAGAAGTCATATTTACAAAACGTACCGGTGAGGTGTGGCTTTTACTGTTTTGTCATATCTGAAGTTGCAAAGCACGAATATTCAGCCAACTTATCGGGCGTGCCTCCAGATAATGAATTGCTTATAATGCAAAGTATGCAAAAAAGCACGTGAGGCACTCGATAAAGCCTATCAGCTGTTCAAACAGCTTGAACACAGCTGTGTGACAGACAACTGTTAGTGAGGTGCGGTGCTACTTTATACACCTTGGATTTCAATGATATTTCCATTTTAAACGTGCTACTGTAGGTCAAATTGCTCTGACATTTTAAATTTTCTAGTGAGTGATTCTATGAGGTAAGTTTCAATTGTAAAATGTACTGATTCAACATTTAATTGTAACTCAATGCCATGATTAAGTAGTTGGAGTTCATTTTAAACATTTCTGTATTTTAAATCTTGGACTATGGTTGAGTAATTGTTAAAGAATATAAAACGTGTTAAACATAATTTTTAACTTCAATATTTCCAAAAGTATTAAATTAATCACTGATATGGTGAAGGATGTCCCTATTAATATCATTCGGAATATTGGTAATGAGTACAAGAAGATTGAAATTGTATGAACCTCCTATTTATTACATTGGTATAATGTAGTGACAATCGTAATATATTGCACACCTGGCCGAAACTGGATCGATATACGATTATGGTATTTTGTCATTGCTAATATTATATAAATTGCCTGCATATCTGAAGAATGCTGAGAATTAGTTCTAAGTTATCAATTTTCCTGACACTCAAAACTAGCTATTATTCAGACTCTTAACCTACATATTGTATCAATTTTGTCAAACTGTCATATTCACGATCACGAACCTTTCTCCTTCCCACATTGTCTGTATTATGTTAGAACACACAACAAACTAGATGAAGATATTGGATACATGGCTTAATCGATCAAATTACACAAGTATTCCTAACAACGGTTCATCGATTTTGAAGAATCTGATTTATAATAACAAAACCCACATTATTCTTGTTACTTTCTCCTAATATTCATAGTAAGGCTTTGGGTGAAAACAAAAATCCCTTTTGGATTCCCCTGAACTTAAAATATTGCTTTTCGAAGTCATGACAACGCCCAATTCTGTGAAAATTACTGTTCAAAAGCTATAGCATTTTTTTGTGATTTTGCCTATACAATGTCATGGTTACTCCCACCGCTTATCCATAAGGGTTATTGACAAGCAGTTTGAGGAAGTATATGTCACTATACTTACTTCAAGTATGATTTGTAAAACTCTGATAGATGCTGATCAAAAAGACTGAGATTGAATGTAACATGAATAACTCGAATGGGCAGACGATCTAATTTACGAATAATTTAGGGATAAAATATTGTACAGCCGAAAACAACATGAACAATTAATTCGTTATGTTTCACTAAATAAATATCTAATTTTACCTTACACAATTATTTCTTGAACCTTCCTACTTAACTGTTTTTTTTAGCATTTGCGTGCTAACGGACTTGTCTATTTAGCAACATGTTGTCATGAATTATTGAATTATTTGCGTACCACGTAGTGTTTAACCATTTTCCATCTATTTACCTAACAAAATATTCTGTACGACTGCCAACTTTCCGCGCCAAAAATAGTAACATCCCGACTTTGTTCAATCCAAAACAAGCGCAGCTGAGACGAGTCGTACAACCCCAGTCTGTTATCTGACAGGTGACCTTGAGCTCCTAGATATCGTCGACGTGTTGGCAGTGGCAGTGGCAGTGGCCAGTGGTGGTCAGTTACAGTGGCAGTGGCAATACAGCCGACGACATGAAGGGTGCCGTCCCTTCAACAGATCTTCCCACCACTGGAGCCCTCAGACAATACGTTGCAGCATGTTCAGGTAATTGTTGAATTGAAAATTATTTTTTTTTATAAAACAAGGTTTCTTGACAGCTGGGTTTTAACAGTTTGAAATCACGATTAAAAGTTCAGTGCAGTAATATTTGTTGGTCTTTTCCTCATAGCATTAAGACATGTTTCTTATGTAAGAGGTAAGTGTTTAAGAAATGAATTATCTATGATAGTACAAAGTAAAATGTGCATAAGATTTATTTTTTTACCTATGCAAATTTGACTAGGCAATACAACAAAATGCAAATAAAAAAATTACCTTTGTTGGTTAAAACCGTAGTGTGTAGTGGGGAACTACACACGGTAATTAATAAAAAGTAACATTTGCCCAGGAGGAAAAAATTACATACCTACTGTTTATTGTGACCATTGAAATCCAAAATTAATTTAAACTATAATTCAAATACTGTACATAATATTTTTTAGAAGATTATTTATAAGATTCAGGGCAAAATGTAGTAATCACATAGAGAATTTCTAATTAAAAGTTAAATGTTTTCTTATCTGTTAGTTACCTATTTACAAACTAATTGTTCAACCGTTCTTGCTTTTGTTATTCTAGACTGACCATTGCTTCCTCAATTTACTGACAAAGGCTTCAATTATTTTTAGACATAGCTAGTTAAATATTTAAAAAAGTACAAATAATGTCCTTGTGTAAATATCGTGTAAAAACATAAGCGAAAATAAATTGTTAAAAAAAATTATGAAATGTCTTACATACTAATGTAAGCCCTTTATGTTTCAACTAACTGCCCTACTGAGCTAATTTAAATTAAATTAAATGTTAAACCTAATTCAACAAAGTGGCCCCTTTCTTTTTTCTTAATTTTCTAGTTTGATATTATAACGATATATAATATTTGAATATTAAAACAATTTTTCCTGTTTTTATCTGAAGTACATCATGCTTTTACGCGCGTGGTAATGTGAAATCCATTTACGATAAACCATATGTAAACAAACCACTCCAGAACAAGTAGTACAACACCGATGCAACAAGATACTAATACATTATATAAATAATATAGATAAATATAGATAATTTCAACAACCATCAGACTCGATAACGTATTGTAACGTATTGTAATGATTTGATTAACAATCTAATCAAAATAAAATAGGCTCATAGTTTATATTTCAATTTGATGTGTATTTAAAGCATTCATTGTAACACTAGAATGTAACATTGGATGTCAATTCGTGCAACACATTATATCGTTAACAACGATGTTTTGTGCGCTATAACCTACCTATACAGGCCTACCACACATTGCATGTTGTCACAGTTCACAGTTAATAGCTACAGTCTGTAACTAATTGTTATGATCTTTTATTGTTACTGTAACACTCATTGATGATATTATCTTATCTTACTAATATTATAAATGTGAAAGTTTGTGTGTTTGTTTGTCTGTTTGAAGTTCAATCACGCATTTACTACTGGACGGATTGGGCTGAAATTTAGCATGATGATAGCTTACATTCCCATATAGGCATATTATTACCCCAAAAATCCTTTCGGGCTCCACCCCAGTGGCTCTGTAGTTCCCCATGTTTACCTTGTGAGTATTCATATTTAAAGGGAATTAAAGAATAGTCAGCTGTTTCAACTACAAAAGTTGGTTCTATGATAAGAAAAGCATTAAAAAGTTATAAGATTTACCAACAGGGTGCAGCACTATTATTTTTTTGCATTTATGAAAACAGCTCATTTGAACTAAGCAGCAATAAAAAATTAGTGTGATACTCAATGAGAACTGTCAAAGTAGGATTAGTTACAGTTATGTTTTTAATTTCCCAAAAAATTAGTGATATTTTGCAAATGTTTGATGATTTCTTTTTTCTATTGTTTAGGTGAATTGGTAGAGCATTATGGCTATGGTGGATGTATAATACTGTAGTATACTGTAAATTTAAAGAAGCAAATTTTATCAAACTGTATTCTCCCCCATTGCAAACGCAAAGCTTGAGTATAACTGCAATAAGCATTTTGCCAACCCCGTACGAAGGACGGGTACTCTGCTAGTACTTGATATACTCGAGCTGTAGTCAACTTTGCTGCTGAACTTTGACTATAGTACTGATGTATTTGTAATTTTATGTATCTACGGTTTATATTTGATTAGTTTACGACTTTGTAGGAAACCAGCACCTTTACTGCTATCTAACGGCGACATTTTGTTTGATAACATTATTAGCGATAGCGTAATGGGGAAAGCATTTAGATCCAGAATTGACATCACTTGGTATCGAACCAGCGAACTTCAAGCTTGAATGCGACAACTTTAACCACTCAGTTACCCAGGAAATTATTAACATTTCCCGAGTTCACAGTTTCCATTAAGTCATAAGCAAAGTTTGGCCCTAGCCAATTACTGGATGTACTTTGTTCAAACGTCACGTTTTCCTCCGATCACCACGTGTACCTCTTCTGCCTCTCAGGCGTCGCCTGTTATCAGCACTAGCCAGCCTTGGTGACCTTGGTGATAACAAAACTACGGCACAACGGCCATCGTCCTTCACGAATCATCGGGCTTGGATTTCATAAAAACACGTTTATCTTACACTGACGCAGGGTTTGCTAATTATGAAGCGATTGTTTGGTTGCAAATGAGTGCACATTGTTAACTGGGTTGCAAAACCGGACGTTGAAAATAACTAATTATTTTTAATAAACTGTTTAGAAATCAATCGAAATGCTTAGGTGATTCATTTTTTTAGGGAGAGGTGGGAAAATGCATTTATGCACACAGGTGGCTAGCCTGTAAGGTGGGACTCCAACGGGTCCAAAGACTACCCACTAAAATTTTCTCTACTCTTCGGAAACTAGCCTGGCAACACTTGTCGCACTTCATCAGAACTAGACCAAATTTGCCTTCGCTCTTTAGGGGATACATATATAAACCTATATAATTGACCCTATATAAACCTTCTGTTCAAATAATTGAGTGTAGAGAGCTATTGATTTTTGCCATGTACTTCAGCAAACATGGTAAAGGGCAATGGCTAGATTGCAAAGATGACGACACCACTTTATGAAAATATTGTTCACACAATTCCTTGTCAGTAATTTGTTTACTGGGAAGGAGTGTACCAAACAACAGTTGGCGTAAGGGCAAGGGCAATTTGTTTCAATTCAAATTGTCTCAGACCAATCAATTAACATTAGACAAGATGGGAGCACGTTTAGGCAGCATTCTTGACGTACTTTCGTTTGTTTGTATTTGCTTATGATGATGACGACGGGCTACTGGCTTACGTAGCATGTCCTGCCAATCATTTCAAACGCTATTCTGACAACGTCATAAAAATGTAATCCAACCCCAAACAAGAACAAAACGAGACTGCTGTGGCGACTACTCCTAGCAAGATCACCTATTTTTTAGTATATCTCAATGTCCTAGCTTTTCTTATTGTGGTGACGACGAACTGTTAGCCATCTACAAACTGCTAGGGTAATCACTCCCAGCAAGTTCTTCAAGTATATTCTAATCACCCTGACTATTCCAGCGTCCCTGATGGTGATGACGACGGGGTGTTGGCTAGGGTGGCCATCGCCCGCCATACCCAAGCTGGAACATAACGAGACCTCCGTGATAGTCAACAGCAACCAGATCTCATGGATGGTCGCCCTCATGGACGCCGGCTCTGCCGTCAGTCCGGTCCCTGCTGGCTTCCTCATGGACATCATCGGACGCAAGGTAATTTCCAGGAGAGGTCTGACAGGAATTAAATGGCTTTTAGAACTGCATCCAGAATGGATCAAGTAACTAGAGTGTAGAGGCGACTCGTGGTGCATAGAGGCCACATTATTCATTGTCCTAACTTACAAAAAAATTATAAAATATCTCCTATCCAACCTAAAAATAAGAAAAACTATTTGAGCGCAACGCGAAGTTTACAAAATAGTTTGCTGGGTTCTTTGGCAGTGTGATGTGTATAGTGTTGGAATAGTTTACAATGTATCCTCGTTTCGTTTTGTTGATACAAATAATTAGTACTACCTAACAAAATGTTAATATTAGGAGCATAAATTCTTCAGCAGTTAGATTGTTTGCCTTTATGCATCAGAATGCATCTAATCCCTTTATTGTGCAGGTGGTGCTGCTACTGGCTGGACTACTCTTCGCCTTGTCCTGGCTGATGGCTCTCCTAGCTCACACCCCGAGCGTCCTCTACGTCGCCAGGTTCCTCGCCGGAGCCGGTAAAGGAGTTGCCTTCACCGTAGCGCCCATGTACTTGGGCGAGATAGCCAGCACGGGTATCCGCGGCGCAGTGTCCACCATGTTCGCAGGGCTGCTCTGGGCCGGCACCATGTTCGAGTTCGGCATCGGACCCATGGTCGGATACGACTCACTCATCATGATGTCCCTGAGCGTCCCAGTGTTGTTCCTCGCCACGTTCATCTTCATGCCGGAATCGCCCTACTACCTGGTCATGAAGGGGAGAGACAAAGATGCCAAAAAGGCGCTCCAGTGGTTACGAAACAGCCCAGACCAACCGGAGGAAAACGCTGCTACAAACCCCGTGAACGTGGAACTGAAACTGATCCAGAACACGGTCAACGAGGAAATGCAGGACAAGAGTAGTTTTGTCGACCTCGTGTCTTCCTACAGCAACAAGAGGGCGACGACCATCGTAGTGATCATCTCAATGTTCCAGCGGACCTGCGGGATCAGCCCACTCCTAGCGTACTCTTCCACCACACTTCCCAAGACTGACTCTTTCATAGGACCCTCTCAAATCATCGTCGTGTTCGGCTTGATCTTGACAATCTCCAACTTCCTGGCGACGCCTCTGGTGGACCGTCTGGGACGCAAGCCTCTGTTGATCTTCTCCGGAGCCGGCTGCGGTGTGGCTACAGGCGTCTCCTCGCTGTTCTACTACCTGCAAGACAACACCACCGTGGACGTGAGCGGGTACGTGTGGGTCCCGTACGTCTGTATCTGCGTGTTCGGTCTCACCCACTCTATAGGTATCGGAGTCATCCCACACACCCTGCTGGCCGAGCTTTACCCGCAGAACGTCAAGTGCTACGCCGCCGCCGTCGCCGCCATCACATTCGCTCTGTCATCCTTCGCCATCAACAAGGTCTACGCCTCGGTGACCCACGAGGTCGGCGTGTTCGCGATGTTCGCGTTTTTCTCACTCAACGGTCTCGTGTGCGCGTTGTTTTCCTACTTTGTGATCTTCGAAACCAAAGGCAAGACTTTCGCGGAAATCCAAAGCGTACTGAAGAAGGAGCGGTGATTCGCTTCTGCAAAAAGCTGGACATACCAAAGATCTGACCACCTTACGTATTTGTAAAGAAAACTCCTTAATTTTGGGTTTTAAATTAACCTAATGAGAACATTACTGTTGTATTTTTCCAATCAACTAACCAAAAAATACTGTATAGTCTTACTAACAATTGTTCCTAGCCTAAAGGCATGAGTACAATGAACTGTATTGTATTGTAAATATATAAATCTTTAACTGTATATTAAATTAATATATTTTTATTACGAGTTTCGTTTTGATTACCGTACCTACAATCCTAAGATTCGTAGAGTTCAGACCTCAAAGAATCTCAAATTTTAATTTGATTGGAAATACGTTTAACCTTATTTTAAATGGGTAAACTTACTACCCTACTAACCTACCGCTTACTTTAAGCTTTTTCGAACATATTTCATAATAATGATTGCAAATAATGAGGGACAAAACAACCGAATACCTGATTCGTTCATGTACACAGGAAACCGTTCACATAGAAATACAAAGTCCACATACATATTGCTTATTATTATTCTCACAAACACAGACACCGGTCGAAGTATAGTATAGCTGCAAGACGTACCTTTCTGAGGGCAAATATTGTTGAACATGCCGCGCTGAGTGGCCTCCACACACACAATCTCACTACAGACACACTCACAACTTTGTTTATTCAGCACAAGATCGAGTTGCCCATTCATTGCAACAACATCGCATAACGAAACAGATCTTCCATGTGCCCAGTTTGGACATTGACAAGGAAAACAGAGCTGTAAATGCAGCAGTGTACGACTAAAAAGAGATTTTGTACATTATTATCTTAGTAGAATAAGTTAAAGGGTCTTTGAATTTCTGGATGTCGAAAATAAAATATTGGTTTATATGAAACATCTTTTAAGCAACGAAACTATACTAGGATTAATGGCAAAATATCGCAATTATTTTCATTGGTAAAGATGGTGGGATGTGTGGTTTGATTTACAAATAACCCAAGTTTACCTTAATACTTATGAGTTGTTGGCAAAACTTAGTTTTGTTCCTAATAAGTTGAAATAATTGTACACCATTATAAGGTATGTACAATAAAATGGAAAGACAACACTTAAAGTATTCCATCATTATATTCAACGTCTAATTTTTATTTGATGTACTGAACACTACTACAAACTGTGATACTTGTTAGGTAGTCAATGGTGGAGGTAAACAATCTGACAACCACGTGATGTCGTCATTGTCTACGTACAAGCCCAGTTTAGAGTGACAACTACCACCTGTCACCAGGTCATGTCTACAATGTTACTCTCGTACATACAACACGACTACAACATAGCGAGGTTTGGTAGAGGTAAACAATCTGACAACCACGTGATGTCGTCATTGTCTACGTACAAGCCCAGTTTAGAGTGACAACTACCACCTGTCACCAGGTCATGTCTACAATGTTACTCTCGTACATACAACACGACTACAACATAGCGAGGTTTGGTAGAGGTAAACAATCTGACAACCACGTGATGACGTCATTGTCTACGTACAAGCCCAGTTTAGAGTGACAACTACCACCTGTCACCAGGTCATGTCTACAATGTTACTCTCGTACATACAACACGACTACAACACGGCAAGATTTGGTAGAGGTAAACAATCTGACAACCACGTGATGTCGTCATTGTCTACGTACAAGCCCAGTTTAGAGTGACAACTGCCACCTGTCACCAGGTCATGTCTACAATGTTACTCTCGTACATACAACACGACTACAACATAGCGAGGTTTGGTAGAGGTAAACAATCTGACAACCACGTGATGTCGTCATTGTCTACGTACAAGCCCAGTTTAGAGTGACAACTGCCACCTGTCACCAGGTTATGTCTACAATGTTACTCTCGTACATACAACACGACTACAACATAGCGAGGTTTGGTAGAGGTAAACAATCTGACAACCACGTGATGACGTCATTGTCCACGTACAAGCCCAGTTTAGAGTGACAACTACCACCTGTCACCAGGTCATGTCTACAATGTTACTCTCGTACATACAACACGACTACAACATAGCGAGGTTTGGTAGAGGTAAACAATCTGACAACCACGTGATGACGTCATTGTCTACGTACAAGCCCAGTTTAGAGTGACAACTACCACCTGTCACCAGGTCATGTCTACAATGTTACTCTCGTACATACAACACGACTACAACATAGCGAGGTTTGGTAGAGGTAAACAATCTGACAACCACGTGATGACGTCATTGTCTACGTACAAGCCCAGTTTAGAGTGACAACTACCACCTGTCACCAGGTCATGTCTACAATGTTACTCTCGTACATACAACACGACTACAACATAGCGAGGTTTGGTAGAGGTAAACAATCTGACAACCACGTGATGTCGTCATTGTCTACGTACAAGCCCAGTTTAGAGTGACAACTACCACCTGTCACCAGGTCATGTCTACAATGTTACTCTCGTACATACAACACGACTACAACATAGCGAGGTTTGGTAGAGGTAAACAATCTGACAACCACGTGATGTCGTCATTGTCTACGTACAAGCCCAGTTTAGAGTGACAACTACCACCTGTCACCAGGTCATGTCTACAATGTTACTCTCGTACATACAACACGACTACAACATAGCGAGGTTTGGTAGAGGTAAACAATCTGACAACCACGTGATGTCGTCATTGTCTACGTACAAGCCCAGTTTAGAGTGATAACTACCACCTGTCACCAGGTCATGTCTACAATGTTTACACTCTAGTTTTTCTCATAATGTTATTCTCATAATACTCAAAAAACTACAACATAGTTAGGATTGGTAGAGGTAAACAAACTCACATTACATTTTGTTTCAAGATCTTACTACTATAGGATATGCAACTTTGAACGGATTTTAAACTATCTTTCTTAGTTTCAGTTTTAATCTTTACAGTGGGTAAAATAAAATTTTAATACAGAAATCACCAGTTGAAATTTAAAAAAAAGATTATAAATATTTAAACTTCTTAGTCGTACGTCTTTAATGTATCAAAAATAATCATATTTGTCGATGAATATAAGAAATAAATATTATAAAAAATGGCAAAACGTTATGGTCAGTACTAATCAATCCTAACAATTTTATATGTTAGATGAAAAACCTATTTCACCAATAATCTCAAAGGAACAAATTAAAAAAAAACTATTTTATGAGGTTCCTAAGTATATTCATCACACGACTCTTGAAAGCATCTCAGAAATCTGACAGCGAATACATAGATGATGCAAACATGTTGTACTAGACTGGATTGAACATGTACTAGACTGGGGTGAACATTATACTAGACTGGACTAGAGTGAGCTGGGACTATGACCGAACGCTTCTAAAGTAATGGAATACAGATAATGGGAAACAGTGGGAGGGGCTCGACAGAACAGTAAATAGCGGATGTCACCGATTGTTTGGAAAAATAGTGAAACTTGTTTTAAAACACTACTTACCGGCGCTGCAGAATATTGACAAACTTATAGAGCATACCTGAAACAATAAAAGGAAATTAATACATGCAAGTTATCAAATTGCTTTAACATAACGTTAAACATACGAGTAGGCTAAATAACAATGTATCATAAATGCTAAAGGCTTTTACCAATTAGACCATACAGGGGAAAAATAAAATAAGTGTTTTTGATCAACTTGTCAGAGCAATTTCATGAGCTTACATAAAGTTCGTGAGTTGAAAGGTGAAGGATAAGCAATAGTAGGGTCTTGTGAATTAGTTCCGTCAAAAATTGTACAGTACAAGCTATGTAGTTCAATTTAAGCTAGTGTCGAAAATAATCACTATATGCAATTATAAACAATCGTATCATTTATAATAATATAATATTCAACATTGTTGTGATACTAGTACTGTATTGTTGATGTACAAATGTCAAATGTAAAATTTCATGTAAAATGTGCAATATAGTTCAATCAAGCAAGATAATAATCAAATTAACAATAGTTTCAAGAACACCTATAATGAATTGCAAATATGCACTAGTGAGTAATTTCTGATCACGTATCGATATCTGTGAATGACGATTGCATTGTCGAACGCCTTCAGTTTGTCGAAAACCATCTGTCAGCAGAAATGCCGCGTTAGTTGTCTAGGATAACTTGTAGGCTCTAAAGAATATTTAAATTTGTTTAGATTATGGAAGATGGTCAAACCAAGCAAGGACCTTTACAAAACACAGTATACCATAACAGTGTTTTTTTATTACAGTACTTAAATATTTATTACAGCAAAATAAATTTTTAGGAATTATTATATTTGATTATCTACACGACACCGACACAGCAGTGTACGTTTTTTAAGACGAAGATGAGTTTTTTTAATATATAAAATTATAGCTTTTTAATGACTAAATAGGCTTTCTTTTAGACTGAACTATTTATTAAAGCACAACGATCAAGAACCACCGAAAAGTTACTGACTTTTCTCAGAATCGAATCAGCAACTTCCTATTCTATAGGAGAACACAATATCCACCAACCTAATCAATCTGTAAACATATACTGACTAAACAATAAACTTCAATATTCACAAAAGTAGAATATATTGAGCACAAATAAATTAAAGACTATAAAGCGTTGAACATTGTTATTTAATTCGGACCGTACGAATTAAAAGTTCTATTCAGGGAACCGAAGTACAAAGAATTCTATTACAATCAAGGTAATCTATACAATCCTTTGTCTGTGATCCTACCAACTAATCAGTCCAACTATTATATCACTGTGGAACTAATCATCGGAGAAATCACAGCACAAAGTGACACCGATGAAATTGTCTGTACCGATGCTATAAATAGAAATCAATAGTTAATTGCTTAGTCTATAAATGCACAACTGTAACATCCAATAGCTATGTTAAAACCATCGAAGTATATAACACAATAGTTGTGTTATTATACTTCGATGGTTAAAACTCAGTCCAGTTGAACCGTCGATAGACAGTACTGTCGTAAAATCCCATTTTCCTATACAACAACATTTTCAACCAAACTGAGACCAACTACATCATTCGTTTCCCCACCAAACTATCTGCGAAAAACTGAGAATATAGAATTCAATAGTCCTCAGACTTTGGGAGATATGACTAATAATAACACTCTATTTGTACAAATAATTTCCTCAAGCTTGAAACAGGTGTCTGCTCCAGTATCCAGAGTCAACGTTCATAGCTGAGCCGAGTTGTGGACCAATCCGACGACAAACTTATGAATATTCAGTCCTGCATCTCGCTAACATTCAGCGTTCGTCTTAGCGTCAAATCTCGTCCTAGACATAACTAAGTTCACCTAACATTGGTGTCTTAGTACTGAAATGTTCAATTACCATTCCAATATTGTATTTGGAAATCTTTAGAAAAAGCATAGTGAAGTCACTTATAAGGTTCAAGTTGTGATGAATACGTCAAAATGGTGAACGATGTAGTTAAGTATAAGATTAACAGCAAAACAGTGCAAAACATTTCCAACGCCAAGCATAACCACATAAAACAGACTCCAGATTTTTCAATTGGACCAGAACTCTACTTTCACTGTTCAAAGTCAAAGGTTTAACAAACTACTTTATGATAATTTATTTTTTCACTTCACCAGTGGGGAGTATCCAAAATCATCTAAACAAAAACAAAAAAAGTTGAAGTATTGTAGATTTTGTATGTGGTTAAAAAATAAACAAAACTACCAACAGAAACCCTAGCAGATATAATGAAGAGGCGAACAAAATTGTTAATAAATAGTCCATCACCAACATGAATGGTTTTCTGCAAGTGTGAAAAACCAACTCCAACCTTCACTACACAACATAACCTAAATACAACCATTGCAACCAATCACATCCATCCATCAACTCGACTATTGACTATTGTTACGGAACAAACACCTACAAGGTGTAGAGCGTCACGTGACCTATTGTTTACCAAACAACAGCTGTTGCTGGAGACGAGGAGTGGGGGGAGGGGGCAGTTACCGCCATCCCGCGCTACCACCACTATAACGTACTTGGTACTCCAACTGTAGTGTGTGTGTGTGTCAGTCTGTTTGTAGCAGTACTTGTGGTGTAGGTTGTGATATGTGAGAAATCAGCTGTTGTACAACATGAAGAGATCAACAATAGGAGTAATCAAGCAGTACGCTGCCGGAACATCAGGTAATCCTGGAGTTACTTACGATAGAAGATTAACACGGTTCAGGACCAAACAATTCTAATTAATTGCATTTACAGTGTAACTACCTGATTTTGATATGTATGTATCCTTTTCTCTCACTAACGTCACATTCGAGGCATTGGTTTAAAGCTGGTTCAATATTTTGTTGAATCACTACCCGAAACCATTACTTCTTTATTTCACCAACAAATTGTCGAACAGAAACACTGAGTTATTATTTCTTTGCATAATTTTTCCTGACCATTTCTAAAACATGTTTTAATGTTAACCTAGAAAGGTTCATTGATTGTTCTCCATGGAAACGATAGTAAGATCTGTACTGTATTGTTTACTGATTTTTTAGGTTAATAAATAATTTTCACTACCAGATGATTTTAGTAAATCAAAGAAAATAACAAACAATAGTTGATGAATCGTTATCTTATTCTATCCTGATGTTACTGTACTTGTAATTAATTGTCAAAAGTGAATTCAAATTACTACTTTTTTCTACTAAGTCTTCTTATACCATTCTTAAGCAAGGGTAAATCTAAAGTACAAGTTAAGTTTGTAATATAGTCCAAATGGGTGGATGGCCGTATTGCAATTATAAACTGACTACAATATAATTGATATATTGCACACACAAGCGTTCAAAATTATCAAGAAGTGAAACTTTATTAACATTATAGTGTATTACACAAACACATACGAGCACTGATATAAATAAATTGTTTGCCATTATTTCCAGGTAAGAAAGTTCGATTATTCTCTTCTTTTTGCACTGCACGGCTTGCATAAGCAGTTTACCTTCGAGGAATATGCTTACATTGCATAAAGACATGCATCACTGTTTATGGTAAATTAAGACAACGACACGATGTGACTCATTGTAATGGAATATAACTGCGAAGAATATCCATAGTCGTGATTGTGGTTTCAGTCATTAAAAACCAATTGTTATTCTGATATTGTAGACAATAGGCGTAGTTCTCACTGAATATCAAGCAGTGATGTAGGAAAAATATGAATGAAATACAACAATTTATTTGAATTTACAATCGGCTTACACAACTTTTTTAACGTACCGGTACCAAACATGACTAATTGCAATTTCGTATACCCTTAACCAGGACACATTTTAAACAACAATACAAGTGACTAAATATTTTGCAGTATTTGCTAAATATTTTTCAAGTAACCACCCATACAGATTTTGACATATTTATTTTTATTTGCACCCCAAAAAAATACGCATCAAAACAAAGTTCATAAAGACAAATCTATAAAGATTATTCTGGACTTTTTCCTGACAAGTTACTATTATTCAATTAACCAGTCATCATTTCAGCCGATCAAGGATATTGTAAAACGATTTTAACAGGATTATATTGACACCAATAAAAACCCTTTCGCATGGAAACGTGTCAAAATAATCTGGTATGAACAAGACATGAACGATATTGGGTTCAAAGCAGAAATGACAAGCTATCAATCTGTGTGACGCTGTCACAGTCAGTCTTAAACATGAACATGAGCATTGAACATTGAACATGACAGGTTGAGGTCATAAGGGGTGAAGGAAGGAGAGGTTTTGCATCGTGATAGTTGCTGCGATACGTGAAATCATGTTGGATTTGCGAAACTAGGTATATCTAAAGTTACCGCGTTATCGGGTATGGAATAGTCAAGTAGGTTTTATCGCCTAATTAACACCACTTGAGCGATCACAAGTTGTCTAATCAATTATTAGTAAACAACAAAGTGCCAAAGACAATTGACCGGGTTAACCGTTTTGTTTGTAAACCAATGTTTGGGTTTGAAGACAGATATGATTAACAATGCAACTATTTGATATTCGTAGGCCTATGTGTAAAGTTTGTACACTTGTTATCGATTTTGAAATCGGTACTAAAGCACACAAAAACATAGGAAAAGTATTAATTAATTAACCCTTGTCAAAATGAGTAATCTTAAGCACTAAACAATAGAAAAACAAGTGTTATAAGCTGTCTTTGAAAACAATTGGTTTGGTGACAATGTAAAACAGTGGTCTGAAAAAGAACGTATAATTCGTCTAACAAAAATGATAGCATTAAAAAATTCTGTTAAAATTAGTTGTTACAAACAATTCCTACGATTATTAACGTGTATACAACTAACCTTTTATTTATGTTTACCGTCTCCAATTAGTATTTCCGAAGTAAGCCGACACAGCACACAGTCCATATCATCGAACTAAAACTATTGAAGTAACAACGTTCACAGCACAGTCACACAACAATACAAAGATACACGTCACTACAGGTTTTACAGCTGGATCTTAGTAAAAGACATTCATCAGCTGATATAACAATCAGCTGATTGGCGAAAACTATTTCGTTCAGTTGTTTAAAATGATTTCAAAACTAATACGTTCTTGAGCGCTATGACAAGTGTTGATTATTGGTGACAGTATAAGTCTTTAATAATATTTGAACTGAGCTTTTAAGTAAAGCTAGCTACAAATTTAAAATTGATGGAAGATTTAATTATACTATTTAGAAATATTATTGAGCACATAAGCATTGGCCAAATTACCAATTAACTAGTATGTTTGTGTAAGAGCTTAATATATACCAAACTTAATATACAATATTGCAGTTAATAATGTTATAAAACCGGTTCTTAAGTTTAATTGTTTTAAAATGTTTTCGTTTTCAATGTAGTAATTAAAAAAGGAATTTTTGCCCGCTATAATGCAACTTGGTGCACGCTGACTAAACTACATACATTTCAACAATGATTGATTAAGTTCGCATACAGACATATTTATGACGAATTTCCCACAAGGAATAAGATATTACCGTCGGTTTCGCACACAAAGTACCAACAGGTTATAAAATTTATGTATTTGTCAATTATCTTTAAGAAACCGTTAAAATCCAATGTATTGTTTTAATTTTTAATCCTTGGAATTGCATTTAAGTAAATTCTAGTTCACCTGTATTAGCATTAATGATAGCATATGTGCTATATATTCAACGGATTTTAGCATTGATTTTCAAGTGTATTGTTTTACAAGGATACAAAAATGTGATTTTCCTGTCTACAACCACGCGTTATCACTTATCACTCCACTATTGATAAACGCGTTGATAGGAAAGAGGGCTTTTTAGGTCACGCCTCAAATAATACCCAACTGAAACAGATGAGTATATAAAGTCAGTCCAGACAAACACGTTATGAAAAAACATATTTCCACACGCGCAGGATCTTCTACAGCCGGTTTGTGTTGGACTTGGACCTGTGCCAGCCTACTTGGACTTGAGTGGCTTCCTCCATAACGGATAAAACCGGCGGAAACGAAACTGAAAGGTGTACGTAATCGCCTTGGCGGATCCCAATGTGTTATTGGAAACAATTTTGTAATACAACTCAACTCTAAAATATTAAAAATATAAACTAGGCACGAATAGTTCGTTTTTGGAGCAAAACAAGAAACTGAGATGAATAGTTTGATTTGTAATTTAAAATGTAGTCAACATACCAAAGTCTAGAGAATCTGAGTTTCTGCAGGTGTAGAGGCGTGTAAATTAAAATGGCGTGTGGAAGGTAGGAGGGAAATGCGTCCAACAACACTGAGGGTTACACCACTAAACGCTGGTGGTTTTAAATTAATTATTCAACGGTTGCTCGCCATTATTTAAAACATGGCTATAACCAAATTACTTTTAAATATGCAATGACAACATTTTGGATTTTAGGTGAAGACATGAAAAATTTGTTGCTTGATCCTAAAACACATCAGTTTACACTCTGGTTTTAAAACGTGTTTCACGTACCCGCTGCAATTTCAGAAGTCTACGAAAATTCCATATGTTAAATGAGTGTTTTTGACTAAAATCCAGAGATGTTAAATAGAAATATTTCACTTCACAGTTATGCCATCTACAATTAATTACTGTCGATAGTTTTCATGAGATGTTATCGTGTTTCGACTCGAAGTCACGTTCCTAGTCCCGTGTGGCTGTGAGAATTGTACTAGTGTCTAGACGCGTAGACAGGGTCAGCACTCAGGAATCCGACGACAAAACGTAAAACACAACTCGCCGCGGCTGAACCGGGTCTGGGTCTGATGACGATACGAGAAGCCGGAGTGACATTTACATTCTCTCGTAGCCACTAAACCACTTGACTCTTGCACTGTGGATCATCAGATCATATAGATCCAGTCCAATAGAACTGCGGACAACAGTTTGTACACCAGCATCTTACTATCATTGACTTTGTACAATGCGAAGTAGTCATCAATAGACGCGATTCAACATTTTTGATATCAGGGAAGACAATTATTTAAATAACAATAACAATCTTAACTTTATTTCCTTCATCAAACAACAGCCTCCAAATTATTATGTTTCGACAAAACTTAGTTTTATTAGAGCATCAGTGCAAAGATTTTTCAACGTCTGCCATGTGAAAACCCGGGAATTAGAGTGTTTTGAGTTTAAATTCTCAATAGTTAGTAAATATGACAAGCACAAATAAGTGTATCTATACGAAAAAACCAACCCGAACTTGTACTATTAACAGAAACAATTTGCAGTACTCCAAAGGAAATAATAGTTCTAGTCAACAGTTAAGTCAAGTAGTGCGATAACTCAGACGTGAAATTCAGTAGTCTAATTGGTCGTTAGTGAACTAACCACGACAAAACTATCGACACGATCGCCTGACTCATTTAAAACCCCTTGTATAATAATGAAGCACGACAGGAATAGCAAAAATAAAATTTAAGCCTTTCAACTACTTGGTCCAACTTTGATGGTAAACTACCAAAACTTATTGAAGCTAGTGATAGGTATTAATCAAATAAATTAATCTCCATTCGACCCAACATTCTCATAATCAGATTTTAAATAAACTAAGCTACAATAAAAAAAATAAGTGTGTGTGTTCATGAATTGATATTGTACTGTAGACAACTGCATGATGGTGTATACGTTTGTACTGAAATCATAACTTAATGAGGTTACGTTAGTGATATGAAATTAATATAAATTTAATATGATAAGCTATATGGTCATTTATAAATGTTTTATTACTATCTCGATGACTATAATCACAAATCAATTCCATTGTATTCATAATAATTTGATAACATAAACTAGTGTTTAGTTCGTTTTAATTTATAGTTAACCATGCAAATGTAGTTAAAAACATATTACAGCTTAGAATAAATCAATATTTGATGAGTTATAGTGCTTGCTAATTAATCAAAAGAGTTTGTAGTTTGATCCTTTCTCTTATTTAGGGACTTTTATCTGAAAATTTCAGAATCTTTTTAACAATACAATACCACTGGACCCAGCTATCGTCGATCATTGGGGTTTAAATGGCCAAAGAAAAAGCTGGTTATACAGTAGTCAGTAACAAAACTATCACCTAATTCATAGAACATATACTTTTTACTTATATTCTCCTTAAAAGGTGTGTCAGAGTAATTAAAGTCTAATGAAACCTAAATGTTATATGGCTATGCAACACATTGCACATTATTTGATTAGCAACTCATTCCAAAAATGTTTCCAATTAAACAACCCTAAGTTATTCCCGAATATATTAACGTACTGATTTACAGTTCTCAAATAACTCTGTGCGAATTATTACAGCAGCCTGGTCAAAATGTGTAAGATGAGATCCACAATGTTAGTACTACAGAACGAGGACACCTTGAGTGTTGTGGTGACGTTCACAAGACACGAGACTGATAAAAATGTTGACTCACGTCACTGTTATCTCGTGTCTACCTAGAACTAGAGAAAACGCAACAGCTACCACCCACATTGTTACATACATTACTAAAGTTGGCGTTCTAATTGTTTTATGTTCTCTAAAAATGATTTTTTTTGTCCCAAATTTTCATCCTATGACGCAGGATCTTACACATTACCTACTGTTTTAGACAAGTCCTAGAAGATTGCAGCATTATCGCATTGATAAAATTCATTGGTGATTGGCGGGATTTGAACCTGGAACTCGAAGTCCCGAGCTCTAACACTAGACTAGCTCCCTTCCCCCCTAGAATGAATTATGATACTGTACTTAAAGTTGGGTCAGGACCTAATTGGTAAAGGTGTAAAATCTGTTTATTTAAAAACTACAATAAAACACAACAACTCTTACCTTCTACGATATTAAAAATATGCAGCTTTCGCTATTATGGCAAAATAACACTGTAGGGTACCCATAAACCCTTAAGAATCACTTTTAAAACAAAACCAAAAACATTTTCACTATGTTTAAGTGTTGATTTGTTACTGTATGCTTATGCATGATAATGTGTGATCAACATTTGTAAGAACAGAAAAATTTATTTCTTTTATGGTCCATTGTTTACCAAGCATTTATAAATAAGGGTTACTATCTGAGGTTTTCTCAGTAGTGGAAAATCAACTCCTACAAAAAGTCAACTGAAGAATTGGCAAAAGTAAATGCTATGTTAAATTCATAACACATTTACGGCCAAAACTTATTTCCACCCCTAAACCTTACAACCACTGCAATATTGAACAAAATACACTTAAAAATGTATGATCCAAATCGCAGTCATGCTTCCCTGACAGAACCATTACATCATAGGGTTGATTACTCTGATGATCCCATGACTAACAGTTATGTAGTCATAGAGCCAGCCAAGTGCTGTAAGTGCTCTGATGACATAAACAACACTGAAGGACGTAAAGAGCTTAATTGCTGGTTGTCATTAGATGGACAAATTGCTGTTGGCCACACCATGAATCTCTGCCACTTGACATCACAATGGGATTGTATGATTGGACATTGCCATCTCTAACTCTTCTTTTATTAATTGTGTGGATGCTGCTAATTAGGTTACTCTACACATTGTTGTTTTAGCCATTGTTTTGACCAAATTGCCGTAATTATTATTGTATACTAGCTGTGTGCCCGTTCTACGCACGGGGATCTTATCGTAGCCAGTTGAAACCTTCTTATATTAAGAACAGCAGTTGATTTGAATATTTTCAGATATGCTGGCAAAACAATTATAGATAAACCTTCGCAAATACAGTATCTGACAGTTTCAAGCACAAGGCAAAACAAATGCTTCGCAATTAAATGTCACCCGGATCATGTTGGTCCATATGTTAAATCCAATGATTAAACTAAAAAAATGCTTTATAGATCTATGAGGCATAGCCCTAAGGTAGGCCTGAAAGTTACTTTCCACAATGGTTAAAAGTATATAAGGTACTACATTAACCTCACAATTTAACACTTTATTCGGGTTGACATTTTTCGTTATCAAGATGCGCTTGTCCTTTCCGTGAAATACTGAGAAATAAAGGACAATAATGCGTTACCAACAGACATACACACACAAATCCAGAACTTAATTAGGGAATTTGCTACGCTTTAAGCATAACAAAGTACATACCTATAAAATTAGTATTTGAAATCTTTGTTAATGTCATCAAATTTTATCATAACAATTTATATTTGCTTGGACCGAAGATGACCCGTAATGCTGTCGAAATGCCGGCTTACTTTATGAAATGAAGTAGGCCTACTATAGACAATTTAGATTGGTAATTTATAATAAAAATTACCAAAATATGCCACGAACTATTGATGCATAAACAACGTAAAGCGTTTAAACAATTCATGATGGTTTACTGAGTTTTACTAAAATGCGTAAAGAAGTAGCCTATCGTTTTCTTAGCATAAACTAACATTTTGGAATCCAGATAGAAAAAGCAAAACTTATACAGTTAAATTGAATACGCATGTAATAAATAAGGTGCAACACCAACGATAGCTAATTTGTAAATTACAATGATGTTGTAGTACGTTCTAAGGGAAATCAGTACCAAAAACCAACGTTTACAGTTAAGAACTGTAGTACATCCGACCAACTGTATGCGTTAATCAAGTCCCGAGGATATTGATCTCTTGGTTTTGGATTTTCTCGTAAAAGGTTATTGGCAGTCAAAGTTATTTACCATTAATTGCTTCTTTTATAAACAACTTTTAATGTAAACTTATCGGTGTCAGTTTGAAAAAAAAAACCTTATACAAACAACTGTTTTGTTATTTAACAGATTACGTATTCTCTAAACAATGATTGGTATAGGCTATCCATTAACATTAGAAGGGAATGTGATAAAAATCACACAACGTTGGGTTTTTGGACGTTTGTAATTTTATTTCTTAAGTAAGTAGGCCGTGTATCTTAGGAAAAAGTACCGGCATCAAGGATCGTCGTCAAAAAGGTTGTTATGAATAATTGGCTAGGCGTACGTACCCAAGAGATGGACTATTTGCCTATTGGCTGTATGGTCCAGCGATTGCATCACACGTTGAGTAGGAACTATTGACTATATATATAGTCAATGGTAGGAAAAGAAAGAGACACATTGGAAAATCGAGTTTCGCATCATCCGTAAACCTCTGTTACAATCACCTACTGCAGTTGTGATTTTTTTACTTTACACTTTACACAACCGCCATTGAAGCGCCGTCACTGAGTGGAAATCTTGTTTCTAAGCTATTGGCGACGATCGTTATTAAATTTAAGTTTCCCACCCGTATACAACACTGATTCAAGGTCTTCTTTCTTGTTATCAAAACTCAAGAACAATTTCATACACTAAAGAATTTCTGGTTCCTGAACTGGATGATACCTAGTTATTAATTTCATTTACGGTTACACTATTACACTATATTATTGAACTTACGATTAATTTAATCCGTTATGTAAGAAAAACGTTTTTAATCTCACTTCGTTGAGATTCGCTTTCAAAATGTGATCGAAAATGGTTGCGGTATTTGTAAACAACATTTGTAAACATATCAGTGACAGCTAGAAAAAATAATCTTGATCCGAACAGCTGTTCGTTATTTCATAGATGATTATGTGATAAAAATTGGACGAAAACTTTAAAAAATCGCACAAAACTGCATTTTTGAACGTCCGTAATTTTATTTACAAAGTAGTGAGACCATATTTTAATGGCTAAAGACACTCTCACCAATCCAGTAAATACATTAAAACGACTTGGATCTTGATAGGTACTCTCGTTTTCCTGGAGAAGATTGCGTAAAATGCCATCTTGAGTGTTGCAGACAGACAGACAGACAGACAGACAGACAGACAGAAATTTAGATGAGACTTGTTTCGGCTTCCTTAATGTATAAAACGTAAAAATAACCTAAAAATTTATGATTCTGAGCAATGTACAGACAAAACTCTAATTTTATTTATATAGATTAGTGGCATAAAGGTGATTAAAGCAGAGTCAAATTAAATCTTGAAATATGTTAAACATTAAATAGTCAATCATTTCAAGCGAACTTCATATGATTCCCTATAAATTAATCATGTTCGCTTATTTGTTGTATTAATACATTGGATGGATAAATTTAGTCAAATGTTGAAAAAATTACTATTCATTCTTGATGTTTATTTTTTCACATTTCATGTATACTTAATTCACCCCGGCATCTTAAAATACATTAAAGAATTTTAAAAATAATTTAGTAACATAAAAAAAAAATTTGTGGCATTTTATTTCAACATTTTCTCAATAAAATATGAATGTCACAGCCATGATGATATCATATCCTCAAATTGCGGATTCGTATTGTAAATGTATAAATACTGTATTTGCTAACAATATTCTACATATTGCATTTAGCAAGATTCATAACGCAGTTCCATCCTCAGGGTAATCATAGACACAAGTATAACATATACAGTATCATTGATTATTCAGTATTCAAATTAACATGCGTCCAAGGATTGATAATAACATCACTTTTGTACAAAATCTCATGAAAATTATTGTGGATTGCAATTAAGCATGTGTATGCGACATTTTCTTTGTTTGAAAATGAAACCGATATACTAGGAACTATTCGATCAAATGTAGAAAAAATGTTTTGTTAATGATTTGGTAAACAAAATGCCTGATTAGTGTGACCCCAGAAAGGTTACAGATAAATCACAAAACACCAACTGATTACCAACTGCCTACCAAGTCAAAGTACAGCGAAAAGAACCTAAGAAAAAAATCCAAATTCATTGAGAGACTGAAGTCCAAAAATCATAACATTATTTAAATCCAGTTAGCAGATCAATTATAATAACTAAAACTTAAGAAAAGTTAAAAATATATTGTCTATTATCTTGTTTGAAATACTGTATTTTGAAGCTATAAGCCCCAACCAAAAATTATTGTAATCAATGGGATTCAATTTCTAGGACAGCTAAGCACATAATTTTAGCTGTATTGAGTGTAAGAATCATAGATAAAAGAGTAGACACTCACTAACTATTACTTTAATATATGGTAGAACAAGATTATCAGTGTAGCTTGTTACTGACCACAACCAGCTGTTCCTTAACCCATTTATTAAATGCTCAAGGGATATAGGACAGCTGGTCCAGTTGAACCATCAAATAATGTCACATTTTGATCACCAAGTTCTAGTCTAAAAGATGAATTATTATTCTATTAATTCACGGCAAATAGGTTATTTTTGCAATAACTTATTTAGAAAAATCATTTTGAAGTATTATGACTCCTATCATACATAAATTAATTTTGATACGTATCATAAAAAAAAAATATATTATGAGTTCATGAATTCCATTAATTAAACAAACAAAATTATACACAAAATGAGATTATTAGAGTTATAACTTAAATAAAAGGTCGAAAATATGTGTATTATTGACATTGTAATAAATAAATTAATTAATCAAGCTTTATCTACAACCAATATGACTCCAGGCACTAATGTGTAAACCATGTTACATACTGATAGTGTAATTAGATTACATGCTTTGTGTAATGAACAACACTGCATGTTATTGTAATTGAAGGAATGAGCCAAGTTTGATTGTAATTAGATCCTGAACTCTTTGTCACAGTTTTATTATTACAGTGATCTTTGTTGACAGTGACATAATTGAATAGAAGCGTTTTGAATGACATAAACTGTTAAGTTCTATAAATAGTGTTAAATTAGTAAGTTACTTTATTTCGTTTTACTCCTACCAATTAGGAAATGAGTCTATATTAGTTCAGATTCAAATCACATTATTAAATGGGGAAAGGTAATTTCTGTAGTCATTTGTTAAAACGATTGTTTAAAATAACAAGCACAATATTTACGCAGTCAACCAATATTTTTATTGATTCTATATAAAGCGATAAGGAATAGTAATTTCTTGATGCTTAAAATGAGTTTTATAAGTTATAGCTTTAATGACATGAGTAGCTAAGTAACCTAATAAACAAAAGGTCACCAATTCGATATAATAACAATATGACCTTGAGCAGGGACAAATACAATGCAGAATAAGTAATAAAAGAATATATAAATTTGTTTACAACCTGTCATTACGAGATAACCAGGTGTAACTGAAGATAAGAGACAATAAGGACTTGTCAAGAGAATGGCTGTGTCTAGGTTGGGAGTTTTGATACAAGTTTTGGTCTCCTTCTCAGGTAAAAATGGAAGATTGTCTTTTAAAATTGCTGTGTTTCTTTCAACTATTCAGTATATTAAAAAGTAGTAGATCATTCTTTCCCTGATGTAATTTGTAGTATCGACTTGTGAATAAACCATAAATTACTTTTTATGTTTTACTAGCTGTAACCCGCGGGCTTTGCCCCGTTTAACTTCTTAATTTTCAAGATGATCTCGTTCGCATGGCTCAATCTTGTCCTGGTTGAAGTTCGTTCGCTACGCTCACTCACCTTTAGGTTGGAGCTCGTTCGCTACGCTCACTTGCCTTCAGGTTAGCTCGTTCGCTACGCTCACTCACCTTTTTGGTTGCAAATTAGCTGTTGTCATAAATGTAAAAGAAATAATAGTGCTGCACCCTGTTGGTAATCCTTGTAACTTTAATGCTATTGAACATCATAGAACAGAACCAACTTGTTTAATTGAAACAGCTGTTAAGATTCATTAATTCCATTTCTCATAAGGTTAACATGGGAAACTCCAGAGCCACTGGGGCGGAGCCTATTGGACGGATCACGAAATTGATGGTGTATAAACCTATTCCATGACATTCTACACGTATGTACCAAGTTTCGTGGCAATCGGTTCAGCGGTGTCCGAGTTTATCACCCCCAAACAAACAAACAAACAAATATATATACAAACATCCTCTTTTATATATATGCATACTGGCTCTTCAGACTTTTAAATATTCCACATTGAATTCTCAATGACACAAATCAAAAGTGGGTTTCAAAGTGGTTAACAGACTCCTCTAGTAATTTAAGACTGCTAAAGGTAATCCTAAAAACACTTTAAGTACTTTTGAGTTTGAAACTGGACCTGGTCCTGATAGTCATTGATCATTGGGATTTTAATAAATTATCTCGTAAAAAGTACCACTCACTACACAACATTATGCAGTATCCCATCACTCACTCTTGGTGTGAAATACAATTGTCAATTGTTATAAAATCATATTGTGAACTGCTATGTTATATTTCTCATTTGTTCCAGGGGCGCTATCAGTGTTTATAGCAGGTTGCTGCCTGGGCTGGCCCTCCCCTGCTGTCCGCAAGTTCCTTGACCATGAAGCCAACTTCAACATCACCCAAAGCCAAGTCTCGTGGATCGTCGCTCTCATGGACTTCGGCAACATCCTCAGTCCCATCCCCTCCGGCTACATGGCAGACAGCTTGGGTCGCAAGTACACCCTGCTCATGACTGCGTTCCTCTACATGGCGACATGGCTGCTGACAATCTTCGGCAACTCCGCTTACTACCTGTTTGCCGCTCGAGTGGGCGCCGGTCTCGGCAAAGGAGTAGCATTCACCGTTGTGCCAATGTACCTAGGGGAGATAGCAGGAGTGCAAGTTCGTGGTGCTATAAGTACGATATTTACAGGACTCCTCTATTCAGGTATTCTCTTTGAGTACTGCATCGGACCGTTTCTCTCGTACAACATGTTGAACATAGTGTCAGCGGTGGTACCGATTGTGTTCTTCCTTACATTCTTCATGCTCCCCGACTCACCTTACTTTTTGCTGATGAAAGAGCGTCACAAGGAAGCACGAAGATCGCTCGCTTGGTTCAGAAACTGTGACACGACCGATGAATTTTTAGCAAAAGAGCTGGACGATATGTCAAAAATGGTGCAGAAGGAGATGACGGAGAAAGGAAGATGGTCGGATTTGGTGAGTTCACCGGGTGCTAGGAAAGCTGTAACGATCGTTTTGTTTTTGTCTGCTTTTCAAAGATTTGGTGGCATATCCCCACTGCTTGCGTATACTGCTGTGACCCTCCCCAAGACTGGAGGAATCATCAACAGAGAGTACTACATGATCATCTTCGGCTTCACGATGGTCGTGGGTAACTTCATCGGCACTCCTCTGATGGACCGCGCAGGACGGAAGCTGCTGCTCATCATCTCATGTTCCTTGTGTGCTGTCCTCACGGGTGTATCGGCCGTCTTCTATTGGTACGCAGCGCCTGACAACGACATACCCGACTACAACTGGGTGCCCTACCTCTGCTTCGTCACCTACGGGATAGCTTACGGTATTGGCATTGGCGTCATTCCTTCCACCTTCGTCGGTGAACTGTTCCCCACAAACATTAAAAGCTACGCCTCATCGGTGGCAGCTATATCTTTTGCAGTTGCTTCGTTTGCGATCAACAAGTTTTACCTTCTAGTCAAGACAGATTTCGGTGTCCACTACATGTATATATTTTTCACAGTTTGTAGTATTTCCTCCGTTATTTTTACAGTAGTCTTTGTATTTGAAACTAAAGGCAAGTCATTCGCTGAGATCCAGGATAAGCTGAATAAGAGAAAACCTTTGCCGGAACCTCTGATGATGAAGTAGTCAAGGATTGTAAAATGCCATTTAAGTGCCAAGTAGACTTACAATAGTTTGTATATTTTACTGAAGACTGCAATTATTGAATTGTTTGATTACTATGTATATATGTTCTAACTCCTATATTTTTACATTTAAGTATTTTATAGTATTTCAGGGATTTTTTGTATTGTTAATAGAAATCATAAAAATTAAAAGTTTTATTAACATTTAGATTAAGATTTTATATATTAAACAATAAAATTGTAGTTGTATATGACACTAACTCTTTGAATTTTAAAAACTGAAATAAAATCTACATAATTTAAAGTAAATTTATACAGGTATGACAGGTTTAATTCAATGTTAAGATACTTACGTAACCGTTATTTAAAGGTTGCTATTTAAAGACTGGTATTAATAGGATAGGTTTTAATAAATATTTTTAATTCTGTACTCATGATTGATTTCAAACCTTCAGTTCAATTTTAACACAAAAGTTGTGTTGATTTAAGACTATAAAAAATGGTAAACACATTTTTTGCTATTATTTAGATGATACAATGATGATAAACCACAAATCAAGTTTTCTTCTTGTTTCTACCTAGTTTATCTGTGTTTTTGTAATGTTTTAACGAGAGGAAAAAATATATTTGTCATTCACGAGGATTTTTAATTAAACTTTGCTTGTTTTGTGAAAATTTTTTTATCACAGCAGAGAAACAAAAGTTTTGGCTTTCACTGTGAGTGAACCGTCGTATTTGGACAATTATCAAAACCAAATAAACCTAGAGGCATATCTATATTGAAAAAAGGGTTTAAAAAAATTTTTGCCGTCAAGAAATCTGGGATAGTTATGTTACATTTTTCATCACCAAAAAGGTAAAAAAAACTGAAAAATTGACATTTTAGCTATATTTAAATTTTTTTAAATGTGATTATCCAAAGAGTGCACAGAGGTATGTAACAAAACAAGAAACCACCTGTTTTCTGATTCATCCTCTTTGTCGATTGGTAGCCCTGCTTATCTGGGTCTCTTATCACACAGAAATCTTTGCTTCACTGACCAACTTAACAGGTGGTTCTTCAACAGCAGCTGACTTCTAAGTCAAGAACGATTGAGCAAGTTAGTAATTTACTCTTTTTTATTTCTGTATGATAAATTCAAGACCAGTCTCGAGTAAAATATTCATTCACGACTACAATAAAGGGAGTAAACATTTACAATTTATCAATCTGAAATTAATAAAAGTTTATGATATTATAAAACATTTTTTTCTCAATAGTAAAAACTGTTTTCCGCTTGGCTTTTCCAGGAACACTTTCGCTTGAGTTATTTATTAGAGATAAAAATAAGAAAATAAATAGTAGTAGGAAATTTATGAATTTGGAAGTAGAATATAATAACTTAAAATGAATCAAAATAAAATAAAATGTTTTGGCATATTTTTTTTAGGGTAGAAAATAACACAACAAAAATTAAATATAGACCTTCAGATGTGCTGCGGTTACCATAGGTTGTGGTGCACACCGCTGGGAGCGCCATGTAGTTATGGCATACGCGCTACGTAACTACACAGCGCTTCCAGCGGTGTGCGCCAGAACCTATGGTAACCACAGCACGGCTGACAGTCTATATTTAATTATTTTTGTCTATGGTTGTACACATTTTCTAACAGTGTTTTGAATGAAAACATTTTATAGTTGGTTTTTAGTAAAAATCAACTACAAAAAATGATTTAAGTAATCAACCTATATTTCAATGAGAGTAAATTTAACTACAATGTAAAGGGTAGACACTCTAGTGATACAGTTTATTAATTTTGGCCCATAATTTGTATAAGGATGATGTTACACTAGTTTTATATTCTATGGTCAGTGGTTAAATTATTTTAGTGTTAAAACATTTGTAAATGGAATTGTATTGACGCTGTTCATTGTACCATGTACAGATAAGTGAATGATATTTGAAAATTGAATCTTAATTATTTTCTTATTGTCGTATTGTCTAGTCTCTCAAACAGTGATATAGCAAATACCCTACTGATACTAATGCTAATTATGAATTTCACTCATAAAATAGCTAGAAAAATGAATCTTCATCACTATCATGAATGTTTCACCTAGAATGGATTACGTCGTTCCTTATGACATAACAGATGAACTTCTAAGGTAGGGATTTCCAACCGTTTATTACTCATTACACTAATCATATATCACAGAGATTACAGCTGAGCCGAAGCTGTTTAAACTCTTCTCTGCACGGAGATGAGGTCCCACACGGTCGGGGTGCTTCGGCAATACGCAGCCGCCATCTCAGGTTTGTGAGATTTTACTTTGTTAACAGTTCTGCTAGTATTTTTTAACGTATATATTTTATAATATTTTTACCCAATGAGCCAAATATGTGTGAGCGATTGGTGAAAATGCTAGGAATTTAAAATGTCACATAAAAGTCGGGTATACTAAACATAGCGTATTTTATTTTATACATTCATCATTATAGCACTCTTTAGTGATTTTTACGGAGAAAGTTAGTGAGCTGTTAATAAAATCTGCTCAGGGAGATTTTAAAGTGTTCATTATAAACCAATTCTCATTAGTTTGAAAAAAATGCCCTTAGTAGCTATAAAAAATAATTTAAAGACTTCAATGAGAGAAATACTTTTATATTCCTATTAGTATAGCATTTTAAGAAGAAAAATAAATGTTTTTGTGATGTACATTATATTGTCTTATCATAATGATTGACAATGATTTGTATCATGGAGTAAAAAGGCTTTTGTACAATTTGGTATGAACATCAATCAAGCATAAATAAATAATTATAAAATTAGATGGTATAACAATTTTTGTACCGTAAACTTGTTTGTTTTAATTAGTTTTAACTTAAAAAAATTATACTAGCCATTGAACAAGATGAAGTCAAATTTCTTTTTATCAGACACTAATGGTTGAATGACAGGGTTAGGCTTTACAACTGGCTGACGATAACATCACACTGGTTGTCACATAGAAAAAGTAAAAGTTCATTATATTCTTAAAGCAATTCATTGATGAACCACATTAATACCTGCACAAATTTTGTTTAACAAACCTAGTTTGTTTAAGAATTAATTTAATTCAGACAGTCTTCCTAATGATTCCTCTACACCGATCATTCAAATCAAATCAAATCAAATCAATCTTTATTCATAATGTGTACATGAGTCATACAACGGAATAGTGTCATTTCCTTATAGCTAACAGGGCTTATAATACATATTTACAACTGGTTATACTCCTCAACTGAATAAATAGGATTTGATGTAATATAATTTTTTAACTTAATTTTAAATTTATTAACATTATTTTCTTTTTTTATTTCTTTAGGTAAAGTTCTAAAAAACTATGCTCCTGCATATGATGGTTTTTTTGTGTAGAGTTGCAATCTGTGATGAGTGGGTATGATTTCCAATTTATTTCTGGTATTGTATGGGTGAGTTGGATGGTTTATTAATGGCTTGCTTGAATTCAAAGTTTTGTAAACCATAATTGTATCAAAAATATACTGTCCATAAACTGTAATAATTTGAAGATTTTTGAAATGCTCTCTACAGGATACTTCTTGATGTAGATTTTTAACGATCCGAATTGCTTTTTTTGTAATTTTTGAATTTTATCAAGATTTTCTTGTTTGGTGGAGCCATAAAGACAGATGCCAAATGATATATGAGAATGTATATAGGAATGGTATATTAGTTTGAGTGTTGATTGACTACATAAATCTGCCATTTTTCTCAAGGCACATAAACCTGAATTAATTTTTGATATGATTTTGTCCACATGTTCATTCCAATTTAGGTTGCCATCTATTAGTAGAACGAGAAATTTTGTGCTTAACATTTGTTCAATAGGTTCGGAATCAATCATAACAACAGGTTCTGCTGTGGTTTTTGACTGAGCTGTTTTAAATTATATATAATTTGTTTTTTTCAGAACGCCAAAATAACACAGTATTTTACAACATGGTGAACATTTTCTTCTATCCATTACCGATACACACCAATGCCATTTATTCAACTGTTACAGCTGCTATCCCCGTGTTCATCGTGGGAAGCTGGATCTCATGGCCTTCTTCCGCGGTCAAGTCCATCCTCAGCGGCGAGACCAACCTGGACATCACCCCCGAGGAACTCTCATGGGTCGTAGCTCTACTTGACTTGGGAAACGCTCTCAGCCCAATACCTTCTAGCTTCGTGTCCAACTGGCTCGGCCGCAAACCCACTCTCGTCGCGTTATCCGTTTCCTTCTTGGTGGCATCTTTGTTGGTGGTCTTTGCGACAAATGTATATTACTTGTATGTTGCTCGCCTCATTATCGGCATCGGTAAGGGTCTCGCCTTCACAGTCGTGCCCATATACCTCGGGGAAACAGCCGGTACCAAGGTGAGAGGGAGTGTTGGAACACTCTTCCTAGGATTGATGAACTATGGAATTCTATTTGAACTGTGCATCGGTCCACTAGTTTCCTATGAAACTCTCAACTTGCTTTCAATCCCTTTTCCCATCATATTCTTCCTCCTTTTCTTCCAAGTCCCAGAATCACCGTACTACATGCTGATGAAAGGACGAGTGAAGGATGCACAAAAGTCACTCTCATGGTTTAGAAGTCTTGAGGAGGATTCAGCGGAATTGCAACAAGAACTCAAACAGATCGCTACAAACGTGGAACAAGACATGAAACAGAGAGGCAGCTATTTGGAACTGATCAACACTCCGAGTGCAAGAAGAGCGACACTGATCATCATGGGGCTAGCCTCTCTACAAAGGTTTACAGGTGCTACATGCATCACAGCGTACTCCACCACTACTCTACCCCCGACTGGAGGCTACTTCAGCCCCTCGGTATACATGGTGTTCTTCGGAATCACCATGATCTTAGGACAGGTGATTTGTAGCACTCTGGTGGACATCTTCGGCCGCAAACCTCTCCTGATCATGTCAGGGTTTGGATGTGCCGTGTCTACAGCTGCAAGTGCTTTGTTTTACTGGCTCGACGAGTCACATGACATATCAGCCTTCAACTGGGTGCCTTATCTGGGTGTTGTTATATACGGAGTTAGCTTCTCTACTGGACTGGGAACCATTCCCCCCATCATATGTGCTGAACTTTACCCAGCAAATGTGAGAAGTTATGCAGCAGCTGTTGCTGCGATATTTTATGCCATTTCATCGTTTATCATAAACAAAATTTATCTCCAAATCAAATTGTCTTTTGGAATTTACTTCATGTATTTATTTTTCAGTCTGTGTTCAATTTTGTGTGTAGTTTTCACGTCCTCTTTCATTTTTGAAACGAGCGGTTTGACGTTTCTTGAAATCCAAACCACGCTTAAAAAGAAAAGTACGTACAAAAGTACTGATGTAGTAAAAAATGGTTCTTCCTCGTAGATTACTTATTTTTATTCAGGAATAAGAAATACATGTAAATAGTGTATATTTATTGTAAAGTATTGTTAATTAAAAAAATGTTATGAAATAACATATTTGTTGTCAAAATAGAAATTCTTTCTGGCAACACCCCAATACTAAAGCAGTATCATACAAACCAACAAATGCCTATTTTTGTAACATAATATTTTGTGTTCAATAACTAGTTGAACTTGTTTCCTGTTAAGAGCACACTAGTGTACCTGTTGCTCGAATTCGAGCAATTGCGAAGCATTACAGGCGACTCACGAAGATTATGGAAATACTCACGATCTACACAACAGTTAGATATAATCAAAATCTTTTGTAAATATCTTATCTTTTCTCAAAAAGCTGATCTGGTTTTTTAGTGTTTCTACAAATTTTTCCCTCTCATAGCCGCATAACTGTCTATAATAACAATTAAAAATGAAAAAAAAACCATTATTTCTTTTCTTCTACTTGGTTGTGTTCTATGACTTTTTCTATGTTTCCATTGTTTGCAAATCGGTTATTTCAATGATTGCTCAAGAAATGTAGCATATTGTTAATTCAGTTTTATGTTTAGCCTATATCGAATTGTCCAGGACTTCTCACTTTTTTCCATTGTAATAATTTCACCAACCCAAGTTTCGTCTACAGATGCAATACGCCAAAGAATATCAAGTGTTACTGTGATATTAGGATTTTCCACTGATTTGGTAATAGAACATTAGGCCTATATTGCAAAACATGACACGATGCAGAAGAAAATCCAATTTAAAATCAGAAAAACGCATTGCAAATACTGTAGGCTACTTCATTTTGACAAATTCAATAACTCACAATTTAAATATTAACAGCTGTTTCATTAAAAAGTAGGGTAGAATTAAGCATATGGTCGTAATGTAAACAAATCTGAAGAGGCAACTTTAAAGGCTTCTGGGGCAGAGCCCCATGGGAATTTACCTCGTTCCTCTTTTGTTGGCTCATCTACAGACCAAGATCTTTCTTTAGAGACCCCTACCAAGTTTCTACGCCCAGCCATTCTCTCAAATTAGCTGTGACAAAACCCCCGTTTTCCTCCATAAGAATAACATGGGATGGAAATTTAAAGGCCACTGGGGCAGAGCCCCAAGGGAATTCACCATGTTTCTCTTTTGATGGCTCATCTACAGACCAAGACCTTTCTTTAGACACCTCTACCGAGTTTCTACACCCAGCCGTTCTCTCAAAATAGCTATGACAAAGAAAAACAGTTTCAAATTAATATATAGATTACATAATCAAAGATAAATAATTAACGCTTAATTGTATGGAATAATTAATTGTTGTTAATACTTTAAAATGATTATATTTTAAAAATAGTAGTTGTTAATTTACAAACAAATTGAAGTTCACCATTAAATTGCAGTTTTCAAGTTCTAGTATGTGTCAGTTCATTCTTATCATTCTCTTTTTACCTTATCTCAATTTAGAAATGCCTTCTACTCTAGCAAACAGTTATCTTGAATACAACATATGTTACTAGCATTCACTACTGCATGTGCTACTGTATGTGCATGTTACTAACATGTGCTACTGTTCTGAGTTAAATTAGTTGTGGATTTAGAATGCATATTAGGTATGTTTACACACATTTTATATATAAAATACCTTTAAGCAGAAAATTACTTACTGCTAGCTAAATAGTCTGTAAATAAGTTCATTGCATATTCTTAAATTAGATAAACCAACTCTCCAATTTAAAACATGTACAAAAGACATGAATGAGATACTTGATCAACTAAGTAAATATCAAAATCCACTGATAATACTAACAGTTTTTTGTAGTATCTTTCAACTCTTTGTGTTCAAATTGTGAGTATAAGGAATGTGAGTTGCAGATATACAATCGAACACAAGAATTATTAACTATTTTTTATTCTATCAAAATGACATATAGGTACCATCTACAAAAATTATCATTTAATCGATTTAAAAACTAATTTCGGAGTTTACATGATCTAATGAAACAATCTATTCATGATCAGCATGTTTTTTTTTTATAGAAACACAGGAAAATCTTGGGGCAGTGAATTTAATAAATTCAATGTAAAAGTTTAAAATTGTTTTTTATGATTTTTGTCTATACCGTTATGGTCAAAATGGTGGTAATGCTACTAGTTTTAACAAGGCAAATTGTATTATTTCGTTATTTTAAGTCATCACACATATAAAAAAGCTGCAAATGTGTGCAACGATGAGGTAGGTGTGCTGACAATGTGTTAAGACAACAGTACTTTGGTAATCAACTCCACGAGCACCAAAGGTAACATTTACCACCAGCAGAGCAATCTGGTTAAATGACTCGATTAATCAAACCACCCTAATCAACCCCAACATTCCACAACAATGGGACATATCATTTGGATTCCTTATGATTCATTATTGTCATCAAATTTTGTAATTTATTAGTCAGGATCACCTACCTTTTTTTATTAACTACTAATTTAATTGAGAAATTTTGACGTTTTCACTGAGAACAAGTGAGTTAAAACTTGAATTTTTTAATTGAAATTTGTATAAACCGGGAGACATTTTTAAACATTTTGCACAGAGAAGTTTGAAATAAATGAACTATGCATTTAGAAATCATAATTTAATTAATATATTTTAGAAAAGATTATTTAAAAATCTTAACTTGGTGTAGCTACTACAAAAAGATTCAATAATCTATATATTAATTAAATAAATTACACAGCGTTATACACAAATTTTAAGATGCAAATAAGCACAGGATTATTGTACGATTCAATTAAATGATTTTGTAGCTTTGTTACTAACTAAGATCAGCTCTTTTTGTTCAGGGCCATTCATTGAAACCCAAATATTGTCAAGGAAAAGTCTAAAAAAATATCAAATGACCTTTCTCATGATTGAACCTAACTTCTGATAAAGGCGAGCACTAGCACACCACAGGGCTACTCAGCTGTTATTGTCAAATAGGGAAAGACTAGGAAATTCATGTAAATATATCCTAAAGCCTTTCACAACTAAGTCTTTACATGACTGATAACGCCAAAGGTCAATTGGGAAAGGTTAGTGATTCCTCAGTCTGGAGATTGAGTGAGTTATGGTCAGTCTCTCAGTGAGCGTCTTGTGAAGTTGTTATGTTTTGAATACATTAAATCATAACGACCAATGAGAGTGTCAATAGTACAGGATATTTAGACAGATAGAAATATCAGAAACTTGTGTACATTAGTGTAAATACCAAAGAAGTTATGGAAGTGACAAGGTACGTAGTTTTATTGAATTTAAACATTGGAACTACTGATTCTCAATTAACTTATGTGAATGGGAAAAGTATCAAATTTTTGAAAATCTGCATTTTTAGAACCGTAACTTAAAAGATGTATTCTGTTAAATTACAAATTTGCTAGGACAAAACTATCAGCTCTAATATTATAAATTATGACATTTTATAAAAATCTGAGTTTACTAAAACCTTATATGGTAGAAACTTTAGTTACAGTTTGTCTAAAAAAACAAATAAAATACCCCCGCCGCAGCAAACCTGCCGTCTAAGCGAATTTCCATTTGGCTGAATTGATTTTCAATCGATCTATCTAAATGACATTAGGTTTAACGAGTACCTAGGTTTGCTGCTACAAGGAAACTAATAAAGTGTGTGTTTTAAGTGAAATAATTATTGCTTAGTAGAAAATGAATATATTTGCCAAGTTTGATCAAAAGATATCCATAAATAAGCAAACTACAACATTTTACAATATTCTTCATAAGAATAACATGGGAATTTTAAATTTACAATTTTTTTAGTCTTCTCCGTAACCAATAACCGTACAAAAACACTTTGATATACTGAATTGTTTGTTTTTTTAAGCTCTTTAAAAAGGTTTAGAGAAAAATTGGGAAATTTTGTGTTTTGAGGGTCATAAGTGAGAAAAACCAATTTTTACCCCATAAAACCCCCCATAAAACCCTGTTCCCATGGTCCGATCATGCTGGATCGCGAACTCATTCAAGTTTATCCCGCCTTACACCTTCAAACCAAATTTCATCAAAATCGGATAAAAATTACTCAAGTTATCGTGTTCACGGACACATATATATATAAATCTATATATATATATATAAATCTATATATATATATATATATATATATATATATATATATATATATATACATATATAAAAATTTGAACGAATGGTGTTTTTGGCCTCTGGGGACATCAAAATGAAAAAGTAAATCGGTCCCGGGCCTAAGTCTGACCATGAGACCTACGGTAATAGCTACTTTCCTATAGGGAAATTCGCTAAAAACTAAAAAGAATTTTAAAAAAATTTGGATTAAGAGAATTTAATTTTACATTATCTTTAATTTATTTAAGTGATATATATTTTGTATTTAATTTTGAATGGGAAACAAATTTACCGTAGCATTTTAGTAAATCCTATTTTTGATCAAATATATAATCAAACATTGAAACTATGTTCATAGATAAAATTGTTAGTAAGTTAACTATTTGCCAATTTAAGAGACAAGTGTAAACAATATAACAATAATTATATCAATATAAAAAAAAACCTTAGTACCATATATTATTTTATTATTTTGTAGAAGGAATATTATTGAGACTATGGCCATGACTTAATTGTCTGTTTAGATCAAAGGTTACTAGTTTTATTTCTTTATGAATATCGATTACAGTATACCTAAATAGTGAACCATGTCTAGAATCACAGCCACCTCTAATACATACGGTAATGTATTAGAGGTGGCTGTGATAGAATACATACAATAAGACATACTATTGTAACAGGCCTTGGACATTGACGAACACGCACGAGTATTGAGGGAATTAAATTACGACGAGGTTTTAACTAATTGAAGTCATCAGTAAACACCTGATATGAATGCCGACTAAGTGATTATCTAACTTCCAACACGAGACAGCCGAGAGTCTGACGGACCATGACGATGTCGACGCCTGTAACCGGAGTGGTGCGACAATATGCGGCGGCCATGGCAGGTCAGTACATTCAGGTCATTGAACCTTAACCATGTAAAATAACCATGTAACCATATAATGTTATGTATGCAGTATTAGTGTAGAAACATCATTACAAATTAATATAGGGAGTAACTAGGAGCATAACGAGTTAACCAAAGTATTAATGAACTACGAGTGTAGAATCGAGTGAAGTGTGTTGTGTAGCTTTGTTGCTGAGATCAGCTGTTTTTTGGCCAGGACTTCTTTTATCAAAAGCTTAATGATCAGGTGATCTGTTCTAAACTTTTGTCTAATTTAGGTCTTATAGATAGTTATGTCAAACTCAGTAAAATAGTTTTTTTTATTTTTTTACTGTTAGATATTATAATTTTCTTATTTCAAAGAATGTCTTGTGCTAAAAAAATACATAACTAGTTATATTAAATTATTGAGTTTAATTATTTCACCTAGTGTTCATTTTACCTAAAAAAGTTTTAACTGAGATTTCAACAACAATGTTTGCCATTAAACAATGAACTATTTAAATGTATCAGTTTTATCCTACTATAAGTGGATCTGTTTGTCTTACAAACAAAAATTATCTCTTTCGGCCTTTGCCCTGTTTCGTGATATCCTCTTTGTACAAGCTACATACCGGAAACATTTTGATAACCTGGAGACTGGTTTTTTTTTAGATAAACGTTAACTAAAAACCAGGAAGTGTTCTGGTTTTCAATTGTCTTGCAAGGAACAATGTTCAAAACTGCCATTACAAAAAAAAAATAGTTTGCAGGAGCAAATTTGGCACCATACAGCTTATTTTTCATACAATAAAGTCTTTTTCTTGTTTACCTAATTGAAAATTGAATAAAATAATAG
Source organism: Macrosteles quadrilineatus (assembly GCF_028750875.1). NCBI lineage: Eukaryota > Metazoa > Arthropoda > Insecta > Hemiptera > Cicadellidae > Macrosteles > Macrosteles quadrilineatus. Next base: position 98,075,838 of record NW_026542597.1, on the reverse strand, counting down.
AATTCAGCAATAAGAAAACATTATTAAATGATTCTTCATCCTGTAGCATTATTAATATTTATAACATAATAGCTCGGTAGTTCTTGAGTTTTTACTTCTGTTAAGTCTTTTGAAACTGTGTCCCTCGTAAACATAAAAGTAAATTACCACTAATGAAAAATATAATGATTAAATTCCTCAATGTAAAGCTAAACATTCATTGGCTGTTTCAGCTGGACTGTCGATGTTCATCCTGGGAAACTGGGTGTCCTGGCCTTCCCCAGCTGTGAAGCACATCCTGGCTGGAGACACCAAGCTGGACATCTCTCCTGTCCAAGTATCCTGGGCAGTGGCTCTCCTGGACCTGGGCAACATCATCAGTCCCATACCTTCCAGCTACGTCACCAACTACCTGGGTCGCAAGGTCACCCTCATCATCTTGTCCTTCGTGTTCTTCCTCACCTGGCTGCTAGCCATCTTCGGCACCACCGCCTACTACCTCTACACAGCCCGCTTCCTAGTGGGTCTCAGCAAGGGGTTGACCTACATCGTGGTTCCCATCTACCTCGGTGAAATCGCCAGCACCCAAGTAAGAGGAGGTGTCGGAACCATCTTCGGTGGAATGATGGCGTACGGAATGCTCTTTGAGCTCTTAATCGGCTCGTTTGTCGATTACGACACGCTCAACATAATCTCATCTCCGTTTCCAGTGTTGTTCTTCCTCTTCTTCTTCAGATTTCCGGAGACTCCCTACTTTTTGCTGATGAAAGGGCGAGAAGACGAGGCAAAAAAATCCTTGGCGTATTTCCGTAGTTCAAAAGAGGACTCGACAATACTGCAGCAAGAGCTTAAACAAATTTCAAAAAATGTTTCGGAAGACTCAAAGAAGACCGGAGGTTACATGGATTTGGTGAGTTCTCCGAGCACCAGAAGAGCCACTCTGATTTCAGTAGGACTTGCGACAATTCAACGGCTGAGTGGGTGCACCAGCATCATCGCATACTCCACAGTCACCTTGCCCCCCACTGGAGGATACTTCAGTCCTGACGTTTACATGATTATATTTGCGGTCGTAATGATCATCGGACTAACTATCTGCACCACTCTGATAGACATGTTCGGACGTAAGCCTCTGCTGATCATCTCCAGCGTAGGCTGCATGATAGGCACTGGAGTCACCGCTGTGTTCTACTGGATGTCCACATTCACTGACGTCACAGCATACAACTGGGTGCCGTACTTCGGCATTATCTTCTACAGTATCATGTTATCAATCGGATTAGGCAACATCCCGCCTGTCATCACTGTCGAGCTCTTTCCCGCCAACTTAAGAAGCCATGCTAATGCGCTCACTGCAGTTTTTTACGCACTTTCCTCTTTTATCACAAACAAAATGTACCTCCAAGTAAAAATGTCAATCGGTGTTCACTACATGTACTTGTTTTTCATGATTTGCTCATTCATCGGTGTTATTTTCACAAGCTTTGTCGTGTTTGAAACTAAAGGGATGACTTTCTCGGAGATTCAAGATACGCTCAAGAAGAAAACACATTGTGAAAGTGAAAACATTCCGGTTGCAGCGAATATGCAAACTCTGAAAACATCTTATGGTATTTAAATTACTTTAAATTTTGAGAAAGCTTTAATTTAGGAAAACATGGAATCTTTAATAGCATCTTGTAAGATATTTACCAAAGACTAAAGTGATACAAAAACATAACTAATAGAATTAAGCTTACAAAAAATACACCAAGCGGTATTTTAATTAAGCATGGTTAAGAGATGGGTAGTTCCAAACATTAAAAAAATTTAAATTTTAACCTTAGACAAATATATTTTAAGATCTTGTGTCAAGGCAATCTAAGTATTAGTGATTACTCCAAAAATATTTATAATAAACTACTCTAAAAGTGTTTGTATGTGGCTATGCATTAAAATAAATATTCAAGCACAGCTTTACAAATTAATTGTTGTAAAATAATACGATCTTATTCTTAGTTAGTAATAATTTATTTTGGACACTGAAAGAAGTAGAAGAGGTATTCTTAGATATCTGAACATTTTTGCAATAACTAACATTAAGTAAACTATCATCACTTGGAGAACAATTTTAACCAGATGACTTTGATACTTAATTAGAACAGTTAAATTCATAAAAAACATTTTGAAAAAGTTATAATTTTATTTCAGATAGGTACTAAACATTGTGTTTTGTAAGCGGTATGTTTTAGAGAATAAATTTATGTCCACCAAACTTGCGAGGACAACTTTTTGCTGCCCTGTGTTTAGCCACCATCTGCTATCCCAACTAAAACTGAGTTTCATCATGAAGGCTTTGTTCTAAATGATAAACAATTAGTTACTAAACAATACTCAGCTCTCAACTGTGCGTTTCTACGTTTGAGAGCAACTCTTACCGAATGTAATATTAACAGTAAATAGTTTATTTTGCAGTATTTAACATATTTTTTACCTACCTTCTAGTGCATTGATAAACAAAATAAATACATTTTTAAAAGTAACTACAGGATGGAAAATAATACAAGAATATAGGTAATTTGAGCAGGTTTCCTTCAACTATATAGTTCTGAAGACATTCTGTAATTATTTGTCTTTATCCAATACAAATACTATTGGCATGTTTTTCGTTTGTTTTTTCTCTTTTTCAAGGGCAGTCCAAACTCTTGTGTTTTTAGTATCAAACGTCTACCAATTGTTATACATTATCATTAACAGCTCAATGACAAATGCTATTTTGGTCTGGAATCGAAACAGCAACCAACATATTTGAAAGCGAGATCTATAAACATGCAGCTCCCCAAACAATCAAGGACTTTAATAAATGGGAGATTAATGAAATATGCCTGTACTTAGAATCACATTGTTCCTTTTGACCCAAAATTAAATAATAATAATTTGGGCCTATTACAAACAAAAATAGTAAATAAACGTAACTTTATTTTCCGACAGTAGTTTATCTGCTTTTGCTTCAGTAACTCAGAGACTCTCCCCATTTTTGTTTATGAATGACTGAAGCAAACTATGACAAACAGTTGGTCTTATTTATTTACATCTTTTGTGTAGAACCCCTATTTCATGAGCCGTAAAATATGAACTATGATAGTTCAAAGCTTTATTTTCACCAATGGTATAACAATAGCTCACTCTATGGGATATTCACTAGCACCTAATGACTAGCAATGTGTAGTGTCTCTCGTCTTATCATAGTCTCGCAGCCTTCCTGGCAAGGCTTAACATAATTACCAGTCGCAACAACTACAATAACTCCCGACTAATGGACTTGTATTCTGCTTAACATTCGCTGTAATCGTTTTGCTGTTTATAATCGCAAAAAAATTTCTTAAAGTTGGTTAGTTACCGTATTACATTTTAAATTGAAAAAAAATTACACATTACCGGGAACTTTTTATTGATTTTGCCTTAGATATCAGGAAAAATTAATAAATATTACAATTAATGTTTTGCACGTAGATGCAAAACAAAATTGACTTAAAAATGTTTGAGAATTTTGGTTGATCACACTTATAACACTGTGTTGGATTTTATAAATGAATAAGTTATTTAATGGAGCGGTTCATAGTGAAAAATGGCATTTCACTCCTTTTTTGCTTTTAATTCTACAAGTCCGCAAAAATGTCTAGATATTTTCCAGTTGTTTTACTTCAGACCCCTAGCATATAATGATTTTCAATAAAACGCTAAAACATTATCTTGAAAAGAAATGTAAGGTCAGATTGAAGTTTTTTGTATAAAATACATTATTGAACATGTAAATTTTTTTTAGATTTTGATGCATTTCTGTTTTTGTTAGAAACTGTTTTGTAAAACAAGAATTCTAAAATAATATTGTTGAATTTTTTAGCTTACTTTTTTAGAGCAACTAAATTACTTGGTACATTCTTTTACTAAACATTTAGTGGCTATAAACTTTGATAAAGAGTTTAAAATATATTATTATGAATGTGTCATTATAATTTATTTTTATAATTTAGCTCAATGGTTAGTGTTGGATAGTTTTAAAAATTAATTCATCCATCCCTGATATACTTTTCAAGTGATTGTACAAAACAAAATATACTGGTCCCATACAAAATACACTTTGCCCATGCAACTTGGAAGCAAAAACAATCTTCTCGCACATTTCCAACGAATCTTTCACCGACGAGTGAAGCAGGGGAAACACGGCCGCTAAGTACACTAAGCCGGGGCTAAGAGAGTTTGATTAAAAACAGAACAATGTCTCACCACGGGTGCTGATGAGGGAGAGAGTTTCCCTCAGTTACGAGTTACGAGTCGGCAGTGAAGTGGGGAGCACAATTACAACACAATCCCCAGCAGGAGGTGGCAAACTACGTTTACAGCCTTCTTGATCACAACTCCCAACATATGGCTTAACTCACTGTGTCACACGAATATGATGTTATACCCTAATGGTACATCAACCGTGAATTTTACAATATTGCTGCATCACTATTATAAGATGATCAAGCAACAAGGCCAAATAAAGAATATTTTGTGTTGTTAAAAAGTGGCATTTTGCTTACTAGAGTTAGTTTTCAAAACAGCTAATTTCTCAACATGTTACTTTGCTTATGTTTCTAGCAGTTTTGTTTTAATTTAATAATAAAAACAGGAAACGAGCTGAATATAGATTACATGAATTCCTACATGTTAAATGTTATGAAAACATAAAATCACAGTTTTTGTTTGAAAACAAGGTAATAAAAAAATGCATGAAGATGATTGACAGTTTGTAGTAGAGTATTTTTTGTTTCCCAAATTTTGGGTTACAATACGCAATAACTTGTCGCCACAATAATCCAGAACAGCCTCAAGAATCCTAGTCTTAATGTGGTAAATACATTCAATGAGTAAATAATTTTAGTTGTCACAAAAAAACAAATTGTGATCAAAATATAATTTTCACTCGTGTTCAAAGTGTCTTTTTAAACTGGGTAACGTTTTTCTCTCGTTTAAACAAACGCCACTTTGCTACTTAGCAACTAGTGAGTTGCTCAAATAACTGTTGTCACAGGGGATATTTTGGTGACTACAAAACTGGTAAGAAAGTAAACAAATTTTACCTCATGCTCTTTTTATGATGCATAAACAAGTGTAAATTGTACTTCAACCATAAGCTATTGAGGTTGGGAGTAAAACGAAAAGAGAACCGCACAAAAGAGCCTGCACAATGGCTTGGAATGTGCCTTTTTCCTTCAAAACGATGTGAACACAACCGTTAACAAAACCATAAGACATCATTATTTAGTGATAGATATGCAGCTAAGGTGTATAAAAAAATGAATGAAAAATAAGTGCAGATTCTTGCTATACAATTGTATTATTACTTCAAAAAATAGGTGTCTGTGGGTCATCATTGTTACTCGCAAGAATGGATAGGACTAATGAACCAGAATTGAACACAAAGATGTACTGATGAGTGCTGATTTGATATTATAACTAAATGTTTTGTCAGAAAGGTTTCTTAGGTTATTTTCTAAGAAAATTTGGAGTTAGAGCAAAGTTTTACCTTGTGACCGATTAAATTTGTACTGTGTGAGTTTACAGGTTTGCTGAAATGCGGGTTTGATTACCGATTTAACAAAATGATGACTAGGTATTCAAATACTATTTTTATTTAATCACTCAGAAGTACCAATAGTATCTCAAGGGTTAATGTAATGTTAAAGCAGTTAATTATTAATTAATTAATCTTTGCGGCTAGTTTAACTTAGCTGAAAGTATTTTGTAGTTAATTAATTAGGTTCAGACAAATTAACCTCTATTTTAATCATCATAATTAATTAAATAAGATGACCGGTATAAAAACAAGAGTTTGATATGTGCTTTTTAAAGTAATTGAGTGGCGATGCTTAAATAGAGGGTTTAATTAGTTCAATTATAAATTAAATCAGTGACAAGTTAATTTTTCTAAGTGAGAAACCTGTAAACATTCATCCCATATTATGTGATTGTGATTAGTTATACAACTTTTTTAATTAAAAAAAATATATGTCATATATTTAAAGCAAATTAATCTCATAGACAATTTTAAAATATAGCATTTTAATTTATGTTACAAACACTAGAAGTTTATAATTGTTTACAGAGTCGATTATCTATATAATGTTTAAAGCACCTTGCCGCTGTCAGATATTGAATTGTGTTACACATAACTGCTACATAGACAGATAAATTATTTATTTTTTAATGCGATGACGCAAAAATATTATCTAGCTATTTCATGGAGGATCAATCAAAGGATCAGTAAGACGAGTTAGTCCTACATTAGTCGTCTTAAGATCAACCCCTTACTTTGTTGGACTGGACAAATTTGGAGGAAGAAAACAATCTGAGGTTTGTGCCTAATTGAACTCCTACTGGGTTTATTTTCTAATGAGAGTGAAACTAACTCAATTGTATCGTGAAATGTTCCGGATGGCAGGTGACCGGATGGAAGACCCAAAGCAAAATGGTGGAACCAAGTCCGGAGGTATAGGAACTTGGAGCTTAATGAGGAGAAAGCTACAGACCATAACTACAAGAGAGGCTGTGTTTATATGAGGCCACCGAATAAGGTAGGGGAGGCCACTCGGTAAGCAAGTTAATGCACCATTGTATATCAACCAGATCACTCGCGTCAGCATCAACTAACCCATGAGTAAATGCAGGTTATGAAAGACTTCCTACCTTTAGTAGCAGCAGGAGAGGCCTTTGCAGGCGTGGTGAGAGTTTTGATGGCTTCAGCAGCTGCTGCAGCGGTCGTAGAAGGCTTTGCTGACTCTGGCTGTTCCTCGGCTTCTCCTCGGTTCTTTAGCACATTCCAGTCCTGCAGCAACCTAGTCACTTTGTTCTGCAAACAAACAGTCGAGAGTTGTAAAATGATCATTTATCCTTGGTATTTTATATGTAAAATTCATTGTTACATTTTATCCTAAATTTTATGGGCTTTTAGTGGAAGAGGGTTTATTCACCATTACAAAAAAAATCCAAACACACTCCTTTTCATTTATTCATTTTCGTAGCCTCCACCCACCAGAATTGCTGAATTGTAAGGCAATCAAGGTTGCAAAGCTTAAATTCAAGTAATTCCTTTTCTGGTACAATGACTATGTATACATTTCGGTCAGCAGGTTAAAATCTCGTGATCAGATCTTCAAAACCCCTACCCTTTTCGTTTTCTAGGTGTTCTGAAAAACCACTTTGACACACCATTATCACAAAACTAAACGTGGTTATTGACAGACAGACTCACATTCTAACCACAAAAGGAGCCACCCACACTCTCCACATAACCACACTCACAGGTATATCTTGGACTGGGAAGTTTACAGCTATGTAGGAATAAAAACTAGGTTTAACTACATAAGAAGAAAACTTAACTCAAAGACGATCTAGAGTTGAGTACTTACATGCAAATCCGAGGACATCGGTTGCTTGACTGCTTGGCACTCCTTTTCAAGATTGGTAAAGTTCTCTTTTAGATCCTTTACTTCAATTTCCCGGTCATAGACCATGGTCTGAAAATCAAATTGCGGTAAGTAATGGAAATACAACCTAAGAGCAGCTTATGTAAATATGGAATGGTTTTATGATTAAACACGAGTAGTTCAAGCAATATGAAACTAAAATGAACAACTTATATGACAACAAAAGCGATCATAATAATAAACATATTTGTACATGTTTTTATAGTTTTTATATGCAACCAAAATTTTCTGGAGAGTTTATTCTTAAGTATAGCCTAGTTTAAAACTTCAGAACTTAATTATTGAAAATGTACACCTGTAGAGTTTTTAGTGAGAAAGTATAACGTTGTTGTATTAATAGTCAAAGGTATAAAATTGCATCAATCATCACACTGACTGGGACGGGTGGCGTCGTCCTGTAATCCAGCTACTAGGAGGTCACGAATTGTGTATATTTATTGGGATGCACTGTGGATGCGATGCTCCCTGGTGTGGAGTAACGTCCGCACTAGTGAGTACTACGACTTACCACATATACTACTATACTATACATACACTACTACATACATAGTATACATATACTTACTATCCTGATAATTAGACCAATTCGTAAATTGCAAGGAAAAAATGTGGTTCGGATTCCACTATAAACTGTAGGTCCCTTAGTTGCCATTAGCTGTATGGGCTATTAATTAACAGCTGTGTCTAAGGAACATGTCGGCCTTAGTCACTAACAAGACTACAAGATCGCGCCACTCATCCTACACTCATCCTTCACTCATATTTGGGTTAAAATACGCACATAGTGGCGTCCCCATCTTAAATAATTGATAATTGATAATAACTGTTACAATAATTTGGGCCAAAATAAAACATGTTTCCCAGCACTGTTATCAAAATTATTCCATTTATAAATTTACTATGATCTTGATATTTTGTTACTGACAGCAAAAATTTTTAATTTAGTTTTTTTTAAGCTTTTTTGTACACTGTACCGACTCTAAAACAAGTTCTAAGACAGAAAACGTTTTGTAACTCCTTAACGTTGTCTATTTTGATATTGATTGCTTAACGACAATAAAGTGTTAAAGTGTTATTAACATGAAGCTGTTTCTCACCATAATGTTGTCCACTATCCTGATCTTCTCCGTGGCCGGCAGTTCCTTGCTGATGTTGATACGAGTCAGAGTCTCATTCACCCAAGACGTCACATGTTCCAGTTGAGTCTTTAACTTCTTCAGTGAAGCGAGTTTGGCAGTGATTTGGTCTCTGTGCTCAGTCAGGGACGTCAACACCTGGAAATACAGTTTACATTGTTATGATGGAATTACATATATGATGTATACACTGCAGATCTTAAATAATGTCAAAGAAATCAAAAGCTAGATTTTTTGGTTGAATAATGACTGCAGATTTACGTTTTTTATCTTTCTCTAACTGGGACTTGTCTACTTTTCCAAGAGAATGGCTTAAACCCTGATTTTGTTACATCCAATTTCTACCTGAAAATATACATAATATTCAATTCATAAGGCAGAAATATAATAATTTTTTTTTATTTTATTTTTTTTTTTTCCTAGGACGCTAGGCATGAGCCTGGGATTGTTTTTCACATTACTTCAGGCTAGACCTTGGGGTTGCGGCATTATCACTTAGATAAAATCCATTGGTGACTAGGCGGGGATCGAACCCGGGACCTCAGGGACTGAAGTCCCGCGCTCTAACCACTACGCCAGCTCGCTCCCCCAGAAATATAATATGTTGCAATGTTGTAAAATAATATTTGTCAACAAATATATTGAACAATGTAATTAACATTTTCTTATACATAAGTTTTTCTAAATGTGTTTGTTGTGGTATTTCTCAGGGTATAATTACAATGTCATCTATACGATTTATCAAGAAAGCAACCCCCTACCTCTAACAAATACCTCTACCTGTATTGTAATAATGAAAGTAATAATAATTGGTTTATTGTAGTCGACAAAATACATTGTATAACAACGTCAAATACATACAAAAATAGGGCGTAGGTGAAAACAAATCCATGTTATTATTTATATTTTTGTGGTTAAAAACAGTTTATTTTTGGTTGTTTTTTAACCCCAAATTATACTACTGCTACTGACCTTTTTAGCTTCAGACACTACTTTTGTCGCTATTTCGTCTTCACTTTTGGTATTTGTCAAATCTTGTAATTTACTAACAAATTCTTCTTCTTTTGTCTGAAAATTAAATGACAAATAGTAAGTAATTAACACACAGAACAGCAACTTTTGATATTGAACCTAAAACAATACACAATAGAACTGTTTGAAAGCAAAAACATTTGAAATATGTTTTTACAATTTATCACATTAAATATCAATTATTTTTGCATAAACACTATGAGGTTTCTATAGAACAATAAAAATATTAAACCAGGTAACAGCAATAAACTGTTGATATAAAGGAAGACAATGGAATGCAGGCCAGGAAGGGGGAATGCCTCGACTATTTGTGTCATCTTGGGCTATTTTGGAAGAGCAATGTCTCGAATCCTACGTTTATTCTGAATCTGCCGCATAGATATTAAACAATTAACAACAATTAATGAACATAATTTTATTATTAAACTACCATTACATTCCAATTACCTTCTATTCATATCTATGATATTTTGTTAAGCATGGAGTCTGAGTTAAACGTTTCACGTTTTTTAATAGGAGCACGATGATTGTCTAAAAGTCTTGTCCGAATATAAATTACACCACGTTGATAGATGATACTACCTGCTGATTTAGTTTTCAGTTTTTACTGATGGTAAATAAACCGTAGATAATTCCTTCAGTATCAACTTTAAAATGACATTTTAATTTGATATATTTTATAGTCAATCACAGAACAGGCATGTTAAGCTTCACTCTAGTTTCAAACAAAGACTGTGAAGGCATACCATCTTTTAGCAACTGTGTATCCTCATTCTATGTATTGAGTTTTTAAATGTTAATATTAAAGTTATTATGTTCTTTCATATTTAAATATTTTTCATTTTTTAAACTGATTGACCTCAAATAAATATGTGTGGGTTTCTGTGACTACTGGTAACTAAAAAGTAAAAAAACAAATTACCACTTCTTCATATCAAAAATAATTAATGTAAGGTAGTGTCAGTTTATTTTTAACCTTTCCACCACAAGTTTACATCGTCTTCCTGTAGTATTCATAAACAAGTCTTTTCATCACATATTTCACTTGGTTATTACAAACAAATATTTTTAGCTCACCACAAACACATATAAAACTGCACCTTATTTATGTGAGGCCAAACATTCGGTACAACGCTGCTTTAAATAGCATACTAAATTTAGATTACTAGTGAATCGAGGTTTATAACGTAAACTGATAATTTATTTCGTTGATAGGCAAAATGACGTAACTGCATACATTTTCTCAGAATTTGTTGGAAACAATACCTCATGCTTTATAAAATATGACATTCTAACTTTAATGTTTGAAAAAAATTATTTATATTTTACAAACGATAAAACCCTTATTCAGGGATTAAATACCATTTTGAATAGGCTTGCAGGTTCTACCAAAGCACAATAATTCAACTTCATTCCACACACAATTTTTTTTAAATAAAATTTTCTTAAATTTTAACTTGAATTTATAGTTATGCCTACATTCAATTAAACTACACCATGTGGTTTGGAAAGTCCTTATATGAGTTTTATCTTTAATAACGTAATGAGAACAATGTGTGTCCAAAATGATATTTTGGCCGGATGGTCTTGGCTTGTAGCTGTTTCTCCGAATGTTTACAGTACAATGTGAGTTTGGCAGAACTTCAATAAACCATTGTCACACTTCCTCCCACGGACAGAGTGAGATCTTCTGTTCTCTGATAACCTTTATGCTTTATTTAATTTTAAGCTTCCACCAAGCCCCATATTTCTTTGTGAACCACTTTGATGTTTTGTGACGTCTTCATTTGTAATACAGTCTAATGAGTAACCTCTGCATATATCTCTTGTTATCATTTTCACAAACCCCTAAAATTTTTAGTTATTTTCTAAAACTTATTTTTTTTTTTATCGCCTGTTTTATGTACTGAAAACCCCCTTATCGGTACAATGACATGTAAATTATACCAGTGACAGTTATTATTGCAAATTAATGTCCAGCCACATTAGCCACATTGCCAAATTACATTACAATGAATCAATTTGGCAAACAGAATGAAACTAAGAGGAATCATTTTCGGCATAGACATTGGAAAATGACATCAGTATAATTGATACAACTGGACTATTAAACTGGCATTGTTGATTCTAATGAAAGTAAAATTATTTTTGGTGCCCTTTATCTTTACTTATGGTTAGTCTTGGTACCTATTTATTTTAGAGAAAGACAAACTGGCACTAGAGCATATGTTTTGCTGATAACAATACATATTTGTAGGAATATAATAATAACAGTAAAATACTACCAGGTCACCCTAAGAGTTGGAAATGAGTGCATTAGGATAAGATCAAGATGAGGAGTTAATGAGGAAGATAGTGAGGACTCGAACTCGTGGAACAGATTTTTGACGAGGCCAAATACCACTTAGTTATAAATGGCCATGGAAGTACCGTAAGTAACTTCAAGTATGACTACTATAAATTGTATACAGTACAGTAGTTACAGTAGTGTACAGTAGTTAATTAAGTGGAGAGACATTGTTGGCGAGGCCAAAAACCTTCATAGGTTTCAGTGGGCAAGGAGGTAAGGTAAGGTACAGTAGTTAATCTGTTTTTTTTTTGTTTTTTTTATTTTAGGAATTTTTATTTACAACTCTACCTGAGTAATTTTTAAAGTTAATCATATTGTGATACCTTAACAGGAACTTTTGAAACAGCATGTAGACGAATAATTCAATTGACAAACAGATTGTCAGACTGATTCTATATCAATTATTAATGTTGATTTTCTAGGTTGGATTAATGTGTTTATATTGTGTTTTATATTCAACACAATGTGGGTGAGGATGTCACTTACAGATATCTTGCCCAGCCGCACTGACAGGGCTGTGTCGTCAGAGGGGTTCACAGGGTCAGCGACGAGGGCTCTCACCTCGGCTATTTTGGTGTTGACCGCCTCCACCTGCATCTCAGGCGGTCCCTCCAGCCCAAACATCCTGGAACAGTCATCATCATCACACAGTCATCATCATCACACAGTCATCATCACACAGTCATCATCACACAGTCATCAGCATAACACGGTCAATTTCACAATATCCAACACACTATAAATACATTTATCATCACACAGGTTTTATCACCATACTCACAAGCCAAAACATCACAATCATCACACAGCCAGTATCACCATCACATACTGTTATCAACAATGTTGTTATAAGTCATCATCATCCATTCATTTCTATGATCAAAAATCTATCATTATAATAATAACACATTTATCATCATAAACATCACACAGTCATTATCACATTCATCGTCACAAGTTATGAACCGTAAACATCATCATCATCACTACTGCACAGTCATCAAAATCATACAGTTATTTTTATATGAATATTTGAGTTTTTTTTTTCAAAATTCCTATTTTATAGGGGCACTTAAAATGTATAAGAGCATATCAAATAGTGTTGATTGTGTTAGTTGGACATAACATTTTTTCTTTTAGTCACAAAAATAAACAAAAAATTAAGAGGAAAGTGATGGACTTTCTACATTATAGTGATGATCTAGGTGTATCTGGGGAGGTGATTTTGTTTGATCTTACTTACAAACACATTTAGATTAGTATTGATCGGATGAACTATTGCTAAGTATACGTCCTTAGCACACCTAGATTATGATAAACTAATTTTTAAAAATCATGAATAATAACTCAATGAATATTTACTATGAAAGTCCACAGGATTATCAAGTTCTGAAACTTAATTTCTAGTGTTTGTTGTCATTAAATTTAAAACTTTTTGATCAAATTAATTATACTATTAAAATAAAATGCATAGAAATAACTTGAAAATAGTGTACATTAGTTCACCTGATAAACGACAAATTTAATTACTGTTTTTCTTAACTTATCAAAACGTTTCATCCAAATAGCGCTTGCTTGCAAAACCTCCCAACAGATTTGGCAACCTTTGCAAATATAATTAATTAGTGGAATGGTGGTTCTTAGCCAATATTTACAGTGCAACACAAACATTCTGACTGATAATGCTTAAACTTGGGTTTGTAATGAAAATTAAAACGATTGAAAACAATGTTTAAGAGGTTACTCAGATCACTCAAAAATTGAACATTTAATATCAGTTTGGTTCGATAAAATTGTAAAGCAGTTCTAACAAGTAGATTTTGTACAATCCTGAAAGACTTTAGTCAATGAAAGTTGCTTATAACTAGAGTGTAGAACTTATAGGTAGAATATGTCTAAAGGAAATTATTCAAGTTTTAGATAAAAAAAATTTCAGATTGTAGTTCAATTTGGCTGAAAACACATAAAAAGTACTTCCATTTCCTGATTTCATGCTAATACAAATTATCAAACGAAAATTCATTTATCAACAGCACAGTTTGAATTTCTCAGTCAAGTTAAGTAAACAAAGCAATGCATAAACAGCCAATCCTACTCAAAAATGTTTAAGTGGTAATAAAAGTACAAACATTAAAATGAAGTGTAAAGCTTTAGAAAACATAATTATTTTTACACATATTCAGCATAAAACATAAAACCAATCAAATTTAAAAACTCACTTCACAACTCCAACATTACAAAATCACTAATACCGAATTCCACTAATAAAATATTTAAAACTTTACAAAACACTAACACTATAAAAAGATATTTTGAAAAATCTTTAATCTTTCCCAAATAAACTATCACACAGCTTCAAACAGCACTTTTACGTTTCCCGAACTACACAAAAATCGTCGCCGTAAGCTACGCGACGGTGCCAGCTGTGTGGCCGAACCGCGTGGACTGAACACAACAACGAGCATTTGGCGCTCGGCCACGTCTCCGACCAGACATTAGAGACCTCATATCACCTGTCAGACTAACTGGGTGTAGAGCTGACTCATTCATCAAACTATTCCGCTCGCCACCGCAGCGTCGTCTGCAGACCGACAACACTGTAGAAGCAGTCAATGTTGAAAAAGCGAAACTGATTCGGGTTGTAAAATAGCTGGTTTTAAAATAGAATTAGAGGTAATATGAGCTGAACAATTCTGAGGTGCATTGAGTGATGAAAAGTGTGTATTGAAGTTATGCTTACAACAAAGGTAGGATTGGTGATCGTGATTGTGTATAATGATAGAAAAGCTTGAGAATTTTATCATGTTGTGAAACAAACAATAAATTATGGTAAGTAATTTGTTTGGGAAAAAATTTCATGTGAGGTTACAGTATTATTTGTAGCTTTTAACTTCTTACGATAGCAATACTTTGAACACTCTTACAGTAAATTTTAAAGTAATAAATTTATTTACTTCATAAAGTGTATAGTTTTAAATTCACACTTTGGCAGGGATAGGCTAAGAAACACTGTAATTTTAGCAGATTTTCCCGTTGGAAAAATTTATTGCTGAAGTCTTTATGGTAATGTTTAAGTCAAGGACTATTATACTTTTTTAATTAAGGTCGGTATATTCAGGAATCACCGGTTTTGCAAACATGATAACTCTCGTAATTTGTTTAAAATTTTGTTCAAATTTAAGTCAAATAAACCAACCATTTGTATGAGTTTGTGAAAAAAATAATATTGAATGGAATGAATCAGTGATTTTAAAATTGTTTGAAGAACTGATGAATTCTCAAACTTACCATAATACTCAATTAGAGTTTGACTTGTATTAGATCTTAGGGTGAAAACCCCTAAATACTATGTAAATGTGAATATAATTGTTTGATAAACTATGCAACAATAGTGACAGCTCATCTGATATCACCAATTGTTACTTGATGACTGGAATACAGTCAAGATAATTTAAACAGTTACAAAAGGATTGCCAAAATCAAAGTTAAACACAAAACAGAAATGAAAAAAAAAATGTTTTCATCCCTCCATACAGAAAGTAGCTAATTTGGATGACAACTGATCAAAGACAACAATATTGTCTCCCAAGCTCTAATTTAGAGGAAGGGAAAATCAATCAGCTGATTTTCCCTTGCCCTAAATTGACTTTCCCTTGCTTTCAATCAGTTCTCCACTTACCCACCATTTACGCAAGTGTTTGTATACAATTTATGTCAGCTCTTTTTATTGTTCAACAATACAAATTAAAACACACATTATGCATTGGCTAGCTTAGCTTATAGTGCTTGCAATATACTAATGACCATAACATAACCTTGGATTTCACTTTGTTATGTAGGTTTGCTATAACAATTTTATTTAATTTTTTAGTTTTAATTTCACTGAGGTCTGTTATTCTGTATAAGAGTATTTCTGCATTGTGATGAAAACTATCGTTCATAACCTGTCCTGAAAGAAGTTTTTTAGCACTTTCTCCGATTATTCCCACCCTCAGCTTTGTCTCACAGAAGAAACTTGAGCACACTCTTGAAAAGTCACTTTCGTTCCTAATAATGAAGTATACTATTCCCAACACTTACTTGTTTTTATGTGCTCCGATCTTATGAAGCAGTTTCAGCCAATGCTGTTTGAGACTGTCCACTTTTGCCTTGACTTCAGCAGCAGACGTCTTGTCACATCTCTCAGCAATATCTTCACCAGCCATTCCAACACTCCTCACGAGTCTGAGAACATATGAGTTTAAAATCAATGCCGAGAATGTTCTCAATAAATTACATCTAACAAAGGTTATTTTGGTAATTATGTGCATCTTAAACTGAAATAGCATTATAGGCGTATATATTTTCCAAGTAAAATTTCAGCCTTAAATTTTGCAAACCATACAAAATTGGTAACCTAAGTGTTGACTCACAAATGCTACAGTAGAATAATCGTCTTTACGCTGAATCAGTTTGTATTTGAGAATTCTTTTTAAAAAAATATTGAAAACTATCTAGTTCCTGAAGTAAGATGGATTTCAGAACTCAAAACAGATTTCAGTTACATTTAACATTTAAGGTTTTGAAGAATGTGACAGAAATAATCAAAAAATTGAAGGATGTACAGGTAAGAATAAAAAAAACAGACGGATAAAAGGGAGAGCAAGCCCAGAATCAAGTTGGAAATTAGAATAAATATTAGTAGGCCTACAGGAAAGTATTGATGAATACCAGAAGATACTACAGAAAATAGTCAAATGAAGGCCCAAACAGTGGGAAAAATTGGAGTTGAGTTGATAAATGTAGAAATACATTTCCATCATGCTCATCTTGGTAAACAGAGTATTCTCATAATTATTGCCAAGTTATCTATAAATACATATGTCAATTAGAGACTATTTACCTGATTTTCATCAAAGCATGTTCCTCAATATCCTGATGTTTGCTTTTGTCAGCTGCCAAAGGTTCCATCTCTTTCAGCCAATCAGAGAGCTGGCTGCATTCTGTGTTGAAAAGGTCCATCTCTTCTCTACATTTTATCCATCGACTACAACAAAATACACATGTCACCAGAGAATATATGTGAAATTGAAGGTAGAAAATAACTGCAATGCTTACATTACATTAAAGCTTAACAATCTCAACTGCATTTTGCGCTTTTAAAAAAGATGTCTTGAATTATGTTAAGCAGAAATTTTTGGACTGTTAGCACCTATACATCATCACAGTATATCTCTATACAGTAATATTTTTAACAACTACTTAATTTACCGTAAATTTGCATTTAACACGTTCGCGGCGGCACGTCAAATGGCTGGCGTATCCCCAGTGCGGCGCAGCCTGCAGCGTCAAACAAACCCGATTGCCGCGTGTGACTGGCTTTTCAATTTCGGTCTGACGAATAGTAATTAAGTGCGAGGATGTCCTGCTTTAAGACGAGAGTCGACGTAGTTCGCTAAACACTCACAGATAGCAGCACTGCTTGGAACATAGCCGGTCCATTGGATTTGTATTGCCAAATGGAGGGAAAACGGCGGGATAAAAAGTAGTCAAGTCAAGTCAAGTCAATCATTTATTTTCACATAACGTTTTACAGATCCAGCATAGCTGGGAAACAGGTGAAATGGTCATGGACAATTAAAATACATAAAACTATAATAACTATACACGCTAAGAAATCAAATATATACATCATTTAAAAAATCATCAACTTTGTAATACCCTTTATTAAGCAGCAATTTGGTAACTTCTTTTTTGTATTTTTCAAAAGATTCTAATGATTTAATATTATCAGGCAGTTTATTATACAGTTTTTTCCCTAGGTATTGTGGAAGGGTTTCTAGTGAGGTAAGTCTATGAATGGGCAGTTGTAAATCATTTCGATGTCGTGTTAAATAATTATGGTTATGGTTTTCATTCATAAAATATTCAAGATTTTTTTTAATAAATATTAATGTTTGCAGGATATAAACAGACGGAAGTGTTAATATTTTCAATTCTCTAAATAATAATTTACAGGATTGCCTAGGCTTTGAAAATGTCATAATTCTAAGGATCTTTTTTTGAATTTTGAAAATGGTTTCGGCATTTGAGCAGCTGCCCCAGAACTCTATTCCATACAACATGTTTGACACAAACAAAGCATAATAAACAATCATCCTTGTTCTGAGGTCAGTAACATGCTGCAGGACAGACATCTGGAAACAGACTGTATTTAGTTTATTAGCTAAAACTGATGTGTATTTATCCCAATTTAAAGTGTTTTGTACCTGAATACCTAAAAATTTTGTAGATGACATTTCATTAATAATTTCCCCCTGAAAATTAGTATTTAATTTGATGGTTTCTCTGTCATGAGTAGTTTTAAACCTGACAATTTGAGTTTTAGAACAATTTAGACTCAGACCATTTGCTCTGAACCATTTGTTTAAATCTTCAAAAGTTTGGTTTATCAAATTTTGTAAATTGTTAGGGCTGTTTGATTTTAATATAGCTGTTGTGTCATCCGCGTATAGAACAAGCTTTGAGTTTATGTTAAAAGGCAGGTCGTTAATATAGATTAAAAACAACAAGGGTCCCAATATAGAGCCCTGAGGTACACCACAATAGATCATTTTCCATTTTGAAAAGTTATAGATGTTATCTTTAAAAATAATAGTTCTTTGAAAGCGGTTTGTAAGATAGGATTTCAAAAACTTCAAAGCAATTGGAGAAAAATTGTAAAATTTAAGCTTAGAAAATAAAATATTATGTACAACACAGTCAAAGGCTTTTGACAAGTCACAAAACATTCCAGCAACATTCTGAGACTTATCAATGCTGCAGCCGACCTCCCACAAGAAGTCAGACAGAGCCTGAGTTGTATTACGTCCTGATCTAAAGCCATATTGTTCTTTTACAAAAATGTTATTACTTTCAAGGAAAAAAGAAATTTGCTCAGTAATAATTTTTTCAAAAACTTTAGAAAAGGCTGGTAAGATGGAAATTGGGCGATAGTTATCTGAGTTTGTTTTACTGCCATTTTTATGAAGCGGTTTCACATCAGCATATTTTAACTGATAAGGAAAAATTCCACTTTCAAAAGACTGGTTTATTATCTGACTTAAAGGTCCAGAAACAATGTTGGCAGTTTGCTTTATCAGTTTAACAGGAATTTCGTCCCAACCAGCTGACATTTTGTTTTTAAGAGTAAAAATTACTTTTGCAACCTTCTCTCTGGAAACAGGCTGAAAGTTGAAATGAGGTATGTAATGATTATTGAGATTAGTATCGCTAAGAAATTTGTGGGCATCTAATTCATTGAAGAGAGCAGAGTTAAATTTCGCAATGTTGGCAAATTTATTATTAAAGTGTTCAGCTATTTCTGTGCCATTACCAATTATGCAATTATTGTCTTCAATATTACTGAAACTAGATTTATTTTTAAGGACACCTAGCTCTGAGTTAACAACTGCCCATACAGCTTTACTTTTATCTACAGAGTTCTTAATGTAATTACTGTGAGATAGTTTCTTGGCTGAGTTACAAACAGATTTGAACACCTTTTTATACCTCTTAACATATTGAATAAAATGCTGGTCATTCGAATGTTTAGCTAGCCTGCATAATTCTCTTTTTCTAGCACTTGACACCATAATACCTTGGGTGATCCACTTTTTTGATTTTACATTATTTTTACAATTTGCTTTAATGCTTTTTAAAGGGAAGCAATGTTGAAAATCTAACTTAAATTTTTGCAAGAAATTATCAAAATTTTTTTGGGCATCATTAAGTACAGTGACATTCCATGAGGATTCATAAAGCACTTCTAAAAACCTTAGCGTGTTTCTTTTATTAAATATACGTTTTTTTAAACTATTGCTAGTGTTTAGCTCAGTTTTTAACCCACAATCAGTTAAGATAAACAAGGCTCTATGGTCTGATAATCCTAATTCTATATTGCAATACTTTGAAAGGTCTCTTCCTCTATTAAAAAGTATGTTGTCTATACACGTTTGAGATTTTTGATTAATTCTGGTTGGTTCATCTGAGTAGTACATATAGCCATGACTTATTATAACATTTAAAAAAAAGTTTTTATCTTGCTTGTTTTTACAATCATTTAGAACATCAACGTTGAAATCACCTGCTATATAAACAAATTTGCTTTTGGTTTCCTTTTTTAATAAAACAAAAAACTGTTCTAACTTTTTTAAAAATAATTTAAAATTACTAGCATCTGGTACACGGTATATTGAAATGATGACTGATTTTGAACTTGGTATCTCAATACAACAACCCTCAAATACATTATCTACAAAATATACATTTAAATCATTTCTCTCCTTTACTACTACATCAGACCTAACTAAAATACAGGATCCACCATGTATACCTTCTTTTCTACAGTAAAAAGCAGCTAAACTAAAAGAATTTAAAGCATTAAGAACAGCTATTTGATCAGGTCTTAGCCAATGTTCTACGAGACATATAACATTTATATTAGTGTTCTGTAAAATAACATTAAGATTATTGAGCTTGTTTGGAATCCCGCCTTGAATGTTTAAGAGCATAATACTCTGAAAATTCTTATTTTCTAACTTATCTAGGTTGTTAGGTCGATAAGTGGGTGTTGACAGTTTAAAGTGAGAGGGGACAGGATGGGATTGGAGTCAAGTTGGGATACATTTTCACTACAACTACTATTTACATTACTATTTACATTGAGTGATCTTGTGTCAGAAACAGGTGCATCCCCACTGTCACTTGTGATTTTCTCCAAAGTTGATGCTGTTAACGGTCTTCTATCAGCGACATAAAAGTTCTTCATCAGGTTCCCTAGGTGTTGTCTAATCCTTTCAACAAACTCGACATAAGAAAGACCACATCTTAGAATTCTGGTAGAAGATTCGTTGCTTACTACAATCATGACTTTAGCTTTTGTTTTTTGGTGGAGCTCACATATTTTTGTAACAAAATGTTCTATGGGGATATTGTCTCTGACACAACCCATTGGGGAACAAACAATTAGTTGATGTCCTTCTAGTAATGTGTTCTGTATGAAGCTTTCGAAAGATTCATTGTAGTCTTCAATGTTGGGTTTTGTGTTAAACTTAGGCTTAGTTACTAACCCATAAACAACTGCATTGTGGAATTTTTGGTAAGTCAGAGTTTTATTAACAAAATCTGTCGTCAAAGGTTTGTTGAAATGTTTCCTGAATGCAGTTGCCACACCTGCGCTCATGTGCCTGTCACTGTCAATGTCGGCAGATATGCAGTGGGCAAAAGCTGTATGTTTTAGACCCCCTAACTTGTGAATTACGGTGTTCATGTCCGCCTCCATCACAGTGATCGGTGCATCTTCAGTAGGCATTTTGATGTTAAGTTTACTGTAAGACGACGAACTTAAACAGCAATCCTGGAGTAGTCTTTTAATTTCCTCAGCAATCTTCCTTTTTCCTTTCTTGTTAAAGTGAAGTCCGTGGTTTGTATATAGGTCACGGGGCAAAAGATGTAGTTCTAGAAGTCTGGTGTTTGCTGTTGAGTTCTTCACTTTTTCCGTAAGCTCATAATTAATTTGAGTGATTTTACTGTCTAGTCTAGGTAAGTCATGGCGCATAGGAAGAGAAGCAACAATTAAATTAGCCTTTATAGAACTATTCAGTAAAGTGTGAAAGTCTTTCATGACATTCTTTGCGCCTTTGTGGTCAACATTGTTGGTTCCACCCATGATCAAAATGAAATCATTCTGGTCAAAGTCTTTTGAAATTTCAGAGATATCTCGAATAACATCAGTCAACAATGCCCCAGGTTTTACAACGGCCGTTACATTAAGATTGGTATTCTGCGATAAGAGGTTACTAAGTCCTCGGCCATGACTGTCAGCCAAAATTAGTAGCTTATTAGATTTTTGTAATTTTGTCAAACATGGATTTCTTTTTCTTTTTACAGGCATGATCTTTTTGTTTGTATGGGTCACAGTTTCACCCGATGGGTTATTGTGGGTTACTTTTTCACCTGTGGCACCTGCTTCAGAAAGAACCAAAAACTTGTTGTTACATTCAATAGTAGGGACCTCATTGTTCTCTGGTAGATTTTTGAGATTGCCAGAGGGGGATTTTCGGGGAAATTTACTACCAACCTACACCACAACAAAATACAGTATACCATAGAGCAGTGCTGTGCGAGGTTTCAAGTTTCTAGCTCAAATCCTGGCTTAAAAATAAATCATTTCGTACTGCATTGCAGCTTGGGAGCGGACGCACCCACCAGGATGGCATTAGGGTTTCGTGTGGGAGCGATCGCTCCCATGCCGCCGCGAACGTGTTAATTCAAATTTTTTACCAGGCATCAGCTTTGTTTTTACAAGATTATAAATGGACGTATACTGATATAAAATCCTGTCATCAATCATACTTGTTCAAAATTCAAATACACACATCAAGAGCAATAAAGACAAATATTTAAAGAGAGGCAATAACACAACTCATCCTGTTTGAAATTAACTACTTTTGAGCCTACTGCGTTAAACAGTAAGCATACATCAGAATAAACAATATGACTAAAGAAGTTTTAAGTTTCTTATTACTATAATGTAGCATGGAAACTGATCATTACTTCTGACGTTTCTTGACGCCGTGGTTGAAACGACTCCACTCTTGTTGAAGTTTATCCAAAACTTTCCCTGCTTGTTCTGTTTTTCCCTCACTAGTTGTCTTCTCTGTCAGTAAACTTTCAACAAGTGGTTTCAGTTTTGCTTGCTCATCTTTGACACTCTGCAAAACAATAAACTTTTAACATCTTTAGTTGGGTTGATGTTGAATGAATAAATGAGTATGCTATGTTTCATTGTTGCATGTGGAATCTTTATCTGAGGGATTTCTTTAATAGGGTGAACAATTTTCTGGTTCAAGAGATTTGTCATTTTATATCTTTAAGATAGGTTTACAAACAGCTGGAGCAATGTCACTACAAGGTACAAACGATTGAGAAGAATTGACAAAATAGTTAATTTTCCTAATTTAAAAATTGAGTGGATCCCAAATAAAAATAATTTTTATTTAAAATATACCATAACAAAAAAAAGCGACAATAGGATTTCTTGAATGTATTACGAAACAAAGTATAATCAGTCAGAAAAAAGTTTGGATTAGTAATAAAAATAGAATTTTTTTATCAAAGGAAAAGCAGTTAGGTATCAAAACACAAGTTTCAATGTAATATAGAACGGTGTGTTGAAAAAATATTCGACATAGATATGGTAAAGAGTACTATTAGGTATGAGGAGTAATATTTGCAACCACTGTTGATCAAATTCTCTTTGATCTATTAGTAGTAAGTACACAGTTGTATTGTTGTATTTATTACCTTCAAAGCTGGTTCTTGAGTCATGAAGATGTTGAAGTCTGGTCCTGTCAGAGGAGGAGAAGTCAACTTTCGCAAGGCATTTGTCACCTGTTCTCTCAACTTGTTAGTTCTGGTTACAACGTCAGTTCCGCTAACTTCAACCTTCTGCTGCAAACAAACAAGAACATTGGAAAATAAGCGGATTTAGATTGTCTAGTGAAGCATAGACTATTCTTTTGTGAACTTGAAAATTATTTGTTTAACTGAACTCCACGTCGTTTCAAAATATGAACTCTCTGTCCCATTAAATGTTTACAGTTCCTTTCTTACTCGCAGATTTAAAAAATACCCACAAAAATATGTGTTGTTAGGTTACTGTGAAGCTTCATGTACCTTCAGTATCTTTTGCCAACTCCTGACTTTCCCAGATCAAATAATTGGTTTCTTCACAATGCAAGCTTTTCAAGAATGTGAACACTCTGTCTTAAACAGTTTGAAAAGCATTAGATCTTCCTCGTCGTTTATCATTAGAGGTGGGCATTATTATTAAACCTAGTATGGTAAATAACACTAGTCAACTATTTTATTATTAATAGATTACTGAGAATAATCTATTATTTGTGTAACGTCTTCTGGACTGTTTGATCGAGCGATTGAAATAACGCTGATGTGTCTTACTATTATTGCAAAGTTACAGGATTTCCAATCTCCAGTTATAATAATAGTGTTCTATGATGTGTTTCCCTGACTTTCACAAATCTTATAGAACTTGTATAACTTTATTCTATCAGGCATTGGGCTTACATTCCTACACATAAGACATACAATAGCTATGAAAAGTTATACAATGTCTTCCTTAGTCAAACTGATCTTATTTGCCTAGACAAAGGTGTGCTTCTTTGATATTCTTTGACTTTCAGGAGTTTCAATTTAATTAAAACATAAACCGAAACCCCTATTTTATTAAATTTTACAGCTTCCTTTGACTACCTGCTGTGTAGCCGCAGTATCTTTCCGCAAGTGAGCCATGTAAGTGCGGATCGTCTGCCACTCTCCGGCCACTGACTCCAGTCCACCATGGTCCACCTGCTGAATCTCCAGCTCTGCTGACATCTTCTTCAACTTCTCAATCTCCGACTTGCGAGAACTGATCTCCTCCGCTAACTCCTGGAAATTTGAAAATTGTATTTAATGAAATTGTTAATTTAATTGTCTTCCAGCATAAAATTTCATCCAAAATTAAACTATGTAAGTTATTCACATTTCGTACACCTAACTGGGCTGTTGGGTAAGTTCATAAAACGTGAGAAATTACAGCATTATACTCTCATACAGAAACTCTGACCAATACTAAATATTTATTTAAAAACACAGTAGGCCTACTATGTCTACCTACTTTAGGAATAAATAGATCCTAGATATTAAAGTAGTAAATTCAAACACAACTGAACACTGAAACCTGACTTTATTATATTTTTATAGAAGTAACATGTTTCGGAGATGAGTTTATTTTCAAACTTCATTTATAGTGAATACTTAACTTTTAGTTTACATTATTTGTTTTGTGTTAATATAATTTTTTTTACAGATGATTTTTTTTATGAGACAGGATTTGAAAAGTTTTGTTAGCTATTGATTATCTTTGTAAATTTTTTTACAAAAATGGGGTTTCTCAAACGAATTTGGCTATTTAAAATATGATTTGGATTGTTCAGGTTTTCTTTACATATGAAGTATTCTTCAGTTGAATCCATTCGGTTTTCTTTGCTTAGTATTTTGAGAATTGTCATGTTATTTTTCTAATTTGTATAATTGTGACCTCATAGATTCAACCGAAGAGTCTAGGATGTTGCTATGATACATTTTAGCATCTTGTTCCTATCACCGTGCATGGGAAGCGGAAACACAGAGATTCCTAGAAAGCGGCTGTTGAACCGAACTGCTCTCAAAACAAGGTGTAATAAAATGTATAATAAAATGTACAATAAAACGTATAATAAAGGTATAATAAAACATAATATTTTAAAAACTAGGGCAGGTAATCCAATTATCGGTTAGTTCAAGGTCAGTTCAGAGGGGGTCAACTGTAACATATTTGATAAATCAAGTATGGCAGTAAATAATTGTAGAAAACTGTATAAAACTATTCAGTTACCTAACCTAGTAACACCAACTCAAAGATCTAGCCTGGTGTTTTACAAACATTCTACATGGTTTACCTTGATTCCTCTCTCGTCATTGTTTGCTCGCTCCAGTCTGTTGGAGACGTCACTCAACCATTTGACCGTGTTCTTGGAGAGATCAACGTAATCTACCAACAGCTTCTCTGCTTGCTGTGCCTGCACTTTCCTCACCTGTGAAAAAAACATTTACACACAAATTCATGCCAATAAGTTCAAAATTATAAGATGATGTATAGTTTATAGATGCTTGACATTGGATGCATTACTTACATTCGATGTATTTTTTAAAAGAAATTCTACAATAGTTTAGTCAAACGTTATTAGTTATTAGTTACTTAGGTTTACATGTAGGAGTACATCATAGTCAATGCAAACCTTGTACCTAGGTGTGTCAGCCACATATGGGCTTTTTACATTCTCAGCTTGTATGTCAGAGCTTGTCAAACTGAGTTGCTTAATGGACTGCAGCAGTCGGTCTTCAACTCATAATTCTATTTTCAAGACACATATGCAACTTTTGTATCTTTTGTTTTCAGTGGTGTTGGTAGAGAAATCTCCTTCTAGCGTAGAAAAGAAAGTATTTTTCCTACTATAAGGCCTTACCGTCATTTCTATAGCCTATTTTCCTATGTAATTTTGAATATTAGCTAGATCACCATATCTGAATGGTTGACAATTCCGCTAAAAGTATTTTTTTAAGATGTAACCACAACAAGATGGTAATTCTGAATCGCCTACCTCAGTCTCCGACATGACCTGGGCCCACTTTGCCCGCAGTCTGTCCTGTGCTCCGGTGCGCAGGGAGATGGCTCGCTCTGGCTGTGTGGTGTGTACTGACAACACCAGACCATCACCTCGGCTGATCAGTGTGGCGGCGTCCGGCGCAAGACAGCTCAGCTCACGCTCCAACACCTGCGTCAGCAGATAGTCTATAGTCGCTTACTACAAGCGTCCCCATACATACTCGTCTCATGCATTAAGCGACAGGTATTAGAAACAACAAACAACAAAGTATTTTTTAATCTTCCCCATTCCAGAATCAACTTATTAATATAAGACCACACATAGGTTAATGTTGCCATTAGGTCAACTGCTACATCTTGATCCCTACAGATATCTTTAAAACAGTATAACCATTTTGAATAACTGTTTTCAAGATAAAAAGTAGATTCTAGTAGACATGTCACATGACTAGCTTCTCTAAAAGGGTGTAAGGTGACTCTTAAATCGTAGACCTAAAGATATCTTGAAAACGGTAAAACACGTTTTAACTATGACTGCACCACTGAGAGGACAATTATGTGATATTTGACATCAAACCATTTAAGGTGACATCTTAGACCTAAAGATATCTTAAAAACAATACAAAACTTTTGACCTTTTGATTGGACCAATTTGGGGACGGTTCAATGATAATTTCAATTTGACATGTGGCATGACAAGCTTCTAATTAAAATGGCAACTCCTATATCTTAGTCCTACGCACACCTTTAAAACGGTAAGGTCCGATTTAGACCTCAGGAAACTCTTGAATTATAACTTACTACTTAAGTTAGAGCACAATAAATTCTGTGATTTAAAAAAAATGTAAATTGTCAAAAAAGCATTGGGGGAATCAACTATATACACAGCCTATATCAATCTTTATAGTAACTTAAATGGTCATTGTCATTACTTATTAGGGTCTGTTCATGAGATGTTCAAACATGCAGGAACCTATTATACTCAAAATCCTTTTTATTTACCTCAAGCCGTTTTCCAGGATCGGCCTCGCTGTTGATGCCCCTGACTGTCACCAACATCGTGTCCATCCTCTCCAACATCTCCTGAGCTGCCTCCTCAAACTCTTCTATCTCTTTGTCGAGGGGAATCCGAGGGATGTCCTCGGACTTGTCTTGTCTCATTTCGAGGTCTTCTACCTCATCTTCCCGGCCGGCTGTTGTCAACGATATGTTTGTGTGGTATATGTTGCCTTGCTTGTTTTCCTATATGGACGTTAAAACAATTAAAAAATATTTATATAGGTTCTTAAATTTGTTAATAAATAAAGAATTACAGTAAATATTTTAAACTCATATCTAATATTTTAATAAATCTTTCCCCATTCAATTACAGTATTAACATCTTGACATATTTAAGCTTTTTTACATTTTACTTGAGGATAGTTTCCTAGTTTGATTTTCTAAACATAATAAATCAAGTTAAAATTTAAAATGTGCCCTATTTACACTAAACGTTTTTTTAATGTAATACCCAAGATTTACGTAAATAAGACAATACCTAAACTAATTACAAAAAAATAGTTATATCACTGTACGATAAATTTAATAATAATGATGTTCAGTAGTGACATAGTGATTCAATATTTCTAGAAGTTATACTGTAGCAAAAAATATAGTTTTTACACTACTTGCAACTACTCATTAATAGCACTGACAGTTATGCTACATTCATCTCCAGTAGAGTTACATAAAAAGTTTACATAACATCAAAACTGATAAATAAATTTTCAAAGTTATCATATTAGAAATAAACTCACCTAAAATAATCACATTGCACATACCTACAGTATTTCAATGTTAAAAACACTGAAATGTGTCTGCTACAACAATTAACCTACAAAACCACACACAGCTGTTTTTACTGGTGATATCAGCTGTAAGAATGCTGTTGGTAAACAAGAGTAGCCAGGATAGAGGATTTGGCAATTAGCCAAGGCTCAGAGGCCTCCGTGACCTGGTCACTCTTATATAACTGGATATGTAAATCACCGTGTTCATATGCATACTGTTGTAGCTTGGAAACTCTCCTTGCTGTATTTATATTGTTAAGTACTGCCCACAGTTATACTATACTGAT
The DNA here is from genome assembly GCF_028750875.1 of Macrosteles quadrilineatus. Lineage (NCBI taxonomy): Eukaryota > Metazoa > Arthropoda > Insecta > Hemiptera > Cicadellidae > Macrosteles > Macrosteles quadrilineatus. The sequence continues at coordinate 98,047,484 of NW_026542597.1, read as the reverse complement.
ATCATAAATAGTAAGATTGTACTGATTTAAATGGAGAAGAGTACAGTATACTCTAATGCGTAGAGAGTACGTCTAAGAAACTTATCCTTTTTGTCTTAATACATGTATCTAAAGTGTGAGGTTGGGCATTTTTGAATAGCTAAAGATATTACCGATTGGTGGAATTGAACATGAGCCTCCAAGAAGTCCCTGGCACTAGCCACAAGACCAGCTGTGGAGTTTGCTATTTGATACAATTGACTTTTGATTCAGTTTAATCCATGCTAATACTATCCAAAAATCTATTTTTAATTTGTTTGGTTTATTAATTTTCAAAAGACATAAAGTGAAGTGTCATCACAAATGTAAAACAAAATACCTGTTGTAATCAAGTTGTCTGCTGGATTTGCACTACCTATTTAAATTGTGTACTACTGCAATATTGTTGTGGCTACATAAGGTGTTTTCAGTTTTCACAATTTCATCAAACTATCCTACTTTGTATAAATACTTCTATATTTACACATATATAATTACGTACAAGGGATATTATAAACCAACCTTTACAGGAGAAAGTTCCACATCATTGGAAACTTCCTGAAACTCATTGTCGGAGCTAGAAGTGTCGTCTTCAAAATCTACATGACCTTCGTCTTCAGAGAAGACGATAGCGTCGTCTGTTTCTTTATCACTTCCGTAGAAGCTGTCATTGTCGTCAACAACAGGCACAGTCAAGCCCTTCTCTGCAGTCATGAAGTTACCGATGATTTGATATGTTTTTGACACTTCCACTTCTTTTCTGAACGTAACTTCTTTTGAACTTTCAATCGCTCTGTCTTTTGGGATCTCCCAAGTTTTCACAGTCGCTTGCTCAACCCGGTTGACTTTGTCAGTCATTTGTAAGCACAATGGCGAGGCCCGGTTTTCTGACTGTTCGTAAGGAGTTGGCGGAGGAGCCTGTGCGGATTCTATGTTGTAAGTGAACACAGGACTAGTAGAGTTTTCTTTGTCTATTGATTCTCTAAGAGAATCGCCAGCAGCGTCCAGCAAAGCTGTTGTCTTAACGTCTCTTCCTTCATCTCCAACAGAATCATCAAAAACATTATCTGCCAATTCCTTTGCTCCTGGAGTTTGAACTGTCTCACCACCAGATTCTCTGAGCGTCCGTAAAGCTTCATCAGAAGCCATCTTTTGTCTCTTCGCCAAAATCTCACCAGGGGCAAGACATGTTTTTCTCTGTTTGTGACTTCCGTCGGTTTTCCTCGCTGTGACAGGGGACGGCCACCGGTCCTCAGGGTCAGTGTCAGGTGCCGAAGAGTCAGCCTCTGTCTCAGTGTCTTCGATGATCTCCACAATCTCTACAGTCTGGGGTTCCAAGTGGTCGGACTTCTCAGGCATTGTCGTCACATGTTCAGTTGATGAAACCGTCGATTTAGGTATTTCCTTAGCTTTCACCTCAACCACTTTGCAAGGGTTGTCTTCCACCACATTGGTTGGACTCTGAGGAGCTAAAATAGTAGTACGAGAAACCTGGGAGAAGAGAGCACTGTCTTTAGCTAGATGGAAAGTATCGTTTTCGTACTCCTCCTCGTCTTCAGGTTCTTCTATTATAACATGGGATGTTTCAACATTGTCTACATTCTCGTACACACTCCTCCGTTTGTTTTCACTACTTACAACAAAACTACCAGGTTCTGTAAGCTTGCTATTATTGGGAATTTCCATTTCTAATTTTGACACAAAAATCTTGGTCGATGTATCATTTTTCAAGATTGACTTCACCTGTGTCTCTCCTTCTAAGATTTTCCCTTTAGGTGAGCTTTCCTTGTTTTCATCTGGTGTAACAGTTTTTGTCACTTGTGGAACTTCGGTTTTCTGGATTTGACTATCAGAAACATTAGATCCAGATTCACTTGCGAGAGTTGGTGACGTTTCAGAAATCTCACTGGGCTCTTTTATTCTCACAGTTTTTGTCGGTTTACTGGGCTTCAATATAGATTTAGAGGCCTTTGTGAAGCCCTGAAATCAGAGGTGAACAATCCAACATGATTTGTCTGTCAATGAAAGATGGCCTTCTATATTTAAGTGCAAAAGACAGTGGTCAAGTAAACTTCTGAAGCACATTCACAAGCTATGACAATGAACCCGACACCAAAGCAGTTATTTTCCAAGTGTTTGCTTCCCAACAATACTTCCACTACAACACTTGAAGACCTCTTCATGTTTTAGTTATTAGTTACAATTACATAAACTGTTGAATTGCTAGTTGTAAGTTAAGTATTGATTCAGGCAGTGCAACAGAAGAGCTTTTGCGTAGGTGTCCATCAGTGGAAAAGTAAGCGTCCATTACCTTCTTAAAACCATTATACTAACTAATTTCACAACATTTTTTAAAGTTGGTGAAGCAAGTTACACAAGATGACCAGAGAAAGACCTCCGAACATTGACATAAGTCTAGTAACATTTGAGAAATTACAACTCCAAATGCACTGTTATTAATTTGTGTAAAAAGTGCAAAGTCCATTTACTAAAAGTGCTAAAGCAAAACACATGAAATCAAGATGAAAATGTGAAAACTGAAACCATCACCACCAATGAGCATGATATTTAAAACAAATATATCCAAATCAAACAAACAACACACAGATCAAAATTTAAATTTTACAATAATAACAAACATATTTTGAAACATAAGTTTTAGTATTGACTATTGGAAGTTTGTATATTCGACAGAAATTAGTATTTTAGATCAGCACAATCTATCATAAGCTACAACGATTTTGATTGAAAAACCGGCGACAACTTTTACATGGAGATGGAATGTCTAGTTGTATCATTGGTCAAAGATTTTAGCTAGAAAAAATATTGAAAATCTAAACATTTCTTAAACATTGATTTCAATTTAAATATTTTTCCTGAAACATTTATTTGTTGTTTAAATTAACTGTAACACTTTTGTATCTGTCATTATTAAGAAAACATTTTTTACATTTTTTATCTCACAGAAATATTTTCAAACTTTCAAACGCAAATACTAAATCCAAATATTATTGTAATAGCATTCTAAACATGCGAAGAAAGGAATTAATTTTTCAAATCATGATTAGAGTTATTGTTTTTGGGGTTTATCACAGTGTTAGTAAAACCATGCTGTGTGCAAGATCTAAAATATGTCAGTTTTAAAATTTCATGCATTTTTGTTCAACGTAATATCTTTATGTCTTATAATTGAAAATGAGCCACAAAACAAAATAAGTTGAGTTTCTTTTACAAATTATTAAATACAGGCATTCTTTTACTATAAAACTCTAGTTTTGCAACACTATAATTTCTTGGGATGATAATAAATCAACATTGACATACTTTTTTCTCAATTTCTTTTGCCTTAACAAATTATTTTTATGAAATTGATTTTTCCATAAAAAAATTTATTTTCAATTATACTAGCGTACTTCTAAAAGTGTTTCAAAGTGTTAATTTATTTGTGACTAAAATTTGTACTTTTGCTCTGTTTATTTTAAGTAAAATCTGGTAAAACAAATTTAGTAAGAACTCATTTACTTATGTCAATTACAACTGTATTATCTTACTCAACCCCAAAAAAATAAAGATTTTTAACCGAGAATAATAATTTTAACAGTCAAGAGGAAAGGTTATCCCTTGACAGATTATAGTGTTTCGGGAGCTAAATATATAATTGTTTGATAATGAAATCCACCATAAAATATTATCATATGGCTTTTATATCAAATCAGAATATATAGTAAATTGTCACTAACAAAAAACTTTTTTTGTAATAAAAACCTTGTACTGCGGTCAATAAATTATACCAGACAATTTGCTAAGCTCTGGCAGGTTGAGTGATTTTGAGTCCATAGATACAAACACTTTCGCCCTGACACAGTCTCTCTGACTGCCTCATAAAAAATATTTTTTCCAAATCCTAATTATTTATAATTACTGTGGTTTAACAGTTTAAAATATCATGTCAAATCATGTCAAAACTTAAAACTTCATCTCACAGTACATCACAATCTATCACATACCTGTAGTTGGGTCTGAGCCTGCAGCAGTTTGTCCCGGGTCCGCTCCCACTTGCGTACACAGTCACTGACCCTGTCCTTCAACACCTCCAGATACACTGGGTCACACAGGGTAGAGAACGCCCTGTAGTTGCTCTTGATCTGGTCCTTGCGTTCTCTCCACCTCTCACACTCTGTCAGTGTGTCCTGAGACAACGTAACAGTGAGAATCAGAACAGTGAGTTGCACACACAGTCACTGACCCTGTCCTTCAACACCTCCAGATACACTGGGTCACACAGGGTAGAGAACGCCCTGTAGTTGCTCTTGATCTGGTCCTTGCGTTCTCTCCACCTCTCACACTCTGTCAGTGTGTCCTGAGACAACGTAACAGTGAGAATCAGAACAATGAGTTGCACACACAATCACTGACCCTGTCCTTCAACACCTCCAGATACACCGGGTCACACAGGGTAGAGAACGCCCTGTAGTTGCTCTTGATCTGGTCCTTGCGTTCTCTCCACCTCTCACACTCTGTCAGAGTGTCCTGAGACAATAATGAAAATAGCTAAATTTTTTTAAAGATAAATATCCGAAAACAAAACAAAAAGACTATAAAATTAGTTTTTGTGAGAATGAATAGGGTTGACTTTTACTTTTAGTTTGGGACGGGATGGGATGGAATTTTCATTTCCTTTCCGATTTTTGGAACAAGACATGATTTTTTCCTCGGGCAAAGAGAGTTTGTTTTGAAAAGCTAAATAAATCAAATCAATTAGCAGTCTATACGGTACTGTTTTAGGAAAGCTAATAATGGGTAAAAATAGACAGGTAACAGGAACTTGTAACTAAAAATAAAAATGTATTGATTCTTCCCTCACCTTAACAAAGCTGATCTCTGCCTGGATGTCCCGGTGGTTGGCCGGAGTAGCTTCCACCTGGTCCAGCTCCAGGTCTACTCCCTCCGCCCAGCTGGTCAGGGCAGGGATGTCTGTCTGTAGTGAACGTGACAGCTCCAGGGCTGTGGTCAAACTGGACATGGCTTCAGTCACTTGTAGACCCAGCTGAGAACCAGAAAATTGTTGAATTAGGTTACAGTGAATATACAAGTATAATTAAAAAATAAAAGTATTTTTCATATGCTCATTCTTTATCACTGGGAGTTGTAGACTCCATGTTACATACCTTGTTGTACAATTCCTTGAGAGTGTCGAGACGTCCAGTGTAGTGTTGAGGAACAGACTTCTCCTCCACTAGCTTCCTGCCGCACTTGATCACACTCTCTACTTCAGACTTGATCTCACTCAACGTCTGGTAGAAGCGCTGCAAAGACAAAATGTAAGTCTCAATGATTGAAATATTATGTTGTTACTTAATGTTAGATGGTGTTTTACTAGTGGTACATTTAAACCTAATCAAATGGAAATGTTTTATTTTTCTAGAAGGCATTGTCAGAATTTATCATGGCTATAAAGTCCTTGAAACACCAAGCCTTTGAGACTTGTATGGGAATACAACGGTTGAGCAATATAACTATGACTAATGACAGTTTGCAAATTAAATATTTATTTTGTTTAAGTTTAGATACAAAACCAAACATTGTAACAATGACTAAGAACGTAAGTACCAAGATGTCAACAGATAAATCCCTTAAGCCATTAAATTATTCCTATAAACTTCGATTCATTTGATAATGTTCGTTGTCCAGCATTTTAAAACCTCAAGACAAAAATTTACCTTGTCCAACAAACTGTTATTACACTGCCACACCAAAAGTATGGGTACAATGCAAGCACTTACATTATAAAATTTAAAACTTTACCCCACATTTCAAATTGTCTTCCTCTCGTACACCAAACTTAATTTCCTTTCCTTGTAGTCTTGCAAGACTATGTTTGATAACTCAGTTTCTGTTTACCTTGCAATGGTTCAGTTGGCCCTGAATGCTCTCTGGATCCTCAGAGGCTAGCTCTAGTAGGCAAGTGGCTTCCTCGATCCCCCGCAACTCTCTCATGGCTCGGTTCAGACGAGGCTCTAGGTTGCTCGGTGATCGAAAACGTTCAAACTTCTCGGCTATATCATTGAACCGTTCCTAAAAAAACCAATATGTGATTCCTACAGATACTTATAATACAAAAGGGTACGTTTATTAAAACCTACTATTCTGAAAATCTGCCTAATCCAACAGGACTCAAGCAAAAATAAAACTATGTTAAAATTAATATGGCAAGTAGGGAGGAATTTATATACAGCTAACTTACTTAAAGACCACTTACTCTATTACTCTTCTTGGACTTACTCTCTGTAGTGTATTCCAACCTAGGTTGGGCGTTAGTGTATTGTTAAGTTTTTTCACCTGGGGACGGGATCAGATTCCGGGTCAGATTCCAGATCCCGAAACGTTGTGTATTGTTTTATACCATCGTGATAGAAAATGTCCGCAATAAGCCTTTGAACAACATTACTTAAAGAATTAGTTACAGACATAGGTGGCACACAATATATCCAGTACTAACATTTTTATAATAAGGAGTATCTGATGATCTAATTAGCAGTGTTATGTCCTACCTGTAGTAAAACCATCTGTTCCTGCAGTCTGGCCGCAGCCTCGTGCTTCCCTGCAGCTCTGTAACTGCGGACTTGCTCCTCCATCTGCTGCAGAGTACGAGCTTGCGTCTCAAACTCCTCAACCAGTCTCTGTGAATGTCGCAAAACAACATACAGTCACCAGTGAAATCGCAAAACACTGTCATCTAATGGGAATTAAAACTGTTCATGATTTTATTATTAAATGAGTGTTGATAAAATGATAAAATACTACTTGATTCAGTAAGATGTCAAGGTATTGACGAGCAGCGGAAATCACAGCAGAATGTCAGTAGGTAAACTATTATGAATGTTATTGGATAAGATTTAAAAATCAAAATTGGTTATTTAGATTTTTTTTCACTGGTTATTGATTTAGACTTAAAAATTACTTAATTGAGTTATGTTAATGTTTGGTCATGTAAACTCTCAACAGAAATATTAGTGTTTCTAATACAATGATGCATTTTATATTTATTGTTGTGTTTGGTATACTTTTGACTAAACAGTAATTTTGTTATAGAATACAGCACTCTGTTCATAAAACATCTTGTTATTATTTTTTAATGGAATTAATTAATTGTATGCCAATCTACTTTATTGAGAAAATAGCCAAGTCTTAACCAGACAAAGCATTACTGAAACAATGTTTAATTTATACAGTTAAGAACTATCATGCAGATGGAATTATGAACACAATGAAATAGAACACAGAAGAAAGAACCCATCTGTACAAAACAGTATGACAAGAGATCTTACCTTAAAACACAGACATTTTTAGTCAATGCACACAAAGCTTGATTACATACATAAGAACTTATAAAGGAGTGATTGAAATCGTTGGACTCGTAGGATTTGTAATGAGATAGAAATTTATAACTATAGAATCAAATAAAATTCAATTACAAAAAAGGTCATAGGAGGAGAAAATAAAAATACTAAAAACAGAAACTGTACGGTAAGAAGAAAAATACATATTGAACACATACATGTAAAACAATAATTTAAAACGTTCAATATGAATTTAGTAAAGACTAAACTAAATTCGTCCAAATTACTTTCAATCAAATCACTCGTATAGAACTTGAAACTTAAAATGAACCAAAAATGTCACCTGAACGTCGTCTGGCAAATCGTGAGCGGTGAGATCGTTGTCGATCCGTTCTGTTAGTTGTGCTTCGACATCGTTCAGCCACTCTTGGAACAGCACGATTTGGCCTTCCAGCTGTTGTGCTTCGACCACACAGCCCTCAAGTAACACGGTTCGATCCCTAGCCTAGAAACGCAACGGAACAGCTCGCAGAAGGAAGCGTGACCACTACAGCCAATAAGACTAACAAGCTTATGGCAACAATGAGTCATGCGTGTTTATCAAATGTTGTAAAAGATAACCACTATTAGAGGATGATTAATAGATTAACGATTTTAATGGTATTAAATGGTATTGTTGAGTGACACATATATTCTAGTTTCTACCTATTAGCCACCTAAAACCCAATGTCAACTATTTTGTTTAGTTTTGGGTTAGAAACTGTGTTTTGTATTATTTTGTTAAATAATCCATTAAAATGTCAATTATTTTCTTTAAATGAAGATCGTTTAGAGAAACACCGTTTTTTTTTTGTGTTTTACAAATAAGTCATACAAATTATTATAGGGTTAGTCAATTTTATTTCACTGGTTTTATATAAAAACTTAAATTGAAAGTTAATTCAATAGCCAAAACATTGCTTATGGCAAAAACTGAAGGGAAAATAGATCAACTTCATTATATTTCTAGAATATTCAACCTGTTTGGTGTATATTAAAAAAATCAAACAGTTTAGTTTTAGACATTATCTTTTTGACATTACTATATTTTTTCTTGGTTTGATTGAAATATGATGTAAATTGGAATGGCTGTAACTAAAGTTTATCTACATTGATGGCCTAAAATGTCAGTAGTGTTAAGAAATTGTAGTAGCCATTTTAAAGTATCATATTAACTTAAGACTTTCTATTGCAAATTATGGTTTAACGTAGCATTCCTAGCCTCATTGAACTTGCTTTTTTTAACACTTGGAGATTTGGGCGATAGCACTCAATAATCTTGATACTTAATACTAAAGTTAGCACTATTCTACTATAGGGGATATTCGTACCTTATTTCCAACTTTAATTCAGTCTATATTTTAAACAAACAAATTAAATACCACCCAAAGCTGTGACATATCTAACTATCAAAACAATACCACAGTAATGAATGAAAGTTACCAAAATGTTATCAGAAATAGAAAATTTAGTAAATTCATGCACCAAAAACGACAATATATGCCATCATGCCACATGTCGATAAAAGCCATTTATAAAGCATCATGCAACTATTTGCACAATGATTTAAAATTATGAACAAATATATAAATGGTAACAGCATGGTCTTAGGCTCATCGCAACTTTCAAGCCTGATAAAAGAGCTCACCATCGAGTTTCCGATTATATTTTCTAAGAGGACTACTTGGCTCTGAAATGTCAATGAAAATGTATTTGAAACTAAATAATCTAAGATATGTGTTGTTAAAGATACAGTTATGTACATTTGAGGACACTATGTACTGTTTAATATTAACTGTTGCAACTTAAACTTCACCTATATGGTCCAAAAATTAATTTTTACTTTAGTTTATACACATAAAAATTGTTATGTATTGCCAAAGAGATCAATGCATGGTACATAAAGAAAAATTAATTTAAACTAAACTCGAACCCATATCTGCGTGTTAAGAGTTTTATTAACTTGTGTTTTCCAATGTTTGTCCTACAATCAATTTTTAACTAGAAATGCTAACAAATTTATGTAAGAGTAAGAACAGCTTGTTTTGCTAGTGCACTGAAACCACAAATTTAATCATGCATGTGAGTTCACACATAAAGCTCTAAAATCAACTTGTATTTTAAGAAAATTTTTCTTTGTCCAATTTATTATTAGATAAACTTTCATATTTACTGAAAAATACAAAACCTATCTATTAAAAAAAAAAAATTATTTTACGGTTTGAGGTCAAGTATATAACATTATTCATAAGGGCCTAGGTTTCAAAGATCTATTTTACGATAGCAGACTAACCTGAACGATAAAAAGTCTAATATGGCACGAAAAACACATTTACCTACATAAAAATTAGAATACAACCTACAACCTTCAAACCTTAATTGGTTGAGAATGCTGATTGAGACAATCAAAAACATTTAATTCTTGTGTAAAATATCAAATGTCTGTGTTTTGTTGGGCTAGATTGGACTCATTGCTCAGGTGAGCCATCCTAACAAAAATTCCTAAAAGTTAACTACTTATATAAACTATTCCAAATTAATTCCACACATCCCCACCTCCCCTCCACACACACACAGTCGTACCTGCTGGCTCAGCTGACTCCACCGGGTAGTGATGGCTTCCACGTCAGCCTTCACGCTCTGTGACATCATCTTCTCGCTGATCAGAGACCGTCCGAGCTCCTGCAGACGAGACAACCTGGAATCCGGGTGGTTGCGGATGTAGTTCTCCAAGTCCTGCAAGCATAGAAAAAATAACTTTTAGCATTCACTTCCATATTGAAATTGTTTTTGGTTAACCTAACCTAACCAATTTAGTTGTGGTCGGTATAATACCTGAATTGGCAAGTACCTGTTTTTGTCTTAAATTCATTTTTTTTGTTTTATACCTTATAAATTATAATTGTGAAATAAAATTGAAATCTTGGATTTTACTTTATTCGTCCTGAAATGCTAAATTTATAAATGCTTATTATTTACTAAAAGAATATACGTGACGGTAACTGTGGTATAAACGTAATTTACTACTTAACACAGGACATCAACTCTTACATCAAGCTCTTCTGAGATTTCTTCAGCATCCGCCGCAGACTTAGGAGATTTCTTCAACCGTTTCTCAAGTTTGTCCAACCAATCCATCTCTTGGGCAACAAGTGCTGAAAAAAGAATGTTTACTGAAGTATTTTAATGCTGGAGAGAAAGTCTATTACAGAATAAATATGTTATTCAAGCTTAAAAATAGGTTAACTGTTGTCCAATTTTTTTATAAACTTGTCTTTGTAAAATCTGAAGCATTAATGGCAAAACTACACAAAAGCATTTAACAACAAGACTGACTTGCAACTGCAAAAAATTATGAAAACTCTCTCACAACTTACTAAAACAAACGAGAAACAATAGTGTGAATTTCAATAGTGTGTATTAGGAACAATTCCAATTTTTAAAATTTCAATCTATACATCACACATAGAAATTCAAAGTCATTTATTTACCTCTGAATTCCCCATACTGATGGTTGGCATCCTGCAAGAACTTGTACTTCTTTGATACCACATCATTGATTTCCATCCATTTGGAGTCGATTTCTTTAACCTTGTTCTTTAACTCTTCAACTCCTTCTCCTTGATGGTTGCTGATCAGTTCATTTGCTGAAACAAATTTTATTGAACTTAAATTAAATTTAATTATTGAATAATGATTTTGCTTTATGAGTTGTTTTACAAGACTTTCATGCATACATGATACTCCATACACACCATAACACTCTTAACCACATAGAAGTAAGGAAACATGCTCATGGGATGACCGTGCCCTTTCAGCTCTAGTATGTTGTGCCAGAAATATCCTTGTGACGAGCACGAAAGGGCCTGAGCGGTGAGCTCTATGCGGAAATTCAGGTTTTCCTCCACCTAAAGTGTTGTAGTACATGAAGACAAGGGAGCTGAGTTGCACTTTGCCCTGAACACCTTTAACTAATTCTAGACAGCACTTAAGTGTACCATTGAATTTTTTCTCTGCGGCTCAACCTATTATCACCGTAAATAGTAATTTTAATGTATGGTGGAAGTTATTTTTCACCCAGGTAGCACTGCTTCCTTATACATATATATGGTTTAAAGAAATAAAAATGCCAGGTCAAAAATAACTAATGGTTCTTGGCCAGTTTCGGCTCAGACTTGCACCCAACAATGGTTAAGATTTTCTATTCTTTAATCTTTTTAGCAGTCCTACCTTGTTTCATGACAGAGTTGAAATCCTTTGTTTTCTTCTCAACACTTTCTTTCAATGACTGGAATCTTCCTTTCATTTTGGAAAGATCTGAAGGTACCTGGATGCTAGATAAATCGGTGTTTGCTTTCTGTTCAGTGGTGGACAGCCAGGCTGCTAATTCATTCAAACCATTTGATACCTAGAACAATTAATATTTTATGAAAGAAATATATCAAGGAGACTGAAAATGATAGAAGATTACTTTTTAAAATATTTAACTACTACTAGGACTGGATTAAGATAAAGTATACACAAAAATTCATCCAATAAAAAAATTCAAAGTAGTAGTTAGCACACAACCAGTTCACAATAGATTTACCTGGATATGGAACCCCTCAAGCTTCTATAAGCAAAGTTTGCTCTCCTCTTGTCTTAAGTAATTTAATAGTACAGAGTACTGTTTTCCTAGATCCGGAGCAGACCGCCACTAAGGAGAACCCACCTTAAGATGGAACTAGAACAATCTACTACATTCTTCTTGAACTCTTTTCTAATGCAAGTAAGTTAGGTATAAATTTCAAGACGAAGTGTACTCTGAAGCCAAGAGCTTTTTCTGCAAAAAAACAAGCACTTCTACAAAATTTACGATAAACTAACCTGGTTATACTTTGTTATAACATTCTTCACACCATCACGACGATCCACTGCTTGTTTCTTGATCACAGAATCCCATTTACTGACTAAAGTTTTGATACTTTCGTTAATTTCTTTTGCGAATGTTGTCTCTGCATTAGATCCTAGCAACTCTTCACCGCCCTTTCTGATGTTTTGGATGCTCGGGTCGAGTTTTGCAGCTTCTTCTATGAGATCCTACGAAATGAAAACAATTAAAATGGTAACTCGAGAGATCAATGCAAATTTGACAAGAGTAAAAAAAAAAATAATTTCCTTTGAAGAACATTGAGGATTTGTTCCAGACTAACCTGTGATCTCTGTAGGTGAGACTGCAAGGCCGAGAGAGGCAAATTAGCTACTTTCTCATGTGCTAAGAAATCCTCCGCCTGCTGGAGCCAAGCTTCTACATTCTGCACTTCATCCTTCAGCTGTTGGATTTTCCCAATGTCTACAAAAAATCAAACCATAAATTAAAGACTGTAGCAATAATTTACCTAAAAAGCTACATTAAACCGTAAGTACTCTACAGAGAAAATTTGTCTTCGAGCTCAGAACGAGAGGGTTCTTAGTGTTTGTTGTATAAGGACAAAACAAGAGGGGTGAATATAAAAACACAAGACCAAGATTTGAACCTATCTCATTAAAAACATCAAAGCCACTAACATTTCTGTTTAGTAAATCTTTTTACATATTTTGTAATTACGTATAGGCATTACTTTAAAAAGATTTGTTTTAGCGGTGCATAAAATACAAGTTGTAACTATTAATATGGTTGGATAAACATGTAATCTACCACGTTACTCTGCCCTTACATTACCTTAAACCTTACACTTAACTTTCTCAAAGCCTGTACAGGTCTTTCAGCAATAAAGAGTTTTTATTTGTTTTGGTGGACAGACACAGAGTTAAATTAAATTAATTGAATGGAGTTAGTTTCGTTACTGACCAGTTTGCAGTTTGGTCCTGCGCTCCACCAGTATACGAGGTATATCAGCCCAGCGAGTGTGAAGGTCCTGCAACTCCTCTCTGAGTCGCTCACTTGGAGCTCGCATCATCAACTCCTCACCTGCAGCCTTCACCTGGTCATAGCCCTCCTGCTGGGCTGAGATGTTCTTTTCCAACTCCTACAGCAAGTAAACATAACTTTTCAGTATATCAGTTTATTTGTGGGAAATATATGAAAAAACTTACAAAACCTTCTATCAGTTCAATAGTCTACATTTAATCCCATCACAATCTGTATGGGATATTCTCCTAACCTACCTCAAACCACACTGATGAATTAAAGGCTGCCTACATCGCCAAAATCACAGTGTAATTTTTACGACCACATTTGAACTCCTTCCAACTGTTATACACACTTTCTACGTCCAAACACTTTACTTCATTCACGTCCCATTATCAGGCAATGGAATTGAATGTTGGTTGATGTCTCAAAATTTCTTTGTCTTAAGGGTAGGATAGTAGTGGATGAAGTAAGAAACACAGAATTTGTCTTTGGGAGCTCATTAAGACCTTAATTTACAGACACACCTCGTAATTAGAGAGAGGGGCATGTGGGCAGCATTTTTCCTCAAGCACAGGGTTGAAAAGAGTACTTTGCAACACAACATTACCTGAAACTTGACAAGTTGTTCCTCCATGGACTGTGGGTAGGTGAGCACAACATGTTCTGACAACAGTATCCCCTCCACATCATCCATCCACCTGGTCAGGTTAGTCTTGGCTTCCGTGTACTTGGCCTGTGGGCTCGGCTCACTCAACTCTTGCTCTAGAGCCACCAGCCTGTAAGACAGAACAAAGTGTCACTTCCAAGGTATAGACTACTGGGATGTAATGGTCTACGATTTGAATGTGTGAATACGATCATTGGCTACAGAGACTAAGTATGCTTTCCAAATCTGCCATTCTCTTATTTATGTTAAAAATATCTGCTAAGATAGCATTCAAAACAATTTGCAAACTGTAGTAAGTTTTTAGGGTGTTCAAGATGGAAATTTTTAGAAAATTTGTTTACTTGTTCCTTGCGGAGGAGATTTTGACGCAAGAATCTTCCAAATAATCTTAATGTTATAAATCTGTAACGTTTTCACAAAAGCCAAAAACTTACAATACCGGTAATGCTGCAAGATGATCATTATGTTGCCATAAACACTTCCAAAAGTCATTGTTCTATTCATCTATTTTAAAGTGCTCATAATACAAGTGTACTCTTTACAAAATATTGTATATTGGTGTGTCGTGGACCCTGTATGATTTACAAATTTACTGCTAATGATTAACAAAGTATAAAATATTAGGAAAATAACATAAATAAATACATTCCAAAATTGAAAATTTACTCAACGTTCCTAGAAAGTGTTTGGTGTATTATATAAATAAAACATTCATAGAAGAGTTCTCCCTTTAAAGGTTGATAGGGACCGAGGATTTAGCATTAAAAGGATTAACATCACTTACCTGTTGTAGACAGCACTGATGTCTGAGCTTAGACTTTCAACCTTCTCCTGGATAGTCTTTGATTCCTCCGAGTCAGGATAACGGGAACAGAAATTTGTTGTCTTTTCCTGCAGGGATGTGAGCCTGTCTTCCTGGGACTTGAGAGATTGAATTTTGGCCTGAAACATAGTAATCATGGTTTAAATATTGGGAAAGCTCATTATAATAGAAATATTATTCCAATATTTATTACTAAGATAAGTCTGTTCTAAGTTTCAATTAATTGAGTTCCTACAAATTTATCTACTGTACTTTCAGGCAAATTATTGATTGTAGTGACTTAAATAAATAAATTTTCCACACAAACCAAATGACTATGAACATTTTATATTTCTTACTGCGGCAGAGATAAGAAGATATTTATTTCATGGTATCCTATATATTAATAGACAAGCATTTTCTTGGAATCCTATTTTTACAGCTCATGTTCATCACAGGGAAAATCTACGCATACTGTTAGAAATATATTTTCCAGTAGATGCGCAGAATCCCTTTATAAATGAAAATAGACTCAAAAATAAGATAATAATATTAATTTCAAATTTAAAAAATAACATGGGACTTATGGGTTGTCATGCTGGTGACCAAATAACTCAACAACGAAATATAAACAGCAAATCAAAACAAATGGAAGAAATTCCAATCACATGTTTTATTTACAGCGTGGGGTGAAAATAGAAAAGTTTGCATAATTTCTGGTCAAGTTTTTAACCACAGGGCGACCTCTAGTTTTAAATTTAAAACATTGACTTTAAAAAAATTGTTGTCCTACATTGAGCAAAAAAATACAACTAAAAAAATATGTTTTAATGAAAAAAAGTTAAGTGGCAAATTTATACTCTTAATAACGATTTTTCACATTAAAAACTGTAAAAAAGCAAGACGGAAACTAAAAAAGTCAGTTAACTTACCGAACAGACATCAAAGTCATGAGCATCAGTCGCAGACAGCCACTGGTTATACTCTTCTATCAGTATAACTGCACTGGCTATCTCGCTCTCTATCAGACCTCTCTGTTCCACCTCCTCTGTTTTGTGTTGCAGCGTTACATCCATGTTTTCATAACTCTTCGTCAACTCTGACAACCGTTTTTCTTCTTCTTCTGGAGAGCCTCCCTCTATTATAAACATCAAGTGAATAGTTTTAATATAGTTGGGAATTGAAGGAAAAAAGTTAATGTGTATTGGATTTAATGCAAGCAATGAGCTCCCCTACTATTGAGTTACATTTGCATATGGTTGTTAGGTTTTGCAGTTTTTAATAATTATAATTGTATAGTAAATTAATTGTTATGCTTATTTTACTAAGTTATTGTTCGATCTTTTTTTTATTTTTAGTATGTGAAGTGTGAAGAACTTTTATTTTGATTTTAAGCAGCCAAATAAGGACTCTTATCACGCACAGGTCATTGTGACCTATGTGATATTTTTTATTTCCTTTATGTAATGCTGCAAAATAATTTGTTGTAAATAAAGAATTTCTCTCTCTCTCTGCTTCGTATGATTTGAAATTTGCACATAATATGTACACCAGAGGCAGTCAACTATTATTATCTATTATCTATCAAACTACTGTGATAAAAACATAGTAGTTGCGGTTATTACGCTTTCTAAACCAAATATACTGGCAAAAATTTGGAACCAAGTATATTATAAAATTATCTGATATTTTTGTTTCAGAACATTAACAACATTAAAAGCAAACTCAAGGACTTATTCCCATTACAAATTGTTGAACATGAAAATTTTGTTGGTCATATTTTAAAATAGATTACTGCACTATGAATAAATGAACTATCATGCATGGTTTCTTCAGGTCATAATACATATTATGTATGTACGTGGCCAGAATTTTGTACATTAAAAGCTCTATATCCTTACTTGGTGCTCAATCTCTCGAGCTTGTAGGCTAGACACAGCTTGGCAGTCGAGCCGCTCGCAAACCTCTACTGTTTTATTTGTTACCGTAGGTATTGTTGGAATAGATCTTTTTTAGCAATCAGGGACCTAGCTCAGATTGTTTTCACTAGGCATTGTTTCCATCTAAGGCCGACTCAGGCTGTCTCTACTGAATAGCTTAGTTTTTTTTTTTTTTAAGAGTAATACAAATACAAAAATCTGCACAACAAACAAAGGGAACTACCAAAACCCCAGTTACACAGACAGGCCAACATACCAGTAATGATCTCCTGTATACGTGTGTGTGCGAGCCTGGTGATGTTGTCCAGACTGGCTCTCCTCTGCAGCCACTCCTCCCTGGCTCTCCGCAGCACCTCACTGTCACTGTGACTCTGCAGCTGTTGCAGTGTGTTCTGCAGCCAGTCACGCAGCACCTCCATACCTCTGTCCAGCTCTGTCTGACCAGCCTCCACCTTCCTCCTCTTCCAACTACCTTGGCCCTGCAACCATAACAACACTGTCGTTAACCAATCAAACGTAAGAAGTTGGCCTACCAAACATTTTCATCCTTAGTTCTGTGTTAGTTCCATGTTTCATCGTTAGTTCTGTGTTGGTTCTCAATATTTCCGAACATTTTTTTATATATGAAATAGGTGTCCGTTGAAAGGATGGTTCAGAATTTTAGGGCAAAAAACCTCTTTACACTTTAACGTATAGGATGCGGAATGGAATTTATATATTTTAGAAGCAATAGTAGATTAGTTATTATCAAGTTCTATTTTAGTTATGAAATGTCTTACATCTTCAGAAGGTGATGTTTCCTCCCAGGCCAGACTGGTGCTGATAGTCGTTGAACTGTCACCAACCACAGGAGTCACTTCAAACCCAGAGCTCGATATCTATGGAAGTAATAAAATGTTACTTTTAAAATAAGGCAAAACTTTGTCGGATTCAAAAATGTACAATTTTATTTTAAAACTGGCACCAACTTTAACACAGGGATGAAGTGTCTAGATATTACTCACTCTCTGACTCTGCATCTCCAGTATGAGCACCAGAGCGTCCCAGCGGTCCTGCAGAGCCTCTATCTGCTCCAGGTCACGGCCTCCCTCTGGAGGACGCATCCGCAGACTCAGCTCTGTGGCTGCATCTTGTATCCCCGTCAGCCGCTTCTGCTGGGCGTCCATTTGTTGACGCATTACCTGAGTGAATGACATATTGAAAATTCTGTGACATAATGAGAACAGTCTAATAGATAATTTAATAAATAAACACTCTAATACATCTCCAGAGTGTTGAAATTAAATTAATTACAAATATTAGAAAAATAAATAGGATAATAGTACACATTTCCACTTTTGATTTGTCACACGACCAGCTTGAGTTGTACTATACCTGAAGCTGTTTGATCCGGTCGAGTATTGCACCCATCTCTGTCGCCGGCTCCGCCTCCATCTGTTTGAGTGTTGTCTCCTTGGTGAGCAGCCACTGTTGTAGCCAGCTGACCTGGTCCATCAGCTGACTGGCCGAGGTGATCAGCTGTTGTAGCAGACCCCAGCGCTCCTCTGACCACTGACAGATGTGTTCCCACCTCTCCCCCAGCGCTGCCAGCTGGTCTTCCATTGCTGAGTAGGCTGGAGTAGAATGAGAATGTTATATTAGGTACTAGTTGTATATAAACACAAAAAATAGTTGGAATCAGGGTTGCCATCTACGGTTAGAGAAAAATTTGGACAAGCCCCCCCTATCCCCTTAGGACACCGGCAACAGGGTCCTAAATCAGAACCGTCCTGGCCGGACGGGTAGTAACCCTGCTAGAAAAACAAAGAAAAAAATCAGAACTTGTATAGGCTACTCACAACTGTCAGCAGTGGTGTCATCTACAACAATGACCAGGTTGCATAGGGAGTCCACTGTCTTCTGTTGCGCCTGTAGGTCGTCTCGCAGTGCAGCAAGTGCCTTCTGTTGCGCCTGTAGGTCGCTCAGGTCAGGCCCCACTTGTGACATGCGAGATATGCGATCCTCCGTCGCAGTCAGCCACTCTCGCAGACGATCCAGCTGCTTCTGCTGAGCCGACATCAGCAACGAGTGGATGCTGGAACATGTTACATGGGCATTAATGATCATCACTGCTATGGTAAGTAAAACAATAAAATCCTTTGTTAAGTTCAATGTTAGTGATGGTGAGTTTGCTGTTTATTATTGGAAACATTTTCCCTCACTGATTAGTAAAGCAGAAATTTCACCTTGTTTCAGGATCTACAATCTAATGCTGTTTTCAAGGGAGGAGAAACCTATAGCCTAACATACCAAGATTAGTACACAACATTGGAAGTCCTAGGAATGACAATTGTTTAGAACAGTCAATATCAATATACACTGTAGCTTGAGTCATTGAGTGCCTTTCTTTTATCCGGACTCCTCAGGACCGAGGCCAGTTCAGCTATAACGTTTTTTCCGGTTAAACCGAGATCCTATAAAACCCGTTAAATTAGGAACATCGACTAACAATACTTGTGCAAGCCACGGAAATCACTCAAAAATTAACTTAAGTATTTTACTTAAATTTTGAAACAAATTGTATTTAGTCATGTGAATCATGTGATCACTGGTCTCAAAGCTTTCCCTCAATGAGTTATTTCAGTACCGCCTACTTCCAGTTCGACCAATATTGCTGATACAAATTAACCATTTAAAGAGATGTCAGTTCTTCCAAGCGTAGTCTGGTTAAACAGATTTCCGGTTAAAAGGTGTCCGGGTAAGAGGAAGTCCACTTTATGTAGATTATATTTGTTTATTTGTTTTCTTGTTTTCTTACTTATTTTCCACTTGTACTTTTCTAAGCATTTTTGTTTGTGTTTTTCACCAGTTCATGTTACTAATCTTGTCATGTTGTAGGTTTCTTTCTGTTTGAAGAGTCCGATTCAAGATCTTAAAATGTTTACTAATCAAATGTGCTTTCAACAGTGTGTACCTTGCTTGTTTCTCCATTGCCTTGAGTCGTAGAGCCTCCCAGCGAGAGTTGAGCAGTCTCATCTGTACTCTGACCTCCTCCTCCTCGTCTCTAGTCAGCCCTCCCTCGGACAACATACGAGCTCCTTCCTCCAGCACTGCCCCCACACCTTCCTGGTGACCCGACAGCTCCAGCAGGAAACCCTACAACCAACAATAACAAGCATTATACATCTGTCTTGACTAGGATCTGGAGAAGGCGACATAATAGCCAAAACGATCGTCATCCCCCCTTAGAGGAGGTATAAGAGTCACAAGGCAATACTAAGGTAAATTAACCTCTTATTTATATGTTATATGTATGTGACTCGACAACAATGACTAAAGAAAAATCAAATGTCATTATAAATCTTTCACAAAATATCACTAACTTGACTGGAGGAAGTTATGATAAGATACATAAGAAGTAATAAGATTACATTATAGGTTGGCAGAAATGTTGACAACAGGGCACGCCCTCTAAAATAAGAGGCTTAGGTATTAAGTATGTACCTGAAATGTGACGTAGAAATCATACTCAAATAAAAATGTTGCTTGGACTTATTGGCTGACTCTTGAAAACATAAAACTGATAGTTGACATTATTACAACCAGAGGAAAGTTCAAATTAATCATTGTGTCAACCGGGAAATCCAAGAGTCAAATACAGCAACACTGCTAATTACTGTGCACACTGCGTAGGACATTTTTGGGAATTTTGTCAGGGAACTGTGAGCCTTGGTTTGCAGAAACAACAGTTAAAAATAAGATTATACCCCAACCAACATGGAATTGCCACGCTTAGCGCTACACATAAGCTACAAAAACTAAAATGTTTTCAGGTTTTCTGCACCATTGGCATTTTTTATAATTTTTTTAAAAAAACTGCCCAAGCGCTGGCCTTTTTACTATCCAACCACCTTTTGTTATTTTATTAGCACCATTAATATTAGCCCAGTGACAAAATGACATCTGGGTATGGAAAAAGTTAGTACAGTGGTTTTAATTGAAAATGACATTTGAAAATACATAACTTATGGCCTTGATAGGTTTAACAACCAGGAAACATTTTTGAATTTAGTAGTTTTATACAATTTTACATTTTTTCTGTTAAAGTATGTTTTATCCAACCTTTCCATGATCAATTTTGGTTTGCTTATCAAGACTCTACTGTATGAATATTAGTTTAATGAATCTTGAAATATAAATGGTAAGTAATGATTACAAGTCAACCAAACACACACACACCTCATGTGAATGGAAGTGTTCCTTGATAGTTTCAAGGTCAGTACTTCCTAGAGCCAGGTCGTGGCTTAGTCTGTCCTCCGCCTCCAGCAGCCAAGTCAGCACCTCCTCCATGGCTACTTGGTAACCCCCCAGCTCTACGGAGGCATTGGTAGCCAGACTGTGGGGCCTGGAACTACGGGGCTCCAGCTCCCCCATAGCACCCTGCAAAAAACAACACACTACATGTTTAACGATATGACCTCAAAAATCAAACCAAACACAAGAGTAACCAAACTTCCACTTGCAATTTACGTGAGGAAAGTTATAAAAGAACTGCTGAAAGTTATATCTAACATTTTCTGAAACAAGGGAGTCAGTGTAGCCAGTGCAGTAGATAGTAAGATCTGGTTAATGGTTGGTCGAAGGTTCACGTCAGAGCTGCGATAAATGATCATAACAACAATGAGAGCAGAGATGCTAGTAGGGAGTAGCGCTCTCCTTCCATTTGCTGTTCATATCTGGGCCAGGAACTTACACTGAAAGGTTGATTCATGATTGTGTTTTGTTAAAACTGAGTTTGTGTTGAGAGATTCTGAAGAAGATTTCATTTTAGCACCAAATGCAGTAAAGTATTATTTACTAGGAGAACCTGAGAGGTGACAGATAGTGAAGTGAGTTCGGGGGTGAGTTGCCGTGTCAGTGTGTGGAGGTAACGGATGACTCAATATGAGAAGAGATGATTCAGAGGTCCTGCGGGCTACAAATATCTGAGAGCTGGGATTGCTGACATCTTGGGGACTGGTCAAGAGGAGAGACAGAAAGAGAGGTGAGAGGAGTGAGACAAACTTGTAGAAACAAGTGTACGCGTAGGGTAGGGATTTCAATGTTTGCGAGATAGGAAAGACTCCTAGGAGGATGAGACTTCTAGGGCAAGGTGAAGTAAACAAAATAGTTTAAGTCAATGTTTTCATTCTGAGCTACACCCCCTACCATTGTGAAACCTCAAAAGCAAGGGTGGACGTGACAATATCCGTAGTCCTACGTTTTAGTTCATGTTTATCTCTATCCCAGCTTGGTAAATCTTGGAAAACTTGTCAATCAAGACAACTATCAGATATTTTTACCTCGAATGTGGTTGCTGGAGAGGCCAGTGAGCTGCTGGAGTCAGACTGGAGAAACTCCAGACTGGAGACTTCCAGCGTGGAATGAGGCAGAGACTGGAACAGACACATGACGTACATCATGACGGACTTCTTGTCTGGGACGGACGTGTTCACATCTGTAACATACACAAATCAATGTAAAGGTCATTCACAATCAATCCTTATGGTCTTTGTTTGACTACCAAACCATCTACGATTATGTAATTGCTTTCCAGCACACTCAAGATAGTAGATCGCAAATTCTTATTTAGCTCTCCCCACAGTAACCAATCCTATTATTTGACATATGGAAAGCTTTTAAATAATCTACGTTTCCACAATATTAAAATATGTTTCTGTAACAAATTTCTAATATCTACCACATGTTAAATCATCGATATTGAAGAAACTGTATTAGAGTCATTCCACTTCAAATCACCCAAAAAATTTAGGTTATGAAACCCACCATCTCAGAATTTGATGAAACTTTGTGAAAATGTTCATCCCTATGCCCTAAGTAAAAATAACAAAAATTACAAAGATACTGCTGATACTTTTTTTTATATGAATTTTTTTCCGATACACCGTTTTGACCATTTCAGGCTTTGGAATCGACAACCAAATCTAGCCTGGGTGACCAAAAAATTTAATTATTCGCAAACCGTTTAAGATAACACTTTCAAATTTTTATAACAAGTTTCCTATGTCTTGATAAATAACTGTGTATAGGTCACTCTAGAGTATAATAAAAATTTATTAAAATTATTATATATTTAAATTTATTTTTTTCAAATTTGACCGACATGGATTGTGAAAAACGGCTATAACTTTTTTCTCCAACCAGCTAGAACAATTATTGTTTTTGCAGAATTTTCCTTAAGCTATGACCTGTTTGAAAATATAAAGATATTAGTGGTTTTCTATGTACAGATATTGTAAAAAAATAGTTTTATTAAAATATTAATTAACGCTAAAAATTTAGTAACATATATCTTGTATCTTAAAGAAAAAATACTTACAAGAGTTTTTTAGTCATGAAAGCTTAATTTACCTAAGTCCTGTAGTTCATTGACAATATTAAATTACATTTTTGAAGATTATTTGATATTTCCTTAAACAAATTTAAAGCTAAAAGCTAAAAGCTTTTGAGCGATATACTACCTTGAAATGGTTGTAACAAAATAGTTGAATGTTACTTTATTATTGGCTAATTTACAGCTTGAGTAAATTTTATGACATGAGAGATAACACACATGACATAGTTATTTTAAAGTTTTTTTCCCGTTTTTATATTGCCCGGCACATCCATCCGTAAAATAGTGCACCTTTGTGACTGATGGAAAACTGTCTTTCAGCCATTTCATAATTTTTCTTTGGACGGCACTAACAAAAGAGACATTACGATACAAGTTATCACTAATAAAACAGTGATTTTAAACCTTTAGTTACAAACTTCGAAACTCAAACTTCAAAATTTGGTTATAACTTCAAAGTTCTGCCAAATCAAAATAACTATGCATGTATGTAATCTCTCATGTCATAAAATTTACTCAAATTGTAGTCCTTCCTGACTAGTATGCCATTGGTTCAGGTTTGATTCAG
This sequence comes from Macrosteles quadrilineatus, assembly GCF_028750875.1. Lineage (NCBI taxonomy): Eukaryota > Metazoa > Arthropoda > Insecta > Hemiptera > Cicadellidae > Macrosteles > Macrosteles quadrilineatus. The sequence continues at coordinate 98,023,844 of NW_026542597.1, read as the reverse complement.
CCAGCTCCAAATCCTTGGTTGTAAAGTAATAGGTAACATAGACTAAGGAGAATAAAAGTTTAATAAGTATGGTAAATAAGTTAAGTATGGTAATGGTAATAATAAGTTCTAACCTGTAAAACTTGTTTGTGGAGCACCAACTGAACATACAATATTACAAAAAGGGATAAAACAGGAATCTTCTCTTTGTGGCCGGTAAAATTATTTACTAGGACCATATGGATGCATGAATACTAGTTCAGCGTCTTCATCTTCATCTGAAGTATTCCTCACAAGAGCAAGGTACCAATGGCAATATCCCAAGCTAAATCTATAAAACATCTCAAAGAAAACCTTTCTCCTAATGATGCAGTAATACTGATAGACTTTTTTATGATTCAAAATAAAATTCAGAGCTATCGACTGGTCAAGAGGCGGTTGTACACTTCATCCTGTATGTGTTTATTTGGTGAGTGAGGGGGAGCAAAAGTTTCAAATCACTGTTTTATTAGTGATGACTTGGATCGTGATGTCTCTTTTATTAATGTCGTCCAAAGAAAACTGATGAAATGGCTGAAAGACAGTTTTCCATCAGTCACAAAGGTGCACATTGTACTGATAGATGTGCCGGGCAATATAAAAACAGGAAAAACTTTAAAAATATATTTGAGCATGAAAATGATTTTGGGATTTATGCTAAGCACTCCTTTTATGCCACAAGCAGTGGTAAGTCAACCTGAGATGGTCTTGGTGGTACCATAAAACGCACACATCGAAAAGCAAGCCTTCATTGAGCTGTAAAGGCAAATCAGCTTTACAACCATGGATTTAGAGCTGGCCGAATCAAACCTGAACAATGGCTACTAGTCAGGAAGGACTTCAAAATTCTCCCAAATCAAAATAACTATGTCACGTGTGTAATCTCTTATGTCATAAAATTTACATAAGTTGTAAATTAGCCAATAACAAAGTAACATCGAACTATTTTGTTACAACCATTTCAAGGTAGTATATCGCTCAAAAGCTTTTAGCTTTAAATTTGTTTAAGGAAATATCTAATAATCTTCAAAAATGTAATTTAATATTGTCAAAGAACTACAGGACTTAGGTAAATTAATTAAGCTTTCATAACTGCAAACAAGTATTTTTTTTTTTTAAGATACAGATATATGTTACTCAATTTTTAGCGTTAATTAATATTTTAATAAAACTATTTTTTTACAATATATGTACATAAAAAACCACTAACATCTTTATATTTTCAAACAGGTCATAGCTTAAGGAAAATTCTGCAAAAACAATAATTGTTCTAGCTGGTTGGAGAAAAAAGTTATAGCCGTTTTTCACAATCCATGTCGGTCAAATTTGAAAAAAATAAATTTAAATATATAATAATTATAAAAAAATTTGTATTATACTCTAGAGTGACCTATATATAGTTTTTTGTATGTTCAAGACATAGGAAACTTGCCTTAAAAATTTGAAAGTGTTATCTTAAATGGTTTGCGAATAATTAAATGTTTTGGTCGCCCAGGCTAGATTTGGTTGTCGATTCCGAGGCCTGAAATGGTCAAAACGGTGTATCGGAAAAAAATTCATATAAAAAAAAGTATCAGCAGTATCTTCAAAATATTTGGTATTTTTACTTAGGGCATAGGAATGAACATTTTCACAAAGTTTCATCAAATTCTGAGATGGTGGGTTTCATGACCCGGGTGATTTGACGTGGAATGACTCATTAATTTACTTACTCTATGCTACTGTACACTGCAAAAACAAATTTAGGGGTAGAAAATATGAAAATGGAACTATCTTTCTTTTAATCCTTTTGCCTTGTACACATGATTTCAGCATATTAGGTCCAACAACAGGTCCCAACTAAACATTCCTTACAATCACTTACATTATGAGTATATAACAATAACGTTTTCAATGTTTTCATATATTTTACCTACGACCGATTTTAAAACTAGCCTTTTCAGTTCAGTTCATAGAATTGAAAAGATTCACTTAACAGGATTGTTTACTTACTTAACAGCATTGTTGTTTTACTTTACAAAAACGAGTAATGTACCAATGATGTTCAAAGATTGAGAAAATAAGTAAAATTTTAATACTTCGAACGTCAACTTATCAACTGTTAAAACCAATTTAACTGATTAAACAATGAGTGAGTGGATGGGACAACAAGTCATTGCACCACAATCAGTGACTATGAGAGATAATAAACGAAAAAATACCCTCTCTTGGAAGTTATTAGTAGTGATTTTTTGTAATTAAGAAACGGTCGTAGGTAAAGTAGTGTACGCAACTCGTATAATTAGTCTTACACAATCGTTGCGTAAGCTAATATTAAGAATAAATTAACTGGGACATAAAATGCAAACCTTCAGGATCAAGTAGTCTCTCGATTGCAAATTGCTCTTGAGCGACGCGGAATGCGTGATCCAACCTGGCATTTGGATGTCTGCGAGTGACATTTCCAAAATCAAATAGATCCGGTCTGAAATGATGAAGTAGTGCGTTGAATGCCAACCCGTCCGACCACGACGTGGTGAAGTTCCTGACATCCACGCCAGAGTAGTTCTGAAACAACACAATGGTTTTATTACACTCATAAACATACTCTGTGTACAAATACACGATAATAACTAGACCAAGAAAAGAAGGAATGAGTCAGACAACTTTATCGCTTACTTAATGGTCTACCTGTTCAAACTTCATAATCTGCCGTGATTTCATTTAAAATCTAAACATCTAAAATAGGTCATATAAATACAAAAATGTGACACTTTAATTATAAAAAAATGCAAAATAATAAATAAACACATTTAGTTATATTGGTCACATGACCAGTTAAAACAGGTTGCACAGATTTGAATGTTTTTTAAAGCAGTAAATAAAATAAGGCAGATTATGCCACTGTTTTTCTAGAGAGAAGTTATGAAAATACTTCTCTAGAGAAAGGTCTTAGGAATATTATTTCTCTAGAGAAAGGTCCTAATAATATTATTTCTCCTATGAATATTTTCTAGAGGCAGGTCTCAAAAACATTTCTCTAAAGAGAGGACTTAAACACATTTCTCTAGAGAGAGTATCTCAGAATATTTCTCTAGAGAGAAGTCCTAAGAGTATTTCTCTAGAGGCAGATCCTAAGAATATTTTTCTAGAGAGAGATCCTCTATTTCTAAAGGTTCTATGATTATTTCTCTAGAGAGATGTCCTAAGAGTATTTCTCTAGAGACAGGTCCTAAAATATTTTCTAGAGAGAGATCCTATACTTCTCCAGAGAGAGGTTCTATAATTAATTCTCTAGAGGGAGGCCCTAAGAATATTTCCCCAGAGAGAGAGATCCTATACTTCTCCAGAAAGAGGTTCTATGATTATTTCTCTAGAGAGAGGCCCTAAGAATATTTCCCCAGAGAGAGAGATCCTATACTTCTCCAGAGAGAGGTTCTATGATTATTTCTCTAGAGAGAGGCCCTAAGAATATTTCCCCAGAGAGAGAGATCCTATACTTCTCCAGAAAGAGGTTCTATGATTATTTCTCTAGAGAGAGGCCCTAAGAATATTTCCCCAGAGAGAGATCCTATACTTCTCCAGAGAGAGGTTCTATACTTCTCCAGAGAGAGGTTCTATGATTATTTCTCTAGAGATAGGCCCTAAGAATATTTCCCCAGAGAGAGATCCTATACTTCTCCAGAGAGAGGTTCTATGATTATTTCTCTGGAGAGAGGCCCTAAGAATATTTCCCCAGAGAGAGATCCTATACTTCTCCAGAGAGAGGTTCTATACTTCTCCAGAGAGAGGTTCTATGATTATTTCTCTACAGAGAGGCCCTAAGAATATTTCCCCAGAGAGAGATCCTATACTTCTCCAGAGAGAGGTTCTATGATTATTTCTCTAGAGAGAGGCCCTGAGAACATTTCTCTAGAGAGAGGTCCCACTGTGGTAGCTTTATATGTTTACCTGAGTATTTTGTCTGCACCACGCCAGCAATGTCTTCTCCAGGTTGGTTTGTTGCAGCTCTGACATGAGGTCCTTCAGGTGGTAATGTACCTAAGCACAAACATTTTCATTTTAATGACAAATACCTTTCCGCTCACCATTTCACTTACTCTATTTTGGACAGATATTTATGTATGACTGCTATTTAGTTAGATTCTATAATTTTCTGTGGTGTTTTAATGCATTGTGGAATCAAATAGCTAAGTAACTACAAGTTTCTAATTAATTTGAAGGGGTAAACTGACATTTTAATTTAACATTAACTACTCAAATTAATTCAGCTCTGGGATACACAATTTTAACTGAAATAAGAGCGTCAAACCATCTAAACGTTGCTAGTTAAAATTTACCTAAACAAAAACAGCATTTTAACAATTTTCATAAGTTTTATAAACAATAAATAATTGGATTTGCCTGAATAGGAAATAAAAGTATTTAAGAAATAATAATAGTAGGCTACTTCTTTTTTTCGTCATTTATGATTAACCCATTTATTATTTATTTAATTTTGACACAGCTATTTTGGTAAATTTTACACCAATTAATTAACAAATAAATTGTATTACTGATTTCCAAACTAATGAATATTTAATTTTACATTTCTACCTAATTCCTTACCTGCCAATGGAGAATGATACTCCATACCAGGCCTAGAATCAGTTTTGGGTTGCCATCTACAATGTCGTTACTGCTAATATTTACAAGTTTTACCTGGAAATAACATGATAGTTTATGTTTTTCTTTAAACACTGATACAACTAGTTTTACAAGAACCAATATGATCTATTATTGGAAATCAATGATTAAAAATTGCAGTTGATAGTTCTTAATGGTTTGTAGTTCACCTTCATTTCTCTAAGCACTTGATTTGCATTTAAGTATTTAAAGTCAAACTGCAATACCAATCCAGCATAATGAAATGGGAATAATTGTTGAGTTATTTGTGCAACTGGTTATTAAATAATGCAATGCTCATTCATCCAATTTTCTGATAATTTAAACAATTTAGAGAAAGTACACTAGTCCAAAACATACTGATGTGGAGTGATTACTGGACCAAATTGTTGCCTAATAAATGTGATTTTAATTTAAAACAATAGAGCAGTTAATTATACGACAAAAATATATATATAATTTTTCAAGTTTATTAATAAACAATTTTTATCAACCAAGGTCTAGGTGTAAGTTCAACTACAGTATTAGGATACAGTACCAGTAAAACTAGTATATTATAGCCTAACAAGAAGTAGTTCTTTAGTAAGTTCTTTAACATAAGAATGCTGAAATTTAACTTACATTATTATGTTCTAAGACCTGAAGTGCTCGATTTACGTTGTTCAAGTGATGTACTCGCATCCGACCCTTTTCTCTTTTCTGTAAAAGTAACAATCATCAGCAAGAGCAAGTATACTTATTTAGATGGTAAAGTACTAACAAAAATAGAAAAATGAAACCACTAGAGACATGTAAGAAAACAAATTAGTAAGGTAGCCTATATGTTATAAACAAAACAAAAAAATAAGATTTTAAAGTTGTTATTAAACACCTACTTAGTGAGTGAATTCCGAATCCATGCAATTTAAATATCATCAATTTAATTAATTTTTGATTTAAAATATATATATTTGTTTTCCAGAAATAAAGTCGATTTTCAGATTAACAATAAATGTTCACCATAGGCAAACCTAATTCCATACAAAAATACTGTTTTATGTTTTCTTAACATATCATCCAATACCAAGCAGTTGATAAGAACTTATAAAATTACAAAAAAAATCAGCATAACAAGTGACCATGGTGGAAGGAAGACAAGTGACAACAATAAGCATTGGTCATATATTTTCAAAGATGTTTTCCTTTTTAAGACAAACAGACACTGGAAACAACGTGGCTTTATGTTACAGTACTTTGCCCTGAAAATTAGATGAGTAAACAAATCTAAGGAAGTGTCATGTTTACACAAACACCACACCACAACATGAGAAAAGGTTTTGAAGAAGTTTGTTCCTCTCTTTCCACAAAAATATTATTTGAGCTACAGAAAGATGAAGACATCCTAATTGAAAAACAAACAAAAAAATTTAATTAGAATCAAAACAACATTATTTTCTGAGCTTATAGGTAAGTGAGACATATTACCTAGCTCCTTGCGTTATTCATATAATGGCCTCAAATTTGCATACAGTGTATTCTAGAACTAGTTTTAGATAAATATTTGTTGAACTAAAAGTTTAATGTTTCAGACTCCAGAATATTGTGTTATAACTAAATCTAAATTTGTAAAAAATTAATTGTAAGTTATAACAATTATGTAAACAAAAATTACGTAACCTTGAAGCAGGAAAAATGAACATTTAACCTATGAAAACAAAGCAAAGCAAGAAATTTGTTGACAATGCAGCCATATTTTAAGAAATCAAGAGATTCCAGCTGGCCTAGGCCCAAGATTTATTCATCTTTTGGCAGAAACTGTAAACATAATGTCTTTGTTTAAGTGTGTCCACAGTGGAAACGAACAAGGTCAACATACAAAATGTGTAAAAATAATACCAGAGATCAAAAGTTGAAGACATTGTACGATGAACAATGTCGATGAAACGTGAGAATAAAATCTAGATACACATGAATTTTGTTGTGCATAAGACATTGAATAGTGTAAATAACTCAATACATAAATTTAATATTTGTCATAGGGGTACAGTTTTTTTTAAATATATGTATTAATCAATTACAATCTAAAATACAGCGTTAATAAAAAGTCTGGAGACCCCCTGTAAATTTTGTAATGGCTCACACTAGAAAAACTAAACGCTGCACAACTTTATGGCATGTTTAAAGTACTTTTTGAGCCTAATTGCTACTCGGTTCGCAAACCCAATATAGGGGAGTTCGGTGGAATCTCAAAAATTTGAAATGTTAAGCCCCATCGAGTGACCTCTCATTTTGGAGGTTGTGATAAAAGAAAACTAACAACGCGAACTAGATGTCTCTATACCCATTAGTTGCACCTCTACCCAGTAAAATAAAATATGGCAGTCAATTAAAATTTTACGTAAGGAAAATTGTAAGTTAATTCTGATTTCTAAAGATTTCAATTGACTGCCATATTTTACTGGGTTAAGATAGAGAGACCTCTAAGTTGCGTTGTTAGTTTTATTTTATCACAACCTTCAAAATGAGGGGTCACTCAATGGGGCTTAACATTTCAAATTTTTGAGATTCCCCCAAAATCCCCCATTTTGGGGATGTATACGAAGTGGCGGTTATGCCCAAAATGTACTTCATAACATGTCAAAAAAGTGTGCAGAGTTTAGTCTTCCTAGTATGGGCCGTTAAAAAATTTACAGGGAGTCTCCAGACTTTTTATTAACCCTATATATTATTTCAATAGGAGACATATTTCGCTTAAAGGTACTTACGTATTGCTTCCCTGTAAGGATTTCCAGGAGTGCCAACAGTCTGGTCCCATCTTGCAGGTCCACAAACAGGTCGTTAATTAAGGAACAGTTGCTCTGAAACAGACCGATTGTCGTCACTTTTAGACCACATTGTGTTTCATCTTTTAATTTAATATTTTTAATAAAGGTCCTGTAATTGTTTGTTGCGTCTAATGGAAAAAATATCAGCATTATAAACGACATTTTACGTTATTCATGGCTTTGGAAAAACCAATATCCAAATATATGAGTTTATTAGTTAGTCGTAAATGTTATTATTTATTCAAGTGTTTTTGTGTAAATTAGACATAAAGTATAGGTAGTTGAAGTGTGAGGTTTGACTATAGATATTGTGAAATAAAATTTAATTCCCACTTAAAATTTGCTACAGGAGCCATTTTAGAACAAAAAGACCCTCATTAAATTGTGTCATAGACAGGGGTAGAATAGAGTTGAGTTTCTTAAAAAACAATTACCTATTTACACTTTTATTAACTGTAATGCACATTTTGGCGATTTTCTTCTTTCCTAAGCAAACGATTTCACAGCGTTCATCTTCAGTTTTTAAACACATAGGCCTACAGTTTATAGGCTACAAATTTAGTTATTTATATTGAGTAATTTTAGCACTTAACAGTAACTTAACAACAAAATGAATAATCCTAAGCATCCACATTGACTGGATATACGGTTATACAGAGTGTAATTTTTTTTTATTTAACTGACAAAATGTGATAAAACCCACCTTGACTAGTTGAGAATTTATCCACTTTGCGAAAGTTTTCTTTTGGACATCCTCCCGTTCATCTGAAACAAAAAAAAAGGTTTAGAAACAAATACAAATACAATTTAAAAATAAATCAAAACGATGGACAGTACAACAAAAAGAATTGAAATATAGGAATGAGTTATTTTACCATGATTATTTGCCTTATCCTCAGTTTTTCTACGGTATAGTCTCATCCAATAGTATTATCACATTTTTAAATTCCTTTGTACCCCAAGTACCTAACTCTGTGATTCTTGAGTCTCTTAATTATATACACAACATTTGTCTGCAACATCAATTTCTGTGTTTTTACAATATACTAGTGGTCGTCCTGTGGTCGAAACTCGACCAAAAATAATTAATGTACAGACTTCTCTATTTTCTCCCCACACTGTAAATAAAACATGTGATTGGAGTTTCCTCCATTTGTTTTGATTTTCTGTTTATATTTCGTTGTTATTTCGTAACCAGCATAGCAACGCATAAGATCCATGTTAATTTTTTACAACTTTTAAACTTATTTTTTGTGCTTATCTTTGAGCCTATTTAAATTTATAAAGGGATTCTGCACACCTACAGTAAAATAGCTTTCCAACGGTATGCGTAGATTTTCCCTACGATGCACACGAGCTGAGAAAAAAGGTTTTAAAGAAACATGCTTGCCTATTAATATATAGATAGATAATACTGAGCTAATAAGTAAACGATTGAAACATAATTATTCAAAGGCCTGATGAACACTATCCCACATTATAAGAAAAACTTTACGTCACTTGTCTTGGTGAAATATAGGAGTCTATGATAGAATCAAAAGGTTAACTCCAAGAAAGTAAACAAAAAACTAAAATAAAACAAATCTAACAGCTGATGTATCTTCAATATTTTAATGTGATTAAATTCCTGCCCTTAGGAGAAGGTTAATAAAAAAAACTGATATTTTCGGGGAAGTTTCACATGAAGACCTTCCATTCAAGTATGTGGTTGATAAGTGTACAGCTTATGGTATTCTCAAAAGTTCAGATCCTTCTTAGCTTTGTATAATAACTAAACACTATGGTGGAGGGATGCAGTTCCTCCGTAGTGACGCTAGCAGACGAAGCTATGTCTTGTGTCTGTGTGGGTGTGTAGAGTGTACACAGACATAGCTGTAGTGTGAGTGTAGGCGTTAACGGAAGTGCTCTTTCAAACTGTTCAGGACAAGCTACGAGCATTGTTTGACTACAACTTGACAAGCTTCCGCCTTGCAAGATACGTCAATGCTCAGTCCTGCGAACTGTGAGCATTCGAGCATCCTCAGCGAGAATCACGAACCACGAACTATTATGGTACTTTGGTAATAGATTAGTGAGAATATCATATTATTTTTGTAACGTCCTCTGGACTGTTGGAACGGGCGAGCAAGATAGCGCTAACCGTGTCTCACTTGGTCTTCCTAAATCGGCTGCGTACGGGAGGAGAAAGTAATATAGGTGACAAATATATTAGTATTATTTAGTGCTAGGCTATAATTTAACCGATTACCAGGAAGCTAAGGAGCTTTAATGACTATTATTGCGAAGTAACGGTATTTACCATTGTAATTAGTACAACTCTCTTGTAGTCGGTGTATTTTTGCCACATTTTAATGGCACGGGTCTTCAAAACTAGCCTACAATTAATTGTGATAGCCTTTACTAATTTACACATTGTAATGTGTTGAAGTGTAGCTCAAGACCTCCAATCCTACAATAAATAAGAGGAGCGACGACAGACTGCGAGTGACAGCAGATCGATCAACGATTGACCTGGTCTGATAGAGATCGGCAAACTACCTGAGGAAACCTTCACTCTTTAATATACTACAATGTAGACGTTGTAATGTGTTGTAGTGTAGCTCAAGACCTCCAATCCTACAATAAGTAAGAGGAGCGACGACAGACTGCGAGTGACAGCAGATCGATCAACGATTGACCTGGTCTGATAGAGATCGGCAAACTACCTGAGGAAACCTTCACTCTTTAATATACTACAATGTAGACGTTGTAATGTGTTGTAGTGTAGCTCAAGACCTCCAATACTACAATAAGTAAGAGGAGCGACGACAGACTGCGAGTGACAACAGATCGATCAACTATTGACCTGGTCTGATAGAGATCGGCAAACTACCTGAGGAAACCCTCACTCTTTAATATACTACAATGTAGACGTTGTAATGTGTTGTAGTGTAGCTCAAGACCTACAATACTACAATAAGTAAGAGGAGCGACGACAGACTGCGAGTGACAACAGATCGATCAACTATTGACCTGGTCTGATAGAGATCGGCAAACTACCTGAGGAAACCCTCACTCTTTAATATACTACAATGTAGACGTTGTAATGTGTTGTAGTGTAGCTCAAGACCTACAATACTACAATAAGTAAGAGGAGCGACGACAGACTGCGAGTGACAACAGATCGATCAACTATTGACCTGGTCTGATAGAGATCGGCAAACTACCTGAGGAAACCCTCACTCTTTAATATACTACAATGTAGACGTTGTAATGTGTTGTAGTGTAGCTCAAGACCTACAATACTACAATAAGTAAGAGGAGCGACGACAGACTGCGAGTGACAACAGATCGATCAACTATTGACCTGGTCTGATAGAGATCGGCAAACTACCTGAGGAAACGCTCACTCTTTAATATACTACAATGTAGACGTTGTAATGTGTTATAGTGTAGCTCAAGACCTCCAATCCTACAATAAGTAAGAGGAGCGACGACAGACTGCGAGTGACAACAGATCGATCAACGATTGACCTGGTCTGATAGAGATCGGCAAACTACCTGAGGAAACCCTCACTCTTTAATTCATACAACACACACACATTGGAGTGCAAAATTATTAATATCAATGTTCAATAGCAAACATATTCCAAAAAAACAGTCAATGCTCCCAAGCACCTTTTAGAGACATATTCACGTACAAATTTAAAAACTATTTTGTAGAAAAATTGTACATAATTTTGGTAAAATGTTTTAGTTTATTAACTCCCCCAGTGCTCTAAATACCAAACCCACACGCAAATCATTCATAACGTGCCAGCAGTTGGTTAAGCAATTACTGTAATTGGTCAGATGTGATGGCTGTATTCACATCAAGGTGAGAAGTAATTCATGCGAGACTAGGCTACACTTGATTTCTTGTACCTTGGGGGCTGGCATTACCTTAGCATGAGGTGCGTCAGGGACGTAGAATAAATGCTATGCAAACCAGGGGATTGTCATCCAATGAAGCGATCAAACTGATATTTCCTCATCTTCTCCATGTATTGTATTTGTATACGTGTATTCTGTATTGTATCCCCAAACCATAATGAAGCAGTTAATTGTAACAGTTATATTTTCAATCCTTCACATCGAGTTAACGTTTCTTACAAATCTTTCATGCGTGTTACCTAATCATTCTTTAAAACATCCCCAATTGCTAAAATTTCAAATTACAGACAGAATGTTCCAAAATGTTTCTCCCTAGCCGTAACAACCAGTCGCCTAATGCTATCAAAGTAGTTGGATAAGACAAGACACGGCCTTCAAGTGAGTAGTCAGGCAAATTGCCTCCAGGCATGCGAGACTCCCATTGCATCTGCCTTATCACGGACTACACTGGCACACTATGCACGTGCTATTCAGTACTGCATATACTGCATGTACACGTGCTATCTGCTTGTGTTAGTACAATGTGTAGCAAACAACTGCTCAATGAGAAAAATTGTCTCGTGATCGCACATAGCAACCCAATATAAAGATTTGTAACGTGCCGTTTTTCCCGCTCGGAATATATGCGCTATTCCGTAGTTAAAGCGGGAAAGACGTCACCAACTCTCGCCAGCGGATCGCTCAAGTCGGCGTGCTGGGAAGTTTCCAGGGTTCAGATAAAAATAATTTATTTAATCAACTCAACAACCTAGCACAGGTACAGATTTGTATTTACGCAAAAATGTAGTGTGAATCAGGTGTGAACTCAGTACCGGTAACCAACAACGCTACTGTACCATCATCATCGTTCACACCTGGGAACAGCTAATTAAATTAAATTTTAAAATAAAGAAAAACCATTCAACGAAATTTTGAAACAATTTAATGTTGCAGTTTCGTCAACCTCAACACTTAGAATATTTCTTCTGAATATACTTAGCGTGCTCCACCCGACCTCGTGTTTGCACGACCTGCAGAGACGGGTTCAACTTTGCCCACTTTGCCGCAGCAGTTAAACACCTACTGAATATCCCGGCAAAATACCCGCTATAACCCCGTCACCCTCAATATATATTGTAAACACAATATTAAACGAAATTTGTATCCCTAAAACTCTTTATTGCCACCCACGGGAGCCCTAGCATACGCTAAAGCGGACTTATACAAGTTCTAACACCCGACAAAGATCCTACCGTGAGTTTTACGTCTAAAAGAATAAAATGAGGGTTTACCGCTAAATAATAAAAAATAATAGTACACACTATTAAGATAAAGCCGAAGAATTACCTGTATACTCCAGGGATCTTCACTGATACACTAAGTAACGCGTTTAGCAAAATCACTAAAGTAATCACTCTAACGTCCTAACTCTCGCAATCGCAGGATTAGAATGGTCGTCGCATCCCTAGCCCACAAGGGATCTCCTCTTTCCCCCCTCCCTAATCCTCTAGGGATGGAGAATCAGCTGATTCGACTCCCAGCTGATCGGTGACGTCACGAGTTCAAACTTGGCGCTGTTGCAACACAACGCCAAGACAGCCGACTAGTGGTACAGGTTATGTTGTTATTTACCTACGCCGACTGTGAAATTATACGCGGAACTTTAATATCATTGCTGGTTTAAACAAAAGTATAATTTCCACCCGTGACGTGTAGCTTAGTGTGCGACAAAGTGTATGCATGTTATGTACGTGATATTGTATTCGTGATCGCGGTTCACCACCCTAGCCTAAACAACAACTTTGACCGTACTTCCCAAAGGTGTATATTAGGTATGGGGGTTACCCGGAAACGGTTTATCACTCGTTTTGTACACAACGATGCAATACTGTGACTTGTGAATCTCAAAAATAGTGTCTTTAGTGATTTTGCCAAAAGTGAGGTTATCCCTACTTCAACCCTAGGATAGGCCTAGAACAGCCTATTTACCTTACCATGATAGGTTTACCACTATCACCAACCAGGTAAGGAATAGGCCTACTGATAATTAAATAATAAATATAAAAACTTAACCCCTCTATAATTTTGACCCATTACACCCCCCTCCTACTTCGGGGAGCAAAAAAAACCAACAAAAAAAAAGATTCCATGCCTAGGGTTTGAATAATAAAAATCTCCAAGGAATTTAAGACCTCTTATTCCAAACAAAACAAAGGAAAAACACCTTTTACAGAAAAATAACCAAACACAAGAGTGTCATTCAGAAATAAAAACAAAATAGCTACCGAGCATTAAAAATAAACAAAATAAATACTTCTAACTATGAAATGTCATTGAAGTTACTCCCACCCCAACGACCGTCTTAGCATCGCAGGACGCACTCTCACGCGGCTACCATCCGACAGATATATACGCCACTTCCTATTCCGTCGTTGACGGCGTGAGCTGGCTGGCGCCTCCTCCTCTAATCTCCTGAGGATTTCGTCAGGGATCCAGGGCTGGGGTCCTGACCTCCCCGGCTGGTACGCCGTCACCGACCGCCTTCCCCTGCCTTGTCCTGGCACCGTGACAATGATCCGAGTGGGGTTTTGCACCCTCACCTCAGGTCGCCGCACCAGCGGCCTCCCTACTCTCCCACGGGCCTCAATCTGGGGAGGACGTCTACCTCGAGTTTCACCCCGATCCAAATGCCGTCTTGCATCCTGGGGTTGACCTGGGGTGCCTGTCCGTTGACGTACGTCCCTCCTGAGGGGTTCTGGCTGGCGCTGGGCAGGACCACTCCTCTGCCGCCTAGGCAACTCAGCTCGCCTCCGCTGTGGGTGCGGTTGCCTTTCCCACCGCCGGTTCTGTCGGTCCTCCCGACTCCCACCAGGCTGACGTGATGTCAATCTTGAATGATCAGGTGCACCGCGTCTCGTGGCCAACCGGTTTACTCTCTGGTCACCGTATAGCCACGGTCTAGGCAGAGGTTGATCTCCAGGGTTGGGTGGACGGTCTTGCCTACAGCTTGGGGGAATGTTTCCATCCAGCGCACTCATCTCGGCCTCTGACGCCTCAATCTGGAGGCAAGGCGATTCGCCTCGCAGACTCGAAGCTAAAGCGGCCTGCACCAATAGTCTGGGCTCGGGGGTAGTCTTCTCGCCTGCCTGAGACTCACCGGATGTGGGCAGCTCCTCCACAATCTCCCCCTCTTCCATCGGTTCTGTCGGTGGTCGGTCGGCGGTGTCCCTCAAGGAGATTTCCGCAAGATCCCCGATTGCCCGATCCAATTCACCTAACAAGGGGTCACCCGGCGAGCACAGATCCACCACTTCAACATCGAGGACCTCTTGGTCTTGAGCCTCCTCCTCCTCATTGAACTGCTCCCGGTCAAATCTCCCCCGCTCCAACACCCCTTTGATGGTCAGGCGGGCCCGAGCCGGGTCGATTGTCACCCCCAGGAGTCGGGAGTTCCTGGCCAACTTGTCCCCGTAGGTGCACACGAACACCCCACAGGACACAGCGTCCTTCTGACGTGGGCACCGAAGGGGGGTTTCTAAGATCCTCCACCCCTCCTGGTGCAATGGATCCTCTTCTTCTTTGGCCACTTCCTTCAAAAATCCCTCGATGGCCTCCATCTCCATCCTCCGGGGAAATCCCATTGGGTCATACGCCCGAATCTCCTTCACCTCTGGCCGCACAACCACCAACGACCAGTGGGCGTGGGGTTTTACCTGGGGCAGATGCAGTGGGAAGAAAATCATTTCCCGCTGGAATATGTCGAGCCCTGCTGCCCTCCTTCGGGTTGCCTGATATCCCCCCCTCTTCCATGACCATAAAAACTCTGTGTCAAAACTCACTACACTGGGCAACGTAGGGTAGAAGAGGTTTCTACGCTCTATAAGCCGGAAGAACGAGTTTACCACCCGTCCATTAACGAGGTTTTCCCCAACGAGTGATTCCAGGTCCTCCAGTGAGCACTGTTTCATGGCCCGTAAACCTGCCATCCCGTCCCAGATAGTACAATTACAATCCAACACCTTTAACACCCACTACAGTCTAAGGCAATAGTTACGACTATGTAAGCGGGTTCGGCAAGCAGAAGCAGCTACTGTACAAACTATCACATGTGCAAGCGAGTAAGCCGGGACTCCACCTGTAACCAAGCGCTGCATAAAACACCGGGTCTCAAAAAATACTTCCGGAACCACCACCAGGGTTAGAACAACATTCAACGCGCTTCCGACACCAATCTAAGCCACCCTTTCCACAAAAGGTTTCAGGTCCTTTACGTGAACCACATGAGGGGTTTTAGAGCTAACGTCTTCCACCTCGTAGACATTCACCCCCCGTTTACCGGTAATCACGCACGGACCGTGAAACTTTGGAGCCAGTTTACCTACCACGGCATCCGCCGCGGACGATAGTACGTGCGCTCTTCGCAAAACCCGGTCACCGATTCCGTACGTCACCTCACGCCGCCTCAGGTTATAATATTTGGCCTGGCGTTGGTACGCAGCTTTGAGGTTATGGTGGGTTTGGCTATAGAGTTCCCGGAAGGTTTTGCAACGACCTTCGTTGACCTCACCCACCGACGGTTCAGCCTCCTCCCCGGAACTCTCAAAGGACGTCCCATAAATCGTTTTTGGGGGTTTTAACTCCCTCCCAAAACAGAGCATCCCCGGGGAGAATCCGGTAGAGTCATGTCTAGCAGTGTTCACGGCAAACTGGAACTCTTCCAACAGCCGGTCCCACCCCTTGTGATTGTCCTTCACAAATTGGGCAATCATGGTTTTCACAACCCGATTCGGACGCTCAACCGGATTTGACTGAGGGCTATACGGGGCCGTGGTTTGCAATTGCACGCCCCATTCAGCGGCCAGGCTGCGGACTATTCGAGAGACAAACTGCGTCCCATTGTCGCAGATCATCACCTCTGGAGCCCCATAACGCAGCAACACCGTCTTCAATTTCTGGGACACGTTCTGTGCGGTTGCGGCTCCTATTGGAGCTAGCTCCAGCCACTTACTGAACGTGTCTTGTATCACCATCAGAAACCGATGGTTATACCGTGTCCTTGGCAAAGGTCCGATGAGATCCACAGAAATTGCCGACCAGGGACCCTTTGGGCGTCGGAAATACATTTTACCGGCGGGTTTTGTTTGCGCCACCTTGAAGGTTTGGCATTGAGGACAACTCCGGACATAGATTTTGACATCTCCCCTCCAACCCGGCCAGTAATACCGAACGGCCACCCGGGCCATTGACTTCTTTACACCCAGATGCCCTGCTGTCGGTAAATCGTGGTTCTCTTCTAAGACAGCTCGCACCCGGTCAGGGGGAACACACATCTTCCAGACTGGGTTTTCTGCATTGCCAAACGAGCGGTATAACTGTCCAGCCCTAACACAGTAATTCTTAAACCTTCTGGGCCGGTTAGTCACCAATGCTAACATACGTTCGTACCATCGATCTTTAATAAACTCCTCGTCCGGTTCATTATCACCAGGAACGAGTGTAGACGCGCCAGTTTCATCACCTGACGGCATAGAGTCCACTGATGGCTTGTCACCCTCGACAGCCTCACTACCTTCCACGGCAGCCACCCCCGTTGGGTCAAGACAGGCTTCGTCACCCAAATCACTTGGCCCCAGGCCCACTGGATACCTGGATAAGGCGTCGGCTACCCTGTTTAACGTGCCTTTGCGGTACTTGATTTCAAAATCATGTTGCTGGAGCTCCATGACCCACCGAGCTAATCTACCGCTCGGTTCACGTAGTTTCATGAGCCAGCTGAGAGCAACATGATCTGTAATCGCCACAAAGTGGTAGCCTTCCAAGTAGGGTTTAAACTTTCTGACTGCCCAGACCAAGGCAAGACACTCCTTCTCTGTGGTAGAGTACTTGGATTCCTGGTCAGTCAGCAGACGGCTCGCATACGCGATCACCACCTCCTTGCCCTCAACTTCCTGGGTTAAGGCGGCACCCAGCCCCACATTCGAGGCGTCAACCTGCACCGTGAAGGTTTTACTGAAGTCGGGGCAGGCCAATACGGGAGAAGAGCACAAAAGCTCCTTCAACTTCCGAAACGCAGACTCTTGCGCATCACCCCATTGCCACTTTGCGCTTTTCTTAAGCAGATGTCGTAGAGGCGCCGACACCGTCGCAAAGCCTTCAATAAAGCGCCGATACCAGGACGCCAGACCCAAGAAACTACGCAGCTTCTTGATATTGGTAGGTATCGGGAACTCACTAATCGACTGAACCTTCTCAGGGTCAGTGGTTATCCCCTCAAAATTTACCACGTGTCCAAGATACTTTAACTGGCGTTTGCAGAAGTGGCATTTTTCGGGGTTCAACTTCAAGCCAGCAGCACAAAGTCGGTCAAATACTAGTTTCAGAAGTTCGAGGTGCTCCGCAAAGGTCGTCGACACCACTACCAAGTCGTCAAGGTATGCAAAGACCTTAGGTTCAAGTTCAACACCTATAACCATATCAAGTAACCTCTGAAACGTCGCACCGGCTGAGTGTAATCCAAAGGGCATAACGGTAAACTGGTACAGCCCTCGGCCGGGAACCGTAAACGCGGTTATCGCCCGGCTTTCAACTGCCAGAGGTACCTGCCAATACCCACTCTTAAGATCCAAGGTGCTGATGTACTTGGCTTGGCGTAACTTTTCCAGGATTCCATTGATCCGGGGTAAAGGATACGCATCCTTAACTGACGAGTCATTTACCGATCGCATGTCAATACAAAATCGGTAGGTGCCGGATGTTTTCTTAATCAACACCACCGGTGAGCTCCAAGGACTCGTGGAAGGCTCTATCACCCCTTGCCGCAACATATCGTCAACCTCTTGGTCAATTATGGCTTGCATGGCGGGGTTACGCGGGTAATACCGCTGTTTAATGGGCACTGCACCCTCTTTGAGCCGAATTTTGTGCTCAACCAGCGAAGTCAGTCCCGGAACTGCCTCAAATTTTGGCAACTCGGCTCTCAGGAACTCTGCCAGTTTCTGTTCCTCCTCTGGTGCAAGAGCGTCAATCGCGCTGAGGTTATTATCACCCGTCCCCATGACCTCAGTAGGCAAAATCACCCTTCGATCAACGCAGATCAGGTTAAGCTCCTCTAAACACCTCATGCCCAGAATCAGATCGCACGTCAAATTTGGGACATAATACGCCTCCCAGGTATGGGCTTGTTCGCCCACCCGGCCTGAAAGCTGGTACAAAGATCCCGCTTCACGGCTCGAACCATCAGCCATTCTCATTACTACACTGACGGTGGTGGGGTTCACACCCCTGTCGACAAGGAGTTTCTGAATTCGTGACCCTATAAGATTGACACTAGCCCCAGTGTCGACCAGTGCTCTGAAGGTTTCGCCAAACAATTCAACCTCCACAAAGGGTCTAACGTCACCCCGGTCGACACCTTCCACGGCTCCCGTGAAACCCTTCATATATTCGAGCCACTTATGCCATTCGCGGGAGGTCGTGTGTCGTGTTGCTGCCCCGGACTCGGCTGACCTCTGGGGCTCTGAGTCCGGCCACCGTTTCCCGCACGACATCCGCACCGGTACGTGGTAACGCCCTCCATCTTGCAAAAATAGCAACGCACCCTCTTAGGTTTTGGGCAATGCCTAAAACGGTGGCCACGCTGGTCGCAATTCCAGCACACTAACCCACTCCTTTCCGGGTTAAGCATGGGCCTCAGGTTCTCACCCCTGGGCGCACACCTATTCAACTCCGGCATTGTTCTGGGTTGAACACCCCGCCGAGTTTCAAGACTGGCACAATCTACATTATTTACCGCAGGACCGGAAGTAGCCATCGTCTTCCCCTTAGCGCAAGCATCGACACCCTCGGTTAGCATGGGTTTAACCGCAGCGTGGTCAAACACCCGCTCCATCCTACGCTTTGACACATAAGCCGTTTCCGGAACAAGAGCTAGAGACGGAGGAGGGGGAGGCCGAAAAGTACTTCGATCCCTCAAGTAAGCCTCATATTCCTCGGCCCTCCGAGTCAACTCTGGTATTGTAGCAAAGTCACTACGCCGTACCATAAGTTTATAATCGGGCTTCATATTCGTGTAAACTAGATTTAACTTCTGCTGAGCAGAGAATTCACCACTGCGCCGAATCAGGGTTGATATCGCAGTGAGATAACAGCGGAATGACTCGTTATCACCCTGCGTACGCTTGCGAATTTCCTCGTCAAGGTAGCGTCGGTATCCGGGAGGATAAAACTGGGTTTCAAAATCAGCCAGAAAATCAGCGAAACCAACCCAAAAACTCCTCTGGTTCCGATACCATAACAGAGCTTCCCCTTGAAGCAGCTCTGGCATTGCTCTTAACACCTCCTCATCGCTCAAGGAGTAGGTTTCTATCAGTTCACCGAGCCGCTCAACAAACGAGACGGGATCTCTTCTCCCATCGAATCGCAAATTCCACTTCCGCACAGAATCACAAATCGAAGTAAACTCGCGACTACGCTTGTCAAGCATCGGTTGATAATAGGTAGAAGTCGTAGGCAAAGTTAACTCTCTATTTCGCCTAACCGTATCATCACTTGGCTGTCCAGAAAACCAAGACACGGTACTCGGCCTATCATGGAGGTTGCCACCTCCTACCCTCCTAGGTAGCCCATCTGTATACGGCGTATAGCTGCCCGGCTGTAGGTAAGGACGAGCATCTGACCGGGTTCTCAAAATTGAGTCACCCCACGAGGGCTGAGCCACGCCCCCAAGACAGGGCTGAAGACCTACTCTAGCCGAAGACACCCCGGTTGCAGAGGATACGGGTTCAGGCTGAATTTCAGTCGTTATAGGCCGCTGGAATCCGTCACTAAAGGTGACAAGGCTACCGGTCAAATTAAATGGGCCAGTCTCCTTACGTAAACCGTCTATGCTTGATGTCTTTGGTTCTGACGCGGTTCTCAACACCACGGCCAAGGTCTGCCTAACTGTGTCCACGTCGGTGTCAGGCGGAAGCCCCAACATTTCACAAACGCTATCCGCAACGCCGTGTTTGGGGTCCGACCCCACATTCTCGCCTGGGAAGGAGGGAGGACGTTGATCACCCCCAGAAGCAGTCTCAGGCATGTAACCAGGTTCATGGCCCGTAGCCGTCACCCATGTAGGCTGTTGGGCTTGGTTAATCACCCCAGCCTGAGACAAGAAAGGCCACTGACTCTTAGGGTCCTTCCAGAACTGGCAAAACCTTCTCCTCAGATCTTCCACCTTCCCTCGAGTGTCTAGACCAAACCTCTCCATCTCACGTGTGAGGTCCTCTTTACGCAATTCGTGGATCCACCCCACGCGAGGATCATCGAACGGAGACCTCAAGCCTTCACCCAAAATTGTCGGGTTTGTCCTTGGGATCACCCCTAGAGTCGCAGGGGGTATTACATCCCGCGTGACATTGAGAGGGTTCGCAGTACTACTGGTAGTCACCGTAAAGGTCCCAGCGCAAGTCGTCACTACCACCGGTACTGTGGTAACGGTTTGAGCAACCGACGACTCAACTTCAGTGGTATTCGGCATGACCGTAACACGGGCCTAATCAGATAAAGTCAAAAATAAAATAAAAAATTATTAAATTAGAAAAAATTAAATTCGCCCACGTCTATGTTTAGGTGTTATCACACTTAAGCCCTTATCACCAGTTATAACAGTTAAATAAAATGCCTAAGTACCAACAAGCTATTTAAAAGAGTAATAAAGCAAGTACTAAATTATCAAATCAACACCAAAATAAAAAAAATAAAATTATACTATACACCCCACAAAGATAAATGCAGGTTCAATAAATATAATATATACAACTGGCAATAACTGGTTGCTAAGACTAGCACAAAAGTATCGGCCAAAATTGGCTATGCTACGTGGGCTAAATAAATTCACAACCACAATTTTAAATAATAATTGGTCGTTAACTAGTTATACTTGGTCGTTAGTTAGCCTAAAAACAAGCGCTAGTTCCCTCCAACTGATATAAACCAGCTCAAACTAGAGTTAGAATACACTAGGTATATGCTAACTAACTAAAATTAAAACCCAACTCCAGTAAAACTAAGTCCAAATCAATCAAAAAATGTCTACTCGTTCGGGCGCCAATGTAACGTGCCGTTTTTCCCGCTCGGAATATATGCGCTATTCCGTAGTTAAAGCGGGAAAGACGTCACCAACTCTCGCCAGCGGATCGCTCAAGTCGGCGTGCTGGGAAGTTTCCAGGGTTCAGATAAAAATAATTTATTTAATCAACTCAACAACCTAGCACAGGTACAGATTTGTATTTACGCAAAAATGTAGTGTGAATCAGGTGTGAACTCAGTACCGGTAACCAACAACGCTACTGTACCATCATCATCGTTCACACCTGGGAACAGCTAATTAAATTAAATTTTAAAATAAAGAAAAACCATTCAACGAAATTTTGAAACAATTTAATGTTGCAGTTTCGTCAACCTCAACACTTAGAATATTTCTTCTGAATATACTTAGCGTGCTCCACCCGACCTCGTGTTTGCACGACCTGCAGAGACGGGTTCAACTTTGCCCACTTTGCCCTAGCAGTTAAACACCTACTGAATATCCCGGCAAAATACCCGCTATAACCCCGTCACCCTCAATATATATTGTAAACACAATATTAAACGAAATTTGTATCCCTAAAACTCTTTATTGCCACCCACGGGAGCCCTAGCATACGCTAAAGCGGACTTATACAAGTTCTAACACCCGACAAAGATCCTACCGTGAGTTTTACGTCTAAAAGAATAAAATGAGGGTTTACCGCTAAATAATAAAAAATAATAGTACACACTATTAAGATAAAGCCGAAGAATTACCTGTATACTCCAGGGATCTTCACTGATACACTAAGTAACGCGTTTAGCAAAATCACTAAAGTAATCACTCTAACGTCCTAACTCTCGCAATCGCAGGATTAGAATGGTCGTCGCATCCCTAGCCCACAAGGGATCTCCTCTTTCCCCCCTCCCTAATCCTCTAGGGATGGAGAATCAGCTGATTCGACTCCCAGCTGATCGGTGACGTCACGAGTTCAAACTTGGCGCTGTTGCAACACAACGCCAAGACAGCCGACTAGTGGTACAGGTTATGTTGTTATTTACCTACGCCGACTGTGAAATTATACGCGGAACTTTAATATCATTGCTGGTTTAAACAAAAGTATAATTTCCACCCGTGACGTGTAGCTTAGTGTGCGACAAAGTGTATGCATGTTATGTACGTGATATTGTATTCGTGATCGCGGTTCACCACCCTAGCCTAAACAACAACTTTGACCGTACTTCCCAAAGGTGTATATTAGGTATGGGGGTTACCCGGAAACGGTTTATCACTCGTTTTGTACACAACGATGCAATACTGTGACTTGTGAATCTCAAAAATAGTGTCTTTAGTGATTTTGCCAAAAGTGAGGTTATCCCTACTTCAACCCTAGGATAGGCCTAGAACAGCCTATTTACCTTACCATGATAGGTTTACCACTATCACCAACCAGGTAAGGAATAGGCCTACTGATAATTAAATAATAAATATAAAAACTTAACCCCTCTATAATTTTGACCCATTACAGATTGCACCTATCAATCTCAGAACTGACATAGTTTTTAGAGCACATCTCGGGCTAGACGAGAGCGATGAGTCAGAGGTAACCTCAGTTTGACAGATAACAGCGGCGCAGTTGATAATAGAGATAACCGACCCTCGTGTGAACTGTTCTGTTCTGAGAAGATTCCCCACACCGGAGACGTCCAGTTAACTGAGCTACTTGACTAATTGACATTTGGTTGACCGTACGACACATTCATAGACTTAGAAATTACGCAGCCATCTCATGAGGTGTGAGTGTTTGAAATAATGAATGTATTTAATCGTTCATGCAGTTGGAAACTACGTGGGTAACTGATAGATATGTATTATATTATTTTTTTTTTTAATGATAAAGAGTTCCCACTTATACTCTGCAATAGAAATGACTCAATAATAACACTGGACAAACCAATAATAGAAATTTTTAGACCAAATGTAGCCTACAAATTTAATGAATTATTCAAATTCAAAAAGTTCATATAGACAAACCTTGTATGGTTTTTGCACCTATTGTATAACATGCATGTATCATTTTTTTGTTCAATAAACAAATTGATTGATTGGTTTCGTGATATTCAGTATAAAATTGGGGTGAAAACACTTCACATTTCACCGCTGACTGACAGTCTATAATGTAGTCATAAATGTCATGCTTCTCCTATTCGCTAACTCTTCTCCTATTCGCTAACTGGTTTACAATACATACGAATGCGATAAGAACATTGCTTGTTACTTCAGGACAACATAGCTATGAAAAACTATGATGAATCTTATATTGTTTAAACACTGAATGTTTACATGCATAAATGTGTTCAACTTCAAAACTAATTTAATTAATGGAAATTTATGACACACTGAACCTTCTCACCTACATAGTGGGCAAGGTTACACTCGTGTCAACGCAAAACGAGTAAAACCAGTTTGCGTTGCGAAATCCTTACAACTGCCCAAAGATAGCCCAGAATCATTATAACCATTGATTAGTCTAATGAAAGACCAACAGGCGCCAATAATAGCCTTCATCTAGCACCACGCCTGCAATAACTGTATAGATTGGTCACACTTTCGAGAACCTTCATGCTCGGGTTACTATACTATTGATCGTGAACATCTTTGTACTCAGAGAAATAGTCTAGTGGTAGAGCGCTAGGCTTCGGTCCACAAGGTCCCGCGTTCAAATCCCACCAATCCCCAAAAATTATGTGATAATGCTGCGACTCTACAGGCTTATGCTAAACTTAAGTTATAACTGTTTCGGGCTTGAACCTTGCGGATGTAAAATTGCGTCCTTAAATCCATTACTAGATACATAACGACAGTATACGGTAGTAGAACAGTTAAAACTACTTTATATACAAAATGTAAAATATTTGCAGTCATCATTATGCAGCATGATTGATGACACGCTGACTGCAGACAATCTTGCAGTTATTGCGTAGGCTGCACCAGTGGCATTAATCGCTACAACAGCTCATAAAACCACTGACTTCACAGCCAAGTCACTAGTATAGCCGAAATACACGCAACTTCCTGCACTGTTGTTCTGAATAATAAGTAACTAGCTAACTCGTATATGACCTCTTCAATTCTGTACATGCTAATTCTTATATAGGTAGACGTAATGTTTAATAACTTTTAACTATAATTTCCCTAAATTTTCTCTGTAAAACTGTACGTCTTGTGTATTAAAAGGTGGTAGGGCAAACTTAAAGTATTTTTTTAATGGTCCTAATAATGTTTTAGTTCAGAAATCGGTAAATTTATACCGCACAAAGCTCTGAAAACACTGTGTACTAAAATGATATAATATTAAATTTAAATCACGCGCTATGCTCTTACATGCACACGAACACTTTTAGAAACTGCGTTACCTCAAAGAGTCGACTCTGACCACGCGTCGTCCTGTAAAATATAATATTGGAAAATACCGGATTTCTTCTACAGGTAATCGCATCTAGCCTTTCGTTGCTCCCAGATACTTAATCCTTTTTTGGATTTCAAGAAGAAAATTCGTAGTGTGATCGTTTAACACTGTAGGATTTGATATTGCGTGCAATTTTATGACTTTAGAAGCATGATTATATATAACTAGTAGTAAGAGACAAAGCAGTGACAATATCCTAGGATTGAACTCGTTCGAGATTGAGACTGTGTAACGGAGGTCGAGAAACCGGGCTCGATCAGTACAGAACAATCTTTCTCGTCCTCTACCTTCAAACAAAAAATTGTGGGAGTCTCTTCAATCGAGAGCTTGCCGACTCCTGAAGATTGGAGTTGTGTGTGGATTACAATAGTTCGCTTCGCTCTGACACGTGCTGCTCTCTCGCGAGATTTGAGTGGGTCGCTAGTGACGTCATAGTGTACTATACAGGTCTGCCACTCCTGTGGATTACGCCACACTCAAATGGGATAAACTGGAGAAACTACCAATGACGTGATAGTGTCTATCAGGGAATAACTTCCACATATTAGGCTACTTCGACAATAATCTATCTCTGAAATGCCACTTAATTGGCACTTATTTTTGCATGTTTTTATTTTGTAGACCACAGTGCGAGTACAGCAGTGTAGGGAATTGCAAGTGATATCTTCCACTTTAGGACTAATGTCCGTATAAATACTACAGCCTGTTACTAGTTTTATCAGCGCAATCAATCAGAATTTTACGACATACTCGATTAACTTACTAAATATCTGAAATCCACAATTAATTAACTTGGTTTACCAAATTTGCTTAGTTGGAACAACCAACCTTACTTGTCTCATTGCGAGATCAGACTAGGAAATTCCTATTTACGTGATAAAGCTTAAAGATGAGGTAAACCATGGTAAACCCATCGACTATAGATAATTATTTTTAGAACGGGATTCCATGTTGTGGATGAGTTCCATTTGCAAACTACTGATTATGCAAAAATAAATTGTTTATTTACCATGTTTCTAAATAAGGGTCGATTCCCTTGGCTCTGTATAACATCACTCATTATGTACCAACTGTCACATCACCTGACACAAGACTGAGCCACCTGACAGAGAAGCATTTCAAACTGTTTCCCCCTGAAACGCCCAACAGCTCCGCCAGCACCAAGGCGTGCTAGATGGCCAGAAAACTGTGTTTGGGCACTGATACCACTGATACCGCTGATACCGATATGCCCACGAGTGGTGTAATGGTGTAATAGTGTATGGCCCGCGGGTAACAACCCGTTCCTCTACAGGTGTGATGAGATACCAAATACGGCACGACGACTGGACACCGGACACTTCCGTGGTCGCTTTCCCCGCTACAATGCACTCACAGCGCCATCGCCAGCCGCCTCAATACTGTACCAGCCACCAGCACACACTAATGTACAGTTAACACTAGATAGCCTACATTTAAACTGTAAATATCCAATCTATGAGAGAAGTGTACTTACGAGTGTATTTCCCGGAAAATGAGCGTAATTCACATACAAAAGCGTACTGTACTAATCTGTTTAGATATTCTTGGTACCGGTACCGGTAGTTCATGAAAGCCCGATAACTAAGTGAGGCAAGTGCTTAAGAAATGTTGACGTTAAATGTGTAAATCAAATAGGTAGCAATTACTAGGACATTGCAAAATCCTCCCGTCGCAACAAACCTACAAATTTATATGGAAAAGACTTCCGTTGCAATTAAATCAAGTGGATCCAAGGGCCGAAAAGGTTATTTCAATTATTGCATTGGTTAATTGTTTCGATCAACTGTAATAAACTTAAAACCTGTTTTTCGAAATTCGAGAATATTTATGCAATAACACTAAGCAATTATCCAACAGGGCAGGAGACGATACCAATATGGGAGACGATTTTTTTTAAGTTAACGCGCTCAATATCTTGGTGTAACCGATAACAGAGTTCAAATTGTAATAAGCTGTAATAACTGAAATAATATTGTGTCCTTCAAAGATAATTTGATTGGTTAATTTTTTTATTAAAAATGTACTTAAACCGTAGACGAATTTCCTTTGTGTAAGTCGATTTTACCAATTTTGAATTGAGCTGTTTCGCTAGTTCAAAGATGTTGACCACGATTTTTATCACAGAAGAAAGTCTAACTCTTTCTTCTGTAAAGGTGAATAGATCCTTCACTATATGGGTCTTGAACGAGAAAATTTAATCAAATAAGCAACCGATTCAATACCTACAGAATAAAGTATTCGACAGTTAGGTACCAAGTAACTCATTTCGTAGTGTAGAAGATCTAGATGTATTTAATGTATGGGTTAGTTCCATACATAAGTTAGTGCTATTAAACCCACAATTACAATACTTTTGGCACCAAATAAGCGACAGCCACCAATAACAACGCCTCTACTACAGCACGTATGATGTCATTGGCCGCTGACTTTATCCTTGACTCACTCACTGCCTACGTACGAGCCATGCATACGTACAACCATGGTGGAAGTACAACCGCAGCACAAACACTGTTACTGACTTCCTCTTCCCTTAATCTCCCTACATTTCAACCCCAGAGGTATAGGTCTTCTCAAATTGTGCATTTTACTATTAAGTCAAGGAAGTTGGTTTAAACAGGCTAAATAAGTTAAACTTCACGTCGTATGTTTCCGAACAAAAATCCCAAATAAGAAAAGCCTCGTTTTCTATTATTTTTTAATTTTTTTAAATTACATAGCCTCTATACTGTAGTGTATATATCCTAGTAAAAGAGGTAGTCCCACAGTAATAACACCGATATAAAAAAATATTTCAGACTGTCACCTGGAAAATACCTGAAATTATGCATTCTAACTGAGTTTTAAAATGCATGATTCTTCAAAAGTAAAGAGTTGTTCTTTGATTACACCTGTAGTAGCTCTTGGTCAAACTGCTTCACGTCAATTGTAAAAGATTGTTTCCAGTTGCCTATAGGTGATGGGGGTTCATTGGGTAATTTAACTCAATAGTAATTTAACCTTACACTTAAAATTAGTTGTGTTTGACCCTCTCCCAAAATCGATGCAATGAATAATGCATGGGTTTTACGGGTAACAAAAACATTCTCCCCAAAAAATCAATCAATCATTCAGAACTATCCACTACAGTTTAGTAGTGGGCCAGCATCCAATCACTTTACAGACATCAGCTGTTGAATCGAAATGACGTCACCTCATCAGCTGATCGGTAATCAATCTTACCACTGTCCCCAGCGGCTCGGGTCGTGGTCAGTGACACAGTGCGTGCGGTGTGCTGTCCAAGTCCAAACGTCAACCAATTTTAATCGCCGGAAGCAATCTGGCCGAGTGACCATAAACTATCAGCTGATGTGGCCATAATCGCGCGCCGCACAACTCGCTAATTTTGTGGCCAGCTGCGAGTGCTGTGACCGATTTGACAAGAAACAAAAACACGGGGTGAGCACGTCGCGCCGCAGTGCACGTGTGGAAGTGGAACTAGGACCACAGAAAAAGTACTTATGTATTGTACTGTTTAGTATTTATTTACTGCATTTTAATGCATGTGGTTGATTTACAAAAAAAATCCGATTTTCCACACTTATACGTATTTTGCCGATTATTACTATTGATATTCAGTTTTTTAGTTAATTTTAGTTTAATCAATTAGCAATTAGTAACATTATTTCACTGTTCCTATTTCTATATTATTATAGGTCCAATGGAATAAATACTCTCGACTCTCGATACAATGAAGACGTTTTAGAAACGTCATATATTATCTGGATGAAAAAAAAGATTCAGTATGAAACACAAGCATTGAACATATACCAAAAAAATATGCTTATAGTAGCCTATTATGGTAAAATGTAGTCAATGATATAAGTTGAGCCACTGAACCAAACTGGTAAGACTGCAAAATGTTATTTGATTAGGGTAAAACAGCTCCAAACCCCACAACACAAAATCAGTTAAAATATTTAACTTAAGTTATACATTTTTCTGTACATACCGGTAGGGCCTATATAAAAAAAACTACAAAAGAACTAACAAAACCACGAACTTTGAAAAGTATAGACTGTATGGGCAATATTTAGACGCAACTCAACCAGCGAGAGAGCAGAGCGTGCCACGATGACCATTACCATGACAGAGTCCATCAATCAATTGCGAAGTATGAGCGATGGACGGGTGTCACTTTGCGAAGGGTCGCGACTCGCGCGGAGCAATGGAAACCAAACAAGGCTCGCCACAGTGATAAGCAAATTGCCTCGCGGTCACACGGAGATAAGACGATAAGACGAGTCACTTGAAGCGAGATAAGTCTACAGTCGTGGTCACTTGTTACCTGCGAGGAATACGTCATCGCATTTACACAACCAAGTTAACAAACCCTATAAAACAAAATAAATTAAAACATAGTTTTCCCTTCTTTAAAGATATGCAGTGACACGGAGATAAGACAAGACGAATCACTGCAGATAATGCGATAAGACGGGTCACTTAGAGTGATAAGTGCAGTCGTGGATCGTATCACATCCAACCTGCTAGGATGCGAATTAAAACTGCGAGAAATACATTACTGAAATTAATTTACCACGTTAACAAACCCACTCACAAAAAATGTTTAACATATGCGAGTATTTTCCCCCTTCGATAAAATTCCGTGAAGATCGGTCTTATCCCATCGCGTCGCAGTGACACGGTGATAAGACAAGACAAGACAAGTCACTTGGGACGATAAGTCCTGCAACTAGTTGAGTGCCATGTCACCTGTAACCTGTTCAGATATTAATTTGCAAGGCAAGAATACACGTCATTCAAATTTTGTTTCCACGTAAAATATAACCTAAACCTATTTCGTTTTGACCGAGTGTCATGCATTTTTCAAATCTATATAATTAATACGCTACATGAAACTTTGTCGGTTGAACTCCTTCGCCATTTCTTAACCGATTTTATCCATTGACGTCTCATTGGAAAGAGCGTGTCGCGTAGATTTGCAAACTGGCCTTACATTTTCGAAAAAGCCCCTTGCGCTCTGCCCCAGTGGCTTTGAAAGTTCCCATGTTATCCTTATGAAGAACATAATTGTTTACATTTTGATCAGCTGTATAATTTAATTGCTGTTATTTATTTTCCAATTCAACGAAACGCATAGGTTACATTTACTGATTTGGTTGAAATTAAATATTTGCTACTTTAATTTACATTCGTACTTTATTCCAATGTAAAAAATCGAGAAAGCCTGGGCAATTTGATATATTTTACCAAAAAAGAAAAATGAATTGACAGGGTACTGTATTTCTTGAGCAATAATTGAAAGAACCGATTTTTTACCATGGAAACATAGGACACCACATAGTCATAGAACACCACCAAGTAGAAAAAATAGAGATTTAAAAAAACTATTTTTCCTACAGTCGCCCGACAAAGTTGGCTTCCTTGTGCAGTCTTATTCTAGCCAAAATTTGGATAGGCTACTCTTAAAAAAATTGCGAAGGTAGAAAAAAAAGCCAATGAACACATTTTATTGCTTTTTAACACCGACACTAGCAATTTTAACCCTTCTGTGTGGACATGCATTGGTTACACAGATTAGGTGTAATGGCGACTGCTAGGGTCCAAGCTCTTTGTAGGCAAATAACGGTGAACCAAGCGCCAAATGAGCGTGGTAACATGCGTGTCGGCGCATTGTGTACAGTAGGTCGGGTGGTACAGTATTACAAAGAGTTCGCACTTTGGTATTTTTGGAATTTCGTAGTAAATATCTTTGCTTCAAAGAAGTTTTCCCGAATTTTCAATTGATTGGAGCTCAGAGTAACATACTTGAGTGACTGGTTTTAAGGTGTTATCTTTTTGTTCCCTTTTCTGGTAAAAATTGAGATGTTTAGACTAAACCAAGCAGCTATCCTACTGGATCGCTGTACTGCATTTCTCTGTAGGCCTACCGAGGGGTTTGCCTGATGAGATGAGCAAGACTTCGCTCTCCTCGCGTAAAAATCGGCATAGGTACCAAGTTTGTTTGATTCTTTCGAGCAGGCTATTTTAGTGTAAACTGATTTTTTGTTGGCTGACATTTTGTAACTTAATCCAGGGGTGCCCACAAGGGGGGGCCGTGACGCAGACTGCGTCATTGAAATTCTTGGGGGGGGCTCAAAAATTCAAATGGGGGGGGGGCTTAAGTTAATTGCAACAGTGTTCAACGTGACGACAATCCAAAATACATTACGAAATTGCCAGATAGAAAGTGGATAATTAATGACAATAGTTATATTATTGAATTAAATTAGTTAAAATAGGATTTTAGGATTGTTTAGGATTCGTGTAGAAAGTTATTATTTAAGATTAGCAAGACGTGAGATCTAAGAGAGGGAGCGCACGGGATGGCTCAATTGCTGTGATAGATAAAAGATAACGCGTGGTACAGACACGTCCAGCTACAAGACCGCGACTTAAGCACAGCAAAACGCTTTGTTGACATAAAGCTCGTTAAAATACAATCAAGTAGCAAGTAGCATAGGCTACAATACTTAACACTATTGTGTATACTCGATTACCTGAGTTAATATGGAGAGGGGGGGATACAAAATACGGTTAATCCAATATAGTATAAAAACAGATGAAAAACTCATTAAAACGCTGTAAACATCCATTAAGTCACGATTTACATTTTTATAAACGAAATTCAATATTGCACAATCATTATTATTGTAAATTTCAAATCATTTATCTTGGTTCATTTGTACAAACGGCAACGTTTAAAATTGTAGCTAACTCAAACTCAACTAATCACTAGCCATAAACATTACATTGCTATAAATAACGTAAATATTAAAGGAACCTTTAGAAAGTGTTATAAGGTACTGCTCATGATAGACAGATAGGCTACCGATAGGTGCTGTATCACAGCATAGGAATTTATAGATAAGTAATAAAAAAGTGTAAAATTATATTTAGAGATAGTTAAAACACTCTTAAAAAAGAATGTAACGAGAACAATCTTGTTATTCTATTTCTTTGTTCTTCTGTTCATTTAATAGGTTTCTCTTCAATTCATACACAAATTCAACAAGTCGCCATATTTAGGCCTACTCATTGGCCAATCACAGCCTTACTAAAGTTACCATGGTTATCACTCAATCACAGTGTACTAAGCATTATATCGTCATCATTCCCCAGCTGTTGTATCTGAAATCTGTTGTAACATAGCGCACAGCAGACAGAAGTGTATAACGGAGCAGACGATTGTTGGCGCAAGCGTTGTTTCCATTTCATTTTCATCAAAGGAGCTGTGATGTTTCTAAAGGGAGGGAGAGGGGATCGTTATATCGAGAAAGACGCTGACAGTTCGTTATGGATATTCTGGCAATAAAAAATTCCTTAAATTGAGGTGACTTATAAAACTCTAATTTTATTTATATAGAAAGATAATTTTTCCAGTCCTGTACAACACTGATTCACGTTCTTTTCCCTATAATCAAAATTCAAGTACAACTTGTACACACAGAATCTCCGGTTCCCGACCTGGATGATGGCTAGTTATTTAATTTAATTTACAGTTACATATTAGTACTCGTGATAAATCAAACCCGTTATGTAACCCAAAGCCACACGGTTATTAATCTCACTTGGTTTTGGATTTGCTTACAAACGTGATCGGAAATGGTTATAGGGCCTACACAGTATTATTAAAGAACATTTATGTAAACATATCAGTGACAGCTAGGAAAAGGAATCTTTATCAAAACAGCTGTTCGTAATTTCATATATGACGTGTTCTCTTAACAGATTATTAGTATTTCATAAAAAATGACGTATGTAGTAAACATGGAGAAAATAAACTATAAAAATCACACAAAATTGTATTTTTGATCGTCCGTTATTTTATTTCCAAAATAGTGAGGCCATATTTTAATGGCTCTAAGGACTCTCTCGCCAATCCTGTGGATACAATTAAACCATTAGAATCATAATCGGTACTCTAGTTTCTCTAGTTTTCTTCAGAGTAGGCCATGAGTAGGCTGCATAAAACCTTCTGGGCCGTGACAGACGGACATAAATGGATATAAGACATGTTTCAGCTTCTTCAATGTATAAAACATAAATAACCCAAAATATGTATAATTCTGAACAATGTACAGACAAAACTATAACTTTATTGACATATATTAACTGGGTTTGAATTTTAAATATCTAAAAAAAAATTATAAAACTTCTTTTATAGTTTTACAAATAGTGCTGGGCGGGGGAATAATGTTTCTCATTGGTTGTGTACATCATTTAAGGGGGGGGCTGTTGCTCAATTGGGGGGGGGGGTGCGTCATGAGTCTAGGGGGGGATGGGCACCCCTGCTTAATCGCTTCTTCATCGTTGGTGTAAATTTTTGTTTATAGGCTACCATAGACAAATTTGTATATCTTTATACGTGGACCGAAATTATTTTGAATTGCTAAAGAAATTACATTCTAATAGTCTCCATTTGTATGTAGGCCTAACTGAGGCTCATGCTAATTTGAATTAGTTAGGCCTATTACCTATTTGCATAGGTTAAACATAAGCCTTCTCCCTAACAGACTTTTATTAAGTTTATGTTAGCATTTAGCCTATTATGCGACAGTAGGTATAATTAATCAAGTTAATTAATGTTTTTACATAGGCTACGTTTAGCTATCAAAGGTATACATGTACCGTATTGGAGTTTGTAATTTTTAATGTTAAATCAACAAAATGACTAATACAATTGCCAAAAAATACTTCAACCCTGTAATAAAGGGACGAGTTAAGTTGTCCTAGAATCATGTAGTCTACTTAACAGGGGGTTTTAGGTTGAATAATTTACTTGGTAGGCTATGCGCTATAGGCCCTACTATTCTTCATCATTAACTTATTATAACCCGGCAAGAGTTCATTTAATAGATTTCGAGTTAGGTAAAAAATTGAGTCGCTGTCAACTTACTGGATCTATAAAATAAAGAAAGTTTTCTTATTACGTTTTCAGGTTTTTAAATTGATTGACCAAGTTAAAAGTGATTCAGTAAGTGAACGAACATGCTTACTAGGTACAATAGTAAATACCTACGTTTGCCAGATAAGACAATCTTGGTCACTGGACTTGTAATAATGTGTGTCAACGTTTACCCCGGCAATGCTGCATTAGATAATGTAAGTTAGGTAGACCCAAAAAAGTAGTTAGGCCTAATATTTTAACCCTTGTTTAAGTTAATGGTTAATAAGTTTAACTTATTATTAACATACAAGGCTAAGGCTAAGTACCAAGTATTGGCTTATACAATATAACCTTAATTTGTATTGTATTATCATTGACTAACTTAGGCCTACCATAACTTTTGAAGTCATGGTGTTTCACTGTATTGTGTAGTAGGGTAACTACTAAATAAGTTACCACTATTGTTATATTTTTGCCGTGTTTTTTTTTTCGTGTTAGAGTTCAATTTTAAGGTAGATTTATACCGTAAAGTGTTTCATAACAAGTTGGGCTGTTGGTTTATACATAACTTTATAAGTTAATTGGTATAAGCTGGATATGTTTAATTCTCAAATGTTAATAATAAGGTCATATTGCCTACTAACTAGCACCTGGCCTTATGATTGTTAAATTATCAATTTTTTAAGTACCGGTAACGGTTAAGGTCTAAGGGATTCTGGCCACACTCATTAAGCAAATAAAAAGGTAAACTACTTAGGCTAATCAACGTTTTCGCAACAAAATATTTACTCTCTCACCAATGTAAACAATCTCCATTGTAAATTAGTGCTGAAGTTGGAGAGATTGGCAACACAGCAGAACGGTGGTTCAACAGGTGCTGCGCAGATCAAAACTTTAACTTCACACACAACACTTTACCACTACCACTTCAGCACTCATTTTCACGAAAAAACACTTCAAAATTTTCGAAATTTCACTATAAAAACGCACATAAACACAAACGCGACGCGAACGCGAACCGAAACCGACAATAGCAGAAGCGAAACGAACGGTTTACCAACTTTCCGGCACTGAAGAAAAAGAAAGACTGTTAGGAATTCGGCGATTGTTGCGCGCCTGGTGGACAGCATTGTTACTAAACTGACAGCCAGACGCTGTTTGGAACGAATGAGTGTCAAAAGAACATAAACATAAACCACAATAAGCCAGGCGGGCAATTATTTTAGACTTTTTTCTATTTAAAACATGAATGGTTTATATACTCAGAGAATAAAACTTCTTTACTAAAACCATAGATAAAACATACTCCCTTAGCTAAAACTATGAGTATCGGTTTGCTGACATTCTGGCTTCGAAGGCAGAGATAAAACATACGCCTTAGAAACAGGTGATGCAATACACATCACAGCTGCGTTGTAGCTTGTTGTCAAACTATTGAAGGCCTTTTTTTTAAGCTGACTAGAAGCACAAGCTAGAGTAGAGTTGTAACTTTTTATTATTAAGTAACGTATTCTTATTGGTTATTTATTGTCTGTGCTAGAAAATTGCAAAAGTTCCGATGGCATGCTCATTGCATTTCTTTACGGTTCCACATACGAATTAATATTATTTACTTGAAGTCAATAGTAATATTCTGGTTGTAGGCTATCATGGTTCTCATTAATTTCCACTACAACAAAATAAAAATATAAAGCTGCCCAATTAGATAATGCACGAGGCCTTGTTCTTGAAGTACTAAAATTCTTTTCTAGTTTCTTTTTAAGTGCGAAAGATTTTTCTAAATTTTTTATCTTTCATAGGCGAAATTTTAGATAGAAATAGAAAATAGCATTCGCCATGTTTACTTGATACTGAAATCACATCAAGTTTGCATTGTCACGTCCAATGATAATATTCAAGATATTACTGTGATTCATTATTAAATGTCATTTTTAAGTAAAACCACACCCATGTAAAATAACATTAATTCAAAGAGTACTTTGGTTTGTTAATACGATGGACTCAATACTGACCATTTTTTAAAGCATACAATAAAATTATTGAATTATTCAATCGTAATGAAAATATATCCTTTGCTTATGCGAAACTAATTGTTGTGCTCGGATAATGAACTGCATAAATCAATTTATTGTCCATTATAGCAATATGGGAGACATTCTTAACAAGAGCGCGAGTTTAACACCTAATGCCTCAGTAACAAATTAGCTTATGATACAGGTACAAGTTATCATCATACAAATACCACATTCTTTTTTGAGCGGATGGAAGCTCTTACTCCTGATTTTGTTTTACAAATACTCCTCCTGACTGGCTGAAGCGATCTCCACGAAATTTAGCACAGTCATAGTAACCAACCATGGGAAGGTATAAATATGAAATGGTACAAATCGGACCAACGGGCTTTGGTAAACAAGCTCCGCTCAATATTGCAAGCAGACAACTGCATTGTACACCTAGTTATATGTTGATTTGAACAATTTAAAATGTGAGCTAAAGGGAAAATGTTAGTGATGCCAAATGTTTCTCTTTCAAATTTTTACATGTTAAAACGACGTGCGATAAGCCATTTAGTATACACAAACAATGGTCCATTACTACAAAAGTGGGATATACAGTGTTATAGCCTATCAATTATGTGTACAAAAATTATAAAAAATTTACAATTTTCAACATACTTTGCCAATGATCCTCCACCAGCTGACGGGCCAGCTCGTAGGGATGTTTCCTGGTTCGAGACGATGCCATTGGATATTTAAACACTTTTACACACACAAACACACACGGCACGCACACTAACGCGAGAATACCCGTGACATTGTGACAAACGAACGCGCGCTACTGGCTATCATCTCAGAGCGGCACGCCTTATCACAGACGATAACAAGAGGTCAACTTCCAGGAATTTATTGTACACAGCTTCATTAAGTGCCCTTGTTAATTGTTTCGATGTCATAAAGTTCACAGCTTTCATTAGGAATAGAAACTAAGTATTTTCACAACAGTTTTGATTGTTCGTGTTAAGTTTGTCTGTGGTATTCTTGGTGCAGCTTATTCCACAAACTCTTTACTTGCTATTTTTTACTTCCACGTCTAGTTAAATAGTTGCATCACCTCAAACAAAATAACATCACAGACTTTTACATAGTACTGTATACTTATTTGGTTTAATGTTCACATATTTCAAAGTAGTTATACATTTTAAATAGAAAAAGTATATATCTAAATTCAAATTTGAGGATGATATTCTACAAATAGTTGTATCTAAAAGACTGCTATTCAATTTTTAATACCTATATATTATCCTTGCGGCTAAAAATAAAAAGTTGTAGATCTTTGGTATAAAATAAATCACGACCGTTAGTAAACAAAGCGTATGCAATTAAAATATTTTAACACAAGTGTTGTTACGAATATTCTTCGGAATAGATTGACAATTAAAATTTGATGTATTCAAAAATCTGCTACTGTATCCTACAAAACACTCAAAACAGTGACTTTATAAACCTGTAACCGTTCCTACACGAAATTCGTAAACACCCAAATAAAGCAATTTATAAACACCATATAAAGCCGAGTATGTACCAGTTAAAATGACAAAACAGTTTATGGTTTTTTGTATAGCAAAAGAATGTATTGCTCCAATAAAGATTGTCCCTATTAATTTAGCCACATCACTGCAACAATTAACTTGATCAGTGCCTCCTGTAGTAATCAATCAATTGGCCAAATATCGAAATCAATTAACAGTTAATGACCCGAATAATGGGATGTAGCCTAATACTGATAATGGAGCAGACTTCAGTGTCAATTTACTAATATGATTATGTAATCTGTTAGAAGGCGAGAGGAATGGGTTAAAGCATTTACTGAAAGTTGTAACAAAATTACGCAAATTATTTTATGTTGATGTTATATTACGCTGGGAAGATATCAAACAGTCTTGTAAGTTGAACGGGAAAGGATTTTTATACGGAAAAGTTTGGGTTAACGCAAAAGAGAACTCGCCTCGTAAAGATTTGCAAAAAAAAACTTTAAAGTAAGCAAAACACCCTTGTAATGTTAATCTCCGTTTGGAATTCACTGATTCTCGCAGCGAGGCAGAAATTTTATAATATAAATCTAATATAATAAAACTTATATAAATTATGTGATAAAACATACAACCACCATGCAGTGTGTTGTACTGAAGAAGTGTCGCACAGCATATAGCAATTTCCAAGGTTGTTAAAGCATTTGTTTATGTGTTTTAGAGTTTTTATTATTTTTTGACAACAATATTTTGCAAAATCCTCACACAATTTTACGAATATTTGACTGAATCGCTTTAATGACAATGCATGAATGCATTTTCTCCCACTAATGTATACTATTGAATTTGAACACAACCTTTGAAGGGGGGATCATCCTACTACGGAAGCTAAACACAACCCGTTTATGAATAAGTTTAACCTTGCATATTCTGTAGCCTAATTGGTCTCGACAACAAATCCGTATACATTTGAAACATGAGGACTTTTGGCTTGCAAGTTCGGTTACATGACACAGTTATAATTTGACTGTAGTTCAGAAGAGCCTGGCGCGTTGCCAATTATTGACTTGGTCATATCTCTTCCACTAAGCTGAACGAAGAACTAGTTAACCTATTTCCTTTGTTCTTTTACAGTTGTTTTTCCAGGGAGCGCTGTTTTGAGCTAACGTAATTCCCGCCAAAATAACAATTCACGAGATTTTACCAAGAGGAAACCTCACACCACAGTTTTAGTAATTATGCACTTTATTTAAATTAACATTGTAAATTTATATTGTAATTGCACATCTGTTTAGATTGTTACAGATAGATCACGGTCGTGTATTAATTGCGCCCAAGGGTTCCTTAATTGCGCTAAGCCCTCAAAGGGTCCCAAAAACTGTCCCTTAGTTGCGCAAAGTCCAAGCCAGGTAGGGGTGAGTTACCGGCAGAAGGAATGTCCTTGTTTACATGTCATCCTAACCTAACCTAACCTAACCTAATCTAACCTAACTTAACCTAACCTAACTTAACCTAACCAAACCCAACCTAACCTACTCAATTATACAGTCAAAGAGGGCCGCCACTTGGTGCAGTTAATTGGGTGGTTCCCTGGAGTAATTGGCGCAATTCAGGAATACCCGAATACCTGACTCAGGTCAGTGGGTGCAATTAACACCCGCCCGCATATAACACTCTTACAAAATATTGTAAAATTAAATACAACAAAATTTAGAACCGTGTGGTATTAATGAACCTTGATGAGGGTGTTACGTAAAGTAATATTATTGGTTCAAGAAAGTATATGATTAGCCGTGAAAAGAAAGACTCTAACCTGGAAGATGTGTCCTGAAGGGAAGTCTCATGACGACTCCTGGATAGACAACCCCAGTCATAACAGGAATAGATCTGATGGAAATAGAGTAGGGAAGGTTGCTGCACCAGGGGAGGTGGAGTGGTGGAGACAGTTTATAGCTGTCATTGTGGGCAATTACATGTCTAAATACATTGATTCTCATCATAAACAATGAGGATTCCGGGCGAGGGCAGTCAGGGTGGTCTTTGGTTTGAAAAGAAGAACATCTTGCAGGCAATACTTAACTTCACCACAAATGTTAACATTTCCCTCAATGTAAATTTTGGAAACTTAAATTCAAATTAGAACGACCCTACACCAAAATCAATGTTCACTTACACATTCCTATTCACTGCGTAACAATTCTCATCTTAAATTGCAATCTTACTTAACAACATTTTCCAAGAGACATCCTCGCCGACATCGCTGTTTCCTGACAGGCATAACTCAAAGGCCGCTAATCGTAACCAAGTCAAATTTGGACAGTAAGTCAATTGAAGTATGTCCTTTCCATTATGTAGTTATTTTTGGTCACCGGCAAATAATCCCTCTAAAATAATTGGTGGCCAAAGTATAATACCAAAGTATAATACCAAAGTACCAAAAAGACTCTTGACCAACCAAGAGTTCTACAGTGTCCGTGATTGTGTCGCTGATGGGTTTCGTTAGTATAGTTTAAAAGAGTATATCACTGGTATAATTTGATTAAAGCACCATTGTTTTGTTTACGAAGTTCAAGCAATGAATACAGTACAGTGGGATCTATTTACACGGTAATATCACAGGGGCTGGGCGATGGAATTATGGATTTCAATTAATACGAAGCCAGCAGGGTTTACGTTACATATGTATTTATTATTTGATCAAGAATAATACATAAACTAATTGCTAGACAGGTAGTCATAATAGCCCGTTTCAATGTCTTCAGGATTGGACCAGAGCTGTACCGATTCTGGATACATATTTTTGTCATCATTGGGCTACCAATTAGTGAAGCTATCTAACAAAAGTCTACCTTCGAAACGAGAACCTCACTTCGACCCAAAGCAAAACTGAACTGAAATAACTTAAACTAAACCCCGAAAGTGACCCGAAAGTTGGAACCGAAAGAAAGAATCGAGCTCGGCCAGATGAATTGTAAACCCGAAAAGACATTTAAGGCCCATCTGGGATGTAAACATAGGCTTCGGTGTGGTCTCTCACACAGGCTAAACATAGCCATGCGTGTGTGTGTGTGTGTGGCCTTGAATTATCACCTGGCTCAGTTCCCGCCGAGTCTGTCAAAGTGTGAATCACCCGCGAAACCGAGATAAACACTAACATCTAACATCATGACTACTGCAGTCTATGTGCGAACTTGTTAGAAGATAAATGCGTGTTAGTTTATCAATGTACCATCGTTGACGATAGATTTCCCTTATGTCCACAGGTAGAGTCAAGGCGCTGCCAAGTAACATCATTGACTACAGATTGCCAAAGTGATGAGGGATGACGCCTATGTCACCGGCGCTACCATATACTATCATTGACTACAGATTGCCAAGGTGATGAGCGATGCCGCCTATGTCACCGGCGCTGCAATATACTATCACAGATTGCCAAGGTTATGAGGGATGCCGCCTATGTCACCGGCGCTGCAGTATACTATCACAGATTGCCAAGGTGATGAGGGATGCCGCCTATGTCACCGGCGCTGCAGTATACTATCACAGATTGCCAAGGTGATGAGGGATGCCGCCTATGTCACCGGCGCTGCAGTATACTATCATTGACTACAGATTGCCAAGGTGATGAGGGATGCCGCCTATGTCACCGGCGCTGCAATATACTATCATTGACTACAGATTGCCAAGGTGATGAGGGATGCCGCCTATGTCACCGGCGCTGCAGTATACTATCATTGACTACAGATTGCCAAGGTGATGAGGGATGCCGCCTATGTCACCGGCGCTGCAGTATACTATCATTGACTACAGATTGCCAAGGTGATGAGGGATGCCGCCTATGTCACCGGCGCTGCAATATACTATCATTGACTACAGATTGCCAAGGTGATGAGGGATGCCGCCTATGTCACCGGCGCTGCAGTATACTATCATTGACTACAGATTGCCAAGGTGATGAGGGATGCCGTCCATACCGGCGCTGCCATATACCATCATTGACTACAGATTGCCAAGGTGATGAGGGATGCCGCCCATACCGACGCTGCCATGTACCATCATTGACTACAGATTGCCAAGGTGATGAGGGATGCCGCCCATACCGGCGCTGCCATATACCATCATTGACTACAGATTGCCAAGGTGATGAGGGATGCCGCTCATACCGGCGCTGCCATGTACCATCATTGACTACAGATTGCCAAGGTGATGAGGGATGCCGCCCATACCGGCGCTGCCATATACCATCATTGACTACAGATTGCCAAGGTGATGAGGGATGCCGTCCATATCACCGGCGCTGCCATGTACCATCATTGACTACAGATTGCCAAGGTGATGAGGGATGCCGCCCATACCGGCGCTGCCATGTACCATCATTGACTACAGATTGCCAAGGTGATGAGGGATGCCGCCCATACCGGCGCTGCCATATACCATCATTGACTACAGATTGCCAAGGTGATGAGGGATGCCGTCCATATCACCGGCGCTGCTATATACAGTTCAATGTGTTCGTAGGGTTGTATTTTCAGAAATGTAGTAGAATTAGTATCGGGATTCAGATTTTAGATGAGGAATTCAATATTAAAAATTGTATCGTAAGTTGTTACAAATCCTCCCAGATCTAAAACTTCAATTAAAAAAAAAGTCAACACCATTGACATTATAGACGAATTGTGCAGATTTTTTACTAAATAGCCCGATTGTGCTGTACTTAAAGACCTAAAATATTAGACTTGTTGCATATCCATTACATCCATCAATACAGAATACGATCTTAATAATGAGCTTGTTGGTTTGTGGATCACCTTATTGTCATTACATAAATGTAGATACTAAAGCTCTTACTTAGTTCCTATATGTGCCGTTTTTATCATTCTAAGGGATTCGCCCTACTAGAAAAGTTGTAAATTGTAAGCTGATTGAAACAATTAATGCTTCAACTATTTAGATACTTCCTCAACCAAGTAAACAGATTACAGGAATGTTCATGTCTTTTGACATGAAGTATTGGGTTTACTTGAAATAAACAAAAACTGTAAGCTATGCTAAATATTGAGTGGCAGACTCCTACGATATCAATAAAGAAAGTAAACTCGATTACTAAATCATAAATCGTTGATTAATTTGAAATCTGCAAATATTTCACATTAATTTGCAACAGTGGAAGCGCATTCTTCCGAGAATCGCCTAAAGCGACTTTATCTAGAATGAAAACAGGTGAACCGTAGTGAAACTCGAAATTTGTAGCAAAACTCGGCGAAATGACGGCACGGGAGTCAAAGGGCTGAGCCCTGGGGGTGTCTTATGTTATTGCAGATTACGGCCTATTGCTAGGGAGACGTATGGGTAGGAAGGGAAGGGAGGGTGCCTCGCTACGTTCGGTAAATATTGCTTTCGCCCTGAGTGCCAGATTGACTTCTTTGCGTTGTACACGAAGGAACCAAACTACGTCGATGATTAAAAATTATGTCTAAAACTTTTTCGTGTCCACCCTTCCCATCTAAGGACGCTTTAGAATCATTTGAAGTCTAGGTCCAGTATACAGGATCCGTAGCAATAGCTAAAAATAATTTTCGATTGGCTAGGTGTGAACCCGGGACTTTGAAGACCGAAAACACCGTGCTCTGGAACCATTAGATCAGCCTTAACCTTCATCCGAAATACAATGAAACCATTGAACAGTGAGCAGCAATGCAGGATAATCAATACTGTAGTGTAAACACGTCAACTTCAATACAACTTGGAGGATATTATCAGGTTTATATGTTGGGTGTGGTCAGTTTTACTTTAAGAGATTTCCACAGTGAAGAGGTGAACATATTGTTTCGTACTTGCATTGCACAACATAATGTATTACTAAATGTAAAATCTACCACACATTTCATGTCTTAATTTGTACTATTACAAAACTCACACTAAAAGTTTTTTTCAGTCAAAATGAAAACCGCTATACAAAGTATGACGGCTTCATCTAGGGACCGCAAGAGGGGTGCTCAGAGTGAGATAAGAGCGCGAGGGGGACTTGCAAGGGAAGGTGGAATTTAAATTTTCAATTAATATTCTCTTAAAGAAGCAAATTTATGCAAAACCTGAGAAGTGGACTGATTTAAACACAAGTTGGAAAGAAAGTTAAGATGACTTCCTGAATAGCGATTGGCTGTTAGGACGAGTGGTGAGTGTATCTTAAGTCGATTACCGGTATGCGCTACATTCTACTGTATAATCTTCTTGTGTAACATTTTATAACATTTTCTCGATCATTATCCATCTCAAACCAGGTATTATATTGATTTCTTTGCTATTGAAGTACAAAGAAACTCAATTAAAATATTTAATAACATAGAAAACATTGATCTCAAAACTAACCGAAAGTGAGCTTCTAAAGGCAAAGCAATAAATTGGTTTGGGTGTTTTCAACTTGCTTTTATGATTTGACTATTGTACACATTTATATTTGAAATTAAGAAGTGTCAGTTCTAAAAAAGCTGTAAGGACAATACATAGTAGACTTATAAGGTTTGTGTAATCTAACTATAGCCAAACGCAGGATACCTTTTGGCAAGGTTACCAATCTTAGCCTGGAGAAGCCAAGTAAACGTGTGGTGTACCGCAGGAACCGTGGACCGGCGAAACTGACCGTCCATAACCAGCTGAGGCCTACACGTTGTCCTAGACAGTAGACACCTGAACTGTTGGTCCTCTAGACCGGTGAAACTGACCGTCC
The DNA here is from genome assembly GCF_028750875.1 of Macrosteles quadrilineatus. Taxonomy (NCBI): domain Eukaryota; kingdom Metazoa; phylum Arthropoda; class Insecta; order Hemiptera; family Cicadellidae; genus Macrosteles; species Macrosteles quadrilineatus. The sequence goes on along the minus strand of NW_026542597.1, from coordinate 97,979,764 downwards.
ATAACCAGCTGGCCTACACGTTGTCCTAGACAGTAGACACCTGAACTGTTGGTCCTCTAGACCGGCGAAACTGACCGTCCATAACCAGCTGAGGCCTACATGTTGTCCTAGACAGTAGACACATGAACTGTTGCTCCTCTAGACCGGCGAAACTGACCATCCATAACCAGCTGAGGCCTACATGTTGTCCTAGACAGTAGACACCTGAACTGTTGGTCCTCTAGACCGGCGAAACTGACCGTCCATAACCAGCTGAGGCCTACACGTTGTCCTAGACACCTAGACCTGAACTGTTGGTCCTCTAGACCGGCGAAACTGACCGTCCATAACCAGCTGAGGCCTACACGTTGTCCTAGACCTAGACACCTGAACTGTTGGTCCTCTAGACCGGTGAAACTGACCGTCCATAACCAGCTGAGGCCTACACGTTGTCCTAGACAGTAGACACCTGAACAGTTGGTCTTCTAGACCGGCGAAACTGACCGTCCATAACAGCTGAGGCCTACACGTTGTCCTAGACAGTAGACACCTGAACTGTTGGTCCTCTAGACCGGCGAAACTGACCGTCCATGACCAGCTGAGGCCTACACGTTGTCCTAGACAGTGGTCACCTGAACTGTTGGTCCTCTAGACCTGCGAAACTGACCGTCCATAACCAGATGTGGCCTACACGTTGTCCTAGACAGTAGACACCTGAACTGTTGGTCCTCTAGACCTGCGAAACTGACCGTCCATAACCAGATGAGGCCTACACGTTGTCCTAGACAGTAGACACCTGAACTGTTGGTCCTCTAGACCGGCGAAACTGACCGTCCATAACCACCTGAGGCCTACACGTTGTCCTAGACAGTAGACACCAGAACTGTTGGTCCTCTAGACCGGCGAAACTGACCGTCCATAACCACCTGAGGCCTACACGTTGTCCTAGACAGTAGACACCTGAACTGTTGGTCCTCTAGACCAGCGAAACTGACCGTCCATAACCAGCTGAGGCCTACACGTTGTCCTAGACAGTAGACACCTGAACTGTTGGTCCTCTAAGACGGCGAAACTGACCGTCCATAACCACCTGAGGCCTACACGTTGTCCTAGACAGTAGACACCTGAACTGTTGGTCCTCTAGACCGGCGAAACTGACCGTCCATAACCAGCTGAGGCCTACACGTTTCCTAGACAGTAGACACCTGAACTGTTGGTCCTCTAAGCCGGCGAAACTGACCGTCCATAACCACCTGAGGCCACGTTGTCCTAGACAGTAGACACCTGAACTGTTGGTCCTCTAAGCCGGCGAAACTGACCGTCCATAACCAGCTGAGGCCTACACGTTGTCCTAGCCAGTAGACACCTGAACTGTTGGTCCTATAGTCCTACGACAGCTATTGAACCTCTGCTCAGTGGATGAGATTGCTTAGTTCCAGCGGTATTTCTTACCTTCTCAATGCACACTCGGAAAATTAAATTTTATTTTTTCAAAATGAAGGAAATAACGACCTGATTTTGAAAGTGGTAGTTTATTTCCGCACAAAACGTCGAAAACCACGGACAAAGAAAAAAACGGAAAACGTATTTTTATGCCGAAATCGGTCATGTGACTCAAATTAACCGGTAGAGCGAGCTGAACAAGAATATGCAACCACCTTTAAGATCAGATAGATATTAACGGAGATACGGCGGGAAAAGCGTCGGAAAACTCTCTTGCATATTCTTGCTCAGCTCGTTCAGCCGGTTTACTGGTTAATTTGAGTATGACCGATTTCGGCGACATAATATGTATTTCGTTTTCCAATTTGCCGTGGTTTTTCGACGTTTTGCGCGGGAAAACTATATTATTCAGAATCAGGGCGTTATTTCCTACATTTTGAAAAATAAAATTTCATTTTCCGAGGATGCATTGAGAAAGTAAGAATTACCGTTGCAGCACATTGACACCGAGTAGGCCTAAAATTATTGATTTAAGTAGACTCGCCACTCTGACACAACTTTGTTTAAGTTGTAGCACAGACAAGGGTAAACTACTTTTAAAATGGAAATGAACGTAATTGAACTAAGTCATCGTCAGAATGTGCTGATGTAGATTACTGATTACTGTCGAATACGCCAAACTTTGTCACATCAACTTTAATTGTATACCAAATCAAGAGATAAAATAGAATATCAACTATATTCAGTTTGAGGCCAAATTAGCTTGCCAAAAGTTAATATTTTGACATTTTGCCATATGCTTTTGTAACTTTTATGCTAATTTTGGATAGTTAATAATTTCAAGGTATGTTTATTATTTAATGATATTTCTATCTGGTATAATGCGTTTTGAAGTCGATGTCTTGTTATTTCGCCACATTTAAATCACTACCAAAGAATTGCTTGTTCTTTGGTAGTACTGTATGGTAAAAAAAGCAAACACACTGTAAAATGGTTCCCAGTGTTTCACAATTTAGGATGAAGATACACTACTTACTTAATTAATAAAATATTCGCATCTTGATGAAAATGTAGTACAGATGTAAGTTACTGTATCCACTTAATAACCGTAACTGAGGAAAATAAAATCTTGATGTTTCATCTCTTAATCCGTAGTTGTTAGTTACTACGTAGATACGATATATTAACGACGAATAAAAGCTACAAACTGGAGGGAACCGTTCACAAATTTATATCATACAGGTATACATAAACATTTAAACCCTGATTTGTTATATTGTTAGGTATAAATAATAACAGTTTTGAATAATGTGAACCTTTTTTTATTAAAATGTAAACCCTTTCTAAGAACGACGAGGGAAATGGCAAAGGGAGGGTTTGGCTGCGTTCCAGAGCTCTGGGTTGTAGGTCACTATAATTCAAAACAGATCCATACCTTGAACATCTTCATTTGAATGGATTTAGCATAGCGTTCGTATTGTGCTAACGTTATTCCAACACGATTGGACCAAGTACTTGCAATGCAATATCTTGTTTGAAAAATATGGGGTATAGTTATGTTTTCTTTGTTGTGACTGAGGTAGAGAGGTTGTGGTTTATGTTGTTATTTAATTTACTCTATTTTAATCAATTCAAGAATTCTTTTTATTGTATTAATATAAAATTATAAAACCATGTTCTTGTGTTTAAAATAAATTTTTGGTCCCCTTTTAAACCTGATTGTGTTCATTATTAAAATATTAAATTAATTTAATGTTTTACCCAGCAGAGATAATGCAGATGTGATAACATTCGTGGACAATTTCAGCTTTATTATTCCTTCAAACAGCATTAGTTCAATTGAAAACCAACAAATAAATAATCACTTTATTCAAGGATTTTGAGGGAAATTTCTTCAAATTTTAGTGTGCTATCATATAAAATCAAACTAATACAGGACTTGTATGTTTCTAGATGAAGTAATGATTTCATTATATAATATAGTCTGTAGGACTGAACTTGTTTTTGAACCTCCTTAGCTGGAACTTTCTCGGGCCAACTCCCATGTTAACTCCGTCAGAAGACATAATCCATCATACATACTATATTTAAACTCCATAACATGTAATATTTCACCTCAACCCTCGATTAAAACTTCGCAAACTGTTCTAAGCTCACACCCAAACCAAGCTTAAAACAAAAATTCCAATTAAGCATCAAATGGACCATGCAATTCAAACGGTGTTAAATCCCGGCCAGATGTTACTTTAAAAGGCATGATGGCGACGTTACAATAAGAGATGCTGCAGTAGTGGGAGGGGGAGGGGGAGGGGGAGTCTCGATGACTCAGGAAGGGTGCTTCAAAGCTCACCCCCACCGCACAGCTGACTAGCCATATTATGAGCATTCGATTAGTTCAATAATCGATAATCGCTATTTTAACAGTTCACTTGGTTTTTATCAACTTAAAGATGGTTTTACACTTTTTTCCGAGTTCAGATTTTGGAGAATTATTAGAAAAATTACAATTGTTTGACATAGAATGAAGTGAATTAACACCAGATAAAACATAAATAGATTTTTCCTTAGATTAACTGCCAAACTAATTGTTTAGGAATTTATTTACGATGAAAAGTTCTTTTCTGTATCTTTGACCCTTCTCACTTGATCCCCTGAAAATAAAAATAACGAAGGCAAAATTGTGATTAAAAATACCTCGATTGGCAATAAAGTGTTTGTGCTATTAAGGTTGACTGAAATTAAAATAAACACTTATGCCACTACTGTTCAGTTCAAGACCAATGTTATATGGTCAAAAGAAATGCAAAAAAAGGCATTCACGTGTATAGGTATAGGACTGCCTACTTGCATTTATGACCAATTGTTATCATTAGTACTGTTTACGGTAAACAGTACTAATGATAACAATTGGTCATAAATGCAAGTAGGCAGTCCTATACCTATACACGTGAATGCCTTTTTTTGCATTTCTTTTGACCATATAACATTGGTCTTGAACTGAACAGTAGTGGCATAAGTGTTTACCATTCACAGTTCTGTTTAAAGCGTAGTTAAAAGCCTGTGATGTAAGAGTGTTATTTTCCACATAGCACTTTGAAAGCAACTATTTCTCGAATTATTTTTTATATTCGTGTCTGTGCAAATACAAATACTGTACCAAAATAGTAATTCTATCGTAAACAGTACAACGGATAATAATGTTGATAAATCGTGTATGTTATTGACTATTGAGTATCCATTCCACATGATTCCTCGATTGAGGAAGGTTGAAACAAACAAAAGTAGTTCAACACAATTACAAGTTCTTGTTACGAGAAACTTTTATTGTAGTTCTTATCTAGAGTAATATAACTCACCAGTTCAGCGGCTCTACTTTCTAAGTTCATCATGACCGAGCAAAAGAGACGTACAGTAACTAAAAAACTTACAGTTTACCAAAAACGGGTGTAACCGCACCACTTTGGTTTCGTACAGTAAATTTAATTGCGAGTATAGAAAAGATTTCATGTGCGTTTGTAGAATTAATTTCTCTTGTTTCTTCTACGTAAAAAAATCTTCGATCAAAATAATTTTGAAATACAAATGTGACAGTTTCGAGAAAAATGAAAACTGCATTGAAATTGATTTTGAAAATTGTTTAACACTTTTCTTTTAATAAAATCTATTGGTGTAATCTACAAAGTTATGTAGTGGGTGTTTTGTTATTCAGAACAGAATAATGTCAAGTGAGACATTCTTTATTGAGAACATCTCCTTATTCTGTGATAACATTAATATGGAAATAGAAAATACAATACTTTGTTATTGCGAGACAAACTATCTTTTTTAAAAACCAAAGTGAACTATTTAGCTATGCTTTATATCAAGATTAAATTAAGCTTCAATTTTCCTAAAGAACGGAATCATATAGTATAGATGTCAAGATGTGGCTTAGTAAAATACTTGTATTTCGGCCTGTTATATTTTAGCATAGTCATGTATGTGTTAGGATTGTTATGGTCTTGGTACCTCTTCTGACATCGACCTGTTGTTAGCATTAGTAATTGAGCCCAATGAAAAGTGGAATCTGGATCCAGATTAAACCATTACGAAGGAGATACAATTTCAATATTGTCAGTTGGTTTTTAATTAGCACAGATTTTAGGCACAATCGTAACCTTTCTCTAATGAGGTTGAAAAATCGTCGTTGATTAGGAAAAAACCTCGTTGGAATAACTTATTGTACAAATAACTACTGCAAAAAGAGACAAAATAACATGAATTGTCAATTGAACCAGACACATTCCATCTAGTTAGTCATGTTCGGGCGATCTCAAAGTGCCTAAACAAAACCAATTATGTTTGATGAGTAGTTGATTGTTGGTGGGGCGGCGACGTCTGGACTTCCGGGGCTCTGCCCCACTGGCTGAGAAGGGCTCTGCCCCATGAGGGAGGACTTTGCCCCTCTGGCTGATGATGACAGTGTGATAGGGCTACACTTCCCACTTCCTGCTGCGGGCTCTTTAGACACTCCTTTTTACTGAGACAAACATGTGTTTTGTGGTTTTTCAAACCTCATTGGCGTTTCGTATTTGTACATGTGTCAACGTTGTTGTAAACATCCTGTAGTTTTGATGCGTTAATTGTTTACGTCTTTGGTGTAAAAGACAGTTTGGCCTATTCAGAGTGATCCGTAAAATGATTGTACTTGATCAGGTTTTCTAATTTGGTAATGCTAAATTATTGCAATGTGTACGTGGATAGATAACAGTCTATCATGTTCCTAATTTTTTGTTGTAATGAATAAATGTTTAGCTATATTATCTATGATTTACAAAAAAATTCACCTTTCTCACGAAAACAACTAAGATTCATAATTGTATGATGAACTTTCAGTAGTAAACATTGTTAAACTGTTATAGTTATAGGATATGTGGAAAGCGTCACATTCCATGTATTACTGGTATTACAGAAGACAGAAGTAGACAGTAACTTAAAAGTGTCTATTGTTAATCCGTCCTGGCATTGAGATCAAGAGAAGATACAGTACAACACAACGTTTTGTTTGAAATAGATTTAAGATTTTTCATGGGTAAAGTGGTTGAATTATTGCGAATTTATTAACTGTCAAGTTGAACACAGTTTTATCGATTTCAACTTTACAAATGGATAACCCCTATTAAAGGGGCGATGAAATGTGTCTAGGTCTAGTTTAACAGTAAAATACAGCTGGTATTTCCATTTTAAATAGCAAAAAGTGCAAAAGGGTTACCACCCTCTTGACGTAGATGAGAAAGGGTGAGTCTAAATCGATTTGCCGACTAAAATTCAGTTATTTGTGCCCTAACGTTAGTTGCCCACATTTACAGTTTTGTTGAGGAATAAAATCAATATAATGACTAAGACCAGAAAACAACAAGAAATTAATGTTTCTTCTAGAATAGATTTTCCCAAAACAAAACAGCTTTCTGGGCTATCAGCATTTTCTTTATTGCAGCAATGATTACCAAACCACACGAAACACAAAAACCTGTAATTCATGAAAATAATATGCAATCTTGTAGTACTGTAGTAACAACTTGTTTATGAATTATTGCGCTTTAAAAAAACATCAATCACCCCAATCACTGTGATAGTATACCAAAGTATGCATGAACAACTTGTCTAATACAAGAGGAACACATTCAATCTCATTTACTTAAAAAACAATCAATTAGCAATAAGTTTATTTGGTTTTACCACTGAACACTAGAATGGATTAAACCACTTACAGAAATTATCCTCCATGGTGCATCAACAGGTATCCATCCGTATATGTGGCACACGCGACGACACGGTACACGTGCGACACGGCACGACAACACGTAAACACGCGAGTGACACGACACGGTACACGACGCGACGCTAACGACGGCCAAACACCGACTGAACTACTGGAGCGTCCCGACGCTGCGCGCCGCAGCATCTGTGCTTGTACGCATGACGACGCGACGCATGTATATGTAAAATATAATTTATTTTCGTAAAAAAATACAACCGACTTCAAACGCTCTAAAAAGAATGAAATAATTTCAATAAAGTAAACTTTTGTATTAGGCAAGCTCACGTATTTTAAGTCGGCGCAGCTCTATGATAATTTTTGATTGAAAGAGGGTGTCCATATTGCAGGTGACTATCTATAACTAAAGGTGTTAATCTGCATGTCTTTTTCATAGCTATGCGTTAAGTGTTATTTTATTACCGTAATCAGAGATCGGCATTATATTGGTATTAACGAGTATATTTAAAAAGATTATAACGCATTTAACTTTGAAAAGTAACGTTTTAATGCTAAACTAGCTTCTTTTCCCTATCATAATATCAAACTAAATTATTTTCCTATTCATATAGAACATTTGTGTGTGTTATTTTCATAATGTATTTATTCTGAAGTAAACATAAAATGCAAGAAAATATTTCCTTTAATATATAAACAAAACAGTTTAGTATGCTTTTTATATATTTATGTTATCCAGCTACAATTAATTGATTTTGATTTTCAAAATACACACACAATATTTAATTTCAATCGTATTTGCAGTTTGAGCTGCGCCGACTTGAAATACGTGAGCTTGCCTAATACAAAAGTTTACTTTATTGAAATTATTTCATTCTTTTTAGAGCGTTTGAAGTCGGTTGTATTTTTTTACGAAAATAAATTATTTCATGATTTTTAGTGACTGTATATATATTAATTACTTGAAGATTTTTGATAAGCAAAACTGTTTGAAACAGTCAAAAGTTCCACAGAACAATCATTATTTTTAAACTGCTTGAGTCACCTGTTCAGGTTACATAATCAATGGGTATGAAAATAAACATTTTTATATATTCCTTAAGAAGGAAAGAGTTGTCCATTACATTAGGCCTAATGAAAAACTAATTGTCTTTTCTAGATACATTGAAATGTCAGACATCATTGTTTCCTGCAATCGGTGTACTTCTACATTCTAAAAAGAAATACAGTAACGTCTCAAAGCCTTTTGGAACGATATGAAATTTATTCCTCAAATACCAGCACTAAAAATCTCTCAAAAGTGGACAATTGGTCGTTAACACGTATAATACCTTTGGAAAATATTATATGAAAATTGGTTCACAATACACCTTTATTTGTCAATATCATACAGCTATTCACTGAAACATATATGTTTTTGTAAGTCAGAATATTCAATACTAAAAACAGAATTACTGTATACACAAATCAGGTCAAACGTTAAAATACATTTTTTATAGTAACCAAAACGAAATGCATTTTCTCAATGTAATTCATGGCAGAAATAGTTTATTGATCAATATGAAGCAACTGTTTCATTAAGAATTGTCTGTAGCTTCATTTAAATGGTTTCAACTAACAGCTGTAGGAATGTTATTATTATTTAATGCCTTCTCTGCACAAATGTCAACAATCTGCACAAATGTAAACAAAATAAATGTTGAATATTTAAGGTTTTCAGAATTTTTCACCGAAACAAATATTATACTTAAACATAATATATAAGGTACCAAATAGAAACTCTCCTGGTTATTTTGGTGGTGGAACCACACTGATCGGTAAAAGAATCACAGAGAAATTGGTGAACATACATAGAAAAAAAAACATCGCCACAAACAAATTGAGAACCTCCTCCTTTTGTTGGTAGTGGGGAAGTCGGTTAAAAATACCCTCCTTACGTAAATTTTTTGTATTCAGAACGGTTAAGATGTTTTGAGCAAACGATTAAAAAAGCATTAACTGTCACTTCTGAGGATTTTAGAACGTTAACGTTAGGAGGGTGGAACGGTAAGTATATTCAGTTTGTAATCTAATGAAACATTTTTTTTTTCTGAGATGTTTACATAGGAAAACATTATTTTTTATGTAAAGTAAAAACGCATAGAACGTTAAATTAGATACATGCAAAGTGAAGAAGGAAAAGAGGTAGATTTCACATGGACACACATTGAATTGAAAAAAGATGCAGTACTGTACGTAAATATTATGATTAAATTAATAAATTTAATATTATGTCCGCTCCTTTTTTCGTTGTCTGTATTGGAGAATTTAGAGAAACCATCGAGAAACTCGCTCTTAACTCTCGGCCACTATTTATAATTTAATATATACACAAAATGTAGTAAATCAGTCTTAAAAATTACGACACTGGCTCTTTTGAAAAGCGTAACTTACAGATTAAATTCATTTCATGCAATAATTCCAATATAGGAGTTTAACAAACATAGTATGTTTGTAATTTGAAGTTTAAACTTAAGTTTACATCAAAGAAATTTCCTGACTACAGTACCAATAAACAATCATCCATCGTTCCTTACCCACCCCTTCCCCTTCTTGTTTACCTTTTCCTTCTGTTGCCTAATTCCCTGTTAATTTGGAAAGAGTTTGTTCAAAGATGCTCATTTAGGAAGGCTAACAAAGCTGGGAATTACTTAATTACTCCGAAAGGTGGCTAATATCGTCCTAGTAAGGGAGGGTAATTCAATCACTAGGCAATTAATTACTTTGCGTTGTTTGTGCTCGGGGACACCGGCTGAGTTTGCATTTTAGAAACCCCTAAAGCTTAGCGTTTCACTAATTTTTGTAACAAATTCAACAAAAGTCACACGTTTTGGAAAGTGAAATTTTGCTTTTTTTGCATAAAGGGTTTTGACCTCACAGTATTAACCTTAGATAGTTAAGTATTACACTTATTTAGGGGATAATTTGTGGGGTTAAAGGTTTAATCCCACAAAATTAACCTTTTTGTTAATTACTATAAGTAGTGAAGTAGTACGCTTATTTAGCCTGATGATGGTTGTTATAATTGCCCTTTATGTTATTTTAAGGCCATTTTTCAAACATTGGCTTTATATAAAAAAAATTCGGTATGTACAAACCGAACTACTACCAAATATTGAAACAAAAAAATATTGGGTACAAATATTGAAAAATGTCCGATGAAACAAGTTATTATTGTCTAATATATTCATTTGCTGTTTTATATTACAATATTTTGGAATGATTCTTAGTTTATTTTTAAATATTTTTTTATTAAATTATTACAGTACATAGTTTTATATAACTAAACAAACAAACCGTTTGGAAAAAGATTGCTGACAGATGTAGATAATCATTTTAGAATACAAGCAATAGCTAAAACCATTGATTGTAAATTTGAATAGGAAAAATCTAAGAAAACTATATTTTATAGTTAGAAAAAAGAATTAGAGGTCTACTTCTACTGTGTGATTTATTTATTATTAATGGAATTATGAAATCAGTTAACAACTTACAAGGAAAATAATACGTCACAGTTATTGGACAACTTCTGAAACTCTGACTTGAAAATAGAAAAATACTTTATCCAAATTAAATGTATAGCATTATTCATAAAAACAAACACCATACAGTAGGCTAGTTGATAAAAATAAAGTTTATAGACATTTGCACGACTCCTGAGTATTGTGAAAACTGCAAACCAGACAGATTTGCTGAGAAATAGTAGCATTTGTATTGCAGGCGCTTCAATAAGTCTACTGCGGTACCTATAAATTTGTAGTATTAAATTGTACCGTTTATTCGTCAAGCGTGTTGGTTGAAGCTATTACACGTGACAAAATATAATTTTAAAACTATTAATTGATATATTTTTTAAAATTAAATTCATCAAACATAAATTAATTTTCATTACTGTACTAAATTGTGTGTTGCACTTGTTGGCTTGAAGATAGGGTTGTGCAACCAATTTAATCTATAACCGCATATAACATTTTAAAATTGTGAAATTTATAAAAGCTTAAAGAATTTGAAAGTAAAATAAATACTACTGATAAAATAGTAAAATACTTTATTTGAAGCCTTAAAATGTAAAATAATTTCATGTTTTGAATACATTTTATATTTGTCTGTACCGAATTTATTTTCTTAACTTATAGCCCTCCGAATTTTAAAGATTTAATAAACAATTTACAACCATAAATTGCATTATTGTATTATATAATAAGGTGCTAACAAAGAAACCACTCATCAATTTTCCTTAGAAATATAAGTTATTTTCAATTGTTATTTATGCTTGGGTTTTCATCTAACAGTATCTACCGGTGAATTTGTTTTCAATATAATCACATGACAAACATTACAGTAAAAATATATTCTCAAACTAACAATTCACTAAAAAAAGTTTAAGCAATTAAATTTGGATTGTAAAACAATTAAAATCCTATTCTGAAGAAAATAATCGTTCTAGCAACATCCACATAACCATAAACAACAACAACAGTTAACCACAAAATCTAACTACAGCATAGTTAGGCTATTAACAATAAACAGACTACGGTAACTACGCCTAACCTCTGCACAGTTTGACAGCAATAAGTTGTGTGGTGTAGACAATGTGGGGGGGGGGGGTAAGTTGTGAACAATAATTAATTTTCCGTCAAAGCACATACACAAAACACAGTCCCACACGCAGACACTAACTAAACTTAAGGCATTAAATTATCACACATGCAGCTTAAAGTTACCTCGGAGGAATGTGAGGTCACATGGTTGAAACGTTATTGGTTTTACAGTTTTAAACATTATTTCAATAATTACAAATCAATTGCGAGTTTAGGGTTTATTTCACAGAACTTAGGCTAAAAGGTTAAACAATATTTACATTGTTCCAGCTCCATTTAGGGATCTAAAATGTTAATTTTAGCACATTTAAGCTTGATTGATTGAAGAAACAAACCTTCAGGAAAATATCTTTTTTTATCAAGAAGTTTCCCCAAAGCTGGTCTATAGATGGAATATATACTTCTGAATCCAAAAGACAATGATACAATATAACACACAGCTCTACTACTACAGTAGTCCTACGACACTCGTTTCATTGCGACAATACTTCAATTGGAAGTACTTCATCATTATCTGTTATTGCACAAAGGCACCAACGTATCAGTTCCTGTAATGTGGTTAATTTTACCACCGTTTAACCATTAAAATGCGCGTAGTGGAACAAGTATTCCCACTTAATCGTTGACACACAAATTCTTCGACAAATCTGTATTGCACGCACACTTATTCATTCGATATTTCTATTTGGAAACCATATTTTTCATTTTCAGTTACATCATATCATACTAATATTAGTATTATGAATGTGAAAGTTTGTGTGTTTGTTTGTTTGTATGTTTGTTTGTTTGAAGTTCAATTACACGTTAACTACTGGTCGGATTGGGCTGAAATTTGGCATGATGATAGCTCACATTCCCGATTAACATATAGGCATATTCTTATCTCAAAAATCCTTTCGGGCTCCGCCCCAGTGTTTCGACAACACAAGTTGGTTCTATGATATTCAATAGCATTAAAAGGTTAGAAGGTTTACCAACAGGGTGCAGCACTATTAATTATTTTTGCATTTATGACAACAGCTAATTTGAACCAAGCAGGAACAAAAAACTGTGAGAGAACTTTACTTTTTCAATTGTTTAGATGCAGTGGTAGAACATTATGGCTATGGTAGATGTGCTATACGATAGTATAACTAAATTATAGTAAACGTGTACTCTCCCATTGCAAACGCACGAGTATAACTGCAATAAGCATTTTATACTTATACCCCTACCCCGTACGAAGGACAATCTGCTAGTTTCCTTTAAAAATACTATTTTTGTAGTACGACCTAACACTTTAAAAAATTGAAACTTCACAGAGTTATTTTCAATCGCGACCTTGATAAGAATGCATTTTCTACTTCGAGACTAAATATGGCCGCGTTCATTTAAGTCATCATATTTACACGATCGTAGATGACGCGACGATTGCATACATTATGACTACTAGTTCGCCCACTGTCCATCTGTGGTCCGTTAGTGCAGGTGTAGTGTTAGTGTTAGGCCACCTCTTTATATGACGTGGAACTATTTATACACTCGCGTTTCTCGTGAAGGCATCATTGGGACGAATTTTACATGAACTTCAAACGTGGAACAGGATCTAAAGCGGTGTTTGTAAAGACATCCTACTAATATTATAAATGAGAAAGTTTGGATGTATGGATGGATGTATGGATGTATGGATGGATGTATGGATGTATGTTTGTGACAAGTGAACACGAAAAATACTGGTCGGATTGGGCTGAAATTTGGCATGATGATAGCTCACATTCCCGATTAACATATAGGCATATTCTTATTTCAAAAATCCTTTCGGGCCTAAGCAATCCTCTATGTCTTGGTACTACAAGTAAAACAAAGTCCAAGGACGATTTAGGGTCTATAAAAATAATGAAGAAAACCTTGCTATATTTTGGAATTGCTTTAATGATCTAAGAAAAATATATTACATAATTTTACCCAATTTAAATGTTATGGATACTGAATACTGTCTCATACGTATAATTACTAAACTCTAGTAAATAACTATTCCATCGTAATGGAGACAAGCCCTTTAAACAACCATGGACGTAACTAAAGTTGGTTTTGTTCCACTTCGACGAACTCGGCTTAAAATGCAGAGTGGCGTCAATTTGACTTTACAATGAGCATGACGTGAGGTACCGGTGTTTCCAACCATCAACTAACATCAATAGACTATAGTCTGTACAGAGTATCCTGTGCGCCATCTGGTATTGGAAAAAAGTAGTATGAGTATGGGGTTTTGTGGAGGTCCCATTTACTAAGGGATTTTTCATCGTATTTAGTTGATCTTAACCTCATAGACTTATAGTTTATAACTCTTATATAGTCTGAATGATGGAACTTAGTCCAACACGAATTATAATTTATAATCAAATTTATATCCAACACATTTTAAAATATCTATTCATTGAATTCGAGCAATCCAAATACAATGGTTTACTAACTTGTTTGTTTATTGTTTTTGTTTACTAGCATTTCTGTGACTTAACTTTCACCAAATTACATATTCACCTCATTAAATATATGTAAATAGCGGCTTTAAGTCCTATTCATGTTTCGACGTGTAGATAACGACCTCTGTTAGAACTTAGTAAACTATTGGTCTTTATTTCACTATATATTAGTAATCTTAAATTAGATTTTACATGTAATCATTCTTGTTGATTCCTTCTGATGGCGTATAAAAGTACCGTAGCTTTTAATTAAATCAAATCGATAGACCATTATCAGTAAACTCTGGTGTAATATGACTTACTGCTTAAGTACTTAGAGACATTTTACAGTGATAACTATTTTAACAATTATTAGGTAAAGCATTTTTTCTATGATCAACATTATGATCTGTAACATGGTGAATTTTATTTCACAGTTTAAAATATTTAAACTCTACGATGGCCTGATTTCGTTGTTTACTATCTAGTGCCTACGGCACTACTTACTTACCACTAAGAAATTCTGTAGTACGATTATTGGTAACTTACATTTAGACTTGATGATCTGTATGTCGACGGTTTCTACGGGTGTGGCCTCTTCCGCCACCACCTTCCAATGCACTCTGCGAGACAGCAGCATCCCTGCAAAAATAACACTCAATAAAAATTTATTAATGCCATTAAAATTATAACAGTAATAGGCAGCGTCAATCAGTACAACACATGGGGTTGTATGTAGCATTTTTTTGTGTTTTCAACTTGAGTAACAATACATGAGTAGCTGCAGGGAGTGAGACATTTTTTTTTTGCCTTTGATAAGCTAAAGCAATCTCATACATGGACTAGCTGTAGCCAATTCTTAAACAATAGTTAAACTAACTACTCACAGAGGCTTTTAAGGTTTTAAGTAGTGTTTGAATTGCGTTAGTACAATGTATATTAGCAAGCATGCTTCTTGGAAACCTCTTTTCTCAACTAGTGTGCATGATAGGGAAAATTTACGCATACTGTTAGAAAGATATTTTCCTGTTGATGTGCAGAATCCCTTTGTAATTAAAATAAGCTCAAAAATAAGCACAACAAATTAATTAACATTTAAAAAATACTTACATGGGTCTTGAAATATAAACAGAAAATCAAAACAAATGGAAGAAATTCCAATCACATGTTTTATTTACATTGTTAGGTGAAAATAGAAAAGCCTGTAAATTACATATTTTTTGTCGAGTTTTCAACCACTGGACGACCTCTAGTATAAGACGTAAAAATTATATTCAACTCTTAAATTAATGAACTAGGTCTAAGTAAAATGTTTCAGGGATAAATACTATATTTACCTCTAGACAAACATAATTCCAGTCTCTATTAATCTACACTTATTTAGAGTATAACTTACTACATGTGGAGGAATTTTTAATACCGGTACCTATTGTATTGAATTCATAGTGATGTATGCATAGATAGTTTCACAAATAGAATTTAAGTGCTAAACGGCTTAATTGTTTATGGTTTCATCCATTTATTTAATTATTGCTTTTTCTGAATTTCAATCATAAAAAAATGAAAAAGGTGCATTTAATAAGTATGTCCCATTTTTCCTCTTAGTGTCACAGTTTCAATTGTTGTAGTTTCCAAGAGAGCTCTCCACTTCCAGACGTCCAGACGGTTTAGCAGGTGTCAGCTGTTCATTATTATGTTTTATGACGTCATTATAAACCACAGATGCGTACACACGATCACGAAAACACTGTTAGGCCTCAGGCTCTCCTTTGAGCAATGTATGTAATAAAGAATGTTATACATGTAACTCCTTTTCCTTTGTTCGATTAGGCCCTACCACTATTTTTTCAGTTCGAAATTTTATTATTACTAGAGGTCGGCCAGTAGTCGAAACTCAACCAAAAATATACAATGTGCAGACTTCTCTATTTTCACACCACCCTGTGAGTAAAACATGTGATTGGAGTTTCTTTCATTTGTTTTTATTTTCTGTTTATATTTCGTCACCAGCATGATAACCCATAAGATCCGTGTTAATTTTTTCAAAATTTTAAATTCATTTTCTGTGCTTATTTTCGAGCCTATTTTAATTTATAAAGTGATTCTGCACATCTACAGGAAAATATTTTTCCAACAGTATGCGCAGATTTTTCCTGCTATGCACGCGAGCAGAGAAAAAAGGTTTTAAAGAAACATTCTTGCCTATTAACTAACTAACTATAGATTAACTAATTAATTATAGATACATTTTGCAACCCTGTTTATGGTTAGGTTAGAACCAAGACATCCTTAAACTCGACGACCACATATTATGTGATCGTTGCTCAAACTTCAGGAAGAATGAAATTTAATTTTAAAATCACGAAACACACTCTAACACTGTTTGAAAAACTTAGAAATTAGATACATGTTTTGACATTTAAATAAACTTACTATGGAGGTATAAACTCGGAGATGCACCAGACCTAACCCTAAACAGGATTTTTAGATTGTTAACCTTTTTAACTTCTACCAAAAACAATGGTGGCAATTGTTCGTACGACGTACGATGGAAAAAGTTATTTTTTTTAGTATAGATACTTTTATAACAAAAAGAACTGATCAGACTACATTGGAGGAATTCGAGTAGTGTGAAAAAGGATATATGATTCATTGCCGATAAAAATAATACGTAGGTTTAAAACTGATTATTGATCCCTTCTTTGTATGTACATCAGGATCTGTAATTCTTATGGAGCTGAGGATTTAAAGCTTTTTTGTCTTGTGTATATTTACGTTGATCTTAACAATTTATTTACTTGCATTTCACCAACATCGAAACTATTTTTATAAAATTAAAAGCTCTGTTAATAAGCTACCGTAGGTCTCATGGTAAGACCTAGGTTCATAACTTTTTCTCCAGACCTTTTTAAAGAGCTTAAAACAAATAATTACGTATATCAAAGTGTTTTTGTACAGTTATTGGTTACGGAGAAAATTATGGAAAAATAATTTAAAATTCAATTGTAAAATGTTGTAAATGGCTTGTTTATGGATGTATTTTGATTAAACTTGGCAGATTTATTTATTTTATACTAAGCTAAACACTCATAGATAGAAAATATTTAAATACTGAACGACAATAAGGTGTAATATTGCTTTAGAATGGACAAATAAAACAAATGAGTTCTGATAGGATATAGTCATAAAGCCCTGTTACCGCGACAATCTCTCCACCAGAAACACGGTACTACTTTCACCGAGAATTTACAAAAATTTATCTTAGAGAGTTTATCTTATGTAATACTCTAAGATACTAAAAGCCCATAATATTAAGCAATCCACGAATATTAAGCATAAAGTTATATTAAAATTATTATATCTATTAAAAATATTAAAAGTTGTTTTAATATTCCTGGCAACATCCGGGATTTTTACGCTTTTGAGGAGGGATTTCTTCCGGAGCGTTGTGGCAACACTGAACATTTATACTCCCCGCAAACTTTCGTGGCGGCTGAGGGATTAGGACGGCCGAGAGGTGGCCCAGCCCCTAATTAGCCCTCGCTCGGCTGCACTGGGTTTTGACCATGAGTCAGGCACTAGGCGTAATGCATAGTTGATAGAGTTTTTGTATATCACCATAAAGTGTATTAAATAACGTCATTTTTGTAACCTGTATCAAATAACAAGAACATTGAGCCCAAACACGAAATAATTACGATGATTTTAAGTATAATTATTGGTTTTAAAATAAGAGACAGTTATTAGAACAAGGTTACTGTTCTGTTAATATATTTAAGGTTACTGTATTTACAAACTATTTACACTACTGTTCACTAACTATATGCAATTTACAATTATGTACGGTACAGAGAATATTGTCCAAATCACGCCGGAGATGAATGTGAAACAAAAGGATAATTACGATATTATTAAATACAGGCCTACACTTTGTTTTAGTATAAAATCATAGAATAAATTATATACATTTTAGACAATTTAAAAACTATTCACAATACTGTTCAAAATCAATTTACCGTTATGTTATCCAGATCCACTCATGAGCTGAATGTGTTACAAAATATTTTCTATATTAACAGTACAAACCTACACGTTTTTAAAGGATAATTCACAGTTTTCAGATCAAGATATACATATATCTAAGAGTATATTATAAGTCTGGTCGGTTCAGCAATGTGTATGTGATGGATTATCACTATATTGTATTTAAACGGTCACTATGCAGTTATAGGCAGGGTGAATCTGAATCTTAAGGAATGATACGGTCTAATCAGCGACAGCAAGGGATTGTTTGATAGTTAATTTATTTGTTTATAAGCCAATCATCGGCCTCAGGTAAGAGACACGACTCTCGGCTTTTAAAATATTAATTTTGAGATTTGCAATTATAGCACATATCGCCAATGCCAATTAGTCACTCACCGTGGCGGAAAGCGGTGTAGTCATGTAGCTACCCAAAAATCACTGCGAGTGTCAACGGATACAGACGACTCATAGTAAACAAACCCGGCTTTGAATCGCTAAAATTTCTATTCGTTTATAATTTACAAATGATACTTTCCTTTAACTAAAGCTAAATTTGATTTTTGTACTTTGGTAATTTGAGATTATTGATTAATATAAATACACCTCCCTAAATTCAGGCTCAGAGACACCTAGTGGTGACTAGACGAACTGTTGCGCTAGACTTAGTGCGATACATGCTACTAGCGCTAGCGTAGTCGTGAAACACAGTACGTTGTCGATGTTAACGCGAACATCAAATGGCCCGTAGTATACAACGGATCATCTAGCTATTACACTATTACAGTTAATTAAACTTTATAGAGGTAACTGAATTTGACATAAAGTTTACGTGGTATAATTTCCTCACAACATAACAATCCTCCAATTGAAACGCTGAGCTCAAAATGTTCAAAAATAAAATAGTAAAACATAATTTTTTATCGTTAACGTCTAATGTTTATACTCCTTTTATCTATGGTAAAATATACCTACAAGCTGCAGGTTCAACGAAAGAATGGACCCTTTATTTACAGCATCTAAAGTCAAAGTCAATACGGTGCCGGTAGCCATCTGTTAGTCAATAATTTCTATTTTTTATATTTTCTTTTCATAAACCAACTTTCCATAACTTAATTTGTAACTTTGCAAACTCTTAGACACCGTTTCTTCCAAGAAACTCAATGAGTTCACAGGCTGACGTTTTAAGGCATTTT
Organism: Macrosteles quadrilineatus; assembly: GCF_028750875.1. Lineage (NCBI taxonomy): Eukaryota > Metazoa > Arthropoda > Insecta > Hemiptera > Cicadellidae > Macrosteles > Macrosteles quadrilineatus. The sequence goes on along the minus strand of NW_026542597.1, from coordinate 97,960,287 downwards.
CTTCCATCTAAAAAATGACAAGATCTTATTCTCACTGAACGGCAATAACGTCAAAACTATATTTTGAAAAGGTCTATATGATCCTTTCCTAGCACTTTACAAGACGAGTACGCATCCAGAATGTTTGTTTACAGAAATATGGCGACAGTATACAATGTTTCAGTATACAACGACAGATGTCAACAGAAGGAATACCTTCTGGGGCCTCTCGTCGTCGATTTGGCTCATCAAGTCCTAACTTGAATCTTGGAGTTTTATGGAGAAGCATCCATTGGAACCAACCAACCGGCAAGAGTTTCCATGCAAAAGTTACCTCTTGAAGAGGGACTTTCTCATCTACGAAAATGGGTTTTGTTAATTTATCATCACTTTGTTTAGCGCCCCAATAGAGAAAGTATTTTGTGAAGATGTACTAATACAATTAATCCAGTTATTTACATAAAATTTTTTAATACCTACCACGTTTACAATTAATAATTTATTTGTTTGTTGGTAACTGTCTTTTTTGTTAAAAGTAAGCTTGTAATGATGGTAGAATTTTGTAAAAAATACGAATAAAAAATTGGTTTGTTCATTGGTTTGGACACTTTTTAATTGAACTAAATTAGAAAAGACGATTTCGCTAAAGTAAGTGGTATGTGAAATTTATTCATTTTGTAGAGATAATATTGGTTAAATAAAATACGTAAAATTCTATAATCTAAGGCAATCAAAGCTCTTTGTATCAGATTTAAGATATTTTTCAATTATATATGTTATATACCTATCTACCTTTAACTATGGCTTGAACTAGATATTTAATTTAGTTGATTAAGTTGTAGTCAATTTTAGAATGATAATAAAAAGTCGAATCTATCTAAAGACAGAGTGCGCTGGTGTAATCACTGAATCCTGCCAACTACAGCCAAGCCAAATTGTAAAGACGACTTATTGTTATTGTAGCATCTTTTATGTCTCAATCTCATCAAACATCACAATTACAAATAGGCTGTAGAAAATATAATTTTGAGCTGTAGTACAACCTTCTTTTTGTTGAAAAAAAAACACCTTCCTTAGGCCTAACTATGTTCCGAACACCTTAAACAAATGTGCACATAACATATTTTAAGTTTGCCTCTTCATTACACAATACACACTGTCAATTTGATAGCAGAACAAGATTTATCATGTGATTACTCATAACCAGACAACACGAGTATCAGCTGATGAGTTGCACGTGTGTCTGGCGGAGTGTCTAGTTATATTAAGACACTGTTTTACACCTGTTTCTGTCTTCTGATGTCTGGGAGCTCGCAGGACCTTTGTTGTATTAGTTTATAACTTGCAGAATGAAAACTGTGTTTTTCAAAAAGGTGACATTTGGGGTTTCAAGGTTCTTTTACGCCGGCAATTTACAGGCTTCACGTCACTTTAGGATGTTTGGAAATACAGTAGGTTAAATTTGACAGAAAATATTTTTCTACAGTTATATTCCACAACCTTCAAGCTTCTGGACATAGCCTTTTTTATAAAAATGTCATCAAATCAATTCCCTAGGACGACTTACGCTGTATTTTAAGCTAACTATTGAAACACGAAGGTAGAACAGAGTGAGATGATATTTGTAGCTTATAGTTGCTACTTCAGGATCATACGTTTATGATTATAGTCTGTATAATAAAACCTGTCTTCAGACCGGAGTCTACATGTGACTATCCTATGCCTTAAGCCGTTGGCCAGCCTCCAGGTAGACAGATTCTATCATACATACTATAGGTTAGTTATCAAGGGCTTCTTGGTGCATTTTCCACATCCTGCAAGAGTTTTAGGAGGCCTATAATTTAAAATATTTTCTCCAGAACAACCGTAAATCTACCTCAAAAACATTTCTCCAGACGTTCAAATAATTGAACAACATAACAAATTGAACAACTTTTTGGAAATCTTTGGATATAAAACACATGCAGAGTTAAGCGTTTGGCATGACAGCAGGTTTCTACATTTACGAGATATTGCTATATAGTTAGTTGTCTTGTTATCTAGCAGCTTACAAGTGTCTTCATTAACTAGCTCAATCAGGCAGTCGTCCAAGTGCAACAGTTCATTCTAAATCAAGCAGCAGTTAGATTGTCACGGTACTGTTGGTGTACAGGTTTGGGTTGTTTGTGTGCGCATGCTCTTGATACAGTTAAATCGCAGAGAAACCAAATTTATAGAGAAAATACAGGGGAGAAATTTTGTTCTATGTGGTTTGAGGCACGAAAGGATTGAGTGTGGTTTCATAAGACATTTGCAACTCTAGGATCGAAAATTTACGTGATAATAGAAAATAGCTTTCAGTGGAGAAAAAGAAGGAACAACAATAAAACTAAACAATTATTAGTTTAGTCAAGTAAAATTTACAGCTTCAAATATATCGGATCGTAAATTCGATACAATGTGCAAAATTATACAATAACAAGTATAGAAAAATCGTTTAAAAGAAACACTTTCCCTCGAAATCCAGTATTTGTTATGTTCAGCGATATTATGTTTTGGTAAACAATTACAAATTAATTACACTGTACTGTAATCACAATTATAAAGTGACAAAATATGTATTTATAAGGTGAAAATATTTAACTAAAATGTAATTGTTTTGTATTATTCCAACATTTTTGAGAAAATAATTCGTCAATATTAAATTAGTTTCAAATCGAACAAAGCGGTTTCCCTTTGTTTCAGTTCAATTTTTGCACACAATCGTAACATTAAGTCACGTTTATCAACAATTTAAATAACCCTCTACTTCATAACATTTTAATAAATAAAAATCTAAACAGTATCCCTCCTACGAGCATCCAGAAATTAAAAGCCAAATGGCGAAATAATCTATACTACCTGGTGACACACATATGATAACCGCAGATGGTCAGTACGGGTAAGTAATAAGCCACTGATAAGATAACACTACACTCCCAACTCCGCACGGCACAACGCGAACCGACACTACACTGAACTGCACACTGACAGACTCCTCCCAAAACACTTCCGCCTACCTGCCACAGTCCACACTAAACAGCTGTTGATACCGTCTGTCGCAACAATGACACACACTGAACATATCAGCTGTGCAAATCAGATATACAATCATAGCAATGGTGATTAAATCATTGACTTTGGGATTCTGAAGTGGACATATCCACCTGTATTGTACAGAGTGTCCCACGAAGAGGTTTTGAGACGATTAATTTTGTATTATATAGTCGATCTATGGATCGAAATCTTTGAAACTTTGCACAGTTTAAAAAGTAGGGTTTGAAAAAAATCTGTGAAAATTCCAGTTTCCTCGTTTGTAGAAACAAAATCGTCGCGTATTATAACCAACTAACCAATTTTGCTACCTATAACAATTACTTTCTTTGGTTTATTATTAACCGATTTAATTACTGTGTTGCAGTTTTCACTTGTGCCATTATTTTTAATTCAACAAATGAAACAATTATTCCAACTTCCTCCTTAATATTGCGCTATACCATTATAATGACTAATGAGTAATGACTGTCAAAATATTATTGAAATCTACTAGATAGGCTACCTTAATTACCTAATTTATCATTATTTAAAAAGTACTAAAATAAATACCTATAGTAATCACGTTTCATATACCTATACGTTTAATACCTAATAGAACACTTGTCGAGGAATACTGGCAAATGAACAGCACTCGGATATAAGATATAACTGAGATCTACTAACAAAGTGCAATGTACATTTCACAATAAATTATCTGCAATGCCAAAACAAATTTATTGATTCCCGTATTATCAGAGAACCGATTCATTAACAACTATATTGCAGAAAGAAGCTTTTTGTTTTAAGTAAATTATACCAGTACTAAACCATCATGCATTAAAGTTGCTAGGAAAATATTATTAACATTGTTTAATAGTCAAACAAGTACTAAATGATCAATGAGACAGCTCAATTCAAGTGATAACTAATAATTTTTCATAGTTAAATCTAAGTTATATATCTGTGATTTTATCACACGGTGTAAAGCATTACTTCAAAATTCTACTTCCAAATCTCTATTATTATATTAAAAATGTTTGTTGGATTTTTGTATTCAGCAAATTGAACCAATATCATTCTTTTAAAAAGTTGAAAATATTTCTCGACATTAAACAAATATTTGCTTTAAGGTATATTTATTTATTTTTTGGGATGGACGAGTCTCAAATTTTAGAGATAAAAATCTCGTTTGTTCGAGTAAAACTAACTTTACTCCGAGAATTTTTTGAGACGGTTATAAAAATTTACAGTTTAACGCCTTCAGAAAGTCAATGCATTGCAATACAGGAGCGCGCTGTTGTTGCGTTTACTCTGCGAAGGCGTCTTATTTACTTAATACTTTACTTAAGTAAATGTTGCATTAATTAATAGTGCTTATTTAAGTTAACGTTGAACCTTTGGGGATAAGCAAGGTTTTAGTTTTCCATTGATTATTTAGATTTTATTTTTTTCTTATTCATGATTTTTAATTCTTGTAAGCTTTATTATTTTGTATGCATTTTGTGTACCAACCTTTGTAATAAATAATTAAGTTATTGCACTTTAGTTGTTTTAATAGTACTTTCCTGAATCTGACCGGCCACAGCCATTAACAGCCTCAATTGGTTTGTTTTGTATAAGAACGGAATAATAAAGATTGTATAAATATGCACCATTTCTTACACATAACAAAGCCTGAATTCATAACAACAAAGTTACTAATTAAAATTTTTTTTATTAGGTTCCCTGTACAGATTCGTCACCAGACTGTTTTCTAGAAGTTCTTCTTCATCAGGTTCATGGTTTAGAATATTTTTATGGGGAAATATGTTACTGTAACTATTTGGTGCATTTTAAGGTAGGTACTGGAATAGTACTCGTATATTTCAGTACAAGTACTGAAAGTGGCATTTTCCAGTGGACTCTCAAGATTTATGTGTGGGGCAAAGCCCAATACTAAAACACCAAATTTCACTTGCAAGGTGAAAACCTCTTAGGTATACCACGTGTTTATATTTCTTTTGTTGAAGAGTAAAAACAGGGGATTGAAATTATAAAGTAAATTATAAAGAAACACTAGTGCACGTAGTGAATGGAGAATTAATCAAAGAGAAAGTAAATTTAGACCAAGGGAAAAGAATTATACTTCCTTTGATATCAGCACCTATCCAAAATAGCCACATTGCTAGACTACAGAGTAATAATTAAGTTTTACAACAACAAATAATCAAATTGAAATAGTTTTTTTAACACTGGTAATTAAATAATCAACACAGGCTAAAACATGACACCGGAAAAAAATGAAAATTAATTTCTTCCATCTTTAAACCAGTTTAGTTTAAACCAGATAGTAATTAGTTTTGTAAAAATAATAAAAATAAAAGTATGCAAACCGGACAAAATGGTTGGTTTAATTTTCATGGTACACCACAACTTGATGCAATGGGTGCGTTCTACCTGTCCTCCGCGCGCTAATGCAAGGGTTTAGGATCTCCATAATTGTCGACTTAGTTCTTAACCGATTGAAAATACATTTATGTTAATTTATTCATTTCTTATTTTTGTAGGCCTGTACGGTTGTAATTTTGTGCTGATAGAAGAAATTTAAGTGTGCAGTGACTGGTAAATACCTCAAAATAAGCTTTTTCTAAACCATTTTACTCATGAAAATTATTTTTTTATGGAAATTAAACCCAGAGAATCATAGATTTGAATCTAAGGAGTAAGGAACCTTCTTCAGGTGAAACAAAATCTTTTAAGTTAACTGAGAAATTTGAGAGGCTGTAATCGTCTGCAAGCGCTTCTCGTGGCGCTGTTCTATGATGCAAAATAGCAACTGAAGCCAGAGCTGAGGTAGAGCGCACCCTAAAGTTTAAATGTTTTCATAAGAAAAAAAAGAGAGTGAGCTATAAGAAATAATAGTACCTCCTACAGTTGTAAAGGAGTGAAATAAAACACAACATATTATTTAGTAACTTTTAACTTTACATATTTAAAGTAATAAAAGATCAACTATGTACACATAAATAATGTAACAGGCTATGTACTACACAGCCGCATAGTCAACTTTTACAAAGGAAAACAGAAGGAAACAAGTAATATACAATACCTCAGAAACATTTGGTGGATTTTGAATGTACAATTATTAAGATTGACTTATTGCCATTAGTAAAAAAGGGAACAATAAATTAAAAACCGCAAAAGTATGCCAGTTTATACCTAGTCAGTCTTCCAACTAACATTTCAGTGACCGTAGCCAATTTAATGGGCCAATAAATAAATTATCTAATTCAACATTTACATCCATTTTTTTGACTTCCAGGGATATATTTAAAAATATTCTATAGCCTATAAGGAATTTTTAATACTATTTTTTTTAAACACAGATCTCATGACACTTTGAATTTGCCTCCGAGGTGTTAAAATAATTCTTCAGTAAAAGGCGATAAATCTTTAAAATTCAGAATCAAATTATGCAAGAAAATGATACAAAGATATTGGTTAATTAACTGAATTATTATCACAATTTTTTAGGTTTGTTTTACCTAAATTTAACATATGTAAAATGTACAGAAGACGTTCTTAGATCTGTACTTTAATAACACTTCTTGGAATTTTGGCACATTTTACATTAAAATGATAACACACAACAAGACTGGACTGGAAAATAGAAAAAACAAGAATTGTTATAATAAAATAAAAAATAAATTTTCCAATGTTCACTTTAGCTCAAAATTCTAACAGAACAAACACTTTCTTCAAAGTGAGCTTTAAGGCAAGCATAAAATTAAGTTGACAGTCTGTATTCAATAACAATATTGACGTTCCCCATGCAAACTTTAAAAACGTTAAATCTAACTTATATAACTACATACATACAAGCATGACTCCATATGTACAATGTCAAAACACAACTTGAAATAAAGATAAGTCACTAAGATTATCATCGCACATTCTTCAACAAAGGTTTCCAATCCAAATTAACTGGAATAGAGTCGTGCACAGTTCACTTTTGGAACCTGAAACAGAATTTTCCGTAATAAGCATGGGTACTTAAAAACCTGTAATCGGTTCATGGGCGTCCATCTAATTTTTACATGACCGTCTGGAGGGTTCGAAACAAACCCAGTATAAAGGATAGTCTCCCCCAAAAAATAGTTTAAATATAGGTACAACATGTATGATTTTACACGTTATTGACCTGAATTTCTTGCAAATAGAAAAGGTTTAAATTACCTGTTGCGTCAATTGATCCTTAATTACGGCCGTTTCGTACTGCTAAACGAGTACATCTTCAGGTTGTCTATGAACGTTAAAATACATCTTGGTCAAATGCGTGAATTTATCTATATGTTTTTACTGCACAGTCAAAAAAAAAACTTTGTTAATATGGGGTCTTATTAACAAAATTTTTCTTATAGCCCCCATATCCCATATTGATGGATGCCCATGTAACGATTACATTACAAATCAACAAACCTTAATTCATTATGGCTCAAAGTTCCAAAAGATTTCAAGAACCTTCTTACTTAGCCGTTATTTAACAAACACCAGTTGAGTTGACGTTTACATTAACTTGCTTACATATGAAATTTTAATACCCTCAGCACCAAAACGAAGCAAGTTACCTGTTGGTTTATTGCAATTTAATTAATTAGATCCAAAAAGATTAATAAAAATACGTAAATTTACTCAATAGTCACCCTCAAAACAAATAGCATTGGCTCAATGAATACTTTGGTTGCTGCTACAAGACAAAAAATTGTTTTTAGTTAAAATTTAAATTAACCAAAGGAAAAGAAATGAAAATCTTTCCATATGGTAACAAATAATGGACAGATTTTTTTATTTGCCATAAGGATAACATAGGAAAACTCGGTAAATTTCTAATAACACTCATATCAACAATTTTCAACACTGAAACATGTTGTAGAATTGTTTAGTAAATACCAATAAAAGTTTTTTCATTGTTTTATACGGCACATAACACAAAGAAAGGATCTTTTGGTACTCAGTCAATTGACTATGAAGTGATCATAAACTAGGATAGATACAAAAAGCAGAATCAGTGCAACCTTAGGAATAAAAATGATAAAAAATACCACCTTGTTGTGAAGGAGGTGAGATCAGTCTCGACTTCTGTGACTAGACCTCTTACCCCTGGAATGATCCGGGGACCTAGAGTAGCTGTGGCGTCTACGTTTGTGTGACGACTCGCTGGAGTGGCGACGGTAGTGATCGCGACCTCTGCTACGTGACCTCGACCTCGACCGTGACCTCTCCCTCTCATACCTGTGACTGTGACTAGACTTCTTGTGTGATTTCCTTCGATCGCTACTCCTACTGCGGCTCCTCTTACGCTTCTTCTTACTGCTTTTCTTTTCTTTCTTTCTCTTTGAAGATTTTCTCTTTTTACGCCTAGAGCTCGAGCTAGATCTGCTAGAAGACGACGATTTGCTTGAAGAATTTGAATCTTCGCTGCGGTCTACTGAACTTTCTTTCTCTTTGTGTGACCGTTCTGGGGTAAAACTTTGCAATTTGCTTCGCTCAAATTTTAACTCAGAGATTGCTTTTGGTTTTTCTGCTTCATCTTCGGCCCTATTACCTAAAAAATCCATCACTAACATTTACTCAACCAGGAAATGTTCACTGAAAATACTTTGTGAACATTCATATGCATTAAATACAATACCTTGTACACACCAGTTTAATGAATGATACGATGAGCTTGGAGAAAAATATATGAGCATTTTAAGGACACAGGAGAAAATTAAATAATCATATTTTCTTTTACAGAAACACTTTATAAAGCATGAGTTTTTGGTAAAGGTTTTTTTATCTGGTTTTTAATAATCTGTAAATCCTCAACAAATCCAAAGTTGAACACTTAAAGATTTCAAAATATTTTGTAAAAAAAGTTACTGTTCATAAAATGGGCAAATGTATCATAAAATTATTTATTTATCAAATGAACTGATTAGATTAGTTAATCTTAATTAATGGTAAATGTACTAATATTTCACACAGAAATGGCTATATGAACATTTTTAAGGATGTAAAGAATAATAACAAGATTTCAGATAAAGTGTTGAGGTAAACAACAGTGATGTGATGTTTCATAAATGCAACACGAGTATATTAACTTGGGAAATACATTTAAAACACAAAAATCAAGTTAAAAAAGTTGGGTAGTCAGGCACATGAGGGGATACGGTAATATTTTTGGTATTATTTTGAATTCCTATACCAAACATTGAATCAATACTCTCTCTTTCTCTCTTTACAAGAGAGAAACTAACACAATTTTTAAACTTCGTTTCACAATCATTTTTCTGTCATTCTTTCATTTATCACTTAAAAATTCAAATATTTTCTAAAGGAAATTTACTGAACTTACCAAGATGAACCGGCTTAGGTTCTACCTGTCCCATATCTTTTCCTCGTTCCTGTCTGTCTTCTTCCTCCACGTCTTCCTCAGTTTGCTTCTCTCTATCACGCTCCTCCTGCAGTTCCACTTCATGTTCAATATCTCGTTCAACCCTTGCAAACTCCTGCTTCTTGCGACTGATTCGTTCCTGCAAAATCCGTTTATTTAAAAAGCCATCATCAGGTATTTAAGGTACCGTACATCAATTGAAGTGAATATTAGTAGAAAATTGCAAAGTAAAATGGAGTTACACAAATTAAATTTTTGTTTAAAGTTGAGTCCCTAATTAAGAACACCATAAGGTATTCTTTTGTGAATTATTTTTTTACCCACAAGACAATAAATGTAAAGATTGGAGTACCAACCAACATAGACTAACCAACACAAGTAGACTTCTCATCCCATTGTCACCAGTTTTTCGTGTCTAGGTCAAGTACGGTGACACTAGGCGCTAGTGTCGACAAAATTTTGTTTCTATTAGGCCTATTTTAGCGTTAATTTCTAGATTTGTGCATTACAATTAAGTTATATAACTAGAGAATGAGTTATTGTTTCTGATTAGATTGTATTATTTGGTTAAACAAGGTTTTAAATTACTGAAATAACAAGAAACAAGTTGTAAACATAACACGGCCTCTACAACAGTACACTTTACAAAACTAACAATAAAATTGTCTTCAGCTGTTCCATAAGGATGAGATATCTACTAAGGAAATATTTGTTATATATGCTACACCGCCAAAACAGAAACTAAATAAACACTTCTCTCATACCCTAGGCAAGTCTAAGGAATCAATCAAACAACACAAGTTTGTGCTGTTTGGACAACATAATTAGAATCAAGGATATTTATACTTAGCTTTAACTTGGATGGGGTATTGATTCCATTATATAAAAGATTAAAAGAAATTGTGATTAAAGATTTATCACTGATAGCCTACTAAATTTTTATTTTCAAGATCATGGATATGTGATTGTAGGTATTAAAACAACTAACCCTGCAAAAGTAACCCATTTGTTAACAAGTATTTCCAACCTTCCCCAACAAAATTTCACATTGTTGGGCTGAAAAAAACCTATTAGTTTAAACAAATAATAGGTATGGTATAACAATGATAAGTATGGCCTTAGTCACTAACAAGATTACAAGATTGTGCCATTCATCCTACCTACCCTCAAATCCATAACTTAAAATACCTACATTTGTATGGTCGCCATGTCAAAGTAAAGTATTAAAGTATTAACTACTAGTTTAAAATTATGTTTTAGTTAACTACTGGTTGACTAGTTGACTAGAACAAAAACAATATGTTCATCTTAACAGCTTCAGCTGGTAGCAAAGTTTTACAGCAAGATGGCACACCAAACCAATCGTTGTCAAGGACAATACCAAAGTTCGTCACTATCTGGGGGTGGAGAAATGTTCCGTGTTAAAATTGTTAATGTCACAATTTTTAGTTAAAAAAATATTTGGGTTTTATTCAAAGAGCCATCTAATTTTTATGATCAATTGGTGTGGGAACTAGTTATGCTTTACTGTGAGAACATTTTTACCATCACAGTATTAGAAAAAATTTAAATCACAAAAATATTTTGATGACGAGGAAAATATTACGGATTTTACATAGGACTGACAAATAAAGCCAACGCAAATTTATTAGATTTTTATTTTGTCTCAGTGACAATTCATCTGCGACAGCAGTAAATTCGTGAACACCTCCTGCGGGCCACAATCATGCTGACATCATCATCGACACTTGCGACCGTGGCAAAATCGTGAACATCTTCCGCGGGCCGCAATCATGAGGACATCATCATCGACACCCACGGCCGCGGCAAAATCTTGAACATCTCCCACGGGCCGCAATCACGGTAACATTATCATTGACACCCGCAACCGTGGTGAAATATTGAACATCTCCCACGGCCCGCAATCACGGGGGCATCATCGACACTCGCAACAGCGGCTATATCTTGAAAGTCTCCGGCGGGCTGCGATCATGAGGACACCTCACTGTCACCCGCGGCTGCGGCTAAATTAATAACGTCTCCCGCGGGCCGCAATCACGGGGAAATCATCACCGTCACCCGCGGCCGCAGTGAAATCGTTAACCCTCGGTCCACAATCACAACAACATCATTATCGTCACCTGCAATCGCGGCAAACTGATGGTTTAAAAAAATTTTTTTTATGTAAAAGTGTTTTTATAATCCACTAAAGGGGGGGGCCTTTGCTTGATCCGGCACTGGGTTTTGGATGGGTAGAACATGGCAGATGATTACGATATCTCTGCGATGGCATCAGTTGCTCATGGGTGTTGCCGTGAACGTTTTCTCAATTTTTTTAGAGGTTTCGGGTTTGGGCTTAGACACATTACTAATGTGAATGAATGAATGATACAAGTAACCCAGGGATGAGTTTATGGTACCGGCACTCTCAATTCACCTGCTGTCGAAGCACAAAGCTGTCATTATTGTTCTTATTGTTTATGACAGTACCGAAGTTCCAATGCCGATATTATATATTCTTGATTACAGCATTTTCCCCCAATAAACGGTGGTACAAAGAATTTCCTTTAGGTACTGACACTACTATTTCTTTCTACAATAAATTGTTCAACGTACAAGTAATATATTACTTGGCTGACAAATAAATACTAAGGGCTAAAAAAAATAATTCGGTACACCGATTCTTTGGGCATTAAATAGGAAAACTAAGTAGTTTTTATTCTGACCGGGCTTTCGGGCTCCACCCCAGTGGCTCTGGAGTTTCCCATGTTAACCTTATGATTTTTCATATTTAAAAGGAATTTATTAACAGCTGTTTCAATTAAACAAGTTGGTTCTGTTCTATGATGTTCTATAGCATTAAAGTTACAAGGATTACCAACAGGGTGCAGCACTATTATTTTTTTTAATTTATGACTACAGCCAATTTGCAATCAAAAGGTGAGTGAGCGTAGCAAACGAACTTCAACCAGGACGTGATTGAGCCATGCGAACAAGCTCACTTGTGAAGTTAAACGGGGCAAAGCCCGCGGCTACAGCTAGTCTAAATATAAAAGGCAAAGCCCTCACTGACTCACTGACTGACTGACTCACTCACTCATCACTAATTCTCTTACTTCCCATTTACCTAGGAGGCTGAAATTTGGTACACTGATTCTTTAGGCATTAAATAGGAAAACTAAGCTGTTTTTATTCTGATCGGACTCTCGGGCTCTGCCCCAGTGGCTCTGGAGTTTCCCATGTTAACCTTATGAGTTCTCATATTTAAATGGAATTAATGAATCTTAACAGCTGTTTCAATTAAACAAGTTGGTTCTGTTCTATGATGTTCAATAGCATTAATATTAAAGTTACAAGGATTACCGACAGGGTGCAGCACTATTATTTCTTTTACATTTATGACAACAGTTATTTTGCAACCAAAAGGTGAGTGAGAGTGAGTGTAGCTAACGAACTTCAACCTGGAGGCGAGTTAGCGTAGCGAACGAGCTAACCTGAAGGCAAGTGAGCGCAGCGAACGAGCTCTAACCTAAAAGTGAGTGAGCGTAGCGAACGAACTTCAACCAGGACGGGATTGAGCCATGCGAACGAGCTCACTTATGAAGTTAAGTGTTAGCATATTCAATAGTAAACTACAATAACAATTCAATACCAAAGCAATCGTAGAACATCTATTCATAATCTAAATGTACAGTTAACTATTTTTCCTATTTGAAAATAATTTCAACAAAGTATTAAAAGAAGAATGATTTTATGGCCCACATTTTACATCAATTTTTAAAAGCTACATTTGCAAGAGTTTGAATTTTAAAAATACTATTTTTGTGTTGTGAAAATAAAAAAAGAATCAGTTTTCCAACTCACCCGAAGTTCTTCATCAGAATCAATCCCGTTTTGTTTTGAAGGCCGTTCATCTTCACTCTCGCTGGAAGAATCTTCGGAATCAGAGTCATAGATGCCCAGCCCTGTACAAAACAATGGTGTTTAGACATTGCCTAATAAAGTGAGATATATAAAAAAGATTAACTGAAAAAAACACTTAACATTTCTATTGTTCACAAACTGCTTGTATACCAGTTTTAAAAACATTCATCCACAAATAAATATTTTATTATGTTATTCATTGTGACCCTTGGTTGGAATATATAATTGATAAAATGGAAGAATTACCTTATCCAACCACAGTTGCTAGTATGACAACTAGTTTTGTTCCTTAGAACATCGCCAGGTCATTGTACATTGATGATGTGGTTGCATACAATGACCTGACGATGTTCTAAGGAACGAAACTAGTTGTCATACTAGCAACTGTGGTTGGATAAGGTAATTCTTCCATTTTATCAAATAAATATTGATGTTTTAGAATAAGTTACTAGATTAAGATACAGTAGACTCCCTCTTATCTGGACTCGAGGCCAGTCCGGATAACGGGTTTTCCGGTTAAACCGACATCCCCAAAAACTTGTTAAAACGGACCGTTAGAATGCATACTGTATACTGTAACCAGTATAGTTTTTTTTTTTACTTAAATTTAGGAGAGCATTGTATTTAGACACGTGATCACTCGTCACAATTCTTTCCCACGAGAACAGTCGTTCCAGTAATGCCCACTTCCTGTCGATCCAGTTAATCCCATGTGCTGATAAAAATTGTTTGGTTTAAGAGATGTCATTTCCAACAAGTGTAGTCCGGTTAAATTGATGTCCAGTTAAACCGGTATCTGGATAAGAGGGTGTCTACTATACTACAGTAGTTGTATGTTATTACTATAATATAAAACATAAGAATAATAGTGGGATATCAAAACAGTACAAAAATATAGAATTAAATTAAAAATTACAGTTTTAAAATCATTCCAATTTATTACAGAACCAGTATTAAACAAACTTATATAATCGGTAGGATGCTTATTAAAATCTACTTTTGGGCTTTAGAAAGGTCAACATATAAGAAATTGCACAATGTTTTAGCTTGAATAGAGATGTAAAAAAAAACTCATTTTATCATTTATAACTTGGCAAGTTAATTTAAAGGTTAGTACTTCGTTTGATTATAAACATCATTCTCACTTGTAAATTAATAAAAAGAAAAAAACTAATAAAAAGAAAAAAAATTAGAAAGCCATTCCATGAATTTAGTTATGTTAAGCAAAGTTATTTTTAAAGTGGGAAGTTTGAAGAAAAATTCCTGGGAACATGATCTAAAGATCTGACAAAACATTGACCATTTCACTAAATTTTAGATTCATTTAGGTATTAGTTTTAGAAAACTTTCTACGTAAAACTGTGAAGATCTTGGTCCAACAAATGAAATAATAAGTCTTATATTAAATCAGTTTGTAACAACACATTTTACAAGCCACTTTAAGGTGTTAAAAGCGTGATTTCGATTCAATTATCATTGTTGGTGTGATAAAGTCCTACATAATTCAATCACTACAACACAAAGACATAATAACTTACCTAGTTTTCCAGTAAGGGAAGTTAAAGCTGGGGTCTGACGTAACCGTGAGGCTGGAGCTTTCATAAAAAGAGTTTTAGTTAGATTGGAGTGACCAAGGCCCTCCGTACAACTTACATAAGACAAACATTCAACTGACAACGGGGTTGTCCGCCAACCTAACCTAACAGACATCACAATGTACGGCTCTGAAACCAACTGTATTAGTTACAAGCACTTCAGCACTTCCATTGGCTATCATTAGCTACAATCTGGGATTGCTGACTGCTTCTCAGTTCACTGCAGACAAAGTATTGGGATCAAATACATTTGTTTAAGCCTGAAAACCTTAAACAATCTTTAGATGAAAACTAGATAAAAATGTGACATTTGATAAAAAAGTTCAAATAAATCTTTGAATAACCCACAATCCCTTCAAAAACCTATAGATAATCATCCAATCTGTAAATTGTTAGTTGGCATTATTAATTTCCCAATCATCTCTTGAAAGAAGGTTACTGCAGCATTTACTCCATTTATAAATTGACATGGTAATGATCATAGCTGAACTTTAGTCGACACACTTCTCAATTAATGCGACTGAGTTTTCGTACAACCAGATGTTTAAGGAAAAAATATAACTGATTTGTGTTTCATATAAATTTTATAAAAACTATCAAATAACTATACAAGTTTAATTATATCATTTTACAATCCTAAAAATATTTAATCACAGATCACTTGTACAACTTAAAATGTTTTTTGGCGTAATCAAGGTTTGTTATTGTTCGTTTGAAGCACCTCTGCTAGACTTTAACTTTGGTCAGTTGAATAAAAGGTAAAATGTCTCTTTGTGGACATTGAGAACCAGGTAACTTTATACCAAAGGTACCTTTAGCACGGAAATCAGCTAAAACTTCATCTGCGATCTTCCTCATCTCCTCATTGGTGACGGTCATGAGAATGTCAGTCAGGACATATCTCACTTTCTGCATCTGGAAATTGAAAAATGTAGGGGTAAAAATCTATATCAACTAAATAATATCCAGTCAAATAAATGCCAGGAGGTACTTTTCTATTACTTCAATGATATTATGCAATAGTAAAAAAAAAGATTGATGCACGTTTGAAGATAGGAATGCAAGTAATAGTGATACGGATTCCTAATGAGGCTTAAATTACTATCCTTCAATCTGTATATCATAAGTAATCCATTTGTTCTAAGCCGTTCGGCCGAGTAATTTAAGGAACCCCATCAAATCAGTTTAATGCTTTATTTTAAGAAGAATCCATTACCTTTAACTTAAATTCAAGTGTTCCAAGGTTTAAGTTGGGGCTAATTCCACTTATACGGTCCCAAAGTGTTATTTGAGGTAATCGACATTAGGTTTTATGCCTGCATAAATAATTTTAGCCAGCATTTTTTATCACAATGCCGTCATCATTGACTACAAAGTAGTAACTTTTTCAGTGGCACTGGAAGTTAAAAACTTGCATTAAAAATACTGAGAAATAACTAAAAATTACTAGAGTATAGCAGTTTTAAACATTGTAATGTGAAAAAGCCAGTTAAATTGTCACGGGATCCATGTTAGATTATGAACTCTACAAACTGATAATCGCATTCCTAAACCTCGGACAATTAATAAACCAATTACGTTACATACCAATTACATACTCGGACAATTAATTCCGGATTATACACCACGTTGTCAGTTTATGGTACCATTAATTTTTAACGACATAGATAAAATAACAAGATTGTTGATACTGAGTATTTCTAACCTGGGATAATTTACTAAACACACAAAAAAATACAATTCTTAAATTGTTGACTTAAAGGAACAGCTTTTTAAGATAAAATGAGTAAAATGATTGGTTCCACAACTTACAACTTCTTGCGTAATCTCCTCTTTGGATTTACGTTTGACGGGAGGTGGAGAGTACGAGGCTGTTGCTGTTGGTTTCACATGTTCAGGGCTTGACGCTGGGTCAAATCTTGATCTTCTAGGTTTCACAGCTGACTCTGGCTCCTCCTCCTTTTCAGACTCTTCTGAATCAGTGTCCTATAATCGAACAATCGAACGCATCAATACAAATACAACAGAGCAAAAAATTAAAATAAAATACTCATTGTTAATGAAGCTTAAATTATGTCAAAGAACAGTTACAATTTACAGTTTAAATGGATAACTGAAAAATATTAAAAGTAAGCTATAAGAAATATTTGTAAACAGGTTTGGTACTGGTGCATGTATGCATGAACAAGACTACAGAATGAGTTAAGCTGACAAATTACAACCCTCAATACATATGTGCTTGGTCAAAAATATTTGTGATAAAAGCGTAAAGCATAGATTTCATGATTAGAAAACATTAAATCAAATTATATTTAAAGCAAATAAAACCGCCAAATTCTGAATTTCAAAGTAGAGACATTTGACAGAAAACACTGTTTTACAATGGATAGATGAATGCATTAATAATATAATTACATGTATTATTTTAAAAGATAAATTAAAACCCAGCTCCTTGATGGTGTACTATCAATAAAGACCATAACTTAATTTGGTACACAACTCAACATACAGCCATGGAAAATAAGACCTGAGGTTAGCACGATAAAATAAATTGTTAACATTAATTGCAGCCAACTGTCTGTTTACTCTACGCTGATAATTGCTTTGCTATGTCATCAAAAAGTCATTGAACTAACAAATTTGCTCTTCAGAGGTATGCCAGACGCTAGTGCTTCCTCTTCCTCTTGTTTGCGACGCAACAATACTTCTTCCCTCTCCTTGATCTGCCTTTCTCGTTCCAATTTCTTCTGTTTTTCCCTTTCCATCTTTTCCAATCCTTCTCTGATCCATGCAGGTAATTGTTTACGTTTGGCAGCATCTATGAAAAGAATACTTCTTTGTACAAATATTTTGCATGGTGCAAAATAAATATTTTAAAGAAAGAACATTAAGCTGGGTTTTCCTAGGGGAGGAAGCAGAATGAAGAGTGCGGAATCTGCTCTCCTCTTGTCTTAGGTAATTTAATGGTACTGTTTTCCTAGAAGCATTTACATGCATACAACACAAGGTGCAAAGACAATTTTCAATACCGAATACATAACTTAACAATCTATGAAAAGGGCCCTAGTTACATGGGTATGAAGTTCTTTAATAATCTACCGACAAACATTAAAAGCCAAATCCGTTTAAAGAGTTTTAAGAATACTCTAAAAAGTTATCTTTTAAACCAAGTATTTTACTCTGTAAGTGACTTTTTACAAAATTAAGCAGCATTGTTATATGTAATTGTTGTTTTAGAGTCAGACAAAAATGTTCTGTAACTTAATTGTATTTTTAGGTTTATATTGAATTGACAATGTCACCAGTTTAATAGCTTTGCTATGTACAAATGTTTTTATGTGACAATAAAGTGAATTTGAATTTGAATTTGAATTTGAATTAGAAGCAGACCAGAACATTACCAACAAGCAGAAAATCGCTTCTCCGCATTCTGTTTTCGCCCCAAGAAAACCCAGCTTCTGGGAGTTTACCCTTAGAATAAACCCTCTCTCAAGGAGCATTTAAAAAATGTTTATTTTTTTAGATAGCATTACGGTATATAAATTAGAGCATACAGATTATAAAGCTTACCAAATAACGCTGTAGTGTCTGGCTCCACCACTTCCTCTACTTTCCCTGAATGCCTCCGACTACTAGGGGCTCTCTCAGGCCTCCAATCAGACGAAGGCTTATTCCGTACAAACGGGGCCGTACCCTCAGACCAGTACCCCGGCGGGCCCTGCTGATCAAAGACTCGTTAAAACATGTTTACATATTTCAATGATGATTTAACATCCTATCTTCCCAAATAATTAATATTTATTTTTACTTTACCAAAAAGGGAAGAATTTCAGCATTGACTTGTGGATACTGAAGTTGACATTCAATCTTAATAGACCAACTGTAGCCTTTTTGTTTAAAAAAGAACATATGTGTGAGTGAGCCACTCAGGGAGTGCACTACTTTCAACATGTTATGTTCCTTTAGTTTTTGGTAGGCACTATGACATTTTATGTGACATAAAAGATGATATAAATTTACTATAAGATATCCATACAATTTGTTACGACGTTAATTCATAACCTCTCACTGGAGGCTCGAGTCACAAAAACTATCTTGACCTAGGAGTAGTTAACCTCCTCCCCTGCCCTTCCTACAAGTTGTGTTGTTTCTTTACTGTAGCAATAATTCTAGATTATGTAACAAAAATAGCAGCTGTTTCAAAAACATACAGTAGAGTCACATCCTGTAGAGATAAGCATAAGGTTCCCATCGCCGAGAGTGGTTGCAGAAATGCCGAGATCAGAAAGCAGCGGTTAAAACAAACAGTGATATTTTGCGATCGAGGCGGATAATCCGGTTATTGGTTAATGCGACGTCGGTTAAGTTGGGGTCTACTGCATCAGGAAAAATGTGAATTTAACAAAACAACTATAGCCTAAATCAAAATGTAAACAATTTCAAACCTTCACACACTTTATTAGATCCTTATTATGTAGATTTTTTCCATAAGTCATGCTAGATTACCTGACTTTTAGAAAGTTGTAGGTTACTAAGAAAATTTCACTGTATAATAGCTGTGATGGACATCAGTGCGTTTGTCAGTGGTTCAACTCAACTAGGCCTATTTAAAGTTTAAAATTGCCACTACTGCTGTTACCGTATGTGATGTTTTAACAAACATAACCTGAATATCAACTTGTCTAATCTCACCTGGTCAAAGTTGTCCGGCATGGAAGCTCCGTGATTATAGTCAAAAGTGGCAGGAGGTGGGACTGCGGCTGGCGCATTGTATGAGTCTGGTGGGCCATTCCATCCCCAACCCCACTGCTGCCAGTTGTTCCAGTTTCCAGTTCCCCAGTTTCCATCTGGAGGTCCTGAGGAAATTTCAATCTCTTTAACAGTGTATTATAGCAACAGGAAAACTATGAGATGGGCAAAAAGCTTTTGTTTGTGATTTAAAATAATTAAAATAATATTGATCAAACTGAAAAATTTAAAATTATAAAAATCAATTATGTTGAGGTGCAGGCCTAAGCTTAGGCCTACTACTTAACTCAGCTAATTTAGTAACTTTAGCTTAATACTGGGCCAAACATGGCGAGGAATTAATTTGTGATATTTTTAAGGCCAATTTGAAATATAAGACTAGGCCCCATACTTGGATAAGGGTAACACATAAAAAAAGCGAAATAGCTATTGAAGTCTATTTAAGTACCTGTAATAATGAAGAAAGGTTAATGGTAAATTAGTAGGTAGCGCTCCAAAAAAATAAAAACTTTGTAAACATCAGATTGGGAGATTTGATTTGCATGCTGACCTGTTGGGGGTGTTTATTTTAAGGTTTGAACTGACTAGCCTACTTTATTTGATTAATAGGCCAGCTAACTTTATAACCACAAAAACTATTTAGGATGAAGGTTAAAATTACAAAGCCATGACTTTAAAGTCCAAGTAGGCCTAGCCGGTTTTAGGTAAACATGCCAGAATGCATTGCATACCTTGAGATGCTGCAGATGGCGGGGCTGGAGCGGGGGGGACATCGTCCTTGGCTACGTCCATTGGCGCCTCCCCCGCCTCTATGTCAGCCTGTATAGAAGGTGGTGGGGGTGCAGGGGGCACCGGTGGTGTTAGCTGCGGATAATGCTCCTTCATCTGTATCCATTGTTGAGCTAGTGAAGCCCAATCCACTGAAAATAATAACAGGACTTTAGGCAAAAGTATATAGTAGGTACCTATTAAATATTTGGTTTGGAAAATCCACTTTCTATAAATTACAGGGTAAGGACAAGGTTACAACTAAGTAAATAGTAAAATTAGTGAAATTAGGCCTGTTTTCACAATTTCACAAGTACATCTGACTTGTAGCTAAGTGAAAGCTCAATATTTGATTTGGCCTAAGACATTTTATTGAAACCAGGGTTCATGTAGGCCTAATACACATCAGACGGCATTTTTTGAAATAAAAGAATGTCAAACTCATTCAAAGAAAACAACCAAAACCTTGGAAATGATTGTCAATAACTGAAGATGGAAACTGTGTCCTAGACGCACCAACGTCCAAGACGCTAACCACTGGGCTAGCAAAAAACTTCTGGGAGGAATTATGACTAGAGGCTACTGCTAACCTATCATCGGCCAGTTATTTCCAAGCAAGTACATGAGATATCATACATACCTTGTTCATTTGGTAAGTTTTGATAAGTCGATGGGTTGAGAGCCCATTGTGTGGAAAAACCACTCTGTACGTCTCCCGTCCACATTGTGTCTGTCCTGATAACAATTTAAAATTAGGCCTAATTATTAAGCTACAGGAGAGCCTAAGATTATTACATGTAAATTCCAAGCATCCATTCATATAAAAAAAAATAATAATCTTAGTCTGCTACATTAAACAAAATTAAAACTAGGTAGGCCTAACTCATATTTTTCATGACTTGTAATTTTGAAACTTTACTAGCGACGATGTAATTCCGTGACATGGATTTATGAAGAAGGAGTGATGGTGGGGAAAATGGGAGTCATTGCTGATGTGTTGTCAGTGACAGTTAAAACAGATACCATGCCCTGTAAGTTCCACAGAAAACTTGCGATATATTATTATATGATATGATTAAGTAGCCTATCAAAATAAGCTATAGTAGGCAGATAGCCTATAGATTATAATTCGGATCGATATTAATATTGCATCAAATTTAATTTTTCCATATGATCACGGAGAAGTAAGATATAGGCTACAGAGGAAACGGGCTTACGGAACAACTGTGTGCTTTTAGCTCGAGAATGGGTGGGTGGAATTATACTTAGCTAAAAGCTAGGAAGAGCCCTCTGAACGGCTATTGTTTAAAACAGCAGTTGTACCACACAGGCTTTTCCTACAGCGTGAGTGCCTTATTATCTAAGATTTTTTGTACTAAAACTATTTGACAAAGCCTATTGTACGCTAATGTATTCCTGTACATTGTATTTAATGGCCAATAAACTTCTTGATTCTTGATTCTTGATTCTTATGTGATGGTCAGGGGGATGAGGAGGGGGGAGAGGAGAGCGGAAGGGGTACCGGTACCATTGAATGTTTCCTCTGTATCTTAATTCTCTCTGATATGATACAAATAAAAACAATCACAAAAGCATTAGTTAAAGTTGTTTCTTTCGTATTCATGTAGTTTTATCCTAAATTTGTTGTTTTGAAGGTTGTTTTTTGTAGTTTTATCCAAAACTAAAAATGGAAGAAACTAGGACTAGGTTAACTTAAGTCATAAGTTAGCTTAGACAAACTTACATTTTCAAATCCTATGCAGAAATGATATCATAAAGTTAATTTGGTTAATTTGTTTTTTAACGTTCATAGATATTGCTAGCTTATTTTTTGTTTAAAGGCCTATTTAACATACCAGTAATAAAATGTAGGCCTAACTTGAATAGACCACTCAATTCGATGTTAAAAATTATTAACATACGGTAGGCCTAGCCTTAACACCAATGAAAACGAGAACAAATCGTAACACATTTCATAATTAGGGTCTATTGGGAAATTTTTCAAAACATGATAACTTAGGTCTAAGTTATGTCAATATTGAACCAAATTATAATTGGTAGGCCTAGCCTAACTTATGTTGATGTTTAATCTAATAATATATCCCAGTTGTGGAACCACCCGAATAAACTAATTTAGTGTCCATTTACTGGTTTTGTTCATGCTTGAAACTTATCTTTCCAAAAATGGCTCAATTAAGTTAACTTAGCAAGCCATTGATGGTTAACTTGTTCTTAATCTTGACAACACCTTATAACTTAAAGTAGGTAATCCGCAGAGAAATTTTGATTTTTGAGGTCAACCATAGCCTGATCATGTCTGATGCACCCTTGTCTGAGATGTGCCGAAATAACACAGGCAAGATTTAGGCTAACTTAACTTAGTGGGGATTTAGGTAGCGTAAGTTAAGGTCCGATCTCAAAAAGCTTCGGCTGCACTTTACTTTAGGTCCTGGACACTCAATCGAATAAAAATCCTAACTAACCAAACGATATATTGAATGAAACAATCGAATAATCAATATTTTCATTCAAATGAGTGTAGGACCTAACTTCAGGCCGCGGCCTGGTAGACATTGACGACCTGTCCTGCACCAATCCAACTGAGCAATCAGTTGATTTAATTTAAAGTGCAGCCAAAGCTTCGCTCGCTCTCTTAAATTTATTACAGTAGGAGGCCTAACTAGGCCCTAACACTTAAACTAGGAATTTCAGTCATCTCAACCACGGACTAAGTTACCTAAGGTGTAGCTTAAGTTAGACCTAGTTGATATACAGAGGCTAGGCCTACTAGCCTATAATACATTGCCCTCTTAGGCCCCCCTATCTCATTCTGAAACTATACGACTTGAAATCAGGCCCGTTTTGAACACTGATTTTTTAGTCGAGATCTTTGCATGGGCTACAATTAAGTGACAAAAAGTTTAAGGGAGATGTTAATAGAAAATGTTAGGCCTAGCCTAATTCCAGATTTCATAGTAACCTGGGCCCTTCCCTTGGTCGCGGAAGATGTTGGCTTTATTATCTGGAACAAGAAACTTACCTTTTTCGGAAATCCTAAAACATTTAAACCAAACTATCCTTGAAACTAAAATAAGACACCAACATTGTAAATTGATTCTCTAAAAAACGCGAATTTACCACCCACAACAACCCAAATATCCACCATTCTCGGCACGGGCACAATTTAGTTTTTTTTACTTCTTCTTCTTGATCTTCTCTTCTTGCTGTAACATTCTTATTCTTTTCTGCTGGAAAAATCAATGCTGCCAACGATCTAAGTGAACAAAAACTACTTTGCCTTCTCGTTAACGCGTGGTTACTATGTTAAATGTCCACTGATTATCCCGCTGAATGGCTGTAAGTGAAATATTTATTTATACAAGGAGCACTGAAAAGCCACATGACAGAGGGAACAAATACAACGTCGTTGTCCATCCCGGCCCTGAAGAGTTGGCAGTCGGGTGAGAGTAGTCCAGCGGCGACGTGCTGTTCCATGGCCATAGCCTTTTCTAATACAGGACGTTATGGTTGTACTTGTCCCATGGTGGTCTGCGCTGCGCAAATGGTATTGAGCGTTGCTAGTGCAGCCTGGCCCGGGGGAAGGCATGGCCCTCCCTCCATCGGTCCTCCAGTATGCGGTCCCGGAGCTGGTAGTGGGATAATCAGTGGCTATTTTGCATAATTGACCAACGCATTAATGCCTGCGCACGGCAACCTTTAACTCCTGGTCGCGGCCTGGTAGACATTGACGACCTGTCCTGCACCAACTGAGTAATCAGTTGAATTAATCAAGGCAGTCAGGGTTGCTGTTGTTGACTAAAACTATGGTAAAGAGGTCCTGCCGCGGTGTGAATAGAGTTGGATCCTGTGATAGTTCGAGGATGAGTGGGTTTGTGGAATACTGGGATCCAACGAATAATAGAAGGGCTGGTTGAGCGTTGGTGTCTTTCAGAATGAGTAGGGACAGAGGTTGAGATATTGTTGTACCGAACATGTAACGTGTGGTAGCTGGTGGGAGTACCCGGAGGACGGAGGGGCTCACCTTTATAGGTGAGACGTAAGACGGTAGAGATATAGTACCGGTAACTACAGAGATTGACTGCATGACTGATGTAGTCAATAAAATAATCTATTCAATGGCCACACTAAAAACATCACCCAACATATCTATTTCACCACACTCCCCCAAATTGTGTACCTATAGCATTTTTTATTTTCAATACTTTGAGTTTTATGACTCGAACGTTGGAAATGAACAGAACCGGACAAGTACAAGACACACTGGCAGACTATGCTACTGTAAAGATACAAAGCAGACGAGTTGACTTTACTGTACTCACCGAGTTCATAACGTCGAATATCGTTCCGTCTTCCGTCTCCGTGCCTTCTCAATCAGCTAGTCAGCCTATTGGACTTTGATCGAATGACTCATCGTTGGTCGATTCCGTCACCAGGCCCGATAAGTTAAACTTTAAACTATTGGTGAGAGATGAGATCAACTTGCCTCTATATAATATAACAAACTAAAACTCTTCTTGATTATATAAAACGTCATCCACACATGGCGGTTTGTCTGCGGAAACATTGTCTGCCGACTGTCTCTGGAGTGTTGCTATTTGTCTCCAGCGATGTCTCCAGTAAGTCGGCCGACTGTCTGCAGACTGTCCAGTCCACCGACTGTTGACAGACAAAGTTTGGTGTATCTGGAGTTTTCTGTTATACAGTGTTTTCTGTTTCCCGTTCGAATGGGGGAGACAAGAGACAAAAGTTTTGTCTCAAGTCTGCATGTGTGGACGTGTCTGGAGACAGAAGACTGGATACAAGCCGAAGGTGTTCAACATTCAGGCCAGTTAGTTGGACTTCAAAGCGGTAATGTGACGATTTTTGGGCGGTTTTAAAAGAGCTGGATTGAGTTTGTTGAAAGTTTTGGAATTAGTTTTCAATAATTCATATTATTATATGACATTTTATTGAATTGTTCATCTCTTCAAGTTTGAAATTTTAGGTCCAACAAAGCCCAGCAAAAGTTCAAAATCTTTAGAAGTAAATCTAGTGAAGTTCCTAAATCCTTTAAGTGCTGATAGAAGATTGTGACCATAGTAACCTTAGAAAATGTTGTCCAATGGGTCTGTTATTGTCTTTCATAGGTTCTTAGCCCCATGGTTCTGAATCTGTTCAAGAAGCACCTGACAACATGGCTTATGGACCGGCCGTTCTACTCAGAGGATGAATTCCTAAACAATAAGCTACTATAAAAATAAAAAATAAAATGCTAATTGTAATTGCAAATTACTGTAATAGTTGTACCTGACGCATATGAATGTTCTCTAGGAATATTTCAATAAAAAGTTTGTCTATTGTATATTGTCTATTCCCGGTAGCCCCCCCCCACTTTGACAAGGTCCTAAAACCGCCACCGAACATACGAAGGAAAGTGTAGTAACCTCCGGACCTCGGTTCTTAGCTAGTACTGAGAAATCCTGTGTGACATAAACTTGTTTAAAATTAATGCTAACTTTGGTAGAAAATGAGGAGTGGAGTTAAATATTTTGAGACTTATATTTTTGCACATCTATTATCTATTCTATCACAAACGGTTAAAAAACTAGGTTTATTAATAATTCATACATACAGAGTGTACATGAACTCTGTACCGACCTTTTAAGTTATTTAGAAAGTTTGTGTACACCCTTTTTAGCTGTAAAAATGAAATATTCACATAGGGCATAGGGGTTAAAGTATATTTTTAAATTAAATTGCTTACAGAACATTTAGCCTATAAATATATATTTATTATGCAATAATACAATGTTTGTAAATGTTTCAGACATATATATATCACTAACTGAATGTTCCTAATGTAAATTCGATGGATTTATCTTGGAATCGATGAATGTATTGATTGTAAATGTGACTGCTTGCCTGTTTGGCGTTGGAAGGGAAACATGGATCACCTTGAATCATTAACTTGAAGCTCTTCATTTCTGAAAAAATAATGTAGGTAGTTAAGTCAACAAATCATATTGAAACTTTCCAAAATTTCAACCTGATGCTACAGTGTAGATTTTAAAATTTAGAAACATTGCCATAACTGTGATTTAGATATACTTGAACATGTTTTAGATCAACTTATCACTGATGCACAATGTCTGAAATTATGTACAGTTTAAATTTTAACTACAAGTTTGAATTACAAGACTCAGATGCCATTTGTCATTGGACTATCAATTAATGATGCTATATCTAACTTAGACAGTAACAAAAACCAGATTTTTTGGACCTCCCTTGCAAAAACTGTTAAAAAATAGTCTATTGGGCGTAGACAAACAACAAAATATAAAGAGGTAACAATTATAATGAACTTTGTGCAGTCCTGCTATTGAACTAGAAAAGCTCATCCACTGACAGAAATCTTTTTTTCATTTAAAAATAAAAGTGAATCAGTGAGTCACAAATAAACAATGTCAATGCTTCTATGTCTTATGGCATTGGAATGGATGTTTAAAAGACTTACTGGAGGAGTTTAAAGCAGCATCACACATTTCGTTAACGGATTTCTTCTTCTGCAAGGGGCCATGATAAGCAAAACTGGACAGTCTGGTTCTCTTTAATAACTCGACAAGAGACGAGTCTATTCTTCCGGTAGAATGCCACAGAGTAAGGTTTACATGTTCTAAAAAAGGCAATTGAATGAGAAAGACATTACTGAATTCCGCAGTAGCCTACTGTGATAACATTTAAATGATGTGAAGCTATAAAATTCCAAACAGCCTTTAAAACCTAGTGTTAATAAAATCTTGGGTGTGTTAATACTGTAGCTTGGTAGTTTGTAGTGTCTCGGACTTTGCAAGAGAGGACTCAATTCCTGTCATGTCTACAAAGTTGTCAGAGGTTTGGACTGATTTCCCATAAAAAGTCCTTTCATAAAAAAATCATGTGGACCGATATGAACATTAAATAAGGAAAAATTAAATACCATACCTAATGTCTCTGCATGGTCCAGCCACAAACATTTCAG
Source organism: Macrosteles quadrilineatus (assembly GCF_028750875.1). Classification (NCBI taxonomy): domain Eukaryota; kingdom Metazoa; phylum Arthropoda; class Insecta; order Hemiptera; family Cicadellidae; genus Macrosteles; species Macrosteles quadrilineatus. The sequence continues at coordinate 97,932,785 of NW_026542597.1, read as the reverse complement.
GGTGCAAAAGATGGTGAGCTCAGGAACTGCTGATGTAGGGCAAAATCCGTTTTCCATACAAAAGCTGCTCAGTGGCATGGACCGGGTAACAAAACGTTTTGTAACATCATAAGCACTCATCGACACTGAAAAGTCGGTGTGTTTTTATCAGTTACTAAAGCAAATCATAACAAAAGAATAACACTTTTAGGCAGTGCTCGATTTGTCAAAGACGAGGTGCCAGAACTGTAACCTATTTAATGTGATTTGTACCTATTCATGCTAACATTTCAATTCATTGGAAAGAGGTGGTACCGGAACATCCCTTTTGCCGTGTTCCTCCAAAAATCGAGCACTGCTTTTAAGTATAGTAAACATGACATATTTAACTATCAAAATGGTTTCAAATCTAAGCCCAAAAACACCAGCTCAGTATTTGCTTTTTTCCTACTACTACTTCATCAACATGTTTTTATGTCAGTTAAGATTCATTGAATGCAGAAAGTGCTACAATGTATTTCTATGTATGTGTATTTCCAGAATGTTTCATTTGTGTAAAACACTCAATGAATGCATACAATGTTATATTAGATTTGAACTACTACAATACAACAGGGTGAGTATTTTAAGGTAAATATTACTGAAGGGTGGGTGTTGAATGGATCAGATTATAGCTTAATTTTTGTCTAAGATCAGCTAGTCCTTAGCCAGGACTATTTCAGAAAACACAATGCGGACATTCAAATCTGCAAACCTTTCTCTATGACACAACAGATTTTAAAATTTAAGCCATACAAAACTACATTACCACAGACGATGTGGACCTCCAAATCTGGGCACTTTTCTCTAACATAGTGCCACACCAAATCTGGAATAGCTTGAAGGGCTTCGGCCTCATACAGCTGATGAGTCGGAGAAGGGATGTCTTCTGGTTCGCACAGCAGCTTAAGATGTTTCAACCTTCCCTTTGCTATGCTCCCCACAGACAACAAGGCATCCCCCGTTCCATCGGCTAGCAAACTGTAGTTGATGGCGAGTTGGGTCAGATGAGTGAGGTTGTTCAGTGAAATCATGTACATGTCCCGCAAAACGTCAACATCTATTTCGGTGTTTTCATAAAACTTTAAATAGCTTTTGCAAAATCCAAGTAGAGGAGTTTTCCCTGCGTTAAGATGAGATTCGTTTGTGGTTGAATGGTGCGCAGAAGTTGCGTCTAATGAGACGGTTTCTTTTGAGTCTGAAAACAAAGGTAGAGTTATTGAGCTTGTTAATGTAGTTAGTAATTTTTTCAGACTCCCAAATGAATTTGAAGTATTAGAATTGAAAAACAAAAACTACACTTTAATGTTAGGTGCAATTTTGAGTTTTGCTTTCAAAACAATGCTGAGTGTATAACTGCACAAAGAAGCTAGATACACAGGCCCACTTTTATAAACGGGCAGACTGGGCATATGCCCGGGGGCACTGGAGGTTTGGGGGCGCCTACCAAGTGCCCCACAACCACCACCTGCCCGCACTAGGAAAAATGGGGGCACTGCTTTTTGGTTTGCCCAGGGCTCCTCTGACCCTTAACGAGGCCCTGAAGATACAGAGAATACATGTTTATTGGACAACCACAGGCTTTCATCTATGGTATGTTGGAGCGGAAAAATACTTGTGACGAGCGAGTAGGAGCCCGAACTGTGCGGAAATTCCTATCGCACGCTGCACAGGGTCTTCTTCCACCCTGAGGGTTGAAATACATGTTGACAAGGGGGGTGAAGGGGATTATTTGTCCTAGACACCAGCACTGGCACTAAGACACCACTTAAGTGTACCATGAGTGTTTCCTCTGTATCTTATTTATCTCTGGTAGGTAACTGTTAGCAAGTCAGATTTAACATAATTGAACCATAATTCTTTTTTATCCTGTTGCAAAGTATGGGTAAAGCAACTAATGTGTCTACATTATCAGAGTATAAAAACCTTTTAATCCAGTAGTTTTTAAGCACAAAATGTAGGAAATAAATAGTTCCCTACTTACTTAGTGACATCTGACATTGCACCCCTGCATCAGCTTGGGAGAAAACGTGATCTTCATACACACTAGAAACTGAGTGGACCAATTCTTTTTCCATCAGATCAAAAGGTATTTCACCAGATGTTTGAGTGAGGATTCGTTTGAGCAAGTGTTCCACGATATAATGCTGAGTTGAAAACTTAACCATGTTAAATTTAGTAGACTGACTGTGGTAGCTTTCTTGCTGTGAAGTGCTCTGTTGTGCAAAGCTTATGGATTGATTTAATTTTAAACTATTGTTTACACTTTTATTTTCATTAACGTTTTGCTTTAAAATGTTATCTGAATAAAGTCCGGTAGTCTGACTGTGGTAGCTTTCTTGCTGTGAAGTGCTCTGTTGTGCAAAGCTTATGGATTGATTTAATTTTAAACTATTGTTTACACTTTTATTTTCATTAACGTTTTGCTTTAAAATGTTATCTGAATATAGTCCGGTAGTCTGACTGTTGTAACTTTCTGTTTGTGAAAATGTATTCTGATCTGCGTAGCTTACAGAGCGGTTTAATGTTGATTTATTTTTCATACCCTCTTTTTGATGTTGAGTAAAAAGGTTGTTTGAATCGACTCTAGAATGTGTCCGTACCATAAAGTCATGTGAATCAACATTGGGTGACTGCTGAACTCTAAGATTATAGGAGGATTCTCCAGATTTATTTGTATAACTTGGAACTTTCCTCAAGTCAGATTTCTTAGTTAGACTTTCATCGCTTATTACAACTTTTTTAGTTTCTTTTGAAATTTCTCTCTCTAGTTTGTGTACTTTTGCCTTTCCGAGTTCTCTCAGGTATTTTCTGCCTCCAGGGTTGTAAGTATATGGAACCCGTGGAAGGTCATCTAGGACTATATCACCTGGAAAAGGTATTTTCTGTGATTAAAGAAAATTGTTGAGGCTCCTACACTACCAAATTATAAACTTAAAGCCTGGTTTACAAGGGTAGGGTTGTGGGTAGAGTAGAATTTCTAGTAGAGTAAGTCTACCCGTGTAAACACCCACTAGCGCCTAGTAGCTAGTATAGTAGATAGTAGGTGGTAGAGTAAAGTTATTAGCAAAATGTGGCATACTTGTATAAATGTGATCCGTCGGCAGTAGAGTGACCCTGTCTTGTAACTGGTTTTGAACACTCATTTTGGGAATGGAGGAGGAGACACGTACAGTTCACAAACTATCATCAACACTCTACTATGTGTGAACAGTCGCTTGCTTAAAATTGGTAGAATGGACAAGAAAATAGCTCTACTATAAACTCTACACTACCCGTGTAAACTCCCAGGGGTGGTGAACAACTTAGGGATGGGGGTGCAAAGTAGCGAAAAACGTTAATCGGCAGACCGTTTTTAACTCCCTTGTTATTGAACGTAAGTAAAAGATTCATTTAAATTGACTTTTCATTTTAGTAATAGGGGCCTTGGTGATCTTTCTATAACTCATCTCATATCTCACTAGTCAAATATATTACTTGACTTATGCCAGCTTACTTTGTAGAGGTCCCTTGAAAGGTTTTTCGCAGGTGTTGAGGACATGCCATAGGTACAGAGACTTGACTCTGCAACTCCCTGCGATGGCCACCAGGAGGCAGCACAAGTCCTGGAACTTCAATTCTGCCTGCTCCAGCACGATGTTGTACAGTCCTCGCTGCAAACTGATCCCAGTGATTAATTCTGTACTACTATCAGATAAGCTGTCAAATAAAAATCGAGGGGTTAAGATGTTTGTGTGCCAAAACCAAAGGGTTGTGTTGATCTGGTTCAAAATAAAACACATGGATTTTCTTTTTACTTATTTTAGCAATTTCAAATTTGACATTATTTTAGAGTTATTACGTATGTAGAAAGAGAAAGAAGAACTGGATACTAAGTCTCAAATAGCACAGATATACAAACATTGTAAATTAAAACTGCTGACTATGCAGCTGAAGAGGCTATAACTTAGGTTATTGGATGATACTACTAGCAAGTATGTGGGCAGCTAAATTAAATTAAATATTGATTATCAATATTTCTTTCTTTGTTTACTCTTATTTGCTTACCTAAAGTACTTGCATAGTTCTTCAATTATTTTCTGCCTCGATTGTGGGTCCATATGCTTCATTTTCATGAGTTGGACCGGGAAAACAAAATTTCTCACTTGCATCTTTGATCGATTCAGTCTGGCTAAACCCTGAAGCTGCGCCTAAAATGAGAAGTTGAATTTTAAGCAAATTTATCAAAGGGTATGACAGAAAAGTGTATTTTAGAACTATTTAACTATAGTATTCTACAATACAGGCTTCAAATTCAGAGTGTTTTCTTGCCTCCCATCAATGTGGGGCCTAGTTTGCACGCGGGAGCGAGCTGATCTATGGTAGAGCGCAGGACTTCAGTCCCCGAGGTCTCAAATCCTGCAAATCTCTATGTCTTCCAGCCATGCAATGATTGCGTAACCCTCTTAATTAGTCCCCGGATGTAAAGGTGGGACGTAAAAAACTGGTTTACATTAGAAATAATCTACAAATATTTTTAGATAGGTAATCCGCTACTCACCTGTGTTATGAGTTTTGCCTCTTGTCTATTAGGTGCAGCGCTGGTCAGTAGCTGGTAGTAGTAGTTGCTCGAAGGATTGTCAAAGGATATATCCGGCTTCGACTGAGGGAGTCGTATAGTATTGCAGTGGGCTGAGATCTCCCAGTACTTCCGTGGCCCCTGTGGCAGCAACCCTTCTTGCTTGACATGTCTGACAACAAAACTATCAATGAATAACTAAGAATTCAAATTTATATCCAACAAATTACCTTACATATTACTAAAACTGTTTCAATATTATACTGACTAGCATTCTAAGTTTGAGTATAACAAAAATACGTTATTCAATCTAAAGTATTTCTTGGATCAGCTTCAGAAATGCCAAATTGTCATTCAGACATTAAGAGGCTAAGAACTTATTTTTCATTTGCTATAATTATCTTTACACTGGAATCTCTTCTCATCTAGGTTGAAGAATGAAGTATGGTTGCAGGAGAAATAGGTAGTTGTTGTGTATGCATCCTATTTGATGAATAACAGGTAGGCATGTACATATGACCGAAGGAAAAGAAAAATTGGTATTCAAACTCAAGGAATTATAGCCGCCACAGTGTTGTAGAGAATGAAGCTTTTGGGTTTGCCAATAAAATATGGTTTGCTTCAAAGAGAACTAAGATATAGAGGAAACATTGAATGGTGCGCTTAAGTGGTGTCTAGCACTAGTCCCTGGTGCCTAGTGCCACTCCTAACCCTTCTCATACTCCTTTCCCCCTTCACCATCATTGCTACGCTGGCGCTGGAGGAAGACTGTGCCCTGTGCGATAAGAACTTCCGTTCAGTGCCCACCGGCACCACTATAAGGGTTCTTCCTTCCTGGTAACAAGTATATTTCCCCTAACGCATGCAGAATATATTAGAGATGAAAGCGTAAGGTGACGCCATAAGCAGTGTCCTCTGTACCTAACTTCTCTGTATTTTCTGTATGAATACAAGAAGTGTGCGTTACTAGCCTAGTGGTCTATATACCAATTACCATTTCTATATATTGAACAAAAATAGCTTAAGTTTACCTGTCATCCTGGGTGGGCAAAGATTCACCTCTCAAAGTAACTGAACTTTCTAACTGTTTACTTTCGACTTTCATAATAGCATGGAATAATTTTAAATAAACTACAATTTGACACCGCTAAAACAAATATTTGAAAATGCAATTTACAATTCTAGTCAAAATATTTACATTGCAAGTGTAAAACATAACCATAAAGTAATGTTTACAACTTACAGATGACTTTGCTTTAAGAAGTACCTAAAAAAAAGAGTGAAAAAACTTTGTTAAACCTTAACAAATAAATAAATAATTCTTTTCTGCATTTTTGAAACTAATCTGTGAAAAATATATAATATGTTTTTGGTTGTGCATAAATCTTTGAACAACCAAATATGTTTATGATTCAATAGCATAATAGAAAAATAATCCCACACCACTTAATAATTCAATGCATTAATAATTTAATTGATCTATAATCATGTTGGTTTAATCTATGCTTCATATTTTTACAGGTTTCTCTTTGTCCTCTTTTCCTAGGGGTTTGTCAGATTATTTATCACTTTTTCAAGAAGTGTATTGACAAGATTTTTTTTTATTTCAAAGTATTTTACTGTGCGTTTATGCAATGAACGTAATTGTGGCACAGCATTTCCTGATTCACAGTCCTACCTGATATCTGATTGAAATCTTTATTTTTTTTAAGTTTTTGAAGTCTTACAAAAAGTTTTACGAAATGTTTTACATAATTGTAATGCTTTAAGGTTTATTGTAAAATTTTAGCTTTTCGAAGTGGCGGGGTAGGAATAGAGAACATACACCACACCAGTTGAATTTTTGGGCAGCATATATGCAAAAATGTAAGCGTTTGTAGGAACTACGGTAGGGCTATAGGGTTTATTATTGTATTAATTTATGTCCAAAAAATTAAAGTGTATGGTACATGTTAAAAATCAAAATAAACCAACCAAACAAGGTTTTTACACATGCGGCATCTACACAGCTGCCAACCACTCAACAGCATTGCCAAAGATAACAGCTGTGTACTGATAGCACCGAGGGACTTATTTCTCCGTTATGTTGGTAGCCCTGCAGACAGGCCAGCCTGAGTCGGTCAGTTCTCAGTAGCTGATTCGCTCGCTACAGGGTGTGTTCGTCAGTGTGCTCGGCGCGGGTGAATCGAATCAATAGTGGAACCCTTCTTGTGCGTATCTCATATCTCGTCGGAATTGAACAGTTTGTGAATCCTCAACATGTGACACATTCTGGATAATTTACCGTCTGGTAAGAAAAATGATGGCTGTAAAAAAATTATTATGTAAACGCTAATAATTTTAGGATATTAGGGAAAATAAATTTTAGGTAACATTTGTTGATATTTTTTTATGATATAACATGTTTTTATTATTAATAAATTTAATAAATTAATTTATTTTTATTCTACAGAAAATTTGGGTGTATAAAATGTCAACACGATTTATTGATTAGTCCCGGTGTATATCAGCAATATGTTTACATTTTACATCGTAGGGGGGTTGTATATTGCGACAATAGTAACGGGAATAATACTAAATTAATCTGTTAGTATTGTGTTGGTACTTACAAAATTTTGTGAAAAGAATGCTAAAATGTTTAAATGTGACATCTTTAAGCTAAAATACACTTTATTTTTTTGTGTTTACCTATAACGCCGGCAGATTAATCGAAGTCTTAATCATGGACGACGTTGCATTTTCCCTGTAAACATATTGATTGAAAAATAAAAATTGTAATATGATAGATTGTTTTGTGATTTAATTTACTAGGAAATTCCTCTAGAAACACAATTAGATTGGGGTTTTAGTAATCTCCTCCAAACACAGGTTCCTAGAATCATGTGAGGAAACAATGGATAAATAGGAGATTATTAATTTCAATTTAAAGCACCGTACATATAAATTTATATGTGAATAGGTTTATACCCTTTGTTGAGTTATAAGGCTTTAATATTTTACAGGGTAGGGCATCCCAAATTAATGCACCTTATGCTTTTTTTGTTCCACACAAAAAATGGGAGAAGCTAGTTGACTCAGTTTCTAATTGACTCACTTATATCACGTCTTGCAAAAGTTTAAAGATAAATATTAATTATTGTTGCCATATGAAATCGAATTGATATACAAGTTAATACATATTTTTGTTGACGCATATTCTACTTTCATTCACTGTCAATAAGTAATAATTCTATAATTAATACAAGTGGCAATATTATGTCTTTGCGTCAAAATTGAATTAGTATGACATTGGCTTTTTTATTCTCGTTAAACATTTTAGCATTTTAGTCTCCACAGATTTGAATATATGCAAAAAAGAGGTATGACAGACTTATATATGTTATCTATATATGTTAACTATTTAATGTATATTTAGACAATGAATATTGAAATGTTATGTTCTGCTCCACTGACAATGTCCATGCATGTAAATGTCCATTATAAACATGATTTGATTTGATCAAAATCGGTTTACCTAAATTAGTTATGACACTTTATGATCTTATAAATAAAAATTTAAGTTGATACACAGTTTTGTCTAATAAAATTAACATAAGTCCACCGACTTGCAATTTTTATAGGGTAAGTTCGAGAAATATATTAACACAACACGGCTAAGGTAAATAAACTCAACTATATTGTCGACAGCGGCTACGGCTCATGCTGTGTGTTGGCTTGAACGTTCACGCCAAAGTATTTATAATTCCATTCTGAAATTACGTATGGTGTTGGAAATGTTTATAAGCTTAGCATAGCAAGGCATAAAGTTGTGAGCCAAAACATTCGCTATAAATAAAATGTTTTGTAAATTTACTTAGTGAAAAAAACACATAATACACAAAGTTAAGATATATTCCTCATCATTTTAGTAAATATAATATTGTGAAATATGGTAGGGTGTGTTCTTTGTGACTGCGATTTCCAACCAATGAACTGCAAGTAATTCACTCAAAGCTGGTTTAAACCATCCAGAAACTTGACTAACGGGTTGATACAAGAATTTAGTTTACAAACGGTTACTAAACTTAGCGGTTTGTCAGTGCTTTGTAACGGAGTATCCTACAACTAGGAATAGATAGTAATACAGTATTTGGAAAACTAGTCGAAGTAGGCTATCCAACACCGATTAGACGTAACATTTCATGGTCATAGTTAATCTCCAGAGGAAAGTTTAACGTGTTTTGATAAATAAATGACTTAGTTATTTTGAATCAGTTGTGGTAATAAAATTCGTATCATTTAAGAAACTTTAGCTAAGTAAATGAACCTCACAGCGTTGATATCCTTGCCTTGAATTAAGAGCGTTCTCGAAATAGGAATTGCAAAAAGTAATCATGGTGGTTGCGCTATTTTGGAAGAGAGGTTAAGACAGTTGTATATCTATTATATTATTAAAGTGATACTGTACAATCAAATTTTATGTAAACGGTTAAGGTCATTTACCAAATAAAAATATAGGCATATGGCACATCAAAATGAAGCTTAGAGTGTGTAGATTTGCCGAAAAGTATTGATATGGACGAATTTACTAAGGGCTCTGCCCCACAGGCTGATTTCCAAAGGGCTACGCCTGGCATGCCTCCAATTTTTAAATGATTTAATTTAATTTAGTTAATGAAACAGCTGGTCAGTACAATGAACTATTGTTTGTTTATTTACTCGAAAAAGATGTTTGTGACGCTTAATATAGATTGAGGAGGGTTATGTTTGGTTTTAAAGTGATGGTTGTATACGTTTTGTAGAGTATTGCTCAAAGTTTCATTTTTTAAATTTATATAGTAAGCTACATGTGAAGAGGCTTGACTATTGAAGAATCATGGTAAAACATGTCATTCATGAATCATCAATATGAAGCCATTAATGCTATTGCTACACTAAGGTATGTTGTCATATTCTTATGGATCTATTAACATCAAAAGTAGGGATTTAAAAGTAAGTAGGTTTACGCTTTTAAATCGGTTTATATTTTCAACTAAGTCATAGAGTTGCTGTATTTTAAAATAGCACCACTTTAATAGCTCTCTAGGTCACATTTTCTTCCCGTTGCAAAGCACGGGTATAGCAGCTTGTTTATTTTAAACCAAAGTTTAGCTTAATATACACGCTCGTTGAGATGTCCTTAGCAAAAGACCTCAAAACGCATTTTGTTCGTCGATGAAAGATATTATAGGGCAAACATATCTTATACAAATAGAATAGTCTTTCATTTAACATATTTTAATACCCACGTGTACAGAACTCCTAATTTTGAGCGATAAAGCATCGTTTTATTTGATCAAAACGTGTTTACAGTGTGTTAACAAATTTGGCAAACGCCCGTTGGTATAACATCCTTTCGACTGTGGAAAGATAAGCTCTCCTTATTTTTGGAAACGTTCCAGATTTCAAAGCGCACGGTCACTTTAATTAACAGTACTGAGGGTAAATATACCAGTTACAACTGTTACTAGACGACATTCCTTGCCGAAACCTAAGCCTTTTACTATTTTTGTCTAGCTGTCTATTATCGTATGTTAGAAAGAAAACTCCAATATATTTCTTAAACACTTTTATTCTTTTCTCGTGTGTATTACAGGGGCAAATCTACGCATACTGTTAGAAAGATAGTTTCCTGTAGATGTGCAGAATCCATTTATAAATTAAAATTGGTTTAAAAATAACCACTAAAAATTGAATAAAAAAAATAACATGGGCCTTATTGGTTGCCATGCTGGGGACGAAATAACTACGAAATAAAAACCGAAATCAAAACAAAAGGAATTCCAATCACATGTTTTATTGGGGACGATGAAACTGCCCCGATATTTAAGGTAAGTTTTAAAGGATGAAACTGCCCCGCTCATTACAGAGCATCAAGAAGGGTCACCTCGCCATACCAGAAATGCTGAAATTGCCCCGAGCGCCCGACCAGGTAGCCGCTACGGGTCTGGGGAAAAGGGAATTGTTGTTGTCCCTGCGTTATGTCAGTGACTGCATTCTTCTAATAACTACCACCAATATCAGGAATTTCTAGCTTTTTAAGGTTAGGTTGGGTTATGTTAGGTTAGGCTGGGTTAGGTTAGGTTAGGTTGGGTTAGGTTAGGTTAGGTTAGGTTAGGTTGGGTTAGGTTAGGTTGGTTTAGGTTAGGTTAGGTTGGGTTGGGTTGGGTTAGGTATTGGTACAGAAACAATAATTGGCTTGGTAGAAAACAGTTAACTGCAGAAGAACTTAGAAGACTGCAGTCACTGACAGGACACAGGGACAAAAATAATTCCCATTTATCCCCATTCCTGTTGCGACTACCTGGTTGGGTGCTCGGGGCAGTTTCAGCATTTCTTGTCTTGCGAGGCGACCCTTGCTAATCCTTTTTAATGAGCGGGGCAGTTTCATCGTTTCAAAAGTACCCAAAACGTCGGGGCAGTTTCACTACGCCCGTTTTATTTACAGCGCGGGGTGGAATAGAGAAGCCCGTACTGTATATTAAAAATTTTGGTCGAGTTTTCGACCACTGGACAACCTATAAATTAACTCGTTCTTATTCATAGGTCAAGCATTGTGAATGTAGAATAAAGGTATAGCCGTAGCACGTGAATATGTCTGTTATCCTGGTGTGACGTATGACACACTATGACACACCATGACACTGACAATGACTCCGTTACCAGGAACTACGGCACGGCACGCGTCCTGCTATGGTCCTGTCACAGGTCCTGTATGTAGAGTGGTAGCGCGGCGTATAGCCGTAGCACGTGAATATGTCTGTTATCCTGGTGTGACGTATGACACACTATGACACACCATGACACTGACAATGACTCCGTTACCAGGAACTACGGCACGGCACGCGTCCTGCTATGGTCCTGTCACAGGTCCTGTATGTAGAGTGGTAGCGCGGCGTATAGCCGTAGCACGTGAATATGTCTGTTATCCTGGTGTGACGTATGACACACTATGACACACCATGACACTGACAATGACTCCGTTACCAGGAACTACGGCACGGCACGCGTCCTGCTATGGTCCTGTCACAGGTCCTGTATGTAGAGTGGTAGCGCGGCGTATAGCCGTAGCACGTGAATATGTCTGTTATCCTGGTGTGACGTATGACACACTATGACACACCATGACACTGACAATGACTCCGTTACCAGGAACTACGGCACGGCACGCGTCCTGCTATGGTCCTGTCACATGTCCTGTATGTAGAGTGGTAGCGCGGCGTATAGCCGTAGCACGTGAATATGTCTGTTATCCTGGTGTGACGTATGACACACTATGACACACCATGACACTGACAATGACTCCGTTACCAGGAACTACGGCACGGCACGCGTCCTGCTATGGTCCTGTCACAGGTCCTGTATGTAGAGTGGTAGCGCGGCGTATAGCCGTAGCACGTGAATATGTCTGTTATCCTGGTGTGACGTATGACACACTATGACACACCATGACACTGACAATGACTCCGTTACCAGGAACTACGGCACGGCACGCGTCCTGCTATGGTCCTGTCACAGGTCCTGTATGTAGAGTGGTAGCGCGGCGTATAGCCGTAGCACGTGAATATGTCTGTTATCCTGGTGTGACGTATGACACACTATGACACACCATGACACTGACAATGACTCCGTTACCAGGAACTACGGCACGGCACGCGTCCTGCTATGGTCCTGTCACATGTCCTGTGTATGTAGAGTGGTAGTGCGGCGTGTCATGATGCGGGTCGAGTACACATACTCAGATCAAACGAGTAAATTAAGCAGTGTTTGTATTTCATTGTTCAACAGATCATATTCTTCTACGAAATAGTTGTGTTTAATCTTTATATTGAAGAAGCAAGGCAACAGATCCGGTTCTATAAGTTGAATCAATATTAGATAATTTACAAAAAATTATCCTTAACACGACCTGTATTTCAGGCACACCACTTAATTCCTTATTCTTTGTAGGATGGTATCAAAAAATAGATTTACGAATAGTAACACTCTCTAGTGCGTAACGCATGCTTGTGTCAAATTTATATGTTTTTCTCAGCATGACAAATGTTTGCTTTCTTCCAATAAACGCCCTAATTTTACACTTTGAACCACAAATGTTTTCTTTGCTATCAGTTTACATTTACTCTTCGTGTAATGAAAACAACAAGTTGAGTGAAAGAGGATAGCTTTAAATTGTATATTTGTAGATAACCAAACTTTTCACAGCGTTAAAAATAGACATAAACTACAAATTTCTAACTATTCTCACAATTTTAATATCGGATTTAATTGTTTTGCTTGAAAAACTCGGAAAATTAATACTTTATTTGTCGAACTGTTTATGTGAAGAATCTGTTGTTAACTTTTAATTAACAACTTTGCCACCTCATTAGTAGGTCAACCACGAAACATGATTGGAAAGAACCCTAGACAAAAAGCCAGCCTAATGGAAATATTTCAATAATACTAATTAGTTATCAACATCCCAAGATACATACTTAAAAAGACTATCGCGTAGTTTGGAAGAGTGTAAAATAGTAACAGAGTCAGTTCAGAGTGTGTATAGAGTCAGTACAGAGGTTGTACCGTTCCCTCGTAAATATTCCAATGACGTAAAAACTAAAATAAAGCCGATTTCTTCCGCTAGGAAATTTAGGGGAATCCAACGACTTATAGGAAATCAGTGACATGCTGTATATAGACGTATTGAACTCTTCCGCCACTTAATCGTCAACATCAGTCGAGTTTTGGCTTGACGAGCGGTCACTGGTTTCGTTATCTACGTTATCAGCGCAAGGTCAGTTCAATCCACAGGGGTCAACAGACGACCTCGGTGCCGCCTCGGCGCGCCACTGTAACATTGTACACCACATATACCGCATACATACCACATACTCACACAGTGAAAGGTGGCGAGGGGTGTTGAAACAAGACCTTGACAAGAGGGTTGGGTAGCGATAAAATATATATTGATGTTTCGTCATCCATAAGATAAGCTGCGTTTGTAGGTGTATACATTAGGTTTTAAAATTCATTTTGCATTTTTTCGTATGAATAGATAGAGTTTACGTTTACGGTAGCAACAAAAGTGTTATCCCATAGAGGCACTATAGTCTGTATGATGGAACCTGTATTCTGGCCCTCGGGGACTGGTCTGTGGTTTAAGGTCAGTTCCAGGTAGGAGGGTCAGGGGACAGATTCCATCATACAGACTTTAAAAGGAATGGCACTGGTTAAAGAAGTACTATACTAAAGAAGTTTATTTATGATACGTGAATACAAAAGATTAGGCTACTGAGTATTTATTTACATAGAACTGGAATATTCAGGCCAAAACTACATTATTCCCCATTTGTAGCCTGATTATGGTTCGTTAATTTTCAAAAATTAGAAACGCCAGTTGAATATAATGATCCTCCTTTCAGAATTTAGCCTCCCTCGCTGATTGAAAAGGTAAAAGGACGAAGCGAAGAATGAACCACCTTTAATTAATTTCATAATGAAATAATAGATGAGAGGATTAACAAACTACTTACTGTACTATAATAATAGTATGGTAAATTCAATATTAAGTGTTATACTGGTTAAGTGTTTATAGTGTTCTCCTGGTAATCAAATGGTCGCCATAATTTATGTGTTTTTAATAAATGTTTCTAGCTTATGAAACAGCTGGTCTAAGAAACAAAAAAAAGATACACAAGCATTCTTCATTCTTCTACACTAATCCTTCACTTATGTTTGGATTAAAAAACCCACCTATACGTCCCTATCTCAATTGATAATTGGTCATGATTATAATATAACGTATAGTCTAGTACTCAAGTAGTTCTGGAACAACGGTAGATTAATTTACGGAAACTAATTCTTGAGAAAACCCATCACAACGTATATACTGTAACTGTAAAATCCTCGAGGTCATGTAATTCCCTTACTCAGTTAATTACCTTGGATAACATTTCAATGAAGATCTCCCAAGCGGATTATCTTACCCAAGGTAAGTTCCAAAGTTTGACTCACTCCCAGTTGGCAATTGGCTGTACAGTTTGAGCCAACACACGTCACGCATTCCTCGAAGTGAGAGCAGAAATACTTTGACCAATTATCTTAATTAGTATTATGTATTTCACGTGAGACGACTCAGTGCGTGTAAACAGACGGATGCTTGGCTGAGGTCCAACAGACAGGTAAACAGACTGGGTGATGTAATCCGTTAATTGGAAACTTCTTGTTTTGAACCGTAAAACCTTCGCAACGCATTATACAACGTGTAAAAGTAGTGTTGTCAATCGGTTAAGTGTAACATTGGCTTCACTATCTAATCTGGAGTGGAAATTATGTAAACAATCAGCTTGGTTCTGCTAATCATTGACCTTTCGATTCAAGACAATATAGAATGACTGTACAAACTTCAACGTAGGTGTTTACATATAATTTGTGGATTTTCTGAAACAAGTATTTGTTAAAAGTCCGTAGTGTTTTTATTCACGAATTGATTACGGTAAACAGTTTTACGCCATACTATACTGTTTTATCGAACTTTCCACACGAGGATTTAGTACAGAAAACAGCTGTTTGCCGCCAGCTTAATCAAATGGGGTTTCATTGCGTACTACTGTTATGCAATGAGTTTTACCGGACACCAATCAGCTGTTTATACTGTATTTGGGTGGCAATGAGTGGTTGTAGACAAAAACATAACCTCGCTTAGAGGTTATAACTAGTGATTTTTAGTCCTTTAGTTGGTGGTAATATATAAGGATTTGTAGAGATTTAGTAGTATGGCGTAAACTATCGTACGTAACTCGTCCAAAATGTGTTTACCGGACTCGTATGGTAATCCCGTACTCGACTTCGTCTCGCACGGTAACGACCACACTCGTCCGGTAAACACTTATTTTCAGGACTAGTAACGTAATATACTATTACGCTACACTACACTGTTTTAACGAATTTTCCACACGAGTATTTAGTACAGAAAACAGCTGTTTGCCACTAGCTTAATCAAATGGGGTTTATTTACTTATTACTGCACTACCAGCTGATTATATTTGGCAATGAGTTGTTATAGACAACAACATATTATGAGTAGTAATTGTTAGTCCTTTAGTCGGTGGGAATATACAGGGTGGCCCAAAAAAGAGGTACTCAGACTTTCACGACAATTTATTTATTAGCAGAACAAACTTACACAATCTTAAAACTAAGTGCTCTACATGTTTTCCACCAATGTTTATTACATATTTCATTTGTATTTGCATGTTTTCAACCATTCCTGAACGTTGTGGAGCGATGCCCATTAAAACAGAGGTTAAGTTAAAGCAGCAATTTATCTGAGTACCTTTTTTGGGCCACCCTGTATAAGGATTTGTACAGGGGGTTTTATTGTTGAGTTTAGAGTAGTATGGCGTTAAATATCGTACGTCACTCGTCCATAATAATATAACAGGACACGCATGGTAATCCCGCACTCAACTTCTCGCACGGGAACGACCACACTCGTCCGGTAAATACCTGTTTTAAGGACTAGTAACGTAATATACTATAAATTATAAAATCATTGGTATTACTACCGACTTTCAGAGCGAAATTTAAAAGACTCATATTTTTGGGGGGGTTCATGCCCAATTGCGAAATATGAAGCATAATAGCATTCCTATAAAAGCAACTATGATATTTTTTACCAAGTTCTTTTCCCACGTTCATGCTACATTATTCCTGAGAGTGGAGTACTGTCCAGAGTCCAGACCAGTTCGTGGCAAAAACTCGCCTCCGCGCAATCCTTGTACGGAGCCTGGACTCTATTTGTCTCGGTCGTCGCTCCTATGACGTGATGATGGAGAAAAACACCCATCTGTCATGAGAAAGTGAGAAAAACTTCCCCAGGAAACACCAATTCATCAATAGACACTGTGACGGAACTTTTAGGCGATTAACTCCCAGAGGGTGTTTTTGTGTCTGAATTGATTAGGTGATTATTGAATTTCCTGAGTTGATTATGAATGACCGTATCATAACAAGTTTATGCATTTGTATAGTTTGTATACGTTAATGTCGCATTATGTGTTATTGTAATTACTCATATTCGCCCGAATTTCCGATAAAATTATTCGCCTTACAAATATATATCTTATCTACACAGATTAGCTGAACACAGCTTTAAAGTGCGTTTCTCTCCACCAACGTTTGTACTGAGTGCGATTTGATGATTTTTTGTTATTTACTTAAAAACGTACCAGATAAATTTATATATTTTAAAACTATTACGTATCTTATGGTGTTGTAACACTAGTAAAAGTAAAATGGTATATATAACATTTACCTTAAAAATGACAAAAATCACTCAATAGTTACCACGTTACCGTATAAGAAAAACACCTTCAGATTTCACAAAATGATAAGTTAACCTAATATGTCCACAGCCAATGGTAATACATACTAATCAATGGTGGTCAGGTAATTTTCTTTGCAAACAAAAAGTAAGACTATTTCTTGACATACTTCAGAAAGGTACTGAACGTTGACCATGGACAAATATTAGTCTTATGTGATCGTTGGACAAATCCTAGCCTTTACTCTAATACGAGCTAAATTATGTCTGTCTGCCTGTTTGTTATATATATCTCGAAATCTAGCGGAAGGGTTTTGACTAAATTTATGAATTAGGAACTTACAGCCCTAAAAACGTGATTGGGTATGAGAGGAAAAACTCGTATTTCGCTAGACAACTCATTTAAAAAATTAAAAAATCAACATTAGACTTATGGGTTGATAAGTAACTACGTAGGTTGAACAAAATAACAAGGAAAAAGTAAACAAAACATTTGTCACATGTGTTTATAACAAAAAAATCAACAGTAAATACAAAATACAGTACAAAGGGAAAAACATCAGTACTATTGAGCAAAGATTGCCCCGAAGATTACTCGACATAGGGGAAAATCGTTCCGATCAAATACTGACTATTTAACCCTATCCAACCCCAACTTAATCCCTGAAGTACCGAAGCATTCCAATTAGATCAATATTTTTTAAATCCTTGACATTCAACACATACTTCAGAAACTGTCCACCCGACCATACTCCAAGTTGTTCATTAGCGAATGTCTATGGTTTTACTGGCAGTATTTCACTGTATGAGTTCCTGCCATGTGTATGAGGGCGTGTATGTGACACACCTATTTACCCTGGGACTGAGCTAAATATAATCTTATATCGAGGCCACGTCCGTATGTTCATTAGTGGTCATGCTACACCCCTCCCTCTCCCCCTCCACAACACAACCCTTCCATGCTTTATCAATAATCCAATACCATGCGTTACCAGGAAACGAGTGTGACTCATTTGTTTATCAACTAGGACTTCCCTATACCGTTGAAACAAAGTTTCGTTAATGTAAAAAGTTTCAAAAATTTCGAATTAGCTGTCATTTTGACAGCTATGATAGTTAATTCACGATAAGCCTATATTCAGAGTTATGTCATGATCACGTAGCAAAAAGCCTTATTCGTTTGGCAGGATTTGAACCCGCGACCTCGGGGACGGAAGCTCACAATCTGCCGTCAGACATGCTCGCCTAATCTTTTGAATATCTTTGAATTCATCAATCACTACCTATAATTACTCAATCACCATTTAAGATGCGTACACAACTATAGTCTGTATGATGGGGCCTGTCTCCTGACCCTCCGCCTACATAGGGACTGGCCCCTGGAGCCAGTATACAGGTTCCATCATACAGACTATAGGGTTGGTTAAATATACATGAAATGACTGTGTGAAATGACTTGTGTAAACTTATTATTGACTATTTCAGCTGTCCGATTTGTCTGCGATTTATAAAAGCCTAATGATCTAGATCAGACTTCTGACTTCTTACCTTTCCTGTTGAAATCGGCGACCCTCACCCTCTAATTACCAGACGAGCTCTATCACCCAGTTATTTCAAGTGCATTTGAATTTTTCGTTGAATATTAAACATATAAACCTGTCAGCTAAGTATGGGTAACACCTATGGTAACACTATACTGACACAACAGTGCAATTTACTGTGTAAGTAAATCCCTATAGAACTCACTGATTAAAGATTAAACTGACAATAGCTAAGGCGAAGGCTGTATTATGAAACAAAGGGTGTTCGTTTACACCAAGGTCTGGGAAATGTGACATCACATACAATAGCTGAGGAAACGCACACAATCGCAGCGTAGGTTAAACTGTGTTAAATGTTAAACGCGACAATCAAGTAGGTGGACTTGCGGAGTCTAAAGTTGGATTTACTCCAACTGGTGGTTTACAGTATTTACAAAATTTTTTTAATTAGATTAGCTCGTCGGCCTGTAATTTAAAATAATTGCCAATTTCGGTTTTAAGACTTTGTATAGACAAATGGTTTTGTTGAACATATAACGAACCACAAATAATCTATGTGAGAAGACATTTCATTATGAACACTAATTGTATAAACTTATATTGATGATTTTGGATACCTATTTCGCACAAATTCAAATATACTGCAAGTTACACCATTTACAAACTATACGCCAACGAATAACGATGTCGACAAATTTTCAATTTAACTTGGCCACGAACTAATAGAAGCAAAGAATAGGCTTCCTACTAAGAAAGAATAACAGTTTGCTTTTTACATTGTACATAATCAAAATTACAGTATAGATGTCAGTTATAAGGTGAGGAACGTGTTAAAGAGATTGACAAGCAGAATCGCAATACAAATCATTCCGAATAATAACAGCTTATTATCGCAATTTTCTTTGCCAAAGAGGTATTTTCCATTCGGAAGTAAACGTATAATTTCTCGTCAAACCATTTATTAAAATACAAACACTTAATAGTAGGACAAGTACTACTTAGGGTTACTGAGTACTTAGTAGGAAATACGTAAAAAAACAAGGAACAAACATAATTTCAGCCATTATATCTTTTAATAAGATGAGAAGCTAACGTGCAGTAACCTAAAAGAATGACTTGAATTACAAATTATAATACAGTATTTCTATAAGTTTTGTCAATTTCACTATTTGAAAGGGCATTTTAAGTATCATCAATGCCTTCCCAGCTGATTTCCTCGCTACCACGGTTTTCTAGATGGAAATAAAGTGACAAAACACAACAGGTGATGTCCAACGATATAAACGTGATGTCTGTCGGAAGTGGTGTCAATGTAGCAACAATAACAATGGCCCATCACCATACACCATACAATGGGACGTCACCATGACAACCGCCACCTCGACGATTATTAACCATATTGTGGGGTTTTGTTAACTACAGGGCCGTTCAGCAGTGGCCTACAAGGCCGGAGCTGGACAGTTTAGGCATCTGGAAAATTTGTAATAAATATTATTGACTATGGTATGCAAATAGATAACCGTCATTATAATATTCTGATAGTACTATAGTTAGTTCCGGGTGATATCACAGTCCAACTTAACTTCATCGTCATATGCCACGACCTTTACCTTTTGTCATATACGCGTAATGTCATAAAATAAAAATAGTTTAGTAATGCTCATTGACTATTTACTTACTATGGATTTTACAGCCAAAACCCCTGTATTTTTACATACATTTCTGCACTATTTGTACTGTCGACTATTTAAATAATACTACCTAATATGTATCACCAATCTTTAATTATTCCTTTATGTCTAAAAAAGAAACACAGATGGAAACACCGTAGCAAATGTAATCCTGCCTTCAAGGTTAAACATTTCTTTGACCACCCCAACTTTGCATGTTCATACCTCTAGAAACAATTTCGAGACCTGTCAAATATATTTTATATGACCTCCTAATCATTACCACTAACCATCTTATTTGGGTTTGGATAGTTCATAATTTAGATACAATCTGTCCAAACCCTCCACGCAGACTCTCAGCAGACGGTTGGGGTAGGTACATAGACAATGGATATGTTAACACGTGGTTTGTCCCGCAACGGCGCGTCGTCTGCTAGGGCGGGGGTGGGGGTATCGACCAGCGCTAGGGGCGCACCTAGCGGCGTGGTCCACAACTACCAGCATCTCCCGCCTAGCAACAGCAACCCCCTAGCGCTGTGACGTCATGCGGAACTAGGTCATCTGTCACGCTCAGCTGTTTTCAGTTGCCACCCCCTGCCAAACGACCCTGAACGCCATCTCTTTGTTTACATTTTCATCAAGATTTTGATGATAATAAAATCACCCTGGATAATATTACTGAAAATAGTGCTACCTTGGTGTGTTTTTCCATTAGGAAATATTGCGTTTTCTTTACAACCATGACAGTATTGTACGTTGTTTATTATAAACAAAGCAATAAGATTATCATTGAAACGACTTAATCAACTTGAGTTGTTGTCAAGGTCTCGTGACTTGGTTGCAGTTTAATCCGTGTTTTATTATATTTCTTATTAACTCCGTGTTTATGTTTGTGTATTCAAACAATTTTAGTTGAATGAATAATAGACAACAAATTATCTAGATTAGTACAGTATTTTTCTTCATTTGAATCAATTTAATAATGAATAGAAAGTAAACAATGAAAAATATTAAGTTTTTCAAAAAATGATATAGGATACTGAACTTTGTCTGTACTGTATTCAATATTTTGAAGAGTTACCATAAAGTCTATGGCATACAAATAACTACCAAGCTACCAAGAGTACGAGCATATCTACGCTGACAAGATTCAGGCATATTTCCAAAATACATTTTCGAAACTTTCTAAAAAGTGCCTCGCCGTGCATAGTACACATTCTCTTTGAGCTGGTGACTTATCGACGAATTCTTTTCGGAACAGTAACAACGTTTTCGGAACAGCGCCTTTCGGAGCAGTGCCTCACCAGGCACAGTACCCATTTTCTTTGAGCTGGTGACTTATCGACAAATTCTTTTCGGAACAGTGCATTTCGGAGCAGTGCCTTGCCATGCATTGTACACATTCTCAGCTAGTGGCTTACCGACGAATTCTTTTCGGAACAGTTTCAACTTTTTCGGAACAGCGACTTTCGGAGCATTGCCTCATTATTCAAATTATTCTTTAGCAATGCTTTTGAGTCACATTCATTTAGCAATGTCTTTCGATTTCGAGTAACTCATTTCGGAGTTATGCCGCGCACGGGTCTGTCCGGTCCCCAGTCATTAACCCAACTGTACCACAACAACTGTCGTTTGTATCCTTGAATGGTAGAATTAGCTTATATGAGGCAGCTGAGCTGAACGTGGCACCTGCCTGCAGTCAGCTGTCTGAATGTGTTGGTTGTTTTTGTCTTCATTGTCCGTGTAGACTATCGAGGTTTACAATTTTCAAAAGATTTTGGTTTAACCATTGCGTTGAGACAATGTAGTCACAAATAGAGTAGTTTAATACCTTTGCAGTTGTTTTATTGGAGTAAGTATAAGAATTTCTACACGAACATTTCACATTTAGAATACGCCAAAATAGAACAATGTGAAACTTAAAGGGGTTTCATCAAAGCCTAGCATTGAGTCACCAAGAAAGCAATACAATAACACGGATAAAAGGTCATCTATGGTAATACTAAGAGCAATTCATTATTATCAGTGACATTTATTTGGCAAGTTTACAGCGGATCCCTACTATAGTCGTAGGATAAACATAAACGTAAAACCAATTCATGAAGCTTAATGTAATTCGCCGTAGTTTTCTAACAAACACATCTAACATTTCTAACATTCGCATCGATCAAAGATTTAGCAATATTTATCAAATGAAAGTGAGTATTAATTCGCACTAGGGTTTCATGGTTACAGTACATCCATAATTAGTTGACTTATACCATTGATTATGTATGGTTATAGTCAATAGTTATACTCTTCCAATTTATACATATCCGGATTAATGTTGTTTTACTTATATATTATGTTTTCATCGTTGTAGCGGGATTAAATGTGATCACTTCTGTAGTAGTTACATGCAAAGCTGGCTCTAGTAAAAGCAACGTATTTTATATCTTCACACAATAGTAGATATTGAAGCCGATTGACCCAATTGAACAGACACAAAGGAGCAGGATGAAATAGGATAGATGCGGGCGCTTCTGATCATAGATCAACCATTGTTGTGGAATTAAACTAATCGAAAATACTATAGGGAATTTTCCTATGATAATTACGTTGAATGGTCAGAAGAGAGTAAGATGGTGTTTAAAATATCCATACCCATGTGTGAAAATGGTTTTAAGCTTCATATGAGTAAAAGTTAGGTATGAGAAAAATCTTGGATAAAAAAGTAAATAAAAACGGTTAGTGTAAAAATATATTTAAAATTTAGTAAAAATTCCCAGGTAATCCAATTTTATTGGGGTACATTAAGAGGATCGCAGCAGTCCCATATAAGTGTCATACTCTAAAATGATATTGTCTTAAAAATAGACGGGAGTGTTGCTATCGAGTTCGATTCCAGACACATCCACAACACTTTTGTTTGGACCGCTTGTGAGCGTTTGAACACTTTCTCCTGCGAGTCCTCATGTAAAAATTACCGGCTTGGACAACAAAAAGAATAAGAAGACCATATTATGCGTTGTGATCAAAGTGTTTTTCCAACAAAGCCACATGTTTATCCCATTGAAACACGTATATATCAATTATTCTTGCTATCATTCGGCGAATGTTATCACCTTTACGTTGTATTCGGCCATTTACTCATTTCCCAGCTGTACACCAAATACTATGGAATTTTGTATCCAGTGCGAAACAATGGCACAGTTTTAGTTGGATGATTTTGGTTGTATCAAAAAATGTAACCCCAAACAACCAACGATCCAACCATCCAACCAATAGCTCAGTTGGAGGCCATTAAATCGCTACGTGAAGTCTGTAAACACTTTAATTAATCAAACGTTGAACGCAAGATTGAGTTTAATGGCCTCAAGTGAAGGGAAGCTAATGCACAAAACGGCAATTTCTCACACACGCCAAGTTGTAACAGTAAATATTCGAACTGCAGAAATCGCGCTTATTTTGTTTTAGCCTAAGTATTAATTTCTTCATCCAGTAGCCATAAGTTGTAACCATCTATAAGTATAAAAGAGGATGTTTGTATATATATTTGTTTGTTTGTTTGGCAGTGATAAACTCGGACACCGCTCGACAGATTGTAATGAAACTTTCAAGCATTATTAAGCATTATTCAAGGAAGGTTTGTGTGAAGTTTGGTGCAGATCCGCCAAAAGGGCTCCGCCCCAGTGGCTCTGGAGTTTCCCATGTTAACCTTATGAGAAATGGAATTAATGAATCTTAACAGCTAGCTGTTTCAATTAAACAAGTTGGTTATGTTCTATGATGTTCAATAGCATTAAAGTTACAAGGATTACCAACAGGGTGCAGCACTATTATTTCTTTTACATTTATGACAACAGCTAATTTGCAACCAAAAGGTGAGTGAGCGTAGCGAACGAACTTCAACCTGGAGGCGAGTTAGCGTAGCGAACGAGCTAACCTGAAGGCAAGTGAGCGCAGCGAACGAGCTCCAACCTAAAGGTGAGTGAGCGTAGCGAACGAGCTCCAACCTAAAGGTGAGTGAGCGTATAGCGAACGAACTTCAACCAGGACGTGATTGAGCCATGCGAACGAGATCATCTTGAAAATTAAACGTAACGGTACTTAAATTATAAATAGTCAAAGGCAAGACAACGTCTGCCGGGTTCAGCTAGTCTATATATAAAATCGAATGTATGTTTGTTTGTATGTATGTTTGTTTGTTTGTCCTTTATGGACTCCGAAACCGCTCGACAGATTGTAATGAAACTTTCAGGTATTATTAAGCATTATTCAAGGATGGTTTGTGTGAAGTTTGGTTCATATCCGTCAAAAGGGCTCCGCCCCAGTGGCTCTGGAGTTTCCCATATTAACCTTATGAGTATTCATATTTAAATGTAATTAAAGAATCTTAACAGCTGGTTCAACTAAAGAATTTGATTCTGTCATGTTCAGTAGCATTACAAATTTAATAGGTTTACCAACAGGGTGCAGCACTATTATTTTTTTCAAATGTATGACAACGGCTAATTTGCAACCAAAAGGTGAGTGAGCGCAGCGAACGAGCTTCAACCTTACAGGACGTGATTGAGCCATGCGAACGAGCTCATCTTGAAAATGAACGAGCATTTGAGATAAAACCACATTAGGACAGGACGACGTCTGTCGGGCCAGCTAGTAGAATATAAATCTAAATGTTTACATATCGGAAACGGTTTTAATAACGAACGTCAATGTTGTTGAGTTAATTAAATGTCTATAAATAAATTACCGTAATTGGGGATTTTGGCTCACAAACTGTAAGTCCACTTAATTGTAGTTAAGACGAGGAGTAAGTTTACGTTAATATTTTACACTAGATCATATTTTACTTCTTCATAAGCAGGCACAGATCAGTCGTCATAAATGTCTTAATTATTGGTTTAACCATTATCACGAGCTTAGCATATCCGAGTAGCCTTAAATCCGTACCACACAAAAACAACCACTTCATGCTTGCAAATTTCTAAAATAATAATTATAATTGTTTTTAAACAATTTGTATAAATGCTGTCAACCAAAATTTCACGTGTAAGGCCAGTTACAGATATTTCTACACTAAGTCCAGTTTAATATAAACGAGCGTGCTCAACGCTCTCCGCCGCAGATGAGACTTTATTCTCTCACTTCGCTCTCCACTCAAGTGCGTGAGACTCTCTTGACACTCTTTCACCAAGCGTCCTTCACTCTCTTTGAGCTCTTATTGCTAAAACCGGAGCGAGTAGTGTTATGCTTCCCCGAGGGTGATTGCATAATGTTAATTATATGTGAAATATATTATTTGCTCCAAACGTCATGTCATATGAGTTGCTTACAATAGTAACTGATGTAAGTTTATCGTGTTAATCAGCGAAAATAAAAATGCAAAACAAACATACAGTACATACAATAAGTCAGCAGAACCCAAAGGCGTATGTTAAATGATGAGAGAAAACACGTACAATTAAATAATTAATTTTGTGCCTCTGAGTACTGTTTAAGTCTTATATCACCACGTTTTAAGAAATTAAAATACAAAAAGATATCAAGACAAATTAATGGTTCCACACAAAAAAAACAATGGACATATCTTTAGGTTGTACATGATTTTACACAGTAAAATACAGAAATATTTTAATCTTATTAATAATTTGTGGTTATGAACCTCTTTGCCATTCCACATTTGCAAATAAACCAGGATCATGTCGTTCATATTTTTACTAAATCCATTATGATTTTAAGTTTTGCTAGGTATCTGGTATTTTAAGAAACAAAAATGTCGAAATTACCTATATTTTTAATTTTAAGCTTAGATTAGGCCTACACAAACTGTTTGGTACGATCGACGATCACATTATGGGGTACGATACGTGTCGCAGTATCTTTCTAGACCTGCCTCGCTATGATTTTGGTTGTCTTGTTTACCATTTTACAATGGTATCTATTCAAACGAGTACCAACAAACACTCACTGGACCGACTTGTTTTCATAGTCAAGATTACGCAACCAGTATCGACACCTTGCACTTGACCTACTTTGGATTAGATGTTGATATTCACACCATTGGTGTTGTCTTACTGTGATTCAGGAATACGAACCACAGGAGTTACGTCATCGATTGGCAGATGAAGTAAACACCACAAATATATGGACTATATGTAGCCAGTCTTTAAAATTAAAATACAGTAGAATGAGCTTCTCACAACGCACTACTGTCAAAATTCTAGTTGTTGATCGTAGCTTTGGACGGACGCTGTTTTAGTTTTTGGGACAAAACGATGCTACAGTTCACATCTTGTTGTGCATTTAACTTGGTTTGGTTAAAAATTTTCCTATTCCGACGGAAATGGGGGACTGACACCTTCGGCGCTTCAAAATGTGTTCTATAACAGGACACAGCTGATTGAATGATAACGAGATGTTTTATTCTACGATAGTCAAAGAAATATTCTGCTAAATTTCATTATTTCGTACTGGCAGAATCGAGGTAGCCTTTGAAAATGAAAATGTTTAACATTGATGGTTAAATTGTCACTCACAGTGGTTTTGATGAATTTTCTCATACTATTCGAAAGAAGACATTTTGGTCTTGAACTTGACCTTAACGTGACTTTGGGCCTAGGTTTTTATTCTCAAACTGACCTGTCCACAGGCTTATCGCTTGAATGTGATGTCTACTTCAGGCAATGGTAAAATTTTCCGCTCCATTATTTTAACTTAAGCCATATAAAGTACAATTGTGGTATATAAAGGAGTGGCCTACACATTTTGATAGATATTTTCAAAACACAAACACCAAATTTCCTAGCAGTTTTGATTCATTTCCTCAGGCCTACTGTTGGGAAGAACACTCACGGTCTTGAACTTGACCTTAACGTAGAGACCCACTAGGAAGTGATCGTTGGTTTAGAGAAAGTAAACGATCAGGTGGTGCGTCGCAGTCACAGGTGCTTGCTTGACCTAGTGACTTCCGGCGCCGGGAAACGGAAGTAACACCGTATCCACTGCCTCCTGAATCTCACCGTGTCTGTGTCGCCCACCCTGGCGGTAAAATGATAACCGGAAGTTTAGGGTGGGTGGGTAACTGGAGGAGATAAGTTTAAAATCTTTGAGAGGGTTTCCCACTGTTTTTGTGCAAAGATTTTGGATTTGAAATAATTTATTTTGATTGCTTACATAATAATTTTATTGTTGTTGTATTGCAAGTTTGTGATAAGGTTTTGCGAGGTTAATTGTAAATATTATGTAGCAGCGGCTACACTTGCCCGATTCGGTCCGGTCCGGTTCGGTTCGGTCCGGCCCGAATTTGTGAGGGGTGGCTACACTTGTACGAATCGTTTCGGTACGGCCGAAAGAGGTAGCTACACTTGTATGATATTTTGGAAGACACACACGAGCAATGGGCACAAGTACAGCAATACAGAACGTGTTTATTCAGGATCGATTAACCGAATAGGCACGGCAGGCACGTGCCTAGGGCGCGAGGCAATTGGCTTTTTTAAGGGGTGCCAAAAAATGAAAAATTAAAAAAAATTGTGGTTGTACTTGCATGCAATCTCGGTAAACTTCCTATAATCCCTCGCGGCCGTGTAGACATTGTAATCGTCTCCGAATATTGCGACAAAATTCAGACTATTTTCAGCGGTCGTGTAGACATAATTATCTTCTTCCATGATCGAGGCAATATATGAACATAATTGCCTAAATTCTTAGGCCTATATCCTACAAATAACTATTTTTCCTAATTGAATTCATCACTTTCGTAGCCGAGTTCTCACGGAACCACCCGATCCTCATCCGAAATTCGGGAGTAGGTGGCTACACTTATCGGATTCGGTCCGGTCCGCCCCGAATGCTTCCGCCAAAATGCGGATGAATGCTCCCTGGACGATTGTTCCGCGCCGAACCGGACCGTACCGGACCGAATCGGGTAAGTGTAGCCGCCTCCATTTAAAAACATGGGAAGCATTGTTCCGCATTTTGGAGGACCGGACCGAACCGGACCGAATCGGGTAAGTGTAGCCGCTGCTTTAGGGGGTATCCTATTCACAACATTTCATTATGCTTAGAGGCCCAGGATCACTTATTGAAATAAATGGTATAATATTATCCATCATCCTATTGTTTGGTGACGGGATTAAAATATCTGGGGGTTAAAATGTCATTTCACTCAAATTTAGGTCGTCGGTAAACATAAAAACACGCTTGTAAAACATGAAACATGAAAAAAATTCTTACGCAGTGATAATTATATGGTTGACAAATTATATACATTTACAATAGAATATTTTGAATCACGGATCAATGTTAAATGTTGTACATATAGAAACATAGGATATGATTAAACTACAAAAGGTGATGGTGTTCTTTTAATTTTTGATGAGAAGCCAAACACACTCTACTTACTTGTTAAATAAATCAATGAACGTGCTTAACTTATTCACAGCTCTTACAACAGGTGTTTGGATATGCAGGGGTTAAAGGATAAAGAACATTTAGAGAACCTATCCCATTTTGGACCAAAGTTTAGATAAAAGAATGAACATTTCCTCCCAACAATTTTAAGGTAGTTGGACAATCTGAGTCCCATTGAAGCCAGCACCTCCTGAAAAAATCCATAAATTAAATTGCTATAGTAGTAGGTATTGATAATAAACATTTTACATTTATAGCATGGTGGCACAACTCCGACGGTGAATCAGTACTAAAGAGTATTTGATCAAAATTTTCAGTCAGATGGACTAATTTATATTTTCCAATTTAAATTCCATTTAGAGTATGAGGGAAGGCTGACCTCTGAGGGCCAAAGAGGTCCAAGTGGTTTTGTTCAAATCCCAGTTTGCTTTTTTTAGAGATAATTTAAAAATAAAATTCATTCTGTTACTAATTAGAGTCACCACTCAAAAAACAAAAACATATTCCTCAAATGACTAAATCTTATGAACTGTGTTTATTTTAAAGTAAATTTTTAACAGGGTCAATGACTACAGAGAAATAAGCTAACTCCTGTTTGAAACAGTGATCCAGTGCACTTATCCAGATAGGTGTTGTCAAGACAGGACCACTTTGCATACACATTACACTCACACAGGTCTGTGCAGGATGTAGGCGTGGCTCAATCAGCTGATTGTGGTCATTTGTATGGAACAGCTGAGCTTACACTGACCACATGGTTATCTGTGGTCTGATAAACAATAATAAATGGATGTGTTAGGGGGTTTACTTACATATAAACCGTATGCTTAACATATGCAAGTAATTTGTAGTGAAACGTTGGAATACAGATAACAGCATCCTGTAGATAACTGGAGATTGTGTTATGTCCATTCATTTGTTGGGATTGAGACAGATGTTAAGATGAGTGGGAATTTGCGTTTGAATGTTCTTGATCTTGGAAGCAGTGGACATTTTGTTCAGTAGAAATTTATTGCTGCCAAACATTTAACTCACAACAGTCACTAAAACTCTTTTCAAAACGAAATACCTTACAAATATAATTCTAAAGAGGGAAAAACTTAATGATTTTTTTAACGTACACACTTAGAACAGAACTATGAGTACATTCTAATCACTCTGATGGTGACAATCTAATCATTGTACAACTTCATAAATATGCGATGTTATATTCATAAGACTATTGTCAATCAATGATCATTTACACTGTCCAAACACTTACAATTCAATAAATTACCAGTTTTAAAAAGAACTATGTTTACTGCAGTCACACCTGTCCTTCATCATTGGGCTTTTAATTAGTGCTTTAGAGGTTACATCCCATGATATGCACACTTATTTTGTTGATAAAAATATCAGCTGTATTAAAAAGCATGTTTTCCATATGCACGGTACCAAAACAAAACCGAAGATATAAACTGGGGGACTGAGAACTATGTATGTGTGTGTGTGTGTGGGGGGGGGGGGATATTTGTCACCGAGGATGGCCGGTGCCGTAAAGATAACTGGTTAGCGTATATGTCATCGCAACGAGAAAACGCTCAAAGATGTGTTCGTTTTACTGTTGCAGATCACAGACCGCTTATTGTAGTCATCTTTCGTACTTAGTCAAATGTTATCTAGTTTTATCACCGTCTACAAGAATTCTGATAGTTAGAATGTTCGTCTTGATTATAAAATGATAACTTAACTTTGATTATAAGATACTTTACGTTATGTTCAATGTTGCAGGGCATGTCTGCCGACAGTCTGGTGCCGGTGGACCGGGGCGTAGAGTCGTCTCCTCCCCCCCTGCCAGGGGCTCCGGGGGTGGTGCCTACGTACCCTCAGCGCTGCCATGCCATCGACTACAACTACGACCTCATCCCTGCCGTCATCTGTGCCATGTACATCGTCTTTGGCATCGTCTACAGCCTCTTTGGTGAGTGAGAAATGCCTCAATGTTCAGCCAAATTATTAAAATTAATTTTCTGCATTGTCAAACCACCACAGTAAAAGAAAACAGTACTTTAGCTGTAGAAAAATATTGGATCAATCGGTACCTACTTTTGTCCACCCCACCACAGGACTTAGTTCTCACTGGAACTAAAAGACCAGCAGAGAGGATTTCAAGTGTGGGGAAACTGTGTTTTGTGCAGCACTCTAAAACAATTAAAACAATCAGAAATTGGTGCAGGTTCTTAAGTTAAAATTCTAGCAAGTTCAGACAGCAAGGTAAAGGGGGTCGTCTCCACATATCCACTGTGGTTTACACAGTCACACCACACAGAATTGTCCTACGACTTCAATGCACCGATCATCCACAGTGGATAACATCAAAGGCAGGTAATTCAATTTTGGATAAATGAGACTACTACACTTTCTTTTGCGAATATGCTGAAGGAGGCTTCATTGAGCTCTCCACCTTTTGAAATTTTCCAATCATTTCAAATTACGTTTCAAAGATCACAAAAGTTTCTAAAGGAATACACCTACATGTAATTACCACTAATTCTGTGCCTCAACGGTGTAAAAATACAAAGTGTTATGTGTAACATGTTTCAGGTTACCGATGCTTCAAGGCTGTGATGTTCCTAACAGGGTTCATCTTCGGCTCAGTGATCATCTACATGATCTGCATACAGGACAAACTCTTGCCCCCTTACGCTAATGCAGGTAATACATCGACCAATCTGGACTCATGTGATTCTTGAGTGACTTGAAACTCTTTTTCCTCAAAATTAAAAGGTTCTAATTCTATTTGATACAACTTGATGAGTGGATGTGTTCAGTTAGAAGGTTTGCAGGTTTGATTCTGAGTTAAGTCAGAAGCCTTTGATGGTTCAAAACTGGACCGCTGTCCTTGTTCATTGGGCTTTTAATAAGTGGTCCTCGTTAAAAGTCCCGCTGATCTTAGCCGGTAACATAGCTGTTATCTCATTCATTCAATGCTCACACTCCACTTGGCTTTGCTTTTAAATACACACAGTGTGATGGTGTAATGATGTAATCTAATAAACATCCTGTATTGTACAACAAAGTTAAACCATTTTCACTATCATTGGTGTTCTCTATACTTCTTTCTACCTAACTCAACTCTGAAAATTTACAACATTTAAAAAAATTTGAAATATAATGGGTCAGATTTGTTTAAAATTAGAATGTGAACAAGTTAAGTTAGAGGAAGATTGATGAAAAGGAATTTCGTTCAAAAATATTTTTTGTAGTTTTGGTTTCAATTTCAAAATCAATAAATAATTTTTATTTCTAACAAAATATATACTTTTGAAATATATTTAAATAAAAACCATTAAGTTTTGTCTACAAAGTGAAGAAAGAACCGGCCTGACAAGGTCTATTGAAATGACCTTTGAAGTGCACCTCTGCTCTAGTTGAAGCAATTGGGCCGTCTCGCTACTTTATGAACTGTGCAAAAATAGGAGTGTTGCCTAGTGGTTAGCGTCTCTGACTTTAGTGTGAGAGGAACAGATTTGATTCACAGCACATCCACAAATCATATAAGTTAAGACCATAAAAAGAGAGTAAACGTAAAGAGCGTAAGCGTACCTCTACTATACTTAAAAAATGCCTTTATTTTAAAATATTATGGACATAGTTGCAATTTAAGCTCAAAAAATTGTGGAAAAGTAAATAATGTTGTAGTGTTTATTGTTTGACTATTGATGTATGTAGAAATTTTATCTGTTAAATAAAGCTGTGAATAAACCCAAGAAACACTGTTATTGTGGTTCTACTGTACTTTCAAATGTACAGGTTGATTGTCAGTGACGGTTCCAAGGGGGGCTATAGGGACTAAAGCGCCCCATGTACTCTGAAAATGTATATTCAAACATACATTGTGTCATAAAAAGTAACGTTTTTGGATAGAGTTCTAGACATTGAAAATGGCTTTTAAAAGTCACCGAATGGCTTTAAAAACAGCAAAATTTCCAAGGGAGAACCCCCAAACCCCCCTCCTGGTGATAAGGTCCTAGGAAGGCAACTGATAGTTGTCAACTAAATGTTTGCAGGCATGGCGCTGAGTGCGGGTCTACTACTAGGCCTGATCACAATGCTCGTCCAGTACGTCGGACTGTTCATGACTGGGTTCCACACAGGGTTGTTTGTAGCCATTGCATCTCTAGTGACCACAGAGCAAGTGTCTCACCCCCCCACCCTCCTCACCACGGCTGGCACCATGCTGGGCTGTGGTGTGCTGTTTGCCGTCCTCAACCTGCAGTGGCCCAAAGGTAAACGAGAAAGTTGACAATGTCATTATTTTGCTACAATCATTCAAAGTTAGGGGAATGGAGGTACAAAGTTCTAGTATTTGTGTTCTTAAGCTGTTGACAGTTCTTGAACCCCATTTAATTTTATAATGCTCATTAATTTTTGGATACTAAAAACATTCCTTCTATATGAACCAGCTATTATAGGTCGGCCGGACAGATAGCGACCTGCACAAGGATTCATCGCACATGTAAGAGGTCACATTCCAAGCGGCCGACCTGTAATAGCTGGCAGTGTTGTCTCAGGAA
The DNA here is from genome assembly GCF_028750875.1 of Macrosteles quadrilineatus. Taxonomy (NCBI): domain Eukaryota; kingdom Metazoa; phylum Arthropoda; class Insecta; order Hemiptera; family Cicadellidae; genus Macrosteles; species Macrosteles quadrilineatus. The sequence goes on along the minus strand of NW_026542597.1, from coordinate 97,899,720 downwards.
CATAGTTAGTTGAATGACCCACAAATGAGTGTGCTAAAACATTCCAAAATTCTATTCCTCATTTAAATTTTGTTTAACTGCAATAGTTAATATCACGTTTACAATAATATCAGTTTAGAGTGCTTAAATATTTTGCGTATTTAACAGAAACCAATAATATACATCAAGGTCTTCCGTCAGTGGCTCTCAATTTAATTAAACTACATATTTTTTCCCCCAAAACTGGTAAAAGACTCTGTCAGTATACAGTATATGGTTAATTCATAAGTATTAATTCCTAGAAAGATTTTATTTTTACAGAAATTTGTAGGCATATTTTTAAGTTAAGGAACTATGTTGGGCGAGTCTTACTTTTAGGATGCAGATTGCTATAATCACTCCTCAAGTAACTTACAGATAGCTGGGGAGTAAAGTTTCAGCCAAATCAATCACAATCACTTGTAGTAAATCTCTAATGGTCCTTTAATGTTACAGCATTCACAGTGCTGGGCACCAGTGTCTACGGTGGAGCCATTCTCTCAGGAGCCTTGGACTACTTCATAGAGAAGCTGATGATGGTGCGGTGGGTCTGGGACCGCATCACTCTACGCCAGTCTCCTGCCCAGCCATGCTGGTTCAGCTGGGCAGTGCTAGGCCTTTGGCCGAGTGTGGTCGTGTTCGGACTCATCGTCCAGTTCGCAATCACTGGACGTGGTATTCACCATCAACAGCGTGAGTTTAAACTTATTAGCATTTCTTGAGAATCTGTTCCATTGGTGTTTCATCCTCCAGACAATACAATCTGCCTAAAGGACTTAGCATTGTGTAAGGCGGGTTACACACCGGTATCGCGGATATGATGTTGCCGATATTTTTCGTGCCCGCGACATGCCCCTCGAAAACCAACTTATGTTATCTTATGGAGCTTTACACACCAGTGTCGCAGACACGTTGCCTGCGACTCGTGTCGCAGACACGTGTCTCGAGCGAACCAACCGGTCGGTGTTTGGACAGACATGTCTCGTGTCTCTTGGGCCCGCGCATGCGCAGAACACGTTTCTAGTAGTTTTTGCGCTTTATTACTTAATTTATTGCCTTATGGTGTGAAATGTAGTATTGTGATATTAAATACTTCAATTTACACCATAAGGAAATTACGTAAGTACTGTAATACAATTAATTACAATGTATTTTGGAAAGATTACCATGAAGTTATCTTTAATGTTTTTGTAGAAAGAACAACAGCAACAACACATCATCTTCTTATGACGATGACATTATTTAAAGTGATGAATGTTGTGATTCCTTCACTCTCATGTCGCCAGCATGTGCCTCTTCCATGGTTGTATTTTATTTAGACATCATGTCCGCGACATCAGAAATATCGGCAACATCATATCCGCGATACCGGTCTGTAACCCGCCTTAGATTTATGGCCTAAGTTTGTCTCAGTTGTTTGCAAAGCTCGTGCATTAATCGCACCAAAGAGTTCCTTAATTGCGCAAAGCCCTCAAAGGGTTCCCAAAATATGTTCTAGTTGTGCCAAGCACAATCCAGGTAGGGGTGAGTTACCGGCAGAAGGAATGTCCTTGTTTACGTGTCATCCTAACCTTACCTAACTTAACCTACTTAAGTATACACTCAAAGTGGGCCGCCACTTGGCGCAGTTAATGAACTTATCGGGTGGCTCCCTGGAGTATTTGGCACAATTCAGGAATACCCGACTACCTGACTCAGGTCATTTGGCGCAATTAATGCCCACCCAGTTGTTAATTATGTTTTTTTATTCAATCTTTAAGATAGTCTCATTAAAACATGTAGCACGATTTGTTGATTGTACGTGTACATTATACTTAACTGAAGTAAAAATGAAATATCTGGATGCTCATACTAAGCCTCACTATGGTACTAAGTTTGGCGTTCAGTGATATTTTTCAATCTAACTTCAGTGACAGTGACTTCTGTTTCACGTTTGCCATACAGTAAGCTATGTACAGTATTTAAAATGGCTCTTTCAGCAATACTATCCTCCACAAAGTCATTACATGCAAAACACTACTTATTTTTTTCTTAAACCCACTTACTATCCAGGGAATTAAAATCATACCCAAAGTCAAAATCCAAATTAATAATTATATGTCAAAATCTATGAGGAGTGTAAATTTACAGAAATAAGTAAAGTAAGTGCTTTTGTGAGCGTCGTATGAGGACAGTTGACAACATCCACATGACAATATACATGCTTTTCAGGAATGTTAATGATATGACTATCTCCCATAAGCCCTGTTAATGGGGAATTGAGTGGTAATAAGGGTGGAAGGGTTTTAAAAATATTTTGCCAGCATGGCATGGTGGTGTATTACTGGAGTAGTGAAGTGAGTGAATCATCATGTAACGTAGAATGTGAACTTGGAATGGAGTTTAGAGTCATAACTTAGATGCAAAATTCTTAGATGTTTTATTAAACAAAGTAGTGCATGAGCGATATATGTTATAATCTGACATGTCAATAAAGGCCTAAAGCCTACATGTCCTAAGCACAAATGAATAAAGATGTTTTGAATTGAATAGAATTGAAATATACTAAAAGTTTGGTATTGGTGATTCTAATTCACGGTAAATTTATTTGGTAGTATTGCCTGTGAAGCATCCCAATCGCCACGGCAACGTCCCTAAGCCGCGTACGCGAGAACAGAGGGCGGAGCTACGACAGAAGAAGTACCGATACTTGTATCAAGTACGGACTGCTCATGGCGATGTCATAAGTCAGGTGAGTCTAAACTTAATTAAGATGTGAAACAAATATTAAATTCCAATCCGAAATGGGGGGTTTTTAAATAAATTTCCCCATTGCAGTGAAGCTGAAGGAACTAGATTCATAATAAAAGGGAATTAAATTTAACCTCATAATAGTACAATTATCTAACCTTAATTATCTGCTGGCAGAAAGCTCGAATAACCATTAAGGACATTCATTGGAAACACGTTTATAATAATTAAATGCATGATATCATTCCGCTGGCTTAAATTTATAATTTCTTTGATTTAAAGAACATATGAATTAATGTAGGCCTACAGAACTTGACAATTTTACTAATTGGCATGGATTAAAATTGTAATTTAATATTTTTTTGTATTTTTTAATTGTTTTGAACAGTGAGACCTTTTTAATCCATTGGTTAAAAATGTTTAAACTGCCTAAGGGGTACAAGATCTTGTATCTCAGCACACTCAGCTTTTTTTGTACCCAATTGCAGGATTAAATACGTTAATCTTGTATTTTTAATTCCAGTATCCAAGTAAAACTTTGGCAATGTGTAAAAAGGAATAGCAATATATATCTGTTTGAACGAGTTCTCATAGAACACACTAAAGCGAGTTTGTAGCATGGAAACAGTTATGATAACAGAAATGGAGGTCATTAATAAATTAAGCTAAGTTTGAAAATGTGGATTTTAAGTTTGACAAATTTGTTTCTAAAAAGAAATGGTGCAGAACTAATTAAAAAAAATTAAGTTTCACGGATAGAAATATGTCAAACATTGCTTTTAACAACCATTAACTGTTAACAGTCAAGAACAAACATTGGTAGAAAATGAACATCACTTTTCATTATCAAATCCAACCAGTAAAAACCGCAGTTGGTACTTGGAGTAGAACACTTTTTCTAGGCTTTAAATAATTTTCTGTTAAAACGTTCAGCGCAGCAGGCATTCCAACAGGCGCTTGTCAATGGCGACGAGGCCCGGGCGAAGAATCGGCGTGGCACCGTAACAGCGAACGCAATTGGCATTCAAATATTTCAATCTGACGAATAACAAAAGAGCAGCGGTGATTGTACTACGTTACCCCGAGATTGGACAAAGTTCCATAAAACACCCAAAGGTAGCAGCACTGCCTGGATCAGTAGTCAGTGGCTTTGTAATGTGGCTTGAAGAGAGAAAATCCCTGACACCGGGACGAAAGCATTGTCAGACGGGATTTTTCTACAAATTTTAGTACCAAACTATATACCAAAATAAAGCTCACATTCTAAGCTACAGGCTAGCAACGATTTAACGTTCCCCTGCAATTGCTGAGCTCAAACTGAACTAATGTAGTGGGGGTTGCGCAACTACATCAATTGATATAGGCCAATAGGAGCGCTAATTGATGTAGTCAGTACTGAACGTGTTAAGCACTGAATATTCCATAAGTTTAATCACAAAACTTTCTTGTTTCCGTGAATCTAACATCCCTCAAAACGTTGTCTTGCACTAACCACCATTTTCATTTACTGCTTACCTCCCTTCCTAATGAACATTATTGTAATTGTTTATTGTTATTAATGACAGAATTACGTCCAGGCTTTGCAGCGTAAGGTGATCGGCGGCGGCGGAGGAGTGGGGGAAAGCTCTACATTACAGTCCGACGCAACACATCTGACGATCCTGCCCGACGCAACGACTGCGCACTTCGACGACGATATACAGCTCGACCCGAGACTCCATTATCGATAGTACGGCCGTTAGCAACGCCCTCTGATGGTGAACTATCCACGTCCACAGCGAAACCGAGAGCTTCAGTTAACATGTTAGGCAGCCTGAATATTAAGGGATATTTAGCTTAAATATATTGTGTAAAACAGATTATACAGAAATTATTGCAAAATTGTATTGGAGGGATGGATTGATACATTTGTTTACCATAAGGGTGAATTTATGTCACTGCTACACCATAATCTTTTACATGCTTTAGCAAAGCAATTTTAAACGAGAACTAACTATAAGTACTTCTGGTATGGTATTATAATCTTCAGACTTGCTTTGTATTTTGGTAAATCATTAAAATAACTGTAAAGTTTGTTTACAGAAATGTGAAATTCATAAAACGCAAAAGATGATATGTTTCTAAAAAAATTGTAAATTATTACAACGCAGAAATTTTTCACCATTATATCTAGCAGGATCTTAATTATACATGATGTGTATTATATATTCCCATGGTTTATTGTGATATATCGGACAGTGTACTGTGTTGATTTTGTTTGATGTACATAAAATGTGTCCATTTGTTAGGTTAGTTTTGTATTATGTAAATTATTATCAAATCATTTATGCTTTGCTGTAACTCGTGCTTTGTATAGATATAAAAATTATCATATTTAAAGAGAGTAATTTCAGTTATAAATATTATGGAACTGAATAAACAGGAAAAATTGATTAAAATTCATACAAGTTTTTAACATTTTATTAGTAGAAGTCAGACAAATGGTCTTTGAAAAATATAATAAAAAAATAGAAAAAAGAAAAATAGTAAGTTAACATCACTTTTGGGGAAATCTGTAGCATAATGAACAAATCACTACAAATTGTAATTTCTAACACAAATACACGGGTTTGATAAAACTTTTATTGTAGCATGCATATTTTTGGCTGTGTTAGTATTATTGTAAATTACCTTTGAACTTAGTAATGTTAGAAGCAGGTTAGTGAATACATAATGTTAAGCTCACTTCGAGTTATTCTGTTGTGAATAACTATCTCAATTTTGTATTAGTTGCAGGCCATGTCAAATCTTGTATTTATTGTACAAAGCTGAACTGTATAAAAAGAAGTAGTTGTAAATCCTAGAATGATTTTTCTGTTCTTAAGTGAAAAGCTCCTATACAGAAAGCCTACTGTGTGATTAAATAGGGTTTGTAGAGACAGACATGTCTACAAATAGTAAAAACAAAACAAGATTTAATTTCCTATTGAAATAGAGCTAAACAACATCCTATTAGTTTTAAATTGTGACAACTTGTATAATTTTAAGTGTTGATTTTATGTATGAAATTAGTTTTAAGCAAAGGACTTGTGTTATTAAAACGTTTTGTTTGCACAAATTAAACATATTTTTTTATTTGTGAAGAAAAAGCACACACAACTCATTGCGTATTGATCATAATTTTGTAGATTTGTACATTTTGAAAGGTGCTCTATTGATGTGATTTCTATGGCCAATGTTATTGCATTTTTTCATTAAATTATATATATTTAACATATTGGTTTTGATTTTTCCTGAGTAAACTTTGGATGGAGGATAAGGTCTGTATTCTGGACCGACAGATATGTCATACTAAATTTTTCAGATTTTAAACTCACAACAAGATGCTTGTGACTAAAGCATGGTTGAATAGGTTAGGTTAAGAACTATAGTTGAACAATCGTCTTGGTGAGCGTCCGGGCTGAAAAATTAATTTACAAATACTAGTTTGATTGGTTCAATAAAAACTTCAGGGCCAATCACCTTGATAATTTAAACTAGGCTGTAAAAACAAAACTGTAATAACTAAATAATTCAAACTGTATACAAAAAATAGCTCAAAACTACACACAACGAAATGCATTCCAGGACTAAAAACTGGGTGGTGTGTAAGCGTTCTTTTGGTAACTTAGTCCACTGAGCTATAGACCCGTTTTTTCCCTGGGCAGTGGCAGTATTTTTTTCCATTTGTTTGTGTCGTAAGAGCCGAATCCCCTCAACTACAACCCGGTACCTCATAATTTAATATACCCGGGCCCCATGGTGTAGGCCGGAACATACGCACCAACCTAGAGTGGCAGCAGCTGGACACAACCCGGGTAATAATTTGTCACCCGGCAATGTGAAGTGAACATTCTCATAAGCTCAATCAGTTGACTACAAATATTTGTCCGGCCAGGCGAGATCGTGTAGAGTGAAAGGACTGTAAGAAAAGAATGCTAAGATTCTGACTACTAAGGTATATTCAGGCTCTACCGTGCTAGTATTCGGTAATAATTACTTTTCACCCACAAATCTTATTTCATATAAAATAACATTTATTATATCTTGAACACCTTTGTAACAGAAATTATAATAAATAGTATGGCAAAAAACTAAGTAGATCTACTTATTGTTAATATGGTAACACTGATCATAAAAACACAATCTAATTGCATATACACATAACATTAATACACAACAAACTTGAACATCTGTATAAAGCCCTCATACATAAGGCAATTTGGTCACCTGTCGATGGGCGATTAGATTGCCGGCAATCATATCGTCGTTGGAAACACATTTTTTACCCAAGCTTAAGCTATCAGTCAGGCAATGCGATGTGGCAATTTAAATTGATCAGTGTGAGAACGGAGCATGAAGAGGTAAGCTGCTGTAGCTGTAATAGTGTTTGTTCATTGTTGTGGAAATTAAAAGAACAAAGGGTTTGGCACAAAAAGTATTTTGAGAATAGACTCAAAATTAGTGGTTTAAGAAAGGGTGTGTAGTTGGGGTCTAGTGACGTATCCCTTTTAAGGTCATTAAGTAAGGAAAATCCAGACCATTACAAAAACTACCTTGGAATATCTGAAAATCATTTACGTCACCTCCTGTGTTTAGTAGAGCCTTTTTATGGAAGTCACTTGAGTAGTGCAGACAATCAGCGCAGAAGAATGCATTGTAGCTACGTTATAGCTGCGGGCAGGAGATTTGAAGATTTAAAGTGTTCTGCTGAAATTTCTTCACACAGTTTAGGAACAATAATTTCAGCAGCTTGTGATGTCATTGTGAAAGTTCTGCAAAACCTAAAACTCACATGACACATCAATCAGAAATCAGTGCAAATTCGCCGGGAGAATATTCCTCAATTGTTCTGCCCCACAAACTTGGCAATCTAGTCGTCCGAGGATCTCCAAATCACTGCCAGGGAAAATCGAGCAATCAGGTGGGGATGACAAAATCGCTGGCAATCCGATCAAAACACTCACATTGGGCGATATTTAGGCAATAAGGTTGCTGAAGATCTAATCTCCCATCAACAGTATGACCAAATCGTCTAATGTATGGGGGGCTTCAAGTTTCAAATAAATGTAAACTTCGTCAATGGCATAATAAATCAGTCTCAGCTAACAGCAAATAACAATAAAAAGTAACAAAATACCATAATAATTAACAATACAAAAGCCATAAATATAAAAACAACGTAATCATATTCCTTTTTTAGGTGGGTAACTTAAATCCTACATTGACTCTCCAACTCAGTAAACCTAACTTGGCAACAATTGAATACAAGTTTTGCAGACTTATTAGTTAATACAACTATACACTTATTATTTGTACTGGAACTGGAATGTACAAAACCAGTCATTTGTTAACTTATGCTAAAATTTGTAATAAATATTTTGAAATGAAAAACTAATCCAAAGGTTAAGTTACTAAGGTTGTTTAAGTTACTCAAAACACATCAAGAATGAAATTGGGATTTTGTGTTTGCTGAGTATTCTATTAACTTATTTAATTATAAAAAAATACTTCTATGGCATAACATTTTAAGTATGCATACTAACTAGGGAAGAATGGCTTGGTGGAAAGAGGCTCATCCGTATAAGAACTATAAGGACTGGTAAGATTGGGAGGTCCTGGTGCAGGCGTGGTTATATACCCGAAGGAGCTGGCATCCTATGGGAGTACACCCAATAGTTATCCAAGAGGAAGACACTACTATTTTGGTTTGTGCTCCAGAAAATCTCGTTAGGAGATCAGAGACAACAGAATTTGTATTTATACTAAAAGTGCAACTTTGACAGCTCTCAAACTCAAATGAATCTTACTCACTCGTGCGGGAATGTCTTGCCTCCGTGTCAGTATTGGGTTGGAGGAATGATCTGCTTCTTTGAGTGGACATTCAGGAATTGAGACTGGCAATTTTGCTTCGGCAGCATCTTTGTTGGGTCCACCACCTTTCTAAGGCATCTCCCTTGCCATGGCTGAAGCAGCCCCTTCTAAGGTCTTTGCACACATTCAAAACGGGCATTCTAGGGCTGGATAGGCGAAGAATTAGACCAACAGTGGAACTGATTACTGGACACGGTCGGTTCAGAAAACATCTACAATGGATAGGCGACATATAAGGCGTCAATAGATGCCTTTAATTATATTTATTGTTCTTACTGTGTGCTTGAATCAATTACTCCAAAATTGTGTAATTTAAATTGCTGGGATTTTTCACAGATCTTTTTTGTATAAGCCAAAAAGAGTTTAGAGAATCATCACGAGACCCCGATATTGTAGGAGAGGCCAAAAGCAGAAGGTTGAGGTGGGTCCACCCTATATTGAGGAGAAATGAGGAGAGCTTGTTGAAGAAGGTACTAAGAGGAGATCCGAGGGGAATGAGACCAGTAAGAAGACAAAAGGCTAGGTGGTGGGATCAAGTCCGGAAAGATATTGAAAAAATGAGACTAATAGAGGAAGATTCGGAGGACCGAGAGAACTGGCGACGTGTTGGCGAGGCAAGTACCAGCTTGGGTACAAGATGCCAAGGCAGTAAGTAAATAAACCGAAAGGTAATTTAGCGTTAACATAATTTTGAGAGTCTTTGTTAACAAGTTTAGTTTAAAACAGGCTACTATAGTTTAAGATCAATGTTTAAAGTGTTTGAGAAAATACTTATATTGGATATTACCATTGTAAATCCAAGCATTGGTTTTAGATGTTACATACACTTCTTACCCAATTGTATAGTCTGCAATATAAATTATTGTGTTTCACAACAGCACACTGAGGTTGACTCAATTATTTTCTCCAGTTTAAAGGTATATTTTACGTTGTGAGCTTAGTCCTCAAATTATAGGTCTACTATCCGAGCATAATAAATAACTTACAAAAATTTAAGTCGGTTAAACAGAAAATAAGTAACAAACATCAACTCTCCACACGCACCAGACAGAAACCCCTTGAACAATGTTTTCCAGCTTAAATGCTAAATCTATAACGGATAATTTAATGCAATATTATGTAACTTAGTGACCATCAACAATATTACATAGCGTACAGTTTATAATACTGTATATTTCAAAACATTTGATCCTGAAGCCGTGTTTAAACAAGGCCAGCAAGCAGACTGGTTATCTCGGGTAACTTAAAACACATTAACTGTCTTTTGTAAACAAAGCTTATATAAAACTGTAAATTTATCTTACTCATACAAGAGACGAACCATCAAAATAACACACGTAATCCATGACTTAGGAGGAAGTACTGTTGGCACTATGTAGTTCAGTTTTCAATGTTATGGCAAGAAACCTATAACAAAGTAGAAATTAGTTGAATGAAACTAACATTAACTAGCATCTAAAGTAGGATCATCGTAAGACTCAGGTACCTTTGAATGTCTTCACTCGTCCCATTGTCATCAGAAGAATCTTCCAAGTCCACTGATTTAGGAGGGAATCTCTGCCTGAAAAAAATCAAACAAATCAGTGTTCAGTTGATAATTATAAGTCTGATATTCTTGATCATCAGATTTGTAATAAAATGGCCCTGATTAAAGCTGATCTTATTTAAATTCAAATTTAAAACATCTTTATTTTCGTTACATGTACATGGGTACAAAAATATTGTCAAATATAAAGTAGCGCCTCAGGTATATCAATTTAAGTACTAAAATATTATTGAACATTTATTGAATGATGTATGAGGCCTCCATTGTATGTCTCCATTGTTGGCTTCTTTCCTACTATTTTTATCCTATTTTTTTTACTATCCTATTAACTACATGGATATCCCAACGTCTCCAAAGTTGATCTTGACAGATGAGATTACTTTTTTTAAATTTTTTTGTCTGATTTAAGTTGAATCACGTTCTGGACATAGATTATATTCAATACCTTCTCTCTGTTCTTAGAATCATTTATGTCACTCAAAACCAATACTGTACATAGCCTACATTGACCCGTGTGCAGATTTACCGAGCATATAATCATATATCATATTGAAACGTCACTCCAATATACCACTTTCCGATGAGTGGCAAACAATCGGACAGAATCAAAAGCACGGTCAGACAGCTCGGAATGTAAAATGAAGATGTCAAACAACTCTGCAATATTGTGTTTGGCTTTTAGGCTCACACAGTTTTTCTGTTAGAAAACAGTTTTCTTATACTGTCATGCCTTGTAGACGCCTAGGTTTAGCTTAAAATGTGCATAGGTTTTAACAAAAGTTATCATTCTAATCTACTTACTTGTTAGTAAAAGAAAAAATGGGCGTTTATTCAAAAATAAAATCTAACTGTTAGTCGTACCGTGTGTTGTAGTTTAAATAAAGGAAGTAGTAATTCATTTGTAAAAATAAAAGATAAGATTAAGAGTTGTACAAACGTTTTATTTCTATTCATTTTTTAGCATAAAACACTGCATTATGGATTACGTCTTACCTCTCACGTCTAAATCTCACCACTGAAGTCTGGAAGCCTTCTGTCTCATCTTTAAACACCTTCCTAGAAAACAAAAAAAAACATAAGCATTATTTCACGGGGATTAATTGTATTCTAATAGTCAAATAGTTCACATGAGGGGAGGGGAAACACGGCAGAGCAGAATTCAGGAATCTTATATACTAAAAAAAACACGCAGTTGGTACCAAATGAAAGATATTTTCCTGTAGATGTGCAGAATCCCTTTATAAATTAAAATAGGCTCAAAAATAAGAGCAAAAAAATAATTTTAAATTTTAAAAAAATCAACATGGGCCTTATGGGTTGTCATGTTGGTGAAGAAATAACAACAAAATATCAACAGAAAATTAAATCAAATTCCAATCACATGTTTTATTTACAGCGTGGGTTGAAAATAGAGAAGTTTGGATATTACATACTTTAGGTTGAGTTTTCGACCATGGGGCAAGCTCTCGTTTTCTTTCAATCTTCTTTCTCATCGTAAACCAGTTATGCACCTCGTGTTCAGACTACTTGGCCAAAATACATAAATGTTGTTTTCGTATATGTTTCGTTTTGTATTATGTATTTGATGTGGTCAGTAATCATGATGTCCTTATTAGTGATGGTGAAAACCAGAAATTTCGAATCTCAAAACCAAAACCGAAACTTGAAAAAATCGAATCCCGAATCTCAAAACCTAAACGCGAAACCTTTTTACTTAGCTGGTTACAAAGGTTAAGGTTACAGAAAAAATACAGGTAATAATAACAAATTTTATGAAATCAATACTGTAAGAGGTTGACTCCTGACACTGACATAATAACATAAATATGTGACTGATAAACCCATACCAACATAATTCTTTCTGAAATTTCAGAATACAATTTACTGTGTTTGCTCAATTGCTATCAGATAGTGTGGAAACAGTGTTAAAAATAATAATAATAATGCAAAAAGTGCCAATAGATTCAAGAATAAAACTGCCAAAATCTTCAATTTCGAAACTTTTGAATCTCGAAACTCGGTGATCGAATCTCGAAACCGAAACTTTTCTAAAGTTTTGATGGTTTTGAGATTTGAGATTCGGTTTTGACACATCACTAGTCCTTATAATGAGTGGTGATGGATGACAATGTCCTGAGATCACAGGAGATTTTTACAATTTTGATGAGACACAATTCCAACACTACACTGGATAAGTGTAAAAGTATTGCGAGTTAGACTAGACTTTAGATGTGGGAAAGAGTTTTAAGATGACTGTGATACTTTTCGCATGTACTCTGCACTTGTTTATATTTTATTGTCTATATTTATTTAGCCTTATTGCCTGTAAACTTTAGGCTACTATTATGACGTTCATCCATTGCATGTGTTGTACATAGCGTTAACGATGAATAAAAATTCTTGATTCTTGATTCTTGAGTAGAGAACGAGAGAGATAACTATAGTTGTCGAGGGGCTTGTTAAGTACTAAGAGTAAAAGCACACTTATGACGGGCGGTGGCACTGACAAATTCTAGTACCTAGTAGTAAAACCTTTGTTATTATCTAGAAAGCCTTATTTGTAGTAAAATCTATTGATACAAAACATTAGACACTTTCAGTACCTTTTCATGGCCATTCTATGGCGATCAATTTCTCTCCTTAAAAGCTTCTCTTCCTCAGACATATTTTGCCTGAAATGAAAATGAATAATGACAAGTGTGCAACCTTTATAGAAAATCTTGAAAAAGGACAAATTAAAATTTAAAAGTGTGATGGGGGCCTGTACAGTAACATAATAATAATACTGGCCAGCCTGTACAGTTTTAATCAGTTTATCATTTTTATTCCATTTTAATTGTTTTTCAACATAACAAATTGTAATTATTGTGACAGCCTTTTAAAGAATCTATCAATATACCACAATATATGTCTATACATTGATGATGTGGTTGCATACTAATGACCTGACAAAGTTCTAAGGAACTAAACTAATCGTCATACAAACAACTGTGGTTGGTTAAGGTAATTATTTTATTTTATCATTTAAAATAGGCCCAATAGTGCGTGGAACAAGCAACATATTACCTAGTAATCTTTCACTTCCGGAGACCAGCACCATACTTTGGGAATCGACTAAATACATGTAAAAGAGTGAAAATCAGCCGGGAGGCAAGCTTTAAAATAATTAGGTCACGGGCAGTGACGTCATCAAAATGGCCGCTCAGCCAATAATAATAATGTCGCATATCTCGGAAACCGCGTAACCGATTTTGACGCATGACATCTTATTTGAAAGGTCTAATTATTATCTATGAAAAAGGTAATTACACCTTTAGCGGTTAAACCAACGATTTCTTTGTATTTTAGAAAATATTAATTTTTTACGCCCCACAAAATGGATTTTTTGGATTATCATTTGGAAAAATTAAAATAATCAAAATTTACTTTCCACCGTTGAATCCAGCTTTAAAAGATGAACAATTTAGTATTTTGAATCATCGCTCTATGTATATTGGTTACCGAGATATTGAAAGTACTAAACACAGAACACTCTGTCCCCCATGTTATCCTTATGGGAAAAATAACATTCTTTATCTCAGTTATTTTTTAACGTATCTTAATACAACTTGGTATGTGGTTTCACCTAGTTGAGCTACTTGATAATGACTATAAAATATTTATATTTTACATTTACATGGCAGCAAACCTACATACTCATTTCCCATGTTATTCATATGGCGAATTTATGCATGATTATTTATGAACATTGTACTGTACTTTCTCAGGTTATGTTGACAAAACTTGACGTTGAGCTTAATTTTAATTAATTATCTAAACATTTGAAATTCACTGAGTATGCAGGTCTACTGCAACGGGGGTTTTATAAATATTAGTAATTTTATTTTGGGAAATATTTTTTTCCTGGATTGGTCAGACTAAGAGATCTGATGGCAATTTGTCGCAATTGTTAAACAAGAAACGTGATAAAATCCTTACGTGTTGTTTTTGTTTCTTTTGAGTTTACATTTTTCTAGTAATTTTCATATAGGGTTTGACGTCTTTTGTGCTTCTTAAAACATAGTTATTGATCGTTTAGATTATTAAAGTGGTTACCTAAAGAATATAATATTCATAGTATTTTTTTTTGGGGTAAAAATCTTTTGGGCTTTTCAAAACACAGTTATGGATTGTTTTTTTGTGGCTACCCTACCTGAAGAGTAGTACGGTATGCATTTCAGGCTTTGGACTGTGGATTCCTCACTTAAACATATTATTACATAGCATTAGACTGTTTATTTAATCCTTGTATTTAACTGAAGAATAGTATGAAATACGGCTTGGCGTCTCTGTTATTTCCCTTTAACAAATTAAAAAAATGTATTATATATTTATTGTATATAATACGCGAAGCCGTTTTTGTTAACACTACTCCTCCCTTATTTGTGGGCCAATTTCAACGTTTGAGGTGTCAAAAGATTCGTCTCAATTTCTAAGAAAAAAACCACGCCTTGATATTATATGCTTGGATGAGAATCTCCCCCAGACAAATTCCGAAATAATTCAGACGGAGGCAGGAACTATTTCAAGACAAGATTAAGTTGCACTCCATTTGATATAAAATCCACCTGCAAAATACTAAAAACTTGCATACTCAGGGAATTTAAAATACTTCGATAATTAATTAAAATTACGCTTAATGTCAAGTTTTGACAGCATATGTTGTAGTGAAGTGTTGAGGAAGCCCAAGGTTGGGTAATGTAATATGGGCTAAAACACCAAAGCACCGAGGAATGGTGCTCAGTGACCCGAGGGAAAAGTACTGAGGGAAAGTGATTAGGGAAAAGTGCCCAGTACTTTCGGCCAGGGGTGGATACTGGGTACTTACCCCCACTCTCCAAGCATCTTACGAGTTACGACCCTATATAAGGAGCATTCTTGGGGGACTTCGACATGTTGGGCCTCCGGGCCCGACCCCGTCGGTAGGCGCCACCGGTGGGGTATGCACTAGAAACGTGTTGAGCCCCGGCACCCCCGCACTAGAGGCGTGCTGATCCCGGTACACCCCAGTACTAGAGGCGTGCTGAGCCCGGTACACCCCAGTACTAGAGGCGTGCTGAGCCCGGTACCACAGACAATGGAATAAACCATTAAAGTATTATATTGTCTGTGCCGGTACACCTCGCACTAGAGGCGTGTTGAGCTCGGTGCTTTCCGTCCCTGTACTAGAGGCGTTTTGAGCCCGGTACACCCTGCACTAGAGGCGTCTTGAGCCCGGTGCAGCTGTTTGGCGTGTTGAGCCCCGGCATCTGTTTTATTTCAGTTTAAGTCCCCGGTAGCCAAAAAAGCTGCCTCCCGGGACCATAGATCCGTCTGGAGGAGGATGAAGAGGCCCACCTTACCTATTTAAGAAGAGAAAGAGTTGTCTGGGAGAGACGGCAGTCTGCATCTGCCAACGGAACGGGCAACACCGACGGTAGCTGCTGCGTTTGGGATAGTAACCCACTCAGCATTTTCCGAGACGGAGCCAGTTGGAGGACTGCAGGAGCCGTGTCGATAGGACCTCTGTGAGTCGCTACGACGGGACAGCGTCAGGAAGGAGAACCAACGTGAGGAACCCAGGACAGCAAAACGGGACAGAGGGGTCTTGAGCCGATCGACCAAGACGTCAAGGGACCGCCTAATAGATTGCCCTGGTCTATGGGGTTTCGAAATAGAAGTCATTTGTCAATAGTTTTTGTAAACAGTTCTGAGAATAATAAATGTATCATAATTCCTACAAGTGTTCAGTCAATCTGTGTCCTGAAAACTCCCGAAAAGGTCTAAAGCTGTAAAGTAAGGAAAAGCTGAGAAAGTACAGTACAATGTTTATAAATAATCATGCATAAATTCGCCATATGAATAACATGGGAAATGAGTATGTAGGTTTGCTGCCATGTAAATGTAAAATATAAATATTTTATAGTCATTATCAAGTAGCTCAACTAGGTGAAACCACATACCAAGTTGTATTAAGATACGTTAAAAAATAACTGAGATATAGAATGTTATTTTTCCCATAAGGATAACATGGGGGACAGAGTGTTCTGTGTTTAGTACTTTCAATATCTCGGTAACCAATATACATAGAGCGATGATTCAAAATACTAAATTGTTCATCTTTTAAAGCTGGATTCAATGGTGGAAAGTAAATTTTGATTATTTTAATTTTTCCAAATGATAAATCCAAAAAATCCATTTTGTGGGGCGTAAAAAATTAATATTTTCTAAAATACAAAGAAATCGTTGGTTTAACCGCTAAAGGTGTAATTACCTTTTTCATAGATAATAATTAGACCTTTCAAATAAGATGTCATGCGTCAAAATCGGTTACGCGGTTTCCGAGATATGCGACATTATTATTATTGGCTGAGCGGCCATTTTGATGACGTCACTGCCCGTGACCTAATTATTTTAAAGCTTGCCTCCCGGCTGATTTTCACTCTTTTACATGTATTTAGTCGATTCCCAAAGTATGGTGCTGGTCTCCGGAAGTGAAAGATTTTTACACTTGTTCCACGCACTACAAGTAATAGAGGGCTATTAAAACATTCTTCATACTGTTTTAATGACAAACAGACATACCTCTTGAGGGCCATTCTCTTCCGCTGGTCTTCTCGAAATGCCTGTTTTTCCTCATCAGTCATGTTCTCTCTGAAACATTGTTAAGGGTCTGATCATACTTTTGTATGGTTACAGGACACCACTAATTAGCTTCTGAGGCGTTCAAGACTGTACTTTAGAATTAAGTTGTCAATTAAGATTCCTTAATTTACTGTTCCGATTTTAATTGTTTCTTAGTATTTAATCTTTATAATCTAGGTCATGAGTGTGGACACATAAAATCATATTCATCAAATTAATAATTAGTTATTTCAGCAAAGATCAAAAAAGCATGATGAAGTTGTAGCTTTGAAATCAACACAAGTAAACAAAAATTGTGGCAAATCTTATCCACTTGATCTTTATCTTACCTTTTCATTGCCATTCTCTGCCTATGATACTCTCTCTCAGCTGCTTTTTCTTCCTCAGACATGTTTTTTCTGTAACATGATCCAAATATTTAACTACAGTTGAGAGCCAACTGTTCAAAATAATTAAGGACTGGAGTGTTGGCCTGAACAATTTGATTTGAGTAAAGGGCCAAGCATATTTAGGAGATCAAATCAAATCAAATCAAATCGTCTTTATTTCATATTGTACATAAATCAGTACATGGAATGGCGTCAAATACTATATCTAAAACTTAACATAAAGAAATCAAGTCTAATAGAAATAAAAAACACTAATTTAACATGTATTCTTCTAAAGAGTATAGAGGTAGTGACAACAAGTGGTACTTCAAATGTTTTTTAAATTTGAAAAAATTATTTTCTTTCTTAATGTGATCAGGAAGTTTATTATAGAATTTACCTCCAGCATAGGTAGTTTTCTTTTCATATAGACTTAGTCTATGGGCAGGTGCTGCAATAGTACCCCTATTTCTTGTATTGTAGGAGTGGCATTCACCTAATAGAGGTAAGTCTGCAAAATTTTGTCTACAATATAAAATTACTTCATATATATACATGCTGTATACAGTCATAATTCCAATTTTTTTGAATTCCTCTTTGACGGTCTCTCTCCATTTAATATCCAATATGATTCTCAATGCTCGTTTTTGTAAAATTAAAAGCCTATCCAAATTTCTTTTACTTGTAGCTCCGTAGATGCAGATACCAAAATTTATATTTGAATGAATATAAGCAGATACTTGGCCACACCAACAAAGCCCCTCCATCTCTCACAACGAACTTTGATTGATCAAATTTCACACGTTTTCATGTATTTTTTTCTAGTTTTGACTGTGCAACACCCATCCAATAGCAATCTTAAGGTCTCAAAGAAGGAGGGATCTTCTCTCACAACAGTCACAACAAAATGATATAGAATAACTTTATGTTAAACATATATCTTAAAATGGCAATTTTGTGCTGATAATTTTACTGAAACATGGAATCTTCCTCATCGACTGATTATTCAAAATAGCCTATTTTATTTTATAGACTTTTGTTACTGAAAATACTTTAAATGTCCTAATTTACAACAATGTTAAGCACAATATGATTTAACTACCATTCTAAATGCCTAACCATTATACCTGTAACAGTGCCTACCTTTTCAGAGATTTTCGTAATCTATTTTCTTCTCGCATTGCTGCCTTCTTTTCTTCCGACATACTTTTTCTGAAAATGTTATTCATTAATTTTTTTTTTACTGAAATTATAAGATGTTTTTATATTTTGGTTTCATTTATAGTATTTGAAAAGTTACCTAACCCCTATGGAAAACCCCAAGAAACAATAAAAGAGTGCAAAAAAATTCACAAAAGTTCTACCATCTAAAAGAGAATGAAAAGAATTTGCATGGAAGGATATTACTTTGGATTTCCAAAAGTCTATTAATAATTATCGCGGTGATCAGAATTCATTAAAATTTTTTCAGCCAGATAACTTACATAAAGTCGGACAGTGAGCCTTCCTCTATTTATGAAAATGAACTGTTTGCTGTAAATACTTGTATCACATAGGTAACAGTTTATTGATTTTTACAAAAGCTAGTTTTTGACTTTTGGATATTGAAGTAGAAATCCCATCTAACTGCCACCAATTTTGCATTCCAGAAGACTTTAGTTAAATGAGCTACAGTCTAAAAATCCCTTTTCTCACTTAGTTTTCCTAACTGAGGTACCCCATTAGCGCAGACTTACAAGCGTTACTTGTACGGCCGCTGCAGGCCCAGCGGCCGACTTACGAGCGTGCAGCGGCCGACTTACGAGTGCCGCTTGTGTCACCGCTACACAGCGTCACTAGTTATTTAATTATTATTACTTTCCCCCCCTTTTGTTTCTTATTACTTTTATAATGTTTATAAATATCTTGCCTCTTGATTTGCGTATTTACTCATTTATTTTAGCGAATAACAATCAATTTTGTGTTGCCATGGTAACCAGATATCACAAAAAATAAGCTGCGGTGAGGTAAACAAACAAATTTGTTTCTACTTTATTACTTATAAAAGTACACAACTTTTGATTTTTCTACGTATTGAATCAATTGAACTTTATAATACTATAATAGTAGTGTTATTTGGTGTCTGGATTATTTGTAATATTCGGAATTTGCAAATCAAGTCTACTTTCAAAAAATTGTTTTTAAAATCTTTGTTTTAATAATCTTTTTTTTTAGTTTTACACTTTGACTATCCAATTACCACTTTTCTGTAGACAATTTTACTGTGAACAAAATGGTGAAAGAATTATTAATTTATTTCCTAAAGTTTTCTTTCTATAGCAATTAGAGTGAAAGTCTACAAATTCGGTAACATTAATTGCCGACAGAGGGTGCTGCAGGCAGCGCATTAATTCCTTCGTCAATGGTTTAGTGATACCTGAAATATGATGATTACAGTAACTCGTGCTATTAGTTAGGCTACGGCCACACGGGCGATTTTTTCACGCACAAACGCAGCGTGAAAACACGCGAAAAATTAGAGTAGCATTTAAACAAATAGGCGCCCGCTACTGCGGGAAAACACACTGCGTGTGGCATACCTCATTTAATTTAATGCTGCTCATATTTCTTGCGTTTTTTCACGCTGCGTTCTTGCGTGAAAAAACGCCCGTGTGGCCGTAGCCTTAGACTTGGTTGGACGGTTGGGATTTACATCAGCATTCTCTTTTAGTGGACAATCTCAACTACAGATATTTCTTTAGAAAAAACTGGCAACATTTTTATCATGGGATGGAATGAGAATTTGTATCAATACTATAGTCAAAGGTAGTAATACAGTGACTACCTTTGAATTTGATGTGGGTGGATTGGATCACAAGACATTCAGCAATTTAGAATTGAAACTTCTTGATGAATTAAAATTTAAACTGACACTTTACCCACGGTCATAAAGAGGTCTAGTATTTGTTTAATTACTTTCCGAAGGTAAGATCAAATATGTTGACATTTATGAAAAGTAATGTATAAAATTTCATCAACCCTAGTGCAGATTAGAACTTATAACGACAAGAATACCTCTTTAATGCAATTTTCCTTCGAGCAATAGCTCTCAATTCTTCTTTCTTTTCTTCTGACAAGTTTTGTCTGGAAAAAATAATGTAATTTGTAAAGAGTTATAAGTAATATGGTTATCTACATAACCTGTAATCAAATATGAGAAAACTATCGGGACATAGAGTCTAGCTCTGTATAAGGTCCAGGATGTAACATAGCCTAGGGTTTTAGGATTTTTTCCCTGTACATGCTCAGGTAGACACAACTCCAAAAACAACTTTTTTGTCTTAAAGGGCAATAAAAAATACAACTCACAGTTTTATAAAAGTTATTTTCCCATTTGGGCAAAACATCTGAATAAATTACACTTTTATCGAATCTGCACCAATTGAAATCAGAGCCATGCGAACGAGCTCTTCTTGAAAATTAAGAAGTTAAACGGGGCAAAGCCCGCGGGTACAGCTAGTGAGACCTAAGTGAAAAGCCTATAAATAATAGCAATTCTTTATAGTTACCTATATCTTCTTACATATTCAGTGTGTCTTTTAGCAACTGTTAATCTTTGTATTTGTTCATACCTAAAACAAAGAAACTGAAATAAAATCACACTGTTTAGTAAAACTTACTATCTACATGGAACATTAATGCCGTTACAATACAGCAGAGTTACTGAAAAAGGTGTCTGTCATTCAAATATTCCACCACAGCGTTGAAACTAATTTTTTAGTAATAAAGTAGAGCTGTGGTTGTCTGGAGCCTTGACTAAGCCAGTTGCAGTTTAACGGAAGTGCTTCGAGTGACACTCTAAATTTTAAATCAGGTGTTTTCAAAACACTGTTTTGTAACCAAAAGATAACAAACAGATTTTTTCCTATAAAATGTGCACTGCATATTTGAAGTTTAAAAACAACTACAGAGCTTGTAGAATGTGTTGAGGTTCAACTGATGGACAACCCCCCATCGCCAATGTTTAGGGAGTTGAGAGATTAAGGAAGTATTGTATCTTGACTGAATTATAGTCGACTCTCTGATTTGGACTCCACGAGACCGACGCCAGTTCTGATAGCGGTTATTCCCCTAAACTGATGTTCCCTAAAACTTGTTAAAATTAAGAATATCTAGTGCATAGACATCCCATCTATATGGACCAGCTGTGGCTAATTTTTTGTTATAAAAAAATAATGTAGATGTGTGAGCCAGTCACAGAATGCGCTAGGACTAAAACTCTATTTTCTACCTTATTTTTTGTTGCTGGCCAAGTTGATGGGTCAAAACAGTTGCCAATGTTTTACAATAAGTCATTCCATTAGTTAGAATTGTTATAAAGATTGTGTATTTGACAGAAATCAGTAATTTAGATCAGCACAATCTGTCGGTGGCTCACATTAACTACGACGATTATGGTTAAAAAACTGGCTACAAATTTAACATGAGGATGGAATGTCTTAGTTAATAGTCAAAGATACTATATAAGCCAATAAGGTTATGTTTTTAGGGAAAAGCATTTAGCTTGGATTAAATAAATAAATATAGGATGGAGAGGACACAGCTAACTCACCTGATGAAAGGTTGCAGATGAGTCAAAGAACACATAAAATCACACACATAATATACTTAATATTTCGCCTCTTTCAGAGGCTTCTTCAGAAGTAGGCCTAGATGGTAGTTACAAAACAACAGTTTAAATAGGATGACACAGTTTGAATTCAAAATGTCTGACAGGTTGTCCAACTGACACTGCACAAAGCACTAAATACAGGCACATTGCAATATTGTATTTATATATAAAATGTACATTGAAAAGCAAATTAGTTTTGTCCATGAAAATAAATACTTAAGAGTTAGCTGTGAGGGTGAGGATATGAGGATATTATCTAATGTTGAGGTTAGGTGGGGTTCTGGAGTTGGTCACAAACTGGTAAGCTAATTCCCATCTTCTGAGCATTGAACTATTGCATTGGTTCTTTGGCAATGATTTTAGAGCTTTTATGGTGAAACAGTCATCAAATAGAAGTTGGTGGGATAAGGCATGTTGTGCAACTGGTTTTTCTTTGCTAGTTTTAACAAGCAAAGAAGCTGTGAATCAAGCTGAATTATCAAGGTTCTACAGTATTGATTCCTGTATAGCATATCAACTCAAGGCAAACTGAAAGGGTGACTTATTGTAAGCTATAGCACAATTTATGTCATACCAACTATCAAATAAACAAACCAAAGGGTGAAAACAGAATTTAGATGTGTGTCTCATTCAACTGTTTGCTTCAAGAGACCATTGGTTACAGCTAATCCATATGGACGGATATCTACTACAAATAAATTATATTTTTTATCATGGGCCTACTAAATAGTTTTTTTTTAATGTGTATATTCTGTTAATTCTCGTAATATAGGGCCGGAACTTGCTAGAACATACAATTGAGTATTTTTGGAGATAAACATTCCAATATCAGTAATGTAACTTATCCTGATCCATAACAGTGCCTACCTTTTCAGAGAATTCCGTAATCTGTTTTCAGCTCGGATTGTTGCCTTCTCTTCCTCAGACATATTTGCTCTGAAAATTAAATAATGTCATGTTTTTACATTTTGGTTTCATAAATAATATTTCAAAACACAAATCCTATGATAAAACTGTACTAAAAGAGGCTGGCAAATAATTTATATAGTTTTAGACTTTAAAATTCTAGAACTGACAACTATGAAAACCCCATCGATTTTAATGTCTGGAGATTTTTCAGCTATTGAAGTCAAAATATTTAGGTCAGTAAACTTCCTTTTTGTTAAAAAAAAGATGTTGTTTGCTGTTAAGAGTCGTATCACACCCGCAATAACTTGGGATTTGAACAATAGTCCTAGCTTTATTACAATTAACATGTAGAGTACCCTAAACAAATATTCAGACCACCAATGTCCGAGCAAAGCAAGAAGATTGATGTCAGTTACTGTTGTTATTAGAGGTGGTAAATATCTCCATCACTCACAACTGACCGTTGTGGATTGGATCACAGCGCAACCAACAATCAAACAGGATTATGTTCTGGACGTAAAACTGTTTCTAACCGTTCTTCTCCAACATAAGGCCAAATCTTTTGAAATAGGCTTCCCTCTTGGATTCTAACAACCATTTGGAACTATGAAGAAATTTGTAATAGGCAAGTATAATAAATACCTTTTTAGAGCTAGTTTTCTTCGAGCAATAGCTCTCAATTCTTCTTTCTTCTCTTCTGACATGTTTTGTCTGAAAAAATATATTTCCTGTGTAGAGACTTACAAGTAAAAAGGCTTTCCATATCACTTATCATCAAAGATTAAGACACAGTTATGAAAAAAACATTGAAGGTTAGTTAGTCTTCAGACCCAGCCTTACAAAAAAAGAACGGCTGGGTGTACCTAAAACACCATTTCAACTCTTCAAATCATCCCAACTACACAAAGAGATCCATCCCCTACAGCCTGGCCTCAAGAGGGACTCGCCTAATTTCTGACCACGAAAATAAAAAAACATACATATAATAGTACATAAAATAACATATAATAATCAGCTGCAGAAAGTGTTTGAAACCCCAGGCTGCCCTAGGAACCTTATACAATCCCAAATACAAGCAGCACAATCCAACAAAAAGGAGAATAAAAAGAAGGAAGAAAAGAAAAGAAAGAAGGAGAACAACCAAGACCAACACCTAAATTTAATAACTAACTATCACCCTGGCCTACAATCTCTAAAACCCTCTTCTGAAATGGCTTCAAAATCCTCGAGCCTAACCAATAATCTTCTCTAAAAACCTCCATCCCTAGTAGTATATAGACAAACTCAGAATTTAAAAAAACTTACTAGTTCATCCTAAACTACCCGACACTTCAATATCCCCAACAGAAAATCCCTAGTAATGAGAAAATGTGCAAATCCTGCAACTTTCACAAACCAGTAGAAACGTTCTCCAGCTTTCCACAATGGACAGAACAGAAAAAAAGGACACCTCAACTGCAACTCAGAAAATCTGATTTATAAATTGGAATGTACCCAATGCCAGTACAGTATAGTAAAAACAATGGTGTAAATATATATGTGTATATAGAGTTTATAATTTTTAGTTTACACAAGATAAGTGTTGGCAAGCCTGACAGACATTAAAAACAGTGCTAGAACAGTAACTGCCACTCTACCTCTGAAGAAGCCCCTGAAAGGGGTGAGATATTAGTTAAATTGTGTTACTTTTATGTGTCCTATTAACCTCCTGGGACTCTTTATTGAGGTAATTTAGTTGTGTATCCTTCCTTTCTCCTTATTAAACAAACAAGAGGTGTTACTCCGGTACGGTAGCCACTTTTTTATCTCAGAGAGAACCAAATTGATATTTTTAAGAAATATGCCTTATGTTATATCCTAAATGTCTACCTTTACTTATTGCTTATTTATTCTATAACTATTATCAGCAGGTTATAATGTTTACTTGTTCACTTTGTTTTTAATTTGTGTTGAATAAAGTTGGTTAAAATTGTACTTTGACAAATACATTTATTAATTGTTCTAATTACATACAGAAAAATTTGGTGACGATGGATGTGAGTACAAGTAATTCAAATACCTCTCAAAACATTCAAATGATTAACTCAGCATTGATTGGACCCTTTAATGAAAGATATGAAACATGGGGAAATGTATATGGAAATACTAGAGATAGCATTCATTTATAACAACATAAAAGAAAACAACATTATTAAACATAAAAGAAAACAATTTGTATAATGTTTAGTAGTTCATTAATTTCATAATAAATGTAATCTCTTGACTTGGCCAATGCAATGTATTGTTAATCTGGCTGAATAAAGGACTTTGCCAACATTTCGGAAGATAAAAAGAAAATTACGTTACTTCACTGTATTGGATCAGACACTTACAGTAAACTTAGGGATATATTGCATCCTGAATCACCTATAACTAAATCCTATGTTGAATTAGTTCAAACTCTTAATTCACATTTTACATCGAAACCAAATGAAGTATCAGAGACATTCAAATTTCATTGTAGACGCCAAAATGAAGGAGAAAACGTTTCTGAATTTTCATTGGATCTTAGAAAGTTGTCTAGATATTGTAATTTCGGCACATTTCTGTCAAAAGCCCTGAGAAACCAATTCATACTCGGACTAAGGGATGAAAAAATACAGACAAGATTAATTACTAAGTGAAAGTGATTTGAGTTTTGAAAAAGCTGTAGACATGGCTCAAGTAATTGAAAAGGCTCAAAAAGATTCAATAACAATCCAATCCAAATTCAATCATGAAAACAATGAATTGCCGGTTAACTTAAATGTTGTACAACAGAAAAGTTTTCAAAAACCTAAAAACAGTACCAATCTTAAACAATGTTACCGTTGTGGAGAGTTACATGAATTATCTGAATGCAAACACAAAAATACAACATGTAACTTCTGTAAAAAAAACAGGGCATCTAGCAAAGATTTGTTTTAGGAATCCTAATACACCTATCAAATTTCAAAGACAAATTAAGTCTACATTTAACACTACTTCAAGAAATGTAAAACAAACAACAGACTCGTTCAAAGATCAAAGTGAAATATTTCTACAACAAAATATGAACAATTCTTTTGGATCCCTCTATAAGGAAACTAATGTTATTGACATTTGTTCTATGAATACCTCAGAAGATAAATTTAGGAAAATTATGTTAAACATAAAAATAAATGGGAAACCTATTCCGTTTGAACTAGATACAGGAGCAGGGGTATCTTTGATATCAAAAAGTAACTTTTCCAAGTTTTTTTTCCAAAACACAGACCTTTAATGAATCCAGACATAATCTTAAGATATTTCAACAAAAATGAATTTGTTCCATTGGGTAAAACCATTGTTCAGTTTGGTTACGGTACCGTAAAATGGGGTGAATAGAAACAACAGGGTGAATAGAAACAAAACTTCAATGAATGATTCACATTTTTATAACTTTGTTATACATTGACTTTATATAAGGGAATTAATTTCCCCCATTATAACCATATCCTATCTACCTAGGAAAAATTAGTTTAGCATATTGGTATCACTGCTTCGGATGTTGGATGATGCGAAACATCATTTGAAAATTTTGGCGAAAAACATTCTTTTCAAAACTTTCTCTCTAAGTATGAACCTATTACATGTATTTATGTTAATAACCATTTTTTATATTGTCTTAGGTATCTTAAAACCAAGTGTATTAATAGATTAGCCTTAGAATAAACTATATTTTTTTACTTTATTTTTAATTTAGGTTATGTCATGATTTTGCAAAACCAGGGTGAATAGAAACACTTTTTTTTAACCAGTGGTGCCCAGAAAACCCCCCAAAAAAGAAAAAAAATACCAGAGATGAAGATGATTCTATATCAGTCACACTGGAAGAAAGTGACAAAGACGAACAATTTGATGAAGAAGAACCAGCATACCTAGCTCAAGACATCAGTGAGTCTTCAAAGTTGTCCCTTCATGATCTAGTAATTGTCAAAGTAATGGGGGAAAACAAAACTTGCTATCGTTTTTATGTTGCAAAAGTTATTGAATTTGACGAGGAAGGATAAATAGGAAAATTCATCAAGAAAATTGCACAAACCAACAAGTTCTGAGAGACAGATTAAGAGGGCCTCTTCAAAGTCGATGACGTAGTACGATCGGCTTCCAACTCCCAAGCCGTGTACAACTTGTATATTTAATGGAGCGTTGTATTTTGAGGAAGATTTGTCTGATTTTACTCTTCATTTAGTTGGTTTCTATGTAACATTTTGTTACTCTGATTTCACCCATTGTCATTTATGTTCTCCGATTTGTTTGGATAAGGGTTTATGAAAACGACGTTTTTATACTTCGTACTTATAAATAAATGTGTTAATTAACTTTAAATATTTTTATTTACAACAACCTAAGCTAACAAGCATAAATTTCATGTTTCTATTGCCCCTGGTAAGTGAGGAAAAGCAACAATCATCAATTTAACACAGTGTTTCTATTCACCCCAAAGTGCGGGGTGAATAGAAACAGCCATATATTATTTTTTTTCTGCTTAATGATTGAAAAGAAAAAGAAATTGATAACTGGTTTGAGTAGAGGAGTTCAAGACCGAAAATATGAGCTAGTGTTGAAAATTTAAAAATTAAAAATATCGGTTTTACAGAAGCTTAAAAGTCAAAAAGTGTTTCTATTCACCCCATTTTACGGTAACCAAACCAAATATCTTCCATTGTATATAGTCGATGGTAACAGAGATACGATATTTGGTAGGGAATGGCTGAGATCGATTAAAATAAATTGGTCAGACATAAATAACGTTCACGGAGCTGACTGGAATCGAGTTAAACACTCAAATCCCAAAGTACATAATATTTTAATGGAATTTAAATCCATATTTGAACCAAGAGTTGGAAGTTACAAAGGGGGAGAAGCACTTCTTAACTTAAAGCCTGACACTACACCAGTTTTTAAAAAAGCTAGACCACTACCTTATGCTTTGTTACCAAAAGTTAGTGCAGAAATCGACAAACTAGAAAAAGAAGGTATAATTACAAAGGTGAATCAGAGTTCTTGGGCTACTCCAGTTGTACCGATTATGAAGGCAAATGGGAATATCAGACTGTGTGGAGACTACAAAGTAACCCTCAATCCCCATTTGGTAATACCAGAACACAACATGATATTTTGATGATGCATTGATGATATTTTGGCCAGAATGGGTAATTCGACTAAATTTACAAAGATTGATATATCCAAAGTTTACCTACACATGCCAGTGAAAGAAGAATACAGAGAATTGCTCACAATCAATCAATACACATAAAGGTCTATATCGAGTAAATTGTCTACCATTCGGAATTGCAAGTGCACCTGTTATTTGGCAATCAGCAATGGAAAATATTCTACAAGGTATTGATGGTGTTGATGTTTCTTTGACGATGTCAAAATAACAGCCCACAGTGAGGAAGAACATTTGAAAAGACTCCGTGCTGTATTAAATCAGTTCAGAGACAACGATATACAGATTAATGTTTCTAAATCTCAATTCCTTGTACCAGAGATTGACTTTCTTGGTTACCATGTCTCGTCAAAGGGAATAAGTAAAAGTAAACATATTACTGAAGCAATAAGAAACCTGAAGAGACCAAGTAATGTGAAAGAAGTTAGACAAATCCTTGGGTTGATAAGTTACTATCGAAAGTTTATTCCAAACTTAAGTGAAAAGATGCAAGCCATTATGAATCTCACAAGAGCTAATGTACCTTTTAATTGGACTGAAGAATGTGAACGTGATTTTCAATTGGTGAAGGAGGAAATGATGTCAGAGAATAAATATACTATGCCATTTTGACCCACACTTACCACTCATTCTAGCAACAGATGCTGGTCAATCTGGAATTTTGGCAATTCTTTCTCATGTGTTTCCGGATGGAAACGAAAGACCTGTTGCATTTGCTTCCAAAATACTATCACAAACACAAAAACAGTACAGTGTCATACAAAAAGAAGCCCTGGCAATTTATTTTGGAGCTAAACACTTTTACCCATACCTTTATGGACGTCATTTCACCCTAGTTACAGACCACAAACCCCTGGTATCAATATTTGGACCAAAAAATGGAATACCACTTATGGCCGCAACAAGACTACAACATTATGCTATATTCCTTCAGGCATTTTCATTTGACATAAAGTATAAATCAACCAAAGAAAATGTTAATGCTGATGCACTTTCAAGACTACCTAAAAATGTTGAAGAAGCTGCTGTTATTGACTCAGCCGATGTTCATGAAATAGAACAAATCTATACTTTACCTGTCACAGCTGAAGAAATAGCAAAAAATACACAATCTGATCCAGATCTTAGAGATATTTATCAATCACTAATCAGAGGGGACCCAATCCATCACCCGATGTCTTCTAACGAAAAAGAATGGTCAATCCAGCTTGGATGCTTATTAAAAGGGAATCGTGTGGTGATTCCCAAACAACTTCGTGCAAGAATTTTGAAAGAACTTCATGAGGCTCATGTGGGTATAGTTCGCATGAAGGGACTAGCTCGTTTGTATGTTTGGTGGCCTAAAATTGATGCAGACATTGAGAATACGACCTTAAATTGTTTGGGATGTCAACGAGTACAGCATGAATCACCCAAAGCACCAGTTCACCATTGGGAATATCCTTCAAGGCCTATGCAAAGAATTCATGTTGATTTTGCTGGACCATTTTATGGCCACTATTTTCTCCTAATTGTGGATGTCTACAGTAAATGGCCTGAAATTGTAACACTTACAACTATAAATTAACATAAAACCATTGAGGCTTTGCGTAAATTCTTCGGCTCCTTTGGAATCCCTGACATATTAGTGTCCGACAACGGAAGGCAATTTGTTTCATTAGGGTTTGAAAAATTTCTTAAATCAAACAGAATTAGACACAAGAGATCAGCACCTTACCATCCTGCTACTAATGGTCAAGTAGAACGCTATGTGCAAGACTTGAAAGATACCATCAGAGCCATGCACTTTGAGGAAGGCTCTATCGAAATAAAATTGCAGAGATATTTAATGACCTATCGAAGAGCTCCACATAGTACTACAGGACAATCTCCTTCACATCTCTTCATTGGACGTCAAATTCGATCAAGACTTGACGTATTGTATCCTGATTTGTCACAAAAAATGAACCGAATGTTTGACTCAGACTGTGACAGGCAAAAGTCATTTAAAGCTCAAGACAGTGACAGGCAAAAGTCCTTTAAAGCTCAAGAACGTGACAGGCAAAAGTCATTTAAAGCTCAAGATAGTGACAGGCAAAAGTCCTTTAAAGCTCAAGATAGTGACAGGCAAAAGTCATTTAAAGCTCAAGATATTGACAGGCAAAAGTCCTTTAAAGCTCAAGAACGTGACAGGCAAAAGTCATTTAAAGCTCAAGATAGTGACAGGCAAAAGTCCTTTAAAGCTCAAGAACGTGACAGGCAAAAGTCATTTAAAGCTCAAGATAGTGACAGGCAAAAGTCCTTTAAAGCTCAAGATAGTGACAGGCAAAAGTCCTTTAAAGCTCAAGACCGTGACAGGCAAAAGTCCTTTAAAGCTCAAGACCCTGTCGCCTACCGCTATGGAACCTGCAACAAATGGGGGTTTGGAAAGATCAACAAAAAAGAAGGACTAAGAAATTATGAAATAACCACAAGCAGTGGCCCAATCAGACGACATCAAGACCAAATTAGACGCTCAGGGCGGGACTTGTGTGAGTCTTCATTAAGGAATGAGCAAAATCAAGTATTCATACCAACACATCTTGGAGGAGTCAGAGAGGAACCAACCGAAAACCACGTAACAAATTATCACAACATTGATCCAGAGGCCAATGATCCCAACATACCAGATGATCCAGAGACCAGTAACAACTTATCAGATGTTCCAGTGGCACCAGCTTCCGCTATGACAGTGAGACGATCAAAACGGACACATAAACCAGTTGATAGACTTAACTTATGAAACTCACTAAGAAGGGGAGGTGTTACATCCTAAATGTCTACCTTTACTTGCTTATATATTCATTAACTATTATCAGCTGTTTAAAATGTTTACTTGTTCACTTTGTTTTTAATTTATGTTGAATCATAGACAAAAAGAATTAAATATAGACCGTCAGCTGTGCTGCGGTTACCATAGGTTCTGGCGCACACCGCTTGGAGCACCACGGTAGTTACAGCGTACGCGCTACGTAAACTACAGCGGTGTGCGCCGGAACCTATGGTAACCATGGCAACCGCAGCACGGCTGACAGTCTATATTTCATTCTTTTTGTCTATGGTTGAATAAAGTTGATTAAAATTGTACTTTGACAAATACATTTATTATTTGTTCAAATTACATACAGAACACCTTACAACCAATATTTTGACAAAAAAATACTTTTTCCCATTTTTACAGGTCAAACACACATTCACTGCCAGATGTCTGAGGACTCTACATACAGAAAAGTGTACGGCCGGTAGTGACCCTGCTAACACATTCACTACCAGCCAGGAGTATGGAGATTACATACATAAAAGTGTGACAGCTGTTAGTGAACCTGTTTAAGGAAGAAAGTAAGAGGAAAAATGATTATGAGATATATTTTTATCAATATATCTTAATACTAGTTGGAAAAAGTATTAAACAAATTTACTTATTTCAAATGTACAGTAGCGTATTAAAACAACTACTGATAAATTTCTTTTTAATTACCTGTATCTTCTGACACGTTCAGTTTGTTTACTAACATTTGTTAGTCTTTTTACTTGTTCATACCTATAACAAAGAAAGAAATAAATATCACCACAAATTAGTTGAATTTAATGTAGCCTATACATAAACAACTTCATTAAAATTCAGTGTCACAATTTCTATGTTTTCAATTTACTATTGGATACTGAAGCAGACATACCATCTATATGGACCAGCTGTCGCAAATGTTTTATTAAAACGAATGTAGTTATGTGAGCCAGTCACAGAATGTGCTAGTGTCTAAAATTCTATTTTAGACCTTATTTTTTTTGTTGACCATAGAAGATTCTGCTATAGAATCTGACAGTCTCATTGGTGGAGTCATTGCGAACGGTGCTATTAGTGTTCCATTGTGTGAGCTTTTTAAGTTACACCTTTTATAGATTATAGTCTTTTGTGATTGGTTATTATTTGCATGTTGTATCATGACTTGACTGCTATACGGTGCATATTTTTTGACTGCTACCCTCTGTAGTGTATTCCAACTTAGGTTGGGCGTTTGTATATTGTTAGTTGTAAAGTGTTAGTTAAGTTTTTTCACCTGAGGACGGGAAACGTTGTGTATTGGTTTTTTTTACAATAGGCTAGTGATGGAAAATGTCCGCAATAAACCTTTGAACAACATTAACTCACCATCACCAACAATGAACTTCAAACAAAGAATTAACTAAGGTAAATGCACCAGTAGCTGACGGTATAAGAAACTATTCGCACTTAATAATCTGTGGTTTTGAAATAATAGGAACTGAAACAATATTACTGATTTCAGGTGACTCAAAATGTTGTGTAGGTAGTTTTCAAATTTGTCGTAGGAAAGGGTTTATAACATGTATTTAATTAAATTTTCAAAATTTATTTAAACTTTGTGTCTGTTCCAGTGGCTGACAGTGAAAAAAGTGTGTGTACCAATAGCTGACAGTCAGTTGTCCCAGTACCTGAGATGTACTGGCTTTCTTTTCTTTTATCAATTCCCAAGCATTTTATAATGTAAAATACTGATTAAAAATAATAAGGTTATAAAATAACTAGCAGAGTACCCGTCCTTCGTACGGGGTTGGCATATAAGTATCAAATGCTTATAGCAGTTATGAGTGAGGAGATGGTTTAAGAAATTTCGGTTCTTTTTGAAGTTCGTTCGCTACGCTCACTCACCTTTAGGTTGGAGCTCGTTCGCTGCGCTCACTTTCCTTCAGGTTAGCTCGTTCGCTACGCTCACTTGCCTTCAGGTTAGCTCGTTCGCTACGCTCACTCGCCTCCAGGTTGAAGTTCGTTCGCTACGCTCACTCACCTTTTGCTGTTGTCATAAATGTAAAAGAAATAATAGTGCTAGTGCTGCACCCTGTTGGTAATCCTTGTAACTTTTAATGCTATTGAACATCATAGAACATAACCAACTTGTTTAATTGAAACAGCTGTTAAGATTCATTAATTCCATTTCTCATAAGGTTAACATGGGAAACTCCAGAGCCACTGGGGCGGAGCCCCGAAGGATTTTTTGGGATAAAAATATGCCTATATGTTAATCGGGAATGTGAGCTATCATCATGCCAAATTTCAGCCCGATCCGACCAGTAGTTTTTGAGATTAGCTCATACAAACACACACACAGACACCACCTCTTCTTTATAATAGTATATAGATATAAACCATTGATTTATTTTAGGCTACATATTTTAAAATCTAAAATAGGCCTATTGGGGTTAAGAGTCGTTCTTTCGGTTTGGGGCTTTGTGTTTTGTTTGACATTATCTTTTAAGAGATGATATTCAATTCATCCTGTGATAATCATCATCCGTATCGGATATCCTATGGGTTGACCCTAATGGAAATATACCCCCCTGGAACGTTTGGGGTGCAATGATTGAAATAAAAACACCATTTGGGGAATTAAATAAAACCCGGCTGACTACATGCTTATGGTTGTTGGAATCTTGAGGACTGGAGAGCAAGGAAACTTTTGGATCGATGGTTAAACATGGCTCCTGGCAAAAGTGGCGTGTGATGGGTTGTAGCCAATCCGGGAGCTTTATTAAAATCATACGATGTGTCGTGTCAGTCGCCTGATCGCAGTCAGGACACAAATGCAAAACATATTGCCAACTCTTTATAACGCAAATCTAAATACCGGTATCGTAAAAATGGCAAAATTATGGTACATTATTGTACACAATACAACCCCCCCTGCAGCAAACCTGCAGACTAAATTAATTTTAACTTGTCTGATTACATTTTTACTATAATATTTCCATAAATAAGACATAGTTGTTTATTCCCTATTTAAATAACATTAGATTTTAAAAGTAGGTACTTAGGTTTGCTGAATTTCATGAAAATCAGATCATTTTGTTTGAGTTATCGTGCTAACGGACACACACATATATATATATATTTAAGGCTAAGTGTTTGGTGAAATTGGGCCTTAGACAAAAAGAAGACTAGCTAAACAATCATAACTTACATATTATCCTCTGAATTATTGATTAGTTTATTGTAAATTGTTGAACTTGATTCTCCAATCTCATCATATTGATTGACCCCCAATTCTCTTCCGTTCTTTGTATTTGCCTCCTCCTTCAGTTGTTTTCTCTTGCGTTTCCTCTGAAGGGTTATCATTTCATGAGATTTTCTTTTGGGCCTTGTCATCTAGGATAAAAGTCACATGAATATTAAAAGAAATTAAGTTAAACAAAATTGTATAAAATACCATGACCTATATTAGGATGGCCTTAAAAGCAGTGTAGGCTAATAGTTTTTTTTTTTTTTTTTTTTTTTTTTTTGTCACTAGGCACGAGCCTGGGATTGTTTTTCACATTACTTCAGGCTAGACCTAGGGGTTGCGGCATTATCACTTAGATTAAATCCATTGGTGACTTGGCGGGGATCGAACACGGGACCTCAGGGAATTAAGTCCCGCCATTGACTATACACCTCTACTAGTAGAGGTGTATAGTCAATAATGGTCCCGCGCTCTAACCACTACGCCAGCTCGCTCCCCAAGGCTAATAACTCACAAGATGATTCAATTATTAACAATGCCTAACTTAATTTGCAGAGTCGGCATTTCAATGACAATATTTCCTTAATTAATAGGCCTAAGTATGTAGTTCATGTGTCCAGTCACCTTAATCTGTAAATTTAGTATATTAATTGAAAGGATAGTAATTCATTCCATACTAGAAATGATTTAATTGTTAGCAATCATCAAAGTTGGCTTTTTGGGCCTGTGTTTCGCGGTAAGCTGTGTCCTCTGGTAAAATTTAAGGGTTTTAAGTTAATCTGGTTTCCAAAATTAATGATAATGTGGCTACACTTAATTAGGCCTAATCAACAAATCATCACCAATTCGTAGCTAACCGCTACAATGATAACATAGAACGGACATACATTTATGTCCGTTCTAACTTATGTCGTGTGTTTTATTTATTGAACTTCAACTTATTTGTTAACGACTTTTGAATGAAGTGACTACCTGACACCTTGAGGCCTGATGATGGTTCAGAAGAACCGAAACTAGTTGCCACCAACAAATCAAATTTTTTATTGTTCAGCTGATTATAATTCTTAACCCTAATAGGATCCATGGTTAGGCTAAGTTGTTGAAATCCTTGACATCTATTGGTCAACATCTCCACATACCCTAGGGCCTACCTACTAAAATACCATTCTCTGATCGGTTGTAGTTTTTTTTATGGACAAAGTAAGTTCTGTGTTGATCTGGTAATGGTAGGCCTACTAAACATGTAGGGCCTAGGCCTTAACTATTACTTTGTAGGCCTAGCCTATCTTATCAAAATACTATGTTTTTTTTATAGACCCTGAAAATAATGAAAAAAAGAAAAAAACTTAACTAACACACAGGAATAACAACAAACCCAGCGATTGGCCACATACAGTTAATAGCAATTTCAATCAATTACCGTCGTGAAGTGAAGTTAGCGGCTCTTCTCTTTTCATCGGCGCTTTTTCGAATAATAATAGTAATAGATACCGATCAAATCAAATTTATTATTGATATTCATTGTAACGCTTTAGGCCTATATAGATTAGTTTTGTTGTATTGTAACTGTTTTGATTTTTTCACTCATTTTGTTGCTTGCAGCTGTCTTTTTGCCATTTCTCTTCTTTTTTTGTTATTTATTGTTTCTAATTCTTTGTTTTTCACTCATCATTATTGTTTAACAAGTAACAACTAGCTTTAAGCAAGTCTTGTTTGTTATTTCTTAAACTGTAGGCTACCAAACCAAATATCAAAACAAAATGGAGCTGTCCAGTCCAGCGTCCAGCTGTCCGTTGGATTGGAATGTAAAATAAATAAATAAATACCGGTTGGTACACCTGCGGATGCCACAAACGTGTTTTGCGGGGATACTGGAAAACCAATTCAATCCAAATACGGTGTATAATAATATTTTTACATGTATATGTGATGTGGAAAGCGGATAGAGACCTCTTGTCTGGATCTTTCGATTTTGAGTTTTATATATTTGAATTCCTTATTAAATTCCGAATCGATTGGTGCAAGTCCCACGCATGTATGATTTTGTTGTTGTTAAAGCTCAAATGTAAAACATATTAATTATTGTAAAAATTAAACAAACTCAGAATGCAGTTTTCTATTTGTCAGGTTAGACATACCTGTAAACTATATATTTTGGGTAAAAACACTCTCTTTGTTTGCGGAGAGCTACCTTCTGCCACTGGGTGTTGGTCCACATACAGAACCAAGTGATGGGGCCCTAGACTAAGGTGTAATGTGATCCGTGCCAAGAGTTTTGTGGCAATGGGGGCCTAATATTCAGTGTCTTAACGGAGCCTTCTGGGAACCAGGGGGAACCCAATCGTATGCACCCCTTACCTCTCTAATCAGGTTAGATACCCTCTTTGTTTGCTTTTGTCGATGTTATTTTCAAGAAATAATTTGTATCATTCCAGAGGGTTAACTCTGCTAAAGGCAGCAATAATTGTTTGTGAAAAATTGTAAGTTAATAATTTTTGGATAAATTTAATGAAATCAGAATATTTATCTAATTTATCTAAAAGCCCTCAAATCCCTTGTCGCAGTTCATTAACTAACATTCATAAACTAATTATCTCAAATCTCAACTAATAATATGCATTATCCTCAGTTGTTAGAAAAGTAAATTAGTTGTAACCCTTTCCCTTTTCTATTTATATTACACAAGGAAATGCCATCAACTTAAAACATTAACTTACGACAATTTTTTTACCATACTTAACGCTTTCAAAGTCCCGTGGCAGATAAGTATTCTAAAAATATCATGCAAATATTATAAACTATAGTTGTGTGCCCGTTCTACGCACGGGGATCTACGCATCTTGTAGTCAGTTGATACCTTTTTATAATTGTAATTTACGAGACTATTAGCTGCCACAATCATGATAATACCGATTATTCTACACATTGTATTTTACCATTATAATAGCTCAAAATTTATGTAATGGGCTTGAAAAAGATTGTGCACTTTTTCCTGACGCGAGTTCCTATCCATCGTATATATATATATATATATATATATTTGTAATGGTTTAAATACCTGCATTCAGTAATCCAATGAGCTGCTTGTGGCAACTATAGTTTCGGTTCACAGGGAACCATCTTCAGGCCGTACAAGGCGTCGTTATTCACTTCCATATGTGAAGGTCGTCATTTAATAAATAAGTATATAGAACACGAACACACGAAAACGCACATTGACACGAACATTTAACATTAAAAATACCGAGTACTCGGGAACACGAGACAGAGGTGACGCGACCGGGTGGAAGTTGTAGCTCGAACTCCAACTTCGAACTCGAACTCCAGTTCGAGCTACAACTTCCACCCGGTCGCGTCACCTGTCTCGTGTTCCCGCGAGTACTCGGTATTTTTAATGTTAAATGTTCGTGTGCGTTGTCAATGTGCGTTTTCGTGTGTTCGTGTTCTATGTACTTATTTATTAAATGACGACCTTCACATATGGAAGTGAATAACGACGCCTTGTACGGCCTGAAGATGGTTCCCTGTGAACCGAAACTATAGTTGCCACAAGCAGCTCATTGGATTACTGAATGCAGGTATTTAATCCATTATAAATTTTCAAACGTAATCCGGAGGCTAACAACTCATAAAAATATATATTTGACTATAGCTTTGTGATTTACAGGACTGCCTCAATAATACTTTATTATTTGATTCAATAATACTGATACTGATATGGATTTTTCTTAACATTAACATTGTATATTACCATAAGAATATCTCAAAGTTGATGTGATAGGTCACGATGCGTTTAGGAAAAAGATTATGCACTTTTTTATGTTGGGAGTTTTAATTGAACGTGTTTTGTTAAGCCATGGCTCTACGTATAATGTACAATACTGCCTCAAATATGCCTATTACAATACATTAATTAATTAGCTCAGCTCGTTTATACACGTTTTATAAAGGTATTATTGACATTATATTCATGTAAAAACATGATTTCGCACCGTATTGTCATTGAATTGTGTTTCCGACATCCCTGCAAAACACGTTTGTGGCGTCTGCAGGCGTACCAACAACCCTTATCTATTACAATTCGAAAAAGCGCCGATGAAAAGAAGGAAAAGACTGTAAAGGAAAAGACGAAATGGAAATGAAATGAAATGACAAAAGGAGAAAAGAGAGCCGCTAACTTCAACTTCACGAAGACGGTGGGAGACGAGACGAACTTAACTGAACTGAACAATAAAACACAAAACAGAACAACACCAAACCATAAACCAACAGTAATTACTAATCCATCAGTCCAAAGTCCAAGAAAGAGTCCAGTCACTACAAGAAGGCGACCGACGACTCACATTTCAAGTTTAACTTTATAACGTGTGGTGTGGTGAGCATGACTGACCAAGTTTCCCCTTTTTTACTAATTACAGGCTTAGAACAGGAATGTAATTCATCATGAATAAGCGAGAGTAAAATACTAGTGAGACTTCCTTTAAGCAAATGGAATGTGAGTAGGCCTAATCCTATTTGTTTAGTATTGTTGTTAATGCTGTTTATATAGGCCTAACACTGATCATTTTAGTCTAGCCTTGACTAACTTAAAATCACTCAAAAGGCTTAGTCAATAACTAACCACTCTTGACCTAGGCCTACAGATTTCACACATATTTTTCACATCGTCCAAGCATTTCTCATTTAGTAAAAAAGTTGTCAGACCATAGGGCCCAGGCTTACACATTCTTGTAGGCCTACACATCCTTGTAGGCCTTAAAATAGGCCTATCCATTAGATACAGTGCGACCAAAATTGAATTGCGACCAGTGCCACTGTATATGTAAAATTGAACTCAACGTTTTCTTTGCTGGGTAAAAACAGTTTTATTTATTATTTTTTTAGTTAATTAATGAAAAGTTACTGGTAAGTTACTTAATTTTTTGTATGATACGGTATACATAACTTAGGCTAACAGAGGTTACATCACAAAATAAAACGGGACCGGTAGCACTGTACCAGTATCTAAAACTTATCAGATTGTATAACGGAGAAAAACAAGGCATGTGTGCACGAGATGACGCTAAAGGCGCCTTTACACCGGACGGAGTTAACTTAATAACTTATAGTTAATTATCTTTTGTTATTAACCCTCCTAGTGTTATGTGTCGATTTTTTGACACATAACACACTTTGTGTAGTGTTTTGTGTCGATTTTTCGACTCACAAACACTGTTTACGGCGAAGGCTCTATGACTGACATAATCGGATTGAACTGGATCGAGTTAGGTATCGTTTTATTTGGCAGATCCTAAGCTTTCTCCCGAGGTTTGTCTCTAAGCGCTTTTTTCTCTCGAGCCGATCCTAATTGTAGCAGACAGCTGACGTGCTTATTTGTAAACAGCTTGGTTAACCTCGCACCGATGACTGATGTGTTTTATTACGTTTATCATTGTTTTAGTGTTAGATATACATGGTGCATTAGCCTATAAGAAGATTTAAGCGATTTTGAAGGGCTGGTTGATGATCCTGAAGAAGTAGTAGGCCTATATTGATGTAAATTATCAGCCAGAT
The DNA here is from genome assembly GCF_028750875.1 of Macrosteles quadrilineatus. Lineage (NCBI taxonomy): Eukaryota > Metazoa > Arthropoda > Insecta > Hemiptera > Cicadellidae > Macrosteles > Macrosteles quadrilineatus. The sequence goes on along the minus strand of NW_026542597.1, from coordinate 97,860,143 downwards.
TCCTAGCTATGGTTAGGTTAGGCCTACATATGCATTCTTAGCTAAACGCTATGTACCGAAATCTGTTATTTGCCCATAACTTATTTATTTGCAAATCTACTTCCTTACTTATATTATTATATTTTTGGAATCCTCATAAAATTTAGAACAAAGTGGCTATTTTCAAATATTTATTGGCCTATAATTTATAGCCTACAATTTCATTGAGTGCGAACTTATTTTTTTTTTGAAAATTTTCCAAAATATTTTAGGCTACCTAAAAAATTGTTTTGAAACAAATGTTCCTTATGTTTTATGTATAATATTGAAGCCCATGATTTTCCAAACAAAATGGTATAGGAGAACAGTATAATTAGGCCTACAATTGTTTTTAAGCTTCTCAGATCCGTTTTCATAAAACCTTGCAAATGCGCAAAAAATAGGCAGACATTAAGGCCAAAACTAGGGACACTCAGTTAAGTAAGTAGGCTACGCAATTAACAAAAGTTAATAACAGAAAGTTATTAACAAATTATTTTGTACTTTGGTTTTTGTTAAAAACATAAAGTCAGTCCGCCATCTTGAATCATCATCGCTCATGCACAGCCAGCAATTAGATGAGACAGTGGTGCGAGAGGATGACGTCGTTCTTGCTGCAGCTGCGTGCGTTGTTTTGGCTACTGCTGCCCAAAGGAGACCTAGGAGATACTGTGTGAAACCGTCACTCAGAGCAAGGACTTTGTACAGTGGGAGTGATATGTTAAGTGATATGCAAGAAGACGATAGTGACCCTCTTTCAGGCGAGCTAAGGTGCGATGATGGAAGCATAAAGAATTTCCTCCGCAGGTGGTACTGAGGGGCGACTAGTGCGCTCTCTGTAGCACGATGCTGAGCGTGGGGGTTGCAGGGAAGAGAGGGACCTGTTAGCCTATTAACAAAAGTTAGTGCACTAAAAGAGACCATTAACTTTGTTTACTACCTAACATTTGTTAAAAACATAACACATTTCCTTTGATCTTTACTGACTCTTGATGGATAACATAAATCTTGTTAATAACAAGGAATTTTCTGTTAAAAACCAAATAACTTTTTTTTTAACACTTGCTATTAACTCCGGTGTAAACGCGGCTTAACAGCGATACTAGGTGTGTGGGGGGAGGGGATGAAACCACTCTGGCCAAGACCAGTTTTGGGGCGAGAAAACAAAAATGGCAGGAATTTTTCATGTTGCGGGATCTAATAGATTAGGGGCGACCGACGGACGCTTTAAAAACTACAGTAGGCCTATTTGAACTGATACCGAGAGCTACAACCTGTCTAGGTAGCCCTACAGTAATTATGTTGATTAAGGTGACAAGGGAACCGTAGTAATTTATATTAAAATTAGAGTCTATAGGCTACCTGAAAACAACGGTGCAAATATTTTTCCGCTGTCACAAAAACTTAATAATCTACGATCGTTTGCATTTAATTTAATTTTGTATTAAGCTACAAGAAAATGCCACAAGATTTACAGCTACAGTAATTAAACAATATATTACACAAGGGCCTTGCTGTAAAATTGAATGAAAATCAAGAATTCTTAATACTTAAATAATTATCTCCTTTGTTGGCACTGAAGTCCAGTAGAGTCTATAAGTAGGGCTGGTCACTCACATTCACTCTTAAAGGGAAAGTGTTCAAGTTCAGAGTAGAGAATCCCAAATGGTAAGTAGCCTATAAATTGTTTAAAGCAGATAACTCACCGCAATGTCCAGTAAGGTTACAATATCTGGTTTGGACCGACTCAAACCGAACCCCACGAGTATTACGAAGTGACAGGGTATCACAAGGTTTCACAACCAGGGCTCACAGGTCGAGAAGCTACTCCAGAGATACGTTAGCAGGCACTAGCCACAACGGGATCCGGCATAAACCCTCAATTGTAAGTCAGCATTAAATCCAACGATGATGTCGGAGGGTCAGCACTAATAACAAAATTTACCAAGCTGAAAGTAGTTGATTCTCACTCTTCAGAGACTTAGTCTTGACAGTCACAAATCATTTCCAAGGTTTTTTTCCAATATGATGCCACAACCATGTAGATAACATCAGTGAAGAGATACCGTCGGCCAAGAGAAGGAGGCATTGAAGTGAAAGTGGTCAAGTGTCAGGAATTGTCATGGTACTGGACAGTAACTTATACTAGTTTATAGGAATTTCCTTGCCACTCAACTATTTGGAAGCAAAACTCATGACATCAATCAATGTCCCTTAATTTGAATAAATCAACTAATTTAGGCGTGCACAACAGTATGTTCAATTTTTTTGTTGGGTGATCAGTCCAACAAAATTTTGAAAATAGTGGGCAATTTAAGAATAAAATGTCACACAGCACTAATGTGTCCAACAATGTGACATTGTGATCATATCCCGAGTGTGCAGTAACACAATGACCATATCTTTTGATCGTATGGATATCATGATCATCCCCACGCTGCATTCTTATGATTTGTAGTAACAAGAATGGGCTTTGACTGCTTGTTGCAGATTATGAAGATTTTGCAAACATTTTTTGTGATTCCAAAATTAGAATCAGGTTCGGTGAAACTGAATTCTTTTGTGCGGTGTCGAAGTATAACTGATGTTACATTTCCTGACATGTTGGAGCAATGGCTGATTCCCCAACATGAAGGTGACATGAAAGACTGTGTTGAACCAGGACTGGGCTCCACCTCATTGGCACGACGATGTCCCAAGTTTCAGCGAATTTCCCTACAGGGGAGTAGCTATTCCTGTAGGTGGCATGGTAAGACCTAGGCCCGGGACCGATTAACTTTTTCATTTTGATGTCCCCGGAGGCCAAAAACACGATAACTTGAGTAATTTTTGTCCGATTTTGATGAAATTTGGTTTTAAGGTGTAAGGCAGGATAAACTTGAATGAGTTCGCGAACCAGCATGATCGGACCATGGGAACGGGGTTTTATGGGGTAAAAATTGGTTTTTCTAATTTTTGACCTTCTAAACACAAAATTTCCCAATTTCTCTCCAGACCTTTTTAAAGAGCTTAAAAAACAAATAATTTGGTATATCAAAGTGTTTTTGTACAATTATTGGTTACGGAGAAAATTCAAAAAACTATTATTTTGTAATTCCCATGTTATTCTCATGGAGAGTGTTGTACAATATTGTAGCTTGCTTGTTTATGGATATATTTTGATCAAACTTGGTAAATTCTTTTATTTTATACTAACTCCCTTAATGTTTACAATCTATGTATATATTTAATTAAAATGGTCTTTTTCAGAATAGGCAGTTGATTTGAAGAGGAAAGGGAACTTATATATTATGTCGCAAGAAGGATAATTGACAAAATCTGCTATTTAAATACTTTAAAGGGCAGCTGAAAATATCAAGTTTTTACCATACTAAAAGTACTACATATTGAAAGTAAGTAATTCACTATGTAAAACTTAAAATAAAATTATACTCGTATAACTTTTATATGGCTGATTCCACAATATTATTTTAAAACAACATAGAATATAGAAGCAACGATTTCTTAAGTAGCCTGATTTTTTAAGTAGCCTAGGTATGATAAAATTTAACATGATGGAACATAAAGTGAAGACAAAAAAGCAAAATGCCTCGAGGTAGCTATGTGGTATGATAATTTATACACAACATTTGAGCAAGAGTTGATAAAATTTTGATTGATACACACATATAACTGTTCAAAGTTTAACAAATTCTACAATAAACGAGATATTTAAATAGACATACAAAGCCAACTTAATAATTCCAATTAGTTACCAGCTTTAAGTAACTAGCTATTTCCGTTAAGAAAATGAAAAATTTCTAAGTATTTCATGGCCGCTAAAATGTTTCTGCTACTTCTTGGTTAATGATGTCCTTAAAGATCCATCACAGTTCGGGGTTCCTAGAGGTAAACACATCACAAAAAATTCACACATGCACATATCTCGTGACATTTGGGCTGCAGAATATCGTGGAAATGTGAAATAATCTTCCTAGGAACCTAATACACATCCTTAAAATGGTTTACAATACCTGCATATAGTAATCCTTTGTTGCTGATCAGGGTCGTCGCATGGTTTATTGGCACCCGAGGCGAGATGTTGTCAGGCGCCCCCTCCCCAAACACACATTGAGTGATGATCGTTATACAAAGTTGCGTTGCTGTTTCAATTGCACAACAACAGACACTTGAACGGATTGAATAAATACTATACATGTTATTAATTATTAACAGTGCACATCAAAATTAATGAGAGGGTCAACTGACCGGGAAATCTGGGAATTGTGTGTGAGATTTTAACCGGGAAATATGCATGCCTTTTGTGTTTCTACCTGGATATTTAATTTTACCACGATCGCGCATGACGACAACAGTGACGTTTCCGTGACCACGGGAGACGATGGTATGTCTACCCTTGGCCGCAAGGGATGATCAGAATTTTTCCACGATCGCATACGACGATGATCTCCTCACTACTGTGGGATATGATGAACATTTCGCCGCAATCGCGGAATACGGTTGTGATGTTTAAAGGACCATGGGAGATAAAATAATTATATCTACCCGGCCACGAGGGATGATCAGAGTTTTACCATGATCACGCAAGACAATGATAATCTCCACACAACCGCGTGAAAGGATTAGAATTTTGCCTCATTCGCAAAAGACGATGATTCAATTATTCAATTATTCAATTATTCAATTATTGAGATGGGGACGCCACCTAGGTGCGTATTTTAACCCAAATATGAGTGAAGGATGAGTGTAGAATGGTGTGTGATGACCTGTGTAGCTTTGTTACTGACTAAGATCAGCGGTTTCATTAGTCAGGATCATTTATTTAAAGCCCAATGATCAGGAACAGCTGGGTCCAGTTTCGAACCATCAAAAAGCTACTAACTTTTCTTAGGATCGAACCGGCGACCTTTTGATTACTAGGCGAGCACTATAACCACTCAGCTACCCAGCCAGTTATGATGATCTCCACACAACCGTGGGAGATGTTTACCATTTTTCCGCAATCGTGGGAGACAATTACTATTTTCACACGACCACGGGAGACGAAATAATGATGTCTACCCGGCCGTGAGGGATGAATAGAATTTTACCACGATTTATTATAATCTCCTCACGACCGCGGGATATGTTCATATATTGCTGCGATCATGGAAGACGATATGCCTAATTATGTCCACACAACAGCGGGAAACAGTCAGAATTTTGCCGCGATCGCGGGAGACCATAACGATGTCTTGTGCCGGGAGAGATTATCAGAAGTTTACCACCATCGCATGCAAATATAACAACCAATTTTTTGGTTCCCCACGAAAAAAGCCAATTGCCTCGTGCCCTAGGCACGTGCCTACCGTGCCTATTCGGTAAATTGGCCCTGGCAATAGTAAGCAAAACCTCAAACCAAACCTACTCTGAATAGAATATACGGAATGACAGAATAAAATAAAAACACGTTATTACATTTAGAAATAAGACCCTTTCCTCTAAACATTAAATGGCATTCGCCTGGATTTTGCACGAGCAAATGTCTTGAGAATATCTTTGAAGTCTACTTTCCTAGCTTCATCGTTTTCAATTGTCATGATGGCAAGAGAGTTCAGTCTCTCCTGTGACATGGATGATCGTAAATATGTCTTTATAAGTTTCAGCTTACTGAATCTACGCTCAGCACTTGAAACTGTCACTGGTGTAGTTAACAAAACTCTTAGTGCAATCCAGAGATTTATAAATACGTCTTTGCTGTCTGTTTTCTTGATTGCTCGCAACACGTCGATTGGTTGAACTTTCCGAAGTTGGGGTTCATTGATATCTAAGATGGAGTTCACATGTTGCAGTTCACAAAAAAGTTCATTGCCGTTGATATCTGATATTCCGTCAGTATTTCTTAAGAGAGTTTCTAGTTTCAAACAACTCTGTTTCAAGTCATCTTTTGGTGGAAGATTAGCCAAGTTATACAAAAAAAATCCCCACTGCGAGTTATGATTATAAAGTGCAGTGGACCTACCTTTAACTGATGTTGCTACTGTATCCAACAATGAATAAAATACCTCCCTCTTGAATGTGTCTTCTGCAGATGTTTGCACTTCGTCGCTTGCACTTTCATACAAAAAGAGACGTTTCTTCTTGCGAATTCTGGTTTCAGTGAAGATTGGTTGTATTCCTAGCTCTTTTGAAATTTCCTTTACGGAAGTGCATTAGTGTATCCATTTTCTCTAAATTTGTCTAAGAAGTCCAAGCAATTTATTTAACTTACTCATAGCATCACTGACGCCTTTGGCTTTCCCTTGAAGACTTTTACTTATGATATTGATTTCAAACAGCAAATCATGCCATAGTATTAAGCATACTAAGAAAGAAAAGTCTTCCATCTGGTTGAGTAAGGAATGAGCCTCACTCGCTGTCTTAGGGTCGTCCGTTTTATCAAAGCATCCCGCACTTCGACGTACTGATAGCGAACAGCTTGCACCGAAGATATGCGGGCTTCCCATCATGTTTCACATACTTGTTTTAGCGTGAGATCCTTGACATGTTCACTAATCACACACCAACGCTTTGTAGAGCCTGCAAATATCGTATATATACGCTGGAGTGTTCCAAATAGAGATGTAGATTTGACCGAGGATTTCGCTCCATCAGCAATTACCAGGATCAGACTATGGCATCCACAAGGCATAAAAAAAGCCAAAGGGAAATCTGCTTGTACACGAGCTTGAACTCCTTTGTTCCTTTGTTGCAAGACGATGTATTTTTAACAACGATGTGTCCTTTGTTGTAGGAAACCTGCCATATTGGCACCACTACCATGGCCCCGACAGTCTTTCATGTTAAGTCCACACGTCACCTCGTGCATATTTAAGGTCATTGTCTCTACCGTGAGTCATCGTCAGGATGTCAGAGACGTGAGTGGGGGGAGGGTAGTCTGGCGAAATAAGAATAAACATGGCAACTAGGCTAGTAGGCTATTCGTGTGAAGGCCTACAGAGCGAAACTGCGACATTGCAATATTGATTTATATTAAGATAATTAAGTTGGGACAGGGCCTTCAACTCCACTGTGGCCCATTATTAGGCTATTATTACTAAACTAAAAGTAGTAAACAAGCAAATCTAGCTACTTCATTTTTATAAAAAATATTTCATCTGGGAAAACGTTGCAAATATATAAAGTTATTGGTGTCAAATAATATGTATTTGTTCAATAAATGCATAGAACGTAATATTAAAAATTCAGTTAGTTATACATAACTTTCCAAATTACGTTATGTACATCTAACTTAATTTTTTCAATTTTGTTTTATCACTTTTGTCACTGCGCCCCCCAAGCCCTCCAAGCCGCAGGGCCGCGGATTTGGCACAAGATGTAACATATGAACAAACATTTAACCCTTTGCGTGCTATGCAATTATATATCGGCATTTACTAAAACCTCTAAGGGATATAGAGAGGAAGGTACTTTACAAAAAGTAGCAAAACGGCCATGACCTGCATATTAATAGGAAACACCATCAACCACTTAGCTAAAAGATTCCCCCAATCCGATGATTCGAGGTGTATGTCTAAACCATGAATTATGAACACCTCACTATGCCCCAGTGGTTGTAATATATTGCTACAAACACAGGTCACTCTTTATTTGCCCCACAGGACGGTAATCGAACCCAAGCAGACCATGGTGTCTACTCTCCGGGAAATTCGGGAAAACCGGGAAACCTCCGGGAATTTTATCTTACCTTGAAATGTCCTGGAAAACTCCAGGAATCCACCCAAACCTCCGGGAATCCGGAGCCCAGTCATCGGAATCGTCGCCTAACCGAAACACTACCGCTTTTGTTGCCACGATCGCGGGAAACGATTATCGGTGTTGCCGAAACCGCAAGATATGCTCACGGGTATTGCCGCGATCGCGAGTGACGATTATCGGTGTCGCTGAAACCACGAGATATGCCTACGGGTGTTGCCGCGATCGCGGAACACGATTGTCGATGTTGCTAAAACCGCAAGATATGCTCACGGGTATTGCCGCGATTGCGGGAGACGATTATCGGTGTCGCCGAAACCACGTGAGATGCCTACGGGTGTTGCCGCGATCGCGGGAAACGATTATCGGTGTTGCTAAAACCGCAAGATATGCTCACGGGTATTGCCGCGATCGCCAGAGACGATTATCGGTGTCGCCGAAACCACGTGAGATGCCTACGGGTATTGCCGCGATCGCGAGAGACGATTATCGGTGTCGCCGAAACCACGTGAGATGCCTACGGGTGTTGCCGCGATCGCGGGAAACGATTATCGGTGTTGCTAAACCCGCAAGATATGCTCACGGGTATTTCCGCGATCGCGGGAGACGATTATCGGTGTCGCCGAAACCTCGCGAGATGCCTACGGGTGTTGCCGCGATCGCGGGAAACGATTATCGGTGTTGCTAAAACCGCAAGATATGCTCACGGGTATTGCCGCGATCGCGGGAGACGATTATCGGTGTTGCTAAAGCCGCAAGATATGCTCACGGGTATTGCCGCGATCGCGGGAGACGATTATCGGTGTTGCCGAAACCGCAAGATATGCTCACGGGTATTGCCGCGATCGCGAGAGACGATTATCGGTGTCGCCGAAACCACGTGAGATGCCTACGGGTGTTGCCGCGATCGCGGGAAACGATTATCGGTGTTGCTAAAACCGCAAGATATGCTCACGGGTATTGCCGCGATCGCCAGAGACGATTATCGGTGTCGCCGAAACCACGTGAGATGCCTACGGGTATTGCCGCGATCGCGAGAGACGATTATCGGTGTCGCCGAAACCACGTGAGATGCCTACGGGTGTTGCCGCGATCGCGGGAAACGATTATCGGTGTTGCTAAACCCGCAAGATATGCTCACGGGTATTGCCGCGATCGCGGGAGACGATTATCGGTGTCGCCGAAACCACGTGAGATGCCTACGGGTGTTGCCGCGATCGCGGGAAACGATTATCGGTGTTGCTAAAACCGCAAGATATGCTCACGGGTATTGCCGCGATCGCGGGAGACGATTATCGGTGTTGCCGAAACCGCAAGATATGCTCACGGGTATTGCCGCGATCGCGAGAGACGATTATCGGTGTCGCCGAAACCACGTGAGATGCCTACGGGCGTTGCCGCGATATGCGCACGGGTATTGCCGCGATCGCGGGAGACGATTATCAGTGTTGCTAAAGCCGCAAGATATGCTCACGGGTATTGCCGCGATCGCGGGAGACGATTATCGGTGTTGCCGAAACCGCAAGATATGCTCACGGGTATTGCCGCGATCGCGGGAGACGATTATCGGTGTTGCCGAAACTGCAAGATATGCTCACGGGTATTGCCGCGATCGCGAGAGACGATTATCGGTGTCGCCGAAACCACGTGAGATGCCTACGGGCGTTGCCGCGATCGCGGGAAACGATCATCGGTGTTGCTAAAACCGCAATATATGCGCACGGGTATTGCCGCGATCGCGGGAGACGATTATCGGTGTTGCTAAAGCCGCAAGATATGCTCACGGGTATTGCCGCGATCGCGGGAGACGATTATCGGTGTTGCCGAAACCGCAAGATATGCTCACGAGTATTGCCGCAATCGCGAGAGACGCGTGAGATGCCTACGGGTGTTGCCGCGATCGCGGGAAACGATTATCGGTGTTGCTAAAACCGCAAGATATGCTCAACACGGGTATTGCCGCGATCGCGAGAGACGATTATCGGTGTCGCCGAAACCACGAGATATGCCCACGGGTGTTGCCGCGATCACGGGAGACGATTATCGGTGTCGCCGAACCCGCGAGATTTCCTCACGGCTATTGCCGCGATCGCGGTAGGCGATTATCGGTGTTGCCGAAACCGCAAGATATGCCTACGGGAATTGCCGCGATCGCGAGAGACGGTTATCGGTGTCGCCCAAACCGCAAAATATGAATACGGGTGTTGCCGTGATCGTTGACGGTGTGACGTTTTGTCGCTGATGTTGAAGATACTGCAAGATATGCTCACTGATATTCCCACAATCGCGGGAGATGATAACTGGTGTCGCCTTACCTACCAGTTATACTGTTTTATTATGTTGTATAAAATATTATTCTTTGGAAATGTTTTGTTTCAAATAATAATAATCATTATTAATAATAATAATAGCCTAATAATAATCATTTTCATTTATTAGCTGGTTGCGATTAGTTAAACGGGTTCCGATAGTAGCTCCTTAAAATTCAGGAATTTGTCTTGAATTCTCCTGGAAAACTCCTTGAATTTTTCAAACCAGGTTTAGTAGACACCATGCAGACGAATGCCACTGGCCAAGTGACACATGCCCTAGCCTTCTCGGCTATCTGTGCTTGGAGACTGAGGAGTCAAAAACCGGTATTTAAGCTCACGCCATCGATTGCGAACAGATAGCGCTACAGCATGTTGTTCCATGCGTTACAAACAAGGTTGCAGCACTAGTTAGTCACGGACTATTTAGATGATATTTTCAGTTAAACCCCAACAGTGATCATAAATTGTGTTACCGAGGCTTTGCTGCGAAAAAAATTATTTTTCCTAAAATGGCAATATTATAAGATTACAAGATACAAGATTCTTTATTTGGTCGATTGAACAGTAATACAGTTATAGACCACGTCAAATTGTTAAGTTAGGCTACAGATACATACAAATTGAAATATTGCATACAGTATAGGTATATAGTGAATGGACATTTTTGGTTGACTAGATTTTTTTAGTAGGAACATTTAAGCTGCAAATACTTTACACAAAGGAATAAAAACATAAAGGTTACTAGACACAAACAATAAAAATGTGGAAAACTATAGCTGACAGGTTTTTAGTTTGCACTTTAGTTGCTGAGTTAGTGAGTCTAGGGCTCACTGAATTAACTTTCAAAGAATCTGCGTATCTGGCCCTACCAGCGCTACCAGTGGTGTGCGCCAGAACATATGGTAACCGCAGCATAGCTGATGGTCTATATTTAATTCTTTTTGTCTATGGTAATACTATAGTACACCATAAATTTAAAGAAGCATATTTTATCAAAATGTGTCCTAACCCATTGCAAACGCAAAGCTTATGAGTATAACTGCAATAAGCATTTTATACTTATATGCCAACCCTGTGCGAAGGACGGGTACTCTGCTAGTTTAATAAATAATCGTTGACACGTAGTGTGTGAATAAGTAGTTTTATTTTTTAGGTGCATAATTAATAACTTATTGACTTTCTTTTTTCCAAAATGTTTATAAAAATCCATTGTATTTGTATGGTTTATTTCCCAAAAAATAATGCCTGGGATACGAAAGAGCCAGTTAATACTTTAAGTTAATACTTTTAGTGGATTACTAAAAGTTAATCTATATACAGCAGATCTATGGAATAGTAATTATTCTCTTTAGCGTTCTCTTTCCGTTGCTAAGAACGGGTAGGGTGGCTAATTAATTAGTCAAAACCAAAATGATGGCTTCCACTACTTACCAGATTTAAAAGCCACCAAAGTTTCTATAAAGGCCATAAATGTTGAATTTTGTTTCTAGAAGCGTTGGCGGATGAATAACTATTTTAGACAACAGTCGTAACGATCAAAATCTTTCTATTTCGTGTCCTCTTCCCGTTGCAAAGCACGGGTAATACTGCTAGTATTTAATAAATTATGATCTTTTTCAGGATAGGAAATAGATTTGAAGAGGAAAAGGAACTTCAATTCATGTCACAAGAAAGATAATTTACGTAATCTGAAATAATACTTTAAACAGCAGCTAATAAGATTAAGTTTTCACTACCTTAAAAGTACAAATGAAAGTAAGTAAACACTATAAGTAACACCACTAACCTATGTGGTATGATATTTAATACACAAAATACACAAAAATAGACAAACAAAGCCAATTGAATAAATCCAATTAGTTACTAGTTTTCCTGATATTAGCAATCAGAAATATAAAACAAAGAATGTTAAATATCACTAAAAAGCCTCCATTTAAGTGTCCAATATGTAGAAAAATGTTTTCAACTCTACCGACAATGAAGTGTCATATATATTTACACACAGGTGAGCGTCCCTTTAGATGTTTGACATGTGAAAAAACATTTATTAAAAAATCTCAGGTAAAGAATCATCTGTTTACACATTCTGGGAAGTTTCCTTACAAGTGCATTACATGTGGAAAATCCTTCAAAACCAGGAGCGAGATGAAGATTCATACATTGCTTCACACAGGAGAGCGACCTCATAAGTGCACTACATGTGGAAAATCTTTCAAAACCAGCAGCTATATGAAGATTCATTTATTGGTTCACACAGAAGAGCGAACTTATAAGTGCACTATATGTGGAAAATCCTTCAAATCCAAGCAAGATATAAAGACACATGCATTGGTTCACACGCGAGAGCGACCTCATAAGTGCATTACATGTGGAAAATCCTTCAAAACTAAGAAAGACATGAAGAATCATACATTGATTCACACGGGAGAGCGACCTCATAAGTGCCCTACATGTGAAAAATCCTTCAAAACCAGCAGCGATATGAAGGCTCATACATATGTTCACACAAGAGATCGATCTAATCAGTGCACTATATGTGGAAAATCCTTTAAAAGCAAAAAAGGTATGAAGAGTCATACATTGGTTCACACGGGAGAGCGACCTCATCAGTGCACTACATGTGGGAAATCCTTCCAATCCAGCAGCATTTTGAAGAGTCATACATTGGTTCACACGGGAGAGCGACCTCATCAGTGCACTACATGTGGGAAATCCTTCCAATCCAGCAGCATTTTGAAGAGACATACATTGGTTCACACGGGAGAGCGACCTCATCAGTGCACTACATGTGGGAAATCCTTCCAATCCAGCAGCATTTTGAAGAGACATACATTGGTTCACACGGGAGAGCGACCTCATCAGTGCACTACATGTGGGAAATCCTTTAAAAGCAAAAAAGGTATGAAGAGTCATACATTGGATCACACAGGAGAGCGACCTCATATGTGCATTACATGTGGGAAATCCTTCCAAACCAGCAGCATTTTGAAGAGACATACATTGGTTCACACGGGAGAGCGACCTCATATGTGCATTACATGTGGGAAATCCTTCCAAACCAGCAGCATTTTGAAGAGTCATACATTGGTTCACACGGGAGAGCGACCTCATCAGTGCACTACATGTGGGAAATCCTTTAAAAGCAAAAAAGGTATGAAGAGTCATACATTGGATCACACAGGAGAGCGACCTCATATGTGCATTACATGTGGGAAATCCTTCCAAACCAGCAGCATTTTGAAGAGACACATTGGTTCACACGGGAGAGCGACCTCATCAGTGCACTATATGTGGGAAATCCTTCCAAACCAGCAGCATTTTGAGGAGACATACATTGGTTCACACGGGAGAGCGACCTCATCAGTGCCCTAAATGTGGAAAATCATTCAAATACAAGCAAGATGTAATGAGGCATATACTGGTTCAGACAAGAGAGTGACCTCATAAGTGGAAAATCCTTCCAAACCAGCAGTCATATGAAGAGCCTTATGGATAATTAATTCACACTGGAGGGACCTCATGATTGCACCACATCTGGAAGATCCATCACAAATAGTTGCTATATGACGTTTCATACATTAATTTATGATGTGTTCATTCATTTTAAATCAAATCTTTTGTGTTAATTCTAAATAAGTCCATAGAGACACATAACACATCACAAAATTAAAAGTAGAAATTTTCGTGGTCACTGACCACTTTTTCAACCACTGGAGATTGGAGAAATGGCAATGGCAGTTGCAATTTGAATCTATTGCACCTTGTCAGGGTTGCCAACACAGATGAAGAGACTAAAAATTGTTTTTACTGTTGCATATGTATGAATGTGTTCACTTATTATGAATAATCCACTATATTTACACTGTTCTATATTTACACATATGTACACACACATATTAACATTTTTTATATACACTAGCCTGCTATGGAAGGTGAGGAATGGGGTTTATCTTAGATTAAGGTTTGGTGGGTTTCTAGAATGGGTGAACCATTGGTAGCTTAGTTCCCATCTTCTCAGTTCTGAGGGGTTGCAGTTTGGAGGCAGTTGTTTTATTATTTTTGAAGAGTAGCAGCTATTAAAATCAGATTTTGAGTGGGATGAGGCATGGTTGACTACTGGTTTGTCTTTATAATTATTTTTTACATCTTGACGATGACCGTTCATTCTGGTACGGAACTGGTTCTTTGTTAGGCCTATATACTGAGCTGGGCAGTTTTTACATTGAAGCTGATAAATTACATTGCTGGTGCTGCAGGTGTTGTGTCCTTGAATCTTGAAAACTTCATTTGTGGCGTTGCTGGAAAAACTTGTGGTGGGGGGGTTGATGGGACACGTTTTACATCTGGAAGTATTACATGGGAAAGAGCCGTTAGGGGGTTTGTTTCTGGTTGCTGTGATTGGATCCGGTATCTTAGGATGAACAAGAATCTTTTTGATGTTAGGTGGTTGGCGAAATGTGGTGGTTGGGGGGGTTTTCAGGAAATCCTTTGTGTGGGGGGAAGCTTGGAGAATTTTGAATCCATCTTTTAGAATGGAGTTGAGGGATTGTAGGCCATGGTGGTATTCGGTTATTAGGTTTAGGTTTTGCTGTGGTTTTAGTTTCTTTGTTGGAGGGTTGTTTGATTGGGCTAAACGGATTTGGTTTTCTACAAGGTTTTTGGGGTAGCCTCTTTCAACAAATGCGTTGGAAATTTTCGAATTGAAATTGGAGAGTTCCTCTTCTGTCGAACAAGAGGAACTCTCCAATTTCAATTCGAAAATTTCCAACGCATTTGTTGAAAGAGGCTACCCCAAAAACCTTGTAGAAAACCAAATCCGTTTAGCCCAATCAAACAACCCTCCAACAAAGAAACTAAAACCACAGCAAAACCTAAACCTAATAACCGAATACCACCATGGCCTACAATCCCTCAACTCCATTCTAAAAGATGGATTCAAAATTCTCCAAGCTTCCCCCCACACAAAGGATTTCCTGAAAACCCCCCCAACCACCACATTTCGCCAACCACCTAACATCAAAAAGATTCTTGTTCATCCTAAGATACCGGATCCAATCACAGCAACCAGAAACAAACCCCCTAACGGCTCTTTCCCATGTAATACTTCCAGATGTAAAACGTGTCCCATCAACCCCCCCACCACAAGTTTTTCCAGCAACGCCACAAATGAAGTTTTCAAGATTCAAGGACACAACACCTGCAGCACCAGCAATGTAATTTATCAGCTTCAATGTAAAAACTGCCCAGCTCAGTATATAGGCCTAACAAAGAACCAGTTCCGTACCAGAATGAACGGTCATCGTCAAGATGTAAAAAATAATTATAAAGACAAACCAGTAGTCAACCATGCCTCATCCCACTCAAAATCTGATTTTAATAGCTGCTACTCTTCAAAAATAATAAAACAACTGCCTCCAAACTGCAACCCCTCAGAACTGAGAAGATGGGAACTAAGCTACCAATGGTTCACCCATTCTAGAAACCCACCAAACCTTAATCTAAGATAAACCCCATTCCTCACCTTCCATAGCAGGCTAGTGTATATAAAAAATGTTAATATGTGTGTGTACATATGTGTAAATATAGAACAGTGTAAATATAGTGGATTATTCATAATAAGTGAACACATTCATACATATGCAACAGTAAAAACAATTTTTAGTCTCTTCATCTGTGTTGGCAACCCTGACAAGGTGCAATAGATTCAAATTGCAACTGCCATTGCCATTTCTCCAATCTCCAGTGGTTGAAAAAGTGGTCAGTGACCACGAAAATTTCTACTTTTAATTTTGTGATGTGTTATGTGTCTCTATGGACTTATTTAAAGGTAAGCCTGCTTTCCTGTCAATTTCCTTAATAATTCCTGGCAAATGCCCTATCCTTTTATAAGATAACCTTTTGTGTTAATTCTTCATTCTCGTGTTAAGAAAATGGAAAACGTCTCAGCAAATTACAGCCACTAAAAATGTTTCTGCCACTTTCTGGTTTAAGGCGCCCTTAAAGATCCATCAGATTTTGGGGGTTCCATAAGGAAAACACGTCACAAAAATTCACACATGCACATATCTCGTGACTATATATCTCGTACTTGGGCTAGAGAGTATTCCGGAAATGCGAAATAACCTTCCTAGGAACCTAATACACATCACATCCATTGAATCCTAATCATGATTTGTATCAATTGTCAATGGTAGTGTGTGTGGTGGATCTTATTGTAAATAAACCAAGCTATTGTTAAACAACGAACCAAACGTCTCACCTATGACCTAAAAGTGTTTAAGCACTATGACAAAATTTCGGGTTGAGAGACAAAATTAGATTTTAAAATACGTAATAGTCGTCTCACCTGAAATTAGGTCACACCTTAATTTTTCCAGATAGCTTAGCATACAATGAGATAGTCTAGGGCTCTAACGTGTTCGTTATTTAATTACCGTTTCGAGTTTATTGACTCTGTTTTGAATCTTGAAATAATTACCATAAATGATAAAATAATTATTTCACAAACAGATTAGTAAGCTTCTTTATTAATACCAAAGTCTAAAACTGAACCTTCAAACAATTAAATTACTTCAATACAAAATATTTAACATGTGATAAAACAAAACACAGTTAGTTTAGAAAAGATATAACAGCCAGTTCAAAAGGAAAATCAATGAAGTGAAAAGATATACAATAAAGTTCACAACATCCTCCCCCCATTTCAAATTGCTAACCAATCATGTGCAATTTTAAATCAGTAAAATCGCTGGGGCACTTTTACTTCTCTTCCACATCTGGTTTTCTTCTTAGCCAAATCAAAGACTTCGTTTTCAACTAGGCCTATACCTTCTTCTTCTTCAAGTGTTTTATTTTCTTTCATACACTCTTTTTCACAAGCTGTGATTTCTAATGGGAAAAGTATTTGTAGTGGTCTTGTCAAAATACCATTTTCAGTTTTTAGTCTTGCGACTCTGGAGAATTCATCTCTTCCTGGATATACATCCTGTACCAACCCCAAAGGCCATCTTATTCGTTTTGTGTTATCATCTCCTATCAATACAACTTCTCCAATAATGGGTTCTCTACTTTTCTTGTTTTTTCCATTGTGAACGAGTGTAGCCAAATACTCTTTCTTAAACCTGTCTCTTAGTGATCTTCTTATTTTGTTTATATAACGCACTCTTTTATTCAAACTTAGACACTCAATTTCATTCAAATCGGGTAATTCAGCTGTTGATGTTGGTTGTAAGAATAAGGCTGGACTTAATGGTTGTAAACAGTCATCATCATTCGAAAGATAAGTCAAAGGTCTTGAATTTACAGTTGCTTCACAATCACACAAAATTGTTGAGAGTTCTTTCTGTGTGACTAAAGAATTTCCCAAGTTTTGTCGTAAAATTTCCTTTACCACTCCAATAAGTCGCTCCCACCACAAAAATCTTGAAGCGTCTCAGTCACTTTCTGTTAAACTTACTTGCAAGAAAGCTTTCTTAATATCTGAAATAACACCTATTGGGTGTTTTCTAAACTTCATTAGAAGAGCTGGAATTAGTTCTATTAAATTAGGTCCCTTTTCCAAACAAGAGTTAAGAGAATTCCCTCTACTATCGACTGCAAAAAAATGTTAATGTAAAAATGTTAATGTTAATGGTAATGTAAATTAAAAAATGTAGCCTATGTAGTGTAGATTTATCAAATATTTTTACTGTATTGTATTTTTAATGAAAATGAAAGATTGATTAATGTATTGAATCCACATGAAATATTGAATTAGGATAAACCTACAATATTAATTACATGTCTCATATACAACATAAACAAACTGTTGTATTTATTTTTTGTTTGATTGTTAATTTGTATACGACTATAGAAAATTAAAAGATATTAACTGCTGTAAGTGTTTGACTTCATTTAAGTATGTACTGTACTTGATCTTTAATCTACCTATCTATTGATAACTCCTCTTCCTAACCGTAAGCAATTCACCTAATGATTTTTACTAGAGGTCGTCCAGTGGTCGAAAACTCCAGCAAACGTTGTTCCATGCGTTACAAACAAGGTAGCAGCACTAGTTAGTCACGGACTATTTAGATGATATTTTCAGTTGAACCCCAACAGTGATCATAAATTGTGTTACCGAGGCTTTGCTGCAAAAAAAAATATTTTTCCTAAAATGGCAATATTATAAGATTACAAGATACAAGATTCTTTATTTGGTCGATTGAACAGTAATACAGTTATAGACCACTTCAAATAGTTAAGTTAGGCTACAGATACATACAAATTGAAATATTGCATACAGTACAGGCAGTGGCGGCTAGCCCATAAGGACTCTCGGACGCTGCCCTCCCAACAATACATAAATAAATTACATTTTAATATTAATTTTATTCAGTTAAATTTAATTAAAATTACTTTAACGATCACTTCAAACTATATACAACATAAATATACCAAATAATTGGATAATTCAATTCAGTAAAGACTAAATTTTGATCGTCGCTTGCTTAGTAAGGACAGCGCGGACGGCGGCCAGACCGTCCCAATCCCAATACATGTAGTCTTATGGCAGAACAACCAAACAGCTCTGAGGGTGCCATGACGTCATTCCAATGCTTTAGTATGGGCGCTTTGGGGCAGAGTCTAAAGTTGTGTGCGCACTCCTAAATCAGGGCAGCCATCACAATCTGGATATTCTGTACGACAAGCTACCATTATGATGGGTAGAACTGATGTTGGCACACCTGTTTGTCATAACTCAAACCATCTAATTTCTAAAACTAGAAATTAGAAAACAACTGAGCTCACCTCAAAATGCTATTTTGGTTTGGTGTTGATGTTTAGTGATTAATGAATAGTGAGTGATGTTCGTGCGTGTATTAAAGCAAAATACTAACACTGTATATACTTCATTAAATTGATTTCACATCCAGTTTAGTTAAAGATAGGCCATTCATTTCTGGTTAATTAATATTATTGAAGTACAATATGTTTTTAGGTTACTGGTATAGGTGTAAATGCAATTTGTTTTCGTAAGCTGTTTTACTTTTTGGCTTAACTATATCAAACTACGTTCATATGTTTAGTTGTAAACAAAGAGAATTGAGTTTGACTGTTTGATCTAATGTCAACAGATAACACTGCCATTCCCAAACTTTAACCCTTGACTGTACTTAAGTGATGCCCTTTCTTAATTTTCCAAGACGTATTTGCACATCTACGTGAAAATACCTTTAATTTGACACCTCAAACGTTATAATCCGTCAAGCCATTATCGAGTTATGACTGTGAAAAGAAAACTGCTTGCGTATATAGATTACATACATTACAATTGCTTTTAAGCCCTGTACACACCGGAGCGATACTTTATCGCTAGAGTGGCGCGATACTATTCTTAGAATTTTATCTGCGATATTTGGGCGATAATATCGCAGCGAAAACAGGTGCTTCCACACCAGAGCGGGAAAGGGACGCGCGGGAAAGCCAGTACACCTCAGAGGGTGCGGTGGTTGTGAGACTCTCTAGTTGCAAAAGTGTTGTGTTATAGTTAGTGTTTGTATACTGTACTGTGTGTAAACTTAAAACTATGACATGGTCTGATGAGGAAGAAGCTTTTCTGTTAACTAGCCGTGCTATTATAGAAGATGAGAGAGCAAGGAAAATGTGGGTATACGACATAAATAAAGAACGGCTGCGATTTGGCGAGTACCATATACGCTCATGACCCAGTTAAGAAAAGATTAAACAAGATGCTACATATTCTGGAATTAATCAGGAATGTTTTGACGAGTTGCTGAGTTTGATTTCTGGCATTATTGAAAAGGAAAGTACCCACTACCGTGAAGCGAGTGCCGAAGAACGGCTAGCAATCACTTTAAGGTTTTTTTCCTAGGACGCTAGGCACGAGCTTGGGATTGTTTTTCACATTACTTCAGGCTAGACCTAGGGGTTGCGGCATAACCAGTTAGATAACATCCATTGGTGACTTGGCGGGGATCGAACCCGGGACCTCAGGGACTGAAGTCCCGCGCTCTAACCACTACGCCAGCTCGCTCCCCAATCACTTTAAGGTAAGACTGGTATGTAGATATATTTTTCAATGAGTTGACGGATCAATTAGCATTCCACCCACCTCCATTACCATTACCATTACCTACCATCTCTCTAGTTCGTCTAGTCTGACTAGCAAAACCTCTACAATATGCTGTGCTATAGCTAATACAATATTGTATGAACTATTAAATAGTAATTTGAATCATCATCAAACCAGTATTAAATACGTTATTCTGTCAGCAATCACCCAACATTGGATTTACGGCGGCACTGGAAAAACTATTGATAACTCAAATCAAATGTT
The DNA here is from genome assembly GCF_028750875.1 of Macrosteles quadrilineatus. Lineage (NCBI taxonomy): Eukaryota > Metazoa > Arthropoda > Insecta > Hemiptera > Cicadellidae > Macrosteles > Macrosteles quadrilineatus. The sequence goes on along the minus strand of NW_026542597.1, from coordinate 97,839,740 downwards.
TAAGTGTTAAAATAATTAATAAATCCAAGATGTCTGAATGTTTGGGAATTCTATTGTAAATTCTTCAGAAAAACGTAGTTTAATAACAAATAATGAAGACGAACCCTATTTTAAATTTCTAGTTGCTAAAACGTGATATAAATCATAGTGCATCGGGTATGTATAAACAACTTCAAGTAAATGTTCGGTGATACACGACATGTTGTTGTTGTTTTTACACGTACAGAGAAAAGACAAAAGTGAGTAGTTCATCGTTTGGCCACATTGGTATCGCCGCGATACAGCGCTGCAAACAGTGCATGCAGCGTTACCGCGATACTATCGCTACGGTATCGCATTCGCCTCGGTATCGCGTATCGCGGTTCGCTCTGGTGTGTGCGGCTCCATAAGGCTCCATGGTATCGCACGGACCACTGGTATCGCAAGAGAATTTCCAAGAAAAAGTATCGCGCCCGCTCCAGTATCGCACGGAGTATCGCTCTGGTGTGTGCAGGGCTTTATGATTCTAAATTTCAACAAGAAAATCACCTAAATACAATACAACTAACTGTATATATTTAATAAATTATGGTCTTTTTCAGAATAGACAATTTGAAGAGACAAAGGAACTTCAATACCATCGCAAGAAATATAATTTACATAATCTGATGTAATACTTTAAACAGCAGATAAAAAGATTTAGTTTTTACACTAAAAGTGCTAATTAAAGTAAGTAATTTACTATGTAAATTTGAATTTATACTATACATTACGTTCATATAGATGATGCAATATTATTTAAAAACAACATGAAACATAAAGAAGAAGCCAATTTTTCTTTTATATGTGTGTTTAAAATAGTACTTCAAAGTTAAGTAAAAAAGCAAAATGTCTCAAGTAGGCTAGGTTGTATGATATTTAATACAGTACTTGGGCAATAGTTCATCAAATTTATTTGATACCTTTATATAACAGTTAAACATTCCCACAAAAATAGACATTTTTAAATAAATATACAAAGCCAACTGACTAATTTCAATTAGTTTCAAGATTGTCTGATAAGTTAGAAGAGTCAAAGATTAAAAACTAAAAAATGTTAAAGAGCACTAGAAAGTCTCTCCCTAAGTGTCCAATATGTAGAAAATTGTTTTCAACTCTATCAAATATGAAGTGTCATATGTGTTTACACTCAGGCGAGCGTTCCTTTAAATGTTTGTCATGTGAGGAAACATTTTTTCGACTAAGTCAAATAAAGGACCATTTATTGACACATTCTGGTAAGTTTCCGTTTAATTGCACTACATGTGGAAAATCCTTTAAAACCAGCAGCAACATGAAGATTCATACATTGGTTCACTCAGGAGAGCGACCTTACTTGTGCATTATATGTGGAAAATCCTTCCAAACCAGCAGCCATATAAAGATTCATACAATGGTTCACACGGGACAGCGACCTCATAAGTGCACTATATGTGGAAAATCCTTCAAAACCAGCAGCGAGATGAAGATGCATACATTAGTTCACACAGTAGAACGACGTCATAAGTGCATTATATGTGGAAAATCCTTCCAAACCAGCAGCAGTATGAAGACTCATACATTGATTCACACAGAAGAACGACCTCATAAGTGCATTATATGTGGAAAATCCTTCAAAACCATTAATATGATGAAGCAACATACAATGGTTCACACTGGAGAGCGCCCTCATAAGTGCATTACATGTGGAAAATCCTTCCAAACCAGCAGCAGTATGAAGACTCATACATTGATTCACACAGAAAAGCGACCTCATAAGTGCATTATATGTGGAAAATCCTTTAAAACCATTAATCTAATGACGAGACATACAAAGGTTCACACAGAAGAGCAACCTTATAAGTGCACTACATGTGGAAAATCCTTCCAAACCAGCAGCAGTATGAAAATTCATACATTGACTCACACAGAATAGCGACCTCATAAGTGCATTATATGTGGAAAATCCTTCAAAACCAGGGGCAGTATGAAGACTCATACATTGATTCACACAGAAGAACGACCTCATAAGTGCATTATATGTGGAAAATCCTTCAAAACCATTAATATGATGAAGCAACATACAATGGTTCACACTGGAGAGCGACCTCATAAGTGCATTATATGTGGAAAATCCTTCCAAACCAGCAGCAGTATGAAGACTCATACATTGATTCACGCAGAAGAGCGACCTCATAAGTGCATTACATGTGGAAAATCCTTCCAAAGCAGGGGCAGTATGAAGACTCATACATTGATTCACACAGAAGAGCGACCTCATACGTGCACTATATGTGAAAAATCCTTCAAAACCAATAATATGATGAAGCAACATACAATCGTTCACACTGGAGAGCGACCTCACAAGTGCACTACATGTGGAAAATCTTTCCGAACTAGCAGTAGTATGAAGACTCATACATTGATTCACACAGGAGAGCGACCTCATAAGTGCATTACATGTCGAAGAACCTTCCGATTCAGTAGCAGTTTGAAGAAACATATATTGATTCACACAGGGGAGCGACCTCATAAGTGCATTACATGTGGAAAATCCTTCCAAACAAGCGGCAATATGAAGATTCATACATTAGTTCACACAGGAGAGCGACCTCATAAGTGCATTACATGTGGAAGAACCTTCCGATATAGTAGCAGTTTGAAGAAACATACATTGATTCACACAGCAGAGCGACCTCATAAGTGCATTACATGTGGAAGCACTTTCCGATTCAGTAGCAGTTTGAAGAAACATACATTGATTCACACAGAAGAGCGACCTCATAAGTGCACTATATGTGAACAATCCTTCAAAACCAAAAATATGATGAAGCAACATACAATGGTTCACACTGGAGAGCGACCTCATAAGTGCACTACATGTGGAAAATCTTTCCGAACTAGCGGCAATATGAAGATTCATACATTGGTTCACACGGGAGAGCGACCTCATAAGTGCATTACATGTGGAAAAACCTACCGATTCAGTAGCAGTTTAAAGAAACATGCATTAGATCACACTGGAGAGACCTCAAGATCACAAGATCAATAGATAACACAATGAAATATTCACAATGAAATAAATATGTGGAAAATCCTTTAAAACCATGAACAATATGAAGATTAATTTATTGCTTCACACAGAAGAGCGACTTCATAAGTGCACTACGTGTGCAAAATCCTTCCAAACCAGCAGCAGTATGAAGACTCATACATTAGTTCACACAGGAGAGCGACCTCATAAGTGCATTACATGTGGAAGAACCTTCCGATATAGTAGCAGTTTGAAGAAACATACATTGATTCACACAGCAGAGCGACCTCATAAGTGCATTACATGTGGAAGCACTTTCCGATTCAGTAGCAGTTTGAAGAAACATACATTGATTCACACAGAAGAGCGACCTCATAAGTGCACTATATGTGAACAATCCTTCAAAACCAAAAATATGATGAAGCAACATACAATGGTTCACACTGGAGAGCGACCTCATAAGTGCACTACATGTGGAAAATCTTTCCGAACTAGCGGCAATATGAAGATTCATACATTGTTCACACGGGAGAGCGACCTCATAAGTGCATTACATGTGGAAAATCCTTCCAAACAAGCGGCAATATGAAGATTCATACATTAGTTCACACAGGAGAGCGACCTCATAAGTGCATTACATGTGGAAGAACCTTCCGATATAGTAGCAGTTTGAAGAAACATACATTGATTCACACAGCAGAGCGACCTCATAAGTGCATTACATGTGGAAGCACTTTCCGATTCAGTAGCAGTTTGAAGAAACATACATTGATTCACACAGAAGAGCGACCTCATAAGTGCACTATATGTGAACAATCCTTCAAAACCAAAAATATGATGAAGCAACATACAATGGTTCACACTGGAGAGCGACTTCATAAGTGCACTACATGTGGAAAATCTTTCCGAACTAGCGGCAATATGAAGATTCATACATTGGTTCACACAGAAGAGCGACCTCATAAGTGCATTACATGTGGAAAAACCTACCGATTCAGTAGCAGTTTAAAGAAACATGCTTTAGATCACACTGGAGAGACCTCAAGATCACAAGATCAATAGATAACACAATGAAATATTCACAATGAAATAAATATGTGGAAAATCCTTTAAAACCATGAACAATATGAAGATTAATTTATTGCTTCACACAGAAGAGCGACTTCATAAGTGCACTACGTGTGCAAAATCCTTCCAAACCAGCAGCGAGATGAAGACTCATTTTTTTGTTTCACACAGAAGAGCAACCTCATGACTGTACTACATGTGGGAAATCCTTCCAAATCAGTGGAAATATGAAGAGACACACACATTTGGAAGATCCATCACAAATAGCTTAAATATGATTTTTCATTCATTATGTGTTGAAAAGAGACTTGATAGGCACAACATTTCTGATACTTATAGTTCGCAAACGTATGGTTTTTACCGTTTATAATGCTCCATAGCTAATTAAACGGCATAATATACAAAATTGAATGACACCCCTCCCTACTCTCAACAATAACTACAATAACTATGGTGCATATACCGTACTATCAGCTAAAACAATGTTTGATTCCTCGGTCACTCTTTACAATGCTTAGTTGTATCCAGGACTGTTTATCTGTTTATATATAAATATTCTCTAGGGTTTTTTAATGTATCCTACATATTACAAATGAAACTGTAATCTTATTTACTATCTTGACTATCTTATTATTGTGTATTGCATACATACAGAAAACCCACTAATGTCAAAATTTTGTTGATTTTTCCATTTTGTGTACATTTTTATGAATATATTACATTATTTTTAAATGGTGAATTAATTGTACCTACTCTTAGTAACTAGACTGGCTTTTAAGGCATTTCAGTAAAACTCATCAACTGTACAGGTTAATAAAACAATTGTATTTAGTGTAGATTTTTTAAATATTTGTAATGTACTATATTATATTTTTAATGAAAATGATTGGTTGATTAATGTACTGAATCCATGCAAATTCTTGATAATCTTGGTGGATAAACCTACAATATTAATTATTACATGCATCATATAATCACATAAACATGTTAATTTTTGTGCTACTAGTAAAAATTAAAAGGTACAAACTGCTTCATTGTTTTACTTCATTTAAGTCTTGTATTTGAACCTAAATCTACATACCAAACCAAGTGATAATTTTCTCTTCTTAACCGCACACCATTCACCCAATAATCTTTATTCCATAGAAAATATATGCTTAGCTCAACAAAGGCAGGAAATAGTACAAATGATACATGAGATAAGTTTTATTGAATTGCGCTTTTGTGTAATTGCAGACTTGACAAGACCACTCGTATTCTGTAAAAAAATAAAGACAAATTAAATAATTATTTTGGAGGGGAGGACAGTTCAGAAGGTAACAGGCGTTAAGCATTGGCGATGCTTTAGGACAGCCGCTATTTTAGTATCAGACCGTTGAAATCCAGTTATGGGAGCATGCACATAATATTTCATTATGCTTAGTGGCCCAGGATCACTTATTGAATTAAATGGTTTATATTACCTATAATTCAGTGATGCTTAAACTCACTTAACAGTTAAAATAAAATTCAAACTGATTTACATTCATCACTATTTTTAATCTACACCAAGGAATCGTTTAATCTATTGCCTAGGCATACCTCGACACATACTAATACACATACATATCATATCAATGTTTGTACAAATTATACCAAATCGACAATATCTCAAGTAAGAGATGGCAAACAAGAAGTTTAGCTAGCCTATGAGACATAGGACTGATAACGTTTCGATGTAGAAACCTAGGTCTCAACTATAAAAATAAATACTAATTTAATCTAAATACTAATAACTACTAAATACGAATCCATCTTGTCGACATCTTAACACTCCTTGCTTTGCTGTAAACGATCCACGCACGGGCGCATAGTGTATGTGGACGGGCAAATGCAAGGTTGAAAGAGGCCGCCAACCTCTTTAAAGAAAAAAAATGTCTGCCACAGTTTTAAAAGATTTGGCAAATGGGTTGGCATTGTGACTCTATTTCCCATATATTTTTTCATTGCATTTTTTGTTTGTTTTACATGCGCTGTTGGGTTCCAGTTCCAATGTTGTACTTATAGAGCGGAGGCTGGCGTTTACCCCCCCTCCCCCCCCCCGTGGGAATTTTCGACATATACATTTTTTTGTTTGTATTGACATGTACTTTAAGGTTTTAGGTGTTTGCCACTTGTGAATTACAGCATGTTCCGGAAAACACAAAAATATCATGAATATATATATTTAAAAAATGGTTTTACTTTAGCGAGTTCGTTTGGCTCTACAACCCGACCGATTTTCATGATTGAGGTCTCAAATTGAAGGTATTAACGCACAGATTTCACATCAAGCGATCAAGCATCGGCATATAGTTGCCTACAGTCCCACTCGGCTTATACGTAAACAACATTTTTTCCCATGTATTTCTTATGGGAGTTAAATTTGGTTTTTCTTTTCCGAGTTCGTTTGGCTCTTCTACCCACCCGATTTTCATTATCGAGGTCTCAAATTGAAGGTATGCACGCACAGATTTCACATCAAGCATCAGTATATATTTATCAACAGTCCCACTCGGCTTATACGTAAATTAAATTTACCCCCCATGTATTTCTAAAGGGGGTTAAATTTGTTTTTTTTTCTTCTCCGAGTTTCTTTGGCTCTTCTACACGTCCGATCTTCATGATTGAGGTCTTAAATTGGTAGTATGCACACATATATTTCACATCAAGCATCATCGTATATTTATCTACTTTATTACTCGACCAAAAAACATAGGTTTGATATATTTTTTAATTCGTATTTCAATTTAAATTGTACAGTATTTTACCATTTGTAATTATATAACCCTATATATTTTGGTCTAAGAACCTTCAGTGAAATACCGGCTTGCATTTAAGATATTAGTTATTCAAATCGGACGGTTTTCAAGCAAACGCAAGGTGAACATCCAACATAAAAAAATATAAGGTTTTTCTATGATTGAATATCAATAGCTCCAGTATTGTTTAAGTTTTTTTATATGTTTTAGACTCAAAATAATCAGTCAATTATAGGCTTTAATTTGAGCTATTGATCGTTTGATCGTTTGAATCAGTTAAGTTTAAGATACTGTATTACACAATAAAAAATAATCAATTTGATTATTTCTCGGATATGATATTTATTTTAACGCCGCAGTGCAGCATGGGTCTTTTAGTATAGATTTTTTTTTTTTTTTTTTATTTGATTAGTTGATTCCTGTGCGTAGAACGGGCCCACAGCAAGTTAGAATTTAAAAATGCAAGTATGGTGAAGTCATCAAATTGTTCTCAGTGACATGCAAGCAAATGAAATGAAACGAAGTGAGCAACCTCTGTACTGTACTTGATGCTTTTGAACAATGCATTATTCTGCTTGAAGTTGAAAACTGTGATCAGAATTCCTAGATGGTCTGTTTATCAGCTGGAAGACCTGTACCCGAATCGGTGGAAGACAACTTATTTAATGTAGATAATCTAGGGAAAGCTGCATGCAAACAGATTAGTTGAGATAAGAGCAATAAAAAATATTTTTCTGGAGTTTTACTGCTGTCCCAAGAACGTGATATTAACCTTGAGAAGCTTATGACATACCCATTAGATCCAGTACCATGGGCATCAGCCACTGTCGATGGATGCCCAACCAATACAGAAAAGGCCAAACTGCTCCATGCTTTGGAGAACAAGGGTATAGACGAACCTCTCAAGATTGAATAATGTATGTATGTAATTGACGGTATGGCTTACTTTTAGGTTCTTACTAATATTCCAGAAACCTCTGGTGAACTAGCACAGATTGCCTTCAGCCGTTTTCCGAAACTCAGCAGGATATACTTTATTACGGATACCTATTTAGATGTAAGTATTAAAACATTGAAAGAGAGAAGAGGATTTGGAGAAACGTTCTTAATGAGATGTCCAAAATCAAGATCCCACGGGATTGGAAAAAAATCCTAGCTAATGGTAAAAATAAAGAACAATGGGTTAACATGCTAAATAATGAATGGTCTCAGCACAAATATTCATAAATTCAAACAAGCTTCAATACACGTTTCTAGGGTAATGTAAGGCTGTTTTTGGTGATATTTTGAAATTCACCCCCCACCCACAAACAGGGTTGAAATTTTTTAAATTGCAACCCATATCAATCGGCACATTATTTTAAAGAGATTTAAAAAAATAAAATTATTGCCGCAAATCCGATTTTGATACGAGGAAAACGAAGTTTTAGACGTTAATTTTACTGGAACCTTACATTCCAGTAAAATTTACGTCTAAAATGTCTCAAATAAAATTTATTTAATTTAATTAGAATCTCTTAAAATTGCTTTCCTAGAGGTACTCTTTAAATCTAATGTTATTTAAATAGATTTAATTGAAAATCAATTCAGGCCAATTTGAAATCCGCATTGCCTGCAGGTTTGCTGCAGCGGGGGTATTTTTTTTAACTTTTTTATTTTCATTTGAAGCCTTTGAATATATACTGAAGAAGTCCATAAAAAAATATTTCACCAGTAATTAACGTAGGCTACCCTTATGTAATTTTAATAAAACGGTTTTTAAATTGAACAGTTTTTCTTTATTTTCCGGAATATGCTGTAATTTAAAAGAGGCAAACAACTGAATCCTTAATCTGGTAGGTAATACCAAAAAAAAAAGTATAAGTCATAAATTCCCATGGGGGGGGAGGGTTTCATATTGGTGGCTCATGGTCATCTGTGCGTATTCAGGATCATGACCTTCTTGAGGAATTAGATTACCTATTCGGTGGCAAAACTTGTCATGGATTCTGAAATTGTAGATCCCCTGTGTGACCCTCTCGTCAAAATGAGCTTCATAGCTGATCAAGGCAAAGGCGGAATTAAATTGATGAATTTTATCCAGATAATTTGTAGATCGAAGCCTCACAGCCCTGTTTTCAGATTGAGAGTTTCCAATTACAGTAAACCTTCGATAGTTCGACACTCTTTGTAGTTCGACACGAGCTGAACTTTTTGTCAAGTGATATTTAAAGGTTACTATTGTGTTGTAAGCTGACTTGAACATTAATTTGTCATTTATTGTTGACTTGAGACTTAACTAATGAACAGTGTAATTGTTAAGCTTTTTAGTATTTAATAAATTTGGGTGATTTCTATATAAGACATGGGTTCCTACTTTCCTGTATATTAAATTTCATTTACTCCTTATAGTTCGACATCCCTTAAGTCCACAAACTGTCGAACTATCGAGGTTCTACTGTAGTTCCTGAAAGTATGGTGAATTCCGTAAATAAGGTAAAAGAACCTTTCATTTATTTATTTCATTTATTTACAAAGAGTAAAAATTTAACTCTCTCGGCCTGTCTTTTCTTGCTTAAAATGTAAGCCACCACAATGTAAACATTTAACGTTCATTTCTCCGAGATTGGATGTATCACCACGGTGGTACTGCCACTCTGTATCCGTCAAATTGGGAGGTTGATGCAAGCGGTCTTGTTTGCGTTCCCTCCAGCCACTCACAGTTCTTAGTCTTACTGGTGGCATTTAATTTTAAATTTAGATAAAAAATGAAAATTAACCAATCACCAGAAAACACTACAAAGGAATTTTGATACACATTGTAAATTACATGACAATATGGAAATGTAACGGGTAACTGCACTGTGACTGTGAATAATCACTTTCAAACATTTACTTAATCACACCGAACTGTAACCAAAACTACATGATAATTCAGTAAAATATGATGTAAGGTAAATAAATTTAACTATTTACAAACAATTTGTTGTCAGGTCTTGCTAGGAAACTCTTCATTTATGAACCAGACTTAGTTAATAGATTTAAATAAAAATATAAAATTCCGGCTTTGCTCTGGAAGTAATAAGTCCTACAGTCTGTGGTTAAACTTAACTATATCAAACTACGTTCATATGTTTAGTTGTAAACAAAGAGAATTGAGTTTGACAGTTTGATCTAATGTCAACAGATAGCACTGCCGTTCCCAAACTTTAACCCTTGTCTGTACTTAAGTCCTTTCTTAATATTCCAAGACGTATTTGCACATCTACGTGAAAATACCTTTAATTTGACACCTCAAACGTTATAATCCGTCAAGCCGTTATCGAGTTATGACTGTGAAAAGAAAACTGCTTGCGTATTAATATATAGATTACATACATTACAATTGCTTTTATGATTCTAAATTTCAACAAGAAAATTACCTAAATACTTACAACAACTAACTGTATGGTCTTTTTCAGAATAGACAATTTGAAGAGACAAAGGAACTTCAATACCTGTCGCAAGAAATATAATTTACATAAACTGATGTAATACTTTAAACAGCAGCTAAAACGATTTTGTTTTTACAACACTAAAAGTACTAATTAAAGTAAGTAATTTACTATGTAAATTTGAATTTATATTATACATTACTTTCATATAGATGATGCAATATTATTTGAAAACAACATGAAACATAAAGAAGAAGCCAATTTTTCTTTTATATGTGTGTTTATAGTGATGAAACTTGAGAGTTAAGCAAAAATGCAAAATGTCTCAAGTAGGCTATGTTGTATGATATTTAATACTGTACTTGGGCAAAAGTTGATCAAATTTATTTGATACACATATATAACAGTTAAACATTTAACAAATCCCACAAAAATAGACATATTTAAATAGATATACAAAGCCAACTGACTAATTTCAATCAGTTTCAAGCTTGTCTGATAAGTTAGAGAGATTGAAAACTAAAAAATGTTAAAGAGCACCAAAAAGTCTCTCCTTAAGTGTCCAATATGTAGAAAATTGTTTTCAACTCTATCAAATATGAAGTGTCATATGTGTTTACACACAGGCGAGCGTCCCTTTAAATGTTTGTCATGTGAGGAAACATTTTTTGGACTAAGTCAAATAAAGAATCATTTATTGACACATTCTGGTAAGTGTCCTTATAAGTGCACTACATGTGGAAAATCCTTTAAAACCAGCAGCAACATGAAGATTCATACATTGGTTCACACAGGAGAGCGACCTTACTTGTGCATTACATGTGGAAAATCCTTCCAAACCAGCAGCCATATAAAGATTCATACAATGGTTCACACGGGAGAGCGACCTCATAAGTGCACTTTATGTGGAAAATCCTTCAAAACCAAAGAAGATATGAAGATTCATACATTAGATCACACAGGAGAGCGACCTCATAAGTGCATTACATGTGGAAAATCCTACAAAACCAAGACAGAAATGAAGATTCATACATTGATTCACACGGGAGAGCGACCTCATAAGTGCCCTACATGTGAAAAATCCTTTAAAACCAGCAGCGATATGAAGATTCATACATTGGTTCACACGGGAGAGCGACCTCATAAGTGCCCTACATGTGAAAAATCCTTCAAAACTAAGAAAGATATGAAGAGTCATACATTGGTTCACACGGGAGAGCGACCTCATAAGTGCCCTACATGTGAAAAATCCTTCAAAAGCAGGGGCAGTATGAAGATTCATACATTGGTTCACACGGAAGAGCGACCTCACAAGTGCACTACATGTGGAAAATCCTTCAAATCCAAGCAAGATATAAAGATACATACATTGGTTCACACGAGAGAGCGACCTCATAAGTGCCCTACATGTGAAAAATCCTTCAAAACCAGCAGCGATATGAAGAGTCATACATTGGTTCACACGGGAGAGCGACCTTATAAGTGCACTATATGTGGAAAATCCTTTAAAGCCAGCCGCTATTTGAAGAGACATACAATAATTCACACTGGAGGGACCTCATAAGTCATGAGTGCACCGCATCTGGAAGATCCATCAAAAATAGCTTAAATATGACTTCATTCATTATGTGTTCATTCATTTCATTCGATTTTGATTTAGTTCTTCTTAAATTCTACCTTTAAGAAAATGAAAAATGTCTTAAGCATTTCATGGTCACTAAAAATGTTTCCCTTACTCACTGGTTATTTAGTCCTTAAAGATCCATCAGATTTGGGGGTTCCTTGAGGAAAACACATCACAAAAAATTCTCACATGCACATATCTCGTGACATTGGGGCTACAGAATACCACAGAAATGTGAATTGATCCTTCTCAGGAACCTAATACACATCCATTGAATCCTAATCCTAAGTAGTATCAATTGTTAATAAGACAAATAAGACATTTATTAGACATTCAACAAAATTACAAAATTTTGCAATAGGCATCGTAAGATATGATTCACATTGATAAACATTAAATTGAGCTAACATCACAAAAAATCATGTAATGTTTAAAATCTAAAATTAGGCTAGGCCTGAAGACTCTATTTTAATATTTAAAAATTCATCCTGAGTATAAAATGGGTTCAGTTAAAACCAATTATACAATCAAATGAAATGAAATGATGAATGATCCAATGAAATGCTTTTTGAGGCAAACTCTGAAAAGGCAATGGTAACTTGTTGAAAAATGTTACACCGAAATTAACATGATAATTCATCAATTTACTTAACCTAAACTTTGGTTTATCTAATTTATGCCTAAATCTGTTCACATAATCATGTATTTCTTCTCTGACAGAAAACATATTTAAATTAATTTTGACAAACATCAATACCTCCAAAATATACAAGTTAACAATAGTCAGGATCCCTGATGAGACAAAAGGTGGCCTAGAGCGGGCTAACCTTTCTGAGTCGGTCAAAACTCTAACCGCTTTTTTATTTATTAAAATTTTTTCAATTCCAACTCCGTTACCCCAGATTATCAAACCATACCTGATAACACTTCAAAAAAAGCAAAATACAGTATGCCATTTTCAAGTATTTACTGGAAACATGTTTTTTGAGATTTATTAACAAATGTACAATTCTGGACAATTTATTATTCATAAAATTAATATGGTCAGACCATGACAGCTTACAGTATAATTTTATACCAAGTAATGTTACAACATTTTCATAATCATGAACAAATTGATGGTTTTCATGATTCTTTTTCAAGGTCACCAATAGTCTTTGTGTTTTTTGATAATTTTAAAACAATCAATTTACTGTAAACCATTCTTCAGCATCTTTAAAAACAGAATAGGCAACATTTTCCATACAATCTAAATCACTATGGCTAACAAGTAAAGAGGTGTCATCAGCGTAAATTGTTGACTTATAAGCCAAATTGAAACTAATGTCATTAATTAAAATTAAAAACAAAATGGTACCCATAACCGAACCCTGTGGTACCCCGACCTTTGACCTTGCTTTTTTTATCTCTTTCCTTCACCTCAACAATCTGACATCCGTCTTTAAGGTATGACTGAAACATACTAATGGCATTAAACCTTTGAAACCATAAAATTTCAATTTTTCAATTAAAATGTCATGTCTGACACAATCAAATGCTTTCTAAGCTATGCAATAGTTGATTTACAATATTGTCTACAGCTTGAGTGGTGGATCTCCCACTTCGATATACAAATTGAATCTCATTGAACAAATTGTTAATTTCCAAATATGGAATAATGGTAGTATGTGCGGTGGATTTTATTGAAAATAAACCAAGTACATGTAATGTTTTTTAAACGTCTCACCTGTAACCTAAAAGTGTTTAAGCACATCATCACCTGCGTATTTAAAGCTTGCCAAGCCGTTTCAAAACTTACAACGTCGTAACAGTTATATTTTCGCAAAGCAGCTTCTTTTTTCGGATTGATCCTCTTTTCCTTAAATTGTTAATCTACTTAAGAATTGTATTTTGGGTGGAAATTATATTATGATGTCTAAGATGAAAGAGACTAAAAAGGCTGCCTTGATAGGCACAACATTTTGCACATACTTATAGTAAGAAAACATATAGTGTTTACTGTCTAAATCTCCATGTCTGGGGAGCGCAAAAAGCCCATCAGAATCAATCAATCAATCTCCATGAATAGTCATTTATTCCATCTTTAAACAATACAATATTGTAATTGATTTCGTCAAAAAATCCTTAAACCAATACACAAAATTATCACAGTAGCTATAAATGATATCACAGATTGAGATTATATCACAGAACACTTATATAAAATGTCAGGGTACTTTCCAGTGCTATTGTCTTATTATTGTGTATTGCCTTGATCCAGAAAACCCATTAATATTAAGCCTTTGTTAATTTTTCATTCTATGTACATTTTTATAAATATATTATATTTTTGGGTTTTGAATTAATTGTACACACTCTTAGTACCTACAGCATTTCAGCAAAACACATGAACTGTATAGGTTATTAAAAAATGTAGCCTATGTATTGTAGATTTATAAAATATTTTTACTGTATATATTTAATGAAAATGAAAGATTGATTAATGTATTGAATCCACATGAAATATTGAATTAGGATAAACCTACAATATTAATTACAAGTCTCACATACAACATAAACAAACTGTTGTATTTATTTTTTGTTTGTTTGTTAATTTGTATACGACTAGAGAAAATTAAAGGTATTAACTGCTTTGAGTGTTTGACTTCATTTAAGTACTGTACTTGATCTTTAATCTACCTATCTATTGATAACTCCTCTTCCTAACCATAAGCAATTCACCTAATGATTTTTACTAGAGGTCGTCCAGTGGTCGAAAACTCCAGTAAAAATATTTAATATAGTGCTCCTTTTGCTTGAATTCGAGCAATTGCAAAGTATTACAGATGTTATTTCAAAACGAATTACAATCATAATTTCCGATGACTTAAAAGAGTCAACTCAAAGATAATGTAATCAATCACTCCATTCCAGTAATCAAAACTGAAAACGAACGCTCTTGTGTGTATCAAAATGTGCCATGTGTTTACTAGGAACAGCTGTTTTATTATGCAATTAATACAAAATTATTCGTCTAATTAAACTAAATCTTTTTTTCATGGGCCATCAAAATCGGTCTGTATTGTCAGCCCGAGAACTTTTATAACAGGAATTGGTGAAAGGGGACGACTACACAAAAAATACTTAATTTTGACACATTGTTTGTAAATATACGTTCATTATTAACAGAAGAGTAGTGTTTTGTAAAAATCTCCTTCACTTATTATATAAGGATTCCATAGAAAATGTATGCTTATCTCAACAATGGTAGGAAATAGTACAAATAATACATGAGATACGTTTTATTGTATTGCACTATTGTTTAATGGCAGACTTGACATGGACCACTCATATTCTGTACAAAAATAAGACAAAGTAAATAATTATTTGGGAGCGGAGGGCAGTCTAGAAAGTAACAGACGTTTAGCATTAGTGTGCTTGAGACGGTGCTAACACCAATATTTTAGTATCAGAGCTTTCATAAACTAAGCACACATGCAGTTATGGGAGCATGCACATAATATCTCTCGTACTTTGTCTGCAATGGAGTGTCAAAATGATTGATGTCATTGCAATGTCCCGTGATTTGTGAGGTGGACTGTGCAGATTTTTGTTTGCAAAATTTGTTTGCCAATTGAAAGTTATTGCAGATTTGGGTTTTTTTGGCAAAGAAATAATGAGTGAAGGCACTGGTTTCCACTTTTGTCGTAGTATTCCAAGATCCAGGTTATGTTAGTTGTATCGCACAAGAAATGAGGCTAGATTGACTTTTGTAAGCTTGGTGTGATTGATAAGTTTGTAAATATCTATATAATTAATACGCTACATGAAACTTTGTTTTTTAAACTCCTACGCAATGGCGAAGAAATGTTTGGTTAAGAAATGTCTTAACCGATTTTATCCATTGACGTCTCATTGGAAAGAGCGTGTTGCGTAGATTTGCAAACTGACCTTACATTTTTGAAAAAGTCCCTTGGGCTCTGCCCCAGTGGCTTTGAAAGTTCCCATGTTATCCTTATGAATAACATAATTGTTTACATTTTGATCAGCTGTATAATTTAATTGCTGTTATTTATTTTTCAATTCAACAAAACGCATTGGGTACATTTACTGATTTTGTTGAAATTAAATATTTACTACTTTAATTTACATTCGTACATATTACAATGTAAAAAATCGAGAAAGCCTAGGCAATTTGATATATTTTACCAAAAAAGAAAAATGAATTGACTTAGTACTGTATTTCTGAGCAATCACTGAAAGGACCGATTTTTTAACCATGGAAACATAGAAAAGTCATAGAACGCCACCAAGTATAAGAAAAATAGAGATAAAAAAAAAACATTTTCTATTGTTATCATCCTATATAATGAAGAACACCTACAGCTACAATATGAAGAGTCCCACAAACAATGAACAAAGATGTTAGCCGAAGTACTACTATTTTGTGGACTTAACTTTATGATGATTGTCAAAGGAAACCCCTCTAAGTCTGAATTAAACTGGTTCGTCAAGGACATTAATCATTAAATATATGTTTTCATAAAATTCAAGTGATTTTAAAAGAATGTGACTACATCCAAGAAACCTTAATAAAACTTTCATTGAGGATTCACATTATTCACAGTATTATTCACATTTATGCCTAAGGGAAACAAAAAACCATCTGAACGACATTCGGCCTTTCGGAGAGGTTATGCAGAAAATCAGGTAGTTCTTAGTCATGTAAACAATATGTTATCGCTATAAAAAATTTACTGAAATTTGTAAACGTACTGGCGACAATGGGCGGTACCATGCAGACTACATCATTGACAAAGATCAACATGGACAACCTAATACGGCTATAAGTGGGAAACATTTAAAAAACCAGATCAGCTTTTGAAAAATGATAAAATATTTACAAGAAATGTTGATTATATGGAACTGTTAGGTACGTAATCTATGAGTTGAGTCCTTTAAACTCATCGGAAATTATGATGACTATTATTTGTTTTTAAATAACTACTTTACTTCTTTGCAAATGCTCGATTTCGAGCAACGTGTACACTAGTCATACATTAATAGTTATCATCACTTCAATAAATTGTTGGTACCTGCTATAACTATACTGCTTTCACAAAATTTAGGCGGTTATTGGGGTAGAAATCTACCCCCCCTTATAACCTTATCAAAAATCAAAACCTTCCTATAAGATAATGAGCTCAACAGCTGAGCTTTACAAAAACAAAGCATAAATGAGAATGAGCCATATATATTAAACAAAAAGAGAGTCTGGGAACTTCCCCTCAAACCGCCTAAATGTTGTGAACGAAGTATAAGAGGTGATTATTTTTAACCAAATTGTTGCTCAAATCCTCGACTTGTATTACCTGATCGAATTTTGCAAAAGACCTGATATAGGAAAATATACTTAAAGAGGTTCCTTGATCAATTATTGATCTTGATTCAAGATTTATATTTTATGGACACCCGGTACCATACTTATTTAGATTATATCAATTTTAATTGCTTTTATGATTCTAAGTTTGAACAAAAAAATACCTAAATGTTTACAACAACTGTATATATTCAATAAATTATGGTCTTTTTCAGAATAGGCAAAAGATTTGAAGAGAAAAAGGAACTTCAACTCATATCACAAGAAGGATAATAGCCTATACAGAATAAGATGTAACACTTTAAACAGCAGCTAAAAACATGTAATTTTTACTACACAAAATTTACGGTTTAAAGTAAGTGATTTACTATGTAAATCTTGAATTTAAATTATTCATAACTTTTATATGACTGATGCAACCAACATTGTTTGAAAGCAACATGGTGAAGACAACGATTTCTTGAGTAGGCTAATTTAACTGGATGGAACATAGAGTCAAGACATAAAAGCAAAATGCCTCAAGTAAACTGTGTGGTAAAATATTTAATACACATAACAATCTTTGAGCAAGAGCTGATCACATTTTATTAATACACTAATTGACTGTTCAACATCTAACCAATTCTACAAAAATAGACATATAAAACCAGCAGAATAATTCAGAGTAGTATCATCTTGCCTGATGTTAGAAATCAGAAATATAAAACATAAAATGTTTAATATCACTAAAAAGCGTCTCCTTAACTGTCCAATATGTAGAAAAATGTTTTCAACTATAAGGAGTATGAAGTATCATATATATTTACACACAGGTGAGCATCCCTTTAGATGTTTGACATGTGAGAAAACATTTATTCAAATATCTCATCTAAAGTATCATTTGTTAACACATTCTGGGATGTGTCCTTACAAGTGCACTACATGTGGAAAATCTTTCAAAACCACCAGCCTTTTGAAGATACATGCATTGGTTCACACGGGAGATCAACCTCATCACTGCCCTACATGTGGAAAATCATTCAAATCCAAGGGAGATATGAATAAACATACTTTGGTTCACACGGGAGAGCGACCTCACAAGTGCACTACATGTGGAAAATCTTTCAAAACCAGGAGCCTTATGAAGAGACATGAATTGGTTCACATTGGAGAGCGACCTCATAAATGCACTATATGTGGAAAATCCTTCCGAAACAGCAGCAATATGAAGCAACATGCATTGGTTCACACGGGAGAGCGACCTCATCAGTGCCCTACATGTGGAAAATCCTTCCCAACCAGCAGCCGTATGAAACTTCATTTATTGGTTCACACAGGAGAGCGACCTCATAAGTGCACAACATGTGGAAAATCATTCCCAACCAACAGAAGTATGAAGAGACATACATTAATTCACACGAGAGAGCGACCTCATCAGTGCCCTACATGTGGAAAATCCTTCCCAACCAGCAGCCATATGAAACTTCATTTATTGGTTCACACAGGAGAGCGACCTCATAAGTGCACTACATGTGGGAAATCCTTCCAAACCAGCAGAAATATGAAGAGACATACATTGGTTCACACAGGAGAGCGACCTTATAAGTGCACTACATGTGGAAAATCCTTCTCAACCAGCAGCTATATGAAGCTTCATTTATTGGTTCACACAGGAGGGCGACCTCATGAGTGCCTTACATGTGGGAAATCCTTCCAAACCAGCATAAATATGAAGAGACATACATTGGTTCACACAGGAGAGCGACCTCATAAGTGCTTTACATGTGGAAAATCCTTCAAATCCAAGGAAGATATGAAGAAACATACATTGGTTCACATGGGAGAGCGACCTCATAAGTGCTCTACATGTGGAAAATCCTTCAAATCCAAGGAAGTTATGAAGAAACATATATTAGTTCACTTGGGAGAGCGACCTCATAAGTGCTCTACATGTGGAAAATCCTTCCAAACCAGCAGAAATATGAAGAGACATTCATTGGTTCACACAGGAGAGCGACCTCATAAGTGCTCTACATGTGGAAAATCCTTCAAATCCAAGGAAGTTATGAAGAAACATACATTAGTTCACATGGAAGAGCGATCTCATAAGTGCTCTACATGTGGAAAATCCTTTAAATCCAAGGAAGTTATGAAGAGACATACATTAATTCACACGAGAGAGAGAGAGAGCGACCTCACAAGTGGAAAATTCTTCCAAACCAGCAGTCATATGAAGAGACTTATGGATAATTAATTCACACTAGAGAGGGACCTACAGAGTGCACCACATCTGGAAGATCCATCACAAATATTTGCAATATGTTGTTTCATACATTAATTTATGAAATATATGTTAAATTAAATTTGGAATTTTGAATAAATTAACGTGAACGCGAATAAACTTAGTCAATTATAAAATTAACTAAAACGTTGAACTTGCTATCACCAAAGTAAACGTGTCGGGAAAATTAGACTCGGTCAAACACCAGAGTCGATTCGGGGTTTCTTAGATCAAATTAATGTAAACCTGTCCGGGGTAAATGAATAAATTCTACTTATATCGTTCTGGCAACTTAACTGATTTCCAAAGCTGGTTAAAGACATAAGGTGGTGTGCTCGTACGTGAAAAAGCGTGTGTGACTACGGCACGGTAAAATAAAAATAATAAACTTGTCGTCGAGTCGGTAGCGGGTAGGCAATTGATCATGAGGTCTCCTTTTCTGACGGCGGGGTAGCTAACTAGCGTCCTCCCCTCTACAATGACGTAGGCCTGCTCCTTCGATGCCGTTGTCAACGCAGGCGCGGTTTAACCCGCACAAATAAAACTTTAATTGGATTTTTACCCCTTGACGGGTTTTGGGTCGTTAAAGCACATCAACACATGCCTATTTAAAACTTGTCAAGCCATTTAATAACCTACAACATTGTAGCAGTATTTTTTTTGCCAAGCAGCTTCTTTTTCCTATTGATTCCCTTTTCTTTAAATTGTTATCTACTTGAGAATTGTATTTCGGCCAGAAATTATATCACAACGTGTAAGATGAAAGAGACTACAAAAGACAAAAGAGACTTGATAGGCACAACATTTCGCACATTTTTATAGTTAGCAAACGTATGGTTTTTACCGTTTATAATGCTCCATAGCTAATAAAACGGCATAATATACAACATTGAATGACACCCCTCCCTACTCTCAACAATAACTACAATAACTATGGTGCATATACCGTACTATCAGCTAAAAAAAAATGTTTGATTCCTCGGTCACTCTGTACAATGCTTGGTTGTATCCAGGACTGTTTATCTGTTTATATATAAATATTCTCTAGGGTTTTTTAATGTATCCTACATATTACAAATGAAACTGTAATCTTATTTACTATCTTGACTATCTTATTATTGTGTATTGCATACATATAGAAAACCCACTTATGTCAAGATTTTGTAGATTTTTCCATTTTGTGTACATTTTTATGAATATATTACATTATTTTTGGGTGGTGAATTAATTCTACCTCTTCTTAGTAACTAGACTGGCTTTTAAGGCATTTCAGTAAAACTCATCAACTGTACAGGTTAATAAAACAATTGTATTTAGTGTAGATTTTTTAAATATTTGTAATGTACTATATTATATTTTTAATGAAAATGATAGGTTGATTAATGTACTGAATCCATGCGAAATCTTAATAATCTTGGTGGATAAACCTACAATATTAAATTATTACATGCATCATATAATCACATAAACAAACTGATATGTTATTTTTGTGAGTGTTAGTTAATTTTTGTACTACTAGTGAAAATTAAAAGGTACTAACTGCTTCAGTGTTTTACTTCATTAAAGTATTGTATTTGAACCTAAATCTACATATTGCGTTGGAATCCAGCTATTGGAGCATGCACATAATATCTCTCATACTTTGTCTGCTATGGAGTGTTAAAATGATTGATGTCATAGCACTGTCTGGTGGTTTGTGTGGAGGGCTCCATGTATATTTTTGTTTGCAAAATTGTTCTTGCCAATTGAAAATTATTGCAGATTTGGATTTCTTTTATGGCATAGGAATAATGCGTGAAGGCACTGGTTTCCACTTTTGTGGTAATATTGCAAGATCTAGGTTAGGTTAATTGTATTGTATAGGAAGTGAGGATTGGTTTAGTTTTGTAACCTTGGTGTGATTGATAAGCTTGTGTGCATCATACATTAGTAGTTGTCATCACTTCAATACAATATTGTTGGTACCTGATATAACTATACTGTGTTCACAAAATGTAGGCGGTTATTGGGAAAAAATCTACCTCCTCTTATAACCCTAAAAAATCAAAACCTTCCTATAAAATAATAAGCTCAAGAGCATAGGTTTACCAAAACAAAACCTAATTCAGCTGAGCCATATCATAGACAAATAGAATAAATATAGACTCTCAAAGGAAGGTACCGGCGCCCACCACTAGGTTTGCCGTGTAGTTACGGCGCACACCGCTGCAGGCGAGGGGCGCAGGAGCCGTATGTGACCTGCAGATGCTGCAGTGGTGTGCGCCGTAACTACACGGCAAACCTAGCGGTGGACGTCAGAACTTATGCTCACCGCAGCACAGCTGATGGTCTATATTTATTCTATTTATCTATGGCAATATATAGCAAAAATACCCTCGCCGCAGCAATCCTGCCGACTAAGCGAATTTCCATTTGTCTGAATTGATTTTACAATTAAATATATTTAAATTACATTAGGTTTAACGAGCACCTACTTTTGCTGCTACAAGGAAACTATAATTTTTTTTTGCAAAATATTAATAGCTTAGTATAAAATAAATAAATTTGCCAAGTTTGATCAAATTATATCCATAAACAAGCAAACTACAACATTTTACAATATTCCCCATAAGAATAAAATGGGAATTTTATATTTACAATTTTTTGGATTTTCTCCTTTACCAATAACCGTACAAAAATATTTTGATATACTAAATTATTTGTAGAAATTGGGAAATTTTGTGTTTTTAAGGTTAAAAATGAGAAAAACCAATTTTTACCCCATAAAACCCCTTGTAAAACCCCATTCCCATGGTCCGATCATGCTGGTTCACGAACTCATTCAAGTATATCCCGCTTTACACCTTTAAATCAAATTTCATAAAAATCAGACAATAATTACTCAAGTTTCGCATTCACGGACACACACATATATATATATAAGTTTGAACGAATGGTGTTTTTGGCCTCTGGGAACATCAAAATGAAAAAGTAAATCGGTCCGGGCCTAGGTCTTACCAGGCCACCTACGGGAATAGCTACTTCCCTATAGGGAAATTCGCTAAATGGAGTCTGTAAACTTCCAATCAAACTGCCTAAATGTTGTGAACAGAGAATAGGAGGTCTTCATTTTTATCAAAACTGTTGCTCAAATCCTCCACTTGTATTACCTGGTCGAATTTGGTTAAAGATTTAACATATGAACAAAAATATTTAAAGAGGTTCCTAGATCAATTATTGGTCTTGATTACCGATGAATTTTTTATAGACACCATTACCATGATACTTACTGTAATTAAATTACATAAATTTCGATTGCTATTATGATTTTAAATTTGAACAAAGAATTACCTAAATGTTTACAACAACTGTATATAATTAATAAATTATGGTCTTTTTCAGAATAGGCAAAAGATTTGAAGAGAAAAAGGAACTTCAATTCATATCACAAGAAAGATAATTTACAGAAAGACGTAATACTTTAAACAGAAGCTAAAAACATTTAGTTTTTACTACATACAATTAACTGATTAAAGTAAGTGATTTACTATGTAAATCTTGAATTTAAATTATTCATAACTTTTATATGGCTGATGCAACATTGTCTGAAAACAACATGTGAAGACACAGGTTTCTTAAGTAGGCTAATTTAACTGGATGAAACATAGAGTCAAGACAAGAAAGCAAAATGCCTCAAGTAAGCTGTGTTGTATCATATTTAATACACAAAACAATATTTGAGCAAGAGCTGATCACATTTTATTGATACACTTATTAACTTGTTCAACATGTAACAAATTCTACAAAAATATACATATAAAACCAACAGAATAATTCCGAGTAGTATTATCTTGCCTGATGTTAGAAATCGGAAATATAAAACATAAAATGTTTAATATCACTAAAAAGCGTCTCCTTAAGTGTCTAATATGTAGAAAAATGTTTTCAACTATATGGAATATGAAGTATCATATATATTTACACACAGGTGAGCGTCCCTTTAGATGTTTGACATGTGAGAAAACATTTATTCAAATATCTCATTTAAAGTATCATTTGTTTACACATTCTGGGATGTGTCCTTACAAGTGCACTACATGTGGAAAATCTTTCAAAACCACCAGCCTTTTGAAGATACATGCATTGGTTCACACGGGAGATCGACCTCATCACTGCCCTACATGTGGAAAATCATTCAAATCCAAGGGAGATATGAATAAACATACTTTGGTTCACACGGGAGAGCGAACTCACAAGTGCACTACATGTGGAAAATCATTCAAATCCAAGGGAGATATGAAGAAACATACTTTGGTTCACACGGGAGAGCGACCTCACAAGTGCACTACATGTGGAAAATCATTCAAATCCAAGGGAGATATGAAGAAACATACATTGGTTCACACAGGAAATGGACCTCATAAGTGCACTACATGTGGAAAATCCTTCCAAACCAGTAAAAATATGAAGAGACATACATTGGTTCACACGGGAGAGCGACCTCATCAGTGCCCTACATGTGGAAAATCCTTCCGAAACAGCAAAAATATGAAGAAACATACATTGGTTCACACTGGAGAGCGACCTCATCAGTGCCCTACATGTGGAAAATCATTCAAATCCAAGGAAAATATGAAGAGACATACATTGGTTCACACGGGAGAGCGACCTCATCAGTGCCCTACATGTGGAAAATCATTCAAATCCAAGGGAGATATGAAGAAACATACATTGGTTCACACGGGAGAGCGACCTCATCAGTGCACAACATGTGGAAAATCCTTCCGAAACAGCAAAAATATGAAGAAACATACATTGGTTCACACGGGAGAGCGACCTCATCAGTGCCCTACATGTGGAAAATCATTCAAATCCAAGGAAAATATGAAGAGACATACATTGGTTCACACGGGAGAGCGGCCTCATCAGTGCCCTACATGTGGAAAATCATTCACATCCAAGGAAAATATGAAGAGACATACATTGGTTCACACGGGAGAGCGACCTCATCAGTGCACAACATGTGGAAAATCCTTCCAAAACAGCAAAAATATGAAGAAACATACATTGGTTCACACGGGAGAGCGACCTCATCAGTGCCCTACATGTGGAAAATCATTCAAATCCAAGGAAAATATGAAGAGACATACATTGGTTCACAAAGGAGAGTGACCTCATTAGTGCTCTACATGTGGAAAATCATTCAAATCCAAGGAAGATATGAAGAAACATACATTTGTTCACATGGAAGAGCGATCTCATAAGTGCTCTACATGTGGAAAATCCTTTAAATCCAAGGAAGTTATGAAGAGACATACATTGGTTCACACGAGAGATGATTTTTACCCCTTGACGGGTTTTGGGTCGTTAAAGCACATCAACACATGCATATTTAAAACTTGTCAAGCCATTTAATAACCTACAACATTGTAGCAGTATTTTTTTTGCCAAGCAGCTTCTTTTTCCTATTGATTCCCTTTTCTTTAAATTGTTATCTACTTGAGAATTGTATTTCGGCCAGAAATTATATCACAACGTCTACGATGAAATAGACTACAAAAGACAAAAGAGACTTGATAGGCACAACATTTCTAATACTTATAGTTCGCAAACGTATGGTTTTTACTATCTAATAATGCTCTGTGGCTAATGAAATGGCATAATATACAACATTGAATGACACCCCTGGTATCTCTTCTTTTGGAAGAACCTTTAAATAGTATTAAAATTGTATTGGTGGATCTTTAATGGTTAAAAACTTCCGCGATTTCATCAGTACGGAAAGTAAATAAAAGAAACGTCTTATAACACTTAAAACATATATTTACGCTTATACTGTTACTCACAAGACGGTAAATATACAAAAACGATGGTAAGTGGTGATCGATTTCGATTGGACACTCCAATCATCATCAGACCCAATAGGCGAATGACGTGACGAACACGTACAATGCTGATCAAGAAGTTATTTCATCAGTGTAATAAAGAATAATCTATGGTTTTATTTGAGAAAAAATATCTGTTTGTTGAGAAGACACGTTCTAAGTTCAAAGGGAGGTCCATCGTAACGGATCTGCACTTGTATTATTTTGTATTGTATTACACAATCGAAGATTTTCCCAATGATTGAAAACATGTTTGGAATGACCATTAGGGAAAAATTTGCAACTTTGGAGCACGACAGTGGTAAGCCTGGCTTCGATGGAGTCAGTTGGTTTTAGAGACTAGTTTGGGGTGTACGTCAGGATTGTAGTGCCGGTCGTTTCGAGTTGAAAGGATGAACTACAAGATTAATAAAGGCAAGTTTGTGTTTTTTGTAATTTTGGTGTGTCCATGACCGTACGTAGTCATTTGATGAAGTAGACATGGTGTTAATTTTTGTTTATAAGATATTTCAATTGCTAGATTAACCTAGAAGTCCACTTTGTATCCTCGAACATGAGGTGCAGGGCTACCGCCAGAACAGAGCCAAATAACATGTAATGTCACGACCATCGCAGGTTTTTTTCACGACCAATCCAACCTTATGGATTACACTGTGTTTGGTCGTGACAATAACTTAAATGTCATTGTAAAATTGAAACACATATTTTTATTAGGTATAACTAACAGTATAATTGAAGGATTGTTTAGAAAGATTTAGATTATTCCAGACAATTCACGACCGTATTGCTTGTTCCTGACCATCACGTTTATGATTTCTATCGTATAAATTTCAAAAATTAAAATATCATCATATTGTTTCAATGTTTTATACACAAATGAAGCACACCTCTATAAAACATAACGATTTTTTGGGTCTGAGGTAAGTTTTTTCGGAGTTATGCAAACTTAAAAAGATTTTATTGGCTCTTTTTCAGTTTTAGGAGTTTTTTTATTTTTTTCTAGAAAGACCAAATATACTAAAAGCTTAGTGAGCTGTTTATTGTATAATGGCCCTAAAAGTAAATTAATTTATAACAAAACATAGTTATAAAAATAATATTAACATTCAATTTTATGTCCGTGATGGTTGTGACAAAATTTTGTGTTTTTCCATCAAAGATGCTCTATTAATAAAAAATCACCAAAGATATTGCGTTACCATGGACATTTTATAAAACTTCAAATGTTAATAAAATAAAAAAAAATAAAAATTTCAAAAACGGAACAAAAATTTTTTTAAATTGTTTTTTTTTTTAATTTTGTTTCAAAATTTTCATTCAGATACAGAAAACCCACTAATGTTAAGATTTTGTTAATTTTTCCATTTTGTGTAAATTTTCATGAATATATTATATTATTTTTGGGTGGTGAATTAATTGTACCTCTGAGTAACTGGACTGGCTTTTAAGGCATTTCAGTAAAACTCATCAACTGTACAGGTAATAAAACAATTGTATTTAGTGTAGATTTTTTAAATATTTGTAATGTACTGTATTATATTTTTATTGAAAATGAGAGGTTGATTAATGTACTGAATCCATGCAAAATCTTGATAATATTGGTATTAATTATTACATACATCATATAATCACATGAACAAACTGATATGTTATTTTTGTGAGTGTTAATTTTTTTACTACTAGTGAAAATTAAAAGGTGTTAACTTCATCAGTGTTTTACTTCATTTAAGTATTGTATTTGAACCTAAATCTACATACCAAACCAAGTGATAATTTTCTCTTCTTAACCTCACACCATTCTCCCAATAATCTTTATTCCATAGGAAATATATGCTTAGCTCAACAAAGGCAGGGAATAGTACAAATAATACATGAGTTTTATTGAATTGAGCTATTGTGTAATTGCAGACTTGACAAGACCACTCGTATTCTGTACAAAAATAAGACAAATTAAATAATTATTTGGGAGGGGAGGATAGACTAGAAAGTAACAGACGTTTAGCATTAGTGTGCTTGAGACGGCGCTAACACCAATATTTTAGTATCAGAGCTTTCATAAACTAAGCACACATGCAGTTATGGGAGCATGCACATAATATCTCTCGTACTTTGTCTGCAATGGAGTGTCAAAATGATTGATGTCATTGAAAAGTCCCGTGATTTGTAAGGTGGACTGTGCAGATTTTTTGCCAATTGAAAATTATTGCAGATTTGGGTTTTTTGGCAAAGGATTAATGAGTGAAGGTACTGGTTTCCACTTTTGTCATAGTATTCCAAGATCCAGGTTAGGTTAGTTGTATAGCACAGGAAGTGAGGCTAGATTGACTGTTAATAATAATTAAGAAGAATAATAATAAAAATAATTTGTCATAAGGATACATTAGATCATCGACAAAGTCAAAATCATGATTATACATCAATCGTCAAACAAAACAAAATTAAAAACACTTTCAATATTTTGAAAAAACAATAGGGCTTAATAACTAAAATATGTACACATTACTAAACAAACAACAATATAAGGACCTGATAAAGCAACAGGTTAGCAGCAGGGTTAAACAATCAAAGATTTTATTTGGCAAGATTTGAACAAATCGTCCAGGCTATAAGAAGGGTTGTCTAATAGCCAATTATAAAACAAGGACTTGAATTTTTCTTGCGGATAAGCATTAATATTGTGTTTTAAAAGGTTATATACTTTAGTTGATAACACTATGTGGCTCTTGCTAGTCTTACTCAGACGATGTGATTCTAACAAGGCACTATTTTCAAATCTGGTATTGTGATTATGATTATTGAATTTTAGGTGATGGGTTTTTTTTAGGATATAAAGGGCAAGATCATAAATAAACAAATTTATTACAGTTTGAATCTTAAAATCCTTAAAAAGAGGCTTGCAGTGCTCGTCTGGCTCTGATCCATTCATAGCTGTGATAGCCCCCTTCTGTAGGATTAAAATTTCATTGATTCTTCCACACCCACCCCAGAATATCAATCCATATCTCATTACAGACTGAAAATATATAAAATAAGCCGATCTCAAATAGTTCTTTGGAATTACATCTTTGAGACGACCAAGAAGAAAAATTACTCGAGATAGTCTAGTAGACAAATAATTTACATGTTCATTCCAGGATATTGCAAGCTTGGTGTGATTTAACAGCTTGTGAATATCATACATTAATAGTTATCATCACTTCAATATTGTTGGTACCTGCTATAACTATAGTGCGTTCACAAAATTTAGGCGGTTATTGGGGAAGAAATTTCCCCCCCCCCTCCTTTTAAGCTTATCAAAAATCAAAACCTTCAGCTGAGCATTACCAAAACAAAGCATTAATCAGCTGAGCCATATATATTAAGCAAAAAAAAAAAAAAAAAAAAAAAAGTCCGGGAACTTCCCCTCAAACCGCCTAAATGTTGTGAACGGAGTATAAGAGGTGATCATTTTTATCCAAATTGTTGCTCAAATCCTCGACTTGTATTACCTGATCGAATTTTGCAAAAGACCTGATGTAAGAAAATATAGGTACTTAAAGAGGTTCCTTGATCAATTATTGATCTTGATTCAAGATTAATATTTTATGGACACCCGGTACCATACTTATTTAGATTATATAAATTTTAATTGCTTTTATGATTCTAAATTTAAACAAAGAATTACCTAAATGTTTAACAACTGTATATAATTAATAAATTATGGTCTTTTTCAGAATAGGCCTAGGCAAAAGATTTGAAGAGAAAAAGGAACATCAACTCCATGTCACAAAAAGATAATTTACAGAATAAGATGTTATACATTAAACAGAAGCTAAAAACATTTAGTTTTTACTACACACAATTTACTGATTAAAGTAAGTGATTTACTTTGTAAATCTTTAATTTAAATTATTCATAACTTTTATATGACTGATGCAACCAACATTGTTTGAAAGCAACATGGTGAAGACAACGATTTCTTGAGTAGGCTAATTTAACTGGATGGAACATAGAGTCAAGACATAAAAGCAAAATGCCTCAAGTAACCTATGTGGTATGATGTCTAATACACATAACAATCTTTGAGCAAGAGCTGATCACATTTTATTAATACACTAATTAACTGTTCAACATCTAACCAATTCTACAAAAATAGACATATAAAACCAGCAGAATAATTCAGAGTAGTATCATCTTGCCTGATGTTAGAAATCGGAAATATAAAACATAAAATGTTTAATATCACTAAAAAGCGTCTCCTTAACTGTCCAATATGTAGAAAAATGTTTTCAACTATAAGGAGTATGAAGTATCATATATATTTACACACAGGCGAGCGTCCCTTTAGATGTTTGACATGTAAGAAAACATTTAATCAAATATCTCATCTAAAGTATCATTTGTTAACACATTCTGGGATGTGTCCTTACAAGTGCATTACATGTGAAAAATCTTTCAAAACCACCAGCCTTTTGAAGATACATGCATTGGTTCACACGGGAGATCGACCTCATCAGTGCCCTACATGTGGAAAATCCTTCAAATCCAAGGGAGATATGAATAAACATACATTGGTTCACACGGGAGATCGACCTCATCAGTGCCCTACATGTGGAAAATCATTCAAATCCAAGGGAGATATGAAGAAACATACTTTGGTTCACACGGGAGAGCGACCTCATAAGTGCCCTATATGTGGAAAATCTTTCTCAACCAGCAGCTATATGAAGAGACATACATTGGTTCACACAGGAAATGGACCCCATAAGTGCACTACATGTGGAAAATCCTTCTCAACCAGCAGCTATATGAAGCTTCATTTATTGGTTCACACAGGAGAACGACCTCATGAGTGCACTACATGTGGAAAATCCTTCCGAAACAGCAGCTATATGAAGAGACATACATTGGATCACACAGGAAATAGACCCCATAAGTGCACTACATGTGGAAAATCCTTCTCAACCAGCAGCAATATGAAGCTTCATTTATTGGTTCACACAGGAGAACGACCTCATCAGTGCACAACATGTGGAAAATCCTTCCGAAACAGCAGCTATATGAAGAAACATACATTGGTTCACACGGGAGAGCGACCTCATCAGTGCCCTACATGTGGAAAATCATTCAAATTCATGAGAGTTATGAAGAATCATACTTTGGTTCACACAGGAGAGCGGCCTCATCAGTGCCCTACATGTGGAAAATCATTCAAATCCAAGGGATATATGAAGAAACATACTTTGGTTCACACGGGAGAGCGGCCTCATCAGTGCCCTACATGTGGAAAATCATTCAAATCCAAACAATATATGAAGAGACATACATTGGTTCACAAAGGAGAGTGACCTCATTAGTGCCCTAGATGTCGAAAATCATTCAAATCCAAGGAATATATGAAAAAACATACATTTGTTTACACGGGAGAGTGACCTCATCAGTGCCCTAGATGTGGAAAATCATTCAAATCCAAGCAATATATGAAGAGACATACATTGGTTCACAAAGGAGAGTGACCTCATTAGTGCCCTAGATGTCGAAAATCATTCAAATCCAAGGAATATATGAAAAAACATACATTGGTTCACACAGGAGAGCGGCCTCATCAGTACCCTTCATGTGGAAAATCATTCAAATCCAAGGAATATATGAAGAAACATACATTTGTTTACACCGGAGAGTGACCTCATCAGTGCCCTACATGTCGAAAATCATTCAAATCCAAGGGAGATATGAAGAAACATACTTTGGTTCACAGGGGAGAGCGACCTCATCAGTGCCCTACATGTGGAAAATCATTCAAATCCAAGGAAGATGTAAAGAGACATAAATTGGTTCACACGAGAGAGCGACCTCACAAGTGAAAAATCCTTCCAACCAGCAGTCATATGGAAAGACTTATGAATAATTCATTCACACTGGAGAGACCTTATAAGTGCACCACATCTGGAAGATTCATCACAAATAGTTGTAATGTGTTCAAATTCAAATATATTTATTTAGGATATTACAAGCATGGCCTCGCCAAGTTTACAAAACTTGTCGGCAAGGACCAATAGATTCAAAAAAAGTTTACAGATTTTTCTCTTTTTTCTTTAGTTTTGTTTTCTAAGTACAAAGAATTATGAAAACTA
The DNA here is from genome assembly GCF_028750875.1 of Macrosteles quadrilineatus. Classification (NCBI taxonomy): domain Eukaryota; kingdom Metazoa; phylum Arthropoda; class Insecta; order Hemiptera; family Cicadellidae; genus Macrosteles; species Macrosteles quadrilineatus. Next base: position 97,808,228 of record NW_026542597.1, on the reverse strand, counting down.
GTTCAAAGGTGGTTTGTGGCAGGCACCTATTAAGAAAATGGAAAACGTCTCAGCATATTACAGCCACAAAAAATATTTCTGCCACTTTCTGGTTAAAGGCGCCCGTAAAGATCCATCAGATTTCGGGGTTCCATAAGAAACACGTCACCACAAAAATTCACACATGCACATATCTCGTGACATTTGGGCTAGAGAGTATTGCGGAAATGCGAAATAACCTTCCTAGGAACCTAATACACATCACATCCATTGAATCCTAATCATTATTTGTATCAATTGTCAATGGGTAGTATGTGTGGTGGATCTTATTGTAAATAAACCAAGCTATTGTTAAACAACGAACCAAACGTCTCACCTGTGACCTAAAAGTGTTTAAGCACTATGACAAAATTTCAGGTTGAAAGACAAAATTAGATTTTAAAATAAGTAATACTCGTCTCACCTCAAATTAGGTCACACCTTACATTTTTCCAGATAGCTCAGCCTACAATGAGATAGTACAGGGCTCTAATATTCAAAGCTTGTCAAGCCATTTAATAAATAGCCTACAACATTGTAGCAGTATTTTTTTGCCAAGCAGCTTTTTTTCGGATTGATTTTCAGTTTGACCCCTCTCAAAATAGGCACATTACAAACAGGGCCGTCCCTAGGGTTAGCGGCGCCCGGAGCAAATGTGGTCGTGGCGCCCCCCCCCCCCCCCCCAGTAATAGTCGCATTCACATATTTTAATACTATGTTAATTCAGGACGGGATTTTTTCCTATGCATAAAAAGAAAGTCTTGAGTATTGAAGTTACCAAAAAAGACAAACAAAATCAATTTTACCATTTGTGGCAGTGTGGCACTAATCTATCAAAAGCAAAAAAGGGTAACAATTTACAGGTATAGAAACTTGTGACTCGCGGTCGAAATGTCTCGCGGTCACAGTGTGATCGTTGGTAAGACTCGCGGTCACGGCGTTATCATCGGTATGGTCACAGCGTGATCGTCGTTATGACTCGCGGTCACGACGATATCGTCGGTATGACTCGCGGTCACGACGTTATCGTCGGTATGACTCGCGGTCATGGCGGAATCGTCGGTATGACTCGTAGTCATGCCGGAATCGTCGGTATGACTCGCGGTCACGGCAGAATCGTCGGTATGACTCATGGTCATGGCGGAATCGTCGGTATGACTCGCGGTCACGGCGAAATCGTCGGTATGACTTGCGGTTACAGCGCGATTGTCTGTACGACTCCGCGGCCACAATGCAATCGTCCAAATGACTTGCGGTCACGGTGCGCTCGTCGAAATGACTTCGGCTCCTGCGTTTGTAGAATTACCGTTAACATCTCTCGCGATAGCAGCGTCATTTTCACTCGCGAAGCGTTAAAATTATCAGATCAAATTCCGTCCCGAAAATTTCCAGATCAAATGTAATTTCGTCCCAAAAATCAGGAATATTTTTTCCCAAAAATTTCCCGAAATTTCGGGACCCGTGCGTTGATACCAATAGCCGCTGCGCGGCGCACCCTTAGCCGCGGCGCCCCCTCAGCTGTGGTGCCCGGGGCAGCTTGCCCTGGTTGCCCCCCCTTCGGACGGCCCTGATTACAAATTGTTATCTACTTGAGAATTGTATTTCGGCCAGAAATTATATCACAGCGTCTAAGATGAAAGAGACTAGAGACTTGATAGGCACAACATTTCTAATACTTATAGTTCGCAAACGTATGGTTTTTACCGTTTATAATGCTCCATAGCTAATAAAATAGCAATATATTCTATAGGGGTTTTCAATGTATCCTACATATTACAATTGAAACTGAACACTCAAATAAGATGTCAAGGTACTTTTCTTAGCTACTATCATTGACTATTGGATACAGAAGTATGGTTGTATTAATAGTCAAAGCTACCATCTTATTGTGTTTTGCATAGATACAAAAAACCCACAATGTCAAGATTTTGTTGATTTTTCCATTTTGTGTACATTTTTATGAATATATTACATTATTTTTGGATGGTGAATTAATTGTACCTACTTTTAGTAACTAGACTGGCTTTTAAGGCATTTCAGTAAAACTCATCAACTGTACAGGTTAATAAAACAATTGTATTTAGTGTAGATTTTTTAAATATTTGTAATGTACTATATTATATTTTTAATGAAAATGATAGGTTGATTAATGTACTGAATCCATGCGAAATCTTGATAACCTTGGTGGATAAACCTACAATATTAATTATTACATGCATCATATAATCACATAAACATGTTAATTTTTGTGCTACTAGTACAAATTAAAATGTACAAACTGCTTCAGTGTTTTACTTCATTTAAGTATTGTATTTGAACCTAAATCTACATACCAAACCAAGTGCTAATTTTCTCTTCTTAACCGCACACCATTCACCCAATAATCTTTATTACATAGAAAATATATGCTTAGCTCAACAATGACAGGAACTAGTACAAATAATTAATACATGAGATGAGATTTATTGAATTGCGCTATTGTGTAATTGCAGACTTGACAAGACCACTCGTATTCTGTACAAAAATAAAGACAAATTCAATAGTTATGTGGGTGGGGGAGGGCAGTTCAGAAGGTAACAGGCGTTAAGCATTGGCAATGCTTTGGGACGGCCGCTATTTTAGTATCAGAGCGTTGGAATCCAGCTATAGGAACATGCACATAATATCTCATTATGCTTAGTGGCCCAGGATCACTTATTGAACTAAATGGTTTATATTACTTATCCGTCAGTGATGCTTAAACTCACTTAAAAGTTAAAATAAAATTCAAACTGATTTACATTCATTACTATTTTTAATCTACACCAAGGAATCGTTTAATCTATTGCCTAGGCATACCTCGACACATACATACACATACATATCATATCAATGTTTGTACAAATTATACCACATCGACAATATCTCAAGTAAGAGATGGCAAACAAGAAGTTTAGCTAGCCTATGAGACATAGGACTGATAACGTTTCGATGTAGAAACCTAGGTCTCAACTATAAAAATAAATACTAATTTAATCTAAATACTAATAACTACTAAATACTAATCCATCTTGTCAAAATCTAACCAAAATACAAATTATAAATTATTCAATAACTTAGTTGTAGAGTAATCATCAAAGTACTAAAATGCTTGTAAGAAAAGGGGCAATATTTATGTTCAATTCCATTTGTTGATAGAATATTGCATTTTTAAGATAAGCTTTGAAAATTTGATATGTCCGCGATAAAGTGAATGATTGATGTCATAGCACTGTCTGGCGGTTTGTGTGGAGGGCTCCATGTAGATTTTTGTTTTCAAAATTGGTCTTGCCAATTGAAATAATTGCAGATTTGGAATTTTTATAGTAAAGGTATAATAAGCGAAGGCATTGGTTTCCACTTTTGTCTTATCTTCCAAGATCTACGTTAGGTTAGTTGTTTTGAATAGGAAGTGAAGCTAGATTGAGATTTGTAAGCTTGGTGTGATTGATAAGCTTGTGAATCATACATCAGTAGTTATCATCGCTTCAATACAATATTGTTGGTAACCTACCTGCTATAACTGTACTGCGTTCACAAAAATTAGGCTATTATGGAGGAAGAAATCTACTCTCTCCACATAAACCTTCCTATAAAATAATTAGCTGAACAGCTGAGGTTTACTAAAACAAATCAGCTGTGCCATATATAATCAAACAAAATAAGTAGTGCAACGTCCCCTCAAACTGCCTAAATTGTGTGAACGTGATAGGAGGTGATCATTTTACCCAAATTTTTGCTAAAATCCTTGACTTCTTGTATTACCTGGTTGAATTTGGCAAAAGATCTGACATATGAACAAACATTTAAAGAGGTTCCTTGATTAGTTTTTGATCTTGATTACCGATGAATATTTTATGGACACACGGTACCATACTTATCTAGACTAGGTAACCTGTTGCTCGAAATCGAGCAAAACTGCAACTTTTACTAAAAGAATGAAGAACAAAAACACAAACAGCAAAACCGCAATCATTGAGTCACTCTAAAGTAATTTCAATGACTGATTATAGAAATATGAAAAATATTATGTTGAAAAAATTCTAAAAGTGATCTACGGTACAGTATTTAAATATAGATCCGTTCTCATACTGCTTTGGTTATCTCTTATGTACTGTGGGCGGGTGCCCTCTATGAAAACGTAGATGTCAACCACACACTGTAAAGTGTTTTTTTTTTAGACCTAATGTAGAAAGCTTCCCTCTTGACGCCAACCAGTAGGACACTTACTATAGCATTGTTAAATTATTTCTACCATATGTTCTGTTTTAGGCGTGTTTAAATTAGGTGCCCCAACTAAAGTAACAAAAATCAAAGATTTATTTGGCCAGACGGTGCTCTGTTTTCAGCTTTAAAATAGCTGAGACATCTATACAGGTAGCATCATTGTAGCAAAAGAAGTCACTTCTTTTGTCTCTTACTATGCCCATAACAATCTAACTTGACTCCTCGCAGCTCTCGTCCCTACCAATGTCTGCCACAGTTTTAAAAGATTGGGCAAATGGGTTGGCATTGTGACTCTATTTCCCGCATATTTTTTCATTACATTTTTTGTTTGTTTTACATGCGCTGTTGGGTTCCAGTTCCAACGTTGTACTTATAGATCTGTGCGTATTCAGGATCATGACCTTCTTGAGGAATTAGATTACCTATTCGGTGGCAAAACTTGTCATGGATCTTGAAATTGTAGATCCCCTGTGTGACCCTCTCGTCAAAATGAGCTTCATAGCTGATCATGGCAAAGGCGGAATTAAATTGACAAATTTTATCCAGATAATTTGTAGATCGAAGCCTCACAGCCCTATTTTCAGATTGAGAGTTTCCAATTACAGTAAACCTTCGATAGTTCAACACTCTTTGTAGTTCGACACGGGCTGAACTATTTTGTCAAGTGATATTTAAAGGTTACTATTGTGATGTAAGCTGACTTGAACATTAATTTGTCATTTATTGTTGACTTGAGACTTAACTAATGAACAGTGTAATTGTTAAGCTTTTTAGTATTTAATAAATTTGGGTGATTTCTATATAAGACACGGGTTCCTACTTTCCTGAATACTAAATTCCATTTACTCCTTATAGTTCGACATCCCTTAAGTCCACAAACTGTCGAACTATCGAGGTTCTACTGTAGTTCCTGAAAGTATGGTGAATTCCGCAAATAAGGTAAAAGAACCTTTCATTTATTTATTTCATTTATTTACAAAGAGTAAAAATTTAACTCTCTCGGCCTGTCTTTTCTTGCTTAAAATGTAAGCCACCACAATGTAAACATTTAACGTTCATTTGTCCGGGATTGGATGTATCACAACGGTGGTACTGCCACTCTGTATCCGTCAAATTGGGAGGTTGATGCAAGCGGTCACGTTTGCGTTCCCTCAAGCCACTCACAGTTCTTAGTCGTACTGGTGGCATTTAATTTTAAATTTAGATAAAATATGAAAATTAACCAATCACCAGAAAACACTACAAAGGAATTTTAATACACATTGTAAATTACATGACAATATGGAAATGTAACGGGTAACTGCATTGTGAATAATCACTTTCAAACATTTACTTAATCACACCGAACAGTAACCAAAACTACATGATAATTCAGTAAAATATGATGTAAGGTAAATAAAGTCATCTATTTACAAACAATTTGTTGTCAGGTCTTGCTAGGAAACTCTTCATTTATGAACCAGACTTAGACAATAGACAATAGACAATAGACAAAATCTTTATTGAAAATATTCCTAGAGAACATTCATGCGTCAGGTACATAAAATGTACAGTATGTACGTAAACTATTACAGTAATTTGCAATTACAATTAGAATTTTTTTACTTAGTTAATAGATTTAAATACAAATATATAATTCCGGCTTTGCTCTAAAAGTAATAAGTCCTACAGTCTGTGGTTAAACTTAACTATATCAAACTACGTTCATGTTTTTAGTTGTAAACAAAGAGAATTGAGTTTGACAGTTTGATCTAATGTCAACAGATAACACTGCCGTTCCCAAACTTTAACCCTTGTCTGTACTTAAGTGATGCCCTTTCTTAATATTCCAAGACGTATTTGCACATCTACGTGAAAATACCTTTAATTTGACACCTCAAACGTTATAATCCGTCAAGCCGTTATCGAGTTATGACTGTGAAAAGAAAACTGCTTGCGTATTAATATATAGATTACATACATTACAATAGCTTTTATGATTCTAAATTTCAACAAGAAAATCACCTAAATACTTACAACAACTAACTGTATATATTTAATAAATTATGGTCTTTTTCAGAATAGGCAATTTGAAGAGACAAAGGAACTTCAATACCTGTGGCAAGAAATATAATTTACATAATCTGATGTAATACTTTAAACAGCAGCTAAAAAGATTTAGTTTTTACACTAAAAGTACTAATTAAAGTAAGTAATTTACTATGTAAATTTGAATTTATACTATACATTTATTTCATATAGATGATGCAATATTATTTGAAAACAACATGGAACATAAAGAAGAAGCCAATTTTTCTTTTATATGTGTGTTTAAAGTGATGGAACTAGAGAGTTAAGCATAAAAGCAAAATGTCTCAAGTAGGCTATGTTGTATGATATTTAATACAGTACTTGGGCAAAAGTTGATCAAATTTATTTGATACACATATATAACAGTTAAACATTTAACAAATCCCACAAAAATAGACATATTTAAAAAGATATACAAAGCCAACTGACTAATTTCAATTAGTTTCAAGCTTGTCTGATAAGTTAGAAGAGTCAAAGATTGAAAACTAAAAAATGTTAAAGAGCACTAGGAAGTCTCTCCCTAAGTGTCCAATATGTAGAAAATTGTTTTCAACTCTATCAAATATGAAGTGTCATATGTGTTTACACACAGGCGAGCGTTCCTATAAATGTTTGTCATGTGAGGAAACATTTTTTCGACTAAGTCAAATAATGGACCATTTATTGACACATTCTGGTAAGTGTCCTTACAAGTGCACTACATGTGGAAAATCCTTTAAAACCAGCAGCAACATGAAGATTCATACATTGGTTCACACAGGAGAGCGACCTTACTTGTGCATTATATGTGGAAAATCCTTCCAAACCAGCAGCCATATAAAGATTCATACAATGGTTCACACGGGAGAGCGACCTCATAAGTGCACTTTATGTGGAAAATCCTTCATAACCAAAGAAGATATGAAGATTCATACATTAGTTCACACGGGAGAGCGACCTCATAAGTGCCCTACATGTGAAAAATCCTTCAAAACCAGGGGCAATATGAAGATTCATACATTGGTTCACACGGAAGAGCGACCTCACAAGTGCACTACATGTGGAAAATCCTTCAAATCCAAGCAAGATATAAAGATACATACATTGGTTCACACGAGAGAGCGACCTTATAAGTGCATTACATGTGGAAAATCCTTCCAAACCAGCAGCAATATGAAGAGTCATACATTGGTTCACACCAAAGAGAGACCTTATAAGTGCACTATATGTGGAAAATCCTTTAAAAACAGCCGCTATTTGAAGAGACATACAATAATTCACACTGGAGGGACCTCATAAGTCATGAGTGCACCGCATTTGGAAGATCCATCACAAATAGCTTAAATATGACTTCATTCATTATGTGTTCATTCATTTCATTCGATTTTGATTTAGTTCTTCTTAAATTCTACCTTTAAGAAAATGAAAAATGTCTTAAGCATTTCATGGTCACTAAAAATGTTTCCCCTACTTTCTGGTTATTTAGTCCTTAAAGATCCATCAGATTTGGGGGTTCCTTGAGGAAAACACATCACAAAAAAATTCTCACATGCACATATCTCGTGACATTGGGGCTACAGAATACCACGGAAATGCGAAATGATCCTTCTCAGGAACCTAATACACATCCATTGAATCCTAATCCTGAGTAGTATCAATCTATCTATACTCTATACTATTATATAAAAATCTAATGGTGTCTGTATGTGTATTACTATTAGGTGCAAAAACTACTGAACCAACTGGGCTTAAATTATGCAAAAATATAGCTACCATACCAAGGACCATTATAGGACTATTCACATTTCGATACTGACCGTAGGCTTTGCCCCTTTGGCTTTAAAAATTCTGAGGTGAACATTTTAAAAGTAAATATTGATTGGTCTCCATGGCTGTGACGAGAACACTAACAATGTTTGTTTACATTTGCTTTGACATTTAAATGTAAACAAGAAGAACTGCTAAACTGCATATTTCACAATTTTAGACAGCTGATACAAAGAAATTAAATATAATATTTTCCATAACTATGAGGTAGGTTTATTTTAATCTAACTTTTTATCATGGATTATTTATTCTAAAACTATGTCAATGATTATAGAAAAAAAGATTCTATAACGGTTGCTGTATCAACTCAAGGCCCCCCTCAAAGCGTCTAAGTTATGAAAATAATGTTATTGATATGTTTTCATGGAAACAGTATGAAAATTACAATGTATATATGGTTTTTATGAATTTGGAGGCTACTTTAAATAAATTGAAACTGCTTAACATGTGTTAGATTAACTTAACATAACTTGCACATCACATTGTTTTTTATATGTATATTTAGGTAAATTAAGTTATTGTGTTTTGCTAAACCTATGCTTAAACTAAACTAAAGAATATCATCAATAACTAAATTGTACGTTGATTTTTGTTTTCTAAAATCTGTTGTATATATGTAACTATATTTAATTATCAAATGCTAATAAAAAATACTCTTATTTTATCTTAACACAGCTTTCAGTTCACATTTACTTTATTTGATACATTTATTATTTGTGTTTTGCCAAACAACTGATTAAATTGAACCAAGGAAAATATCATAAAACTAATCAGTACACAGTGTTACTACACCTGATACTATGTTTACTTAATGGTAAGTGTAAAAATGTAAAGGCAATGGACGATGGAACTGATTAAAAGAACGAGTTTGTATATTAAGTTGTTTATTGATATTTTTGTAGAGTAGAATCAGGAGATGCAATGAAACATATACTGTATTCGCTATTACATTTTTTAGTCCTTGATGCTTTGATAATCATATTAGTTTTGTCTGCTGTCTTTAATGCTAAATTATTTGTTTAAATTTTGTTATAGTACCTATAGATATAGTCTCTTTAATATTTCAAAAAAACAGTATTGATAAGGCACAGCAATATTTCTAAAGTTTATAACAGCTGACTTAGTTTTGCTGATGATTTATTGTGAGTGAAGAAACTGAAGATGGAAGGATTTGTAATTTAATATAAAGAAGAGTGAAATTTAAAAAAAATGTTCATTAAAATTTAATAATTAGTATTTTTGCAACTTAAAAATTGAAATTTAAAATGGCAATAATAAATTAAAAGATATGTAAGATGAAGGTAAATCATGTAGGCCTATGTCAATCTTTTATTCGAAGATTTGGTAATTTTTTCTTATATCAGCCTACACAAGATTTAAAATTAATCAAAACCAAAATAATGGTATCCCCTACTTACCAGATTTAAAAGTCATATAACTTAAACGTTTCTATTAAGGCTATAAAAGTTGAATTTTGTTTCTAAAAGCATTGGCGGATGTGTAACTATTATATGCAACAGATGTAAAGATTAAAATGTTTCTATTTTGTGTCCTCTTCCCGTTGCAAAGCACGGGTACAACAGCTAGTTGTTAATATGACAAATAAGACATTTATTAGACATTCGACAAAATTATAGAATTAGGCATCGTCATATATGATTCACATTGATAAACAAGCAACATTAAATTGAGCCAACATCACAAAAAAATCATGTAATGTTTAAAATGTAAAATTAGGCTAGGCTTGAAGACTCTATTTTAATATTTAAAAATTCATCCAGAGTATAAAATGGGTTCAGTTAAAACCAATTATACAATCTATTATGAAATGCTTTTTGAGGCAAACTCTGAAAAGTCAATGGTAACTTGTTGAAAAATGTTACACCTAAATTAACATGACAATTCATCAATTTACTTAACCTAAACTTTGGTTTATCTAACATTGCTGAGGCAGGCGCAACTGGTTTGCAACGAAAGTTGTAAAACAGTCACACCGTGTGCGCTGGGCCTAACCGAACTTTGACTTTGCGGTACCCCGACCTTGCTGTTTTTTATCTCTTTCCATTAACCTCAACAATCTGGCATCTGTCTTTAAGGTATGACTGACAGCTTGAGTGGTAGATCTCCCACTTCGATATCCAAATTGACTCTCATTGAACAAATTGTTAATTTCCAAATATGGAATAATGGTAGTATGTGCGGTGGATTTTATTGAAAATAAACCAAGTACATGTAATGTTTTTTAAACGTCTCACCTGTGACCTAAAAGTGTTTAAGCACATCATCACCTGCGTATTTAAAGCTTGCCAAGCCGTTTCAAAACTTACAATGTCGTAACAGTTATATTTTCGCAAAGCAGCTTCTTTTTTTCGGATTGATCCTCTTTTCCTTAAATTGTTAATCTACTTGAGAATTGTATTTTGGGTGGAAATTATATTATGATGTCTAAGATGAAAGAGACTAAAAAGGCTGCCATGATAGGCACAACATTTTGCACATACTTATAGTAAGAAAACATATAGTGTTTACTGTCTAAATCTCCATGACTGGGGAGCGCAAAAAGCCCATCAGAATCAATCAATCAATCTCTATGAATAGTCAATGAATAGTCATTTATTCCATCTCTAAACAATACAATATTGTAATTGATTTCGTCAAAAAATCCTTAAACTAATACACAAAATTATCACAGTAGCTATAAATTATATCACAGATTGAGATTATGTCTCAGAACACTTATATAAAATGTCAGGGTACTTTCCAGTGCTATTGTCTTATTATTGTGTATTGCCTTGATCCAGAAAACCCATTAATATTAAGCCTTTGTTAATTTTTCATTCTATGTACATTTTTATAAATATATTATATTTTTGGGTTTTGAATGAATTGTACACACTCTTAGTACCTACAGCATTTCAGCAAAACACATGAACTGTATAGGTTATTAAAAAATGTAGCCTATGTATTGTAGATTTATAAAATATTTTTACTGTATATATTTAATGAAAATGAAAGATTGATTAATGTATTCAATCCACATGAAATATTGAATTAGGATAAACCTACAATATTAATTACATGTCTCACATACAACATAAACAAACTGTTGTATTTATTTTTTGTTTGTTTGTTAATTTGTATACGACTAGAGAAAATTAAAGGTATTAACTGATTTGAGTGTTTGACTTCATTTAAGTACTGTACTTGATCTTTAATCTACCTATCTATTGATAACGAGAGGTCGTCCAGTGGTCGAAACTCGACCAAAAATGTCCAATGTACTGTACTCACTTATCTATTTTTACCCTACACTGTAAATAAAACATGTGATTGGAGTTTCTTCCATTTGTTTTGATTTTCTGTTTATATTTCGTTGTTATTTCGTCACCATGGCAACGCATAAGATCCATGTTAATTTTTTTCAAATTTTTAAACTCATTTTTCGTGCTTATCTTTGAGCCTATTTAAATTTATAAAGGGATTCTGCACACCTAGAGGAAAATAGCTTTCTAACGGTATGCGTAGATTTCACCTACGATGCACACGAGCTGAGAAAAAAGGTTTTAAAGAAACATGCTTGCCTATTAATATATAGATAGATTCCTCTTCCTAACCGCAAGCAATTCACATAATGATTTTTACTAGAGGTCGTCGAAAACTCCACCAAAAATATTTCAAATAGTGCACCTTTTGCTCGAATTCGAGCAATTGCAAAGTATTACAGATGTTATTTCAAAACGAATTACAATCATAATTTCCGATGACTTAAAAGAGTCAACTCAAAGATAATGTAATCAATCACTCCATTCCAGTAATCAAAACTGAAAACGAATGCTCTTGTGTGTATCAAAAGGTGCCGTGTGTTTACTATGAACAGCTGTTTTATTATCCAATTAAAACAAAATTATTCATCTAATTTAACAAAATCCTTTTTTCATGGGCCATCAAAATCGGGCTGTATTGTCAGCCCGAGAACTTTTATTACAGGAATTGGTGAATGGGGACTACACAAAAAAAAGACACATTGTTTGTAAATATACGTTCATTATGAACAGAAGAGTAGTGTTTTGTAGAAATCTCCTTCACTTATTATATAAGGATTCTATAGAAAATGTATGCTTATCTCAACAATGGTAGGAAATAGTACAAATAATACATGAGATACGTTTTATTGTATTGCACTATTGTTTAATGGCAGACTTGACATGACCACTCATATTCTGTACAAAAATAAGACAAATTAAATAATTATTTGGGAGCGGAGGGCAGTCTAGAAAGTAACAGACGTTTAGTGTACTTGAGACGGTGCTAACACCAATATTTTAGTATCAGAGCGTTCATACACTAAGCACACATGCAGTTATGGGAGCATGCACATAATATCTCTCGTACTTTGTCTGCAATGTAGTGTCAAAATGATTGATGTCATTGCAATGTCCCGTGATTTGTAGGTGGACTGTACAGATTTTTGTTTGCAAAATTTGTTTGCCAGTTGGAAATTATTGCAGATTTGGGTTTTTTTGGCAAAGAAATAATGAGTAAAGGTGAAGGTTTCCACTTTTGTCGTAGTATTCCAAGATCCAGGTTATGTTAGTTGTATCGCACAAGAAATGAGGCTAGATTGACTTTTGTAAGCTTGGTGTGATTGATAAGTTTGTAAATATCTATATAATTAATACGCTACATGAAACTTTGTTGGTTAAACTCCTACGCAATGGTGAAGAAATGTTTGGTTAAGAAATGTCTCAACCGATTTTATCCATTGACGTCTCATTGGAAAGAGCGTGTTGCGTAGATTTGCAAACTGACCTTACATTTTTGAAAAAGTCCCTTGGGCTCTGCCCCAGTAGCTTTGAAAGTTCCCATGTTATCCTTATGAATAACATAATTGTTTACATTTTGATCAGCTGTATAATTTAATTGCTGTTATTTATTTTTCAATTCAACAAAACGCATTGGGTACATTTACTGATTTTGTAGAAATTAAATATTTACTACTTTAATTTACATTCGTACATATTACAATGTAAAAAATCGAGAAAGCCTAGGCAATTTGATATATTTTACCAAAAAAGAAAAATGAATTGACATAGTACTGTATTTCTTGAGCAATCACTGAAAGAACCGATTTTTTAACCATGGAGACATAGAAAAGTCATAGAATGCCACCAAGTATAAGAATAATAGAGATAAAAAAAAAATTTACTAACGTTATCATCCTATATAATGAAGAACACCTACAGCTACAATATGAAGAGTCCCACAAACAATGAACAAGGATGTTAGCCGAAGTACTACTATTTTGTGGACTTAACTTTATGATGATTGTCAAAGGAAACCCCTCTAAGTCTGAATCTGAACTGGTTCGGCAAGGACATTAATCATTAAATATATGTTTTCATAAAATTCAAGTGATTTTAAAAGAATGTGACTACATCCAAGAAACCTTAATAAAACTTTCATTGAAGGATTCACATTATTCACAGTATTATTCACATTTATGCCTAAGGGAAACAAAAAACAATCTGAACGACATTCGGCCTTTCAATTCTGCATTTTTTGAGGTAAATATAATTTACGACATAACAGTAACAAGCCAAATTAATGCCAATTGATGTAAATAAAATTGCGACAGAGAGGTTATGCAGAAAATCAGGTAGTTCTTAGTCATGTAAACAATATGTTATCGCTAAAAAAAATATACTGAAATTTGTAAACGTACTGGCGACAATGGGCGGTACCATGCAGACTACATTATCATTGACAAAGGAGTTGAGTCCTTTAAACTCATCGGAAATTATGATGACTGTTATTTGTTTTAAATAACTACTTTACTTCTTTGCAAATGCTCGATTTCGAGCAACGTGTACACTAGTCATACATTAATCATGTTATCATCACTTCAATAAATTGTTGGTACCTGCTATAACTATACTGCTTTCACAAAATTTAGGCGGTTATTGGGGAAGAAATCTACCCCCCCTTATAACCTTATCAAAAATCAAAACCTTCCTATAAGATAATGAGCTCAACAGTTGAGCTATACAAAAACAAAGCATAAATCAGAATGAGCCATATACATATTAAACAAAAAAAGGTCTGGGAACTTCCCCTCAAACCGCCTAAATGCTGTGAACGGAGTATAAGAGGTGATCATTTTTAACCAAATTGTTGCTCAAATCCTCGACTTGTATTACCTGATCGAATTTTGCAAAAGACCTGATATAGGAAAATATACTTAAAGAGGTTCCTTGATCAATTATTGATCTTGATTCAAGATTAATATTTTATGGACACCCGGTACCATACTGTACTTATTTAGATTATATAAATTTTAATTGCTTTGATGATTCTAAATTTGAACAAAGAATTACCTAAATGTTTACAACAACTGTATATATTTAATAAATTATGGTCTTTTTCAGAATAGGCAAAAGATTTGAAGAGAAAAAGGAACTTCAATTCATATCACAAGAAGGATAATTTACAGAATAAGATGTAATACTTTAAACAGCAGCTAAAAACATTTAATTTTTACTACACAAAATTTGCGGATTAAAGTAAGTGATTTACTATGTAAATCTTTAATTTAAATTATTCATAACTTTTATATGGCTGATGCAACATTGTTTGAAAGCAACATGGTGGAGACAAGGATTTCTTAAGTAGGCTAATTTAACTGGATGAAACATAGAGTTAAGACATAAAAGCAAAATGCCTCAAGTAAACTGTGTGGTAAAATATTTAATACACATAACAATCTTTGAGCAAGAGCTGATCACATTTTATTAATACACTAATTAACTGTTCAACATCTAACCAATTCTACAAAAATAGACATATAAAACCAGCAGAATAATTCAGAGTAGTATCATCTTGCCTGATGTTAGAAATCGGAAATATAAAACATAAAATGTTTAATATCACTAAAAAGCGTCTCCTTAACTGTCCAATATGTAGAAAAATGTTTTCAACTATAAGGAGTATGAAGTATCATATATATTTACACACAGGCGAGCGTCCCTTTAGATGTTTGACATGTGAGAAAACATTTAATCAAATATCTCATCTAAAGTATCATTTGTTTACACATTCTGGGATGTGTCCTTACAAGTGCACTACATGTGGAAAATCTTTCAAAACCAGCAGCCTTTTGAAGATACATGCATTGGTTCACACGGGAGATCGACCTCATCAGTGCCCTACATGTGGAAAATCATTCAAATCCAAGGGAGATATGAATAAACATACTTTGGTTCACACGGGAGAGCGACCTCACAAGTGCACTACATGTGGAAAATCATTCAAATTCAAGCAAGATATGAAGAAACATACTTTGGTTCACACAGGAGAGCGACCTCACAAGTGCACTACATGTGGAAAATCATTCAAATTCAAGCAAGATATGAAGAAACATACTTTGGTTCACACGGGAGAGCGACCTCACAAGTGCACTACATGTGGAAAATCCTTCTCAACCAGCAGCTATATGAAGAGACATACATTGGTTCACACAGGAAATGGACCCCATAAGTGCACTACATGTGGAAAATCCTTCTCAACCAGCAGCTATATGAAGCTTCATTTATTGGTTCACACAGGAGAACGACCTCATGAGTGCACTACATGTGGAAAATCCTTCCAAACCAGCAAAAATATGAAGAGACATACATTGGATCACACAGGAAATAGACCCCATAAGTGCACTACATGTGGAAAATCCTTCTCAACCAGCAGCAATATGAAGCTTCATTTATTGGTTCACACAGGAGAGCGACCTCATAAGTGCACAACATGTGGAAAATCCTTCCGAAACAGCAGCAATATGAAGAAACATACATTGGTTCACACGGGAGAGCGACCTCTTCAGTGCACAACATGTGGGAAATCATTCAAAAACAAGGGAGTTATGAAGAATCATACTTTGGTTCACACAGGAGAGCGGCCTCATCAGTGCCCTACATGTGGAAAATCATTCAAATCCAAGGAATATATGAAGAAACATACTTTGGTTCACACGGGAGAGCGGCCTCATCAGTGCACAACATGTGGGAAATCATTTAAAAACAAGGGAGTTATGAAGAATCATACTTTGGTTCACACAGGAGAGCGGCCTCATCAGTGCCCTACATGTGGAAAATCATTCAAATCCAAGGAATATATGAAGAAACATACTTTGGTTCACACGGGAGAGCGGCCTCATCAGTGCCCTACATGTGGAAAATCATTCAAATCCAAGGAATATATGAAGAGACATACATTGGTTCACAAAGGAGAGTGACCTCATTAGTGCCCTAGATGTCGAAAATCATTCAAATCCAGGGAATATATGAAAAAACATACATTGGTTCACACAGGAGAGCGGCCTCATCAGTACCCTTCATGTGGAAAATCATTCAAATCCAAGGAATATATGAAGAAACATACATTTGTTTACACGGGAGAGTGACCTCATCAGTGCCCTACATGTGGAAAATTATTCATATCCATGGGTGATATGAAGAAACATACATTGGTTCACACGGGAGAGCGACCTCATCAGTGCCCTACATGTGGAAAATCATTCAAATCCAAGGAAGATGTAAAGAGACATAAATTGGTTCACACGAGAGAGCGACCTCACAAGTGGAAAATCCTTCCAGCCAGCAGTCATATGAAAAGACTTATGAATAATTAATTCACACTGGAGAGACCTTATAATTGCACCACATCTGGAAGATTCATCACATACAGTTGTAATGTGTTCAAATTCAAATACCGTATATTTATTTAGGATATTACAAGCATGGCCTCGCGAAGTTTACAAAACTTGTCGCGAAGTTTACAAAACTTGTCGGCAAGGACCAATAGATTCAAAAACAGTTTACAGATTTTTCTCTTTTTTCTTTAGTTTTGTTTTCTAAGTACAAAGAATTATGAAAACTAGTTCACAGGTGGTTTGTGGCAGGCACCTATTAATAGCAAGAGTGTTTGTGTTTTGGCAGCTAAACTTAATTCTAAAAGCGTTAAAAAGAAGTGTAACGTATAGGGATAGACGGGTCCCGAAATTTTGGGAAATTTTCGGGAAAAAAATATTACCGATATTTGGGACGGGATTACATTTAATTCGGGAATTTTTCGGGACGGGATTTGGTCCGATCGTCGGCGATTATGCTGCTTCGCGAGCGACGATAACGCCGCTATCGCGAGAGATGTTCCGCGAACGCAGGAGGCGAAGTCCACGACCACGGAGTCATACCGACGATCCCGCCGAAACCGCGAGTCATACCGACGATCGCACCGTGACCGCGAAGTCATACCGACGATCGCGACGTGACCGCGGAGTCATACCGACGATCGCGACGTGACCGCGGAGTCATACCGACGATCGCGACGTGACCGCGGAGTCATACCGACGATCCCGCCGATACCGCGAGTCATACCGACAACCGTCCCGTGACCGCAGAGTCATACCGACGATCCCGCCGATACCGCGAGTCATACCGACAACCGTCCCGTGACCGCAGAGTCATACCGACGATCACCCCGTGACCGCGAAGTCATGCAGTCGATCGCGACGTGACCGCGGAGTCATACCGACGATCCCGCCGAAACCGCGAGTCACACCGACAACCGTCCCGTGACCGCAGAGTCATACCGTTGATCACCCCGTGACCGCGAAGTCATACCGACGATCGCGACGTGACCGCGGAGTCATACTGACGATCCCGCCGATACCGCGAGTCATACCGACAACCGTCCCGTGACCGCACAGTCATACCGACGATCACCCCGTGACCGCACAGTCATACCGACGATCACCCCGTGACCGCGGAGTCATACCGATGATCGTGCCGTGACCGCAGTCATACCGACGATCATGCCGTGATCGCGAGTCATACTGACGATCACCCCGTGACCACGGAGTCATACCGACGATCACCCCGTGACCGCGGAGTCATACCGATGATCGTGCCGAGACCACGGAGTCATACCGACGATCGCACCGTGACAGCGAGTCACAAGTTTCTATAGGTACCTGTAAATTGTTGTAACCAAACCATTTTTTTGTTTTTATAGATCAGTGCCAAAAACGGTAAAAATTGATTTTGTTTGTCTTTTTTGGTAACTGCAATACTCAAGACTTTCTTTTTATCCACAGGAAAAAAATCCCGTCCCGTCTCTTCCTGAAAATTGGGAAGGAAATAAAAATCCCGTCCCGCCCCGTCCCGAACTAAAAATTCAATCCCGTCCATCCCTAGTAACGTATAAACAATAACAAATAAAAGGTAGGAGTGAAAGCTCATGTTATTTCATACATTAATTTATTATGTGTTCATTCATTTCAAATCAAATCTTTTGTGTTAATTCTCTTAAATTCTCGTGTTAAGAAAATGGAAAACGTCTCAGCATATTACAGCCACTAAAAATATTTCTGCCACTTTCTGGTTAATGGCGCCCTTAAAGATCCATCAGATTTCGGGGTTCCATAAGAAACACGTCACAAAAATGCACACATGCACATATCTCGTGACATTTGGGCTAGAGAGTATTGTGGAAATGCGAAATAACCTTCCTAGGAACCTAATACACATCACATCCATTGAATCCTAATCATTATTTGTATCAATTGTCAATGGGTAGTATGTGTGGTGGATCTTATTGTAAATAAACCAAGCTATTGTTAAACAACGAACCAAACGTCTCACCTGTGACCTAAAAGTGTTTAAGCACTATGATAAAATTTCAGGTTGAGAGACAAAATTAGATTTTAAAATAGTAATACTCGTCTCACCTCAAATTAGGTCACACCTTACATTTTTCCAGATAGCTCAGCCTACAATGAGATAGTCCAGGGTTCTAATATTCAAAGCTTGTCAAGCCATTTAATAAATAGCCTACAACATAGTAGCAGTATTTTTTTGCCAAGCAGCTTTTTTTTCGGATTGATTTTCAGTTTGACCCCCCTCAAAATAGGCTTATTACAAATTGTTATTTACTTGAGAATTGTATTTCGGCCAGAAATTATATCACAGCGTCAAAGATGAAAGAGACTAGAGACTTGATAGGCACAACATTTCTAATACTTATAGTTCACAAACGTATGGTTTTTACCGTTTATAATGCTCCATAGCTAATAAAATTGCATAATATACGACATTGAATGACACCCCTCCCTACTCGCAACAATAACTACAATAACTATGGTGCATATACCGTACTATCAGCTAAAACAATGTTTGATTCCTCGGTCACTCTTTACAATGCTTAGCTGTATCCAGGACTGTTTATTTTTGTTTATATATAAATATTCTATAGGGGTTTTCAATGTATCCTACATATTATAATTGAAACTGAACACTCAAATAAGATGTCAAGGTACTTTTCTTAGCTACTATCATTGACTATTGGATACAGAAGTATGGTTGTATTAATAGTCAAAGCTACCATCTTATTGTGTTTTGCATGGATACAGAAAACCCACTAATGTCAAGATTTTGTTGATTTTTCCATTTTGTGTACATTTTTATGAATATATTACATTATTTTTGGGTGGTGAATTAATTGTACCTACTTTTAGTACGGTAACTAGACTGGCTTTTAAGGCATTTCAGTAAAACTCATCAACTGTAGGCCTACAGGTTAATAAAACAATTGTATTTAGTGTAGATTTTTTAAATATTTGTAATGTACTATATTATACAGAGGGGTGCAAAAGTAGGTATACAGTAATTAAATATGTTAAAGAATAAGTAGGTTTATTTCTACAAAAACTAAACTTTTACAATCTATTTTAAGAGCGTTAAGAAACAGAAATTAACTCTTAAAAGTGTTGTACTTCACCAATACACTTACTTCCTTTTGTGTTCAAATTGTTTGCCTTCACAGTCAACACACTGCTGTAACCTTGAAGTTACGCTTAAACGCACTTTCGTTGATCGTTGGTCATGTAACCAGCCATGATGACAGAAGTGTAATAATAACAACAGTAACAATGAGAAAACATTGCCAGCTGTTAGTAGCAAACGTATTACACAGCTAATCAGGTGGCTAACTTGGGTATTACCAACCAACTAAAACTGTATACCTACTTTTGCACCCCTCTGTATTTTTAATGAAAATGATAGGTTGATTAATGTACTGAATCCATGCGAAATCTTGATAACCTTGGTGGATAAACCTACAATATTAATTATTACATGCATCATATAATCACATAAACATGTTAATTTTTGTGCTACTAGTAAAAATTAAAATGTACAAACTGCTTCAGTGTTTTACTTCATTTAAGTATTGTATTTGAACCTAAATCTACATACCAAACCAAGTGATAATTTTCTCTTCTTAACCGCACACCATTCTCCCAATAATCTTTATTCCATAGAAAATATATGCTTAGCTCAACAAAGGCAGGGAATAGTACAAATGATACATGAGATAAGTTTTATTGAATTGCGCTATTGTGTAATTGCAGACTTGACAATACCACTTGTATTCTGTACAAAATAAAGGCAAATTAAATAATTATGTGGGAGAAGGAGGGCAGTTCACAAAAGAAACAGACGCTCAGCATTGGCGCTGCTTGGGACAGTGCTAACACCCCTATTTTATTATTAGTTCTAAACTTCTAACTTATCATACATTTAGTAAGCATCCAGCTATGGGAGCATGCACATAATATCTCTCGTATTTTCACTACTTTGTCTGCAATGGTGTGTAAAAATTATTGATTTCATTGCACTGTCGATCCGGCGATTTGTTAGGTAGACTCAGTTATTGGAGTTGGAGTTGGTTAGGTATTGTTATTGGAAAGAATTTTACTTGTTGAAAATTATTCCCAGTATTGGGATTTTTACGGGAAAGGAATCAAAAATTTCAAGATCAGTGTTCTGTATGGGTGAAGGTTTTTACTTTTGTCATAACATTCCAAGATCCAGGTAAGGTTAGTTGTATGGCACAGGAAGTGAGGATATATCGAGGTTTGTAAGCTTGGCATGATTGATAAGCTTGTGTACATCATACATTAGTAGTTATCATCGCTTCAATATTGTTGGTACCTGATAAAACTTGAAGGTGATCTTTTTTACCTAATCTTTTAAATTAAATTAACAAATTCTTTATTCAGACAAACTTGGGGCCACATGGCCCTTTCCTACACTTAACCTGAAACCGGACTAACATAACATTTGCTCAAATTCTAGACTTCTTGTCTTACCTGGTCGAATGGATCCGCTTTGAATTTGGCTCCAGATCGAACATGAGAAAAAACATTTAAGGTTTTTTCTTGATCAATTGATGAGCTTTTATTTCAATCACGGAAGTCCTGGAAAAGTAACAGATTTTTATTTAAGGGCCCAAAAAAATTGTTACTAAAAGGGGGTTTGCATCTTGCTGCAGGTAATGATGACAATGCAGAAACAGTGAAAGTAACATATTTTGGGAGCAGCCAACCAGCTCAAAACAAAGTCAAAGTCACCTTTATTGTAATAACACATTTTTTTACGATGCTCTGGCACAGAAAGACAAAACAGGTGATATTGTCAAACTATAGTAAAATAAACTTGCTTTTAGTAAATTATTTAGAAATAAAAATACTTTTTAAAAATGCCACGTTTTTAAACGCACTAAAAAGTAGAAAATAATTTATAAATATGTTGAGAGAATAAATACTTGTTAGATTTAAAACGCAAAACATGGGGCGAATGCTAATTTACAATTAACTTCACCTCTTGAACTATTATGATCTAAATGAACCTGTACCTCTTAACCTCTGCTCTTCGAACTGTCAAATTTAAGTATTTACAGCTGACTTAAATTAATTGACATATTTACATTCTTTCAAAATGTAAACATGGAAAATTTGGAAGCCCATGGGAAATATAAAAATTAAATGATATAATACTGCATTGTCATTCATTTGTGAGCTATATTTCAATTTTAAAGTCTCTAGCTCATCGGGAACTTCGTTTAAAATTGATATCAAAATTTGTTAGAAAGCAAGCTAATAAAAACAAGCCCATGTCGCTTAGCCCAAGGGAAACATGAAAATTAAATTATATTATATTGTATTGTCATCCATTTGTGAGCTATGTTTAAAGTTTTTAGTCCCTAGCTCATCGGGAAGTTAGTATAAAATTGATTACAAAATTTGTACCGGACAAGAAAGCGAGCTAATAAAAACGTTTTAAAATACACACATACAGTCAATTGAAAAGAATAACAACTCTAGATCGTAGTCTCGAGAGTAGTGAGACGCTACATATGTGGTTCCCAAGTTAACTTCCTATCCTACATTAAACATAAGTATTTTATTTTACATGATCTTGAGAAACATCAGGTACATTTTAGAGACTTAATATCACAGTTTTAGTTTTGTAATTTTTTAACGGAAAAGAATTAGCTGCTATCCAGTTGAAAAATTACTTTTTCGTCATACTGCAGCAAAAACAGGAGTTTCTAATGCATGCGTTGCGGGTCTAAAGACATTTTTACTCTCTAAAAAAAAATCTCTAAAAGAGTAAAAATCAGCTGTTGTAAACAGTTGTAAATTTCGATTGAGGCAATCTTATCGATCGAAATTATTTATCGATTGATTTAATAGATATGGTGTTAGCCTATTGTTGTTGTTTGCTCGACATATCGATGGTATGGTATAATGTACTGTAACACAATCTTATTAGACATAATTTATTTTTGTAAAAAAATACAACCGACTTCAAACGCTCTAAAAATAATGAAATAATTTCAATAAAGTAAACTTTTGTATTAGGCAAGCTCACGTATTTTAAGTCGGTGCGGCTCTATGATGATTTTTGATACAAAATTGAAAGAGGGTGTCCATATTGCAGGTGACTATCTATAACTAAAGGTGTTAATCTGCATGTCTATTTCTTAGTTATGCGTTAAGTGTTATTTTATTACCGTAATCAGAGATCGGCATCATAGTGGTATTAACGAGTATCTTTAAAAAGATTATAACGCATTTAAATGTTTCTAACTTGGAAAAGAAACGTTTTAATACTAAACTAGCTTCTTTTCCCTATCATAATATCAAACTAAATTATTTTCCTGTTTATATAGAACATTTGTGTGTGTTATTTTCATAATGCATTTATTCTGAAGTAAACATAAAATACAAGAAAATATTTCCTTTAATATATAAACAAAACAGTTCAGTATGTTTTTTTTATATATTTATGTTATCCAGCTACAATTTATTGATTTTCAAAATCCACACACAACATTTAATTTCAATCATATTTGCAGTTTGAGCCGCGCCGACTTGAAATACGTGAGCTTGCCTAATACAAAAGTTTACTTTATTGAAATTATTTCATTATTTTTAGAGCGTTTGAAGTCGGTTGTATTTTTTTACAAAAATAAATTATTTCATGATTTTTAGTGACTGTATAATTTTATATATAATAATATATAAATAATACTTGAGGATTTTTGATAAGCAAAACTGTTTGAAACAATCAAAAGTTCCACAGAACAATCATTATTTTAAAACTGCTTGAGTCACCTGTTCAGGTTACATAATCAATGAGTATGAAAATAAACATCTTTATATATTCCTTAAGAAAGAAAGAGTTGTCCATTACATTAGGCCTAATGAAAAACTAATTGTCTTTTCTAGATACATTTAAATGTCAGACATAATCGTTTCCTGCAATCGGTGTACTTCTACATTATAAAAAGAAATACAGTAACGTCTCAAGCCTTTTGGAACAATATGAAAGTTATTCCTCAGCTACCAGCACTAAAAAATCTCTCAAAAGTGGAAAATTGGTCGTTAACACCATAGTACCTTTCCTATAGTACCTTTGGAAAATATTATATGAAAGATTGGTTCAGCTAAAAGTGGTGTAAGTCATGTAGGGGGTTTTGTTTGCTCAAGATATAGCCTAGTCGAAATTGCAAATCATCTTCCTCTAGGACTTTCCGAAGCAGGCATAATAGTATTGATATGTTATAGTAACTGGGTAGAGAATATTAATAAACATTCCACATCTGCAAATGAAATATGTATATGAAAGATTGGTTCAGCTAAAAGTGGTGCAAGCCATGTAGGTGGTTTTGTTTGATCAAGATATAATAGCCTAGTCGAAATTGCAAATCATCTTCCTCTAGGACTTTCCGAAGCAGGCATAATAGTATTGATATGATATAGTAATTAGGTAAAGAATATCAATAAACATTCCACATCTGCAAATGCATGTTTAGTAATTAAAATATTTAACACTTTTAAGACAATTGACGATTATGCACTGTCACACTTCTTAGGTCGTGTAAGGAATAATTGCATTTAATTTATATTTAGACCTGTTTTACGAATGCTTTGGTTTTCACAACACACCTTTATTTGTCAATTTCATACAGCTATTCACTGAAACATATATGTTTTTGTAAGTCAGAATATTCAATACTAAAAACAGAATTACTGTATACACAAATCAGGTCAAACGTTGAAATACATTTTTTATAGTAGCCAAAACAAAATGCATTTTTCTCAATGTAATTCATTTAGGCTCCATGGCAAGAAATAGTTTATTGATCAATATGAAGCAACTGTTTCATGAAGAATTGTCTGTAGCTTCATTTAAATGGTTTCAACTAACAGCTGTAGGAATGTTATTATTATTTATTGCCTTCTCTGCACAAATGTAAACAATCTGCACAAATGTAAACAAAATAAATGTTGAATATTTAAGGTTTTCAGAATTTTTCACCGAAACAAATATTATACTTAAACATAATATATAAGGTACCTAATAGAAACTCTCCTGGTTATTTTGGTGGTGGAACCACACTGATCGGTAAAAGAATCACAGAGAAATTGGTGAACATACATAGAAAAAAAAATCGCCACAAACAAATTGAGAACCTCCTCCTTTTGTTGGTAGTGGGGAAGTCGGTTAAAAATTATTGAATCACTTTTAATAAACAGCTGCTTATTTGCATTAGCAGAATTGAAAACAAGCTGGAAGTTGTATTGATAGGTTATCTTTACATCAAAATTATTTTGTTTTCAAGCTTTGTTTGTTAATTAATGATGCAATATGACGAAAAATTTAGTTCACCACATGGGCAAAAAATGCCTTTTTAACCCTCGCTCATTTTTAGACCTCGGTTTTGCCTCGATCGTAAAACTCAACCTTGCGTCTAAGAGTCACTTTAGCCCCTAGTGATGAAATATACTATTTATTTTGTCAGTGACTAAGATTTATGTCCAAACCATGAGATAAACATGTTGAATCATTCTCAATGAGCCTCCGGGCAAAGAGAGATACCACAGAAGAAAACAAAATGCAAGGAACACTGCATGCATGCACATCAATCTGAGGCGCGATCATTCCTACTTTTGGATCTGCTGGTAATTGGAAATACTGATACGTTTATATTGGATCTTCTGTCCCATCTAGTATCACAAGATCCAAAGGACGTCTCTTTCATAGATTTACTTCACAATGTAAAATTATATTTCTAGCAATGGCTATACTTTTGAATCTTTTGATCGTTTGGATCTTGTGCTCTACCTACTGGTCTGAATATAAACTTTGGATATTTTTAAATGTTTCTCCACTATTACATACCCTACTTAATAATCATGTGTTTTGAAATGTGTGTGTGTGTGTTATCTCTGTAAAAAATGTAACAAGAAAAAATATCCCATTTCTCAACACGTCAATATCTCGTATCAATACAAGAGTGCCGAAAAGACAATAGACAAAAGACAAAGCTTTATTTTCCATGAAAAGAAAAATTAGCATTTGAAATAAACAGTGACTTCAATCACTTCAATGTTATATTTGTTAACTGCAGGAAAATGAGGCATGATGCAGAATCAAGATATTTTTGTTTGGAAAAGAATAACAACTACAATATTTAAACACAGTTTAATTAAATTATACATTTTATTCCTAAATTATTAACAGTTTTTTCTATAACTAGTCAAAGGAACTACCGTCAACTGATCACATTACAGCCGATTCATTATGTAACTTGTTTTCAAAATTAACTATTACAAGTTACCAGATTACACTACTTAAACGTCCTCAGAAAAATGAACATAACTCATGAAAAACATAACTTACTTAACACAACAAAAGATAACAGTAACCTATCTATACTCTAGAATAAATTACAGATGGCAAAATACAAAATTTGTTGACATTGACCCCACCACAGAACAGCAAGCAAGATGTCAAGACTGTCATTACACCTGACTTCAGTATGAGCTACAACTGAGTCATCTTGCTTAACCTTCACACACATATCACATATCACATTTTTTTTACTTTATCACTTATATTATTTTACTTTCCGCTACATTGTACACATAAAACAGGTTTCAGCTACTTTATGAACATGTTTTACAAAATAGGGTCTATAACATTCGTACAAGATTATTTTATGCACACAACAAATTTAACTACCAAGGCACCCTTGAATACTTTTAGGCAGGATTACAAATTATAATATTGTAATTGTTGGAAACATAGAAGAACTGTAACTTTAAAATCTTGTGAGTCGGTATTTTGACCAATGATCCATATAGGTAGCCTACTAAGAAAATGTCTTTTTAAGTTTTCATTTCCAAAGGCATGAGCTCTATCAATATTTTTCACCTTACGTACTCATATTTCCAACACAAATGAATTGTGTTTTTTTTTCAAGACTAACTAATGTTTATTATTTAAATTAGGGTACATTCTTTTGATTACCAAAAACACCTTAGTGAAACATTGGATTTTGTAATGAAAAGTTTTGCCAACAGGCTTACCTTAATGACGAAAAAAGACAAAAGAACAGGTAACCCATACAATCTCCAGATTTACATCTTCTATCTTACTTGTTCCTTCTTGAGTAGAAGAGTCGGTAGAAAGAAAGACTAATAGGTACTCAAGAAGGGCCAACTAGCTCAGAAAATTCTACTAGTTACCTATTCAGTTTTTCCCATTTTCATCAGTAAGGTAAGCCTGCTGTTGTAACTATGCATTACAAAATCCTTAAATACCCAGGCCTAAAGTAATAAAAAAAAACACTCAAGTTATGTAAACAGTTTAGTTAGTATTGGGAAGAAGAAATGGAATGATTCTGCTACTTCTTTTGGAAGAAGGCCTTAGAGGGGGGGGGGGGGTTGTATGTCCATTTCTCTCTATTGTATTCCTAATTCAAAAGAGCTCTTTCCAATATATATACAGTATATATATATTAATATTTATATAATCTTATTGTGATGTACTGAAGTTTTAAGTTCTAACATATTCCCTACAATGAGTATTAACAAATGAAGGTCACCTTTGTGTTGATCGATCCAACTGATAAACTAAAATTTCATTAAGTTTATTTTATTCTGATGATCTAGAGGCCAATCCAAAGTAAAAAAACTAAAAATAGGAACTTTTCAAAGTATATTGGCCAACTCACTGAAGATATCTTTGCCTTGGAAGTTAGTGAGATTACAAACATTTCGAAGGAACTAAAATCTTCACTGGTAGGCTTACAAGTTACTAAACACCTCAGATCACAAGTAAGGACCCCAGCCGATGTACATTTGGCAGAGATTGTTGATGTCGGTTGCTTCTGCTATCAATATCCGGACCTGCCCTTCGGCAGACAGAGGGACCGAGTACGAACCGTTCTTGGTTTTGACAATCCCTTGTAATCGCATCTCGATGTTTTGTATGTCATCCATAGCCTGAAACCATACAAAAATCGGGATAAGAATATGTACCGGGTTCATAGTCTTTTACTGACACAATTTTACATCTGACTGTGTACACGTGTACCAATACAAAATTTAACCAGATAAAATAGCTGTTCACTGCAACAACAAACAAGTAAAAAAGGAAATTAACTATCTTTAGGCACCTTTTCATTGGTCATCTCTGCATTCTCATCTCGCGTGTTCTTGTTGATGTTCCACGAGACCAGCGGGTCATAGCAGAACGGCCGCACCACTGACATCAGCTGGTCCATGTGTTGTCTCATCACTCGAGTTGTGATCTCACACGAGTGACGGAAAATCCCCTCCACTCCCGTGGGACCCATCGCGTGCACCAAGTTGTGAGTCAGACGGAATGGAACTTTCTCTGGAAAGTCAAACCGCTCGCCCTGCAGCCAATCGACATATTTGAAAATATCTCTTAAAAGAAGGAATAAGTAAAACATATTCATGTTTAAATATATCTTTTCTTACGGAGAAAAAGGAACCTGGCTTAGGAATAAAATAATGAGAAAGAGAAAAGCCCAAAACCAATTCAAGTTAAGGAAATTGACAGGAAAGCAGGCTTACCTTTAAATAAGTCCATAGAGACACATAACACATCACAAAATTAAAAGTAGAAATTTTCGTGGTCACTGACCACTTTTTCAACCACTGGAGATTGGAGAAATGGCAATGGCAGTTGCAATTTGAATCTATTACACCTTGTCAGGGTTGCCAACACAGATGAAGAGACTAAAAATTGTTTTTACTGTTGCATATGTATGAATGTGTTCACTTATTATGAATAATCCACTATATTTACACAGTGATGTGTTATGTGTCTCTATGGACTTATTTAAAGGTAAGCCTGCTTTCCTGTCAATTTCCTTAATAATTCCTGGCAAATGCCCTATCTTTTTATAAGATAACAATTCAAGTTAAGAGTTCCAAGTAGTTGATAGAACATAAAATGTATCAAATTTAACCTGACATTTTGCTTCTCAAAGGGGTTTCTTTTTCTTCACATATAGATTGGGAAGGATTTATTTTGTAGTGAACTTGTTAGAGTTGTCTCCGTCCCTTCTTCCTTAACGTATTAGAAATAGAAGAGAACTTTACCCGTTGTCACATAATGTGTTGTTTTTTACTTCTTATACCTTTTACCTTAAATCTTTTGAGAATTATTTTTAATTAATTTTTTGTGATAGTAAGTATGAGTTATTTAGAGTGGGTAGCAGACATTTCCCAACACGACTAGTAAAAGAATTTTTCAAGATGTTGCTGGATGTGGAGTTTGACCCTGTTTTCAGGTGGTGAAGTACCTAAAACATACGCAAACCAAGCAAAATCTGGAAATCACAAAAGAAAATCTAACAGAGGGATTTGTAACAAATAATCTAATTAAAAAATCATAACAGAAAACAATAATAAAGGACAAGCGAACATAATGGAATGTGTTCCATCATCTGTCCTAACTACTGCTTCCTATCAGGATTTTTTGTTGTTTCAACTCAACTACCATACAATCCTTTGTTTTGTATACTATTTCTATTGTGATTTTCCAGCTTTTACTGGGTTTGCATAAGACTAAACAAAGGTCAGAAAGAATGGGAGTTTACAATTAGTCGAATCATCAATGAAAATCTCTCTAGGACACAAGACGATTGGTAAATCCATTCTCTAACCACCAGTCCCATCTAAAGGCTCTACCTCTTCAACTGATCGTAAACTTACTCTGTTAAAGAGGCAGTTGAAGTCCACGTGGAACACGTCGCCGCACGTTGAGTCGATCAGTATGTTCTCACCGTGCCTGTCGCCCAACCCCAGCATGTAGCCCACGATGCTCATGACGGCCAAGGTGCGGACGTAGGCAGTCCGTGCGAGGTACCATGCTGTAGGGTGACTGAACTCGCGCAAGTACCAGTCTCGTAACACTGGCGGGTGTCTCGGCAGCAGCTTCTCCAGGAAGACAGCTCGCTTTTTGGACAGCGGGTCTGACTTCCCTGTGAAAAGACAAAATTGTAAGGGATGTGGTTGGAATAGCGTAATCACCTGAAAAGATAACATGCCGGCGCAAGAAAGATAATTACTATCACACAACAATCTATAACTAGAATACTTTATTCACTGTTTTAATAGGCGTTTTAACTGAGGAAGGTTTGTACATTGATTAAGGAGAGTAGGGGAAATTCAATATCTATGTTAAACTCATATCCAGTCTAAATTTAATTGAGCCACTGACAGTGCTTTTGTCAACTACTAATTATTCTCACTTACACCGACTATTTGACCAAGCTGTAGCGTATTTTACATTACATCAATTGTCTGGGTAGCCGAGTATTTATAATGCTAGTCTTTCAAATCTGAAGGTCATGTCATCATTGTTTCTCAGCGAGCCTTAGGAAAACTAAGAGGTTTGTATAGGTTCAGAGGCTTGTTTCCTGAGGCTGCTCGTGCAGTCACTAATTTAGTATTTTACCGTCACTGTCAGTATTTTACTACTGCTTCCCTGCATATGGCAACAGCATTTCTCGGGAAGACATGTATCGGTTGCAACGCCTGCAAAACTCCACAGTCCATTTCATTTTCTGTTTGAAAAAATTTGATCATGTCTCTCAATTGCTTCCCCTTGAAGCCATGTGCAGGTTGTTGACGTGCTGCATGACCCACAGAGTGTTGTCTCTTTGTAAGCCCAACTATTTACGCGAGAGGCATTCTCTTCGGTTTCCCAGCGCAGGACCTTGTCATGGTGGGAGGTTTTACCTCCCAAAAGTTTCTCTAGAGCTTGGGAGGAAGAGCTTCTCATATTTTGCACCCTCGGTGTACAATGGTCTTCCTGACGGCCTGAAGGTTGTTGCATCAAGCAAAATATTTAAAGAAAAACTTAAATATATGTTTTAAAAAATGTTTAATTATAGTCTAAGTATATAACAGCCAAATAGGTAGTAGTATAATATATTTATCATAGTGACAAAAGTTTGTGTACCTACTAGAGAAAGGCTCAATAAAGACATTTTTATTTATTTATTTAAGGTCGATAGTTAGATTCCAAGCGAGATAATTTCCATATCAAGATGCCATTTATCGTTGGGCTTTATATTAATGATGCTATTGAACGAAAAGGTCAATGTTTGATATAGATAGTAAAAAGACCGTTCTCTTCAAAACGTTAAAAAAATGGACAGAAACTGGAATGGCATTGTCACCTTTTTGGTAGTGTAAAAATAATAATCCTTATTATAGGCAGACGGGTTTTTTAGTTAAATTTGTAAATATAATTCACAACATGTGATTTATCTAAGACGACAAAGTCACAGTTCAACTGGGTTGAATCTCTCTTGTGAGAACTACAGTAAAACCTCACTAAACGACAAAGAGGAGCGGCTGTTTTGGATAGCCTTTTTGTGGTTTATCAACAGTTGAAATTCTAGGTTATCTTTTCAAAGAGATTCACATTCGCAGTTCGCAGTTTTTAAAGCGATATAGCAGTCAACATTAAATGTGAAACAATCCACAGTTATTATTTCTGTCGTCTATCTTCACAGTTGGTGCCATGATGACACAGGCTTCACATTGTGCCTAGTTAATTTTCCAATTGACTTGTATTTTTTACTACGGTTTCGATTTAACAGGATGTGTTTGAAAAGGGGTTTCCTCTACTAATAACTAGCCAAATTTTACAACTCGTTTTCTTCTGGTTGGTCGGTCAGTACAAGGTGAAATTACCACAAGCACACTCCTTGTATTCCTTGTGTGTCACAGTGATGCCCATCTGTTTGTAGGCGGAGTTGAGGATGTGTCGCAAGCCCAGCAGGTTAGGCACCCACTCGATGATGCCGCTGCTATCACTCAAGGGAACTGCGCTCTGTCAACACAACACAATCTCTCGCTTACTATTGGATTTTAAATATTTCAACTGTCTACACTAGAAGAACATTGTACAAAATATTTGTAACATTAACGTAAATATTATTTAGATCGCCCCCCTCTTGATTGATTTGAAACCATATTCCTTTAAATACAATTTTTTTTTTGTACACCTGGTTGATTTCCTTTTAATTGATTATACTAGTGGGGTGGGATAGCTGAAAAATATTTCACATCTGGCAACCAACGCGCCCCTTTGGATTCAGATAGTACATGCGTAGACGAGTCCAAAAAGCCCGGGACACAAATTTTTCGGGCACTCTATGGGTGTTGATGACGTAATCAAAATGGCCGCCAAAGTTGTGTGACACGATTCTACATTTCCCTAAATAACTCAGATTCATATTTTAAAAGTGCCCTACATTTTTAGTGATTATTAATCACGAAAAAATTACCTTTCCGATGGTGTATATTACTTAATTGTTTAGATTCATAATACTACGAATATTTATAGTTTTATTAAATATTTTGTTTTTATTTAGATTTTTTAAAGTCATTTTGCTAAGTGTCATGGATACCGTTACACGTTGCTGAAAACGTCTTACATACACTTTTTTGTCAGAATATTACCTTTCTAACGATATATATAACTTATATTTTAATACAAAAACACTGCTGAAAATTTGCCACAACAATGTAGTGGTACACAGTGAGTCGTTATGACACCAATGCAATTTATATGGGGTTCGAAAAGTAATAGCGCTATTTAGGGCTATTAAACTTTCACTTCCGTTTTAAAATTAGAGACAATAAAATTAAGTACAAGAATTAAATACCCCCGCCACAGCCAACCTGCCGACTAAGCGAATTTCCATTTGTCTGAATTGATTTTCAATTAAATATATTTAAATAACATTATGTTTAACAAGTACCTAGGTTTGCTGCTACAAGGAAACTAATAAATTGTGTTTTTAGAACAAAACGCTTTGAAATGTGACAGTGTATTTGTTTTCTAAGCTCTTTAAAAAGGTCCAAAGAGAAATTGGGAAATTTTCTGTTTTTTAAGGTAAAAAATGAAAAAAAAACACATTTTTTACCCCATAAAAGCCCCCGTAAAACCCCATTCCCATGGTCCGATCATGCTGGTTCGCGAACTCATTAAATTTTATCCCGCTTTACACCTTTAAACCAAATTTCATCAAAA
Source organism: Macrosteles quadrilineatus (assembly GCF_028750875.1). NCBI lineage: Eukaryota > Metazoa > Arthropoda > Insecta > Hemiptera > Cicadellidae > Macrosteles > Macrosteles quadrilineatus. Next base: position 97,775,325 of record NW_026542597.1, on the reverse strand, counting down.
TCGGACAAAAATTACTCAACTTATCCCGTTTACGGACGTATATCTTCTAATATATAAAATTCTCGTGTCACAGTGTTTGTCTGCAACCTCCTCCGGAACGACTTAACCGATCGTTATGAAATTTGGTGTGTAAATTCTGTAGGTATGCGAATCGGACGTAAACTATTTCCCGTTTCGAAATTCTTTAAAGGGCTCCGCCCCAGTGGCTCTGGAGTTTCCCATGTTAACCTTATGAGAAATGGAATTAATGAATCTTAACAGCTGTTCAATTAAACAAGTTGGTTCTGTTCTATGATGTTCAATAGCATTAAAGTTACAAGGATTACCAACAGGGTGCAGCACTATTATTTCTTTTACATTTATGACAACAGCTAATTTGCAACCCAAAGGTGAGTGAGCGTAGCGAACGAACTTCAACCTGGAGGCGAGTTAGCGTAGCGAACGAGCTAACCTGAAGGCAAGTGAGCGCAGCGAACGAGCTCCAACCTAAAGGTGAGTGAGCTTAGCGAACGAGCTCCAACCCAAAGGTGAGTGAGCATAGCGAACGAACTTCAACCAGGACGTGATTGAGCGATGCGAACGAGATCATCTTGAAAATTAAACGTAACGGTACTTTCTTTCCATCGGTCTGTCTTAGGGGAAACCTATAACTTAGGCGATACGAAGTTCGTCGGGTCAGCTAGTACATATATAAAAATTTGAACGCATGGTGTTTTTGGCCTCTGGGAATATCAAAATGAATAAGTAAATCGGTCCTGAGTCTAGGTCTTACCGTGCCACCTACAGTAATAGCTACTTACCCATAGGGAAATTCGTTAAAACAAAAGAGTGTACAATACAATATTGTTTAAATTTTATATCCAAATTCATAAATATCATATACATCAAAAATATAATACAGGCTTAAAACAAACAGATTAACCCAGTGACAAAGTAGTGTTGCCATATTTTAATAGATAAAGACACTCTCGCCAATCCAGTGAGAATACATTAAAATGATTCGGATATTGATATGTACTCTAGTTTTTTCAGGAAAATGCCGCGTAAAATGGCTCTTGGGGCGTGACAGACGGAAGACAGACAGACAGAAATTGAGATGAGACTTGATTCGGCTTCTTTAATGTATAAAACGAAAAATAACCCAAAAATTTATGAATCTGAGCAATGTACAGACAAAACTCTAATAAAAAAAAAAAAAATTGTATTAAAATTTTCAGCAGTGTCCGACAGGGACCGATTTACTTTTTCATTTTGATGTCCCCAGAGGCCAAAAACATCATTCGTTCAAATTTTTATATATACAGGGTGATTATTACTCAGTGTGACAAAATTTTTTTGGTGTAAGTACAAAGTAAATGCAGTGTGATGATGCATATAAAAGGTTCCAAGTCTAAAAATTAGCTTCCCAAAAAATTATTTTATGTTTTTAAAAAACAACTATGTTTTCAAACTTAATTCAGCTATTTCTCAATTACCTGTAAATGGATTTGAGTAAATAATGTCAGTTTCGTGTTCTACATAAAAGTTTGAATAAGAATAATAGAAAATGACGGGGGATTAGTTGTAAAAACTCCATTGTAAATAGATTCAAAGATAACAATTAAGAGGTCTATTGCATTTGTTCACACCCTGTATACAAAAAAAGCGTCCGAATATGGTAAAAACAGCTCCATTTTATAAGCTTTCCAACCATATGCTGCACCATTGAGCTTTATGTATGCTTATGTACGCTTTAGTGGTTTGAAGGCTACAAAACATGGTGTCTTTAACATTTAAAACATAGAAAGACGGCAAGCAAAAGTTGTATTTATGTTTCAGCTTCAACAGTAAAAAAAGTAAAAAAGTCCCCTGTTTTCTGGTATTCAAAACACTTAAACAAACAAAGAATATCTAAACCTCAATAGTGTAGCATATGGTTGGAAAGCTTATAACATGGCGCAGTTTTTAACATATTCGGACACTTTCTTGTATACAGGGTGTGAAAAAATGCAATAGACCAATGCTTTTTAAATTTTTATCAAACGTCTTAATTTTTATATTTGAATCTATTTACAATGGAGTTTTTACAACTGATCCTCCGTCATTATCTATTATTCTTATTCAAAATTTAATGTAGAACACGAAAATGACATTATCTGCTCAAATCCATGTACAGGTAATTGAGAAATTGCTGTGTTAAGTTTAAAAACATAGTTATTTTTGAAAAACATAAAATAATTTTTTGGGAAGCTAATTTTTAGACTTGGAACCTTTTATATGCATCATCAAACTGAATTTACTTTGTACTTACACCAAAAAACTGTTGCCACTCTGAGTACCAATCACCCTGTATTTACAAAACTTAAAAAAATTATTTTATGTTTTGTCCGTGAACGCGATAACTTGAGTAGTTTTTGTCTGATTTTGATGAAATTTTCGTTTAAAGGTGTAGAGCGAGATACACTTGAATGAGTTCGCAAACCAGCATTATCGGACCATGGAAACGGGGCTTTACGGGGGGTTTTATGGGGTGAAAATGGATTTTTTCTAATTTTTGACCCTCAAAACACAACATTTCCCAATTTCTCTTTGAACCTTTTTAAAGAGCTTAGAAAACAAATAATTTAGTATATCATAGTGTTTTTTTCGTTTATTGGTAACGGAGAAAATTGAAAAAATTGTAAATTTAAAATTCCCATATTATTCTTATGGAGGATACTGTAAAATGGTGTAGTTTTATTGTTTATGTATATATTTTGATCAAACTTGGCAAATTTATTTATTTTATACTAAGCTATCAATGTTTTACTAAAAAACACAATTTATTCGTTTCCTTGTAGCAGCAAACCTAGGTACTTGTTAAACATAATGTTATTTAAATATATTTAATTGAAAATCAATTCAGACAAATGGAAATTCGCTTAGTCGGCAGGTTGGCTGTGGTGGGGGTATTTAACTCTTGTACTTAATTTTATTGTCTCTAATTTTAAAACGGAAGTGAAAGTTCAATAGCCCTAAATAGCGCTATTACTTTTCGGACCCCATATAAATTGCATTGGTGTCATAACGACTCACTGTGTACCACTACATTGTTGTGGCAAATTTTCAGCAGTGTTTTTGTATTAAAATATAAGTTATATATACCGTTAGAAAGGTTCTGACAAAAAAGTGTATGTAAGACGTTTTCGGCTACGTGTAACGGTATCCATGACAGTTAGCTAAATGACTTTAAAAAATCTAAATAAAAAACAAAATATTTAATAAAACTATAAATATTCGTAGCATTATGAATCTAAACAATTAAGTAAAATACACCATTGGAAAGGTAATTTTTTCGTGATTAATAATCACTAAAAATGTAGGGCACTTTTAAAATATGAACCTGAGTTATATAGGGAAATGTAGAATCGTGTCACACAACTTTGGCGGCCATTTTGATTACGTCATCAACACCCATAGAGTGCCCGAAAAATTTGTGTCCCGGTCTTTTTGGACTCGTCTACGCATGTACTATCTGAATCCAAAGGGGCGCGTTGGTTGCCAGATGTGAAATATTTTGGTGTAATTTGTTGCTAACCCACCCCACTATACACATTTTTATGATCCTAAGCCTTTGATTTGCTTTGCATCTTTAATTCTTTACACCTGTAGTTAAGGAAAACCCCCAATTGGAGTTGTTTGAAACCCCAATAGCTTGAAATACCCAAACATTCAGTCGCTTAACCTTTTCAACTATGAACACTTACATAAGTTCTGATATACAATCCTCGTTCCCGAGCTTCGGGGTCACGTTGGAGATACATGTTGACGATAGAATTGAACTCCATCATCCGTGAGTCCAGTCTCAGGTCATCCTGGTACAAACATTTAGCAAACAATGTTACCGTATAAGATTTGTAGATCTTGCAGGTACGTGTAAAAGTCAAATGTATAGGTTTATTCAATCCAGCAAAAGATAGTTTTTAGAGGTTTAGATTTTATAAGCCCACAAAATAAGCCTAGACATTTGAAATATAATACCTTAATCAAATATTAGTGGTAAGTTTTTTTATCAAAATCGTCGTAGTTGATGTGAGCCACCGACATATTAAGCTGATGTAAATTACTAATTTATATTGAATACACAAACGTTTATAACAAGTCAAACTGATTGAGTGACTTGCACAGCACAGCTTTATGTTGAGCTACAGCAACCGTTAAGACCCATATACTGTTAGCAACAAAAAATAAGGGAGAAAATAGAATTTTAGACACTCGGGCATTCTGTGGCTGGCTCATAAGTAGGGATAGACGAGATTGAAATTTTAGTTCGAGACGAGACGAGACGAGATTTTTTATTTCTCATAAAATTTCGAGACGAGATCGAGACGGGATTTCCCTTCTCATACACAATGGGAAATGCACGTTCAAAATTTTTACCTGATTTTGTAACATTGTTAGATGACTGTTTAAATAGAAAAATAATGATAATAGGCAAGAATATTTACAATCTTTTATTTAAAAACATCAGCATAACATTTTTTTATTAATCACGCCTAACTTATTAAAAATGCCTACGATTAGGAAACATAGTGATATCAGTTAGGATAGAGTTCTACTTATCCTAAAATAAAATAAATCATAAAATAAAAGCAATATTAATTTTTATAAAATAGTTACTTGTTTTGACTTTTTATAGTAATAAAACATTCCTCACACTGCTTACACTTAACAAAACTTCTCAAATGTTATTAAAGTAATATTATTAAAATAATTAAAGTAATATTTACATTTATAGAATCTAACAAAAAACCACTAAGTGGTAACACTTTCCCCGCCAAGTCAGCAATCCAAAAAAGTTAATAAATCATTACTTTTTCCGCCAAGAAAAACAATGTAATGTATGTAAGTTTGGCAACTTGGCGGCAGACTTTTGCTTGGTTTTTTTTCATTTAAGTTACGTTCGTGGATAATTTCACAAATCAACTTCTCTAATTAATTAGTCCAACTAAGTATAATTTATGAAATGTGGCACAAATAAGGTCAAATTTTGTAAAATAAGCTCTCACCTAGCAATGTACCAATGGGAGGGATACTTGCTCAATGAAACTAGTTTTATGGTATTTTTTAAAGGGATCGAGCAAAAGTCTGCCGCCAAGTTGCCAAACTTACATACATTACATTGTTTTTCTTGGCGGAAAAAGTAATGATTTATTAACTTTTTTGGATTGCTGACTTGGCGGGGAAAGTGTTACCACTTAGTGGTTTTTTGTTAGATTTTATTTATTTTTGTAGAAAATTAACAGTTAAAATAAAAATCCTCTTTTCTCTGATATATAGACCACGGCACAACTACATCTCATTTAATTTCAATAATATTGTTAATGTAGAACTAAATTCTACATTTTTGGTCTTATCTGCTTTAAACAGATTAAAAACTTTTTGACACACGTACCAAAATTACTATTTAACTTACCCACTGGGCTTAAACTCAGTTTCAAATTTCATCAATGCTCATCTTGAACAACATAAAATGTGTTGATGTTACATAAGTGTTCTAATAATTAAACCCGTATATCTAAAGACTAGTGTAAATTGAGCCCTTATTAGAGATGTAAAAATGTAATCAAACTAATTAGGTTTGTTAGAAATAGCATAAGGCAAAACAAATATTGAATAACTCATTTATCCTAAATTTACATATCATTTTTAATTGCTTGTTTAACATATGTAGAGTGATTTTCCCGATCGTTTTATTTGTTTTAGTGTATCAAAACATAGAACAAACCTTAGTACTAGCGTACTAGTACTAAGTTTCAAGTTCCTAGGTTTCATATGTTTTGATAAGTAGTATTAAACTGTTAAAAATGACGAGCTGCTGTACCAGTGTACCATCGGTACACTGCATTTTTCAATGGAAAGTATCGGGGAATATCACTGCTCTAAGTAATTTTATATAGTAATCCAAGTAGCACACATCGTTGGCCCAACGTTGGGAAATGGTCGGCACGGTTGGGAAATGGTTGGCAGAAGTTTTAACGATTTGCCAACGTTGGCCCAACGGAAACTGGTATTCGTTGGCCCTACAAAAGAAAGAATCGTTGGGCATTCGTTGGGTTTAAGTATAAAACATTCTAAAACGAATTTTAACAAATTGATTTATTTAAAAGTACATACATGTTATGGCAGCAGAATATAAGACAAATATTGTAAAAATTTGGATCAATAATGAATGTAGTCAGATGATGTGATACTAGATACAGTGGGGAACACCTGCTTAACATATAATAATTATTATAATTAATTTTTTTTTAATATTCTTTAACTTATTTAAGCAAGTTTTTAATAGTTATAGAGAAAAGATTAATTAATTATATAACAATCAATTATAACAGTAGCCTACTAATCCAATGAATGGTAATTAAATAATCTATATTCAAATACTAGTATCCTCTCCAACTACCAGAAAAACAATTCAACTACTTGAGGCCTAAACAGATAAACAGAATCATATTATACTGTAGCATCAAAAATATTTAAAGTATTAATTGTGACCATTGCACCTGTCGGCTACTCTTTGACCACTTGAAAACACCCATTGTCAACAAGCACAGTTAGCTCAGAGGTAAGGTGTGAGGCTCACATGTCGAAGGTACCGGGTTCGAGACCCGCCCCGTCTAAAAAATTTTTATTTAGTTTTATTTTCAAAATAAGTTTTTATGAACTATTTAATCAATTTACTCAACTCATAATTATGCTTTGCATACAAAATCTTTATTATTTTGTGTTTTTTATGTTTGTGCCCAATGGGATGGTTGGCCCTTCCGCAAAAATTGGTTGGTTGGCCAACCGTAAAGGCGGTGACACACTATCGATTTTTTCCCCGATCAAGACCCCGAACCGAGCAGGGAGAAGGGAGAAGGGAGATAAATATCAGCAAAATTTTACTCCGAACATTTCCCCGAACATGACCAAGACCAGACGAATTCTACCGAGCGCGGCAAAAGGAAGTTTGGAGAGAGATAGAGAGTGTGTGCGAGTGAGAGCGCGGAACTATCAATGCTAGCGCAGGCGGCCGCTCGGTGCGGCGCTCGCGACGATGTACGGGGCGAAAATGTACCGTGACACACTATCGTACATCGGACCGTACATCGGACCGATCTTTTCTTTGATCTTTCGCCAAAAAACCGCCTCCAGAGCGCTCGTCTCCCTGCTCGGCCTGATGTCTTGTTCGGCGTCTTGATCGGTGTACGGACTCGTGACACACTATCGAACATCCTCCCTTCTCCCTTCTCCCTGCTCGGTTCGGGGTCTTGTTCGGGGAAAAGATCGATAGTGTGTCACCGTCTTTAGACTGAGTGCCAAAACATACCGTTGGCCAACGATCTACAGAAACGTTGGGCCAACGATTTGCCAACGATTTTTGCTACTTGGGAAGTAGTTCAAATCATTCAGTATACCTGAAAAAAATACTTTATAAAAGTATTAAAATAATTTTTCAGCTGTTCCTATGAATTTCTCTAACATTTAATTAATTAAGACTTAATCGCAGCTGGTCCTTCTTTTGTTTTGATTTTAATCCCATGTTATTTAAATGGGCCAAACTCGTACTTTGAGGGCTTGCCAAGGGTTTATGGGTCAACGCACCGACTTGAGACCCTCAAAAGGCACATCTACACGCTAAGGGCTTTCAAACAACATAAAAAACATTAAAATTGAGCCAGTGGTTTGGGCTGTAGGTCCGTCAACATTTAAGGAGAAGAAGGAGAACACGGAAAATTTGTGAATTTTCAAACTAGTTTTTCTTGGCTCAAACACAACCGTTTTTTAAATTCTTTTTTTTAATTTTGTTGAGAATGATTGCCCCTATCCAGTAGATGAACAATTATTTTAATAGCTTTTGTTTCTTCAGAGCTATAGACGAGTAAAAAAGCCACTTTGTCACGTCATGTATATATACACTGCAGCAGCTGTGTACCGCTGGGGGACTTGGCGGGGCGGAACGCTGCCGCGTTCCTTAATTAATTAAATAAGAACGCCTTCGCAAAGGAAACGCAACTACAACACGCTCCTGTATTGCGGGTATTGCATTGACTTTCTGCAGGCGTTTTTAATTTTTTTTTTATTTTTTTTTTATTCTCGTCTCGATAAAAATCTCGGCAAAAAATAAATCTCGTCTCGTGTAACGAGATTTAAAATTTCCCGAAAATTTCCCGAAATTTCGAGACTTGACCATCCCTACTCATAAGTCATAATACTATTTTCTTTTTTTAATAAAAAATGGCTACAGCTCGTCCAATATAGGTAGGATGTCTACTTCAGTATCCAATAGTCAATGGTTTAACTCAAAATTTTTAACACTAAATAGACAAAATTACTTATATTTCATTTTTATAGACAAATGTCAACTTACGTTTGGCTTGCATAGCAATGAATAAATTTTTCCGTCCGTGCCAATCAAAGAAATTCTCTTAGGCTTCTGCAAAGACGGAACAATGACTACCTCTTCCTTCATACCAGCAATGTAGACCAGATCTCTTGAAAATTATAAATAGTAAGTTCAGTAAATGAAAAAAATCACTAAATGGTAAGTTGTAGTAGTAAATGGTATAATAGTAGGTTGAAAGAAAAAAGGCAAAACCTACTTTGGCTTATCTTTAGTCAGGTAGCCTAACTTACTAAGTGAGTATGGAGACTAGTTTTTTGATTAGTCAAATAATATTCATCCCAGTAGGGTACTGGAACACGATTAAATTTCTCAGCGAAGGTAGGCACACTAATTAAAGGAATTGAACATAAAGTTACAATATTAGAAGAAAATATCCTTAACATTATTCTTGAGCAGGTCTTCGGGATTTACTATCCTGGATGTGAAATCAGTTAAGGCGGTCGACACACGGGAAGACTGAAACCCAACTAAAGTTGAAACAACTGTTTTGTGACGCGATTACGATTGCAGTTGCGTTGGTTAAATCCACACGGGCGCGACTGAAATAATTGTACTTGAGTTGAGACAGTGAATGAGTTATAATTTTGCTATAACGATACTGTGTACTGTGTATGGTGTTTGGAATGAGTAGTAGTGATGAAGAGCAGGTGTTTTATAGACAACCAAGAAAGCGTAGAGGACACATAAGGTATTGGGTACATCCTTATGTCGAAACAAATATTCAATGTAGGCTCTTTGTAACTGCTGCTGCATTACAAGAAACGGACGCAAAATTTCAGTCTATGTACAGGATGTCAAAAAGTACACAGGGTGTTTTTCAACCTCCTGAACCAACTGCATATTCAACTTCTGATCACTCATTATTCACTAGAATGTTCTGCAAACTATGTAGCTTCTAAAGTACACTTAACTTAGGTAACTATTTTTTTTTTTAATAAAGCATATTTTACAGAATTATTAGTGATTAAAAAAAAAAAATTGGAAGCTGAAATCTTAAAAAAATACTTAATTATGAATTTTTAACTAGACCTATTAATAAGTTTAGTTCTTCAAGTACTCACTCGGGGAAGGGATTGTGGTACTCGGCCGTGGTGCGTGGAAGGGAGATAGTGCGGAAACGCTGTAACGGAATCACAATTCTGCTGAGCCTAGGGTTAGACACCAGCATGTACAGTGAGCGGTAGAATGTTTTAATGTTCACACTCGAGCATCTCTGGAACATCATAGTGCCAAGTTTTGACAAGTGGTAAAGGACAATGCTATTGCTGCAGTGAGATAAAACAGGGATCAATTAGTTGCTTGTAAGACGAAGGGGCGTAGTACACAGGCTTATCATAATATATACTTACACCTCTTAGTCTTGCGAGCGTCAAATTATGCCTATTTTTGTGCTTTCCTCTAGGGATGGACGAGATTGGATTTTTAATTCAAGACGAGACTAGATTTTCTATTTCTTATAAAATTTTGGGACGTGATCGAGACGGGATTTCCCTTCTCACCTCATTTTGTAACATTGTTAGATGACTGTTTAAATACAAAAATAATAATAATAAGCAAGAATATTTCAAATCTTTTATTAAAAAACATCAGCAAATGTATATTAATTACGCCTAACTTATTAAAAATGCTTATAATTAGGAAACACGGTGATATCAGATAGGATAGAGTTAAACTTATCCTAAAATAAAATAAATCATAAATTAAAAACAATATTAATTTGTATAAAATAGTTACTTGTTTTGGCTATGTTTATAGTAGTAAAACATGCCTCACACTGCTTACACTTAATAATTAAAGTAATATTTACATGTAAAGAATTAATTAAATAAGAACGCCTTAGCAAAGGAAACGCAACTACGCGCTCCTATATTGCGGGAATTGCATTGACATTCTGCAGGTGTATTTTTTTAATTCTCGTCTCGAAAAATCTTGACCAAAAAGAAATCTTGTTTTGTATAACGAGATTGAAAATTTGTCGAAATTTCGAGACTTGACCATCCCTACTTTCCTCTATACAACGAATGCTAAAATCCAAATTCTAAGCAAGTTTTTTGGCGGACATGTACACAATTCATGAGTTGCACCAGATCTGACTAATACTGGATTTGTTCTGAGGGATCAGACCTATTGATGGAGCCAATTACGAGTGACGAGCGGCTTACAAACACGAGAAATATTTCCCAACTACTGTCGCTTTTGTTATTTTGTAAGATCATCTCCATTGGATTTATTTCATAACACTTTTTAGGATCCTTTCCCCCCTCCCTCCCCTACACCCATCCTAACTAACATGATCACCACCAGTCTGAAGCACTAACAATACAAATCTCTAGTGCAGCCGATTACATATTCTACTTTGTCAATATGAGTGTTTTTTCACTGTGTTATGCTATAAAACAAAAGGTGGATAGTTTATATGACTTGAAGCTCATATACTAATAAACCTTTCCAAAACGGAGGTTTAAGAAACTAGGAAAACTAGGGTAAATTTGCAGAGCACAGCAGTACAACTTAAATTTAACTCAACTAACCCCCTCCACGTTCTTGTTGCCGAGCTCGATGAGGCGGTTGAACAGGTCTCGGAAGTCATTGATTGTTTGGTTCAATTCCTTCTTCTTGAGTATTTCACTGCACTTGAGCACCTCCTCACATCGCTGTACTCGCACTGTGTATGGCGACTGGAACACAGAAAGTGACCTGATTAATCTGACAGCATTAGATAATTGTCAAGAAGTAGTGCTAAGTATATTGATTTGTGAATGGCAAAACCTTATCGTTCATAGTACCCATAAATGACATTTTGATCGTTGCTAACTTTTAAATCTCAGGTGTTAAATTTGGTTTGAATACAAATGTAGACTATTTTGAATGGTTACATGAAGGTGTGTTCAATTGTTTAGGTTTAGCGTTGGATCTCCTTAACCTCAGAAGCTAACAAAGCCAAGAATTCTAAATTTCAAGTCTTATTAAAAAAAGGAGTCCTAAATCTTGAATCAGTGAACTTTTTTATCTGATGAAATTCCAAGTAAAAAGAATCACTCATACTAACTTACATTTTGAATACATACAAAAACACAAAATAACGTTCAAAACGGTATGAGCCTCAATTGCAGTAGTGTAGGTGAGCATTAATTGCAACTACAGTAACACTTCATCAGTTTCTTGGGGTTGCGATCATATCAAAAGATTCCCAACAGAAAAATATGACTTATTCAAATCCCGCCTAACAAAAATGACCCTAAAAATCCCGAATGTTAGGGACTTGATTGAACTTCCCTATCCAGATGTTATTATTAGACCTTGAAAAAACACACAGGTCATAGTGGGCCAAGTGTAAATGAGATTTTTAATTAGATTCTTAAAGGTGTTTCAATCTTTTCTCGAATATCGGGGGATTCAAGATTCGTTTTGCCGTTTAAATTCTTACTTTATAAACAGACAGGAACATCCAGAGAGCTTGTTGAGGATAGGCGATGATGATCTTGATGATGATAGCCTTGAGTATCTCATAGCAGCCATCTTGAGGGTGGCAGATGCGAGAGATAATCTGAGAGAACGCTGTCATGAACATGTACGTCGGCAGCCGCTTGCGGTACGCTTCTGTTGAACATCATACAAAGTGTGATGTAAGCATTGGTACTCGGAAACCACTCATTGTTGCTCACTGTTTCATTGTTATGAAGAACAGCTACCAGACTTTGGTGGGTTTAGAGTTAGTAGGGTAACAAGGGAGGGGGGGGGGTTCTTAAGTCAGGAGGGAATGTTAGGTTTGTAACGTATCATATAATGTAAAAATTTCAAAGCCTAAAATAACAAATTATGAGACAATCTAAAACAAATTTAAAAACAGAGTTTTTGCCGGCAGTCTTATCCCAACGAAAAAGGTACAAAAATTAAAATTTGAATGTTTCACTGTAACTGACAGGTTTGAGTTGAGAGAGATGTCTTTAGGGACTTATGCTCTTCATACTTCCAATACAGTTGACTCTCAAAGATCTGAAACCTTCATGATCCAGAGGGTATCAGATTGCGGAAAATGAGAACTATACTGAAATAGCTAAGAAATATGATCTTACGATGCCTTATGCACACCTCAATTATTGGAAATCATTGAGTTAATTAATGTTTTAAATTTATTCTGGGAAGTTGTTAAGTACATTTTCCTGCCCGTGTAACATAACGCACCTTTATACAGAGCTGTTCACAGAATTAAAAAAAAATACTCTTGGGTGAACTGCCCTATTAACAGTGATAAATGGGAGTATTTAACCACTCACCAACAAGTGCAGTCATCTTATTCATAGCGGCCTTGCGCTCGGAGATGCCCTCGACACCGCGAGGCTTTCTTGTGTCCTGCGCAAGCTGAGTGCCAAAGTCCAGCCACGTACTCAACATCCGTGGCATGGACTGGTAGATGTATTCGCAACCGTACTGCAGCGACTTGCCGAACATGTTGATCAGTTGGACCTGGCATTCACTGCAGAAGAAAAAGTAGAATATTCTCATAGGTTCATAGGTCATAAGCAGTTTACTTTTTTTCATTACATTTATACTTTTAGTATGTTGACAATTAATTTGTTTAAAGTAAAAGTGCCTGCCACAAACCACCTTAGAAATGTCGTTTCAACGTTTTAACTTAAGTGGCACTTTGTATAAGAGAACAAAAAACACTTTTAAGGAAAAACGGTCCAAACTACTCAAAATTCTATTGAGGATTGAATCTCTATAACCAAATCCACAATGCTTAATCACAAGGCTAGCAAGATATATTTAAATAATTCACATACTTGAGGCACATAACGATCGGATAATCCAAGTGTTAAATAGGCTGCAAACATTTTTAAAGCCAAATTTGCAATCTTAACTAATTAACACACACTCACTACCCGGTGATACAAACAAGGCATTCTGTTTAGAGAAGTGTAACAATTGGTAGGCAATGTGTACTTCACAATGAACCTAAATAGATAAGTTTGCAAATACTGTATTACCCTCTCTAATTCGGCACTCCCCACTCCGGCACTCCAGTATTCCGGCATCTTTGACGGGTGAGGTCTTCCGCAATTGCGGCACAATTCTGATTATCTCCCACGGCCATGTAGACATCATAATCTACTCCCGGGGACACGGAAACGTCATCGTCGTCTTGCGCGATCGCATCAAACTCATGAACACCTCCCGCAGTCACAGAAAACGTCATTGACGTCTTGCGCGATCGTGGCAAAATCATGAACATCATCCGCGGACATTTAGATGAACGACTACGATAACATCACGTAGCCATGCCCGATCGTGGCAATAGCGGTTTCCGATCGTGCGATCTTTAGAGACGTCTTTTAAGTGTATTTATTGATAACATTCCAGTAATCCGGCAGTATGACGGTCCTATATATGCCGGATTACTGACAGCCTACAGTATAACAGTAGTCCTACCATTTGACTGGTTTGCGTTAATAGCTCTACTGTACTACAGAATGAAAGTAAACCACTAACAGCTGTTGTGAGAGCTGTGTAGAAGAACGCAGGCACTTGTAGTAACACTGGGCCAAACTGACATAACTCTTCTCCCACGACTGACACACGGCAACTGCTCTCTTGTAGTTCCTCAGGTTGGTGTCCATGTCGATGTTGGCATTCTCATCGTTGTACTGAGCGATAAGTAGATATGCCTGCAACAATGTCTTGTCAGTATGTTGCTTTGTAAATTTTTAATATTGAGCTTCACAAATTTTGTGTGCAAGGGTCATTCTTTAAGTGAGGGCCGTTTGTGCGTTTAGCTTTGCTTATACCCCTCAACTGGCTCGCCGCTTACTGACATCATTAGTGAACTTAATGGTGCCATTTGCAGGGAGCTTACTTGTTTGCTTTGTCGTAAGCTAAGAAAATGTTTAAAACTATAAAATCTCCCGCCGCATGCGAGATAAGGTCAGTGATATGTTTTTTAACTGCAAGAAATATGTATCCGATGTGCAGATATTCATTGCCAGGTGAATGAAGTTTACGGCATGCAATGAGTATGGGTAATGTGTGGAAATGGGATTAATGTTTGCTAAAGGCTCTTTTTGTGTCTTAGACTATGAAGTTGGCTAACCCAACTCTCACCTCGGCACACAATCGTCTCTCGTCTTTCTGCAGACTCTCGTCAGAACTCTGTGTACTGCCTGAGCGATCTGTGTCCATGTTGGGGAAGTTGCGTTCGACTCCTCGCTTGAGTGTGTTGAGTGCAGCCTCAGGCTCAGACTTGGCCCACAACAGACGAGCCTTCTCCACAAACAGTCCCTTCGGCTTGAATGGCTCCACTGTCAATATGTTGGTGTAGGCCTGCTGGAAGTGGCCTGACCTGGGGAAACCGTTCCCAACCGTTATCATCTCAACAATAGATTCAATTTTACAGTTCTCTTAAAACTTATTTTACATAAGTACTTTTCCAGGCCTATCTTGCAGACATTTAGTAGATTAGATTTAATTTATATGCTGCTAGCACGCCAGAGTGCATATAACATTGATTGTTGGATGAATGATTTGTTAGCTTTACTGACCGAGATCAGCTGTTTTTTTTTGTTCCAGAAAATCAAACCAAATTATATCCACTTTTGAACAGTCACAACTTGTTTCCTATTCAAATTTTTCACCATAAAAATTAGTAAAACAATGGCTGAGGTTCAGAAATGAATAAATGACGATTTATGTCTCCAAACCTAACCAATAAAAATCTCATGGAGTTTGATAAATGATGCGATCAAAAACCTAATGACACTTACTTGCGTGCGATTTCAATACTCTTGAGCCAGCTGTTTCCGATCTCGGTGGTGAATAGAGGTTGTAGCTGTGGGTCAATGTCCTTGGCCAGTGACAACACGACCCTTCTCACACCCAAGATCGGCTGAAGCACTCTGTATGATGTCTGAACAACCTTCAGCCGGTCGTCTAGCTCTTTCTGAACAACCTGAGGAGTTCACACTCCAAGTTTAGTATTGAATCACTTGCCAAGATTTTACTGCATAATCATTTTCTATGTTGGGGATCAAGATGATGTTTTACGAGTATGAATCATGTAGGCCTACCCTAGTTAATTTTCAAACCATTAATTTGTCAATGGTAATCACACACCTGTCTGAACATGCTCTCCATCTCCTGGACTGGCCGCCCCTTCATCTTGAACACCATCTGGCCTACTTTTTCCAGTTCAGTGAGAATGTGCAGCCTGTAACACAGGAAAACAATGTAAACCGTCACAATATGAACAGTAGAAAATTTAACGCTGCAAACAGATTACAGTCTAGATGATGAAACCAGTCTCGTGATCTTAACCCCTGGACTGGCTACGGCCTTCAGCCATTGGCCACTCGCCAGGTAGACCTAGGCCCTAGAGTAGTTACCATTTACCTACTAAATCACCATTAGCATTCACTTTGGATACTTAAGTAGACATCTCATCTATATAAACAGCTGCAGTCAGTTTTGAGCCAAAGAGAACATGACTGAGAGAGAGGCTGACATAGCTTGTGCCAGATGATTAAAATTATTCAGGGTGTTTTTATATTTTTTAATGCAAACCATATTACAAGTAGGTACTGTTAGAAACTTTTTAACGACAAAACATGCTCATATGTTGGTATCACTGTTTTCTTTACTTCATTGTTGATCAGTAGTCCTATAAAGTGTTATTAGTGTTATTAGTGTTGTTAGTGTTATTAGTGTTATTAGTGTTGTTAGTGTTATTAGTGTTAAAGTGTGGTTAGTGTTATTGGGAATTTGTTCTAAATAAGACTCAAATGGTGTTTTCGCTTCTCTAAAAAGGACTATGTGAAACTACCACTATGTAACATCAAACAAAGCGCCACCGCCACTTACTTGACCACAACGTCGTAGCCGTGCCGATACCCTATTGCACTCTTGGTGAGTGAACACCCAGCCAAATTGCGGACCAACGCCTGTCTGATGTGGTCCAGTCCGGCCACCATCTCGTCTTGATTGCCTCGAGACAGGTGTAACAATGCATGGCCCAGCGCTGTGCCCCACCCGTCCGTCGTAGTGGCACCCGTGCTCGTCAACAGCTGCTCCAGCTGCGGGAACATGGACAACGCCAACATGGCTTCTGCCTGCTCGTCCACCATGTCACTGCACTTGCCCATGCTGAAACACAACGGATAAATCAGAATTTTTTTGTGGTTTAAAAAATTAGCCTGATACAAAATGATAAATTATCTATCTTTCTTTAATCGTACTAAAGTTTATGTTATTTCATTGCCGTCGAGACTCACCTATTGAGGAACCCCTGAGTAAGCTGTAGAGCAGTAGAGGGCTGGTCCATGCCAAGGTAACACTGCACCATGCCTTTGTAGAAGTCCTCGTCTTCGTTAGACACAGAGTCTGGCAGTTGTACCAACCTCTCATAGCAAGCTGCAGCATCCTGCGATTGCATAGAGTATAGCCAAAAAAGTCTGTCTGAGGTGTTCAAAGTAATGATTTTTTATGACACCACATCCTAGGACGCTAGGATCAGCATCCTAAAACTGTTACAAATTACTTCAGGCAAGACCAACTATTTATCGTAGTTGTCAGCTGATAGGTTTCAATTCGTTAATATCGATATATCGATTGAAAATCATCGATAATAATGAATGTTCCCTTTAACAGGAAAGTACCTAAAAAACTAATAGAAAATCAAGAGTCATTTATGCACATTTGATTTTACGAGAAGTAGTAACAAAACTTTTGGAGATCAGTTTTCAAAAGATGAATTGTTGGTTTTTTCTGCCAACATCTCTATTTTGCTTTTGACAAGAGAGATAAGGAAGATTGTGTATAGTCAACCAGCCCATTAACATTAGAACTCTAAGTTTACAAAACTTATCCTTCTACATTATACAAAAAACTTGATAAACATAAACAGTGATTGCAAGCCAACCTGCAACTGGCCAGTGAGCTTGTGATAATGAATCATCTCTTGCGCGGTCGGCTCTTCATCTCTGATGGCAATGATGCCTTTGAAACTGTCCGGGTCGTTGAGGTGGTAGTAGATTTTCTGTAAACAATAACTCATCAAACTAATTTCATCACTACGGCCAAGAGTTTAAAAATTGTACTGATAGCAGTCTTACCATCCTGCCCTTCTGCTAATATAGGACTTCTTTAGTGCATTCCTTGAAGGGAAATAAATTGAATGAAATGAAGAAAAATTATCTTTAGAAGGACTGTAAACTACTATAGAACTACTACTACTACTATAGAATACTACTATAGAACTACTATAGAATAATACTACTATAGAACTACTATAGAACAATACTATAGAATAATTTGATCTTTCATGGTTTATATAGTAAAATATTCAGTTACTCACTTTGCCTTTAAAACTCACAATACCCATATAAGGTGTCCTTTCCACAAGATTTAATCTGTGTATAGGATATTGAAAATCTGTATGAAATCTAGTGTTATAATTGTGCCGATTATTTTCACTGTGGAGTTTTTCAAAATTTGATTTCACATACAATAAACATTTAAGAATATACAAATTAGGGACGGTTAGAATCTTTAGTTCTTTAAAAAGTTATTTGCAAGAATATTTTGCGGGTTTAAAAGTCATAATTCGAAGTATTCTTTTTTGAAGTTTAAAAAGTTGATACGAATCAGAGGTGACGCCCCAAAGCTCTATTCCATACTGTAAAATTGACGAAAATAAAGCGTGATAAATCATTAGTCTAGTGTTTAAATCAACAACATTTCTTAAGACCATCATTTGAAAACAAACTGAATTTAACTTTTTAGAGGTGTTATGAATGTTATTCTTCCAATTCAATAAACTATCTACATCATTAAAATTTAGCTGTGTTGCTAAGATTTATTTTTTCATTATCAAAATAAACAAAGCCTTCAAGATCGTCCCTACACTGTGCAGTTTGAAATTTTACTATTTGTGTTTTAATGTGGTTCATTTCCAAACCGTTAACTTTAAACCATTTTGACAGATTTTGAAGAGCTTGATTCAATGCTAAACTTAGTTCATGAATGTTTTTTTATTTAATTATGGCTGTCGTATCGTCAGCATATAACAACAAACTAGGTTTAACATTCTTAGGTAGATCATTTATGTACATCAAAAACAATAACGGTCCTAATATAGAGCCCTGAGGCACCCCCATAACAATCTTTTCCCATTCAGAAGCATACTTAATGTTTTCTTTAATAATAACTGTTCTTTGAAAGCGATCGCTTAAATATGATTTCAACCACAAAATAAGTGATTCTGAGAATCTATAGGAGTATAATTTATCAAGAAGAATTTGATGGTGTACACTATCAAAGGCATTGGATAGATCACATAACACACCAATAGTGCTCTGTGACCCATCCAAGCTCTGTGTTATTGAATTTACAAAATGAGCCACAGTGGAAGTGGTACTTTGATTTTTCCTAAAACCAAACTGTTCATCAGCTAATAAGTTATTAGATTCCAGAAAATAGGACATTTGATTGAATGCAATTTTTTCAAATATCTTTGAAAAAGAAGGCAGGACAGAAACAGGTTGGTAGTTATCTGAATTACTCTTAGAACCTTTATTAAATAATGGCTTCACCTCTGCATACTTCAAATGATTAGGGAAAGTGCTATTGGTTAAAGTCTGATTGATGATTATGGACAATGGCTCAGCAACAAACTTAATTACTTTTTTTATCATAGTAGTTGAAATCCCATCCCAACCAGCCGTTTTTTTATCGCTGAGTGACTTGACTATTTTGATAGCTTGCTGAGGTGTAACTAAACTAAAATTAAAAATTGGAATAGCAGGCCTATATGTGATTGATTTTTTTACCAGTTCCATTGCCTTACTCTTGGAAAAATTTACCCCTAAATCCTTCCCTACCTCAATAAATTTAGAATTAAAGTGACTTGCAATAACTGTGCCATCTGAGACTAACACAAACCATGCTGCTTTAGTCTTATTAATATTAGAAGCATGCACAAAATATACAAACGGTAAAAATAAAATCTTGCACCAATAGGCCTGACTTACCAAGTCCAGTTACCGGTACACTTTATGTGATTAGTCACAAACTATCACCAAAACACGCAAATAAGTTGTGGTATTATAACTTTTTAAAGGTTTAAAATGTATTTTTCAACAATTCCTGACCATAATTTGCAATTCAATAATCAAAACAACTCGTAAACAAACATTTACTAGAACGTAAACAGTCGAAATAACAAAAGACAAACCAGCTGCTGTGTAAAGCCGTCTACTATTGCGTAACGGTTTTTAAATGGTTGACCACATTTCACAGCTCAATTGTACAGTAAAAGAGCAAAATGGTTGTAGCCAACCTCCTTCTGTCGCATTTGGTGTGGTTTGCAGCCAGCTTTTTTGAATTGTGATAATGTATGAAGTGATTTTCTAAACGTCTCGCTCCGGGATGCCGGCATTTCTCACACAATCTTGACCGTCTCGCTACGAGACGCCCGGCACTCAAGCTACGACAATGGTGCGTCTCACTAGCAGCACTCAAAAGGGTTAACATTTCCAGTTTATGATTTAAAGCACTGAAACTGTTGGCTCAATATTGATATTTTGTGATCACACTCACCCCTAAATAAGGCAGATAACTTTGTACCAAGTCAGGGTTCTCATTCATATAGTCCTCAAGGAACAGCAGTGCTCGAGTGTACTCCTTGCATCTGAACGATCCATCTGCAATGTCCTTTTTGGAAAAAGTAGACAAAAATTCTGAAAGATAAAATTAATTTCAATTGATTTTTATCTTCCCTCTTTAAAAAGTTAGCACTAGCTATCATGAAAAAACGTCACACTTAATAGGATCAATATTACTGACTAGTGAAATATGCTAAAGATAACACCAATAATACTGTTTAATCTACTGTAAACATAAGATATATTGTTGT
Organism: Macrosteles quadrilineatus; assembly: GCF_028750875.1. Classification (NCBI taxonomy): domain Eukaryota; kingdom Metazoa; phylum Arthropoda; class Insecta; order Hemiptera; family Cicadellidae; genus Macrosteles; species Macrosteles quadrilineatus. Next base: position 97,755,013 of record NW_026542597.1, on the reverse strand, counting down.
TTGTGTGCATTGTTGGTATTGTTGGTATTGTTGCTGTATAACTCACCCCTGAGTTTGTGGTACTGGTCTGCTAGAGTTGACTCCTCACTGGGGTTTATCTGCTGTTTCCTCTGTCTCAGCCAGTGGTAGAGGAAGTCCAACAGTTGGTAGACTGTCTTGGCACACAGAGCGTGAGTGTGACTGCCATCTTGTGTCCACTACGCAAGACAAGAGGCATTTCATAAAATCATGAAGATGTGTGGGATCCTGCTTTGTTCAATCAGGGGAAAAGTTCTTTTTTTGATAGTTTGAAACTGACCCAGTCGTATTCCATCATCAGACTTGTAATGAACGGTATCAGCAATGTGACAAACTTCTGTCATTAGCTTGTCAAAAATGTTTATCTTGAGTGGGAGTAACCATGATATTTTATAGGGAAAATCATAAAAGTTGCAATAACTTTTGAACTGTAATATTTAAAGCAATGGGGTTGCTTTATTTTGTTTAGAATAATTAGAAGGACCATAACATACTTATTTTAATCAAAATTGGTTTCTTTAATTGTTTTTTTTTAACTTTATGTGTTTTACATGGGAAAATAACATAAGTCACAACAACCTTTGGGCCATAATCTTTACAGCAATAGGGGTTGTACGATTGTTACAAGAATTTAAACGGCATTACATGCTAAATTTTAATGGAAATGGTTCAGGCCATTTTTGAGAAAATTTGCTTTTTTCATTATTTTTAGTCACTGACCTTAGTGCTCTGCAGGGATCCGGTGGAGGGGATGCTGCGACAAGTTTCAGGTGTTGGCTGGTCTTCCTCCCCGCGGTGGAACAACACAGCGGAGATCTCCTCTCCGATACGACGACTTTCAGACTTTGTGGCTCCCAGTATAGCATGCACTGCAACACACCAGCTGGGTGAATAACACTAAATACTCACAAGTCAACAAATTATAGAACAGAACACTCTAGGAAAGAACTCTGGTCCTAAAAATTTTGACATCAGTCTACTAGGGCTGTTGTTTGGCCAATAAGGAAGCATGTTATGTTATGGCTCAGCTAAGGGAAATCAAAGCAGGGATTGTGCATTAAAGGTAGAATCCTCTGAACAGTTCTGATGTGGTGAGTTAAAGCCCAGAGAAGTTTCATATTCTATGCAAACAAGTCACCTTAAATTAAACATTGCTGTGCTAGTAAAAGATCACGATAGCACACAGTGTTTTTATCTTTTAGTTATAAAACAATTCTTCTACCCATTAAATAAACTCACAAACTATGTACGGAAGGAAGAACAACAATGACTGCAGATCCTTCTTGAGACCCAGCAAGCAGACCGAGAACACATTCCTCACAAACTCGTCGGTGACAGAGGGAATCAGACGCGAGACCCAGTTCCACGCCCATACTTTCAGTGATGAACACAAATCGGTGCTGAAAAAACAAAACATATAATTTGGGCACAGTTAAACTTTGCTTACTGATTATGCATACAGCTAAGTAAACTATCTTTAGTAGGTAATCGAATGAAAGTTACTTTTAAGGTAAAAACTAGTAGGTAATGTGAAACCCTTAGTGAACTTTTAAAGTCCTATATCCAGGAATTTACCATCCTTACTGAAACTGACCTGAATAAAACTGTATCTGTAGCGTTAATGCAAATGCTGAAAAATACCAAAGTGTAAGTTCTAAAAATCATTATGAAAATATAGTGCTAACTTTGATGTCACTAGGTACAGTGTGTCAAAGTATATACTTTTTTTTCTTAAGCAAGTTTAAAGTGGATATGTATGAACAAGGGTAAAATAAAGAAAGGTGAAGAGGTTAGATATTAATGCCACCAGCAGGCTAGATTAAACTTTGTTGAGTTTGTTTTTGTAAATAACTTCTTGATCAGCATTTGACGTGTTATTAAATTTACGGAAAGTAAATAAAAGAGACTTCTTATAACACTTAAAACATATATTTATATTATAGGCGTAAATATATGTTTTTAGTGTTATAAGACGTTTCTTTTATTTACTTTCTGTTTGTTTTTGTGTCATATATAATATAAACAGCTTATTGTTTATGTTAAACCTATATCTTGTGTTCATGGCCAAAAATCTTAGTGTCTGTGAATAAAAATTTCTTGTAAAAGTATTTAAAAGTCAAACTTTTGTTCTTGTTAGTACTGTATATTTATGTTCCACTGTTATTGTATTAAAAAATAACAAAAACTTTTAAGGAAAAGCTGTCCAAGCCTATGATCAAGGTCAATGATGAAACCGGTTCCTTTCGGACCAAAAACCTCAAAGCTAACCAAAAGCTAACTAAGCTAGAACACACAAAAAATCTTTTAGATATGACAGACATTTAAGTTACACGACTAACACTATATGTAGCATACACATATAGCATACACAATTTAAGTTTTAACATCTCAGTTCTAACCTACCTAACCTAATCCTAAACATGATGATTATAACATTCCAACCTGCAAAAACATTCTGCTAGTCATATAACGGAAAAGGTTTAGTGTGCAGAAATGTAGCTAGAGGATGGAACCAAACATTACTTGCAGAGTGCAATTTACAGATTACCTCCAAGAAAGCTGGCAATAGCTTTGTCATTGACTTAAGGGAGGATAGACTTGGAACTCTTACCCATATATAGGGTGGGGAATGTGAGTCTTTTGGTCTGTATGGTCTGAGGGCTTGTAGCGAGACTCCCTGAACGGAGAGATGATCTCCTTAGTGGCGTCCGACAACTTTTCCCACACTTGACTCTCCGGCACTTTGTACATCTTCAGCAGCTCCTACAACAGTTGGTAATAGATTAGATGCATACAACACCAACACACCACTGCGATTACCTTGAGGCAGATATGAGTAAAGGATGAATGTTGTATTGATGGTGAGATTATGAAAGTGCAAAAAAAAACTTATGAAACGTTAGAAAGCATATTGTGCATGTAAACTAACCTGAATTCCAAATGCAAAAACATCCACCGTGGTGGTATGACTGGCAGCTTGGAAAGCTCGGACGAATTCGTTGAGTGCTCGTAAAACAAACGCTTCACTGCTGATTACGAACATTTCTTTCTCCTCGGCTGAAATGTAGATTGGTCCAAATTAATATGTAGACGTAGACTGATCCATCATACAGTATTTCACTAATTTTTGTGTAACAGTCTCCAAAGGTCTACACAAGGACGAAATATCAATTTTATAACTATTAGACATTTGATTGTGTAATTACATTAGTCACTGTACGCAAAACTGTCTAAGGTAAGCTTGCTACTTAAAAAATTTTTGTTACGATTTTAAATTATATTATAGTGAGTGTAGTTTTATATTTTGAAAGTAGGAGGTAACAAAATGACACGAGTAAAAATCAAAATGTTCAATAATGGAGGCGAAAATTCATCTAGTAGTTCAAAAAAGGTTCAGTGGATCAGGTAAGCTTAGGGAGCACCTTAATCTTGAAATAAAATTAACTTTACCTATATTCGTAATAGGTGATTTTAAAGGTAATATCTGAGATTTGAAGTGAAATCTTTGAACTTCAACCTAAAGCGAAAGTAAGAATCTTTTTAACAAACCTTCAACTTTGAACTTGTTTGGAAGACGTCCAGGGTCGAGTGCGCCCAACTCTCCTAGACATTGAGCACTGGCAAGTCTCACATCAGGGTCTGTGTCCTGACATCCTGACAACAGCGCCTCTAGTAGCTGTCATCAACATTACATGTCAGACAATGTTCCATACTAAGTAGGTTTTCCCCATATTTTATACATATCAGTATTATAACGATAAACCTTATCTTAACAATATCAGCAGTCCAACATGAGATCCAACGGTTGGATATGTAAATAAAATTTGTTAAATAGTTTTTTTTTAGTTCTAAGTATTATTTAATTTTTACTTTAACCAAACAAATTCATTGTTGCATTTGGTGATTAACAGTGTAATAAGATTTTATTTTATTAAGCAACCCAAAAGTTCACTAATGAAATCTGAACTTTGATCCGAACTCAGCCCTCCCCCCACTAACTATGAGTGAGCTAGAGAGCTATGCCTTGAACATGAGAGCTGTATAACTTCCTTGTAGCATTTGTTAAACTTCATATTCAGTGTTAATACTGTGAACACTACTACATGTCTTAAAGACTTTGAGACTGACTGAGGGCCTACACTTTACAAGAACACCTCATCTCATCAGAGTCCTCGACACAAAGTTTCAACTGTGCACGTATTTAAACGGTCCACTGGTTGTCAAAATTTCTCATAGATACTTAACAATCAACAACTGTTATATAACTTTGGTTGCCTTTGCATGAGCAACAATATAGGTTATCTCAGCTTCAACAGTTTTGAACAAAGTGTAAAAGCAGCTAAAGTTGCCCAATGCTTAATGCATAATACAATCTATTTTGTTCATCCTCTTCTCAATTTTGTACAAAAAATTCACAAAATACAAATTAGAATAAAAAACATGTTAAACATTCTGAAGATGTGTTGTTATTTACCAACCTGGAGAATAAAAGGATCAATGTTATCACAAGCTGATATGAGAGGTACGAGGTTCTCTCGGTGAAATGCGAGGTCTTCCCGCAGCTTGTGAAGTCCTCGGAGCTGAACATCAGAGTTCTTGTGAGTTGCCAGTCTCAACGTTACAGCCAACTGGTCCTTCACTGGCAACTTTCTGTGGAACCAAGACAATAACTTAGCCACTGGATGAGTAGTAACTTCCTTGTAAAATGTTAGTCTAAAACAATTGACTAAATAATAACTCGCAGCTAAATAAAAAAAAATTAAACATCAATACCACTCATTATTAATTTAGTCTTTTCCTGAAGAGGAAATCTTAATGAGACACTTTTTGTGAAATTACCATCTTAACTCAACATTCTCCATGATTTAAATATCTTAATGAATCATACCAACTTTTAGCAGCTTCATTCGAGGTTTGAATTTTGAGTAGCCAAATTAATATATGAACGCGGAGGCTATCCTACGTAAAATTCTGATTTTCAAACCACTTTTGACAACAAAAGTGCAATTGGTTTTAAAAACTAACAAATTTCATTGGCGATTATTGTCGTAAATGCTCTTAAAGAGTTTATGCTTTCCAAATCGTGTTAGTGAAGTTGAAGTGGTTTTCCTATTTTATGGCTAAAACTGTAATAATATTTACCTGAGCTTCTCGAGCTCCGCTTGCACCAAAGTGTAATACTGATGAGTCGCCGGGGTGTCTGGTAGGAAGTAAAGCTCGGCGAGATGGTCTCTAACTGCCTCCAGGTTGTCCACCACGAGTATGCGGAATACGCTGCAGATCTCCACGGGGTGTTGGTCCAGGAGTGGCAACAGCGACACAAAGATAGAACTCAGCAACGGACCCAACGACGACACACTGAATAACACAATATTTTACAGCCGTACAATTTAGCAAATATTTTTCTTTACAGCGTCAAAATAAAAAAAGTACTTTGTTTCTCTTGGCCGAAAACACTTTGATATCAAGTTAAGGAAAACACTAAAGGAAAGTTACTTAATTGATATATTGAATTCACTCTGTCTATCAGTTCTTAATGAGAAGAACACACTTGAGTCAGTAAGCTGAAGATGTAATTCGGGTGAGTGTGGAATGGAGTGAGACAATCTGGATGGCTTTTAACTGACCAAGACTAGCACTCTAACTAAGAACAGATCGGTCTAGATGTATGCAAAAACATATAAAATAGTATATTCTACCTGTTTATACTCAAATTAGTTGATTCTAACCATTCATAGATTTGATCCAGTACTTGACTAGTGTAGCATTTTGCAATAAAACTAGTTTTGAAAACTATTAAAAATATCAAGACAAGTTACACCCTAAGATTTCAAGACAAAACTAGCGTTTAAAGAGGGAACATGTCATATAAATTTCATTATTTCCAAGACTCATAGGAACCCTATGTCTACCAATCACACTTATTCAGGATATTCCTCGAGGGAAAGTCATTCTAGTTAGCGTAAGAGACTGGTACAGAGGGCCAGGTTCAATCCCCGAGTATCCACGCAAAATTGTAATTCCTTAATTCAAAACAAACCACTGGCGAGGACACTAAAGAAAAACAAAAACACTTACTTTTGTACAAAGGCACGCCAGGCGAAGCAGATAGTTTGTGGATAGTAGCTGTGGTAGAGGTTGAGGGCATATCGCAGAGTAGCAAGCACTTTGAATCTGACAGGGGTTATATGTTGGACACCCATCAGCTTGATGAGCTCTGGCAGAGTGAGCAGAGCATGACGCTTGGTCTGCTCACTGCAGGACTGAGTCACCAGGATACTGTCCAAGTAGGCCAGCACTGCAAGGAACCTGGGCTGGAGGAACTGTGTCTGTACAACAATAACATTAGTAGTTACATACAGCTTGATGAGCTCTGGCAGAGTGAGCAGAGCATGACGCTTGGTCTGCTCACTGCAGGACTGAGTCACTAGGATACTGTCCAAGTAGGCCAGCACTGCCAGGAACCTGGGCTGAAGGAACTGTGTCTGCACAACAATAACATTAGTAGTTACATACAGCTTGATGAGCTCTGGCAGAGTGAGCAGAGCATGACGCTTGGTCTGCTCACTGCAGGACTGAGTCACCAGGATACTGTCCAAGTAGGCCAACACTGCAAGGAACCTGGGCTGGAGGAACTGTGTCTGTACAACAATAACATTAGTAGTTACATACAGCTTGATGAGCTCTGGCAGAGTGAGCAGAGCATGACGCTTGGTCTTCTCACTGCAGGACTGAGTCACCAGGATACTGTCCAAGTAGGCCAACACTGCAAGGAACCTGGGCTGGAGGAACTGTGTCTGTAAAACAATAACATTAGTAGTTACATACAGCTTGATGAGCTCTGGCAGAGTGAGCAGAGCATGACGCTTGGTCTGCTCACTGCAGGACTGAGTCACCAGGATACTGTCCAAGTAGGCCAACACTGCCAGGAACCTGGGCTGGAGGAACTGTGTCTGCACAACAATAACATTAGTAGTTACATACAGCTTGATGAGCTCTGGCAGAGTGAGCAGAGCATGACGCTTGGTCTGCTCACTGCAGGACTGAGTCACCAGGATACTGTCCAAGTAGGCCAACACTGCCAGGAACCTGGGCTGGAGGAACTGTGTCTGTACAACAATAACATTAGTTACATACAGCTTGATGAGCTCTGGCAGAGTGAGCAGAGCATGACGCTTGGTCTTCTCACTGCAGGACTGTAGTGACTCGGTGGCTCAGTCGGTAGCGTCGCGGACTTCGGACCTAAGGCAGCAATGTCGTGGGTTCGGATCCTGGCCACTACCGAAAACATTTTATCAGTACAGAATCACCTTTGTACTGGACAGTCTCACTCCTAGCTTTGCTGAATATGATCCACGCACGGGCGATTAGTCTATGTGGACGGGCAAATGCAAGGTTAAAAGTAGGGATGGTCAAGTCTCAAAATTTCGGGAAATTTTAAATCTTGTTACACGAGACGAGATTTCTTTTTGGCCGAGATTTTTATCGAGACGAGAATAAAAAAAAAAAAATTAAAAACGCCTGCAGAAAGTCAATGCAATACCCGCAATACAGGAGCGTGTTGTAGTTGCGTTTCCTTTGCGAAGGCGTTCTTATTGAATTAATTCTTCAAATGTAAATATTATTTTAATAATATTTGAGAAGTTTTGTTAAGTGTTAGCAGTGTGAGGAATGTTTTATTACTATAAAAAAAGTCTAAACAAGTAACTATTTTAACAAAATTAATATTTTATTTTATGATTTTTTTTATTTTAGGATAAGTTGAACTCTATCCTAACTGATATCATTATGTTTCCTAATCGTAGGCATTTTTAATAAGTTAGGCGTGATTAATAAAAAAATGTTATGCTGATGTTTTTTAATAAAAGATTGTAAATATTCTTGCATATTATCATTATTTTTGTATTTAAACAGTCATCTAACAATGTTACAAAATCAGGTAAAAATTTCGAACGTGCATTTCCCGTTGTGTATGAGAAGGGAAATCCCGTCTCGATCTTGTCTCGAAATTTTATGAGAAATAAAAAATCTTGTCTCGTCTCGTCTCGAACTAAAAATCCAATCTCGTCCATCCCTAGTTAATAGAGGCCGCCAACCTCTTAAAAAAATTAAAATAAATAAATAAAATTTGCTCTGGCAGTGAGCAGAGGAACTGTGTATTTATTTTGTTCGGTTGGATAAAGCTTGATCAAATGATGAATTGAAATACTACAACTAGAGTACAATACAGTAAGTCAGTTATACGCTAGAAACCAAAAGAATACAAACAACTTACAATATCAGTGTTGGGGGAGTCATTCTTGCTGTTGCTAGAGAATATCAAGTTTTCCGAGGCTGAAGACGAAGCACCAAAGTCACAATCTTTCAAGGAACGCAAAGCCTCTGTAACTTTGGTCTTCTCCATGTGGTAATACAGCAACAGTTCACATATGATAACCTAACGCACAAACATAGCTGAAAATATTATCTTTGAAAAATAATTTATATATTCAGTTTACTTATTTTAGCATGTTATTAAGATAAATAAACTAACAACAATAAATAAATATATAAATAAATAAATTAACAAGGGATGTCTAGTTGTATCAATTAAATCTGATCAATAAGATCTGCAAATTCAAACTGCAGTAAATTTGTTCATTTATGATCTGATTGTTTATATATTTAAAAACCCTGAATATCTTCAATTTAATAATCACAGTCACAACACTCGTTTTAAAAATACTGCGCTGTTAGAATCCCATCTTCTTAGTAAAACTAGTAATTGCCAAATAATTTTATCAATTAAAGTGTATAATTCAGTAAAGAATAATATAAATATTCATTCAATTAACAAATTTAAGGCTATGTTTTATAATTATCTACTTCAAAACCCTTTTTATAGTCTGGATGATTGTTTTAACTGGGAGAAATTGTTCTTTAGTTTGGTTTTCATTTAGGTTAAGAATGTGAATGGAGTTAAATGTTGTAATATTTGGCCTGTAAGAGTATTTTGTTGTTTATGTTAAGACTTGGTTTGAAAACTGCAAATAGACTTTGTCAATGATATGTAAATGTATCCTTATGGCAAATAGAGATTGATTGATTGAAATGTTTTAGTGAATTTCCCTGTGGCTATTAACAGTCTTCATGGCAAGATGTAGGTCTATGTCCACTGCTATAATGATGAGATTTCCTAGGAAAGTAGCTGTTGTGTCTTTGAGGTAGAACCTTGGTCCAGGACCACTGTAATTTATCTCATTTCCTTGTAGGAAACATTAAATTAGGTCCAGGTGAGTTTACAGATAGTAGTTTACACATTACACCTTATTTTGTTGAAGAATAACTTCTCTTAGGTTGAAGAAATACAATTCTAAATATGTGCCTCCGATAAACTGGTAATATTGTAATTTTTCCCTCTTTTGTAGGCTTACCTTGTAAGAATAACAAATCAAAGACTGAATTGACACTCCGGCGAATCCCTCTATCAGCTGATGAACAAAATTCTGGGTTTTATTGTCCTCAAAAAGTAAAACGTGTGAGTAAACATACTGAAACACAAAAAAAACTGTTCACAAAAGACATTTTCATAACTCAAAATAAAAGTCTACAGCACAGAGAGCTTGATATGTCAAAAATAAAAATCTGGCACACTACCGTTGTATGAGCTGTTCTACCTTCAGTGGGAAATGACAAGATTAGGATACAATTCCTCAGGAATCATGATAATACTTTCAAATACAGTAGATGTTCAAGCTGAAAACAGCTTTTAGAGCATTAGGACGACAATGTTTTGTTCTGGTTTAGTTTTTTCTACTTTTCTTGCTATTTCTCTTTTCCAATTGGTTACCCTACGAATTGAGTTGTTTTCACCTATTGTGCTTGTTAACCTCGTTTGTGGACCCATCTTGTTTGATCTAGGTTCCTTTCTAGGCGGAGACAGGTCAGATTCCAAACTCTGAAATATTGAACAGCTCATATTTTCACTATTCAATGAATGAAGAAGAGTATGGATCTCACTACCCTTTTAAACAACATAAATCTGCCCCACCAACAATAAACTTTGAGAAAATCCATAACCAAAAATAATTTGAGCCTACAAAAAATTTTAGTCTACAATAATTTCCTTGTCTTTAATCAAAATACTTGATTGTCCAATCATGATGAAGTCCCATGTACGCATATAAGTAACCTACAAATGTAACTAATGTAATGACCCGAGATTGAAACAGATTGTGGAGAAATAGCAAGGCAAATCATCTAGGGTTGACCGCAAAATCTGTCTTACCGCAAATGAGTCCTTCAGTACACTGGTGACATCAGTTCCAGTGGTGGCAGTGATGGGTGTCAACATGTTCTTGGCTCGGGGGTCCTGAGATATAAGAGGCAGCAAGTACTTGAGTAAGTACTTCACACCTGACAATGAAATAACATCGATTGTCAGACATATCTAACCATTTCAAACAAGCATAAGACTATTATTTATAAAAGTATTTACCATTGAAGTTGATTTTGTAACAGAAAAGTAGTTTGCTGTAGTCTTTGTGGCAAGATCTATAGTTCATCATACTCTTCATAGTACAAGCTGTCTGACATATTTTTTCCTATTCAGGACTCAACTGTTTCATTTGTTCAAACTTTTGTAAATATGATATAACGAGTTATAAGAGTCGTGTCGTGTCGGGAGCTTTACACAGTCAATCATCCTGTTTGGGAAAGAGGATTCGACATCGCCTTTCACATCACTTTCACTGGTCGCTACTTGAAATTGTGTAACATAGATCCACGATTTTTTACTAACAGCTTGAAAGATACCATTGCCATTACCATTCCCGACAACCAATTTATTGCCGGAACTGTTCTTTGGACCTTTCACGATTTTAGGGCGAGATTGTCTAGGACTACGATGATAAACAACACGAGTAAAACTTTCTTCGTCACATTCACTGCCACTCTGCCTGTGTTCTCCACTCCCGGTATCTAGACTTAGGCCTAGTCCAATGTTAGAATCTAGGTTAGGACTACTAGACTGTCTGTTGCTTGACTCACCTGAGTGGTCGTTTTTCTTCTTAGGATTATTGGGAGATTGTCTTACGTGAGAGGGCACAGATTTTAAGACCGAAGAAAAGGTTTTGGAGATAGGACTACTTCTTTCATGTAATGGTTCCTGGCGATCGTCACGGGCACTACACGACCGACCAATATGTTCTGTCACCAATTTATTGAGTTTATCGTGACTATCAAGAAGTCGGATCATAATTTCATTTAAACTTTCAACTGAGAGTATTGAAGCTGGAACATCACAACTTGCTTTCTGCGACAGTTGAAGTTGATCCTTGCATCCTTCATCCATTGCATCCCGGCAAGCAGTACAGATCCACAGCACTATTTTACCAAGCGATACAATTTGGTCAAATTTAACTTTATCAATTTTGAGACAGTTAATATGAAACCATAGACAACATTTCCCTTCACATTGAACAGCAGATTGATTAGATTTAACCTTCTTTTTACACAGACCACAAGAGTCATCACCTTCACCTGGCGCCATCTTGGATTTTTTTCCCCCAAATAACGGAATGTTGGGCATAAAAAAGGGAAACATCAGTGTATTTGTACAGCTATCAAATAGCCGTAGACCAAGAAGAAAGCACCTTAGAACCACAGGGGTTAGCCACACAGACAAATGAAAAGTCAAACTGCGGTTGACCTCAAGTCTGGAGACGTTTGAAATTCCTTAGAAAAGTACACCACGGCGCTAAAGGATACTCCAAGAAACAAAGGCTCATGGACGGAATCGAGGGGTGCTACAAAGAACTATAAGGTCGAAGCAGCTTTACCCCACAGAAAAGACACGGGTTGTATCAAAAGAAAGGTTATCGGTCCTATAGTGCAGGTTTTATTTGTATTTTGAGAATAATTATCTTAGTTGGGTCAAAAATTGAAATTCAATTGTTCCAATGGAGATTTAACATGGGGCTAATTCTATATTCTTAGACAAGCATGTTTATTGAAAACCGTTTTTCTCAGGTCCTGTGCATCGCAGGGAAAATCTATGCGTACTGTTAGGGAGATATTTGTCTTTAGATGTGCAGAATCCTTTTATAAATTAAAATAGGCTCAAAAATAAGCACAAAAAACTAATTTAAAATTTCAAAAAGATGAACATGAACCTTATGGGTTGATATGTTGGCGAAGAAATTACAACAAAATATAAACAGAAAGTAAAACAAATGGAAGAAATTCCAATCACATGTTTTATTTACAGCGTGGAGTGAAAATGAATTTTGCACATTACATACTTTTGGTCGAGTTTTCAACCACGGGGCGAGCTCTAGTTAATAGCTAAAATACTAATCATTAAATTGTTATTGAATTGTTTTTTTCTACCAATTTTGTTAATACCAAAGTACGAATTCTTTTACCTGATAGGTCCCACAGCTGCTTTGAGTTGGTGAAGCTAAACCCCCTGGCCAGTTTAACCAACATTGAAGTGCAATGATCATTGTTTTCCAGAGAGTTTATGATTAACATAATTGTGAAATACTGTAAAAACACAAACACAAAACATTAATTGTGGTACAATCCCATAAATGTTGCATAGTGATTAAAAGGGTGTTGTGGAAGGGGGGTGAGTTAAAAATAATTGGGAAGTATGATTGTGAGGTCACATTTCAACCACAACAGCTATTCACAACTATATTTTTTTTATGTGAGACAATAATACTTTAATCAACAAGTGCAAATCAATAGCCTATATTGTGTCGGTATGGTAAAAAGAAAGCCTCTATCCAATAATTATTGGCTGTTTTATTGACATACCTTAAAAATTTCATCTTGGAACCTAAAGAACAGATCTTGGACACTTGTATCCCTCGCAGCTGCAATTTTACTCAAGTGTTCAAGACCGGGCAGTTCGTGTTTTGACTGTGGATGACTGACAAAGGCCACGAACATCTCTAATGTCGGCAGTAAAACATTTTCAAACAGGGTACTGAAAAGAAATAGGCAGAGGATTAAAACCAAAACAAATGAAACACTGATTATCTCACAAGTACTTTATAAATCGCAGTAGTATTGTAATACTTGCAGATTTTTTTAACTATTGAAAAAGATCTAAGGTTGGAAACAAATAACTGTCAGCCTTATGAGGGGATACAAAAATATTAAAAAAAGCTTTTGATATGTTAAAACGACTTTTAGACCTATAACAAAAATGAAAATCTTCTTTATTGCTACTTGAAGGGTTTTTGGTTGTTTAAATTGCGTTTGGTCGACCTAATGACAACTGGAAATGAATCTTCAAGGATTATACGCTATAGCTAAGATTTGATATTAATTAAAAACTACAACATTTTGATACTAATAATAGTAATGTTTGCCTACGAATAAATGTCTATGTTTACCATCCAACATTGGACGCTGTAGTCATCAAGGATAGCTGCAGATGGCAATCCGCTGAAGAGAAACTCTTATGGATCAGTGCCAGCATCACCTGTACATCAACAACACATACGGTCACCACTCTACAATCAGTACCAGCATCACCTGTACATCAACAACACATACAGTCACCACTCTACAATCAGTACCAGCATCACCTGTACATCAACAACACATACAGTCACCACTCTACAATCAGTACCAGCATCACCTGTACATCAACAACACATACAGTCACCACTCTACAATCAGTACCAGCATCACCTGTACATCAACAACACATACAGTCACCACTCTACAATCAGTACCAGCATCACCTGTACATCAACAACACATACAGTCACCACTCTACAATCAGTACCAGCATCACCTGTACATCAACAACACATACGGTCACCACTCTACAATCAGTACCAGCATCACCTGTACATCAACAACACATACAGTCGCCACTCTACAATCAGTACCAGCATCACCTGTACATCAACAACACATACAGTCGCCACTCTACAATCAGTACCAGCATCACCTGTACATCAACAACAACACGTACAGTCGCCACTCTACAATCAGTACCAGCAACACCTGTACATCAACAACACATACGGTCACCACTCTACAATCAGTACCAGCATCACCTGTACATCAACAACACATACAGTCACCACTCTACAATCAGTACCAGCAACACCTGTACATCAACAACACATACAGTCGCCACTCTACAATCAGTACCAGCAACACCTGTACATCAACAACACATACGGTCACCACTCTACAATCAGTACCAGCATCACCTGTACATCAACAACACATACAGTCGCCACTCTACAATCAGTACCAGCAACACCTGTACATCAACAACACATACAGTCACCACTCTACAATCAGTACCAGCAACACCTGTACATCAACAACACATACGGTCACCACTCTACAATCAGTACCAGCAACACCTGTACATCAACAACAATAGACAATAGACAATAGACAAATAATCTTTATTTACGCATTCATTAAGAATAGTAGTAGCGTCAATTTACAATTTTTTCTAAATGTTTGGTTGAGGTGTTTTTTAGTCAAAGACCTGTTGACGGTATTCTTCTAAGGAATAGAAAGGTCGATTAATGAGCCATTGATGCAAAGCTGGTTTGAGGTCATCTTCTGACTTGCTTCTTAGATCTGGAGGTAGCCTGTTGTAGATTTTCATTCCTGCGTATGAAGGTTTCTTTTCAAACTGTGTCGTGCGATGTTGTGGAAGGTTGTACTGCATGGTGTTTCTCAGGTTGTGTTGGTGCATTTCGCCACGCCTTGTAGGGTTATTTCTTACTGCAAATAACACAACTTCCTGGATGTAGAGTGCTACAAGGGTAAGTACTTTGAGTGACCTGAATGCTTCCCTGCAGCTGTCGAGTCTGTGGAGTCCTGCAGTTATTCTGACTGCCTTTTTTTGTTTTCTGAGAACTCTTTGCATGTTAGTGGCAGAGGTTCCACCCCATGCTACAAGTCCATATCTCATATGCGACTCGAAAAGTGCAAAGTATGCTACTTTTGTTGTCATGTCATCTGTTGCATTTTTTATATGTTTAAGAGCATAGATGGTTGAACTTAATTTTTTACATATATTGTCCACATGAGGGGTCCAGGTTAAATTCTTGTCGAGTGTGATGCCCAAAAACTTAGCTTCATCTTCCACTTCTACATCTGGGAGTCGTGGCACTTCTTGAGATTTACGGCCAAAAGCTATTTGAGTTGTTTTAGACGTGTTTACTGCGAGATCATTGTTATAGCAGTATTGGTAGGCCATACTGAGTGACACATAGGATTTTACAATTTTACAATTTTTTTAGGATTTTACAATGTGCTGTACAACACATACAGTCGCCACTCTAAAATCAGTACCAGCATCACCTGTACATCAACAACACATACGGTCACCACTCTACAATCAGTACCAGCAACACCTGTACATCAACAACACATACAGTCGCCACTCTAAAATCAGTACCAGCATCACCTGTACATCAACAACACATACGGTCACCACTCTACAATCAGTACCAGCAACACCTGTACATCAACAACACATACAGTCGCCACTCTAAAATCAGTACCAGCATCACCTGTACATCAACAACACATACGGTCACCACTGTACAGTCCTGTTGGCTACAGTCGCAGGCTTGAGTGGCTACAGTCGCCACTCTACAATCACTACCAGCACCACCTGTACATCAACAACACATACAGTCGCCACTCTACAATCAGTACCAGCAACACCTGTACATCTACAACACATACAGTCGCCACTCTACAATCAGTACCAGCATCACCTGTACATCAACAACACATACGGTCACCACTCTACAATCAGTACCAGCAACAACTGTACATCAACAACACATACAGTCACCACTCTACAATCAGTACCAGCAACACCTGTACATCAACAACACATACAGTCGCCACTCTACAATCACTACCAGCAACACCTGTACATCAACAACACATACAGTCGCCACTCTACAATCACTACCAGCAACACCTGTACATCAACAACACATACGGTCACCACTCTACAATCAGTACCAGCATCACCTGTACATCAACAACACATACGGTCACCACTCTACAATCAGTACCAGCAACAACTGTACATCAACAACACATACAGTCACCACTCTACAATCAGTACCAGCAACACCTGTACATCAACAACACATACAGTCGCCACTCTACAATCACTACCAGCAACACCTGTACATCAACAACACATACAGTCGCCACTCTACAATCACTACCAGCAACACCTGTACATCAACAACACATACGGTCACCACTCTACAATCAGTACCAGCATCACCTTTACATCAACAACACATACAGTCGCCACTCTACAATCAGTACCAGCAACACCTGTACATCAACAACACATACAGTCGCCACTCTAAAATCAGTACCAGCATCACCTGTACATCAACAACACATACGGTCACCACTCTACAATCAGTACCAGCATCACCTGTACATCAACAACACATACAGTCGCCACTCTACAATCACTACCAGCAACACCTGTACATCAACAACACATACAGTCGCCACTCTACAATCACTACCAGCACCACCTGTACATCAACAACACATACAGTCGCCACTCTACAATCAGTACCAGCAACACCTGTACATCTACAACACATACAGTCGCCACTCTACAATCAGTACCAGCATCACCTGTACATCAACAACACATACGGTCACCACTCTACAATCAGTACCAGCAACAACTGTACATCAACAACACATACAGTCACCACTCTACAATCAGTACCAGCAACACCTGTACATCAACAACACATACAGTCGCCACTCTACAATCACTACCAGCAACACCTGTACATCAACAACACATACAGTCGCCACTCTACAATCACTACCAGCAACACCTGTACATCAACAACACATACGGTCACCACTCTACAATCAGTACCAGCATCACCTTTACATCAACAACACATACAGTCGCCACTCTACAATCAGTACCAGCAACACCTGTACATCAACAACACATACAGTCACCACTCTACAAACACAGTTTAATAAACCTTATGAGTTCTTAAATAAAGAAAAGTTCTAGTTGCCTGACATATCTATCTGTATTCAAGATATCATGATTGTTCAGAAAGTAAGGAATGTTTGACGCCCATGAAGAGCACTGATAGCACACTTTGTGGTACAGACGTGTTCGCCTCCTCAACGACTGTCTAGCTATCGCAGCTGAAGTGTCATTGTGCTAGTAGCAATATTATTGTTTAAAAAGTTTGCTGCAATTGAAAATCCAGCCAGTTGCAATATGGTTTTTGTTGGCCAGACTCAAAACCTATATAAATTTATCATCAAGGGTGTGAAGTGTACGGAAACAGTGAGTTTTATCCTATTTAAAAATAAAAATTAATTGCTTTGATTGTTTCTGTTATTAAAGCAGTTGATTGTTTCTGGTTATCCTTTGCAATCACAGTCGACCGTGTTAATTAAAATTTTACTATCATTTAAATATCGTCCTTTGCAGGATATAAAATCGTTATGCCTCAATTCCCTAAATTTCATACAACAAATTGACAGAAAAATAAATCCTCCAAACTTCCAAAATACAAATAACCCTAAGAATCCACAAGCCGTGTTACCTGTCTGTAACGTGCAATGAAACTCGCAGTTGAGTCTGCAGACACGAGATGTGCTGCATTTTCAGCCATTGCCATTCTGACATCATGGTTGTCGTCTTTAATGTATCTCAACCACTTGTCTACGGCCTGCCTCAATATCGGCTCCTGCAACACAGACAGATGGAAGGAGAATGCTTGCTTTACTAAATGATTGGGAGTCACTGATAGAAAAAAGATAGCTGCAAATTATTTGTCACTCAGAGACATTCACTGCAAAGCAGTTAAAATGTGTAGAGGGTTCAACGGTAAGTACGCGTATAATTTTATTATCTTCGTTACAGTATCCTCACAATGTTATCATCAGACAATTAGATCTCAGCGTAACCCATTTCCACCGTCTTATTTATTTACCAAAAATTCCAGCATCACTGAAACAATAAAAATAAAAAATATATATTTGACAATTTTTTATGATTTATAGTATTTTATAGCTGAAAATAATAATACAATTTATATTTTTATATTATTTTGAATTTTGTATGTATATACTATATATGTATATAGGATTAGGATATGTTTACACTATTTTATATATTTCTAAAAAAATAGGTGCTTATACCTGCCTGAAAAAATATTAGACTATATTTTATATAGTTCGTAGTATTTTAAAGCTGAAAATAATATAAAACATATTATGTGTATAAAATTATGTATTTTATAAGTATATGTATATGAATTTGGGACACTATTTACACTATTTTTCATACTTTTCATAAACATTTTTAAATAGCTGCCTGTATTACGTAAATTTGAAATCATTCAAGAAACATAACATTTTGATGAACAATTAAAAAAAATTATATGTATGTAAGTATTGTGTAATTGGTATTGTAAGTGTAATTGGTTCATTTTACAAAATATCAAATTTTCAAATTTAATGGCGGACGTACCAGTACAACAGCCGTGATACTGTACATCACTGACTTGACGTACTGGTACGTCATCCGATACAAATGGGTTAAGCAGCATTGTCAATTTAAAAACACATAACAAACAGGAATATTTACATTACGAAAAAAAACATCAAATAAATATATAGGATGGAGAGGACACAGCTAACTCACCCAACGATATAAACAACTCATGGATCGCTGGCTCAGTGTTGGCCGCGCGGTCGAGCTTCCCCCACCATCGACTGGCAGAAGCCGACGCAGCCCATACATTCACCATTATAAAACACACTTTTTAAAAATGCTGCTCTGTTGAAGTTTATAGGGATAAAATATTGCTAACGCTTATCAAACTCTTTTTACTAGTAAACCTTTTATGTCTGTTTTGTTTCTTGCAGAAAAAAGCCCATCTGAATTCTTTAAAACTACAAATTCACTAAACCCGTTTTGTAGATGTTTTTAGACAACTGATAATGCTAGTTCCAAATTGTACATGGTAAAATAATAAGTGATTACAAAAGAGAAATAGAAAGTAAAATATTTGTAATTGAAATTCTATTTTATTAATCGAAAAAATAGTACATAAACATTTAGAATAGTTTTTAGAAGTTTTTGCCGCAGTGGTAACGTTATGTTTGACGTAAACGCGATATTTTTTTCTTTCAATGTTAAATGGCAATGTATCTTACGAAATAGGTCATAAAAAAGTTATGCTTATCACGTTAATGTCAAGCATAGATTTGCGGTAAAAACTGGACAAATGTAGTAGGGTTTTTAAGAGTTTAAATGTGTTATTTTCTGCAAGAAAAGAAGAAGAAATAAAGTTTAGAATAGTAAAAAGTGTTTTGCATGCATTAGCAATATTTTATATCTATATATTTAAACAGAGCAGCAACTTAAAAAGGTGTGTTTTACAATGGTGAGTGTATGGGCTGCATCGGCTACTGCCAGTAGATGGTGGGGGGAGCTAGACCGAAAACAGCGCCCGCAGTACTACTGAGAGCGCAATCCAGTAGTTTTTACATCGTTGAACTCACCTGATGAAAGGTTGCAGACGAGTCAAAGAACACACAATACTTAATATTTCGCCTCTTTCAGAGGCTTCTTCAGAAGTAGGCCTAGATGGTAGTTACAAGAAGAACAGTTTAAATAGGATGACACAGTTTGAATTCAAAATGTCTGACAGGTTGTCCAATTGACCCCTACACAAAGCACTAAATACAGGCACATTGCAATATTGTATTTACATATAATATGTATTGAAAAGCAAATTTAAAAAAAACATCAGTCAACTTTGAGTCGGCGTCTTGCTCAGATTGTGTCAATGTCAAACAGTTGTGTGTGACACGTTGTTCAAATTTTGTAATTTTTACTTTTAATGTCAATATGCGTGTTTAATGTATTAACTTCGGCGATTAATACAACTTCAGCCAAGATTACATGTCTGATGATGGCCTCGTGGTACCGAAATGGCCGTAACAACAGTTACAACTTTTGAGCTGATTGACAAAGGTAATGCCTTCCATTTAGTTACAGCTTAGGGGCTAAATGCAGAGTTTTATACTCCTTTTGTTACTTACAGGTATATGTTTGCTCCACCTCTTCAGAGAAGACGCCACATGTTTTCTCACCGAGGGGCACTTGACAAAACGAAGCTTCAAATAACTTTCAAGCATAGCTGTGGCAAGGGAATCTTCAATAAATTTGGTATCTTTAGTGTTACCATCACAAACCCTGCAGTGAACTGTTAGTTCCTCATCTGTTGTGTCATGTCTGAAACATTTTCAAAGTTATGACTACATTTTTATTCTAACACTTTTAAGCAATATGCTACGGTGGTTGATTGGTTTTAATAAGAATAAGAATAGGTGAGACTGGATTTTAAGCTTAAGACAGGATTTTTACAGAACTGCTATGTCCTTCTCTAGTCCTCTTTATATGCTGTAATAGATTTATGAAGGGTATGAAGTAAAGTCAACTGGAACTTAGCATCATTTTCCGGAAATCATAACACAGAAATACAATGTATATTTATCATGGTGACATGAAGACTATTTTGCGACCTGCTTTGACATAAAAATTATCTAAAAATTATTCGCAAAATCCACAACAGGGGCAACATCTAAATTCTCTTCCACAACATTGTGTTTATCTTCTATAACCCCAGGCAAAGCAAAATCCCTCTGTAGCAACTCGCTACAAGACAATAGCGCAAGTCACGTGACTTAGGTGTGCGCGCAGTCTCCCCGCAACAAGCACGCGCGATGAGAGGAGAGTACAGTAGTGACGCGCGTGGTGCCAGCAGCAGTTCGATTAGCAGGGTGTCTACTACATTCTGGATAAAAAATTCATGGACAATTCCCGTACATTTAAGGACACTTTGCCGTAACCTTTGTCGGTGTCATTAGGCCTACCGAATAATTTTCCTGATTTGTCAAACTGTATTAATCTTGTTATTCACTGTAGTTGTACCAGAGAGAAAACTAAATAATAATAGATAAGAGTTAAAAATTACAAAATATAAATTTATTGAAAGTAAACAAACATAGGCCTACCTATACTTTAGGTAAAGCTTTTATAGTGTAACAGAGAAACGCAATCATTGTCTCCTGCGATAGCGACAAATATCTCCATCAGTCACGTAAACTTCATAACATAGCTTATCCGATCCAGGCCGATTAATTTGGCATGATTCGCCCTGGCACAACGTTAGGTTCTCGACTACTTTTGAAAAAAAATCTCTAATGCGTATTGTTACTCAATTCTTAGTACAAAATCAAGGTATGGTAAGCGGCTATTAATAAGCAATAAGCACAGAGTAAGATTATTGTATTTTCATTTGCAAAGTTAATATCGACACATAGCAATCATTTGTTGTTTATCTTAGGCTCAATTACATTTTCTTAATATATTTTACAGCTCTTTCAAGAATCAAAATACCCAGGCCTAGACCTAATTATTTAGTAGGGCCTATATAAACTGAGTAACAAACAATGAGGTTATAATAGCAGCAAAGTCACTATCATCATTGTAGTTCATAAGATTTTGATTGCTTAAAGCATACAACTCAATAAATAAATATATGGGAAACAAAAAACATTGAAACCTGAATAGCCAACAATATAAGACAAAGATACAGAAAATGCAATGACTTAATTTGAAACCAAGCAGGCCTACATAGTGATAAAACATTAATGCAAACAACAATGCTTACGTGGTTTTGTCAATTGAAAGATAAAATGTCCATAAAAAAGGGGTTAACTTACAAAATAAGACTGTAGATTATTTACATGTTTAATATGAAACCATAAACAGTTTTATGGCACTAGGCACTGGCCGCGGCAAATTGAATCTTCAAGCCGAAAGTACAAGTAAGAAGTGAAATTTAACAGCCATTATAAAGCTATTATTTTCACGATAAAATAGGTTTGAGATCTAATAATAATTACCCTAGTAATAAAAAAAGAAGTTGTAAAGGAATAAAAGTGATACAACTTTTATGAGCTAGCTGCTGAGTCAACAGTTCTTGGAAGTACGTCTGACTTGACACTATGATTGTCGTGATAAAATATTAATGGGTTTGATATTGTTAACGGGATTTTTATTGCATAATTACTCTAGTAATAAATTATGAAAATGTAAACAATCATCTGATAAACCTTTTATGTGCTCCTAACCAACTAGCGATCAATAAAATTATGGCCCATTAATAATTTAAGGACATAGTCTGGCATTTAAGGACAATTCCCGTACATTTCATGGCCAGTAAAAACTTAAGTACAATTCCCGGTTTCCCCGGATTTCCCGGTTGGTAGACACCCTGGATTAGCCCGGATAGGTACTAGCATTAAGACTATGTCTAGATAAGTTCGAAGGGGTTGGGGAAGGGCGTAGGCAAGGGCAAACTTATTTTTTAATTATGTAATTTATTAGGTTCACAAATGGTCGTGGTCTGGAAATCAATATCCCAAATTTAGAATTCACATTTGCTAAATCTAGTTACCTTTCACGAATCAGAATAAGTCCAGATATATATTTATTTCTCTGTTCAATATATTATAATTAGATATATTAAATAACATAAAAGCTGGCTGTGATATGCAGCTAAGGTAATATTGTGCACTTTGACGAGGTAGTTAGCTTCCTTGTACAGTGGTAGCAAAACAGGAGTGCCGATGGAGACCAGGTCAAGTCCCTTTAAACGCACGCACCTCCACAGGTCTCCATCGGCACTCCCGTTTTGCTAACACTGTAGTAGAGTTGAACGACGACAGGAAATGTGCGTGATTGGGTAGTGGTGAGAGGAAGGTATATAGGGCCCAGGTATCTTCATTTATATTTTCATTGATATCTGTAGGACAAATTCCAGAACTTTTCCATAATTCCCTGACTTTTCCAGGTTTTCCTTGACCGTACCAACCCTGTGAAATTCCCCCCTCTATAAAACATTCATAACATTCTGAAATATTATGTAACAAATAGTATGTATATGGAGAAAGTATTGTTTTTGAAAAAAATTAGTATAATATTGTCATTTAAACTCAAACATAATGGTACAATCCCCAACGCTGCAAAAAATATGGTTCAAAAGTTATTGCAGCTTTAGTGATTTACCTCATAAAATATCATAGTTAGTCCCACTGCTTGCCAAAAGTATGGGTTAATGGAGAAAGTAGGTGTCAAATTGCTGATAGGTTTATTAAAAATTGTGTTTATCTGGTTAGAAATTATGTGTCATAAATGACTCACAAACTCCAAAAAATCAATTTATTACCTGATTAACTCAGCAGTGCCAGCCAAACAGCAGACGATTGTTGGGAATTTGCTGGCAAAGTCTGGGGTGCTATAGTTGTCATCTTGAAAGAAGAAGGGGTCCACGAGGCTGGTAACACATAAGCTTTGTTCGTTGACTGGTAATGTCGTCAGCATTGCACACACCTTGTCTATCTCAACATCAGCTCGTTTGAATACAGCCAGCCTCCAATCTAGGCTGAGACTGCCACACAACACCATCACCATCAGACCTTCCAGCGAGTGGCTCTTCACACCAGGATCTGTGAACAAATTAAACATTGGTGGTTCCGACAAAACTAATGATGAAGCTTTGCCAAGATTCGAGAATGCTTGCAAACGGTTCCAAGTGTGCTTACACTGCACTCTACACTAGATTACGTTTCTAAACTGTCCTGGATTGATTGGTGTAACTACATCATATACTTCCACAGATCTCAGTAATCCTATCCATGTCTACCCGTCCGTCTATACATTTCCTGTCTCATGGTAGTGTAACTTTCAGCTGCCGATGCATCAATCGTAGAGAGAGACAGAAGACAATCTACAAGCTATGAACTTTTTGACATCCGCACATCAAGACCACGTGGACTGTCTTAACCAATCAGAGAAGAATAACCAACGATCATACCCTCTGATTGGCTGTCTCTCTAGGTGGACAGGGGGATGTCTATTCCAACAAAAACCAAGAGAGGACAGTCTCCAGGAAGTCTTCGGTCCGGTCACCGCGTTCGGGAGTCGAAGTTTTCGGCCGCGAGTGATTTGCGAAGTGAAGTGTTATTTTACCATGGCCTGTTGCCTTTAAAGGCAGATTAAAATTTGTTTGGTGAAGTGTCCAGTGCATCAAACTCATGAAGTATGTCAATTTTATAATTATTTATACTAAAATGTAAGCCCAGCTCGCTTACTCAGAAATAAATAATTTAAGGCTTTAGAACTTAGATTTCCAAATTTTAATTCAAATCTGTTCAATTTACTTTCTTGAATTTGAACGATAATATTACTTTATTATTTTGTTTTACATTTTTAATTTTATTAAACTCCAATTTCCAATTTATTTGTTAGGATAAAGTATAATTTAGCTTATTAATTTGACTATTCACTGTGCTGGTTCATTTCCCCTTGTTTAACTGTATTAGACTTATATATTATCATTGTATTTTGTTTGGTTGAGTTTATCTTCTCCTCTTTTAATTAAATTGTAAATTCTTTGAGTAACTCTAGTTTTATTCTCAGACCCGGCCCTCACGCAATAGCCAAGCGAGTACATTAACTTATCACCTATTTACTATTAATACAAAATAACAACGAGTTACATTGGCAATGCAGACATAAAAATTGCATTACACTACTTACAAACATGTTTCATCTAAAGGATATTTTTCTATAACTAAGAAAATTTAAGCTCTATATAATGTAGGCCTAATATTCAATGCCAATTAAATTTCTCTGTGAAAAGTTATACTTTTTACCGTCAATCCTTGTAGGAAAAATATTCTTCAACAGATTTTTTTAATGAAATTTGCTGGTATAGGTTTTTTAAATATATCCCTAGAGGAATTAGAAATTAAAAAATAAAAATAAAGTTCAAAACAAAACAAAATCATTTCTCAAATAACATGGCCAATTATTCTCTTAACAAATTTTTCCACCTCTCTCAAGAATACTAGACATTAAGAAAACATAGGCCTATCTATATAGAGAGTTGTATTTTTTAAATTTATATTTTAATTTATAATAATTGTACTCTTTGACGCTATTCCAATGCTGTATTATGTATACTTCTCAATGAATAAAGAAATTTATACTGAAATTGCATGTTTGTTTCTCAAAGTACAGAACAAAATAAATTTACCAACCATCAAGAAAAATTTGTAGATTCGC
Source organism: Macrosteles quadrilineatus (assembly GCF_028750875.1). Classification (NCBI taxonomy): domain Eukaryota; kingdom Metazoa; phylum Arthropoda; class Insecta; order Hemiptera; family Cicadellidae; genus Macrosteles; species Macrosteles quadrilineatus. Next base: position 97,729,785 of record NW_026542597.1, on the reverse strand, counting down.
CATGACTCGATACGGTGACAGGTCGACTAGAGGCAGTTGAGCTCCGATATTTTTGTGGAGCCATGGAATTGACAGAAATGCCAAAAGACTGTTCGCTTCTCGCAAATCGATCATGGACATGTCGCCAAGTGATGCAAGATACTTTGATGTTTTAGCAACTTCCAGATATATAACATTAAGATCTATTTCCCGTATAAGTTTGTTCCATTTTACATAGAAGTTGTTTCCAAAAAACACCAATGACGAGGAGGACTGACTCAGCTGAAGAGAGATGTTAGAAGCACTGAGAGCAACAGCTGATAGTAGTTTTGTAAGTTTTACAACATTTGCAGCAGACTGTCCTCCGTTAATAATGTTTTCTACAGCTTTTGCAGCAATATCCAACACAGATTTCCACAAACTACTGATTTCCCAGCACTCCCTGCAACAACAACAAAAAACAAACAACTATACCAATGTAAAATAAAATTATTTTGGAATCCACAATCTACTTTCAAGTCAGTATCTTTTGACGAATATGAAAAAGTCTTAGGATTGTCTAAGATTGGTTCAGGTCTTGAAAAATAAACAACATTTTATTGTAATGCTGTAGGGGCCAAGGGCCTATATTTGATGGACTATTTCTGGGATGTTGATGGAAAGGCTTACCTGAATGGGAAAGAGTCCCCAGGATGGTTCAAGGAACACAGATTTAAAACTGTACAGTGGGCATGTGCCAATTGTTGCCCAAAAGTTACTTTCCGAACACTTTTCTTCATCTACAAACATATGTCTTCCCAACTCAGACATTCCTTAGTTTAATATGCGTTAGGTAATGGTTAAAATATTCCAGTTTGGTGAAATTTAACATTTAAGTGTACTTTTTGTGGTAAGACTATTTCTCAAATGTATGCATAGTTGTGCATTTACAGTGCACAGCTTTCAAAATGAATTTCAACCCCAATGAACTACAACTATCTTAAGAAATTGTTTGTAATTTAAAAGCACATTGGTGAACCAATGTTTTAAGTAGGCCTATTTAAACTATTGCAACAAAATAAGTGTCGGTTTAAATTAATAAGTCCATCATAGGCTGAATATTTTTTTTCAAAACTTTAGAAATAGGTACTTGCTGTAAAGATTGTGCCAATTAGGATGGCTTTTAGGGAGTGTAGTACGGGAGAGACAGTACCTAAACTTTCCCCACCACTTTACTCCATTTTGAATATGAATATTAAATAAGATCTAATGACAATTTTTTAAATGGCTGAGAAAAAAAACGATGGTGGTGGGGAAGGGTCCAAATATGCATGTGCATCTCGCTTTAATGATTCAATCTCTACCTTATTGTTAAGTATTGACCGAAGTGCAAAAATACTGTAAAATATATTATAAAATAAATCTTAAAAACTTACCGACTCTTTTCTGGATTATTTAAGTGAGGTTGTACATCATTCCACACAAGGGCCTGGACAATAGTTAGAATATCCTGCAATCAAATTTTGGAATAGAATATTAACAGAATAAAAATTATCAACTGAAACAAATAGTTGCACAACAGCATGTTTTTTGGCTGTGTGATTTTCAAACATCAAATGAAACACCGAAAGATATGAAAAAAACTACCTATTGATCTCCTTCGAGTTAACTTCTAATTATATGCTTGAATTCAGTCAAAACTACATAACACAATGCAAATAAAAACAAGGTATAAATTTTAATAAGTGTTTCTAAAATAAAATTCTCTTGAATCGAGACAGGTTTGAGTTGAAATTCCTAAACTACTGGTTAGTCACAAACATCTTACAGGGAAATCATACTTACAGGGAAATTGGAGGCATGATCCAAAACTGCTTGTACTTTCTTTTTTATATCAACAGACATTGGACATATCTTGAACAGCAACACTATCAGCTTACAGTAACTTCTTGACGAAACTCCTGTTAATCATAAATTATCATCAGTTAACATTTATCTGTGTTTAATACACTGTCCTAAAATATAATACAACAACCTTCATGGAAGATAAAAAAAAATCAACATTTGAAAACCACTGATGTTAAAGTTTGCATTTACTTCTCACCTGCAAACAAAACCACCTTCTTATGGTCTAGCAGGGCAACAAGCCCGAGGTAGAGGCGGGACAAAGCTCTCTTATCAGCCGCACTGACGTGGGAGAGAGCAGCTTCACAAAAGGTGTCAGTCGATACAAGCATCGCCTTCCCAGCTTCCCCACTCCAGCCAGCTGTACCACTCAACCTGACATTCAGTAGCTCACATAGGTTGTATACCATCTGGAAATGTTTGTACTTTTAGTAGGCATACTTTCTACAAATATCATCTCTGTTGAAAATAGTTTTTTGAGGAAAAACCACAACTTAAGAATATATTAAGGAAGAAAGAACGAATACAACCGACCCTCAAATACTACATAAATTCTATACTAATCTTGCCTAGAAAATTATTTACCAAAATTTTAGTACTTACTAAGGAGGTTCGGGGGAATCCGTCGCACTTTATGTTGACACTGATGGAATCCAGTGCTGCCAACCAAACTTGTCTGTCCGAGTCTCCCAGTAGTGCCAACAATGCAGACCAATAATCAAACATGCCCGTGGGGTGACAAGACGCCAACATACCCGTGTGGCTTCTTACCACCTGATGACAATCAATCAAATCAATTTATTCACAAATAAAACCATTGCATAGATTGTATAACAAACAATCTGAATATAAACTAAATAGTGAGAGTGAGAGAGAGAACTTGAAAATACAGTAGAGTCCCGCAAACTCGAGCTTTATGTTTGCAATGGGGGAGGACGTAGTTTGAAAAAATTTGCTTTTAGCGAATTTCCCATATAGGGAATAAGCTATTACCGTAGTACTCATGGTAAGACCTGGACGCGGGACCGATTTTTTTTTCGTTTCAAGGTCCCTAGAGGCCAAAAACACCATACGTTCAAATTCATATATATATATATATTTATATATTTATATATTTATATATATATATATGTGTCCATTAGCACGATAACTCGAGCAAAAATGATCCGATTTTGATGAAATTTGGTACAAACGTGTAAACCTATGTTTATTTGAACGAGTTCGCGATCCAGCATGATCGGACCATGGGAACGGGGGTTTACGGGGGGTTTTATGGGGTAAAAATAAGTTTTTCGCATTTTTGACCCAAAAAACATAAAATTTAGCAATTTCTTTCCAAACCATTTTGTAGAGCTTAAAAAAACCAATAATTTAGTACATTGAAGCGTTATTATGCGCCTAATGGTTACGGAGAAAATTCCAAAAAATTGTAAATTTAAAATTCCCATGTTATTCTTATGGAGAATAAGTAAACTGTTGTAGTTTGATTGTTATGAACATATTTTGATCAAATTTGGAAAATGTTTTTATTTCTTACTAACTATTAACATAAAAAAAACAGTTTTACCTCCCTGATGCAGCAAACCTAAGTACTTGTTAAACTAATTCTATTTAAATCGGGAATAAATGTTATATTTTTAAGTAGACATTTCAGTGTAAATCAAATCAGTCAAATGGAAATTCGCTTAGTCTGCAGGTTTGCTGCGGCGGGGGTATTTTAAATTTACGGTATACTAGTATATTATACATCTACCATAGCCATTATTTTCTACCACTTCACCTAAACAATAGAAAAACTAATTTTTAAAAATTTGTGAAAAATCACAAATTATTCATGAAATTGTTTTTAATTTTGTTTTTAATAAACATAACTGTAAACTATCCTACTTTGACAATTTTCATTGTGTATCACAGTTTTTTGTAGCTGCTTATAGTTCAAATAAGCTGTTATCATCAATGCAATAAAAATAATTAGTACTGCACTCCGTTGGTAAATCTTATAACTTTTTAATGCTTTTGCATATCATAGAACCAACTTTTTTTGTTGAAACAGCAGCTGACTAAATTCATTAATTCCCTTAAAATATGAATACTTATAAGGTTAACACGGGGAATGAAATGTTAACACGAAATGAAAAAGTACATCGGTACCAGGCCTAGGTCTTACCATGAGACCTACGGTAATAGCTACTTCCCTATAGGGAAAAACCTACCTATAGATAGGGAAATTCGCTAAAATAAAAAACATCAAATGGGTCACAGTGACCTATGTGTGACTGAGTCATCAATCAACAGTCCCACAAAGAATGACATTTTTAAGATCCATCCAAACATCTAGTTCTATTTTTTTGATAATATAATGAAATCACACTTGACCTTGAGAAGATGAGTAAGGAGAACAGCACACGCACGTCTGCTGCGCAAGATGAACTTATCAAGAGGGGGTTGACTATCAACACCAGCTTTGCGGAACCAGACAAACTCAAATGGAACTTCTTCTTTACTTCGAGATTCCACCAAATCTGTAAGATAGAAGTGATGAAGAGTTAAAAGTAGGCTATCAAACCGGAACCAATAAATTTTAAAAATAGGTCTGCAACTTTAGAGTTTATATTATTATTACTGTAGAGCCACGGTTATCTGAGCTCTCGCTAACCAAGTTATGGTTTAACTCTCTGTTACGAGTCACAACAAAGGTTTTGTTGTCTGAGGTACGAAACTTAACTGCTTGTCATCTAACAACTAACACAGCCATATGACTATTTAGTGTCTATTTATGCCATCAGCTTTTTTTAAGTTTTGAAAGGGAGAGGCCCAAACCCGAGTATTGTTACAATCTAACATCAACCTTTTGTTAACCTTTGGGTGACTAACCTTTGATTGCTACCAAATATTCCGATAGTATGATGGAAAACATGTGTTGGTTCCTGTAAGCCAACGACTCTATGATCAAGATCTGCCAGTCTACCAGCTGAGTTTGTTGAGATTCCAATGACTCTAAGGTGGTGGCTCGGGCAATCTGGGCCAGAAGCCATGTTGTAAATCCTGCAAACGACATGAATTGAATAAGCACTACATATAACAATAACCTAAAAAACTTATGTATAGTAATTGTTAACAAAAGTACCGGTATAGTAAACATTCGTTAATTTAGGTTCAGTGTTCTCCATTTAAGTGAAAATCTAGATTAAATACTTGTGTAACATTTATGTAAAGAATCTGTGTGACTGGCTGATACTAATTGAATTGGTTCAGCATGTCTGAGGAATAAGTTAATGGAAGAGAGGTAAGGATGCGGAGGATTGGGACATGGAAATAGATATTAATAATAACTATGAGGTTGAGAAAATTAGGAAGGACTGTTAACAGTGTTAACTGTCTATTTTAAAAGAAAGGTGTTACCCTGAGGTTGATCTTGCCCATTGCCGTTAACACCTTAAGCCAGCTTTTGATGAGCTGTGATTTTAGTAATTTATAACAAGTAAATCTTATAACTAACCCACTACAGTACCTGAATATGTAAGAATTGCATTTACAAGATTAGCCTACTAATTAATGAAATAACAGTGTAAAATGGAAACTGATAGAAGAAAGGTAATTTAGCAATGAATTAATCAAATTGACAGCACATAATCATTGAACAACTTAGAACCATGTGAATTTAGACTTTGCTTCGACAAGCTGATGTCAGCTTCTCTTAAGGAGAAGACCCACATTTTAAATTGGAAAACCTACATCCTAATGCCTCCTAATTTCTCCCCGGCAACCCCTAACTGAACTTACTATTTTATGATTTGAATTTGGATTCCCTGATAATTAATGCAATTACTTCTTATGTTTACTTTGGAGCTGTCAGCAAGGTTTTCAGGTCGGTGATATCCAGTCCTAGCAAAGGCAAACAAGAGAGATTTCTCGTATGCTCGTCGTTCTTACCTCTATTGCCGTTGGCAGCTGATATGCTTTGGCCAGTAAGTAAGTTATTGCTCGCGCGCTGAGTATATAAAAGTATATAAGAGTATATAAAAGTGACGTGCAAGGCACACTTTTAATACAAAGAAACACAGTGGTAGGTACTTCAGGACTGTTCAGTAACTTAAAATCCATTGGTGGTTTTGAACTTGAGACTTCCGGAACTGGAATATTAGTGGGATCTGGATTCAGTAGGGTTTACTGTTATTTCTTCAAAATGAACAACCGTGCAGATATATTTAAGTTAGCATGTTAAAATTATACTCTTGGATGGAATTGACATTTAACTGATTGTTTGCTTAAAATGAGAGGGACATTATAAAACTCTTTTGTCTTGTGACAGTATTTCAGCATCACCATTCACCACTATAATCTTAAAAATGTTGCTTCAATAAAACAAATAATGTCACCATCCATAACCTCCAAGTTTGGTACCTAGTGGATATGTGGATATGTTTATCAAACAGATCAAAATGGTTGAAAGAATAAACAAAACAAAGAGATCAGTGAGCAAGTGATGTGATATTAAACGATTGTGAATATGAACCTAATCTAATCCATCCTGATCTAATGCACAATTGTAATTACCCTTTAACATTTTTATTTCAAAACATTTTACAGTCTATAATTGCAAAAAACAAAGACAATTACCAATGTAGTGAGGTAGTTTTGCTTCATACTCCGCCGGAGGGCCGAGTTTAGGAGGCACATAATACTCGTGATGGTTTTTACAAGGCTGAATTATTTGATCCAGTTGTGGCACAATCTTTGTACCATTATTTAAAAGTGCACTTATGGAGTTGTGAAGGATGTTCCAGAATTCCACAGGTAGTGGAGGATTTGGATCTTGTGTCAACATTCTGAAATAAAATAGTTTGATTAAAAAATATAAGTTTTACCTTTTCCAACAGCGTTTTAATTTAAGGTTAAGACCTTTAAGCATTACAATGCCGTCATCGGACAAGCAAAAGATTCAGCTGAAGCAGCAACGTCACGATCAAAACATATAATTTCTGTTGTTTTTTGCCTCCTGATCACAAATTTAAATTAATCTAGAGGTTAAAATACCTTTCATCCGTCAATGTGATCAAATGTCACCGATGAGCGGCGACCGGTTTCAGCCCAGCTGTGGGGCCATCATCAGGCGATGAAGGAACATAAATATCACTCCGAAGAGGTCGTCATAAAGTCTATAAATACGTCACGAGAAACAAAAACACATAGATACATTATTTACAAACACACGTGTGGCCACAAATTAACTGCGCGGCGGACGGTACGCGTAGGCTACATTAAGTTGCTAGTCCAGTCTTCAGTTTTCATAATGACTACTTAGTAGTCGAAACTAGTCAACGGAAGTTCAACTGAGGAATTGTGGACATCAAGGTAGCCCTGTTACCTGATTGTGCCTTCGTAACCTGTTATAATTCATTTCCAATTCCGGAAGGCTTCATGAATAAAAGTAAAATGTAAGTCCTAATCAAAACCTGGGTAAGGCTACCCGAAAGATAGTTACTTTAATATTTAGGGCCTAACCAGGGCCGGATTTCCCAATGGGGCCCGGGCTTCCGGGCCTATGGGCGGAAGCTCCAAGAGAGCGCACGGCCGAGGAAAAATATTTTTTTTAATCTGAAAATAAAATAAGTAGCCGTAGCTTAACATATTTTACGAGTTGATAAAAAAACAAAAAAAACTCTTGACAATAAAGCATTAAAATTTTATTTATTTATTTGTTTGTTTACGGTATAACACCATTTTTACAAGGGTTGACAGTACAGGGTTGACATGCTGATACAGATACAATATTGAAAGATTGAGATTAAATGAACGAAAAGTGATTAAAGAGTGAAGGTGAAATATGAAATACAATTGCTTAGCCTAATTAAATTTTCTTCCCTTCTGCCTTTTCTCATGCTTTTTTCATTTTTTTTGTTGTTTTGCATAATTTATTGACAGGCAGATAAGAGACTAACATTACATGCAATAGAAGACTTGGTTGAATAGCAAGCATAACAATAGATGAAATTTGGCAACAATAACAATCTATAATATAGGCTACTACAAGAAAACATGCGACTAGAATAACAAAAAAAAGATAATACATACATACATAAATTAGTACATGCAATAGCAATACATACAATAGCAATTATAATACACCAGCAATAGCAGAAAATGATGACTAGAGAGATATGGTAGGTAACATTAGAAAAAAAGATTAAATATCACACAAGACCTGGTAGTAACTTAATACTGCTTTGCTGCTACCAGGCCTATCTAGTTTTTGCTGATACAATTTTAGGGATTCCGTTCCGGTATTTGATTGTCAGTCCGGCCTCTCCAGCCTTAGTCCGAGCCTCCAGATCCAATTCATTGGAAGAAATAACTGTTAGAAAATGTAACTATTTTTCAATATTGCCCATAAATTCCGTTACAACATTGGTTAAGTTATATTATACGGGAGTAGGCTGTAGGGATGTTGTTGGGAATTTGTTAAGGCTAACCAAGACAATTCTTCAAAAAACTTGCAATGATAAAATTCTGATGAGGAGTGGTGTTCAAGCAATTAACAAAGGCCTTTAAGTTATAGGCATGATATAGGCTAGTTAAAAAAATAAAGATTTGTAGGAAAGAAACTGTGACTGTACTAGGCCTAGGGGGCGAAAAACTATTTGGGCCTAGGGGCGCCAAAATGCTAAATCCGGCCCTGGGCCTACCTAACTTATGACTTGTCATTTGGAAAATTAGAGGAACCATTCACTATGGCATGGGTAGTTGGCAACCACTGTGAATTAATCTTCAAAAAACAATTATTGTCAATTAAGTTTCTTACCTATTTTAATAAGATTTTGAGTTTACAGTTGTTGATTTTAAGATTAGGCCTAAAGTTGTTAACTAACTATAAGGTCTATAGATCTTGGCCTACCTTGTCTAGTCCATAACTTCCTGATAGCAACAATTATGTTGTAATACAACCATAAACATTTAGCATGGAAAATATGAAACAAAGCTAATAAAAACCAATATGAAAGTTATATAATCTTAACAATTTTCCTTTGCTTCCCTTCTTCTCTTGTTTGTGCTAGTGTCTAAGTAATCGTCGTCCGTCAGCTACTTCTACTTCACACACAACCACAACATGACAACAAGCGAACAAGCAACAAGTCACAACTGGTCACTCACAACACAACAACACAACCAAAACCAAACCAGTCCTCCGCCAAAAATTGAAATTTTAAAACAATAACAAAAACAAACAAAGTTACCAGCTGTACTCGACGTTCTGTACCCACAGTCATCTCGGTTGGCGCATGCGCACAAAGTTCTTGGAACATTTACCCAGGTAACTGTTACTTCTGATGAGTATTAGCAAAGATTACATATGCTTAGCATAATGTAATCTTTGGTATTAGCATAGATCAAACATACGTATTAAACAAACAAACATAGGTTTGATCATAGATTAAACATACTCCCTTAGTATGTTTAAGGTTTGATCAAACATAGGTATTAGCTACTCACAGCTTTCAGCTGTAACTGTGTCATTAATTCCTTGAATTATTATGGTTACAGTTAACAGCTGCTGTACCAATTAGAAGTACGTTATATGGGATTTAAATCCTACTAATATTATAAATGAGAAAGTTTGGGTGTATGGATGTATGGATGTATGGATGTATGTTTGTGACAAGTGAACGCGAAAAATACTGTTTGGATTGGGCTGAAATTTAGCATGATGATAGCTCACATTCCCGATTAACATATAGGCATATTCTTATTTCAAAAATCCTTTCGGGCTCCGCCCCAGTGGCTCTGGAGTTTCCCATGTTAACCTTATGAGAAATGGAATTATTGAATCTTAACAGCTGTTTCAACTAAACAAGTTGGTTCTGTTCTATGATGTTCAATAGCATTAAAGTTACAAGGATTACCAACAGGGTGCAGCACTATTATTTCTTTTACATTTATGACAACAGCTAATTTGCAACCAAAAGGTGAGTGAGCGTAGCGAACGAACTTCAACCTGGAGGTGAGTTAGCGTAGCGAACGAGCTAACCTGAAGGCAAGTGAGCGCAGCGAACGAGCTCCAACCTAAAGGTGAGTGAGCGTGGCGTAGCGAACAATCTTCAACCAGGACGTGATTGAGCCATGCGAACGAGATAATCTTGAAAATTAAGAAGTTGAACGGGGCAAAGCCCGCGGGTTACAGCTAGTAATAGAATAAATTCAACTTGGACTCAGACTGGACATTGTAACCTACGAAAACGGAAAAATAAACGGTATCCGCATTCTGACACATATTTTTCCCATTTTCAAGAAAATCCGATTTTCCGTTGTTTTATGAACTAATCTAAGTTAAAAATCAAATTTAAAAAAATGAAAAAACATTCAAAATATTTAAGGGCCATAACATACCAAGTTAAATTAAAACCGGGGTTTTTTTAATCCTATTTTTCGTTATATTATGGAGTTTTTATGGGAAAATAAAATAATTTACAATAACTTTTTAACCGTAATTTTACAATTACATACAATTTCGTTCAGAATTTAAAGGGCCGGAACATACTAAATGTTTATTAAAATCGTTCGGGCCATTTTTGAGAATATCTGATTTTCACGTTATTTTACGGGAATATCGACATTAGAAATTAAAATTTAAAAGATGAAAAACACATCTGGATAATACAGAGTACCATGGGTTGGAACCTACACAGCAAATTTTAACGAAATCCGACCACAGGTGTAGTCTTTAGCTCTGTAGGTACATACACACACACACACACGCAAACACACACACATCACTTCGAAAACCACGTTTTGTGTGCAGGGGGACCCAAAACAGATATATACACTATACAGTATATCCACTCAAAACTCAAACTCAAAAATTTTGACGAAAACAATACTTTCTCAAATTTCTCAATACCTCCTATAAAACCTGAGTAATTTTTGTCCGATTTTGGTGAAATTTGGTTTGAAGGTGTAAGGCGGGGCGGGATAAACTTGTTGGGTTTGTTTGTTTGAGGTTTTTGCCGAAGCAATCTTGACACCTAGAAGCATCGGTCCACCCGAACTTGCATGAGTTCACGAACCAGCATGATCGGACCATGGGAACAGGGTTTTTGGGTTTTATAGGGGGGTTTTATGGAGTAAAAATTGGTTTTTCTAATTTTTGACCCTCTAAACACAAAATTTCCCAATTTCTCTTCAGACCTTTTTAAAGAGCTTAAAAACAAATAATTTAGTATATCAAAGTGTTTTTGTACAATTATTTGTTATGGATAAAGAAAAAAAACTGTAATTTTAAAATTCCCATGTTATTTTTATGGAGAATATTGTAAAATGTTGTAGTTTGCTTGTTTATGGATATATTTTGATCAAATTTATTTATTTTATATACTAAGTAATTAATATTTTACAAAAAAAAACACACTTTTTTACCCTCCATGTAGCAGCAAGCCTAGGTATACAAACACATAAAACCTAATGTTAATACAATTCATTCGACTGAAAATACACTTATACTTATACTTTATACTTATACTTTTCTTTGAAATGGTGACCATACAAAGTAGGTATTTTAAGCCAAGTATGAATGGAGATGAGTGTATGATGAGTGGCGCGATAAATCAATTTAGAAAAATTGGAAATTCGCTTAGTCGGCAGGTTTGCTGTGGCGAGGTATTATTATTTCATTTTCTTGTCTACTAAACTAAAACCCAAAGCCGAATTTCCGAAACCGCGCCATGATAACATGGTGGTGGCGGTGATTGCTGCTGAAGATTGGTGAATCGTGAAACTATTAATCCTTGCCGACAGACCACACACCGCCCACCACCCCCACCACTGCTCGAGCGAACACCTTTACCGCATACAGTAGATAAATTGAACAGCCGTAGGTCTCGGCTCGGTTCGATGATGTAGTGGATAGCGCACCGGGCTGGGCTGACGAATCAGAGGTAGCCGGTTCGTAAACCACCGGAGGCATCAACTTTTTGACTTGAATTTTTTTCATTATCAGCAAGTTTGGTTGGTTTGGTTAAGTTATGATAGTTTAATTTTATAATTAAAAAATTATATAGTTGATTTTGAGACATTTATAATTTTACTTTACGAAAAGAACTATTTTTGTTATTAGTAAACCTTCATTCGAAATTTTCTTAATCAGCAAGTTTGGTTAGGTTATGACAGTTAAATTAATTTAAATTTAACCTACATACGACACGTTTTGACAGCTACAGCTACAGTGATAGAACTAACAATTACCCACGAACAGTTCGGCTATGTATTTTGCGTGCTGTGTTTGCTTGGTTTTTCTTAGGTTAAGTTTTGCATAATGATTGTATATATTGACAATTGTATTTTTTACGATGCCCATTGCATTTTGTACAATGTTTAAAGGAAAAATAAATTTCATTTCATTTATGCACGGATTTATTTCTTTTTGTCTATGGTATGATGCGTTCTGCCACGGCCGCCTATAACTACAGGCCGCGGCCTGGTAGAATTGGCAACATCGCAAGTGGTGTTGTTCAGTGACAGACGTCCCATAAAATAACATGGCAGACAGGTGACATCAGCTCATTAAATTGCACTTAATTGATTTAAATTTATGAACATAAATTTATTAAAATATTGAATATAAAACATACAGAATTGAAAACCGAAACAATATGAATTAAAATCTATATCTGTACATTTTTAAGCGGAGTCAATTTTTTCATAGTCCAGTATCCAATCTTTCGTAAATACACAAATGCCATTAGCTGCTTCCAAACAAAACAGCTGTTACGGTTTAACTACAACACCACTTGCGACGTTGCCATTTCGAAGGCCGCGGCCTGGGGCCCATTTCATAATAAACTACAAGTTGCAACTTGTAACTTGTAATTTCCATTAGATTTGCATTGGGCGATCAGCTGATTTACTAATAATATTAGTTTGTACTTTATTATGAAATGGGCCCCTGGGCCCTGTTTCATAAAGATACTAGTCTAGTAATTACTAGTCTAGTAAATACTAGTCCCGTATTTACCTGTCCTACTAATTTGTGTTTCATAAACGTTTTTATACCGCTAGTAAATACTAGTGTATTTTACTAGTCACGTGACCAAAACTACTAGTCACGTGACCAACTTTACAAGGTAAACTTTCAAAACAAATTGCTAACCTCAATCACGGGTTTTCAAACCCTTTATAAAGGGTTTTAAATTTGTTTTCATTTGATGCAAAAAGTAAATAGTTGTAGAAACGCAGTGTTTTATTTTAATTAATAACTATATAGACACATAAGTAAAACAATCACACATTATTTATCAAACCGCTATTATTTATGTTCATCAATGAGCCTGCCGACGCGCCGGCGCGGCGCGGCGTCGCGTCACTGCAATCAACACGGTGACTGTAGTAGCCGGTTGTAGGCGAAACAATAGGGTGGAAGTTGATCTGTTGCTGCGTTGCTGCCGCATTCGCTGTGATTTGTATAGTTTTTGTTTTATTCTGACATATAAAATTAAGCTTGCTATAAGTAGAGAAAAGAAGGCTCAAATTTTGAATGTAATTAAATCGTCTAAGGACATTTTGTTTATTGGAACGGTTTCAAGTACCCTTACCTATGTTTTCAAATATTCGAATGCATAAGGATATTTGGGTTAAAAAACATTTGGTGATATTCTAATTTTGAGTCTACAAACCATGAATAATAAGCCTAAACGTTTATTGATGCAACGAATAATTGCAACGCCGTTACAAGCAATAGAGAAGTAGGTTTTCAAGTATAGTAAAACATGGCATAGGCGCTATTGCAGGGTGTAGCTCAGAGGTGGAGTTTTCGCTTCTCATGTGGTGGGTCCCTGGGTTCAAATCCGCACCACTCACTATACTTTTTGTTCCATTAATTAAACTTTTACATGTTTTTACATTAAAAAACAGCTCTAATCAACATCTAATTTTTTTATTACTTTGAATAACAAATTCAGAATACCAAAATGGATTAAAAGTGATGTTTTTATGATGAGCAGTTCAGTCCAACGCCCAAAAATCAAATATAGACCTACAAAATTGTTAGTACATCACAGGGTTTTAGCTATTTAGGGAAGCAAATAATAAGCACCTCAAAAAATACAATGAAACTCCTCTTTAAAATTGTCTTACTATTATTTCCTATTAAAATGTCTTTAAATAAAACCGAGAGCCTTGGGTGTAAAATAATCTGATTAATGTTGCAATGTTGGATACATTTTTGTACATCTTTGTATGCAATATGGTATGCGGTTTTTTAATTTGGTTTATCTCAAAGATTAAAAATCTTTTATCTGTGATAACTAAATAGTTGATATAACCATGAAATTTAACTCAAGTAAATTTAGACTAAAATTTCACAGAAATTGATAACTTATAATTATAATTATTCTAATAGGGCAATTTTACATACATTATAAAATTCAATTTCACTCATTTTGTACTTCGCCACATTTATTGATTGTAATTTACATCTAATAATTATCATTTTAGCACTCACAGATCTATTTTTATCTTAAATTGCAAACTTGAGACAATACGCACTTGAAAAAAGAATTCAATAATTCATTTTTTTAAGTAATGTGTGTAATGAAATAACACTCTTTCCAAAAATACTAGTCTACTTCAAATAATACGGGTGTAGAGAGGTTGTTAGAAAATGACAAGTATTTACCAGTGTAATTTACAAGAGTAAATCTTTATGAAACACATTGCTGTCTACACTAGTAAAAACCACTAGTAATACTAGTCCCTACACTAGTAACTAGTATTTTACACTAGTAGGTTTTTGAAACGTAGACTTGTAAAATACACTAGTATTACTAGTCCATGGACTAGTAAATACTAGACTAGTATTTTTATGAAACAGGGCCCTGGAGTTAAAGGCGGCCGTGGTTCTGCATGGCGCGGTAGTGGGCGGTGGCGGTCTGACGGTAAGGTCTCGTCAAGAAACTGAACTGAAACAGACAGAGAGAGTGAGGGAAGGGAGAGGCGGTGGCAATGGCAATAGTTTTCTGCAAAGTTTGTGGTTATATTATTAGGTCCGCTTCATCTTACTTGGTTTAATATTAATGCAGTGAACGAGTGAACTTCTATAACCTTAATTTCGTTTGCTTATCCGTCTATTTTGTGCTCCAAATTATAGCCTATAACTTATAGAATCCCCAATAATTGTTAATGCTAGTAGGCTAAGGTATACATGGATCTTACTTGAAAAACAAAACTTCTAACAAGGTAACTTAAGACTTAAGGATTTGTTTTTTAAGGCACTTTGTTTCCTTGTTTGCCTAGTTGAGTGGCCTAGCCTTTTTGTTATCATTATATGCCAATAATATAATACCGATAATATATTATCTTTCCCCAGAATATAGCCTAAGCATGTTGAGAACTTTACTTCAAGGCTCTGTCACAGTGTTACCGGAGCAGATAGGCTTAGGCTAGACATTTAACCCTCCAAGTGTTATGTGTCATAAAAGCGACTCATAACACATCCGCTATAGTGTTATGTGTCGCTTTTGCGACTCACAAACATTGTTTACGGCGACGGCTCTGGGACTGACTGAATCGGATTGAACTGGATCAAAATCAAAAATCAAAATCAAAAGCTTTATTTTCCAATTAATCGAGTTAGGTATCGTTTTTGCAGCAGATTCAGAGCTTTCTCCTGATGTCTGTTTCTATACGCTTTTCATTTTAGTTCCGAAAATATTGTAGCAGACAGCTGATGTGGGCATTTGTAAACAGCTTGGTTAACCTCGCACCAATGACTGATGTGTTTTATTACGTTCATCATTGTTTTAGTATTAAAAATCAAAAGTAAGTAGTCATATACGTGGTGCATTATAAGAAGATCCCCTAAGTGATTTTGAAGGGCTGGTTGATGATCCTAAGGAAGTATGTAGTGATATTGATGTAAATTATCAGCCAGATTCCTAGCTATGGTTAGGCTATGCATTCTTAGCTAAACGCTATGTACCGAAATCTGTTTTTTGCCCATAACTTATTTATTTGCAAACCTACTTCCTTATATTATTATATTATATTTTTGGAATCCTCATAAAATTCTGAACAAATTGGCTACATTATTTTAAAATATTTGTAGACCTAAATTATAACAATTTATTGAGCGCAAACATAAATTTTTTAGTTTATTTTATAATTATTGAGAAATGTTAACCCCACAAAAATTGTTGAACATTTTTTTGTAATGTTTTATATGTTACATTGAAGCCCATAATTTTCCAAACAAAATGATATATGAAACAGTATACTTTACATTGTTTTTAAGTTTCTAAGATACATTTTAATAAAACCCTGCGATTGCGCAATAAATGAGCGAACATTAAGACCAAAACTAAAGACACTTGGAGGGTTAAAATGTAAGTAGGCCTTAGTTCAGTAACAATGTAGGTATCAAGAATCAATGAATTAGCCTACTGTACCCTATTCCAGTAGACAAATATACATGCATATGGACACGGCAAAAAGTGGATTACATGCTGCAAAAATACAAGTCAGAGATAGGAATAGGCTTCATTAGTTATGTACATCCGCTTATACATTTCAACCAGTGGCGGATCTAGACTAGAACAGTCACAAGAGGGGGGGGGGGCGAACTGGGGGGTCTGGAGGTACCCCCTCGAAAAATTGGTGTAAACTAAGCATACGTCTCCAAATGGTAGGTACCGGTACTGTAGTTGTATAGGCCTACCATTTTTTGTACAAAGTTAGAGTGACAAATGATTTTACACAATGTGTATGCACCACTGTATTACATGCAGTAATATATATATATATATATGCCTGGGCGGTTGCCCCCTTTGCCCCTCTCTGGATCCGCCACTGATTTCAGCAAAACTGAAATAACTTAACCTACCAAGATAATAATAAAATCCCATACCAACCTGATAACTTAGGCCTGCCCGCAAAAGTCACAGGCCTTATTCTGTGGCTGCTAATATTATACTATTTGTATTTTTTTATGATATATTGGGATCCTAAAACTTATAGCTTAACATAGGGCACAGTTTCTTAACTGGGCTACGCTGCTGCTAAATATCCATTGAAACTAAATTCGATTAGTACTTAAACCTTCATTCGATTTTTTAATTATCAGCAAGCTTGGTTAGTTAGGTTAACTTCTTAAGTTAAAAACTGTTTTCTTGTAGCCTACCAAGTTATGTTGATTTTGCTTGTTCTTGTTGTCAATCATTAAGAGATTTATTATACTGTTACTTGTTACTTTACTTTGTTAGCTAATTACTAAATTAGTTGTTCCCCATGTTGATTGTTAAATTGTCATATTTTGTTGTTGATCGTAGAAAGGTTTGATACATTCTCATTAGGTCATTTTTAGTCTGTTTTATCTTCATGTATGTATGACATGTAAGCCTGTAATGTAACGTTTTGCCATCTTTGTATACATACCGGTACCTATGTAAAATGGAGTTTTCCGTTAATGAATAAACTTGAAAGGTAACTGTATGGCAGTTTCATTTCATACCTAATTGAAATAGTTAAAACTAGTGATTATTAATTGGTATATTATAAACAATCAATATTAGCATAGCCCAGTAAAAAAAAAAAAAAATACCCTTAGCTTAGCCTTTAACTTATCAGGCATACAAAAATTGCATCTTATTTACATTTAAGTTACTTAACTTCATTAAGGACTTGAATAGTGCATGGATGGGCGACCAACAAGTAGGAAAATATTGCATAAATTTTCAAACTAAAATTAAAAAAAAAAAACAATAAACTCTAATAAAATGATAAGTTAGCGGCGGGTTGTCAAATGTGGTGTGCCCTCCAATTCACTTAACATATTTAGTGCTAACGTAAATTTAATGAAACCCAGTGCGTAATTAGTGTGTCAGCAGAGAATTTATATTACATTTTCATTTACAATTTATTATTTTAAAAATAAATTAGCATTCGAGGATGTACATGATTCTGTTTATGTTTTTAGCCAATTAGGCTATATATTATTAGCAGTGAATGTGTTAATGAATGTACAGAGGTCTGCCTCTGCCCACCAAACGGTCCCGCAGGGTACTTTTCTGTTTAAGGGAACATTCATTATCATCAAATCTGATTTTGATACCTACATTGATACTTAATTTTTTGATCCAGGATGCCAAAATTATTCATGTTGAAGCCTTCCGAAATTGGTAATCAATTATAACAGGTTACGTACCTTGACGTCCTTAATTCCTCTGTGGAACTTCCGTTGACTTGTTTCGACTACAGTGGACTCCCTCTTTCCAGGGGTCTGGCCTTGATCCCGAGGAGTCCAGATAAGAGGGAGTCTACTGTGCTAAGTAGCCTAGTCATTATAAAAACAGAAGGTTAAAATATTCCATTCATTGAATGTCGTCAAATTTTTCCTAAAGGCATTTAACACACATTAAGCTTAGGCCTATAAAACACGGTGGACACATTTAAAAAGTTGGCCGGCCGGCACATGTCATTGAACTGGTCAACGATTCTACTGTTTACCCCGTTAAATGTCTACCATGTTATGTTAGGTATGTGTTTAAAATGTCTTTAAAAAAATTCGACGACATTCAATGGTGGGGTAAACTATCCCCATTTTAAACAAAAACTGTTTGAAAGATAAATCACTGATTTATATCTGAGTTTACAGAGGGTCCAGCTTGAAATATAAGGGGTAATTTTAATCACACAATATTTTAAGTTAGGCTATGTTCGTAACATCAGAAATGTAAACATTGATGATGACTTTGTATAACCTCAAATTATGTTGTGATATTTTGTAATGATTTGAAACTTATTTCCACTACGATAAAAATAGTTGTACATCACACGGAGTGAAAGTGTCTTTTCGTACTTAATGGAATTTCCAAATTGTGTACCAAAAGAGCCACTTTCCCTCCTAGTGATAAAGATTACTATTTTTGAATCTTCTCCTCAACCGTTAGGCATATAATAACGCTTCAGTTTATTAATCCTGCAAACATTAATCTTGATAAAAAAAACCTTGAATCTTTTATGAATGAAAATCATAGTCATAATTATTTAACAAGACACAGAAACGATTTACAACTGCCCATTCACAGACTTACCTCACTTGAAACCCTTCCACAATATCTAGGGGAAAAAATATATAATAAACTGCCTGAAAATATTAAATCACTAGAATCATTTGAAAAATAAATTGCAGCATTTATTTATAGTAAATGATTTTTTAAATGATGTATTTATTTGATTTCTTAGCATATTTTTTAGTTATAGTTTTATGTATTTTAATTATATGACCATTTCACCTGTTTCCCAGCTATGCTGGATCTGTGAACGTTTTGTGAAAATAAATTATTGACTTGACTTATCAAATTATTTGTTTTTTAAGCTCTACAAAATGGTTTAGTAACAAATTTGCTAACTTTTTTTGTTTTGAGGGTAAAAACCAGGAAAACATAATGTTTACCCCATAAACCCCCTCCCTCCCAAATAAACCCAGTTCCAATTGTCCAATCATGCTGGTTCGGGAACTCTTTTGAATAAACGTAGGTTTATATGCTTGTGCCAATTGTCATCAAAATTGGATCATTTTTGCTCAAGTTATCGTCCTATCGGACATACTTATTTATGTGAAATTGAACAGATGGTTTTATGGTCTCTGAGGACATCTAAACAAAAAAATAAAATTCGTCCTGGGTCGGTCTTACTCAAAGACTTACGGTAATACCTTATTCCCTATGACTTGACTTATCTCTTTTCACTCCTGCACGGAGCATAGGGCCTCACGAAACAACGCCATCGGACTCGGTTGGCAGCCAAGGCTCTTACTTCCCTCCAGTTTTTCCCTGCATCTCTTATTTCTTCTTCTATAGTTCTTCTCCAGGTCATTCGAGGCCTTCCTCTTCGTCTATGCCCCTGGGGATTCCAGCTCAAGGCCTGCCTCTCTACAGCATCTGGATCTTTACGAAGAGTGTGTCCAATCCATCGCCACTTGCGTTTTTTAATCTGTATCTCTACAGGTTCTTCATCTGTAGCTTTCCACAGCTCTCTGTTTGAAATAACCTCCGGCCAGTAGATCTTCAGTATTTTTCTCAAACATCTAATTGATGAAAACTTGGAGCTTTTGTGTCAAAGATGAAGATACCTTCCAAGTCTCACACCCATATAGCAACACAGCCTTGACGTTGCTACTAAATATCTTCAACTTGGTTCTGGTTGAAATGTCACGAGCCTTCCACACTGGATACAGCTTATTCCCTATGCCATGGGAAATTTGCTAATATTCCGTAGGCCTAGATAGTATGGAACATCCTCTAAAATCAAAACTTAATACTAAAAAGTGTAGGTAGTAGTCCTAGAAAAAGCTGAATACATTTTGAATATATATTTAATGTGCTATAATTAATTAATTTGTTTAAGTTACAATTCATTGTTTGTTTAAGGATCAGTTATGAATTCACTCACGCTCACCTGCAGTAATCAGTAAAATTTCAAGACAAAGAAATAATAATTATATAAAAATGGACTCAGCTGTTGTTGAAGATAAGTCACCAAAAGTCGATAAATCAGAAACTGAAAATAACAGTAATAATGAAGCTGTTGCAAGCAGTAATGAAAATTCAGCTAGTGTTGAGGACGAAGCAGTAGTTAATGAAAAATCACCTATAGTTGATAAACCAGAAATTGAAAATAACAGTAATGAAGAAGCTGTTGCAAGCAGTAATGAAAATTCAGCTAGTGTTGAGGACGAAGCAGTTGTTAATGAAAAGTCACCTATAGTTGATAAACCAGAAATTGAAAATAACAGTAATGAAGAAGCTGTTGCAAGCAGTAATGAAAATTCAGCTAGTGTTGAGGACGAAGCAGTTGTTGAAGAAAAGTCACCAAAAGTCGATAAACCACAAACTGAAAATAACAGTAATGATGAAGTTGTTGCAAGCAGTAATGATAATTTAACTAGTGTTGAAGATGTAGAATTGAATGAAGCAGAGTCGAACAAGAATTTTGAAGGTGACGTTGACGAAGACGAGCTTTTGAAAGATACTGAAGAAAATGAAAGTAGCAGCACTGTAACTGATGCTAGTAAACCTGTCAACCCTACATGTAATGTGGACTCAACGGACGATAACTACAAAAAGGCAACTGAACAGGAGAATCTTTCAAATACGGAAAGTTCAAATGTAACAACGGACCAAGTACCCGATAGTAGCAATGAAAACTTGGGAAATGCAGAAATACAAGATGCAGTCAGTTGTGATGAAAAAGAAAGAAATGAAGCAAATGGTTGTACCAGCAAAAATGAAGAAAAAACTGTAGATCCTATTGAATTAACAGATTCAAATTTTAAAGAAGGGGAAACATCTGAAGCCGATACTGACGTGACTTCTAGTAATATTGAAGAAGTTGAAAAAGAAAAAAATGTCAAAGCCAAAGAAAACTCCATTTCCACTTCTGATGAAATTGAAAATTTGACCATGGATGCTGAATCAAAAGAGGCTACAAACACTTGTCATATTAGTGATAGTGTGAATAAAAATGATAGTTTAGATGGGACCAAATTTTTACATGTAGAGCAAGAGAATTCTCGACCAGAAGATTCATTTGAGGAACCTGCAGGAGAAGATCCGTTTGCTCAAACATCAGATGTAGCTATGGATACATCGGAAACTAATGAGAAAGAGGATAAATCAGAAAAATCAGATGCACCAGCAGATGCAAATGAAGCTGATGTTAAAGAAACCCAACCGGAAGTAACCATGGAGCTTTCAGAGAGTGTTGAAAATAAAGAGGAAAATGGTCAATCAAAACCAGTCGATGAGCCAATGGATGTTGACGAGATAATTTTGGATTCTGAGGGGAAAAATGAAACCGCTAGTGGAAAAACTACTGATGATGCTGAAAACAAGACTGCAGTAAGTGAAACTGGCTTAAGTGTACAAAATACTGCTAATGACAAAGGCCTAAAAACCACTCCACCTACCGAACCTGAATCGGGAAATCAAAATGATAAAAGTGAAAGTGGCGGAAATGGTAATACAGAAGAAGATGTTGTTATGATAGAAGATGATAGAGACATTACAGAGTTAAGAGATGTTACAAAGGTAGCAGAAACTACTACAAACGATGTGATGAACAAAGTACATCCTCATCCAACCAAAGCTGCCAAACCATCTGGATCTAGACACAGGAAAAAAAGTTCCTCAGATAGTGATAGTGATATTGACTTTCAAGAGTTGAAGTCTAAGGAAAAAGCTGTAAAACGAACCCCTAAAAGAAATGCAGCGAAAATTGCGGAATCTCAAATAAAGGTAAGAACTAAATTAATAATAGATTATAGTTTAAATACCTTATCCTACTTTCGAAGTGATCCCTAGTATTCAAAAGCCTATAGGCTACTGCAGTTTCATTTCTATTACTTCATCAGGCTTTGAAGGACATCAAATTTAATTCCAGTGGAGGTCGTCATAGTAAAAATCTATCGAAATCTAAAAGATCTAAAAATCTATGACTTAGATTGATTTTTACTATAACAACTTCCTCTGGAATGAAATACGATGTCTAGCAACATTAAACTAAATTAACTCTAAGTCTCTACATAACAAAAAAAAATTCAAATTACATTTTGAAATTTCTATTTGGCAGTTATTGTTATGTAGGTATTAGATAATGTCAGTAAAATTATCATATACGATAAAATGTATCATTGACTATACACATAATAGTGTGTAGTGAATAGTGTGAATTCTATGTATAATCAATGGTATAGTTTATAGTGAATAGTGTGAATTCTGTGTATAGTCAATGATTGTACCTATTTAAAAAATCGAATAAATTATTAAGGTTAAATATACTTTAAAGCATACTACATAATTATATCTCCCCTTAAATGCTTCAGGCACTTTTTAAAAGGCTTGTTAAAAAGGAGGTTTACTTTTCTTTACTTAAGTTTAGATTATTTGAACGTTATTACTTGAACTTTGTGAGGTGTTTATGTCGGGTAGGGTCAATCTATCCTAAACTTACCTCCGATTTGCTCGGACAGCTCGAGTAGTCCAGGGTTCTCGCTAACAGTCTCCGTCGCTCGCTAACTGCTTCACGGTCTTCATAGATGGTACCTTCGTCGTCCTACACGCATGAGTATACTATGGTTGTATTTCAGCACAACGACGCAGGGGACTAGGAATATATCGGCACTAAATACGATGCTTCTAGGTGAACTAAAATACGTGACCAGCTTCTAGGCCTAACAAAAGGTATTGCTTCTCAAATAAAAACTAAAAATAATATTCTCGTAGTGAAATAAAATGTCGTCACACGCAATAATAAATTAACAAAATGAAATGAGTCAGTGCTAATATGCCAATAAACTTCTTGGCTTCGAAATAACTAAATAAAATACTTTTCGATAAAATAAAATAAAAACCACTTTAGATAAATAAACTAAAAAGTGTAGGCTACTGCGGCACTGCACTCGCAGTGCCGGCCTGAGAAATACAATACGCTAATCTCTTACAACTAAGATGATCGTAAAGAAAATTAACTTTTACTTGCCAAAGTGAACGGGAAAATAAGACTAATAATGTAAGGATATACTGCAGTACTTACGTCTGTCGCTACTTATCTCGATTTTTATTATTGTTTTTAATCTCGCTCGTTGCGAGTCGCATCCACGACCTATGCTCGCCGCAGGTCCTAAGAGTCTTAAGAGGGGATGTTTGGCGAATAAGCGCTCGCCATCGATTGTCCCAAGAAATGTCCACTGTCCGGCAGTCTCAGCTAATCCCCACTACTGCTACGTCAGCGCCCCGAGGTCGCCGCGGTCAAGTCACGAACTAGGAGACTTGACTTGTAGTGGACATGTTTGACATTGTTGTCAAGCGCGCTCAAGTCTTCGCGGCCTTAAAATAATGGAAACGAATTCCCTAATGAATTTTGCCCATTACAACTTAATACTTTAGTATAAAATCCCCAATTTATTTACAACTAAAAGTCTCTCTTTGGAAAGGTTGACCATTATTTCATGAAATTTTTAGTTTAGTTAAATTATATATCCACTTAACTGTGAAAAGACCTAAGTGGGTTTTGCCAACTCTGTATGCTTGGAATAAACGATGAGTTGTGTAGCAAAATCTTAAAAATAGGAATCGATCCAAAACTTCTAGATATGAAGAAAAAGTTGATTCCACCCTTATCAATATTAAAAAAATATGCAAACCAAAATAACCGTGAATTCGATCATTAAGATTGTATGGAGACCCTGTTTTCATCATGTTATATCAAACAGTCTGCACTTTGAAGTTGATCTAGAACATTCGTAGTAGTCTTTTGCTCAAGATCCATGAAATTTATCTTGTGTTTCAAAACAAATTTTGAAAGTGAAAGGTAAATGAGTGAGGTAAATGACGTGTCGTTTTAAGAATCAAGAATATTTATTGTCATTGAAACACAAAAATACAGTGTATTGACAATTGTCATATCTTGACAAGTATTTCTATATTTCTATTAGTACAAGGTTTTAGTTAAGTATTTACCTTGTAATATAGTTTGTATATTTCTTGGTCACCATCCACTTATATTTTTTGCGTCAGGTATTGTCGCAGCTTGATAAAGAGACAAATGAAGAGTCTGGTATTAGTGTTGTTAATTTCAACAAGTCGGATCGTCCGTCATCTGCTAGTCAGTCTACAGAAGGAACTCCCAACGATGGTCCTAAATCATGTTTTACTTGTAAAAAGGTAAAGTAATTTTTTTATTTATTAGTAGGCTATTCAATATTTAGCCAGTATTTCATAAACACCAGGTGGAATTGATCACTAATATATTAACACTACCCCTGGACTGAAGTGAGGGAATGTGGATGACGAGAAGAAGCTCAAGGTATTCCTTAAAAGCAGTGTTAAGCACTGTGGTGGTCGTCACAATAAATACAATCTTTATGCTAAAAAGTACCAACTCTGTCATTTCGACAGCTATGCGACCTCTCCCGGGTTAATGCATATACTAGTCGCAACCTGATTGAATTTTTTTCTAACTTACATGATTTCTTAGGTCGTGGAAAACCCAGTCGGCATACCCTCGTTTGGTGATAAGAAGAAGTACTTTTGTGACAACAATTGTGTGGTTACTTTCCGTGATGGACCTTCCAAGACAGCAGATTGCGGAGAGATCATGCCTGTGTCAACTGTCATGTCACAACTCAAATCAGCTGACATCCAGCCCATGGACAGGACCGGGTTTGTACGCAAGTGCGCCAAGTGTACCAACGTTGTTAACGGAGACGATGAACGAACCCTTTCCTGGGAGACTATGGATTTCTGCAGTGAGGAGTGTTTAGGTGAGTTTTATATTGTTTTGGATATAAAATGAGTACTAATAGCCTACAAGATATACCTTCCATGGAGGACATTAACTTTTCCAGGCAGGATAGCGTTCTGGCTCCTGCTATAGTTAGTAGTTTTTTCTCAAATATCAGTCAACCACCCCTTGTTTTTCCCTTAGCTGCCCTGGCTATTTACCTATTAGTGCTAGTCATGATTAAATTCATTATTTCATAATCAAAATATAAGTTAAAATTGTTCACATACTAATGAGTCATGCCTGGTAGCAATACTGTATGTATACCTATAGCATCTCACTATACAAATGTTCCATTCCAGGCAAGTATCAAACTGAACTGGGCTCACATTGTGCCAACTGCAAGGGGAACGTGCAACAGTCGAGTTTGGGAAAGTATTGTGTGAGGTTCGGCTACGAAGTGAAGCAGTTCTGTTGTTCCACTTGTCTGGAAGAGTTCAAGAAGGGTTTGAAGGTCTGCAGTTTCTGTCAGAAGGACATCTCCAGCGGGGCCGAGGGGTTCCTGGCCCCCGTCGGAGACAAGGGCACGTTCAAGGTCAGTTGTGGGGGCTCCAAACAGGTCATTGTTTTTGGAGGCTGCAAGTAAAATGCTCATCCCATTGTAAAGTCCTATTAGTTTTTGCTTTACTCCCTTCACACAACCAAAAAAAAATTCAATCCGTTAAAATCAGTAATTTTTTTGTAGTTAATAAAATCTTTCCTCCTGGCCTTTGACGGTTTTAAACAATGACTTAGCAGTCATTAAAAGAAAGGTAAATTTATAACTTATGTTAATGAACTTTATACAGTACTAGCAGAGTACCCGTCTTTTGTACGGGGTTGGCATATAAGTATAAAATGCATACTTGGGTTTGCATTTGCAATGGGAGAGGATATGGTTTAGTTTCATTTTCAAGAGTTGTTAGCCTCCGGATTACGTTTGAATATTTATAATGGTTTAAATACCTGCATTCAGTAATCCAAATTGCTACTTGTGGCAACTATAGTTTCGGTTCATAGGGAACTATCTTCAGGCCATACAAGGCGTCGTTATTCATCTCCGTTTATGAAGGTCATCATTTAATAAATAAGTACATAGAACACACATTGATAGACGAACATTTAACAATGAAAAAGACAGAGTACTCGGGAACACTAGACAGATGCGTGACCGGCCGGTAGATTGAGAAGTTGTAGCCTGTAGATTGAGTTGTAGATCAAACTCAATCTACTTTGTTTATAGGACTTCTGCACGCCAGCCTGTATGGAGAAGTATGAGCAGATGAGTAGCAACCAGAATCCTCCTCCGCAGATGTGTCCGTGTGCCGTCTGCAACGTGGAGAAACTGGTGGAGATCGAAGTCTGCTACGACAACAAGGTCAACAAACTGTGCAGTGACATCTGCTTTACTGCTTACAAGTTCGCCAACCAACTGTCTGTCGGTGAGTTGGTATTATTAGTTGGTTCTGAGGAAATTACCTCTCTTTTACCAGTGTTATTTAATAGAATGCTGCGGACGATTTTTTTCTTACTTATCAAGATGGACTAACCTAACTGCAGGCACTAACTACTCAGCCACTTAGACAATCCCAGCAAACATGTTCACCACAATTGTTTTCTTTAATGAATGATTCACTCCACCTTCAGTGATGTTTCTCAATATATTTTACAAAGTTATCAATAAATTGGCATTGGCTTATAGGTTTTTGCAGTCAAAAATTGAATACTAAACAATTATGGCTGACATTCATACTGCTACTGTAACTTTGCGACACGAAACGCTCTCTAGTAGGCTACAACTGGAGTGTCATAGCGCTCAGACATCAAGATAGACATGCTTGCCCGTCTCCTCTTTACCTTTTCTCTCGCCCCTTCTTGCGTAAACAGAGGTGTAAACAAATCATTTACATTCTGGACAGCCCTCATATTATTGGTGTGTAATCTAGGCCTAGTTGGTCAAATGTATTGCACTTGTTATTTGTTCTGGCGATGTAAGTAAGCCGTTATGTTTCAGATAGGTGTGATATGTGCAAGAAGTACTTTGACAAGGAAGCTGTGGGAGAGAAGTTCAACATATTTTATGAAGGCGTTGCACACAACTTCTGCTGCAAGACGTGCATGAACGTTTACATTCTAGCTAAACGAAAGATTGTTCCTTGTAACTGGTGTAAGGTAAAGTACATTTTTTACTTTTTAAATCTGAACTTGATTATATTTTGTTTAAGTATTTTTTTCTATAAGCTGCTAACTTGGTTACTCTTTGAACCTTCATCTCCTCTGAAATGGTTGTAGTGGTAACTAATTAACAATTGCAGTTTGCAGTTTATAGTAAAATATATTTAATTATGTTTCCTGTTAACGCACCACATTAAACAAATAACTCATTGATCAGCATCGTACATGTTATTAATTTACCTGAAAGCACAAAAATACGTCAATTAACACTTATATTAATATATTTTCACTTACAATGTTTAATCACAAGTAAGTAAATACATATAAAAGGTGGTAGGTGGGGATCGATTTAGATTGGGCACTCCAATCATCATCATAAGTGTAAACATATTTATGACAAGTGTTATTTCTATTTGACATATTTTTGTACTTTCTGGCACATTAAACACAATCAGAAAATAGTTCAAGCATTTATTTAGATGGAAAATTATCTGATGGAAAGAACTAGTGACAGTGCTTGAAGAAGGTTGTTCATATTTCGTACAGGATATCATCCTACATAGCAATCACTTGTAGAACTTTCATTTGCGAGTGAGTTGTGTAGTATTTTTGATACATTTAATTTTGTTTACAGGTTAAGAAGTACAATTTTGACATGATCAAGAGGGTGCAGAGCAACGGACAGGTGCTCATGATGTGTTCACTCAACTGTCTGACGTTGTATCAGGTGTCGATCAACGCTGTGTCATCCAAGAGGTACAATATTGCACCATCATACATTGCATAATACTTTATGGTTCTCAAGAGGGCTGTTTCCCACGTAAACATGGTCCTATTAAAGTGTTTATTGAGTTTGAAATAAACTGTAAAATATTAACAAGGATGCAAACTATGTACTAGATGAACTGAAACTTCGTAACTGTTTTTTTTAAGTATTTACAAATTAATTTTTTAAATCCATAAATTAGTCTTTTTAACATGTGATTTTAACTTCTAAATTAATTAGTTAAAGATTAATTTCCCCCCATCACAAGAGCACAAAAAGTACACACATTAGAAACAAATTAGTTGTAGAATGTTGAAAGTTTTTATATTTCAATCCATATAATCCGCCATCTTGAATTGAAATTGAGGCTGCCGGGTAGAACCTTTTTCAATGATAAATTAGTCCTAACAAATGATCCTGATTAACGCACCAGCTGATCTTAGTTAGAAACAAATCTATAAGATCATAATAACTATATTTTACTCTTACCTTGGATTCATATTCAGCTTAAAATATGCATCCAAAAAAATTGATAATCTGAGTTGACTTGTTCCTCAAACTTTCTGTCCCTGGATAATTTTTCTGGAACTTTGATTAATTGTTTGTTAATATTATTAGTCTTCAAACATTTAGTCTTAAACTGATGAAAATACCTTTGTATGTGTTTCAATAATGCAATAGAGCAAACTACTATTCAATGGCTGATACAACTTCAACAGCTGTCCCAAACACCAAAAGTTGTTATTGTTAATCTATTGCAGGATCAAGTGTGACATGTGCAACTCCGTAGCACAGGCTCAGTATCATCTCACCATGAGCGACGCCACTATTAGAAACTTCTGCACTTACCCTTGCGTCATGAACTTCCAACAACAGTACAGCAAGACTCCTATCACACTGCAGGGCAACGAAGGCGCTCCCATACCTACTGGTGAGGATTGTGTTGATTGTTGAACAGTAGACCCTTGTCAATCAGCTTGTGTTTCTAGATCGTCCAGATTAATGTTCCACGATAAATTAAATAGCTTTTTTCGTCTATGCCCATGGAATTTTCCCAGGAGGTATTTTATAGTAATCAAAGCAACACTAAATAAACAGGCCGTAATGCTCCTCAGGCATGATGTAATGTTTGTCTTTTGTGATCAGCTGCTTGTTTAATCTTTTCTTATGAAACAAAAATATAACTAAAAAAATAACATTACAACATTGTCGTCGTCTATGATGACGTCACGTCTGAGGAGTATTACGACCTGTTTATTTAGTGTTGTCTTATCCAAACCCAAAGGTTTTGTCTTAACGTAATGAGAAGAAGGACAGTGTCTATTAAACAGTTTTTGTTAATGTTTTGAGACGAGCTCTTCTAAATTAAATTGAAACAAAATGTACTTTATTCCCACAAAAGTACAGAGAAACAAAAATTAAAGTAAAATTTCAGCTAAACAAAACTCAACAGTTGTAATTTTACAAAATTAAAAGATACTTATCAATTAAAGGATGACAAAAGTAGGTATATACTTAGGTTTCACAGAAAGTAATGTTGGAGCTTTATTATGTTAATTAACCTAAATAAGCTGAAATCCTTTGTAGGCTCAATCGCTATCAGTGACTTACCTATTTCAGAGTGGCATTTATATATTCTTTTCATAATTGTATTTTAATGATGTCTGAAATGTAAATGTATTGTGTAAAATTATGGCATTGTAAAATTTATTAATTTTAGTCCTTTTTTTGTTTTAGGTGCTCCCAAAAGGGTCATACCGAAAAGTGACTCAGGTAATTATATTAACTTTTACTTTGATACTACTGTCACTAAATTTTCTGTTTAGTTCAGGACATAAGCCATTTGTAAACTGAGGACACTCAACTCACCAACTGCTTATGTACCAACCATTACCCATCACTAGTAAGCATAGCTTTGACGTGGCTGTAGTAACAGAGATGAAACCAGTGTTTTTGGTTCTATAGTACATTTATAGAACTAGGGATGGACATAGTTGTTGAGGAAAGTGATACAATAGCTGGTAAGTCGTTTATTGATAAAAGAAACAATAATGGACCCAAAATCGAGCCCTGAGGCACACCTGTTTTCACTTCCACGCATGTTGATCGCTCACCCTCTGCATCAACAAACATATTTGGTACTTTGAGTACTGTCGTTTCTTAGAAGTTTTACAATATCGAATTTGGTTTATATTCGACATAGACTATTTACATAACTTGAAGGTGATTGTTACTGTTAAGGTGTGACCAGTCCAGTGATCTCGTCTGTAACTTCGCTCGCTAACGGCCAACCAATATCAGCCTCCTCTTCAGCGAAAGTAAGTGTTAACTATTTATTACTGTTTGATTGTAAATACATTGTACAATATTCATCTAAAATTTAATGAGAGATAATAACATCTAGTATAGGTACTAAATAAATTAGTTCAAAACGCCAACCAAACAAATTTTTTATTTACGGCTTGTAAAATTCTTTAAGAATTTACTCCCTCCCCCAATATTTTCTAAGACAGTAAAGCAACTATGTTACCAGGCTAGTGGTAAGCTGAACCTGGTGGCCAGACTATGTGAGCCACCCACGGTCCGTAACAAGTTCACACAGACACAACCCGTCGTCTGCACCAAGAGTGTCTCTTGTCGTCCACATGCTAACTCAGTTCACGTCCAGACTGACGGTAAGTAACAGATGACTGTCGAAAATATTTCAGTAAAATTATTTAATTAATTTTTAATTTATATCATGTAAATACCTTAATTATTTTGGGTTTAACAGAGATGGTCAGTATTGTACTTTAGCCTATTGAACTTTAAAACTAGATATGTTGAAAAACATAACTTGTTTGATTTTGAATTGAAAGTTTAATGCATTTTTTTATGTTTTGTAGGCTACACCATACTGAGAACAAACATACCAAATTACTAATGCAAAATAATTGTCAGTGGTGTATTATTCTCTGATCTTGCTTTGGGTCTTTTCCATACTTAAAGTTGATTCAGTGGTGTTTGTTTCAGACTATATTGGTAAAGCAGTCATTCCAATTCCAGTTCCTATTTTTATTCCGTGCCCAATGGCCATGTACAGCATGCCTTTCCCAGTCCCAACACCCTTCCCCATACCGATCCCTGTTCCAGTGTTCCTTCCGACAACTAGGAACTCCATCAAAGGAATTATGAAGGAATTGAAGGTAAATAACTTCTTTACTGAAGCTGTCATAATGTTTTTTTATCTTGTTGGCTTTCATGACTTAATAATTTGTCTATGTTACATTATAATCACTTCTACATTTTTAATATGTGTTTGAAGTTGAAATATTTCTTTTTAAGTGGCCGTAAAAGATCTCTTTAATTCAACATCGGCTTCATCAGTAAAAGAACTTTGTGTTTTAGTGTTAACCTGTGCTATGTTGTTCTTTTTGCAACTTGTAGGCTACTTCTTCAACCCCTAACTGAGAATAATTTTTCACAATTTCGTCATATTTTGTGTGGATTGCAGCGGATACAAGAGAAAGTTCCTGACGATCCGTTTGAGGCGGAACTGCTGATGATGGCAGAGATGGTCGCGGAAGACAAGTCGCAGAAGGCCAGTTCGGACAGTGAGCCTGAGGCAGACAATGACGCCGATAATGACGCACCTCCTTCTCCGTCTCACAGTATGTTTCCCATCATGTCACTTATGGTAGCTTTAATAAACATAATTATAGCTGAAATGAGGGTTGTTTACAAATAATCCTAATCTGCACCAAGTCCAATTTGTGCAAATTAAGTATAGTCCTCACCACCCTAAGTTGAGGCAGCCAAAGGCCGCACTAGATATACCCGTGCAGCCTTGGGCTGCCTCAACTTAGGGTGGCGAGGACTATAGTTTAAATGTTTACCTTTTCTTCTCAATCCTTATAGTTTTCTGATGACTTGATGTATAGTTTCAAGCATTATGTGTCCTCATTGTCAAACCTTTGATCTCCTCTTTGTAACTTTTGTTATTGTCATAGATAAAATAACCACACACACATATACAGGGTGTCCCGTAACTCTCTGGACACATCCATACATAAATACAGACAGACGGTAAACCAGGCACCACAGACCATGTTCCTATGGTGAAATGTGTTTGTCTTGACCTAAGGAATAACGCTATATACATATGTCCAGAGAGTTACGGGACACCCTGTATACAGTACCTACACAACATTTTAAAATGTTGGGCGAGTCAAATAACAAAGACGATGGATGGATAAAGATGCCACACGCAGACTGATACGACATTCATTTTGTGATCCAAATGTCCTTATTTTCACCACAGTGTCTTTAAAACTCCAAGAACTCTTTACCACTAAGACCTTATCCTTTATCTTCAGGTCATGACTCATGGTCATGGCTTGCTCCTGAATTAGTAAGACCCATAAATATATCAGTAGATTTGAATATGCCAACTTATTACATGTAAAAACTGTAACCAACCTCCTGCAGATTATTCTAACTTGGATTCTAATTCCTTTCTCTGCTCCGTCAAGGTGATGCAGACGGCGGTGCTGAAGCAGAGGTTGACGAGGAGAGTACGGGGAACACAGGAGTAGCGGAAGTAGAGGAGAAGGTGTTTACCCCTGAGCCAGAACCGGTGGAGAACAGTAACGCGTTTGGTGAAGACATTGTACAGTTGGCGCTGAAGATGGCGACAGAACTGACAACTCCGGCGAGTGGCGAAGACCTTGAGACACAGCTGCCTTCCAGCAACATTCAACAGGAGAGTGAGGGTGAGTACATGCTTCTTTATTACATTTTTATGTCCTGCTTCTCATTTTATTACGCTAGGCTATAGCTTGGAACCGCTTTCACATTACTTCGGGCTAGACCTAAAGGGGCGCAGCATTGTAACTTGGATAAAATCCCTCAGTGATCGACAGGACTTGAACGTGTGACTTTGGAAACCAAAATCCTGTATTCTATCACAAGACATGCTTTTACAGAAAAAAGCATGCCAATACAGTACATTAGGTTGAGATGCATGTGTATGACTTCCACCTTGCAGGTAATTCAAACCATCAAGGGACCAAAAATTCAAACCCTCCAAATATTTGAATTGAACTAGATATTATGTTTTGTAATAAAGAGCTTGAAAATGGAAAAGTTTAACTTGGTTTTGATTTTATAGCTGTACTAGAAAAACTTGTTATTCGATCAATTTAAAGGTTTATTACATCCCTAACATCCAGCAAAAGTCATAGGTTTGTGGGTCATTTTGGCTTTGATAATTTGAAGCCCAACAACATTGCTTGAATATTACAAGTCTAGATCATGTCCAATGTCCAAGTCCAAACAAATCATCAAGACTGAACAAAGGACCACAGTGTTCGAAGTGGTTCAGCGACAGATAACAGCATATAACAGCGAGGTGGACAGATAACAGCATTGTACAAATCAATGGTTGGCAAGTAGAGATGGTTTTGAAGGCTACTAGCCAATGGTATAACGGCGTCTACGATGTTAAGGGTGGTGAGTGAGTATGGGTGGAGAAGTCCTAACGGTGACTGGGTTATGTTCCCAAAATTTCGGGAAATTTTAAATCTTGTTCTACGAGACAAGATTCTATTTTGGTCGAGATTTTTTCTTTCGAGACGAGGTAAAAAAGATTTTACGTAAAAACGCCTGCGTTAAGTCAAAATACTAAGCCAAGAGACATTTTTTGGCCTATGTAGTTCATTTTCACTCGTTAACAATTTGATTCAGTTCAGAAGTGTGAAACGTTTTAAACTGCTTTACAGGTAACTCGAGTGATACACCCAAGAGGGAGACCAGGAGTAGGAAAAGAGCAGCTCCTGCTACGAGGTCCAAGAGAAACGACAGTTCCGAGCCGAAGAGGAAGAAGTCTCAACACAACTCGGAGACTTCATCACAACCTTCTCCTACGGTCGGGGAAACTAAACCTGACGTCAACATGAAGCTGAAGGTAACTCGTAATTGTTCAATCCTAGTGGTTATTTATAGTACTCCTGCTGTAGAAAACTTGCTGATTAACCTAATTTCAATTTCTCTGATTGGACTTTTACTAAAATTTACAACAAAATTCCCCATTATAAAAAACGCTAAATTTAACGAGCAATTACGTTTGCTGCTACAGGGAAGCTAAAAGGTGTTTTTCTTAACCAAATCTATATAGTAATTACGTAAGGCGATTCTTTGCACGTGTCAAAATTGCAAGTGACTGGGAAGTCATAGAATGACGTAAGAGGGCTCAAATTAAAGGTTAATCCTGTGACGGTAGGAAAAATAGTGAAATTCCCGAAATCTTAAGACTAAATTAGATATAATGCAAAATGTACTTCAATGTGTTGTATCCGCTAGTGGGTGGGGCGTCCAGAATAAATACTCGGGCGTGAACTTAATAGGGTTCATTTATTTAGCAGATAAGCAATTACAATAATACATGTTACGTGTTAATATCTTACTCTTTAACTAAAGTACTAATATCCCAGAGAAATCCCCATTACTGAAAGGTAAGAATTAAGAGGGCTACTAATGAACCAAGGGTCGGGCAATGTAAATCTCCTATTAGCTTATCACCACATACCTGCTAATAGCAACAGCGGGAGAGTCATGTCCAGCTAGTTGAGTCCTGGACTGACCATATCTAACCTCAAGAGTGGTGGGGGCTTATGACGCAAATGCTGGTTTCTAGAATTATCTCGAGCCATATTAGGCACTGGATATAATGCTGCAAAATCTCAAAATTGAAAACTATTAACTGACTTTTTGGCTGAGCTCCCTGCTCCAGATATAATCGGAATCAAAATGTAAACTAATAAATTAACCCCTGTGAATACACAACAAATGCAGCTGATCGTGATTTATCACTAAGCTGGTATGCAATATTAACATTTGCATTATTTTTTTGCCAGTCAATTTTGTAATCTACTGTAACCAGGGATAACTTTACCTATTATTATCAATACTTTTTCTTTTTAGTTACGACTTAGAATGTTGAAATAAATTATTTTACTGTGAAACCTTTCCAATTTGTATATTTTTAAGCGTATGATAAGTAGTAGAATCATGGGTGCTGGCTCAAATTCACAATCCAAAGGCTGACTATCAGAAATGAATATGTGA
Organism: Macrosteles quadrilineatus; assembly: GCF_028750875.1. Lineage (NCBI taxonomy): Eukaryota > Metazoa > Arthropoda > Insecta > Hemiptera > Cicadellidae > Macrosteles > Macrosteles quadrilineatus. Next base: position 97,694,573 of record NW_026542597.1, on the reverse strand, counting down.
CATGTCAGTACAAATCATGCATGGCCTTTTTTGTTGCTTAAAGATGTATTTGCTAGAAGGTAAATTTGCCCAGAACAACAAACTGTAAGACATAATTGATAAGAATTAACCATGGTATACTTACATCACTGTCTTGTCGTCGCAAATTCTTCTAATAATTCGGAGATTGAATATAGCTTTATCTAGTTTGTCATATAAATGGTCACAGTGGTTATTTCATTTTAAATTATCTTGAACTGTTAGTCCCAGAAAATCTACTGATTTACAGACAGGAAGGTCAATGTTGGTGTTGGGAACTGAAAAAATTACTTCTTTGGACCTGTTTGACGAGGCGGAAAATTCTAATATTTTAGTCTTGGTATGATTTAAGCTAAGACCATTCTTGAAATTGATGTTTAGAACAGAGGAAGATATTTTAAGTGCCAATTCATTTTTGTCTTTACCTTTGACTCATGCTGTAGTATCATCTGCAAATGAAATTGAATCTGAATTTACATTTGAAAACAAATCGTTGATATAAATTAAGAACAAGAATGGTCCTACCTTTGAAACTTGAGGGACTCCCAAGTGTACTTTATTCCAATCAGAAAAAAACTTAGTTTCCCTTCAAGGTATTAATTTTTACATTTTGAAACCTATTTTGGAGATAGTCGCCAAACCACAGAAACACCTTCCTACTCTTACCTTAACATTCCAGCTTTTCCAACAAAATATTGTGTCTAACATTGTCAAAAGCCTTGGACAGGTCACTGAACACACCAGCAGTGTTCTGCTACCTATCCAAGGGGTCCAAAATCTTTGTTATTAATTTAAACATGGCTTGAGTTGTTGAACTATTTATTCTAAATCAAAACTCATTTGAATGTAAAACATGTTTCTCAAAAAATGGAACAACTTGTTTTAATACAACTTCCTCAAAAACTTTAAATAGCACAGGTAACAAGGCCACTGGTCTATAATTATCAATTGACTTTTTATCTCATTTTTTAAGAATAGGAATTACTGTAGAGTGTTTTAAGTTTTTACGGAAAGTCTCCTTTTGTTAGACTTATGATTATATCAGAAGTAAGCTGTGTAACAATAAAAGATGCAGCTGCTTCAATTACAGGTTGACGGTATTTCATCCCACCCCGCAGAATATTTACTTTTCAGAGACTTTACGGCATCTAGGACATCTTTTCCATTCACTAATTTAAATTTAAAACAATCAGAAGTTTTGCATCCAACTAAATTAATTGCTTCATCGGCTGGAGATTGTGTCACATTGTTACCAATTTTATAGAAAAAAATCATAGAAGTGTTAAGCAATTAATTGCAGAAGAAGTTTTTACAATCGAAGACACACCCTCCAATTATTGTAGATTGTGGAAGGAGGAAGAAAATGTGCTGTCTAGTTTATGGTGGCTGATTAATAGGTAGTGTATGTAATTAAGAAGTAACTTAGGTTATTTGATTACTATTCATTTTATTTTAATTCTCTACTGGCTGGTTTCAGTACACGTTCGGTGTAAATGCATGGAAGACTTGGGTTACCCAGAAAAACGCTGAAATTGAGAGGCTGAACGAGACTGCAAGTAAGAAACTGAAACCCTTCAAAACAGACATGCTTCAGCTGACATTGGACGAGCTCAATTTTACTCTCTGTTTATTCGTCAAAGAGGTAAAAACTGGCTCTACTTGGATTAGGCTATTCGTTTTAAATGTACATATACTTCCATTTTAAGAAATACCGGTTGAACGTTTTACCTACAACTTTTTTTTCAATCGTGATTTCATGAAGGTGAAGAAAAGGATATGCCACAAACTCACCTGAGAAAAGAGATCCAGTCATTTTATTTTACCAAAAAATTATCTATATTCTTGATGTTTTGCTCTTTTAAGCCTTGTAAGGAACTAGATAAATGGCACTTCTACAAATTTATGAATTGTCTGTATTACCAATGCTCAGATTTTTAAATGGATAAATATTTAAACAAGTTTGCGGTTTTGTGATGTTCCCTCTAAAATTGGGTTTGGGGGGGGGGGGGGGTCAATGTGTGTGGGGGTGCAGTTCTTTATATGCTCTCAAAAGTCTGGATATTTTTCCATAGGTGAATTAGTTGTGCACCCAGTTCTTCTTCCTTGTTATGTATACCTGAGCTGAATGTTTTTCTTTAAAAACGACAAAGATCTCAAATTTCTATGGACTATTGGAGCTACATCTATTGATTCTCTTAGAGAACTGGTTTTGCAAAATGTGTCACTACTGATTGAATTTCAGGTGAAGAAACCCAACGGAACATCTTACGCCCCGGACACTATCTACTACCTGTGTCTAGGCATACAACAGTTTTTGTTTGAGAGCGGCCGCATCGATAATATCTTTACCGACCCGTACTTTGAAACTTTCACAGATGCTTTGGATGAGGTTGCCAAAAAGTTTTCTGAGCTGTTTAGTGATCACCGTAAGTATTTGTGTTTGTTGATTTTGATTATCTTTATTAAAAAATTACTAATTTATTAATTATAATTCATTTTTATATCCCCAGGATTGCGTTTTATGACTAATAATGATAAAAAACGTACCATGTCTGACAATCCTTAACATGTACTTTAGTGTCGTATTTTAAAACTAAATATGTATTGGCAGTTCCTTAGCTCTGCTATTGTCAGGCTTACAAAAACATTCACTTCTAGAGCGGTTGTCATTATGAGTCACAAACATTTACACAAAACACAAAACGATTACGTATAGGCACATCAACTACATTGTATAGTAGGACACAAAATTAAAGTCCCATGTCTGCAGGTAGAGTGGACCCGTCATAATCCTGCTTGTCAAAACAACACTATTGTTGGGAGCTCGGCCGATGCTGGCGGGCCGGGAAAACCGCCCTCCCCTCGCTGTTTGTGGAAATTCTGCGTCCTACTACAATTTGCATAAATTGAACCATAAAACTTGGAGCATCATGCGAAGGATCATTTTGTCTGTCTGAGAAAGAGGAATAAAAACTATTTTGAGTGAACGCTCTACGATTTCCTGTTACCGAGTTATCAGGTCAAGGAGTTAGTCTCGGTGTATGAACCTGCTCTGGCCGGACGCATTGGGAAAATCCAGAGCCAAAGCAGGTTTAATAGCCAAGCTCCCAACAATAGTGTTGTTTTGACAAGCAGGATTAGGACGGGTCCACTCTACCTGCAGACATGGGACTTTAATTTTGTGTCCTACTATACATTGTCGCAGACAGGACTGGAAGTAGACTGAACTAGGCTATGATGGACTGACGTGGACACTGGATTGTCCTCTGGAATATCAACAGCTGATATTGGACTATTGTAGTGAGGGACGAGAGTGTTGAAAATATATTTGATGATTCACAATTGAGTTTTTCTTTCAACATTTGTTTGCTGTCCCTAGTTTTTATGTCTTTGTATATTTCAAATTCTTCCAAAGTATTTAATAAATTTCCTTTCCCGCAGTAATGTAGAAGGTTGAAACCATCATTTATAATATCCAGTAATCATGGTAATTGTCAATAATGTGTTGAGCGAATTTGGATTTCTGTAATTTTAGTGTAGGGGCTGGTCGGTGCACTTTGTGTCTGATTTTGTTAATAATTTGCTAGTTCGAACTTCGCTTAGTGAGCCACCTGGCCAAACTGTCAATCATCTTTCTTAGTTGAAAACTCTGTCAATGACAGTGAAATATTCTTATGTTTAGTGTTTCTTTTGCTAGTTTGGACTATACATGCCAGTTTGCCAGTTTGGAAAATATACATTCCTTTGTATACCTTTTTTTTTGTTTGCAGACTACATTGTTACCAGAGTAGAAGAGGAACATCTGTGGGAAAGCAAACAGTTAGGAGCTCACTCTCCACACGTACTGCTCAGTACACTCATGTTCTTCAACACCAAGCACTTCAACCTCACTGTGAGTAGAACACATCAGTGGAACACGTAGAAACTAAGGGTGGCAAGCAACAGCAGTGGCTAGTAGTTATGTACCTGACATTGTGCAGTAGCTGTTAAGACGCTCATCAGTGGCGTACATTTCATGTTGTTAAGTCTCTAGATCTGTATATAGTGTCGTTTGTAGCCTCCTAATATATTTGATCGTTATAGTGTATATAGGCATATCTCAATACATGTCATTGGTAGTTTATACTCCTATCACTATTGTTTGGCTATAGTAGACCCCCTCTTGACCGGACCTAAGTTCGATAGCTGAAAATGTCAGTTGAAACGGGTAATCCCAGAAACATAAAAAATGATGTGCTATTCATTTAGAATTATACATATAATATTATTTTGAAACTTTACTTGCATTATTTACTAAATAAACGAGCCTAAACTCTTCTCCTTTTTTCGTATTGATAGAAAAGTCATAAAAAACACAAAACACGGTTAAGTCAAATACTTTCTTGGAATAAATTATAGTTGTAGGCAAGAGTCAATAAAAATTCTTTGATAATGATTTGATTTCTCTTAATAACTTAGATACTGTCATTAATATTAATTGATGCTTTCCAAATCTATAGTAATACAGTACAGTTTTTTTTTCAAAACTTAAAATATATGCCACCATTTAGACAGTAGGCCTAGAAGCAAATTCCCTTTTGTGGAATTTAAATAACCGCCAAAACATATGTAGCACATTTGATACTACATGTCAAGGATTGTCTGACGAGGTATGTTTAGCCATTATTTGAAATACCAGTGTTGTGTTTTGTATTATTGCGTATCTATTAGCTCCTGGACTCTTGTTTTCATCAAGAGAAATATAGCTACCTAAACTCTATTTCTGGAAAAAGTCCTTTGAAAAATGTAGACAAGTTGTGTTGTCTGTTCCAGAGCGTAGATGAGCACCTGCTGTTGTCGTTCTCCCACATCATGAAGCACTGGAAGAGGAACCAGAACCAGTCAGGAGCGCCAGGTGGTAGACCGCCAGGCTCTCGCAATGTACTGCTCAGGTTCTACCCTCCCCAGGCACTCATTGGTAAACTCAACTACGTACAATTTTATTCAAAAACTGGCATCAATTTAGGGATTGAATTTCTTGTTGTAACAACACTCAAAGCATAAACTTAATATCTCAGATTTGAAACATAAGCTTTGAAAGTCGAGTGAAAAGTTGGTCAACACAGTTTTTTTACCATTAATTTTTATTACCTAGGTGCCATAAAGTATGGCAAATATTAGTGGTGATTGTAACAAATGCAGATTGTTATCCTGAATTTGAAGGTAAAATAACTTGGAGGTTAAGTTAAAATAGATAAATGTTTGGACTTTTTTATTATAGTCCCTTTTGTCAAATATTTATTGTTAATTTACCAAACTGCTGTTACATCTGATATGTTTTTCTTTGTATAATCCCTAATTGGTAATTATTCAGATGTCAGATATACATGTGACATTTTCTCTTTAGTCTAAATGATTTCATTCAAAAACTGTCTATAGACTTGTTGAATATTATGGCTGATAATTTATAATTTGATTCAAAATAGACATTTTGTGGTATAGGAAAGTTAAACTTAACGGTTATTTAACTAAAAGTGACAAAGCAAATTTTTTTTTCAGACGATCCAAAACTGAGAAAGAAGAAGGTTTATGAACAGCAAGAGGATGAAGAAAACCCTCTCAGATGTCCTGTAAAACTTTACGAGTTTTACTTGTCTAAATGGTAAATATATGTTTTATTCATAATCTACAAGCTATTAGGTAAATGGTTTGAACCAAGCTAAATGTAAAGTAGTATCCCCTGGGTGAATTCCATCTGTTGTTTAACTAAAATTAATTGAGTAATAAAGTATGAAATATGGTAGTATTTATTTTCCTCCCACTTTCTCTCCTTCTAAGCTGCTTCTACTGCTCGCCTCTTTCAAAGAGTCTTATCGCCTTGAAAAATTACACTTTCAAACTACAATTTATTCAACATATGACGAATTAAAATTCATATATTGTTTCAGTCCTGAAAGTGTGAAGAATCGTAACGATGTGTTCTACCTACAGCCCGAGCGTTCTTGTGTTCCGGACAGTCCAGTTTGGTACTCCACTATGGCTCTACAGCGAGAGCCGTTGGAGAAGATGCTCAACAGAGTCAAGATGGTCAAAGAAATCAACATCGCCCTATTAGTGCCGTGAACTTGTATAAGTCTCATAGACTAAGTTTTTATCTCAACTATAAACATAGTTGCGGCATTCACGTACAGTATTTGGCAAAACTATGTGCGACAAACTAAAAACTATTAGCACATCACTGTGTATATAATTGTAAAGTTTGACCACACCTCCTTGAGCTACACTGTAATGTAGCAGTTACTTGTGATCGATTCATTGTATCTATAAAGTAATTGTATTTTTTGTAGTGTGGTAGTTGCAGGAGGGTTGTCGTAATTCTGTAATGATTCCATTGTAAATTGAAGCATCTTTAAGTTCTTAATATTTTAAAGTGTTATAATTTGTCATTAACACATTTTGTACGTATTGGAGTGTCTTTTTCACCTTATTACCATTGACATAACCTTATTATTAACTTTACCATTGTGATAATAAGAGGTAAATAATCCATTTGCGATTTTTCTCAATTGAAGTAGGGCAAGTAACAAAAACTTTAACAAAAAACATAAGGTTTTAAAATTTTTTCATTTTTAATAAATATACAGACAAACTTTGATATGCTAAGTTATTTGTTTTTATGCCCTTTATAAAAATAGAGATAAATTGGGAAATTTGATGTTGATGTTTTTGAGGGTCAAAAATTGAGAAAAACTATTTTTTACCCCATAAAAACCCCTCCCATGGCTGACGCCCGATTGCGCAGATAATCGAAGAAGTGTACAAGGGTCCTAATCCATCGACCACCATTTACTACCCGACTCTGCCTCTCCCTGCGCTCCCCGCTTCAAAGATCATAAGACCCTTACCCACTTTCCATTCAGAGCCGTCTTTATAAAATGCGAGGCCTGGGGCAATACATAATTGCTAGGCCTTGTTTAACTAAGCTCACCGAGGGGTCTGGGGGGTACTCGGAAAATTTATGTAAAATTATACTTGTAAAGTCGTTATTTTAAGCACTTTGACGACAAAAAATGAATATTTTACACCCTGAAAATGGGCGTGAATATTATTGCTAATTCACATTCTGCTGGTTTGGAAGGATTTTCCACATGTAGTGCACTTATGAGGTCGCTCTCCCGTGTGAACCAATGTATGTCTCTTCATATTTCTGCTGGTTTTGAAGGATTTTCCACAAGTAGTGCACTTATAAGGTCGCTCTGTCGTGTGAACCAATGTATGAATCTTCATCTCGCTGCTAGTTTTGAAGGATTTTCCACAAGTAATGCACTTGTAAGGTCGCTCTCCTGTGTGAACCAATGTATGTTGCTTCATATTTTTCTTTCTTTTGAAGGATTTTCCACAAGTAGTGCACTTATAAGGTCGCTCTGTCGTGTGAACCAATGTATGAATCTTCATCTCGCTGCTAGTTTTGAAGGATTTTCCACAAGTAGTGCAATTGTAAGGATACTTCCCAGAATGTGTAAACAAATGATTTTTTACCTGAGATTTTCTAATAAATGTTTTCTCACATGTCAAACATCTAAAGGGACGTTCACCTGTGTGTAAATATATATGATACTTCATATTCCTTGGATTTGAAAACATTTTTCTACATATTGGACAGTTAAGGAGAGGCATTTTAGTGATATTAAACATTTTTTGTTTTATATTCTGATTTCTAGCATCAGGCGAGCTAGTAACTAATTGGAACTATTCAGTTGGCTTTGTATGCTATTTTCAATGTATTAAATATCACACCACACGGCTTACTCAAGGCATTTTGTCTTTCTGTCTTGACTTTATGTTCCATCATGTTAAATTAGCCTCCTTAAGAAATCGTGGCTTATTTTCCATTTTGTTTTCAAACAATATTGAATCAGCTATATAAATGTTATCAAATTCAAGTTTTACATAGTGAATTACTTACTTTAATTAGTACTTTTTGAGAGGTAAAAACTATATTTTAGCTGATGCTGTTTAAATTATTAAATCCGATTTTTAAATTATCTTTTTTGTGACATGAATTGAAGTTCCTTTTCTCTTCAAATCTTTTGCCTATCCTGAAAAAAAACCATAATTTATTAAATATATATACAGTTGTTGTAAACATTTAAATTTTCTGCTCAAATTTAGCTATTGAACATCATAGAACAGAACCAACTTGTTTCATTGAAACAGCTGTTAAGATTCATTAACTCCTTTTAAATATGAAAAATCATAAGGTTAACATGGGAAACTCCAGAGCCACTGGGGCGGAGCCCGAAAGCCCGATCAGAATAAAAACTACCTTGTTTTCCTATTTAATGCCCAAAGAATCCGTGTACCGAATTTTATAGCCTCCTAGGTAAATGGGAAGTGGGAGAATTAGTGATGAGTGAGTGAGTGTGTCAGTGAGTCAGTGAGGGCTTTGCCTTTTATAAGTATAGACTAGCTGTACCCGCGGGCTTTGCCCCGTTTAACTTTATAAGTGAGCTCGTTCGCATGGCTCAATCACGTCCTCAATGGCATTTAGGTTGGAGCTCGTTCGCTGCGCTCACTTGCCTTCAGGTTAGCTCGTTCGCTACGCTAACTCGCCTCCAGGTTGAAGTTCGTTCGCTACGCTCACTCACCTTTTGGTTGCAAATTAGCTGTTGTCCATAAAATGTAAAAGAAATAATAGTGCTGCACCCTGTTGGTAATCCTTGTAACTTTAATGCTATTGAACATCATAGAACAGAACTAACTTGTTTAATTTAAACAGCTGTTAAGATTCATTAATTCCTATTAAATATGAAAAACCATAAGGTTAAAATGGGAAACTCCAGAGCCACTGGGGCGGAGCCCGAGAGTCCGATCAGAATGAAAACCACTTAGTTTTCCTATTTAATGCCTAAAGAATCAGTGTACCAAATTTCAGCCTCCTAGGTAAGTGGGAAGTGGGAGAATTAGTGATGAGTGAGTGAGTGAGTCAGTCAGTCAGCCAGTCAGTCAGTCAGTCAGTGAGGGCTTTGCCTTTTATATATATAGATTAATAAATGAAATAAATAATTAAACATTTAGTACCCTTTTTTTATTTTTTTAAGTTATTAATTTATTGAATAAACTTACATGTTTCTGCTCTTAGGCCATGATCACAGTTAACTGATATATATAGATTTATACATATACATACGGTATATATATGTCCGTGAACTAACTTGAGTATTTTAGATCGATTTTGATAAAATTTGGTTTTTAAGGTGTAAGGCGGGATAAACTTGAATGAGTTCGAGAACCAGCATGATAGGACCATGGGAACGGGGTTTTACGGGGCGTTTTATGGGGTAAAATATGGTTTTCTCATTTTTGGCCCTCAAAACAAAAAAATTACCAATTTCTCTCTAGACCTTTTTAAAGAGCTTAAAAAAGAAATAATTTAGTATATAAAGTGTTTTTGTACGGTTATTGATAACAGAGAAAAATTTAAAAAATTGTAAATTTAAAATTTCCATGTTTTTCTTAAGGAGAATATTGTAAAATGTTTTAATTTGCTTGTTTATGGATATATTTTAATCAAACTTGGCAAATTTATTTATTTTATAATAAGCTACTAATATTTTACCAAAAAAACACACTTCTTTGTAGCAGCAAACCTAGGTACTCATTAAACCTAATTTTATTTAAATATATTTAAAGTCGGAACCACGTAAGTTTGCAGTTGGTGGCAGCCAATCACAAGACAAGGCTAGTGCGACGTTGCCACATCGCCTGTTGACAACACTAATTAAAATATACCAAGCAATATTTTCAAATCAGCTGATATTATTAGATTTTGCAACACCGCACCGTTTTCATTGGTTCATTCAAAACCATATGGTAAATAGGCTCCTCCCTCAACTGCATACTTACAAGGTCCCGGCTGTAATTGAAAATCAATTCAGACAAATGGTAATTTGCTCAGTCGGCAGGTTTGCTGCGGCGGGGGTATTTCTTAATATATTTAGCACAGATGGTTTATGTTTTAGTAAACCTCAGCTGTTGAGCTTGTTATTTTATAGGAAGTTTTATGTGTTCACAAAATAGTAACGGTTATATCCCAGATTTATTCTCCAATATCCGCCTAAACTTTCTGAACGCACTATAGTTATAGCTATAATTAACTAAGCTATATTTTACTAGCTAGTACTAACAATATTAAAGTTATGATAACTATTAGTCTGTGATATTCACAAGCATATCAATCACACCAAGCTTACAAACCTTGGTTCTTTGAAGATTACGAGAAAAGTGGAAACTTCACTCATCATTCCTTTGCCATAAAAATTCCATGTCTGGGAATTATTTTCAATTGACTTATAAACTTTTGCAAACAAAAATCTACACGGAGCTCCACAAAAACTACGGGAAATTGCAATGAAATCAATCATTTTAACACTCCATTGCACACAAAGTACGAGAGATATTAGGGCCTATGTGCATGCTAGCGTAGCTGGATTCAAACGTTCTGATACTAAAATAGCGGTGTTAGCACCGTTCCAAGCAGCGCCAATGCTAAACGTCTGTTTCTTTCTGAACTGCCCTCCCCCTAACACATAATAATATAATTTGTCTTATTTATGTACAGAATATGATAAACAATAGCGTAATGCAATAAAACATTGCTCATGTATTAATTCCTGATTTTGTTGAGCTAAGCGTACATTATCTAAGGAATTAAAACTGGGTGAATGGTGTATGGTTAAGAAGAGGGATTATCACTAGATAGGTGGATTACAGTTCAAGTAGAGTACTAAATGAAGTCAAACACTGAAGCAGTTAATACCTTTTTATTTTCAATATTCGTATGAAAATTAACAAACATACAAAAAATTAATTTATCAGTTTGTTCATGTGAGAAATGTAATTAATATTGTAGGTTTATCCTAATTCAAGATTTAATATGAATTCAATGCATTAATCAATCTCTAATTTTCATTAAAAATATAATACAGTACAAATATTTAATAAATCTACACTACATAATGCTAAATTTTTTTTATCCTGTACAGTTCTTGTGTTTTACTGAAATGCTGAAAAAGCCAGTCTAGGTACTAAAAGTGTGGATAGTTCAACCCCCCAAAAAAATAACATTTATTTTTATAAAATTGTACATATAATTGAATGATTAACAAAAGTGGGTTTTCTAGATCAAGGCAATACACAATAATAAGATAATAGCTCTAGAAAGTACCTTGACATTTTATTTAAGTGTTCTGTTGTAAAACTCCATGTAAAAATATTTTTCAAACATTTTCAGTTTTAACATTTTATGATCACTATTTCAAATTGGGTAAAAAAAATCTGTCCTCATTCATGACCCAACCCTTTCATTCCCATCACACTTGACTTAAGAGTTATATTAAGCCTGAAACCCATAGATTAAAGAAATTTCATTTATCTCCCCAATATATAGGCCCAAATGTTTACAAAAAGTCACCGCTCCACATAAAGAATATTGATAGTAGTACAGAGTTCTAATCCACCCTGAATAATATGTAGGCTACATAAAAAAGCCTAAAGAATATTTTATAATACATAAATGTCTTATAAGAAACTAAGCGTTATACAGAATGACCAACGAATCAAACAATTTTTAAGCTGATAGTATGTGCACGATAGTTATTGTAGGTAGTTATTGTCACGAGTAGGGAGGGGTATCATTCAATGCTGTATATTATGCTGTTTAATTAGCCATGGAGCATTGGACAGTAAACACCATATTTTATAGTGTTTATTATAAAACAAGTGTGTTCAAAAGTTCATGCCTATCTTGGCAGCCTTTTTTTATATATTTGATTTTTTTTATATCTTTGACGTTAAGATATATTTTCCAGCCAAAATACAATTCTCAAGTAGAAAACAATTTAAGGAAAAGAGGATCCATTTGAAAAAAGAAGCTGCTTGGCAAATACATGACTGATACAACGTTGCAGATTTTTAAACGGCTTGGCAAGCTTTAAATACCCAAGTGTTGATGTGCTTAAACAATTTTAGGTCACAGGTGAGACATTTGATTAACAATAGCTTGGTTTATTTACATTAAGTTCCACTACACATACTACCATTGACAATTCCTACACATGATTAGGATTCAATGGATGTGTATTGCGTTTCTGGGAAGGATTATTTTGCGTTAACGTGATATTCTGTAGACCCAATGTCACGAGATATGTGCATGTGTAAATGTTTTGTGACGTGTTTTCCTCAAGGAACCCCAAAATCTGATGGATCTTTAAGGACGCCGTTAACCAGAAAGTGGCAGAAACAGTTTAATGACTGTGAAATGCTGAGAAATTTTTTTATTTTCATAATAGGAGAATTTAAGAAGAATTAGCACAAATATTTGATTTGAAATCAAAAGATAATTAATTAATGTATGAAACATCATAATGCAACTATTTGTGATGTATCTGCCAGATTTAGTGCGCTTATGAGGTTTCTTCAGTATGAAATAATGTATGTCTCTTCATATTGCTGCTGGTTTTGAAGGATTTTCCACATGTAGTGCACTTATGAGGTCGCTCACTAATGTGAACCAATGTATGTTTCTTCATATCAACCTTAGATTTGAAGGATTTTCCACATGTAGAGCACTTATGAGGTCGCTCCCCTGAGTGAACCAATTTATGTCTCTTCATATTGCTGCTGGTTTTGTAGGATTTTCCACATGTAGGGCACTTATGAGGTCGCTCTCCTGTGTGAACCAATGTATGTCTCTTCATATCGCTGCTGGTTTTGTAGGATTTTCCACATGTAGGGCACATATGAGGTCGCTCTCCCGTGTGAAGCAATGTATGAATCTTCATTCCTTCCTTAGTTTTGTAGGGTTTTCCACATGTAGTACACTCATGAGGTCGCTCTACCGTGTGAACAAATGTATGAACCTTAACTTCTTGCTTGGTTTTGAAGAATTTTTCACATATAGTGCACTTGTAAGGATACTTCCCAGAATGTATTAACATATGATTTTTTACCTGAGATTTTCTAATAAATGTTTTCTCACATGTCAAACATCTAAAGGGATGCTCACCTGTGTGTAAATATACATGATACTTCATATTCCATAGAGTTGAAAACATTTTTCTACATATTGGACAGTTAAGGAGAGGCTTTTTAGTGATATTAAACATTTTTTGTTTTTATATTTCTGATTTCTAACATCAGGCGAGCTAGTAACTAATTATTCAGTTGGCTTTGTATGCTATTTTCGATGTATTAAATATCATACCACATAGCTTACTCAAGGCATTTTGTCTTTTTGTCTTGACTTTATGTTCCATCATGTTAAATAAGCCTCCTTAAGAAATCGTGGCTTATTTTCCATTTTGTTTTCAAACAATATTGAATCAGCTATATAAATGTTCATTATAATTTAAATTCAAATTTTACATAGTGAATTACTTACTTTAATTAGTACTTTTTGTGAGGTAAAAACTGAATATTTTAACTGCTGTTTAAATTATGAAATCTGATTTTTAAATTATCTTTTTTGTGACATGAATTGAAGTTCCTTTTCTCTTAAAATATTTTGCTTATCCTGAAAAAAACCATAATTTATTAAATATATACAGTTGTTGTAAACACTTAAATTTTCTGTTCAAATTTAGAATCATAAAAGCAATTAAAATTTATGTAATCTAAATAAGCTTGATAAGGTGTCAATAAAATATTCACCAGGAGTTGGTTCATATGTTAGATTTATTGCCAAATTTGTCCAGATAATTTAGGAAGTCAAGGATTTGAACAAAAATTTGGGTAAAACAGATCACCTTTATTCCGTTCACAAAATTAAAATTTATACAGTTTAAGAGAAAGTCCCCCCACTACTTTTCTTAGCGAATTTCCCTATAGGGTGGCACGGTAAGACTTAGACTCGGAACCTATTTACTTTTTCATTTTTATGTCCCCAGAGGCCAAACATTTATATATATATATATATATATATATATATATATATATATATATATATATATATTGATATTTATATATATATTTATACATATACATATATATATGTCCGTGAACTAACTTGAGTATTTTAGATCGATTTTGATAAAATTTGGTTTTTAAGGTGTAAGGCGGGATAAACTTGAATGAGTTTGAGAACCAGCATGATAGGACCATGGGAACGGGGTTTTACGGGGTGTTTTATGGGGTAAAATATGGTTTTCTCATTTTTGACCCTCAAAACAAAAAATGTCCCAATTTTTCTCTAGACCTTTATAAAGAGCTTAAAAAAAACAAATAATTTAATATATAAATTTGTGTTTTTGTACGGTTATTGGTAACAGAGAACAATTTAAAAAATTGTAAATTTAAAATTTCCACGTTATTCTTATGGAGAATATTGCAAATATATATATTTTTTTAATTTGCTTGTTTATGGATATATTTTGATCAAACTTGGCAAATTTATTTATTTTATAATAAACTAATAATATTTTACCAAAAACCTCACATCCTTGTAACAGCAAACCTTGGTACTCATTAAACCTAATGTCATTTCAATATATTTAAAGTCGGAACCACGTAAGTTTGCAGTTGGTGGCAGCCAATCACAAGACAAGGCTAGTGCGACGTTGCCACATCGTCCGTTGACAACACTAATTAAAATATACCAAGCAATATTTTCAAATCAGCTGATATTATTAGATTTGGCAACACCGCACGGTTCTCATTGGTTCATTCAAAACCATATGATAAATAGGCTCCTCTTTCCACTTAAAAGGTTTTTCTTTTTTTTTAATAGGCTTTTCTTGCTAAGCTTACATTTTCTAAGGAATAAAAACTGGGTGAATGGTGTGTGATTAAGAAGAGGGATTATCACTAGATAGGTGGATTACAGTTCAAGTATAGTACTAAATGAAGTCAAACACTGAAGCAGTCGATACCTTTTTATTTTCAATATTCGTATGAAAATTAACAAACATACAAAACATTAAATTATCAGTTGGTTCATGTGAGAAATCTAATTAATATTGTAGGTTTATCCTAATTCAAGATTTAATATGAATTCAATGCATTAATCAATCTCTAATTTTCATTAAAAATATAATACAGTACAAATATTTGATAAATCTACACTACATAATATGCTACATTTTTTTAAACCTGTACAGTTCTTGTGTTTTACTGAAATGCTGCAAAAGCCAGTCTAGGTACTAAAAGTGTGGATAGTTCAACCCCCCAAAAAATAACATTTATTTTTATAAAATTGTACATAAAATTGAACGATTAACAAAAGCTTAACATTAGTGGGTGTTCTAAAACAAGGCAATACAAAATAATAAGATAATAGCTCTGGAAAGTACCTTGACATTTTATTAAATTGTTCTGTTGTAAAACTCCATGTAAAAATATTTTTCAAACATTTTCAGTTTTAACATTTTATGATCACTATGTTTAAGAAATTTCAAATTGGGTTAAAGAAAATCTGTCCTCATTCATGACCCAACCCTTTCATTCCCATCACACTTGACTTAAGAGTTATATTAAGCCTGAAACCCATTGATTAAAGAAATTTCATTTATCTCAGGCCCAAATGTTTACAAAAAGTCACCGCTCCACATAAAGAATATTGATAGTAGTACAGAGTTCTAATCCACCCTGAATAATATGTAGGCTACATAAAAAAGCCTAAAGAATATTTTATTAATACATAAATGTCTTATAAGAAACTAAGCGTTATACAGAATGACCAACGAATCGAACAATTTTTAAGCTGATAGTATGTGCACAATAGTTATTGTAGGTAGTTTTTATCACGAGTAGAGAGCGGTGTCATTCAATGCTGTATATTATGCCGTTTTATTAGCCATGGAGCATTGGACAGTAAACACCATATTTTTGCCTACTACAAATGTGTGCAAAAGGTCATGCCTATCCCGGCAGCCTTTTTTTTATATATGTTTGATTTTTTTTTATATCTTTGAGGTCATGATATATTTTCCAGCCAAAATACAATTCTCAAGTAGAAAACAACAATTTAAGGAAAAGAGGATCCATTCGAAAAAGAAGCTGCTTGGCAAATAAATGACTGATACAATGTTGTAGATTTTTAAACGGCTTGGTAAGCTTTAAATACCCAAGTGTTGATGTGCTTAAAAACTTTTAGGTCACAGGTGAGACATTTGATAAACAAAAGCTTAGTTTTTTACAATACCACCACACATACTACCATTGACAATTGATACAACTCAGGATGAGGATTCAATGGATGTGTATAAGCTTCCTGGGAAGGATTATTTAGCATTAACGTAAGTGCATCTGTGAATTTTTTGTAACGTGTTTTTCTCAAGGAACCCCGAAATCTGATGGATCTTTATGAATGCAATTAACCAGAAAGTAGCAAAAACATTTTTAGTGACTGTAAAATGCTGAGACATTTTTTATTTTCATAATAAGAGAATTTAAGAATTAACACAAAAATTCGATTTGAAATTAACACATCTATAGCCTATATATTAATTTGAAACTGTTTTTCTTTGTGACAGCTAATTTGAGAGAACGGCTGGGAGTAGAAATTTGGTAAGGGTCTTTTAAGAAAGTTCTTGATCTGTAGATGAGCTATCAAAAGAGGAACGATGTAAATTTAATTGGGGCTCTGCTCCAGAGGCCTTTAAAGTTCCCTCAGCAGATTTGTTTACACTACGGCCATATGGATAATTTTCCAATTCTTTTTAATGAAACAGCTGTTAATATTAAAATTGTAATAAGCATTTACTGAATCTGTTTTTAGCGAATATCCCATATAGGGAATAAGCTATTACCGTAGGTCTCATGGTAAGACCTAGACCCGGGACCGATTTACTTATTCGTTTTGAGGTCCCCAGAGGCCAAAAACACCATCCGTTCAAATTCATATATATATATGTGTCCGTTAGCGTGATAACTTGAGCAAAAATGATCTGATTTTGATGAAATTTGGTACAAACGTGTAAACCTACGTTTATTCGAACGAGTTCGCGAACCAGCATAATCGGACCATGGGAACAGGGGTTTATGGGGGTCTTATGGGGTAAAAATGGGTTTTTCCCATTTTTTACCCTAAAAACAAAAAAATTTGTAATTTCTTTCTCAACCATTTTGTAGAGCTTAAAAAAAGAAATAATTCTGTATATTGAAGCGCTGTTGTATGCCTAACGGTCACGGAGAAAATTAAAAAAAAAGTGTAATTTAAAATTCTCATGTTATTCTTATGGAGAAAATGAAAACTGTTGTAATTTACTTGTTTATGGATATAATGTTGATAAAATTTGGCAAATTTATTTATTTCATCCTATACTATTGACATATGGTCAAAAAACACTTTTTACCTTCCCCGTAGCAGCAAACCTAAGCACTCGTTAAATCTAATGTTATTTAAATAGTGAATAAATATGGTAAGCTTTAAATACCTAAGAGTTGATGTGCTTAAAAACTTTTAGGTCACAGGTGAGACATTTGATAAACAAAAGCTTAGTTTTTTACAATACCACCACACATACTACCATTGACAATTGATACAACTCAGGATGAGGATTCAATGGATGTGTATAAGCTTCCTGGGAAGGATTATTTAGCATTAACGTAAGTGCATCTGTGAATTTTTTGTAACGTGTTTTTCTCAAGGAACCCCGAAATCTGATGGATCTTTATGAATGCAATTAACCAGAAAGTAGCAAAAACATTATTAGTGACTGTAAAATGCTGAGACATTTTTTATTTTCATAATAAGAGAATTTAAGAATTAACACAAAAATTTGATTTGAAATTGACACATCTTATAGCCTATATTAATTTGAAACTGTTTTTCTTTGTGACAGCTAATTTGAGAGAACGGCTGGGCGTAGAAATTTGGTAAGGGTCTTTAAAGTTCTTGATCTGTAAATGAGCTATCAAAAGGGGAACGATGTAAATTTCATTGGGGCTCTGCCCCAGAGGCCTTTAAAGTTCCCTCAGCAGATTTGTTTACAGTACGACCATATGGATAATTTTCCAATTCTTTTTAATGAAACAGCTGTTAATATTAAAATTGTAATGAGCATTTACTGAATCTGTTTTTTATAGTTTGAATAAAATGATGAATTTATGATACGTTTTATTATTATTTTTTTAAATCTATGTTTTAATGCACTTAGAAATTATTGTATTATGAAATCAGTGGGACATATCAATTTCAAAGGAACAGATAACTATTCCTTATCGGGTTAGCTTATATTTATTTTATTGGTTGGCGTTTGCTTTTTTTGGTCTACTTTCAATAATCATTTATTATTACATTCAAGAAAAATCGTAAGAGGTTTGTGAGATTATTAGCTTAAAAGTTTTCGATAATCGGGTAGAAAATTGTGTCATACAATAAAAGCCATGCAAGTGTAGAGTAGTACGTTGAAGATGTGAGCTGTATTCAAGTTTTGGCAGAGACTAACCACGGAGTATGTTAAATCTATGGTTTTTGTGTCATAAGTATATGCTGCTGAAGAAGTTGATTTAAAAGCAACTCAGGTGGTATTTAAAAAAAAATCTACAGGGTTTTTACTTTGATGTACACATCAAGCTAGGTTGAACAACGCATGTAAACCTCACTACATACAAAACATTAGGAAATAAAACAGTGCCATCACATCTCATTTCATTTGCATAATATGTTGCCAACAAAGCCGGACTAGGTTATGGATGTGGTTCCGGGTTCCGCAAATGGTTCAAGATTTGTGGCCAAATTCACTACTGTAGACTAGCTGACCCGGCGAACTTTGTATCGCCTAAGTTATAGGTTTCCCCTAAGACAGACCAACCCGGCATACGTTGTCTTGCCTTTGACTATTTATAATTTAAGTACCATTACGTTTAATTTTCAAGATGATTTCGTTCGCATCGCTCAATCACGTCCTGGTTGAAGTTCGTTCGCTACGCTCACTCACCTTTGGGTTGGAGCTCGTTCGCTACGCTCACTCACCTTTAGGTTGGAGCTCGTTCGCTGCGCTCACTTGCCTTCAGGTTAGCTCGTTCGCTACGCTAACTCACCTCCAGGTTGGAGCTCGTTCGCTACGCTCACTCACCTTTGGGTTGGAGCTCGTTCGCTGCGCTCACTTGCCTTCAGGTTAGCTCGTTCGCTACGCTAACTCGCCTCCAGGTTGAAGTTCGTTCGCTACGCTCACTTACCTTTTGGTTGCAAATTAGCTGTTGTCATAAATGTAAAAGAAATAATAGTGCTGCACCCTGTTGGTAATCCTTGTAACTTTAATGCTATTGAACATCATAGAACAGAACCAACTTGTTTAATTGAAACAGCTGTTAAGATTCATTAATTCCATTTCTCATAAGGTTAACATGGGAAACTCCAGAGCCACTGGGGCGGAGCCCTTTTAAGAATTTTGAAACGGGAAATAGTTTACGTCCGATTCGCATACCTACAGAATTTACACACCAAATTTCATAACGATCGGTGAAGTCGTTCCGGAGGAGTTTGCAGACAAACACTGTGACACGAGAATTTTATATATTAGACGGTAACTTTGGGATCTGAGATCTCGAGAAAGTTTGAGATTTGTTTGGATGCTAATTTTTCAAACACTTTTGAAAATGATGGTAAAAGGGAAACTGGTCGATAATTGTCCGGATTTTGTCTCTCGCCCTTCTTGAAGAGAGGTTTGAGCTCTGCATATTTTAAATGGTCTGGAAAAGTTTTTTTTTTAAAAGACTGATTAATAATTATAGATAAAGGTTCAGCTATGAAATTAGAGACAGTTTTCATCAGATCGATAGGAATACCGTCCCAGCCCGCAGATTTTTTACTTTTGAGAGATTTTATATTATTAGTAACTTCTTCTGTACTTACAAAACTAAATTCAAATTGGTTAGGTTGATTTCCTGCCAATGAATGCCTTGTCATTTTAAGTGCATCCTCTTCATGAGGTATTATGCCAATTTCTTTTGTGATATTTTTAAATTTTTTATTAAAGAATTCAGAAATTTCCTTGCCATTTTTTAGATGATTGTCATTAACCTTAATATCAGGAAAGTTTAAGTCACTTTTTTTACAACCAAGTTCAGATTTAATGATAAGCCAAGCAGCCTTACTCTTGTTACATGATTCTTTTATAAATTTAGCATTATACAATTTTTTAGCTTCATTGCATACCTTGTTGAAAGTTAACTTATACCTTTTAACATAATTAATGAAATTATTATCATTTGATTTCTTTACTAGTCTGCTTAGTTCCCTTTTTCTAATACTAGATATTTTAATACCGGTTGTTATCCAAGACTTTTTTTTATTATGCGGTTTGGTATGATAAAACTTCATAGGAAATGCCTCTTCAAATAAATTTTGAAAAGTGCCAAAGAAATTTAAACAGTTATTTTCAAAAGAATTATTTACAGATACATTCCAGAAAGTTTCTTTCACATTATATATAAATTTTGCTGTATTTTCTTCTGAGAAAATTCTTTTTTTACATTTGTTACCATTTATTATATTTTTATCAGTTTTACTAAATATATTTAAAAATAATGCTCTGTGATCAGAGATCCCTAATTCTAAATTCATTGTTGTTGATACAGACAGATGATGATTAATTTTTGGTGATAAAATATTATCAATACAGGATTTTGTGGACTTGGTAATTCTTGTTGGAGAGGAAAAATTTATTTTAAAACCATATTGCTCCAAAATAGAAATGAACTCTAACTTTTTCTGTGGGTGGCTAGAAGTATCCAGTACATCAACATTAAAGTCAGCCGCAATATATACATTTTTATTACATGTAGCTTTAACCAGAAGTTTTAATAACCCTTCCAACTTTCTAAGAAAATGTTTAAAGTTATCAACATTAGGTGTTCTGTAAATAGCAACAACAATAATATTTAGAGTAACAATTTCAATACAAGAAATTTCAAAAACATAATCTTCGTTTAAGGCACATAAATCATTTCTTACTTTATATACTAAATTTTCTCTTAATAGTATGCAAGAACCACCACGAATTCCTTCCTTCCTGCAATAAAAGTGTCCTAAAGTATAGTTAGGAATACTATTCAAGATTAAAATATTATCATTTTTTAGCCAGTGCTCGTTCAAGCAAACCACTGAAATGTTAGAATCAGATAGTATTATTTCTAAATCATTCTTTTTGTTTACTATGCCACCTTCAATATTCAAATGCATTAACCAATTAAATTTATTATCAGTTTTGGCTGCACTACAAACTGGCCATGAAAAATTAGTATTGTGTACTGAGTCATTTGAAAAGAAAGAAATATGATGGTTCTTGCAGATAACACCGAAAGACGTCTTTTTTAAATCTAAGTTGGACTCACAATTTGGTTTGCCATCAAGTTTTTTTGTTGTACACTGGATGGAGAGGATAGCTGCTGTGACCTCATAGTGGTGTCTGGTGTAGTTGACTGTGGTTGACCAACAGGGCTGGATGATCTTGTTGAGAAAGGCTGTTGATGGAGGTTACTTGAAGTGTCAGCTTCCGGTGTTGGCTGCTGACTTGTAGAAGAACCACCTGACAATGACTGCTCTGTTTTAGGAGTAGTAGTCCACTTCTCAACTGATTTTTCCAGTGCTCTCAAGAAGTCCCTATGCGAGAGTCCATTCCTCAGGATTCTGGTAGACCTTTGAAAATATGAAACAACGATGATAGTGGCCTGAGTCGCACGTTGAAATTCGACAAGGTTTTGTATGAAATGGTCTGGTTGGATTAGGTCTCTTACGCAACCCATCGGAGAACACACAAGAGTCTTAAGTCCACTTGATTTGAATTGTTCCGTCAGCTGTATAAATGCATTGTCATACTCCAGCCTCGATGGTTTTCCCCAATACACTTCCTTTGTCACCAGACTGAAGATTGTTGCTCCATTATCACATTGTTTAGTCAATCTGTCAGAAATGTAGTCATTTGACTGAGGTCTTCCAAATTTATTTCTGAAGGTAACAGCAACTCCAGCAGACATATGTTTGGGATCTGCAAAATCCCCAGAAATGGTGTGGGCAAAACCCACTGACCGGTCATCTCTCATTTTGTCTATCATGATTCTCATGTTTGTTTCAACAATATTAATTTTCTTGTTGTAAACACAAGAAATTTATAAATATATATATATATATATATATATTTATATATATATATATTTATATATATATATATGTGTCTGTTAGCGCGATAACTCGAGCAAAAATGATCCGATTTTGATGAAATTTGGTACAAACTTGTAAACCTACGTTTATTCGAATGAGTTCGCGAACCAGCATGATCGAACCATGGGAACGGGGGTTTATTGGGTAAAAATGGGGTTTTCCCATTTTTTACCCAAAAAACATAAAATTTTGCAATTTCTTTCCAAACTATTTTGTAGAGCTTAAAAAACAAATAATTTAGTATATTGAAGCGTTATAATGCGCCTAATGGTTACGGAGAAAATTCCAAAAAATTGTAAATTTAAAATTCCCATGTTATTCTTATGGAGAATAAGTAAACTGTTGTAGTTTGCTTATTTATTAACATATTTTGCCCAAATTTGGAAAATGTTTTTATTTCTTACTAACTATTAACATTTTACATAAAATACACTTTTACCCTCCCTGTTGCAGCAAACCTAAGTATGTTTTTCTGATTCTATTTAAATAGGGAATAAATGTGATATTTTTAAGGAGACATTTTAGTGTAAATCCATTCAGGGAAATGGAAATTCGCTTAGTCTGCAGGTTTGCTACGGCGGAGGTATTTGAATTTCAACAGATTATTGAAATGAATGAAATGAAATGAAATGAAATGAAATGAAATGAAAACAGTGCTTTATTAAACAAAAAAAGAATCCTTACAAACCTAGGCTCCTCGCAGGAAGCCACAATGACTTGCACTAAACCGTAATGGTTCATAGAACCGTCTACGTGGTTGGCATACATCTTTTTTTTACAGTACATTTTTTATTTAAATCTATAAATTCAATACTGGACTAAAATCAAAAGAAAAAAGTCTGAAATCAAAATGTTAAATTAAAGCTAATAAAACTAAAAAATAAAATAGCTGGCTCACAACCCAATATATGTTTTAGATATATAGATATACATACATACATACATATACAACTTGTCCTAAAGTTAGTGAATTTCCCTAAAGGGAAATTCAACAGATTATTGATGAAGTATGTCTCTTCATACCGCTGCTGGTTTTGAAGGATTTTCCACATGTAGTGCACTTATGAGGTCGCCCTACCGTGTGAACCAATGTATGAACCTTCATTTCTTGCTTGGTTTTGAAGGATTTTCCACATGTAATGCATTTATAAGGTCGCTCTCCTGTGTGAACCAATGTATGTTGCTTCATATTTTTGTTGGTTTTGAAGGATTTTCCACAAGTAGAGCACTTATGAGGTCGCTCTCTCGTGTGAACGAATGCATGTCTCTTTATAGAGGTGCTGTTTTTGAAGGATTTTCCACATGTAGTGCACTTATGAGGTCGCTCTCCCATGTGAACCAATGTATGTCTCTTCATATACCAGCTGGTTTTGAAGGATTTCCCACATGTAGTGCACTTATGAGGTCGCTCTCCTGTGTGAACCAATGCATGTCTCTTCATATTTCTGTTGGTTTTAAAGGATTTTCTACAAGTAATGCACTTGTAAGGATACTTCCCAGAATGTATTAACATATGATTTTTTACCTGAGATTTTCTAATAAATGTTTTCTCACATGTCAAACATCTAAAGGGACGCTCGCCTGTGTGTAAATATATATGATACTTCATTTTCGAAAGATTTGAAAACATTTTTCTACATATTGGACAGTTAAGGAGAGGCTTTTTAGTGATATTAAACATTATTAGTTTTATATTTCTGATTTCTAACACCAGATGAGCTAGTAACTAATTGGAATTATTCAGTTGGCTTTGTATGCTATTTTCGATGTATTAAATATCATACCACATAGCTTACTCAAGGCATTTTGTCTTTCTGTCTTGACTTTATGTTCTATCATGTTAAATAAGCCTCCTTAAGAAATCATGCCTTATTTTCCATTTTTTTTTCAAACAATATTGAATCAGCTATATAAATGTTAATTATAATTTAAATTCAAGTTTTACATAGTTAATTACTTACTGTAATTAGTACTTTTTGTGTAGTAAAAAATTAATCTGTTTTGCTGCTGTTTAAAGTATTACAACTGATTTTGAAATTATCTTTCTTGTGACATGAATTGAAGGTCCTTTTTCTCTTCAAATCTTTTTCCTATCCTGAAAAAGACCATAATTTATTATTTATTATTTATTTATTAATACAGTTGTTGTAAACATTTAAATTTTCTGTTCAAATTTAGAATCATAAAAGCAATTGAAATTTATGTAATCTAATAAGTATGTAATAATACCCCCGCTGCAGCAAACCTGCAGACTAAGCGAATTTCCATTTCCCTGAATGGATTTACACTAAAATGTCTCCTTAAAAATATCACATTTATTCCCTATTTAAAAAGAATCAGTTTAAAACATACTTAGGTTTGCTGCAACAGGGAGGGTAAAAGTGTTTTTTATGTAAAATGTTAATAGTTGGTAAGAAATAAAAACATTTTCCAAATTTGGGCAAAATATGTTAATAAATAAGCAAACTACAACAGTTTACTTATTCTCCATAAGAATAACATGGAAATTTTAAATTTACAATTTTTTGGAATTTTCTCCGTAACTATTAGGCGCATTATAACGCTTCAGTATACTAAATTATTTGTTTTTTTAAGCTCTACAAAATAGTTCAGAAAGAAATTGCAAAATTTTATGCTTTTTGGGTCAAAAATGGGAAAAACCCATTTTTACCCCATAAAAGCCCCCATAAACCCCCGTTCCCATGGTCCGATCATGCTGGTTCGCGAACTCGTTCGAATAAACGTAGGTTTACACGTTTGTACCAAATTTCATCAAAATCGGTTTCATCAAAATTGCTCGAGTTATCGCGCTAACGGACATATATATCTTACTAATATTATAAATCTGAAAGTTTGTGAGTTTGTGTGTATGTTTGTGTGTGTGTGTGTGTGTGTGTGTGTGTGTGTGTTGCTCAATCACGCATAAACTACTGGACGGATTGGGCTGAAATTTGGCCTGATGATAGCTCACATTCCCGATTAACATTAAAGCATATTCTTATCTCAAAAACCCTTTCGGGCTCCGCCCCAGTGGCTCTGTAGTTCCCCATGTTAATCTTATGATTTTTCATATTTAAAATGAATTAATGAATCTTAACAGCTGTTTCAATTTAACAAGTTGGTTCTGTTCTATGATGCTCAATAGCATAAAAGTTACAAGGATTAACAACAGGGTGCAGCACTATTATGTTTGTTAATTTATGACAACAGCTAATTTCCAACCAAAAGGTGAGTGAGCGTAGCGAACGAACTTCAACCTGGAGGCAAGTGAGCGTAGCGAACGAGCTAACCTGAAGGCAAGTGAGTGCAGCGAACGAGCTCCAACCTAAAGGTGAGTGAGCGTAGCGAACGAACTTTAACCAGGACGTGAATGAGCCATGCCAACACTTATGAAGTTAAACGGGGCGAAGCCCGCGGGTACAGCTAGTATATATATAAATATATATATATGAATTTGAACGGATGGTGTTTTTGGCCTCTAGGGACCTCAAAACGAAAAAAAAATCGGTCCCGGGTCCAGGTCTTACCATGAGTACTACGGTAATAGCTTATTCCCTATATGGGAAATTCGCTAAAAATGATAACGGGTGTCAATAAAATATTCACCAGGAATCAAGATTATTAATTGATCAAGAAACCCCTTTTAATGTTTGTTCATAATATGTTAGATTTTGTGCCAAATTTGACCAGATAATTTAGGAAGTCGAGGATTTCAACAAAGATTTGGGTAAAAATGATCACCTATATTACGTTCACAAAATTTAAATTTATAAGGTTTATGAGTTCACAAAATAGAGGCGGTTATATCCCAGATCTCTTCTATACAGATTTCTTCTCCTATAACCGCCTAAACTTTCAGAACGCAGTATAGTTATAGGAGGTACTAAAAATATTAAATTAATGATAACTATTAGTGTGTGATATTCACAAGCTTATCAATCACACCAAGCACACCAAGCTTACAAACCTTGGAACTTTAAAGATTACGAGAAAAGTGGCAACTTCACTCATCATTCCTTTACCATAAAAATTCCAAGTCTGGCAATAATTTTCAATTGACTTATACATTTTTGCAAACAAAAATCTACACGGAGCTCCACAAAAACCACGGGACATTGCAATGACATCCATTATTTTAACACTCCATTCTAGACAAAGTATGAGAGATATTATGTGCATGCTAGCATAGCTGGATTCAAACGCTCTGATACTAAAATACAGAATATGAGTGGTCTTGTCAAGTCTGCCAATAAACAATAGTGCAATGCAATAAAACGTAGCTCATGTATTAATTCCTGCCTTTGTTGAGCTAAGTGTACATTTTCTAAGGAATAGAAACTGGGTGAATGGTGTCTGTTTAAGAAGAGGGATTATCACTAGGTAGGTAGATTACAGTTCAAGTAGAGTGCTTAATTAAGTCAAACAGTGAAGCAGTCAATACCTTTTTATTTTCAATATTCGTATAAAAATTAACAAACATACAAAACATTAAATTATCAGTTGGTTCATGTGAGAAATCTAATTAATATTGTAGGTTTATCCTAATTCAAGATTTAATATGAATTCAATGCATTAATCAATCTCTAATTTTCATTAAAAATATAATACAGTACAAATATTTGATAAATCTACACTACATAATATGCTACATTTTTTTAAACCTGTACAGTTCTTGTGTTTTACTGAAATGCTGCAAAAGCCAGTCTAGGTACTAAAAGTGTGGATAGTTCAACCCCCCAAAAAATAACATTTATTTTTATAAAATTGTACATAAAATTGAACGATTAACAAAAGCTTAACATTAGTGGGTGTTCTAGATCAAGGCAATACAAAATAATAAGATAATAGCTCTGGAAAGTACCTTGACATTTTATTAAATTGTTCTGTTGTAAAACTCCATGTAAAAATATTTTTCAAACATTTTCAGTTTTAACATTTTATGATCACTATGTTTAAGAAATTTCAAATTGGGTTAAAGAAAATCTGTCCTCATTCATGACCCAACCCTTTCATTCCCATCACACTTGACTTAAGAGTTATATTAAGCCTGAAACCCATTGATTAAAGAAATTTCATTTATCTCAGGCCCAAATGTTTACAAAAAGTCACCGCTCCACATAAAGAATATTGATAGTAGTACAGAGTTCTAATCCACCCTGAATAATATGTAGGCTACATAAAAAAGCCTAAAGAATATTTTATTAATACATAAATGTCTTATAAGAAACTAAGCGTTATACCAACGAATCGAACAATTTTTAAGCTGATAGTATGTGCACTATAGTTATTGTAGTTATTGTCACGAGTAGGGAGGGGTGTCATTCAATGCTGTATATTATGCCGTTTTATTAGCCATGGAGCATTGGACAGTAAACACCATATTTTTGCCTACTACAAATGTGTGCAAAAGGTCATGCCTATCCCGGCAGCCTTTTTAGCGAATTTCCCATATAGGGAATAAGCTATTACCGTAGTACTCATGGTAAGACCTGGACCCGGGACCGATTTAATTTTTCATTTTGAGGTCCCTAGAGGCCAAAAACACCATCCGTTCAAATTCATATATATATATATATATATTTATATATATATATATATTTATATATATATATGTGTGCGTTAGCGCGATAACTCGAGCAAAAATGATCCGATTTTGATGAAATTTGGTACTAACGTGTAAACCTACATTTATTCGAACGAGTTCGCGATCCAGCATAATCGGACCATGGGAACGGGGGTTTGTGGGGGGGTTTTATGGGGTAAAAATGGGTTTTTCCCATTTTTGACCCTAAAAACAAAAAATGTTGCAATTTATTTCTAAACCGTTTTGTAGAGCTTAAAAAAAGAAATAATTTAGTATATTGAAGCGCTGTTGTATGCCTAACGGTCACGGAGAAAATTCAAAAATAGTGTAATTTAAAATTCCCATGTTATTCTTATGGAGAAAATGAAAATTGTTGTAGTTTACTTGTTTATGGATATATATTGATAAAATTTGGCAAATTTATTTATTTCATCCTATACTATTGACGTATGGTCAAAAAACACTTTTTACCTTCTCCGTAGCAGCAAACCTAAGCACTCGTTAAATCTAATGTTATTTAAATAGTGAATAAATATGGTAAGCTTTAAATACCTAAGAGTTGATGTGCTTAAAAACTTTTAGGTCACAGGTGAGACATTTGATAAACAAAAGCTTAGTTTTTTACAATACCACCACACATACTACCATTGACAATTGATACAACTCAGGATGAGGATTCAATGGATGTGTATAAGCTTCCTGGGAAGGATTATTTAGCATTAACGTAAGTGCATCTGTGAATTTTTTGTAACGTGTTTTTCTCAAGGAACCCCGAAATCTGATGGATCTTTATGAATGCAATTAACCAGAAAGTAGCAAAAACATTATTAGTGACTGTAAAATGCTGAGACATTTTTTATTTTCATAATAAGAGAATTTAAGAATTAACACAAAAATTTGATTTGAAATTGACACATCTTATAGCCTATATTAATTTGAAACTGTTTTTCTTTGTGACAGCTAATTTGAGAGAACGGCTGGGCGTAGAAATTTGGTAAGGGTCTTTAAAGTTCTTGATCTGTAAATGAGCTATCAAAAGGGGAACGATGTAAATTTCATTGGGGCTCTGCCCCAGAGGCCTTTAAAGTTCCCTCAGCAGATTTGTTTACAGTACGACCATATGGATAATTTTCCAATTCTTTTTAATGAAACAGCTGTTAATATTAAAATTGTAATGAGCATTTACTGAATCTGTTTTTTATAGTTTGAATAAAATGATGAATTTATGATACGTTTTATTATTATTTTTTTAAATCTATGTTTTAATGCACTTAGAAATTATTGTATTATGAAATCAGTGGGACATATCAATTTTAAAGGAACAGATAACTATTCCTTATCGGGTTAGCTTATATTTATTTTATTGGTTGGCGTTTGCTTTTTTTGGTCTACTTTCAATAATCATTTATTATTACATTCAAGAAAAATCGTAAGAGGTTTGTGAGATTATTAGCTTAAAAGTTTTCGATAATCGGGTAGAAAATTGTGTCATACAATAAAAGCCATGCAAGTGTAGAGTAGTACGTTGAAGATGTGAGCTGTATTCAAGTTTTGGCAGAGACTAACCACGGAGTATGTTAAATCTATGGTTTTTGTGTCATAAGTATATGCTGCTGAAGAAGTTGATTTAAAAGCAACTCAGGTGGTATTTAAAAAAAAATCTACAGGGTTTTTACTTTGATGTACACATCAAGCTAGGTTGAACAACGCATGTAAACCTCACTACATACAAAACATTAGGAAATAAAACACTGCCATCACATCTCATTTCATTTGCATAATATGTTGCCAACAAAGCCGGACTAGGTTATGGATGTGGTTCCGGGTTCCGCAAATGGTTCAAGATTTGTGGCCAAATTCACTACTGTAGACTCCCTTTTATCCGGACACCTTTTAATCGGACATCGGTTTAACCGAACTACATTCGGCGGAAATGACATCTCTTTAACCGGACAATTTTTATCAGCACATCTTAACTGGGCTAGATCGGCAGGAAGTGGGCGGTACTGAAATGACCATTCTCGTGGGAAAAATTTGAGACCAGTAAACTTGTGTCTAAATATAATGCTCTCCTAAATTTAAGTCAAATACGCATTTAAACAGTCCGTTTTAATGAGTTTTTGGGGTTTAACCGGAAAAACCGTTATACGGACTGGTCTCAGTCCCGAGGAGTCCGGATAAGAGGTAGTCTACTGTACAATTATGGTCCATCCCATCCACAAAATACATGCACAACTTTTTGTGATTGATACGGCCAAGGCAATTGCCCCTAGCATATCAATAAAGTTCAATTTTGACAGCAACCTCATGGCACAATTTCACAAAACTACGTCAGAGGTTAATCAATTAGCAAATAAGTACATGATGATGAAATACATTGGTCGATGTGGCAAGAGAATCAAAATTGTTTAGACCCCCATTGAAGTAAGAATGTTACTTCACTGCAGTTCACGAACTGCTTTCTGGAGAATCAGATAATTTTATCAAATAAAAAACAGATTTAATATGCCTCCCCCTAATAAAATTCTGTATTTTTATGACCAAAGATGGTGATTCACTTATACAATCCAAATATGATCTGAATGATTTTCCTAAAGCAGATGGAACAAGTTATTTTAGTAATATTGACTCTTTCCGTCAGATGATAGACCGTTATATGAACTCCTTTCCCCATATAGTGAAAAAGGCTTTAATATGAACAAAAGTCATGAACAAGAAACAATTGTAAGACTCCTGAAAAGCCTTTTGGGCAACCTCAAGCCGATGAAAGGACAGAAAAAATATTGAATTCAACGAATTCATTAACCACGTTTTTTAAGGTACACAATCGTCTTACTCATAATTATGTTTATCCTCACTTCATTTAACTAAGATTTTAATAACTTCCCTCTATCCATCGCAGTTACCTGAATTTACGTAAAACGTCATGAGTAACCGTCGATTTCGACCGGATTCACCTAGTAATTAATTAATGTATGAAACATCATATTGCAACTATTTCTGATGTATCTTCCAGATGAAATAATATATGTCTCTTCATACCGCTGCTGGTTTGGAAGGATTTTTCACATATAGTGCACTTATGAGGTCGCTGCTCTCCTGTGTGAACCAATGTATGTCTCTTCATACCGCTGCTGGTTTGGAAGGATTTTTCACATATAGTGCACTTATGAGGTCGCTGCTCTCCTGTGTGAACCAATGTATGTCTCTTCATATCGCTGCTGGTTTGGAAGGATTTTTCACATATACTGCACTTATGCGGTCGCTCTCCCGTGTGAACCAATGTATGTCTCTTCATATTTCTGCTGGTTTGGAAGGATTTTCCACATGTAGTGCACTTATGAGGTCGCTCTCCCGTGTGAACCAATGTATGTCTCTTCATATTTCTGCTGGTTTTGAAGGATTTTCCACAAGTAGTGCACTTATAAGGTCGCTCTGTCGTGTGAACCAATGTATGAATCTTCATCTCGCTGCTAGTTTTGAAGGATTTTCCACAAGTAATGCACTTGTAAGGTCGCTCTCCTGTGTGAACCAATGTATGTTGCTTCATATTTTTCTTTCTTTTGAAGGATTTTCCACAAGTAGTGCACTTATAAGGTCGCTCTGTCGTGTGAACCAATGTATGAATCTTCATCTCGCTGCTAGTTTTGAAGGATTTTCCACAAGTAGTGCACTTGTAAGGATACTTCCCAGAATGTGTAAACAAATGATTTTTTACCTGAGATTTTCTAATAAATGTTTTCTCACATGTCAAACATCTAAAGGGACGTTCACCTGTGTGTAAATATATATGATACTTCATATTCCTTGGATTTGAAAACATTTTTCTACATATTGGACAGTTAAGGAGAGGCATTTTAGTGATATTAAACATTTTTTGTTTTATATTCTGATTTCTAGCATCAGGCGAGCTAGTAACTAATTGGAACTATTCAGTTGGCTTTGTATGCTATTTTCAATGTATTAAATATCACACCACATAGCTTACTCAAGGCATTTTGTTTTTTGGCTTGACTTTATGTTCCATCATGTTAAATAAGCCTCCTTAAGAAATCGTGGCTTATTTTCCATTTTGTTTCCAAACAATATTCAATCAGCTATATCAATGTTAATTATAATTTAAATTCAAGTTTTACATAGTGAATTACTTACTTTACTTTATTTATTAATTTCTTTTTTCTTTTAAGTAATACTTTTTGTGTAGTAGAAAACTAAATCTGAATAGCTGCTGTTTAAAGTATTACATGTTATTCTGTAAATTATCTTTCGTGTGACATGAATTGAAGTTCATTTTTCTCTTCAACACTTTGCGTATTCTGAAAAAGACCATAATTTATTAAATATATACAATATTGTTGTAAACATTTACGTAATTTTTTGTTCAAATTTTGTATCATAATACCCCTGCCGCAGCAAACCTGCCCCGACTAAGTGAGTTTCCATTTGTCTAAATTGATTTTCAATTAAATCTATTTAAATAACATTAGGGTTAAGAAGTACCTAGGTTTGGTTCTACAAGGAAACTATAGTTCGGCCGCTTAGAAAACGACCTGCGCGCTAATGCTAAACCAATGCTGGAGGAGGTCGCTTTCTAAGCGGCCGAACTATAATAAAATTTGTTTTTAGTAAAATATCAATAGCTAAGTATAAAATAAATAAATTTGCTAGCATTTAAAAACATTCTCGATAACAATTACATGAGAATTTTAAATTTAATTTTTTTGAATTTTCTCTGTTACCAATAATTGTAAATAAACAATTTGATATACTAAACTATTTGTTTTTAAGCTTTTTAAAAAATCCCTAAAAATAAGTAAATTGGAAAACAATTTTGTGCTTTGAGGGTCAAAAATGAGAAAACCCAATTTTTACCCCATAAAAACCCCTGTAAAATCTTGTTCCCACCTTCCCGCCTTACACCTTTAAACCAAATTTCGTCAAAATCGGACAAAAATTACTCAAGTT
Organism: Macrosteles quadrilineatus; assembly: GCF_028750875.1. Classification (NCBI taxonomy): domain Eukaryota; kingdom Metazoa; phylum Arthropoda; class Insecta; order Hemiptera; family Cicadellidae; genus Macrosteles; species Macrosteles quadrilineatus. The sequence continues at coordinate 97,661,865 of NW_026542597.1, read as the reverse complement.
ATTGTGTTCACGGACATATATATATATATTCATACATATATAAAAAATTGAACGAATAGTGTTTTTGGACTCTGGGGACATCAAAATAAAAAAGTAAATCGGTCCAGGGCTCAAGCCTTACCATGAGGCCTACGGTAATAGCTACTTCCCAATAAGGAAATTCGCTAAAAGCAATTGAAATTTATTAATGTAATCTAAATAAGCATTGTACAAGGTGTCCAAAAAATATTTATTGGGTAAGTCTGCAGGTTTGCTGCAGCGGGGTTATTTTTCCTTAATACATATGGCTCAGCTGATTTATGTTTTGTTTTTGTATACCTCAGCTGTTGAGCTTATTATTTTACAGGAAGGTTAAGAGGGGGTAGATTTCTTCCTCCAATAACCGCCTACATTTTGTAAACACAGTATAGTTATAGCAGTTACCAACAAAATTGTATTGAAATGATGACAACTACTAATTATGTATGATGAACACAAGCTTATCAATCATGCCAAGGTTACAAAACTAAATCAATCCTCACTTCCTATACAATACAATTAACCTAACCTAGATCTTGCAATATTACCACACAAGTGGAAACCAGTGCCTTCACGCATTATTCTTTTGCCATAAAAATCCCAAATCTGCAATAATTTTCAATTGGCAAGAACAACTTAGCAAACAAAAATCTACACTTAGCCCCCCACACAAACCACCAGACAGTGCTATGACATCAATCATTTTAACACACCATTGCAGATAAAGTACGAGAGATATTATGTGCCGCATGCTCCCATAGCTGGATTTGAACGCTCTGATACTAAAATAGTAGTGTTAGCGTTGTCCCAAGCATCGCCAATGCCAAACGTATTTTACCTTCTGGACTACCCTCCCCCTCCCAAATAATAATTTAATTTGTCAATTTTTTTAGAGAATTCTAGTGGTCTTGTCAAGTCTGCCATTAAACAATTGTGCAATACAATAAAACGTAGCTCATGCATTATTTGGACTAGTTCCTGCCATTGTTGAGCTAAGCATACATTTTCTATGGAATCCTTATACAGAATGTCCAAAAATTATTGACGCAAACTTTAACAAGTTATTATTTGGATCAAAACAATCAAAATTTGTCCTGTATTGTTGACTAGCTGTGTGCCCGTTCTACGCACGGGGTTCTTATCATAGTCAGTTAAAACCTCTGTTACAATCACCCACTGCAGTTTTGATTTTTTACTTTACACTTTACACAACCGCCATTGAAGCGCCGTCAATGAGTGGAACCTTGTTTCTAAGCTATTGGCGATGATCATAAATAAATTTAAGTTTCCCGGCCGTATACAACACTGATTCAATGTCTTCTTTCTGGTTATCAAAACTCCAGAACAATTTTATACACAAAGAATCTCTGGTTCCTGACCTGGATGATGCCTAGTTATTTAATGTAATTTACGGTTACACTATATTATTCCACTGGCGATTAATTAAATCCTTTACAGTATGTAAGAAAAACGTTTTTAATCTCACTTGGATGGGATTTGCCTTCAAACGTGATCGGAAATGGTTGCGATATTTGTAAACATATCAGTGACAGCTAGAAAAAATAATCTTGATCCGAACAGCTGTTCATTATTTCATAGATGATTATGTGATGAAAATTAGTTGAAAACTTGACAAAAATCGCACAAAATTGCATTTTTGAACGTCCGTAATTTTATTTACAAAGTAGTGAGGCCATATTTTAATGGCTAAAGACACTCTTGCCAATCCAGTGAATACATTAAAATGACTTGGATCTTGATAGGTACTCTCGTTTTCCTGGAGAAGATTGGGTAAAATGCCATCTTGAGTGTTACAGACAGACAGACAGACAGAAATTTAGATGAGACTTGTTTTGGCTTCCTTAATGTATAAAACGTAAAAATAACCTAAAAATTTATGATTCTGAGCAATGTACAGACAAAACTCTAATTTTATTTATATAGATTGTTACAGGACAAATTTTATAAATGCTTATAAATGGTGATAGGCTACATATATAAATATATATATTTTTAATTAGATACTTCCTATCTCACTTAGCTTTCTGTCTGTCTGTCTGTCATGATTAGATTTGGATGTCCGAAGGCATAACCGGGATCGTTTTAAATAATAAATACCCCCGCCATAGCAAACCTGCAGACTAAGCTAATTTCCATTTGCCTGATTGGATTCACACTAGAATATCTCCTTAAAATTATCAGATTTATTCCCTACCTATTTAAATAGCATTAGTTTGACAAGTACTGTACTTAGTTTTGATGCAACAGGGAGGGTAAAAGTTTTTTTTTTTTGTAAAATGGTAATAGTTTAGTATAAAATAAATGCATTTTCCAAATTTGTTCAAAATATGGTCATAAACAATCAAACTACATACATCATTTTATTTATTCTCCATAATAATAACATGGTAATTTTAAATTTACAATTATTTGTAGTTTTCTCCGTAACTATTAGGCGCATAACAAAGCTTCGGTATACTAAATTATTTGTTTTTTTGAGCTCTATAAATTATTAAGTAATATGTTAGTTTCCGATTCCATATAATCAAATTTAAATAACAAGTCTTGCCAATTATATGAAGCTAAATTATTACATAAATTGGCTACTCTGAACTTGTCCTGTGGAAAATTTGTCTTCTAGGGACATCAAAATGAAAAAGTATATCGGTCCAAGCTCCAGGTCTTACCGTACCACCTATAGTTAAAGCTACACATCCCTATATGAAAATTCGCTAAAAGGGGTTCACTGTTATTTTAATGCAACAACACTTATTGCCCTACTTAGGAGGAAACTGGGTGTACAAAAGTAAATACATATCCAATATGATGAGTTTCAAAAAGCATCACGAGCAAAGTATCACCGTATGGGGCAAATATGAGTTTTAGTAATTATGTAAAACCTATACTCCTTGGGTTTATTGGGTGTGTTCAAAAGAGCTTTAAAAACAAAGTAGTATATTATTGTGTCTTCCCCCGATGAAGGTTTATGGTGGTAGTATAGGTAAAAGTAATATCCCATGAAATGTATAGTGACTACTGTTGATAAAACCCCACTTTTGTCACGATTGTATGTAAGAGATTGGACACATAATTGGGTTACACAAAGCATCCTGGCTGGACCATGAGAACGTGCTTTCACAGGGGATTTAACCTCAAAATCCCGTGGGTTTAGTGGATGTGTTAAAAAAATTTTAAAAACAAACAAATTATTATATCATGTCTTTAATTCCTCTATGCTATAGGGAAAATTATCATCCCGGGATGAATTCAAAAGCGACTAAACTGTTCATGAAACTCCACTTTTGATATGACTGGATGTTAAGAGAGTGAAGACTTATCTAGCATGAAAAGTGAAAGCATCCTAGCCAGATGATGAGAACAGGCTTTCATAGAGGGTTATGGGGTAAATATGAGTTTTGTTGTATTTTTTTCTCTGAAAACTTCCAAATCCCACATACCAACTGAAGGTTTTTTAAAAAAAAGTTAATAAACAAATACTATTTGTTAGAAATATTATTGTTGTGTTTATTTTTGATTTATCATACTCCACCCTATATTATTGTTTAATAATGGGTTATCATACAGAGAAAATTTCCAATACAGATTCCGATGTAGTTCTAATGTTGCTAAGGATAAAGCTCCGTAATTGTACTTTGGTTGAATACAATAAACACTCCCTCATCAGGTTGAATTTTACTGTCTTGATTAGATCATGTGAACTGGCTTTTATTTGGTTTTATAGGGTGAATTTGGATTTCTTTATAATTAAACTTGAAAACATCCAAAAAATGTCAGATGTTTTCTGATCTCAATATTCATTAATGACATAAAGAGTGTTGTCAAAAGCTCTTTTCTTTAGTTTGCTCATGATATAAAACTTGTGGGATTTTAATCCCTCCATGCAGGTGGTCATTAATGAGTATCTCGTTGATGATGTTGTCCAAAGTCCAAAAATAATATGATGTCAATCCCACCAAGAATAAGTTGATACATTTTAGCATAAACAAATTTATCTGAATATTGAATATTTACTCGGTGGCAGCCTGTTCTGGAAGTCTAACCAAAAGAGGCCTTGGTGTTTTGTTGACTTGTCATGTAAGTTAGGACCACACATTCACCACATCTGCACCAAGGCCTCAGGTTTGCTCGAAATAATCTCCTGCTCTCCTAGACAGTGTTTGAGCATCCATGCCTGCTCGATCCAGTGTAGGCAAAGTCCTTTGTGTGCCTACCTAGACTACTGCGGTGTAGTACGGTTGCCTTACTAACCAGCTCAGCCTTATTGACTACCTTCGTTTTGTCCACACACGGGAAGAATGAACGTGCACCTAGTAAAATTTTATCGCTTTAAGAGGTTAAGTAATTATGTAACAGTTTTAGATTTATTTTGAATGTTAAATTTGTTATTGAAATCCCCACCCATCACTATGTTATAGCTAGTCCAATTAGATATGAAATGTAAAGGCTCTTACGGTTGTTAAAAACTCACTGGAATTTCCATTAGGGGAGTGGTACAAAGATATAATTAATTTTACCTAACCCGCCATATTAAACTTCCCTATCCCAAGCGTGATGTATACAACTTCTTTACTTCTCGAGTGATGTAAAGTTGAAAAAAACTCACTCGGTGAGGTAATGAAAACCATTTAAATAACATTGAGTGCTTAACTTAAAAATATACCTCTATGGAGCCAACTACGTTCAACGCTAGAAATCAGCTGTGCGCTTGAATTTTATTGTTATGTTTTGAAGGATTTTCCTAACCATAGCCTTTGTTTGTAAATGGACGTTACTGTTAGAAGATGAGTAAAATGGATAATGAAAAATATTGTTCGTAACTTCCTGTATATTGTTGGGTCAGGTAAAATCTTGTACGTTACACGTTACGCAAGAGCGTGTTTACATCACTTAGGTAAATTATGCAACTCGCTTTTGCTTAACATTCACCTGTGTGATGTAAAAACGCTCTTACTACACTTGTAAGGTAAGTAGCTATTAATCCATCGATCAAAACAGCTGATTGCTTCCAGGGGCGGATTCAGGAATTTAGTTTGGGGGGGGCACCACCTAGCCCATTCCCGTGAAACACCGGGGGGTCAGGGGGGTATCTGTGGAAAGGGGGGTCCGGGAGAAAATTTGACTTTCTGGTGTTCAAAAACGCAATTTTCAGCCATCTCAGACTGTCTGGTCTGAGTCAGACAAACACGAAGGCTACGCCACCCACACTCACTGACTGTGACTGGCTGACTGAAGAGGAGAAGGAGAAGAAGCTTAGCATAGCACTATAGCTTTAGGAGCGACGGCCGGCGAAAACTAACATAATTTTCACAATTACTATTTAATAGTTTACTCAATTTTGATTAGGCTACCAAGCATTTTGTGTACTTTTATTCGAAGTAAAGTTTAGTATTAAATGGGCAAATAAAATATAAGTTATACCGTAGTTAAACAAAACAACTGCATTATTTTGTTTGGTTTTCAACTAGTTTAAATTTTTTTATACACAGCTCTTGGGGGGGGCACGTGCCCCCTGTGCCCCCCCCTAAATCCGCCACTGGATGCTTCTAATGTCAATTCCTTCAAAAACCTAACAACATCCTAAATTCTGGACTGACACTTGTGTACAAATATGGTGGTCCCTCCTGTGATAAGTGCAGATCTGCAAAAGGCAATAGCACAGTAAAAAAATTCTGGAAAGCTTTGATCTTTTAAAATTTTTTATCATCAACCAAAAGACCAAAGCTACCTCGGTAAACCAATATTTATTCACAAACATATTGCCTCTTCATACTGAGTTAATTACAACAAGTTACACAAGTTAATTGATTGGTTGGGTTATATTTGCCACCTTTAGCAGAGTTAAACCTCTGGAGTCATTCAAATTATTAATTTAAAATAACATCTACAAAAACAAACAAAGACAAACAGCAAACTGTTTTTTACACAAAAGATATGTTGGACTGGGATATATCTATCCTGACACAGATAATTTGATTTAGAGTTTATTTAAATATTACAATAATTTGTTTTACATTTGAGCTTTTTTGGGACTTAAGTCTCTACAAGCCACTAGTTTAACAATTAAACTTAACTTAAAACTGAACACTTAAAATAAAAAAAGAAAAAAATTCTAAATTGAAGTTCAATAAAAACTTTCAATTGAGTAAAAAGCCTTGTCAATAAGTAAATTATCTATTGTCTCTTTAAATTTGGTTTTGTTTAATGACTTATAGCATGCAGGAAGCAAATTGTACAATCTCAGCCCAGCATACAATGGAGATTTTTAATATAGGTTCAAACGGTGTCTGGGGGGTAATGGAGAACTTCTGCTTTGTTTTTATTTCAAAACATCTGCTTTGTTTTTATTTCAAAACATCTGCTTTGTTTTTATTTCAAAACATATGTTATAGTAGTTTACGCAACGATTGCGCGCGAGTGTTAACGACACGAGTAGAAAATTTAAGGTATGAGCCTTGGCGAGTGTCTTAAAAACTTCTACGAGTGTCGTTAACACTATTTACACGAGTTGCGTACACTACTTTACCTACGACGGTGTTTTAATTACTAAAAATCACTACTCATAACTTCTAAGAGAGGTTATGTTTTTGTTTATAACCTCTCATTGCCACTGAGAGTGATGCAATGAAACATTGTATCAAACACTAATTGCACCAATCAACAATTAAATTGGCCTGAACAGCTGATTAGTTGAATTTCAATTCATTACAATTTTGCTTCTCCTCTCTCAATCCTTGAACCTCATTGGTCCGCCGAGTTGTTATGAGTAAAACTATGCTGTTATGAAAGTAAACAATGCTGTTATGAGATACAATTCTAAGAACTGTACTGAAACGGCTACTTTAAAAAACGGTCGTAGGTAAAAGATTTATTCCACACTTTTTTGTAAATTTACTAACATTTATATTTGAGATTTATCATAGTGTTTATTCAGTATGAAGTGAAATAACCTCAACAGCCACTCTTAGAAAACAAGTTTCATTAAGTACAATGACAAGTTCCAATACAATGGGCAGAAAAACAAAATTGATTGGAGGAAATTTTTTTATCATCATCAACCAAAAGACCAAAGCCACCTCGGTAAACCAATATTTATTCACAAACATATTGCCTCTTTATACTGAGTTAATTACAACAAGTTACACAAGTTAACTGATTGGTTGGGTTATATTTGCCACCTTTAGCAGAGTTAAACCTCTGGAGTCATTCAAATTATTTATTAAAAATAACATCAACAAAAGCAAACAAAGACAATGTAGCTTTAAACAGCAAACTGGTTTTTACACAAAAGATATGTTGGACTGGGATATATCTATCCTGACACATAGATAATTTGATTTTGAGTTTATTTAAATATTACAATAATTTGTTTTACATTTGAGCTTTTTAGGGACTTAAGTCTCTACAAGCCACTAGTTTAACAATTAAACTTAACACTAAACACTTAAAATGAAAAAAAAATTCTAAATTAAAGTTCTGTAAAAATCTTCAGTTGAGTAAAAAGCCTTGTCAATAAGTAAATTATCTATTATCTCTTTAAATTTGGTTTTGTTTAATGACTTATAGCATGCAGGAAGCAAATTGTACAATCTCAGCCCAGCATACAATGAAGATTTTTAATATAGGTTCAAACGGTGTCTGGGGGGTCTTAATATATTTTCATTTCGGGTTTAATACCTGTGGTTAAAATGTATTGTTTCTGGTAGCTCATTTTTAACTGAATGTATGTAATTTATTAATTCTAGAATATACAACCCCATTAATGTCTATATGTATATCGACCTAATTTTGGTATGTAAATAATTCAAATGTGAATCCCATTCAACTGTCATCTACATAAACCCCTAAGAATTTATGAGCTTCAAATAAATTAAAAGAATAGTTTTCCACATTTATTTATCTAGTAGTAGTAGTAGTAGGCTATCTATTTTTGTCCTAAATGCAATCTGTGAAAGTATAAGTTTATGCCATGTAATGTTTCGTTTAATCATAAGATATAAGTGGATTACATGTTGACACATCCTTTTCTTGCTGTTCAATTATGTGTATGACGGCATGCTGACATTTTTATTCGTAATGAAAATGTCAACTGGTGTAGAAGGTCTCTAGAAAACTGTACGATAAGCTGCAGGGTGTCAGTAGAAACCAAAATCGATTCATACCATACCATGACCATCCCAGAAGTAGGCCTAATGTATGATTCATAAGCTTGAAATAGGGGCGCATTCCAAAAGTAGACCAAAAAGCGGGCTGGGCAGGCTTTGCGTGGTGGAGAGAAGATACGTCAACTTAAAGTGTATTCCAAGGAGTACTACTAAGCAGACGACCACTTGGAAGACCAAGTAACGAAATACATCTTCAGACCGGTATCATCATTAGAAAAGGCAGGGGATAGAAGAGAACGGAAGACCAGGATCCTTTTAGAGGTTTCAGTGGCTACTGAGGTAAAATAAGGTACGGTAAGTGATAGTATGTATGGAAGTTAGTATGTAGCTGTACTCAAATTGTAAACTAGCTGTACTCATTCATATTCAGTTTTAATTGACTACTTGATTCCCGTACGTAGGACGGGCCAACAGCTCGTATAATGTTAATCTTAGAATTGATAAAAAACTATCTAAAGTCATTTTTTTTAAATTCAAACCTTGTATATTTAGGAAAAAAATATCTGAAATATTTTAAGATTATCTGTATATAATCTTACTTCCGTCACAAAAAATGGAGTTAAAAGCTTTACAAAACATTAAAACTAAGTTAAATGACAATGACGCTATTCTATGTAAAGCTGACAAAGGCAATACAACTGTAATAATGTATAAAACTGATTACAATGTCAAAGTGCAAAGTTTCATTTCTAAAAACGACATAATTGAAATAGACAAGGATCCCACGAAATCATTTCACACCAAAATAAAGAAATTGGTCAACCAGAGTAAAGTGCTATTTACTGAAGATGACATAAAATATCTACGTGTCATGAACCCGTCCCCGCCCATTTTACGTGGCCTACCTAAAGTCCATAAAGAGGGTATTCCCATCAGACCCCTAGTAGACTATACAAGCGCTCCTACTTATAAAATAGCCAAGAAATTAGAATGTTTATTGAAAGAAAATATTGTCCTTGAAAACAATCATAGCCTAAAAAACACCTACGATTTCATAAATAAAACGAAAGACTTTAAAATAAAAATGCACCAATCTCTTGCCTCATTTGACATTGTAAACCTGTATACCAATGTCCCATTGAAAACCACATTGGACATCGTTCATGACAACCTAAATAAACATTCAAACTTACTACCTGAAGCAATAAATGAAATGTTACAACTATTAACTGAAGTACTCCGTCAAAACTATTTTACTTTTAATGGTAAATATTATTTACAGAACGACGGCCTTGCTATGGGATCGCCACTATCAAGTATCTTATCTGATATCTACTTGAATCACGTTGAAAATAATAACATATTTTCAGATAAAAACAAATATAAAGATAAAATACTCATGTACTATAGATATGTGGATGACACCATTGTATTGTTTGATGGCAACAAGAGACAATTAAACCTCCTCCTCAAATATTTAAATCAAATAGCACCAAAATTAGAATTCACACTTGAAACAGAAGAATCGAACTGCATACATTTTTTAGATTTAACCATAAGGAAGAATGTTGACAGTTTCGATTATAGCATCTACAGGAAACCAACTACTTCTGCACAAACTATCCACAATACCTCATACCACCCATATTCTCAAAAAATGTCAGCATTTAATTCATTGATCCATAGGATGTTAACAGTTCCGTTAAATGCAGTAAATTATGAGATTGAATACAAAATTATAAAACATATAGCTACAGTCAATGGTTATAAAAGCGGTTTGGTAGATAGGCTCATCAAAAAACATAAAAACAAACAAGGTGTGAAGATTGACAGCTCAGAGAAGAAAAAATATGTCTGCGTGGAATATAGTCACACTATCCAACACGCATTAAAGAAAGAACTCGCTAAACAAGGCATTGAACTAGCCTTCAGAACCACAAACCGTACCAGGAACGTGTTGGCAAATAAAGTTGAGATAGGTGACAAAGTAGATAAGACCGGCGTGTATAGGATATCTTGTCCGGATTGTCCTAGCAAATACATAGGGCAAACAGGTCGTGCCTTTCAAACACGATATAAAGAACACCGACCAGATCCTAAACACCATAAACAAAAATCCGCGTTTGCTCAACATCTTGTAGATTGTAATCACTCAATGAGTGATATTAAGAACGGCTTGGAAGTTCTACATTTTTGCGGGAAAGGTAATAAGTTGGACACACTTGAGGAGTATGAGATATATAAAATGAACGTAAACGAAGAACACAAGGAATACATCCTCAATGATAAACTACAATTCAAGTCCCACTCCCTCTTCAACACCGTTATCTCATCTAGAACAGCTGACCACCGAGCTGATAACAGAGAAGGACGGGACGAAGTTACTTAACCCGTGTCCAGTCTACCTACAACCGCTGCCGTGCCGTGTCGATAGCGCTATCGTGTTATTACGTGTTTAAATGTTTCGTGTTCCGTGTTTTGTTTTATGTATAAATCATTTGATGTTTTTGACAAAAAGCTCTGACGATGTTGCAGTGCAACGAAACATGTAAGCTTTGAACAACATTAGTTGAAAAAGACACAATTTTGGACTACTGACGGAGGTAAGCCTATATAAGTCATTATTCGTAGTCCAGGGGCTATCAGAATGAATAAAATAAAAAATATCTAACATATCTTGACAAATATGATGATTTTAAACAGTATTTCTGAGTGGTTTTTTGCACATTTCTCAGAGGTGACATCAACATCATTGTTACACTTTTCAACTACTAATGACTTCTACTAATAATTTCTACTACTAATGACTACTATGATACTACAAATGAATTAATGTGTGAAATATCTTAATATTGCAGCTATTTGTGATGGATCTTCCAGATGTGGTGCACTCATGAGGTCCCTCCAGTGTGAATTAATGTATGTCTCTTCATAACACTGATGGTTTGGAACGATTTTCCACATATAGCGCACTTATGAGGTCGCTCTCCTGTGTGAACCAATGTATGTTGTTTCATATGGCTGTTGATTTTGAAGCATTTTCCACATACAGTGCACTTATGAGGTCGCTCTCCCGTGTGAACCAATGTATGTCTCTTCATATCGCTGCTGGTTTTGAAGGATTTTCCACAAGTAATGCACTTATAAGGTCCCTCTCTCGTGTGAACCAATGTATGTCTCTTCATATCGCTGCTAGTTTTGTAGGATTTTCCACATGTAGGGCACTTATGAGGTCGCTCTCCCGTGTGAATCAGTGTATGATCCTTCATTTCTTTCTTAGTTTTGAAGGATTTTCCACATGTAATGCACTTATGAGGTCGCTCTCCCGTGTGAACCAATGTATGTTGCTTCATAGTTCTTTTGCTTTTAAAGGATTTTCCACATGTAGGGCACTTATGAGGTCGCTCTACCGAGTGAACCAATGTATGCTCCTTCATACCTTTCTTGGATTTGAAGGATTTCCCACATGTAGTGCACATATGAGGTCGCTCTCTAGTGTGAAGCAATGTATGAACCTTCATTTCGTGCTTTTTTCTAAAGGATTTTAGACAAGTAATGCATTTATAAAGTCGCTCTTCCGTGTGGACCAATGTATGAACCTTCATTCTTTGCTTGGTTATAAAAGATTTCCCACATGTAATGCACTTATAAAGTCGCTCTCCTGTGTGAAGCAATGTATGTTGCTTCATAGTTATTTTGTTTTTAAAGGATTTTCCACATGTAGTGCAGTTATGAGGTCGTTCTGTCGTGTGAACCCATGTATGTTGCTTCATAGTTATTTTGTTTTTAAAGGATTTTCCACATGTAGTGCAGTTATGAGGTCGTTCTGTTGTGTGAACCCATGTATGTTGCTTCATAGTTATTTTGTTTTTAAAGGATTTTCCACATGCAGAGCACTTATGAGGTCGCTCTACCGTGTGAACCAATACATGTTTCTTCATCTCGCTCCTGGTTTTGAAGGATTTTCCACAAGTAATGCACTTGTAAGGACACATCCCAGAATGAATTAACATATGAGTCTTTACGTGAGATTTTTTAATAAATGTTTTCTCACATGTCAAACATCTAAAGGGACGCTCACCTGTGTGTAAATATATATGATATTTCATTTCATAAAGAGTTGAAAACATTTTTCTACATATTGGACAGTGAAGGAGAGGCTTTTTAGTGATATTAAACATTTTTTGTTTTATATTTCTGATTTCTAACATCAGGCGAGCTAGTAACTAATTGAAATCATTCGGTTGGCTTTGCATGTATATTTTTGATGTATTAAATACCATACCACATAGCTTGTTCAAGGCATTTTGTCTTTTTGTCTTGACTTTATGTTCCATCGTGTTAAATAAGCCTCCTTAAGAAATCTTGTTTTATTTTATATATGTTAATTATAATTTAAATTCAAGTTTTACATAGTTAATTACTTACTGCAATGAGTACTTTTTGTGTAGTAAAAAATTAATCTGTTTTGCTGCTGTTTAAAGTATTACAACTGATTTTGTAAATAATCTTTCTTGTGACGTGAATTGAAGGTTCTTTTTCTCTTCAAATCTTTTTCCTATCCTGAAAAAGACCATTTAATTTATTATTCATTATTTATTTATTAATACAGTTGTTGTAAACATTTAAATTTTTTGTTCAAATTTAGAATCATAAAAGCAATTGAAATTTATGTAATCTATTGAGTATGTAATAAAAATGATAACATTTGTCAATAAAATATTCACCAGGAATCAAGATTATTAATTGATTAAGAAACTTCTTTTAATGTTTCTTCATAATATGTTAGATTTTGTGCCAAATTTGACCAGATAATTTAGGAAGTCGAGGATTTCAACAAAGATTTGGGTAAAAATGGATTACCTATATTACGTTCACAAAATTTAAATTTATAAGGTTTATGAGTTCACAAAATAGAGGCGGTTATATCCCAGATCTCTTCTATACAGATTTCTTCTCCTATAACCGCCTAAACTTTCAGAACGCAGTATAGTTATAGGAGGTACTAAAAATATTAAATTAATGATAACTATTAGTGTGTGATATTCACAAGCTTATCAATCACACCAAGTACACCAAGCTTACAAACCTTGGAACTTTAAAGATTACGAGAAAAGTGGCAACTTCACTCATCATTCCTTTACCATAAAAATTCCAAGTCTGGCAATAATTTTCAATTGACTTATACATTTTTGCAAACAAAAATCTACACGGAGCTCCACAAAAACCACGGGACATTGCAATGACATGCATTATTTTAACACTCCATTCTAGACAAAGTATGAGAGATATTATGTGCATGCTAGCATAGCTGGATTCAAACGCTCTGATACTAAAATACAGAATACGAGTGGTCTTGTCAAGTCTGCCAATAAACAATAGTGCAATGCAATAAAATGTAGCTCATGTATTAATTCCTGCCTTTGTTGAGCTAAGTGTACATTTTCTAAGGAATAGAAACTGGGTGAATGGTGTATGGTTAAGAAGAGGGATTATCACTAGATAGGTGGATTACAGTTCAAGTAGAGTACTAAATGAAGTCAAACAGTGAAGCAGTTAATACCTTTTTATTTTCAATATTCGTATAAAAATTAACAAACATACAAAACATTAATTTATCAGTTTGTTCATGTGAGAAATCTAATTAATATTGTAGGTTTATCCTAATTCAAGATTTAATATGAATTCAATGCATTAATCAATCTCTAATTTTCATTAAAAATATAATACAGTATAAATATTTGATAAATCTACACTACATAATATGCTACATTTTTTTAAACCTGTACAGTTCTTGTGTTTTACTGAAATGCTGCAAAAGCCAGTCTAGGTACTAAAAGTGTGGATAGTTCAACCCCCCAAAAAATAACATTTATTTTTATAAAATTGTACATAAAATTGAACGATTAACAAAAGCTTAACATTAGTGGGTGTTCTAAAACAAGGCAATACAAAATAATAAGATAATAGCTCTGGAAAGTACCTTGACATTTTATTAAATTGTTCTGTTGTAAAACTCCATGTAAAAATATTTTTCAAACACTTTCAGTTTTAACATTTTATAACCACTATGTTTAAGAAATTTCAAATTGGGTTAAAGAAAATCTGTCCTCATTCATGACCCAACCCTTTCATTCCCATCACACTTGACTTAAGAGTTATATTAAGCCTGAAACCCATTGATTAAAGAAATTTCATTTATCTCCTTAATATATAGGCCCAAATGTTTACAAAAAGTCACCGCTCCACATAAAGAATATTGATAGTAGTACAGAGTTCTAATCCACCCTGAATAATATGTAGGCTACATAAAAAAGCCTAAAGAATATTTTATTAATACATAAATGTCTTATAAGAAACTAAGCGTTATACAGAATGACCAACGAATCGAACAATTTTTAAGCTGATAGTATGTGCACAATAGTTATTGTAGGTAGTTTTTATCACGAGTAGGGAGGGGTGTCATTCAATGCTGTATATTATGCCGTTTTATTAGCCATGGAGCATTGGACAGTAAACACCATATTTTTGCCTACTACAAATGTGTGCAAAAGGTCATGCCTATCCCGGCAGCCTTTTTAGCGAATTTCCCATATAGGGAATAAGCTATTACCGTAGTACTCATGGTAAGACCTGGACCCGGGACCGATTTAATTTTTCATTTTGAGGTCCCTAGAGGCCAAAAACACCATCCGTTCAAATTCATATATATATATATATATATATATATATATATATATATATATGTGTGCGTTAGCGCGATAACTCGAGCAAAAATGATCCGATTTTGATGAAATTTGGTACAAACGTGTAAACCTACGTTTATTCGAACGAGTTCGCGATCCAGCATAATCGGACCATGGGAACGGGGGTTTGTGGGGGGTTTTATGGGGTAAAAATGGGTTTTTCCCATTTTTGACCCTAAAAACAAAAAATGTTGCAATTTCTTTCTAAACCGTTTTGTAGAGCTTAAAAAAAGAAATAATTTAGTATATTGAAGCGCTGTTGTATGCCTAACGGTCACGGAGAAAATTCAAAAATAGTGTAATTTAAAATTCCCATGTTATTCTTATGGAGAAAATGAAAATTGTTGTAGTTTACTTGTTTATGGATATATATTGATAAAATTTGGCAAATTTATTTATTTCATCCTATACTATTGACGTATGGTCAAAAAACACTTTTTACCTTCTCCGTAGCAGCAAACCTAAGCACTCGTTAAATCTAATGTTATTTAAATAGTGAATAAATATGGTAAGCTTTAAATACCTAAGAGTTGATGTGCTTAAAAACTTTTAGGTCACAGGTGAGACATTTGATAAACAAAAGCTTAGTTTTTTACAATACCACCACACATACTACCATTGACAATTGATACAACTCAGGATGAGGATTCAATGGATGTGTATAAGCTTCCTGGGAAGGATTATTTAGCATTAACGTAAGTGCATCTGTGAATTTTTTGTAACGTGTTTTTCTCAAGGAACCCCGAAATCTGATGGATCTTTATGAATGCAATTAACCAGAAAGTAGCAAAAACATTATTAGTGACTGTAAAATGCTGAGACATTTTTTATTTTCATAATAAGAGAATTTAAGAATTAACACAAAAATTTGATTTGAAATTGACACATCTATAGCCTATATTAATTTGAAACTGTTTTTCTTTGTGACAGCTAATTTGAGAGAACGGCTGGGCGTAGAAATTTGGTAAGGGTCTTTAAAGTTCTTGATCTGTAAATGAGCTATCAAAAGGGGAACGATGTAAATTTCATTGGGGCTCTGCCCCAGAGGCCTTTAAAGTTCCCTCAGCAGATTTGTTTACAGTACGACCATATGGATAATTTTCCAATTCTTTTTAATGAAACAGCTGTTAATATTAAAATTGTAATGAGCATTTACTGAATCTGTTTTTTATAGTTTGAATAAAATGATGAATTTATGATACGTTTTATTATTATTTTTTTAAATCTATGTTTTAATGCACTTAGAAATTATTGTATTATGAAATCAGTGGGACATATCAATTTTAAAGGAACAGATAACTATTCCTTATCGGGTTAGCTTATATTTATTTTATTGGTTGGCGTTTGCTTTTTTTGGTCTACTTTCAATAATCATTTATTATTACATTCAAGAAAAATCGTAAGAGGTTTGTGAGATTATTAGCTTAAAAGTTTTCGATAATCGGGTAGAAAATTGTGTCATACAATAAAAGCCATGCAAGTGTAGAGTAGTACGTTGAAGATGTGAGCTGTATTCAAGTTTTGGCAGAGACTAACCACGGAGTATGTTAAATCTATGGTTTTTGTGTCATAAGTATATGCTGCTGAAGAAGTTGATTTAAAAGCAACTCAGGTGGTATTTAAAAAAAATCTACAGGGTTTTTACTTTGATGTACACATCAAGCTAGGTTGAACAACGCATGTAAACCTCACTACATACAAAACATTAGGAAATAAAACAGTGCCATCACATCTCATTTCATTTGCATAATATGTTGCCAACAAAGCCGGACTAGGTTATGGATGTGGTTCCGGGTTCCGCAAATGGTTCAAGATTTGTGGCCAAATTCACTACTGTAGACTCCCTTTTATCCGGACACCTTTTAATCGGACATCGGTTTAACCGAACTACATTCGGCGGAAATGACATCTCTTTAACCGGACAATTTTTATCAGCACATCTTAACTGGGCTAGATCGGCAGGAAGTGGGCGGTACTGAAATGACCATTCTCGTGGGAAAAATTTGAGACCAGTAAACTTGTGTCTAAATATAATGCTCTCCTAAATTTAAGTCAAATACGCATTTAAACAGTCCGTTTTAATGAGTTTTTGGGGTTTAACCGGAAAAACCGTTATACGGACTGGTCTCAGTCCCGAGGAGTCCGGATAAGAGGTAGTCTACTGTACAATTATGGTCCATCCCATCCACAAAATACATGCACAACTTTTTGTGATTGATACGGCCAAGGCAATTGCCCCTAGCATATCAATAAAGTTCAATTTTGACAGCAACCTCATGGCACAATTTCACAAAACTACGTCAGAGGTTAATCAATTAGCAAATAAGTACATGATGATGAAATACATTGGTCGATGTGGCAAGAGAATCAAAATTGTTTAGACCCCCATTGAAGTAAGAATGTTACTTCACTGCAGTTCACGAACTGCTTTCTGGAGAATCAGATAATTTTATCAAATAAAAAACAGATTTAATATGCCTCCCCCTAATAAAATTCTGTATTTTTATGACCAAAGATGGTGATTCACTTATACAATCCAAATATGATCTGAATGATTTTCCTAAAGCAGATGGAACAAGTTATTTTAGTAATATTGACTCTTTCCGTCAGATGATAGACCGTTATATGAACTCCTTTCCCCATATAGTGAAAAAGGCTTTAATATGAACAAAAGTCATGAACAAGAAACAATTGTAAGACTCCTGAAAAGCCTTTTGGGCAACCTCAAGCCGATGAAAGGACAGAAAAAATATTGAATTCAACGAATTCATTAACCACGTTTTTTAAGGTACACAATCGTCTTACTCATAATTATGTTTATCCTCACTTCATTTAACTAAGATTTTAATAACTTCCCTCTATCCATCGCAGTTACCTGAATTTACGTAAAACGTCATGAGTAACCGTCGATTTCGACCGGATTCACCTAGTAATTAATTAATGTATGAAACATCATATTGCAACTATTTCTGATGTATCTTCCAGATGAAATAATGTATGTCTCTTCATATTGCTGCTGGTTTGGAAGGATTTTTCACATATAGTGCACTTATGAGGTCGCTGCTCTCCTGTCTGAACCAATGTATGTCTCTTCATACCGCTGCTGGTTTGGAAGGATTTTTCACATATAGTGCACTTATGAGGTCGCTGCTCTCCTGTGTGAACCAATGTATGTCTCTTCATACCGCTGCTGGTTTGGAAGGATTTTTCACATATAGTGCACTTATGAGGTCGCTGCTCTCCTGTGTGAACCAATGTATGTCTCTTCATATCGCTGCTGGTTTGGAAGGATTTTTCACATATACTGCACTTATGCGGTCGCTCTCCCGTGTGAACCAATGTATGTCTCTTCATATTTCTGCTGGTTTGGAAGGATTTTCCACATGTAGTGCACTTATGAGGTCGCTCTCCCGTGTGAACCAATGTATGTCTCTTCATATTTCTGCTGGTTTTGAAGGATTTTCCACAAGTAGTGCACTTATAAGGTCGCTCTGTCGTGTGAACCAATGTATGAATCTTCATCTCGCTGCTAGTTTTGAAGGATTTTCCACAAGTAATGCACTTGTAAGGTCGCTCTCCTGTGTGAACCAATGTATGTTGCTTCATATTTTTCTTTCTTTTGAAGGATTTTCCACAAGTAGTGCACTTATAAGGTCGCTCTGTCGTGTGAACCAATGTATGAATCTTCATCTCGCTGCTAGTTTTGAAGGATTTTCCACAAGTAGTGCACTTGTAAGGATACTTCCCAGAATGTGTAAACAAATGATTTTTTACCTGAGATTTTCTAATAAATGTTTTCTCACATGTCAAACATCTAAAGGGACGTTCACCTGTGTGTAAATATATATGATACTTCATATTCCTTGGATTTGAAAACATTTTTCTACATATTGGACAGTTAAGGAGAGGCATTTGAGTGATATTAAACATTTTTTGTTTTATATTCTGATTTCTAGCATCAGGCGAGCTAGTAACTAATTGGAACTATTCAGTTGGCTTTGTATGCTATTTTCAGTGTATTAAATATCACACCACATAGCTTACTCAAGGCATTTTGTTTTTTGGCTTGACTTTATGTTCCATCATGTTAAATAAGCCTCCTTAAGAAATCGTGGCTTATTTTCCATTTTGTTTCCAAACAATATTCAATCAGCTATATCAATGTTAATTATAATTTAAATTCAAGTTTTACATAGTGAATTACTTACTTTACTTTATTTATTAATTTCTTTTTTCTTTTAAGTAATACTTTTTGTGTAGTAGAAAACTAAATCTGAATAGCTGCTGTTTAAAGTATTACATGTTATTCTGTAAATTATCTTTCGTGTGACATGAATTGAAGTTCATTTTTCTCTTCAACACTTTGCGTATTCTGAAAAAGACCATAATTTATTAAATATATACAATATTGTTGTAAACATTTACGTAATTTTTTGTTCAAATTTTGTATCATAATACCCCTGCTGCAGCAAACCTGCCCCGACTAAGTGAGTTTCCATTTGTCTAAATTGATTTTCAATTAAATCTATTTAAATAACATTAGGGTTAAGAAGTACCTAGGTTTGGTTCTACAAGGAAACTATAGTTCGGCCGCTTAGAAAACGACCTGCGCGCTAATGCTAAACCAATGCTGGAGGAGGTCGCTTTCTAAGCGGCCGAACTATAATAAAATTTGTTTTTAGTAAAATATCAATAGCTAAGTATAAAATAAATAAATTTGCTAGCATTTAAAAACATTCTCGATAACAATTACATGAGAATTTTAAATTTAATTTTTTTGAATTTTCTCTGTTACCAATAATTGTAAATAAACAATTTGATATACTAAACTATTTGTTTTTAAGCTTTTTAAAAAATCCCTAGAAATAAGTAAATTGGAAAACAATTTTGTGCTTTGAGGGTCAAAAATGAGAAAACCCAATTTTTACCCCATAAAAACCCCTGTAAAATCTTCTTCCCACCTTCCCGCCTTACACCTTTAAACCAAATTTCGTCAAAATCGGACAAAAATTACTCAAGTTATTGTGTTCACGGACATATATATATATTCATACATATATAAAAAATTGAACGAATAGTGTTTTTGGACTCTGGGGACATCAAAATAAAAAAGTAAATCGGTCCAGGGCTCAAGCCTTACCATGAGGCCTACGGTAATAGCTACTTCCCAATAAGGAAATTCGCTAAAAGCAATTGAAATTTATTAATGTAATCTAAATAAGCATTGTACAAGGTGTCCAAAAAATATTTATTGGGTAAGTCTGCAGGTTTGCTGCAGCGGGGTTATTTTTCCTTAATACATATGGCTCAGCTGATTTATGTTTTGTTTTTGTATACCTCAGCTGTTGAGCTTATTATTTTACAGGAAGGTTAAGAGGGGGTAGATTTCTTCCTCCAATAACCGCCTACATTTTGTAAACACAGTATAGTTATAGCAGTTACCAACAATATTGTATTGAAATGATGACAACTACTAATTGTGTATGATGAACACAAGCTTATCAATCATGCCAAGGTTACAAAACTAAATCAATCCTCACTTCCTATACAATACAATTAACCTAACCTAGATCTTGCAATATTACCACACAAGTGGAAACCAGTGCCTTCACGCATTATTCTTTTGCCATAAAAATCCCAAATCTGCAATAATTTTCAATTGGCAAGAACAACTTAGCAAAAAAAAATCTACACTTAGCCCCCCACACAAACCACCAGACAGTGCTATGACATCAATCATTTTAACACACCATTGCAGATAAAGTACGAGAGATATTATGTGCCGCATGCTCCCATAGCTGGATTTGAACGCTCTGATACTAAAATAGTAGTGTTAGCGTTGTCCCAAGCATCGCCAATGCCAAACGTATTTTACCTTCTGGACTACCCTCTCCCTCCCAAATAATAATTTAATTTGTCAAATTTTTTAGAGAATTCTAGTGGTCTTGTCAAGTCTGCCATTAAACAATTGTGCAATACAATAAAACGTAGCTCATGCATTATTTGGACTAGTTCCTGCCATTGTTGAGCTAAGCATACATTTTCTATGGAATCCTTATACAGAATGTCCAAAAATTATTGACGCAAACTTTAACAAGTTATTATTTGGATCAAAACAATCAAAATTTGTCCTGTATTGTTGACTAGCTGTGTGCCCGTTCTACGCACGGGGTTCTTATCATAGTCAGTTAAAACCTCTGTTACAATCACCCACTGCAGTTTTGATTTTTTACTTTACACTTTACACAACCGCCATTGAAGCGCCGTCAATGAGTGGAACCTTGTTTCTAAGCTATTGGCGATGATCATAAATAAATTTAAGTTTCCCGGCCGTATACAACACTGATTCAATGTCTTCTTTCTGGTTATCAAAACTCCAGAACAATTTTATACACAAAGAATCTCTGGTTCCTGACCTGGATGATGCCTAGTTATTTAATGTAATTTACGGTTACACTATATTATTCCACTGGCGATTAATTAAATCCTTTACAGTATGTAAGAAAAACGTTTTTAATCTCACTTGGATGGGATTTGCCTTCAAACGTGATCGGAAATGGTTGCGGTATTTGTAAACATATCAGTGACAGCTAGAAAAAATAATCTTGATCCGAACAGCTGTTCATTATTTCATAGATGATTATGTGATGAAAATTAGTTGAAAACTTGACAAAAATCGCACAAAATTGCATTTTTGAACGTCCGTAATTTTATTTACAAAGTAGTGAGGCCATATTTTAATGGCTAAAGACACTCTTGCCAATCCAGTGAATACATTAAAATGACTTGGATCTTGATAGGTACTCTCGTTTTCCTGGAGAAGATTGGGTAAAATGCCATCTTGAGTGTTACAGACAGACAGACAGACAGAAATTTAGATGAGACTTGTTTTGGCTTCCTTAATGTATAAAACGTAAAAATAACCTAAAAATTTATGATTCTGAGCAATGTACAGACAAAACTCTAATTTTATTTATATAGATTGTTACAGGACAAATTTTATAAATGCTTATAAATGGTGATAGGCTACATATATAAATATATATATTTTTAATTAGATACTTCCTATCTCACTTAGCTTTCTGTCTGTCTGTCTGTCATGATTAGATTTGGATGTCCGAAGGCATAACCGGGATCGTTTTAAATAATAAATACCCCCGCCATAGCAAACCTGCAGACTAAGCTAATTTCCATTTGCCTGATTGGATTCACACTAGAATATCTCCTTAAAATTATCAGATTTATTCCCTACCTATTTAAATAGCATTAGTTTGACAAGTACTGTACTTAGTTTTGATGCAACAGGGAGGGTAAAAGTTTTTTTTTTGTAAAATGGTAATAGTTTAGTATAAAATAAATGCATTTTCCAAATTTGTTCAAAATATGGTCATAAACAATCAAACTACATACATCATTTTATTTATTCTCCATAATAATAACATGGTAATTTTAAATTTACAATTATTTGTAGTTTTCTCCGTAACTATTAGGCGCATAACAAAGCTTCGGTATACTAAATTATTTGTTTTTTTGAGCTCTATAAATTATTAAGTAATATGTTAGTTTCCGATTCCATATAATCAAATTTAAATAACAAGTCTTGCCAATTATATGAAGCTAAATTATTACATAAATTGGCTACTCTGAACTTGTCCTGTGGAAAATTTGTCTTCTAGGGACATCAAAATGAAAAAGTATATCGGTCCAAGCTCCAGGTCTTACCGTACCACCTATAGTTAAAGCTAAACATCCCTATAGGAAAATTCGCTAAAAGGGGTTCACTGTTATTTTAATGCAACAACACTTATTGCCCTACTTAGGAGGAAACTGGGTGTACAAAAGTAAATACATATCCAATATGATGAGTTTCAAAAAGCATCACGAGCAAAGTATCACCGTATGGGGCAAATATGAGTTTTAGTAATTATGTAAAACCTATACTCCTTGGGTTTATTGGGTGTGTTCAAAAGAGCTTTAAAAACAAAGTAGTATATTATTGTGTCTTCCCCCGATGAAGGTTTATGGTGGTAGTATAGGTAAAAGTAATATCCCATGAAATGTATAGTGACTACTGTTGATAAAACCCCACTTTTGTCACGATTGTATGTAAGAGATTGGACACATAATTGGGTTACACAAAGCATCCTGGCTGGACCATGAGAACGTGCTTTCACAGGGGATTTAACCTCAAAATCCCGTGGGTTTAGTGGATGTGTTAAAAAAATTTTAAAAACAAACAACTTATTATATCATGTCTTTAATTCCTCTATGCTATAGGGAAAATTATCATCCCGGGATGAATTCAAAAGCGACTAAACTGTTCATGAAACTCCACTTTTGATATGACTGGATGTTAAGAGAGTGAAGACTTATCTAGCATGAAAAGTGAAAGCATCCTAGCCAGATGATGAGAACAGGCTTTCATAGAGGGTTATGGGGTAAATATGAGTTTTGTTGTATTTTTTTCTCTGAAAACTTCCAAATCCCACATACCAACTGAAGGTTTTTTAAAAAAAAGTTAATAAACAAATACTATTTGTTAGAAATATTATTGTTGGGTTTATTTTTGATTTATCATACTCCACCCTATATTATTGTTTAATAATGGGTTATCATACAGAGAAAATTTCCAATACAGATTCCGATGTAGTTCTAATGTTGCTAAGGATAAAGCTCCGTAATTGTACTTTGGTTGAATACAATAAACACTCCCTCATCAGGTTGAATTTTACTGTCTTGATTAGATCATGTGAACTGGCTTTTATTTGGTTTTATAGGGTGAATTTGGATTTCTTTATAATTAAACTTGAAAACATCCAAAAAATGTCAGATGTTTTCTGATCTCAATATTCATTAATGACATAAAGAGTGTTGTCAAAAGCTCTTTTCTTTAGTTTGCTGATGATATAAAACTTGTGGGATTTTAATCCCTCCATGCAGGTGGTCATTAATGAGTATCTCGTTAATGATGTTGTCCAAAGTCCAAAAATAATATGATGTCAATCCCACGAAGAAGAAGTTGATTAATTTTAGCATAAACAAATTTCTCTGGATATTGAATATTTCCTCGATGGCAGCCTGTTCTGGAAGTCTAACCAAAAGAGGGCCATGGTGTTTTGTTGACTTGTCATTTATTCACCACATCTGTACAAGGCCTCTTTGCTCGAAATGATCTCCTGCTCTGCAAGACAGTGTTTGAGCATCCATGCCTGCTCGATCCAGTGTAGGCTACGTCCTTTGTGTGCCTACCTGCCTTATTGACTACCGTTGTTTTGTCCACACAAAGGGAAGAATGAGCGTGCGTCTAGTAAAAATTGTATTGCTTTAAGAGGTTAAGTAATTATGTTACAATTTTAGATTTCTTTTGAATGTTAAATTGTTATTAAAATCCCCACCCATCACTATAGCTAGTCCAATTAGATATGAAATGTAAAGGCTCTTATGATCGTTAAAAACTCATTGGAATTTCCATTAGGAGAGTGGTACAAAGATACTATGATTAATTTTAATTCATCGATAAAAACAGCTGATGCTTCAAAAGTCAATTCCTTCAAAAACCTAACAACATCCAAAATTCTGGACTGACACTTATTATCTACAAATATGGTGGTCTTTCCTGTGATAAGTGCAGATCTGCACGTTACGTAAGCCGATTCTTTGCGTCAAAATTGTGAGTGACTGGGAAGTCCTAGAACGACGCGAGAGGGCTCAAATTAAAGGTCTCAATCCCGTGACCGTGGTAAAAATAGTGAAATTTCCCAAATTTTAACACAAAATTAGATATAACTTAAAATTTTCTCCATAAGAATTCTCCATAAGAATCCATAAGAAGAGCCATTTACTGCTGATTTTTGTTTACAGCTGATCGTGATTTATAACTAAGCCAGTAAGCAATATTACATTTGGATTACTCATTTTTCAGTCAATTCTGCAATGTACTGTATACTATATAAAACCAAGGATAACGTTACCCATAATAATTAAGACTTTTTAGTTACGTCAAAGTTGAAATCAATTGTTTTCAAAACTAAAGAAACAATTCAAGATTAAATGGAGAACTTCTGCTTTGTTTTGATTTCAAAACATCTGCTTTGTTTTGATTTCAAAACATCTGCTTTGTTTTTATTTCAAAACATCTGCTTTGTTTTTATTTCAAAACATCTGCTTTGTTTTTATTTCAAAACATCTGCTTTGTTTTTATTTCAAAACATCTGCTTTGTTTTTATTTCAAAACATCTGCTTTGTTTTTATTTCAAAACATCTGCTTTGTTTTTATTTCAAAACATCTGCTTTGTTTTTATTTCAAAACATCTGCTTTGTTTTTATTTCAAAACATCTGCTTTGTTTTTATTTCAAAACATCTGTTAAAGATTTATTCCACTTTTTTTTAAAATTTACTAACATTTATATTTGAGATTAATCAGAGTGTTTATTCAGTTTGAAGTGAATTAACCTCAACAGCCACTCTTAGAAAACAAGTTTCATTAAGTACAATGACAAGTTCCAATACAGTGGGAGGAAAAACAAAATTGATTGGAGGAAAATTTTTTTATCATCATCAACCAAAAGACCAAATAAGCCACCTCAGTAAACCAATATTTATTCACAAACATATTGCCTCTTTATACTGAATTAATTACAACAAGTTACACAAGTTAATTGATTGGTTGGGCTATATTTGCCACCTTTAGCAGAGTTAAACCCTTGGAGTCATTCAAATTATTAATTTAAAATAACATCTACAAAAACAAACAAAGACAAACAGCAAACTGTTTTTTACACAAAAGATATGTTGGACTGGGATATATCTATCCTGACACATAGATAATTTGATTTTGAGTTTATTTAAATATTACAATAATTTGTTTTACATTTGAGCTTTTTTGGGACTTAAGTCTCTACAAGCCAATAGTTTGACAATTAAACTTAACTTAAAACTAAACACTTAAAATGAAAAATAAAAAAATGTTCTTAATTGAAGTTCTGTAAAAATCTTCAATTGAGTAAAAAGCCCTGTCAATAAGTAAATTATCTATTGTCTCTTTAAATTTGGTTTTGTTTAATGACTTATAGCATGCAGGAAGCACATTGTACAATCTCAGCCCAGCGTACAATGGAGATTTTTAATATAGGTTCAAACGGTGTCTGGGGAGTCTAAATATATTTTCATTTCATACCTGTGGTTAAAATGTATTGTTTCTGGTAGCTCATTTTTAACTGAATGTATGCAAGTTATTAATTCTAGAATATACAACCCCATTAATGTCTATATTATGTATATCGACCTAATTTTGGTATGTAAATAATTCAAATGTGAATCCCATTTAACTGTGTCATCTACATAAACCCCTAAGAATTTATGAGCTTCAAATAAATTAAAAGAATAGTTTTCCACATTATTGTATCTAGTAGAAAATTTCATAATATTTGTTTTTTCAACATTAAGTTTTAATCCATTTTCTAAAAACCATTGTTCCATATCCTTTAACACACCTTGCAGCGAAGAAAACATTTCAATTGTTGGAAGAACAGAAAATTTCTTGAGTTTAAAAAAGAAGAGTTTTTGAAATATTTAAAACAGGAGGAGGTTAAGAGGAAATCTTATACATAGAAGAGAGGCCTGGTATAACAGTAAGGAACCAGATACACAATCAATTGGAGAGATGAATATTTTTTACCAGTTCTGCTATGCAACTTATTTTGCAAGTAAAAAAAAATCCCGAAGAATATACAAATCAAGTTTCACTGTGATAAAGAAAACCTACCTTATGTCAGATCAAAAGAATAAATGCAAGAAATGTTTACTGGTAACAGCTATAAGTCAAGAAACATTATTTGTATAAAAACACTAAAAAAAGGCTTCTACAAAATGATAAAAATATGTTTACAATAAGTGTTTTTATTTCAATCCCTTATTAATAGAGTGAGTACTTAAATTTGTTTTTATAGTTACAAGCTTTGCGTCTTTTAAACTTAAAAAAGTTATATTAACATATTTACACATTAAAGACTAAAAAGTAGAAAATAATTTATAAATAAAAATACTTTTTAAAAATGCCATTATTTTAAACCCACTAAAAAGAAAACAATTTATAAATATGTTGAGAGAATAAATACTTGTAAGATTTAAAACTAAAAACGTGGGGCGCATGCAATAGATCATAATAGTTCAATAGGTGAATTTAATTGTAAATTAGCATGCGCCTTATGTTTTTTGTTTAAAATCTTACAAGTATTAATTCTCTCAACATATTTATAAATTATTTTCTACCTTTTAGTGCGTTTAAAAACGTGGAATTTTTTAAAAGTATTTTTATTTATAAATTATTTACACTGAGAATAATAACTATATTACAGAAAAAAACTGTTAAAAAGCTTAGCTACATTATCAGGATTATCAACAGTGGTTTGGTTTGCATAATCTTCTAAAATAATTTGGTCTCTTTGAGTACTGTTTAAGAACTTGAAAGAAGTTGTTCATGGTTAACAATTTGCCAAGCTGCCTTTCTTTTTGGTTTGACTTGTTTCCAGATTTTCTAATTAGGATATTATTTTAAAGAATTTTTGAATTTCTAATAACTTTATTAAATATTTTTTTATATTGTTTTACATAGTATATAAACTCTTGGTTTTTACTAATCTTGGCTTCCAAGTGCAATTCTCATTTCCTCATACTGAAAATGCTTGTACCTTGAGTCACCCAATTGAAAGTATATTTATTAGTTTTAACATTCCTTTTTAGGGATTTAACAGGAAATATATTGTTGAAAGATAATAAAAAAATTCTCAAAAAAAACTATTGTAATTTTAATTGGGATTTTAAGTGGGGTTAAATACAAAATTATTATTAGTGCTCTGTAAATATTTGCAAAATTCATCTTTATTTCTATCAGAGATGATTCTTTTCATGAAAGAACTAGAAGTATTTTTGATGGTTTTACACTTGGCAAGCTTAGGAAGGTTTATAAATATAGCATTGTGATCAGAAAGGCCTAATTCAGTGTTTAACCTGTATAGTAACTAAACGTTTTGGGTGTGATAAAATGATATAAACAAGTAAATGAAGTATTTGTTATTATGGTTGGCTCCTCAAATTGAAAACAAAAACCATTACATTCGACAATTTCTTTAAATATACTTGTGAATGTGTCATTCCGTTAAAATTATAGTGCACTTATGAGGTCGCTCTCCCGTGTGAACCAATGTAAGAAGCTTCATTTCTTGCTTGGTTTTAAAGGATTTTCCAAAAGTAATGCATTTATGAGGTCACTCTCTAGTGTGAACCAATGTATGTCTCTTCATATGGCTCCTGAATTTGAAGCATTTTCCACATGTAGTGCACTTATGAGGTCGCTCTCTCGAGTGAATAAATGTATGCATGTATATTTCTTTCTTGGTTTTAAAGGATTTTCCACAAGTAATGCACTTATGAGGTCGCTCTCTCGTGTGAACCAATGTATGTCTCT
The DNA here is from genome assembly GCF_028750875.1 of Macrosteles quadrilineatus. NCBI lineage: Eukaryota > Metazoa > Arthropoda > Insecta > Hemiptera > Cicadellidae > Macrosteles > Macrosteles quadrilineatus. Next base: position 97,633,512 of record NW_026542597.1, on the reverse strand, counting down.
TCATTTCAATCTTAGTTTTGAAGGATTTTCCACATGTAGGGCACTTATGAGGTCGCTCTCCCGTGTGAAGAAATGTATGTCTCTTCACTCCAATCTTACATTTAAAGGATTTTCCACATGTAATGCACTTATAAGGTTGCTCTCTCGTGTGAACCAATGTATGTCTCTTCACTCCCATCTTACATTTAAAGGATTTTCCACATGTAGGGCACTTATGAGGTCGCTCTCCTGTGTGAATCAATGTATGTCTCTTCACTCCAATCTTACATTTAAAGGATTTTCCACATGTAATGCACTTATGAGGTCGCTCTCCCGTGTGAACCAATGTATGAATCTTCATTCCTTCCTTAGTTTTGTAGGATTTTCCACATGTAGTACACTTATGAGGTCGCTCTCCCGTGTGAACCAATGTATGAATCTTCATCTCGCTCCTGGTTTTGAAGGATTTTCCACATGTAGTGCACTTATGAGGTCGCTCTTCTGTGTGAACTAATGTATGTTGCTTCATAGTTATTTTGCTTTTAAAGGATTCTCCACATGTAGTGCACTTATGAGGTCGCTCTCCTGTGTGAACGATTGTATGAATCTTCATATGGCTGCTGGTTTTGAAAGATTTTCCACATGTAGTGCACTTATAAGGTCGCTCTCCCGTGTGGACCAATGTATGAACCTTCATTCTTTGCTTGGTTATGAAAGATTTCCCACATGTAATGCACTTATAAGGCCGCTCTTCTATGTGAAGTAATGTATGTCGCTTCATAGTTATTTTGCTTTTAAAGGATTTTCCACATATAGTGCAGTTATGAGGTCGCTCTACCGTGTGAACCAATGTATGTTGCTTCATAGTTCTTTTGCTTTTAAAGAAAGTTTCACATGTAATGCACTTGTAAGGACATATCTCAGAATGTATTAACATATGATTCTTTACATGAGATTTTCTAATAAATGTTTTCTCACATGTCAAACATCTAAAGGGACGCTCGCCTGTGTGTAAATATATATGATACTTCATTTTTGAAAGATTTGAAAACATTTTTCTACATATTGGACAGTTAAGGAGAGGCTTTTTAGTGATATTAAACATTATTTGTTTTATATTTCTGATTTCTAACACCAGGTGAGCTAGTAACTAATTGGAATTATTCAGTTGGCTTTGTATGCTATTTTCGATGTATTAAATATCAAACCACATAGCTTACTCAAGGCATTTTGTCTTTCTGTCTTGACTTTATGTTCTATCATGTTAAATAAGCCTCCTTAAGAAATCGTGCCTTATTTTCCATTTTGTTTTCAAACAATATTGAATCAGCTATATAAATGTTAATTATAATTTAAATTCAAGTTTTACATAGTTAATTACTTACTGTAATTAGTACTTTTTGTGTAGTAAAAAATTAATCTGTTTTGCTGCTGTTTAAAGTATTACAACTGATTTTGTAAATTATCTTTCTTGTGACATGAATTGAAGGTCCTTTTTCTCTTCAAATCTTTTTCCTATCCTGAAAAAGACCATAATTTATTATTCATTATTTATTTATTAATACAGTTGTTGTAAACATTTAAATTTTCTGTTCAAATTTAGAATCATAAAAGCAATTGAAATTTATGTAATCTAATAAGTATGTAATAAAAATGATAACGGGTGTCAATAAAATATTCACCAGGAATCAAGATTTGATCAAAAAACCCCTTTTAATGTTTGTTCATAATATGTTAGATTTTGTGCCAAATTTGACCAGATAATTTAGGAAGTCGAGGATTTCAACAAAGATTTGGGTAAAAAAGATTACCTATATTACGTTCACAAAATTTAAATTTATAAGGTTTATGAGTTCACAAAATAGAGGCGGTTATATCCCAGATCTCTTCTATACAGATTTCTTCTCCTATAACCGCCTAAACTTTCAGAACGCAGTATAGTTATAGGAGGTACTAAAAATATTAAATTAATGATAACTATTAGTGTGTGATATTCACAAGCTTATCAATCACGCCAAGTACACCAAGCTTACAAACCTTGGAACTTTAAAGATTACGAGAAAAGTGGCAACTTCACTCATCATTCCTTTACCATAAAAATTCCAAGTCTGGCAATAATTTTCAATTGACTTATACATTTTTGCAAACAAAAATCTACACGGAGCTCCACAAAAACCACGGGACATTGCAATGACATCCATTATTTTAACACTCCATTCTAGACAAAGTATGAGAGATATTATGTGCATGCTAGCATAGCTGGATTCAAACGCTCTGATACTAAAATACAGAATACGAGTGGTCTTGTCAAGTCTGCCAATAAACAATAGTGCAATGCAATAAAACGTATCTCATGTATTAATTCCTGCCTTTGTTGAGCTAAGTGTACATTTTCTAAGGAATAGAAACTGGGTGAATGGTGTATGGTTAAGAAGAGGGATTATCACTAGATAGGTGGATTACAGTTCAAGTAGAGTACTAAATGAAGTCAAACAGTGAAGCAGTTAATACCTTTTTATTTTCAATATTCGTATGAAAATTAACAAACATACAAAACATTAAATTATCAGTTTGTTCATGTGAGAAATCTAATTAATATTGTAGGTTTATCCTAATTCAAGATATAATATGAATTCAATGCATTAATCAATCTCTAATTTTCATTAAAAATATAATACAGTACAAATATTTGATAAATCTACACTACATAATATGCTACATTTTTTTAAACCTGTACAGTTCTTGTGTTTTACTGAAATGCTGCAAAAGCCAGTCTAGGTACTAAAAGTGTGGATAGTTCAACCCCCCAAAAAATAACATTTATTTTTATAAAATTGTACATAAAATTGAACGATTAACAAAAGCTTAACATTAGTGGGTGTTCTAGATCAAGGCAATACAAAATAATAAGATAATAGCTCTGGAAAGTACCTTGACATTTTATTAAATTGTTCTGTTGTAAAACTCCATGTAAAAATATTTTTCAAACATTTTCAGTTTTAACATTTTATGATCACTATGTTTAAGAAATTTCAAATTGGGTTAAAGAAAATCTGTCCTCATTCATGACCCAACCCTTTCATTCCCATCACACTTGACTTAAGAGTTATATTAAGCCTGAAACCCATTGATTAAAGAAATTTCATTTATCTCCTTAATATATAGGCCCAAATGTTTACAAAAAGTCACCGCTCCACATAAAGAATATTGATAGTAGTACAGAGTTCTAATCCACCCTGAATAATATGTAGGCTACATAAAAAAGCCTAAAGAATATTTTATTAATACATAAATGTCTTATAAGAAACTAAGCGTTATACAGAATGACCAACGAATCGAACAATTTTTAAGCTGATAGTATGTGCACAATAGTTATTGTAGGTAGTTTTTATCACGAGTAGGGAGGGGTTTCATTCAATGCTGTATATTATGCCGTTTTATTAGCCATGGAGCATTGGACAGTAAACACCATATTTTTGCCTACTACAAATGTGTGCAAAAGGTCATGCCTTTTTTTTATATATATTTGATTTTTTTTTATATCTTTGACGTCATGATATATTTTCCAGCCAAAATACAATTCTCAAGTAGAAAACAATTTAAGGAAAAGAGGATCCATTCGAAAAAGAAGCTGCTTGGCAAATAAATGACTGATACAATGTTGAAGATTTTTAAACGGCTTGGCAAGCTTTAAATACCCAAGTGTTGATGTGCTTAAACAATTTTAGGTCACAGGTGAGACGTTTGATTAACAATAGCTTGGTTTATTTACATTAAGTTCCACTACACATACTACCATTGACAATTGATACAACTCAGGATGAGGATTCAAAGGATGTGTATAAGCTTCCTGGGAAGGATTATTTAGCATTAACGAGATATGTGCATGTGTGAAATTTGTTGTGACGTGTTTTCCTCAAGGAACCCCAAAATCTGATGGATCTTTAAGGAGGCCGTTAACCAGAAAGTGGCAGAAACATTTTAATGACTGTGAAATGCTGAGAAATTTTTTATTTTCATAATAGGAGAATTTAAGAAGAATTAGCACAAATATTTGATTTGAAATCAAAAGATAATTAATTAATGTATGAAACATCATATTGCAACTATTTGTGATGTATCTGCCAGATGTAGTGCGCTTATGAGGTTTCTTCAGTATGAAATAATGTATGTCTCTTCATATTGCTGCTGGTTTTGAAGGATTTTCCACATGTAGAGCACTTATGAGGTCGCTCACTAATGTGAACCAATGTATGTCTCTTCATATCAACCTTAGATTTGAAGGATTTTCCACATGTAGAGCACTTATGCGGTCGCTCCCCTGTGTGAACCAATGTATGTCTCTTCATATCGCTGCTGGTTTTGAAGGATTTTCCACAAGTAGAGCACTTATGAGGTCGCTCTCCTGTATGAAACAATGTATGTCTCTTCATATTGCTGCTGTTTTGGAAGGATTTTTCACATATAGTGCACTTATAAGGTTGCTCTCCCATGTGAACCTCTGTATGAACCTTCATTGCTCGCTTGGTTTTAAAGAGTTTTCCACAAGTAATGCACTTATGAGGTCGCTCTCTCTTGTGAACATATGTATGTCTCTTCATATCGCTGCTGGTTTTGTAGGATTTTCCACATGTAGGGCACATATGAGGTCGCTCTCCCGTGTGAAACAATGTATGATTCTTCATTGCTCTCTTAGTTTTGTAGGATTTTCCACATGTAGGGCACATATGAGGTCGCTCACCCGTGTGAAGCAATGTATGAATCTTCATTCCTTCCTTAGTTTTGTAGGGTTTTCCACATGTAGTACACTCATGAGGTCGCTCTACCGTGTGAACAAATGTATGAACCTTAACTTCTTGCTTGGTTTTGAAGAATTTTTCACATATAGTGCACTTGTAAGGATACTTCCCAGAATGTATTAACATATGATTCTTTACCTGAGATTTTCTAATAAATGTATTCTCACATGTCAAACATCTAAAGGGACGCTCACTTGTGTGTAAATATATATGATACTTCATTCCTGAAAGAGTTGAAAACATTTTTCTACATATTGGACAGTTAAGGAGAGGCTTTTTAGTAATATTAAACATTTTTTTTTATATTTATGATTTCTAACATCAGGCGAGCTAGTAACTAATTGGAATTATTCAGTTGGCTTTGTATGCTATTTTTGATGTATTAAATATCACACCACATAGCTTGCTCAAGGCATTTTGTTTTTTGTCTTGACTTTATGTTCCGTTGTGTTAAATAAGCCTCCTTAAGAAATCTTGTTTTATTTTATAAATGTTAATTATAATTTACATTCAAGTTTTACATAGTGAATTACTTACTTACTTTATTTATTACTTTCTTTTTTCTTTTAAGTAGTACTTTTTGTGTACTGAAAACTAAATCTGAATAGCTGCTGTTTACAGTATTACATCTTATTCTGTAAATTATCTTTCTTGTGACATTGAATTGAAGTTCCTTTTTCTCTTGAACACTTTGCGTATTCTGAAAAAGACCACAATTAATTAAATATATACAATTGTTGTAAACATTTAGGTAATTTTTTGTTCAAATTTTGAATTATTTTTCCCCTTACTGCAGCAAACCTGCATCGACTAAGCAAATTTCCATTTGTCTGAATAGATTTTCAATTAAATCTATTTAAATAACATTAGGGCTAAGAAGTACCTAGGTTTGCTGCTACAACGAAACTAGTAAAATGTGTTTTAAGTAAAATATCAATACCTTAGTATAAAATAAATAAATTTGCTAATTTTGATCAAAATATATCCATTAACAAGTAAACTACAACATTTTACAATATTCTCGTTAAGAATAACCCGAGAATTTTAAATTTAAATTTTTTGAATTTTATCTGTTACCAATAACCATACAAAAACACTTTGCTATACTAAACTATTTATTTTATTAAGCTTTTTAAAAAGGTCCTAGAGATGAATTAAAAAATTTTGTGTTTTGATGGTCAAAAATGAGAAAAACCAATGTTTACCCATACAGTAAAATCCCGGTCCCATGGTCCACCTTACACCTTAAAACCAAATTTAAACAAATTCGGACAGAAATTACTTAAGTTATGGTGTTTACAGCCATATATGTACATATATAAAATTCGCTAAAAATGAACGAATAGTGTTTTTGGACTGTGGGGACATCAAAATGAAAAAGTAAATTGGTCCAGGGCTCAAGCCTTACCATTAAACCTACGGCAATAGCTACTTTCCTATAGGGAAATTCGCTAAAAGCAATTGAAATGTATGTAATCTAAAGTATTGTATCGGGTGTCTATAAAATATTCATTGGGTACAAAGTCAATAATTGATTAAGGAACCTTTTTAAATATTTGTTCATACATTAGATATTTTGCCAAATTCGACCAGGTCCAAGATTTGAGCAACAATTTGGGTACAAATGATCACCTCCTATACTCCGTTCACAGCATTTAGGCAGTTTGAGGGGAAGTTCCCAGACTCAGCTGTTGAGCTTATTGTTTTATAGGAAGGTTTATGTAGAGGGCTAGATTTCTTCCCCAATAACCGCCTACATTTTGTGAAGACAGTATTTTTTTTTTTTTTTTTTTTTTTAGGGAGAGGAGGGAAAATGCTTTTACGCACACAGGTAGCCAGCCTGTAGTGTGAGACTCCTGAAATTATCAGACTACTCACTAAAAAACCCCCTCTACTCTGTTGGACACAGACCTGGAATTGTTTGTCACATTACTTCAAGTCAGGCCAACATGTGGCCTAAGCCCTCAGGGCTCGCACCGTTCCTGGCATTTTGATTCTTTATGACCTACACCGCATCCCGGTCGAGGTCAAACTTCTTGGCGCGGAGAATACTCTGGATGTAATGTGACACACAGGTCCAATAGTCCTCACCCTCCGTCATCATCGGTATGACCGTGTCGACCGACAGCAGTCCTACTAACTGTTGAGCCTCCAGGCGGGGCCTTTCCCAGCGCTGGCAGTGGAAAAATGTATGTTCCACGTCATCGAGAATGCCTGGGCAGTATATGCAATCGGGTGACACGGCTTTGCCCATCCTAAACAGGTACGACCGGAAAAAGCCGTGTCCCGTCATAAATTGGGTGAGGTAGAAGTCCACCTCTCCGTACCGCCGATTAACCCACGGTTGGACTTGCTGTATCAGTCGCCTGGTCCAGCGTCCCCGTGTCTCCTGTTCCCAGCCCTCCTGCCACATCTGGTAGGTGCGGGTGCGTTCCTCTGTTCGTGCCTCGTCCTCCCCACGGCGCCGGTAAATTGCCTTTCTCTCTGCCGCCAAAAGTTTGACGGGGATGACTCCAGCAACCACCAGGACGGCGGGCTCGGACACTGTTCGGTAGGCAGATGCTACCCTCAGTGCTGCCTGACGTTGCACTCGGGCGAGCCGCATCCTGTATGCCTCCTTATTTAGTGCGTCTGCCCACACCTCCGCACCGTACAAGAGTACGGACTGGACCGAAGACATTAACAGCCTTCTACGACTGGACCGAGGCCCTCCGACATTGGCCATCAACCGGCTAAGAGAAGAAACAACCCTAGCGGCCTTGTCCGCTGTACGGAAAATCTGGTCCCGCCAGCTAAGCTTGCTGTCTACCATGACCCCAAGATACTTGGCAGAACGAACGGTTTGAACCTCGATGGCTCCCACCCTCAACGGCACGATGATGTCAATCCGTTTTTTTGTCAAAATCACGATCACGGTTTTGCTCAAAGCAAGCGAGAGACCGTGGTCTGCCATCCATGCGTTTATGGTACGCATAACTCGGTTAAGCTTTAGCTGAGCCAGCTCAACGCTGCGTGCAGCTATCAAAGCTGCAACGTCGTCTGCGTACCCAACCAAAACAGTTTCCTCAGGCATTTCAGACCTCAGAAGGCTGTCATAAGCGACGTTCCAGAGGTCTGTAAACTTTTGTATTAGTCAAGCTCACGTATTTTAAGTCGGCGCGGCTCTATGATAATTTTTGATACCAAATTTAAAGAGGATGTCCACATTGCAGGTGACTATCTATAACTAAAGGTGATCTTATAGTGGTATTAACCAGTATCTTTAAAAAGATGACTAGTTATCTTTGTATAATAATAAATCTTTGTATAATGTATTTACATATTTCTGACTTGGAAAAGTAACGTTTTAATTTTAAACTAGCTTCTTTTCCCTATCATAATATCAAAATAAATTATTTTCCTATTCATATAGAACATTTGTGTGTGTTGTTTTCATTATGCAATCATTCTGAAGTAAACATAAAATACAAGAAAATACTTCCTTTGATATATATAAACAAAACAGTTCAGTATGTTTTAGCGAATTTCCCTATAGGGAAGTAGCTATTACCGTAGGTCTCATGGTAAGACCTGGGCGCGGGACCGATTTACTTTTTCATTTTGATGTCCCCAGAGGCCAAAAACAATAATCGTTCAAATTCATATATATATATATATATTTATATATGTGTCCGTTAGCGCGATAACTCGAGCAAAAATGATCCGATTTTGATGTAATTTGGTACAAACGTGTAAACCTACGTTTATTCGAACGAGTTCGCGAACCAGCATGATCGGACTATGGGAACGGGGGTTTATGGGGGGTTTTATGGGGTAAAAATGGGGTTTTCCCATTTTTGACCCTAAAAACAAAAAATTTTGCAATTTCTTTTTAAACCGTTTTGTAGAGCTTAAAAAAAGAAATAATTTAGTATATTGAAGCGCTGTTGTATGCCTAACGGTCACGGAGAAAATTAAAAAATAGTGTAATTTAAAATTCCCATGTTATTCTTATGGATAAAATGAAAATTGTTTTAGTTTACTTGTTTATGGATAGGCCTATATATTGATAAAATTTGGCAAATTTATTTATTTCCTCCTATACTATTGACGTATGGTCAAACAACTCTTTTTTACCTTCCCCGTAGCAGCAAACCTAAGCACTCGTTAAATCTAATATTATTTCAACGAGGTGTTAGCCCGTCCTACGTACGGGAATTCAGTAGTCAGTTAAAACCGTGTACAATTCAGATCAGCTAGTTTACACAAATAAAGGCAATGTTTCTTGCAGTTTTAATGTGAAAAATCATCTTGTAAACAAATGTTGTGTGACCAAATATGTTTTTATTCCATCATAGGCCTATACGACATGCATTTTAAATCCGATAACTTTACAATAAAACAGCAATTCTGCAATTTTTACGATGTGAAAAGCGTTGAAGTGAGATTTGCAGCCGATTCGCACAGACGCACACTGATTATAAGTAGCCTACGGTAGAGAGAGTAATAGTCAATAATTGAGAAGTGTATAGACCTAGTCAACGATACCACCTTCCATAGCATACCTGCCTCTTCCATAATTATTATCACCAAAATACAACTACTATACACAATTTCCAGTCGGTCTGAATAGAAAAGACCTAAAATAAAACGATAATATCAAATAAAATTCACAGTACACATAATTTAACTTTGGTGTCCTTTGTCCTAACATCAAAACTAATTGTCACGCCTATCCTTTATATCAATTTCACTGCATTAATTGCTAAATAAATAAGTGTAAACAAAGAAAAGTAAAAACAATAACAGTTTGTTTTGAAACAGCTGTTTGGTTCAAATAACATTCATTTGAAAAAAAGGACTGGTCACATGTAGCAGGAATATAAAAAGTAAACACGCTAGTAAAGCTAATGACGTAATTGTCAATGTTTATTATTTATACTGTTATCAGTTCTATCCTTGATAATTACCCACCCTCACTGAATAAACGTAAATCGTAATTTCCCATATTAGTTAATTTAAACTACAATATATTCATAGTTGAAATAAAAGTGATATTTTCACGTTTGGGGGCGCTGATATAGGCACCCCTAAACGTAACCACGACTGGACGTGATTTCATAAAAGGATGGTTTGTCAGGTTTGTCTAATTGCAGTATCCTAGGTCAATGTTGACGTTGTGTTCAATCTATGTCATCCATCTGTTTATCTTTGTATAAAACCCGGCTGAGGCTGTGGTGGTAAAATCGTGATTCCTAATTATTCTTGATCTTCTTTTTATGACATCAATAGCCTATTTCCAGGCCTAATCCAAACAAAGTTAAAGCAGACAAACATTAATTGTAAACAAAAAGCTACCATTAAGAATTAAACATGTAAACATTGTTATTTTTCTAATCTTTCCTTGAAAAGTGGAGCAGTAAAATAATTTGCATTTATCCTTTTTTATTAAGACTCGTGTACAGAGCCTCAATTTGTACTGTGGTTTAATTAATTTTGGTTAAAACTGTGGTCAATTATCTCTACTAATCTAACTTATTTCCTATAATCAATGACAAAATAAGAGTAAATAAAATAACCTCATAGTTCCATATAGTTTATATTTAACCAGCTGTTAGTTAAAACAAATTATATTGTTCTAAAACAAATCGAAGATTACAAAGATTGCTTTAAAAAATAATTTGAACATCCTAGTATTTTACTATGTATATTAAATTAACCTGTCATCCTCTTACAGAAAAATTGAACGTATCAATGAATAGCATTACACATAGTAAGTCAACCCTACATATGCCTTTACATTTTTATCCAAATGCTGAATTTGTGACACAAAAGCTGAATGTTTACAGCTGTTATGTTAAGAAAATTATTTTATGCCAAAAGCTAGTTTAGAATATTAGCGTCGGCAGCTAGACTTTTTAAAAATTGAAACTTAATTTCCAAAAAACTGGAACCCTAAACTCAAATTATGGCTTCGACATTCCCTAGTTCCCAAAATTATCTTTCTTTCAACACAAAAATCACGAAAATCTGTCGAGTGGTTGATTCAGAATCGTGAAATAAAAAAACACTGTTTCGTTTTAATATTATAGATAGGGAATAAAAATATGTCTTATTTATGGAAATATTTGAGCAAAAATGTAGTAAGACAAGTTGAAATTCACTTAGTCTGCAGGTTTGCTGCGGCGGGGGTATTTTTATATATTTATGTTATCCAGCTACAATTTATTGATTTTCAAAATACACTCTCAATATCTTCAATGGGTATTTTATTCATATTTTTGCAGTTAGAGCCGCGCCGACTTGAAATACGCGAGCTTGACTAATATAAAAGTTTACTTCTTTATTGAAATTATTTCATTCTTTTTAGAGCATTTGAAGTCGGTTGTTTTTTTTTTTACAAAAATAAATTATTTCATGATTTTTAGTGACTGTATAATTTGTTATATATTAATTACTTGAAGTTTTTTGATAAGCAAAACTGTTTGAAACAATCAAAAGTGCCACAGAACAATCATTATTTTTAAACTGCTTGAGTCACCTGTTCAAGTTACATAATCAATGGGTATACAAATTAACATTATTAACCAAAGTCAGGCTAGGCCTACCCCTAGAACCGGCCACACTCAAATTTCTTCCCCGGAGTGCTCAGAAGGAGCCGAGAAAAATCCCGGGGTCGATTTATTAAATTTATTAAAATTTAATCAAAGGCTCAGAGCTCTAGAAGCGCTCAGTAAATCCTGCAGACGCTCAGCAGGAGCTATATCATCCTCACCTTCGTTAAAGTGTTTTGGTAAATTTTGCCTAACTTTTATACTGACTCTGTAGTGCCGACGAGTATTCAATCTTAGCCAATGTGATATAGGCCCTAAAAAATCACGTTAAACTTTAAAATATTTGGCTAAAGACGTGGGTAAATAATATAAAATCAAATTGCAATTCCTACAGAGTCGTCGGGGACTAATTAATATATCTAAACGTAGAACTTATCGTGAGATGATTTAAAATAAATTTAGTATCAATTTTCGTAGATGATCGTTCAACTCAGCCTACTCCCAGACTTGATTCTTTCACCCGCCAAAGACGGGGTTTAGAATTCGGTCGATGAGTCTCGGCATATTAAAACGTCGAATTAACTCAAATAATTTAAATAATAGTTAATCGTCAAACGAACGGAATAAACATAATTTCGTACCAGTAGCCAATTGATTTAAAACCAAACGAAAGATATCCGCTAGTCACTAGCAGGCAGGAACTGGTGGGTGTTATGCAAGTCGGCGAAACTAAGTTACTAAAATTTAGATAGGTATTGAAAATCGAATTTGGAGCGGGTAAAATAAGTGGCAGACGAGTATGCGTAAGTTATAACGAAAATAAAATGACGTTAGAAAGTCTAACAATGAACGTAGCTAACCTTGAATGGATTAAACTTTACATACCTCGTCTTGCAGTTCAAATATTGTGTTTGAAGTCCACTACATATGTTTCGCCATATATGGCATTCTCAAGTGGTTACAGAAACATTTTATCCAATTTGGACTCGTCAACATGTTACTTCAAATAAGAAAATATTCACATTATAACAACATGGAATTTAACTTGAATGGATAACAAAGTAGTGGTATGGCGAGATCGTAATTCGTTTAAGGCTTCTTCTTAAGGTTCGTGAGCGAACATCGAATGAAATCTTGTCCGGCTCAAATCACGATTTCCTCGGCCAAGGCTTAAGGGCTCTGGTGGTGAGTTCAAGAACTAGCCAACAGCTGATCGGAAATTCACCTGTTGAGCCGGTCTAGTTTTCGTCTGTCGTCGGTCAACAAACACCATTTCGAGGTAATGTCATATTGTCATCGGCGTAAAATCGGCAGTTTAACTTTATTTTGTGACATGGAGTACTATTACTGATAAATATATCGTGTGAGTGTGTGTATGTACCGGTACTTCACTGTTATTAAAAGTAGGCCTACGTTCTTTGGCCCATAGCCAAGCTATGGCCAACACATAGGCCTAGGAGTAGGTTGTTGTGGATAAAAATTGGGTAAGTTATGGTGTTTGTTGAATAGCAGTACGTTTTTACCCCACTTAAAATTTGGTACCTCACAACACTACTGTACCAATACCAACAAAATTTTTTAATTCGCAATTAAGATTGTTTCTAAGAATGGTAAAAACGCACCTTGTCAGACAATCTTTAACCCTCCAAGTGTCCACAGTTTTGGTCTTAATGTTCGCCCATTTATTGCGCAATCGCAGGGTTTTATTAAAATGTATCTTAGAAACAAAAAAATTATGTTAAAAGTACCTATACTGTTCTATATTATCATTTTGTTTGGAAAATTATGGGCTTCAATGTAACATAGAAAACATTACAAAAAAAATGTTTAAAAATGTTTGTGGGGTTAACATTTCTCAAAAATTATAAAATAAATGAAAAAGAATTTATGTTTGTGCTCAATAAATTGTTATAATTTATAAGTCTAAAAATATTTTAAAATAGCCACTTTGTTCAAAATGTTATGAGGATTCCAAAAATATAATAATATAAGGAAGTAGGTTTGCAAATAAATAAGTTATGGGCAAAAAACAGATTTCGGTACATAGCGTTTAGCTAAGAATGCATAAGACATAAGACATAAGACATGTTTATTTCCAGTAGACATATTACAAATGTATTGGAAGAGTCAAACATTTTTCATGCAGAGCAGTTGTCAAATTAAGAAGTGTTACAAAGTGTACTTTGAAGTCTACAAAAAAAGAAAATTGCATTTTAAGTTATTTAATTGGTCTTAAACTAATATCACTGAGTTTATCACTATTGAGAAGTAAAAACAACCATTTGAAAGTTAGCAAAGCATTACAAAATTAGACAGGTTGTACTACAAGGCATTAGGTGAAGGCATAATAGTTAACACAATGACAAACTAACTACACAATGACAAACACAACTTTGACGAAGGAAGGTCTAAAAACTCTTTGAGTTCGTAAAAAGGATTAACAGCTAGCCATTGGAACACTTTATGTTTAAAAGAATTATATGGGAGAGAGAACATAAATGTAGGTATCTTATTAATACATTGCATGCCCACTATTTCATAACTTTTCTTAGATTTCTCCAGTCTAACATAGGGAATGTCAAGTTTATTTCTGAATCGAGTATTGTGCTGGTGGACATCTTTACGGCAGTTAAAAGCATTTAAATTCTTAAAACTAGTTAACAATAAATTAAAAATATACAAGTTAACAACAGTTAGAATTTTAAAATCAATAAAAATTGGTTTATGGTGTTCAACAACATCTACTTTGGCTATTATTCTTAGAATCTTTTTCTGAATTAATTACAAGAACCTTTTTTACATGTGGGCTATTTCCCCAAAAAATTATTCCATAGCTAACTGCTGATTGGAAGAGGCCATAGTAAACATTTAACAGACAATCTATTGGGATGACACAACTTAATTTCCTAAAGAGGCACTTTAATCTACTCAGCCTAGTACAAAGTTGGTTTATATGAGGCTCCCAAGTCAATTTTTGATCCAAAGTAACACCAAGAAATTTTACATGACTGTTAGACACTATAGTATCTGGAATTTCCCTAAGACTAAAAATTAGGTCCAAGGTTTTGTCCTTATTTAAAAGAAAGTTGTTGGCAGCAAACCATTCTGTGGCCCTATTGATACCATGAACAACAGAATTTTTGAGGTTAGATATATCTCTACCAATACTAAGCATCAGGGACATATTTCCGAATAGGCGGACTAGGGCAAATTTTAGGGGCGGCAAAATTTTGAGGGTAAAAAAATAAAAAAAAACGAAGTTTTAATCTAAAAACAAATTAGCAAATAATTTTGGGAATGGCAAAATAGCCATTTCAAATATTTTGATTAAGTATACAACTATTTCAGAACGCATCCAAGTCAAACAAACGTCAATAGTTTATTACACAGCTGTGTAGAGTTGTCCGTGCTGCCCTGCGGACACGCTCGCCGCGGGAGCGGGTCGCCGTGCCGGCCGCTATGTAGTGACAAACGTAGAAAACACTCCCTTCTGTTGACTTCATACACCACTACGCAGCGGCAGCTCTATAGCTGAAAGATTCTTTTGCTAGGTTAAAATCAAGAAGGAAAGTGTGAACTAAATACTTACCACTGTACCAAACTTAACTAATTTAAAATTGTATATTATTCTTTCAGTATTAGTACGTAATTTTTCTTTGCGATTCATGTGCTTTTGGAAGAAATAAAAAGTATAAGAAAACATATTTTTTTCATTTCAAATCAAAGCCAATAGCACGTCTCTCAAGTGGATCTGACTAATAGTGTTCAATGAAAAGCGTTATAAGAACCATTGTATACAGACGATTTTGTGTGCCGTTTCAAGCCGCAAAATGGGATTGTAAAAATACTGATTAGATAAAAAAAGTTGCATTCCGTGTAGGCCTATCCAACTCAGAATGTTTTGCAAGAAAACGGCACAAAAAAGTCCGTTAAAAGGGGTCGAAATAGTATATTTCGTACCTAGGGCCGAAAATGAGGTTTCGCCGGCTCGAGATAGTTTTTAGGTTCGTGACGAAGTCAACTTAAAACGATCGAGAGCTGCAAAACAATTTCAGTCCGTGGTACGAACGCTATTTTCCACCACACTATACCTAAATAGCACCTTAATTCACCACAATAATGATGCACACTGATAGTCAACACAACTAGAACTTTAAGGTTATGTGAAGAAATAATTTGAGGAATCAGCAAAAGTTAAAATAAATAGTTGCTAGGCAGCGGTGACAATAAAACAATTCTATTGCAATGCTATGGATACCGATTGTGTATTTAATATGCATTTATGTTTTAAAAAGTAAGCGATCAGCCGATTTTGCTGCCCTAGGTATGTAAGAACCTGCTCGGTCCCCAAATGACGATGACTTTAAATCGTCATTTGGGCTTTAAATCGTAACTTTCAGCCACCAATTAACGCATGTAAAACAGCTAAAAACATCATAGTGTGGTGAAAAGTTATTAAATTTGTTGATGCAGCATGCAATATTACCAATTATTTTTCCACAAAACCAGCTGACAGGGCATGTATTGGCCATTGGGGTGATATTAGTGAGGTCGGGGAGTGCGTTGAAAAGTGGGAGCGGGAGGGGCGGCGGCAAACTTTGTTGCCTAGAGGCGGCAGATACTTAAATACGTCCCTGCTAAGCATGGTCGTATCATCTGCATATTGAAAAATATTTCCATTTAAGTTACAAGGTAGATCATTCACAGCAATAAGAAACAATAGCGGGCCAAGTACAGACCCCTGGGGAATGCCACATAGCCTAACCATAGCTAGGAATCTGGCTGATAATTTACATCAATATCACTCTACTTCTTCAGGATCATCAACCAGCCCTTCAAAATCACTTAAATCTTCTTATAATGCACCACGTATAGGCCTATCACTACTTTTGATTTTTAACACTAAAACAATGATAAACGTAATAAAACACATCAGTCATCGGTGTGAGGTTAACCAAGTTGTTTACAAATACACACGTCAGCTGTCTGCTACAATATTTTCGGAACTAAAATGAAAAGCGTCTAGAAACAGACATCAGGAGAAGGCTCAGAATTTGCCGAAAACAATGATAACAATCTCAATCCAGTTCAATCTGATTGAGTCAGTCCCAGAGCCTTCGCCGTAAACGATGTTTGTGTGTCGCAAAAGCGACGCATAACACCAAGGCGTGTGTGTTGTGCGTCGATTACGCAACGCCCAACACTCGGAGGGTTAACATGTACGGTAGTGTCAAATTTTACTTGCAACACAGTGGCAGTAGCGGTTCGAAGGGGGGCTATAGGGGCTAAAGCCCCCCCCTTGGACCCTGGAAAAATTAATTTAAACGTGCATTTTGTCCTTAAAACACGCAATGTCATAAAACAGACGTCCATCGATGTAGTTTTTTACTAAACTTAATAAGCGATGGCAGGAGTAGTATTAAGTTCCGTACATAGATAAACTTTGTAGACAATACACAACAAATAAAACAATATTACGCTATGGAAAGTTGTACACATCATCCAATTTTTACAGCAGTCAGCTGTTGACATGCTGACATGCTAGGGCAAAGGCGAGCGCCGAGCGTGCAAGCGAGGACGGGGAAACAGCTGATTTCCTGATGTTCCATAGTTAGTTGTCAAATTTTCTGCTAGCCACTAACTTTACACGGGCATCAATCAGCAATCAGCAGTAGCACTTCTATAAATCAGTTGCAAATCTTAGTCTGGCAAGTGTGTACTGTAGGAGGAATGCCAAATGTGGTGG
The DNA here is from genome assembly GCF_028750875.1 of Macrosteles quadrilineatus. Taxonomy (NCBI): domain Eukaryota; kingdom Metazoa; phylum Arthropoda; class Insecta; order Hemiptera; family Cicadellidae; genus Macrosteles; species Macrosteles quadrilineatus. The sequence continues at coordinate 97,616,455 of NW_026542597.1, read as the reverse complement.
AGTCGCCCTATATGTTGATCCAAGATTGGAATTCACTGTGTTAAATGTAGAAGAGTATTGCTCCGATTTTAATTGTGAACTTGCGGCTATCCATGTTGCTAGCCTTGATGTCATTGTCGTCTGTGTATATTTCTCCCCAAGTGGAAATTTTAAAGTTTTTTGTGAACATCTTGAAAACTGCCTAGCCTTTTTGGAGGGCAAAGCTGCCAAGATAATCGTATTGGGAGATTTCAACGTCAACTTCATCGGTGAAACTCCAGAACGACCCATATTACTAAATCTGTTGAAGGCATATGGTCTCTACCCAACCACATCTCAGCCTACAAGAGAGCGTTCCTGCCTGGATAATATTGCAGTCAACCTGAATACCTGGGAATACAACAGCACGGTGGTAGAACCATTTGTTGCCGATCACTCGGCTGTACTTCTAAGGTGGTCCACTTCTGAGGCACGGGTAAGTCCCTTTTTCTCTTGGCGTGCTAACTATACATTCTATGCTAGAAGGATAGATATTGATAAGTTGGATTTATTCAGAGTAGCCCTCGGTAACATCTCGTGGTCAGATACTTCTCCTGGTGGCTCATGCAGCTTTGAAGCATTTTTTTTAAGGCTAAACATCCCAGGTTTAGTTCCAAATTCTCCCACCACGTCGCAGCACCAAAATGGAGTCATTTTGTGTTGGTGTTTATTGGCGGAATTTTCATCCGATTTTCATTTTGAAAACTGATTTGTGAACGGGATAAGATAACAATTCACGCCATTAAAGATAAATTTGAATTAAGTTGCTGGTTAAAAAAATTTTAGTTAAATAATTGTGTTACAAAATAAAAAATGAAAATTGCAGGTAGTCATTTTAAAGACAATAATTTTTAATTAATTTTACTTTTTAAATTTTTAAAATCGCTTGACTGGTTCAGTCGGTATCGTTGTTTAAACATTTACAGTAATTATAACAAACGCGAGAGAGACATGAAGCAGGTGCAGGACAGGGCCGCTGTGACTCATTCCAAGGTCACACTCACATTTGCTACCCCTCCACCTCACAACAAGGCTGGGGTGTTGCTTGTACACCGGTGGATGACGGTTTCCCGCGCTTCCATACACGAACAATAATACAGAATTGAATTAGGGGTTTTGCTACGCTTTAACCAAAACAAATTGCAAACAAAATAATTATTTAAAAGTTTTGATAGTGTCATCAAATTTATAATTTTATGATAATCGTATTTAGGCCCAAATCAAACTGTAAAATTGGTGTAAATCCGTTGGTAAATATATAAATCTATATAAATAAAATTACAGTTTTGTCTGTACATTTCTTAGAATCATGCAGGTTTTGGTTATTTTTACGTTTCATAACATAAGAAAGCCGAAACGAGTCTTATCTCAATTTCTGTCTGTCTGTTTGTCTATTCCGTGCCAAAATGTCATTTTGCGAGGCCTACTCCCAGAAAACTAAAGTTCCGATCAAGGTTCTAATAATTTTTCCGTATTTACTGGATTGATGAGAGTGTCTTTGGCTATAAAAACATGGCCTCGCTTCTTTGAAAACAAAATAACGAACCATCAAAAACCCAATTTGGTTCGAATTTTGTCAAATTTTCTCCCAATGTTTACTAGTACATTTTATGAAATAACGATCAGCTGTTTGGATTAGTTCTCACTTCTAGCTGTCACTGATATGTTTACATTAAAAGCTGTTTACAAATACCGCAACCATTTCCGATCAAGTTTTGTTAGCACATCCTTTCTAGTAATCGTGGCACATCCAAACCAAGTTAGATTAAAAACGTTGTGCGGCCTTGGTTGTGCCTTACTTAACCGGTTTAATTAATCGCAAGTGCAACGATTGTTCTTGAGTTTTGATAACCGGGGAAAATACTGTGAAACAGTGCTGTATATTAGTGCTGGGAAACTTACATTTATTTATCATCGTCACCAATTGCTTACAAAACAGGTTTCCACTCATTGACGGCGCTTCAAAGACAGTTGTGTAAAGTGCAAAGTATAAAAACAGAACTGCAGTGGGTGATCGTGGATGTTCCTGCGATCTTGGAAGATCTTTCTGATTTCGCTGTGGTCGTAACGGTACAGATGTAGCTAAACTCACTTTTCCAATGTGCCACTGGCTGCCATTTTTGGTGTCTACTTACTTACATTTCCACAACGATATCGGTACTTTTCCTATTTAGGAAGCAAAATTACTAACGTCCGAAACCCCTGATTTGTGCGTTCTTTGTCACATTTCCTCCGAATGTTTGCTAGATATATGTACCGATTATCGTTTAGAGATCACGTAATCTTAAGAAACCTTTGTTTGGATAACGGTGGTTTCTTCAAACTGTCATTAATATGTTAACATTAAAATTTGCTTACAAATAATACTATTAATGGAAAATAACTTTGATTTTCGAAAACTTAAAAAATGTAAAACCAAGGGAGATTAATAACTTCTGAACTGCACAACATCAAGTGAAAGTTTTTTTTTTAGAAAACCATATAGTGAGTTTTTAAAGCTTTACGTTGTTAACGTTACATGTTACATAATTTGTGGCCTGTGTATTTATTTATTTTTATATTTGCCAACGGATTAACACCTATAATACAGTTTAATTAGAGGGACAGTTTGAATTGGTCGTAAGTATAGGCCTACTATAGTTCTTTTCTTAAATGTAAACGTTGGTTTTTGGTGCTGCTACTTTTCCTTAGAACCACTGGTAGTAGTAAGAAACAGTTTTACGTACAAACACATTACTATTTACAACTATAGTTATCGTTAGTGCTGCACCTTATTTCTTATTAAATTAAATTGATGTCTTACTGTACAATTTTTGCGTTTTCTGTCTGGACTCCATAATGTTAGAGTATGCTATGAAAATGAAAAACCATTAGTGAAAATGTTTTTTTTTTACGTAGGCCTACCATCATGAATTTTTAAAGCTTGGAGGTGTATTTATTTACTTATTTATATATTTGCCAACGGATTTACACCAATTTTACAGTTTGATTAGGCCTAAAAACGATTATGATAAAATTTGATGACACTATCAAAACTTTCAAATAATTACTTTGTTTGTAATTTGCTTTGGTTAAAGCGTAGCAAATCCCCTAATTCAATTCTGTATTTTTGTTTGTATGTCTGTTGGTAACGCATTAATGTCCTTCTCATTGTTTCGTGGAAAAGACAAGAGCACCTTTGTTAATGCAAATTTCAACCCGAATAAAGTGTGCAATAGTGAGGTTGAGGTAGTATTTGAACTACTTTTAACCTGTGTGAAAAGTAACTTTCAATTACAGGCCTTCTTTTAATGCAAAATGCACACTAAATATGCAAACCAACTCCTGTTCAGAATATAAGATTTCAACTTACTACAAGATTCCCGTAGGTCCTACGTAGAACGAAAAAATATTTCACTAATGTTTTATCATTTTCATAGCATAAGCTATTATTTTGGAGTCCAGAAAGAACACGTAAAAATTAGAGTGCGAGAGTGTTTTGCGCCAACTCTCGCAATGCTGTTTTAGCGCTAACACAGCTCGCTATTTTAGTCATCGGAATGAGCATTCTCAGTTAAAGAAACAACATTTATGATTAGGCCTACTGTAATATTAATTGCCTGACACAAGTGAAGTATTCAATTTTTATATATTACTGATAGGCTTTATTCATAGGCTTTCTTAGGCTATGAAACGTAAAAATAACCAAAAACTCCATGATTCTAAGCAATGTACAGATAAAACTTCAACTTTATTGTCTCTTTCCGACTTACAGAAAATACTTGTTTTTAAATCATAAACTAGTATCTGTTAAAATCAAGAGTCCATGTGTCCGGTCAGAGTATGAATGTGAGGTGTGTGTGAGATGACGAAGCTACAGTCGCGTTGCAGGGCCGGGCAGAGCGGCTGGCACTGGAGCTGCGCTATGTGAGGGGGAGGGGGGAGGGGACCGGAGCGCGAGAGAAATAATGATAATTTCTTTAAAAAAGGATTCCGATACAACCATTTGGCCGAATTAATATCTGAAAACGGCAAAATTCTTTTAAAATTTCTCTTTACAAAATGACTACCTGCGATTAAAAAAAAATAGTTATAGCAAAAAAAATTCTTTATAAAACTTTTTTGTAAATAAATTTTAAAAAACATAAGCAAAATAGCGTGAATGTCTTATTCATATCATTTACAAAACCGTTTACAAAACAAAAATCTGATAATAAATAAGGAAATTATAAGTGGTGCAAATTTGCCGCAGAGGTGCTGCTATCTATCGGGCCAGAAACACAACTTTTTCAGGGATGTTTAGCCTTAAAGCTAAGGTCTGTTTTTGATGTGTTTTTCCCTTCTGTTGTGAGGTCAGCTAAGCCAATGTCAAAACCCAAAAAACCAAGTCAGGGTAGGATAAGTGCAAATTCCGATTGGTTTACGCCAGAGCTAGCCAAGTTTAAGTGTTCCATGCTTGCCTTGAAAGATAGGTATATGTTGTCCAAATCTGACAGTGACAGAAAATGTTACCTTAACATGAAGCGGGCCTATAAAACACGCATTATCGATGCTAAAAAAGAAGCTAATGTGAATATGATTAAATCAGCGAAAAACCAATGCAAGGCTGCATGGGATGTGGTGAGGTCAACTACCAGCTGTCATGTGCCCTACAAGCTACCTTCCAGCCCTGATGATTTTAACGATTTTTTTATTGAGTCTGTGAACAACATTGTGACTAGCCTAGGGCCTGTTAGAAACATCCAGCAGGAGGCCGGAAGTGACTTGCATACTTCTACCCTGCATCATTGGCAACCTACCTCTTCAGCAGAGATTTTGCGCATTGTGGCAAAATTTAAGAACTCTAACAGCCCAGATTTTTATGGAATGTCTGCATCTTGGCTAAAGAACATTATTGATGTCATATCAGTCCCTCTGGCCACTGTTATTAATGATTCCTTGGAAAATGGTATTTTCCCCCAATGCCTTAAGACCTCAAGGACTGTGCCAGTCTACAAAAAGGGCGATCGAGAATCTCTTGCCAGTTACAGGCCTGTCTCCATAGTGCCTGTTCTGGGGAAAGTTATTGAAGCCATAATATCAGCCCAACTGACACAGTATTTGGAAATGAACAGCTTAATATCAGATGGGCAGTATGGTTTTAGAAAAGGGAGGTCCACCACTGGTGCGATTAAGAAATTGACTGACTTGGTTGGTGAAGCATTCGAGGCTGGTGACACGGTGACTCTCACAATGTGTGACTTGAGTCGGGCCTTCGATTGTGTTAACCACAATCTTCTGCATGGGAAATTGAGAAGTTTGGGAGTGGACAGTGTGGCACTAAAGACGATTGACTCCTATCTGGCTGGAAGGCATCAGGTTGTCTCTGTGGAGGGCGCAACATCCAAGCCCAAGAGTGTCAGGTACGGTGTCCCTCAGGGATCGATCGTAGGTCCGTTGTTGTTCCTGGTAATGATTAATGACCTTGATAGAGATGGAGGGGTGGTGCTTTTTGCTGACGACACAACCCTGGTGTCACGGGGTCCCCAAGTTGAGCTGTCCACTGCAGATGCCAACAAACATCTCTCCGTAGCATCCCGCTGGTTCGAAGGAAATGGGTTTCAGCTCAACCAGGAAAAAACCCAGACACTTGTCTGCAGTTTGGCAAGAAATGCCCCACCTAATGAACCAGTTAAGCTACTTGGATTCCATCTGGACAGGAAATTGGCGTGGAACAATCACATTGGCAACGTTTGCAGCAAACTTTCTAGGGTGTGCTGTCTTCTGCTCAAGCTGCGAAATTTTATTACTGAACAGTACCTGCTTAACATCTACCATGCCATGTTCCACTGTCATGTGAGCTATGGCCTACTACTTTGGGGTCATGCCGTTGATGTTGAGGACATATTAGTGATCCAGAAACGTGCTGTACGACATATTACATTTAGTGACCGCCTTGCCCATTGCAAACCCATCTTTGCAAGGCTGGGGATATTCACGGTTTATAGCCATTACATCCTCGTATGTTCACTGATGATCCATGACAACTACGCCAACTTTCAACTTCGTTCAGCGGTTCATGACCACCATACTAGGCAGCGCGGGTTGCTTGATGTGCCCAGGGTTAGGCTGACAAGATCCCAGAAGAGTTACAACACGGGAGCAATACAAATCTATAACAAGCTGCCCAACTCTATCAAACAGCTTGAGCGTAAGCTTTTCTTAAAGAAGCTGGTCCCTCTACTCAAGTCAAGAGCCTACTATTCCCTAAAAGAATTTTTTGAAGACATTTTCCCAGAATTTTCAGACTGATCCGCCTATCCACATTGCCAATGTTGTAAATATATGTTTTGTATTTATGTCAGTTTGTCTAAATGTATATTTTTGATTTTTGAAAGTATTGACGCCATCAATCCCTTTTGGGTAAAAGATGAAGATACGGTAATAAGGTAAACTTCCATATCTGTTGGCACAAACAAGAGAATGAGTAATATCGATCGATGTATAGATTATTCGATACATCGTTCGGTAAGGTAAGATTAACCTAACCTAACTAACCAAACGATATATCGATTTAAATAATCGAATAATCAATATTACTCATTCGGTTGTTTGTGCCAACAGATATGAAAGTGTACCCAAGACAAATGAAATTCGATAAAGGTGACCAAGGGAACCATAGTAATTTATTTAATTTATCATTAAAACTAGAATTTACCTGAAAACAATGGTGCGAAAATTTCTCTGCTGTCACAAAAACTGAATAAACTATGGTCGTTTGAATTTTATTAATGCAATTCTTCTTGTAAACTTGTCTCAGTTGCAATTAAACCTACTGTGTAAAGGAAAGATAATTTGCTAAGCTTTTGCTAAAATTTGGCTTATTGACAAACAAAACAACACATTAAACGAAACGAATAAACATGAAACACATCAATGATATTATGATTGATTGACGGACAAGCTGCAAGCTGGACGTGGACGAGGACGAGGGTCGTTTTTCCTTCTTGAGGAAGAAGAAGTAAGTTTGTACAAAGAGGATAAAGAGGTCGAGGCATTTATAAATTCAACTGAACGTTGATTATGAACTACCTAATCAGTTTTTGTACTTATCCGAAAAGGCCCGTATTCCCCATATCTATATTATAATCTTAGTTTAGACTATATTTTAACCTCAGATTTCAACCTCAGGCCACAGAAAACGTACTACTATAACCAGTAGTACGTTTTCTGTGCTCAGGCTTACACTAGAGAAATAATTAGTACAGTATAAAATATGTTTACGTACCTTACGTCGTCAATCCTTGAATAGTCTTACAAAGTGACTAGTTTCGAAACTGGCGTTTCATTTCAAGCTTTATCGTCTAACATAAAAATATTGGAACATGATGTCGTCGTCAAAATACACAAATAAAACATTTAACACGCACAAATACATTAAATTACAGAAAGATGAGCGGCCGGTCATAACACGCACGACGGACACGACTCAACTACCCGGATCCCGGATCCGATTTTGATGAAATTTGGTATAAACGTGTAAACCTACATTTATTCTGACGAGTTCGCGAACCAGTATGATCAGACTATGGGAACAGGGGTTTATCGGGGGTTTTATGGGGTAAAAATAGATTTTTCCACTTTTGACCCTAAAAACGTAAAATGTTGCAATTTCTTTTCAATCCATTTTGTAGATCTTAATAAACAAATAATTTAGTATATTGAAGCAGCTTTATTATGGACTTAAAAGTTACGGAGAAGATGAAAAAAATTATTTTTATGGAGAATATTTTGCTTGTTTATAAACATATTTTCCATATTTTGATCAAATTTGGAAAATATATTCACTTCATACTAAACTATCAAAATGTTACAAAAACATATTTATACCCTCCCTGTTGCAGCAAACCTAAGTACTCACTAAACCAATGCTATTTAAATGAGGAATAAATGTGATGTTTTTAAGGAGATATTTTAGAGTAACCCCTATCAGCACATCGAAATTCGCTTAGTCTGCAGGTTTGCTGCAGCGGGGGTTGATATAACGTAATACGAAACATGTCTTTGTTTATGAAAATGTTTTAGTAAAAAATAAATGCAACAAATTGCAATCATTGAGATATATAGCTCAGTGATTGCAATTCGCTTAATCTGCAGATTTGCTGCGGGGGGGAGGGGGGTTTGGGTATTTAAAGTTGAACTGGTTCTTAAACTCAGAAATGCGCCGTCAGTTGCATCGATGTATATAACCTAACTGGATCGCGCTCGGCTGGTAAACGAAAACGGTCCGCCGCCGCCGCGCCGCTCCCCCCACCACAAGTGGGCAACCGCAGTGGGCCATAGCATTGAGGTGAGCGCTTTTTCACATCCAACAGAAGGAGCTACGTCATCGATATGACGTCACTGATCCAGTGGGAGTTATCGAATCGCGATGCGAGAGCGAGGTGCGACTTAACTTTCGACTTGTAATGTTGAATTTACTTTGTTCGGACTTCGAACCATCCCCCCTCCTCCAATCCTAATCCTATTCCATCCACGTGCAGTGCATGTTGTTGGCACTTGGCAGTCTCCATTTAGTGTTGGTTGACTTTTTGGCTTGTTCTACTTAGGCAAACTTAATAATTTAGCAATGTTCTGTTTGGTGAAAAGGCAAATGATGTGCTTTGCTGCGAGTCCTACTATTTGCTTGGTCTGATCCTCCGCACCCCTCCCTCGTTTAATATTTTATGTTTACTATTATCGTTACACTATTTTTACGTTTTAATCAATTTAGGCCTACCTATAATGATTTTTACCAAAGATTTTGATGAGTTCGAAGAACAGTTAAGAGAACACGAAGTTGAAATTTCTTGTAAATACATTCAAATCAAATCTCCACGGACATTTTCTGCAGATAAAGGTAAGAAAAGACAAGTTATTTTTCCATGATATCAATGAAAGGGACAAAGACAAACCCATGTTAACTCAGTAAGTAGGTAGGCTAATGTTAATAAGCTAACTTAGTTCTTTCGAAAAATCGTGCAGTCCTAAGTTTACTCTAAACAGCCTCTAAAAAGGCCTAACTTATTCTGAGCAACTTTTAAGTTAGCCTACCTCTTCCACTTTTGGCGCAAATGGGAAATTGCAAGGGAATTTCCTGCCAAAATCACAATCAAAGACCGTGCGAGCCTGCTAATGTACAGTGCGCCGTGGTGGTTAAATTAGCTTATGCTAACCTGTGGTCTTAACTGCAGTCACAGACCGGGAATTGTCCAGTTTCTTCTTATGAGTGCAACTTATGAGATGAGTACTTAGGCCTACTGCCCGAGTTGGTGTGGAAATAACTTTGATGAGAAAGTAACTTAACTAAATTTTTAGCCTGTGGTTTGGTAACTTTAGCTGTAGCAGACTCCCTCTTAAGTTATACGCAGACTCATCGGGACCGAGGTCAGTCTAGATAACAGTATTCCGGTTAAACCGATGTCCCCAAAAATTTGTTAAAACGGACCTGTTTAAATGCATAGTATATAAATTACAGTGTTTGATTTAAATTTCGGAGTGCATTGTATTTATCTTAGGTAGGTAGGTAGTAGGTTGTGTTTAATAACTGGTCTCATATCTTTCCCATGAGAACAGTCCTTTCAGTACCACCCACTTCCTGCCGATCTAGTCTGTTTAAACCAATGTGCTGATAAAAATTGTCCGGGTAAAGAGATGTCACTTTTACCAAGTGTAACTTAGTCCCTGATTGAAAGGTGTCCGAATAAGAGGGAGTCTACTATAAATATGTTAGGCTATCTTAAGCTAGGCCCTGTGTAATTTGCAGTTATGGTACATTCGAGTAGCCTATTTTAAAGTAGGCTCAAAGCCTAACTATCATAGCCTAACTGATCTTAACTGTCGTGGCGCATTGTACATTAGTGGTATTACTGTCTTGTGTTTTTTGATTGTGATTTTCAGCAGGCAATAAGTCAAATTTGCCGTTTTCGGTAGGTGAGTGCCTGAGGGAAATTATTTTTGACTTGATCCTAATTGTTAGGAAGAGATGGTTTTTTTTATAGGTAAGGTTTGTTGACAAAAACGGGCAGGAGCAAGCTCTTACAATACAAGTTAGGCCTATACAAAGTAGCGTAGGCCTAACTTAAGTGTTAATTAAAGTTTGATTTACTTGTAATATAGCCTAGCTTGTAACAAATTTAAATTCAATTCCTCAATAAATTTTATTGGTTCTTAACCTTTAAACAGATTTAGGCTAGACAAAATGACATGAGAATACTTTTTCATTGATTCTTGATTCCTAGGCTTAATTACTTTACGCCACACTACACTATTTTGACGAACTTCCCACACAAGGATTTAGTCCAGAAAACAGCTGTTTGCCACCAGCTAAATCAAATGGGGTTTTATTAGCCTACGTACTACTGTAGGGCTACTCTAATGAGTTTTACCGGACACCAATCAGCTGATTGTAGGCCTACTGTAGGCTATTTGGTTTGGTGACAATGAGTGTTTATAAACAAAAACATAATACTAAGCCTAGTTATATTTAGTTGGTGGTATTATGGATTTGCACAGGTTTAGTAGTACAGTTGAACCTTGTTTGTACGAACCTCGATAAAACAAATTCCTCGATAAGATGAATTTTTTTAATCCCCTTGACACTTTCATATAGGTCAATGCTAAAAACACCTCTATACAACGTAGTAATTAAGTTAAAAACCTCCATAAGACGAATTTGTTTGTGACATGGGCTAGGACTGATTGACCTAAATATAACAACTTGTACCTAAATATACAACGATTGTTCTTAGCACAATCCTCTACAAGACGAACAAGACCTCCATAAGACGAATTTATCTTAATCTTAACCTCCATAGTACGTAGTTTTCAAAACAAACAACAGCTTGACTCAACATGAAACCCCCACCCATCCCTCCTCCTTCCCCAGTCATTGTTTGGAGAAACCTTGGAGCGAGGAGAAACCTATAAGAAGAATAACAGCAGCATTAAACCTCGATAAAACGACCCTCTTTATTAAGAATACCTCTATAGTACAAATTTGTCCTGTACCCCTTGAAATTTGTCTTATAGAGGTTCAACTGTAAGTTACAGAATATGGCGTAAACTATCGTACGTAACTCGTCCAAAATGTGTATACCAGACTCGTATGGTAATCCCATACTCGACTTTGTCCCGCACGGGTACGACCACACTCGTCCGGTAAACATTTTTTTTCAGGACTAGTAATGTAGGCCTACTATTTCAGATGAAGGTCATATGAAGGCCTAATAAGTTAATTGGCTTTAGTTTGTTAACTTATGACATTACCATCCCTGTACAATAGATGGATGAATAAAGAATTTTGTCTGTTGTCTAATCAATGTAGCATGTAGGTATAACTGTGTTAGATAATACTTTCAACCATCAATGTTTTCAACTTGTTCTAGCTGAGCGTTCTACAAATTCAAGAATACGTTGGGAAAATGGTATACCTTTCGTTATAATTGGAACTAGAGTTTATGGTTGCCATCATGGACGAGACAATAACTTATACCAGAAAAGGAAATATGCAAATGAAAGAGATGTCAAAGTAAGTACTTACTTACGCCTACATATGTTATACTTCAATATGCTATTAGATCATTTTTAGACGTCTAGTAAAAGATTGCACATGGTTGGTTAAGTATCTCTTAACTTACTGTACATACAAAACAGTTTTAGTGTGATCGTTATTAGCGAATTTCCCATAAAGGGGATAAGCTATTAAAGTAAATCTCATGGTAAGACCTGTACATGGGACCGATTTATTTTTTGTTTTGAGGTCCTCAGAGGCAAAAGCACCATCCGTTTAGATTCCTATATATATATATTTATATATAAATGTGTCCGTTAACATGATAACTCTAGCAAAAATGATCCGGTTTTGATGAAATTTGGTATAAACTTGTAAATCTACATTTGTTCGAACGAGTTTGCAAACCAACATCAAGTAACCATGGGAACGGGGTTTTATGGGGTAAAAATTGGGTTTCTCCATTTTTTACCCAAAATAACAAAAATGTTTGCAATTTCTTTTCAAACCATTTTTTAGAGCTTAAAAGAAGAAATAATTTAGTATAATTAAGCGCTGTTGTATGCCTAACGGTTACGGAGAAAATACAAAAAAAGTTTAACTTTAAAATTAACATGAAAATGAAAACTGTTGTAGCTTACTTGTTTATGGATATATGTTAATAAAATTTAGCAAATTTATTTCATCTTATACGCCTGGTCAAAAAACACTTTACCTTCCCTGTAGCAGCAAACCTAAGAACTTGTTACATCTTATGTTACGTTACCTATTTAAATTGGGAAAAAATATGTTTTATTTATGGAAATATTTAAGTAAAAATATAAATCAGACAAGTTGAAATTCGCTTATTCTGTAGGTTTGCTGCAGCGTGGGTATTTTTTTTATAATGGATACCGGGCTATCATTTCCTTTGATTAATCCTTTTGATGGCAAATGTCTTAAAATAAGGTTAACCTAATTAACCTGTTCGCGGCGGCACATCAAATGGCGGGCGTATCGCCAGTGCGGCGCAGCCCTCAGCGCCGAACAAACCCGATTGCCGCGTATGATTGGCTTTCCAATTTTGGTCTGACGAATAGCAAATAACGTGCGAGGATGTCCTGCTTTACAATGAGTGTCGACGTAGTTCGCTAAACACCCACAGATAGCAGCTCTGCTTGAAACGTAGCCGGTCCCATTGGAATTGTATTGCCAAATGAAGGGGAAAAGACGGGACAAAAAGTAGATTTTAAAATTGCCAAACGGGGATTTTAATAACGGGGAAATTTACTACCAACCTACACCACAACAAAATACAGTATACTATTGAGCAGTGCTGTGCGAGATTTCAAGTTTCTAGCTCTAATCCTGGCTTAAAAATAAAATCATTTCGTACTGCATTGCAGCTTGGGAGCGATCTTACCCACCAGGATGGCATTACATGCCGCCGCGAACGTGTTAATAATAACAAAGGGAATTAACAGAAGCTTTGTGACATCCAGTAAGCAATTTATGGTGTAGGCCTACTTATTAGCCTACACCACATTATTTATTTAAACAGTACAATTGGTGTAACCAGTAGGCCTATATATTTAACGATATTCAAAGTACGTAGTACTAAATTAAACCTTTCTGATAGTGAGTTAGTGAGTGATACACAATTTTCCCTTGGTCTGTGTTTTTTTTTTTAGTTAATCATGGAGTACCGGTACAGTTTTGGATTGTAATGGGCTATTATTTTTTTAGGCTTGTGGTGATCATGCCTTTACCAAAAGGTACAACAAGACACAACTTACGAAGAAATTGGATTGTCCCGCCAAAATTTCTGTGTCCAGAATTATTAAGTTCCAGGAATACAAGGTATGATTTTAAATATCTCAATTTGTACTTAATTTTGAAATTAGGCTAATTGATCTCCTTCTGTTGTATATGAAAAAGCGCTCACCGAATTATCTTGAGTATTCTTGTGAGCGGCAGACGAATAACTTATATCTGTCAACCTAACTTTCCCCTTGTTTTAGCGAATTTCCCATAGAGGGAATAAGCTATTACCGTAGTATCATGGTAAGACCTGTACCTGGGACTGATTTACTTATTCGTTTTGAGGTCCCTAGAGGCCAAAAACGCCATCTGTTCAAATTTGTATATATATATATATATATATATAATATGTGTCCTTTAGCACGATAACTCGAGCTAAAATGATTCGATTTTGATGAAATTTGGTGTAAACTTACATTTTTATTCAAACAAGTTTGCAAACCAGCTTGATCGGACTATAGGGAACGGGGAAATTCGCTTAGCCTGTAGATATGCTGCGACGGGGGTATTGTTTTAGCGAATTTCCCATATAGGGAATAAGCTATTACCGTAGTACTCATGGTAAGACCTGGACGCGGGACCGTTTTTTTTTTTCGTTTTGAGGTCCCTAGAGGCCAAAAACACCATCCGTTCAAATTCATATATATATATTTATATATATATATATGTGTCCGTCAGCACGATAACTCGAGCAAAAATGATCCGATTTTGATGAAATTTGGTACAAACGTGTAAACCTACGTCTATTCGAACGAGTTCGCGATCCAGCATGATCGGACCATGGGAACGGGTGTTTACGGGGGGTTTTATGGGGTAAAAATAGGTTTTTCCCAATTTTGACCCAAAAAACATAAAATTTAGCAATTAATTTCCAAACCATTTTGTAGAGCTTCAAAAAACAAATAATTTAGTATATTGAAGCGTTATTATGCGCCTAATGGTTACGGAGAAAATTCCATAAGATTGTAAATTTAAAATTCCAATGTTATTCTTATGGAGAAAGAGTAAACTGTTGTAGTTTGCTTGTTTACGAACATATTTTGATCAAATTTGGAAAATGTTTTTATTTCTTACTAACTATTAACATTTTACAAAAAAAAACAGTTTTACCCTCCCTGATGCAGCAAACCTAAGTACTTGTTAAACTTATTCTATTTAAATCGGGAATAAATTTTATATTTTTAAGTAGACATTTCAGTGTAAATCCAATCAGTCAAATGGAAATTCGCTTAGTCTGCAGGTTTGCTGCGGCGGGGGTATTTTATTTTTCGATAATCAAAACCTGAAAATAAAGTAAATCTAGACTACTCAGTTCCGCCCCCATGTCCTCATCCCCAATTCCCACCAAGTCTTCCACTAAGTAAAGACTGTTCTTCAGGTTAACAAATGCATCCCATTCCATACTATTTTTTTCAATGTTAAAGAAACTTTTTACCGGTATCCGTTTTTAAGTTTGTGAAATATATTTTCAGGTATTGGAGTCAGCTGGCGAGTATGCAAAAAAGAAGATATCCCAGCTGATTAAAGAGAAAATTTCCAATGAAGACTTTGGCGAAGAGAGCTATATATTTAGGTTTCCAACTTCTTCTGACCACAAATTTCATTTAATGGGAGACAGTGCAGCAGTTAATGAGCCGATTGATGTAAGAGTAAGAGAGCAGATTGTTAAACTCATTCATAAGGGAGAAAGAGACTCGTATGTCATTTCAAAGCTTATAAACGAATTCGTAGAAAGAGAGCTGAATCAAAGTGATAGATTGAGGAGAAGATTTTTCCCAGACATAAAAGCTGTCAGGAAAATTGTTTCGTCAGAAAAAATAAAGTTAAGAAAAAGTATCATCGACCAGGAAGAGACTGAGATGTTAAGCAAAAATTTAGACACTGCCAAATATAATGTATTTTTTAGGCCTAGCGCTTATTCAGTTCAGGCAGGGGAGAATTTGTGCTCTGAAGATGAAGAGACTCAGGATTGCACCAGTGATTTATTGTTCGTAGTTCAAACTAAAGAAATGCAAGCACTTTATAGAAAGTATGGTGGTAATACGGTGATGCTTGATGCTACTTACAAAACATGCAAGTATGCAGTTCCACTTTATTTCTTAGTAGTGGAAACCAATGTGAATTATCAGGTTGTTGCTGTCCTAATAACACAATATGAATCAGCTAGTGCCATTACTGAAGCATTGACTATAGTTAGAAACTGGAGCCCAGACGTTAAGCCCAATTATGCCATGGTGGATTTTGCTTATGAGGAAATAAATGCCCTCCAAAGTGTGTTTCCTAACATTAAAGTCTATATATGCAGCTTTCATCGCGAACAGGCTTGGAACAGGTGGTTTTCAAGGTCTAATAATTCAGATATTCCAAGAAACGAAGCCTTGATTTACCTCAGAAGAATTGCAAATGCACCAACAATTCAAGCCATGGAAGAAGCAATCAATGCGTTGAAGTCTTGGCTTCCCTATGAAACCACTCCTCTGAAGGACTATTTTGAAAATACTTGGATGAAAGAGGTTGAAAGATGGGCAATAGCTTACAAGCCTGATGATATGTACGTCAACACTAACAACGGTGTTGAACGACTAAATAAGGAATTAAAGTATAACTACTTGACAGGGCTCAGATCATGTACACTTTCTGAGATGATAAGTGTTATATTGAAGGAGTTTTTACCAGAAAGATATTTGGCGTATGTGAGAGAAAACTTGAAGCTGTCATCATTATCTAAAAAGTACGACCAATCAATTCCATCTTACCTCCATGGTAGGCCCAAATGGTTTATTGACCACGTTATCACAAAAATAGATCTGGCCAGTCAATGTGATGCAAAAATTTCAGTTATTTCTGAAAATAAGTTTCAAGTGTTTTCTACATCAAGGGATGAGTTGTATGAAGTGAAATTCGATAAAACCACGATGAGTAGCAGCTGCACTTGTGCCAGTTTTAAGAAGGAGAGGCTTGTATGTAAGCACGTGATAATGGTTGGAAACAAAATTCCAGAATGGAGCTTGGAGAATATCCATACCTGGTTATTGAGAAACCCATTGTTTTGTATTGACGAATCATTAATTGCTCCTAAAGACACAACATCGGGTAGTCCTTTGGTTGGAGGAGAAGATGATGAAAACATTGCTCCAAGATCTTCTCTACAAGACAAAAACCTGGAATACAAGGAACTAACATTAAGAGGAAGCAGAAGGCGTCAGTTAATAAACAACTTTGGCTCTGCAAACCGAACACTTCAGTCACTTCTTTGGTATGTCGACGAAGAGACGATACTCTCTGTTAACAAGAAGATGCGGGATCTCATAAGAGAAACTAAAGGAAAAGTGTCTACTGACAAAAAAAGTAACATACCCATAGAGCCTTGTTCAGCAAAACAAACTTGTCGCAAAACTAAGAAGACAATCTACAAAAATATTTCCCGTCACCAAAAAAAGAGTCATATCGGACGAGTTGGGGTTTTTGCAGATACTTTGAAAGCTGCAAGAAATATTGCAATCAATTGTGCCAACCAGCCTGAAGAAAGGAATTTAAAAAGGAAATTTGTAGTAAAAATAAATTCCAAAGTTGAAGCACTTAAAAAGAGAAGAGTAACTGAAAACTAGCTGAAAGTTTTGTTGATAGGGTCTCATGAAATAGGGCCAAAAAATCACTAATTTCACTTGGTTAGTCTAACCTCTTTTTCCACTAAGCAATGTTTTAATTTTGTTATCTTGTACATCCAAAACCTCTAATATTTTGGTTATTGTTTTGTGATTAGGATTTTATTATTTCTGATAGGCCTAGTGAAAGGGCTTGGTTCTCAAACTATGGGTACTGGAGCAATTTTGGTGAGTTGCTGATAATATTTTTGTATCAGGACCCGTAATTTTTCAATACCGAGACGATCTGGTAAGCACCAGTATTGTAACCAACTGATAGCAAGGGGTAGAGCTGTACATTACAATATTTTTAGTATATTCACAATTTAACCTGATTTACGTGTTATAAGTAGCCTATGTATTTTGTTAGCTTCATACTAGGAATCTAAATTTACTAAGGTAATTGTTTGGGTAATTTGTATTCAATATTTTAATGTGTGGAAATCAATACTAGTTTTGGGATTTTTCAGGCGTGAATAACGCTCTAATTTGCGATAACATAAAATATTTTCTGACCAAATATTACAAATATAGTCAACTAGGCAAAAGGGCTAACCTAGCCTATTTGTCTTTTGGATGAATCTAAAGATGACATGAAGATATAATCATGATGATACCGCTAACACAGGACATGATTCTGATGTCACCGAGATTGTCGGAGATGATCACATCAGTGCCGCGATTTTGGAACATAAGTTATTGTGGATTTGAGATAAATGCATAATAAACTAAATTTACATCTTGTTAAAACTAGTGTTTTGTATTAAGATCAACAGGAAAGTTTTGTTAAATGGTGGACAATTAACTTCTTATCTAACACTTATGACAGTGTTTGATTTAAAAGAGGTTTCCGACATTACAATTCCAAGATTTTTTCCAATGAGTTCCGAAGAAAGTATTCACTAATATTACAGATTCTTCAATAATTATTATCTTTTTTAAATACTAGATACCAATAGGATATATTTTTTTAGCTAGAAGCGAAGTAGGATACATAATTGTACTGGAGTGAAAAATAAATGCCTATGATGTGGAAAACGCTCAACACATAAGTCAGTTAACAGTTTTACATATTACTCTACAAGTCTCTTATATATAGTAGGCCTAGTAGTTCTAAGTATGTTATGATTTTCAAATTATAGTGTTGTTTCTCAAATAGTGTTTTAGTCTAGATTATGTACATAAAACATCATCTTCTCAGTGTACCTACATGATCATGTTAATAAATTTATGATAGTAAATAATTATAGCCTACTAATATCATATTGTAGGTGGGTCTCAAAATAAATGCTAAGGTGGTCGTTAGGTCGCCAGGCCAACAAGTTTGAGAACTGACACATTATAATAGTGCAACAGATGGTATAGGTTATTGGCTAAAGCTATTTAGTACTCTTTACTGTTAATGTTTGTAAATAGGCCCATTTATAATATTGACAATGTGTAACTAAGTATTATGTCTACTGGTGTGTGCTTATTAAGGGTAGACTTCCGTATCTGTTGGCACAAACAACCGAATGAAAATATTGATTATTTGATTGTTTCATTCCATTTATCGTTTTGTTAGTTAGGTTAGGTTAACCTTACCTAACTAACCAAACGATATATCAAATAATCGATAGGCATATATTGATCGATATTTTAATTCGGTTGTTTGTGTCAACAGATATGGAAGTCTACCCCTTATTAACATTACGGTTACATGAGTTTTGTATGACAACTTATTACTATGAAACATTTTGTGTCAGTAGAATATGTAACCAGTTACTTTGTCCACTTCTACTGAGACATGTTGACCTGTTAATATTTGTTTTGAAAATTAACTGTGATTACATTTTTTATAATAAATGTGTGATGACAATCAAAATAAAAGCTGGAATTTTGGTATATTGTGTGTTTAAATCAGCTTCAAATGACCACTTACCCATGATATTTAGGCTGCACTTTACTTTAGGTCCTACACTCGTTCGAATGAAAATATTGATCGATATATTGATTGTTCGCTAAGTTATATCGTTTGGTTAGTTAGGTAAGGTTCAAACGGTCTATCGAATGAAACAATCGAATAATCGATATTTTCATTCGAATGAGTGTAGGAGCTAAAGTAAAGTGCAGCCGATATTTAGGCTAAGACTTATGCTGTTTGCTACTAGGAGGGCCTAATATTGAAGTGTAACGAGACAGGTGTTCCACCATAGACAATATTAGGCTACGCTACAACTTGTAGATCAATCAATTATCAATTATTTAAGATGGGGACGCATAGTTATTAAATCAATAAGCGTAAAAGAGGATGTTGGTTTATATATAGATATATATTTGCCAGTGATAAACTCAGACACCCCTGGACTGATGCATTAAATTTTCATTACTTAAATTTAATCCATTCATGAGTAGTCAAAAGTTGTTCTTAGCTAATGAGTTAGGTAGTTATTAATTCAAAACAAACATTTTTTGGCTCCTTATGAAGGTACCTCATAAGTCATTACGCCTATAGGGCGAGGCCATTATAGACATACAAGTGCAGGCAGCACAAGGTTATGCCATAGAAGGAGATTGTCTATAATTATTATGATTCCGTTCCTAATAAGAGTTGGGAAGTGGGAAGACCTAGGCCTACACAACCTACATAACAAATCTTGACTTAACTCTATCAATGTGATATTCTCACCAACATCAAAAATAAAAATCGAGTAATTTAAGTTACTTATTTTTCCATAATGACTGTAGGCCCAATATTATGAAACCCAAATCATAAAACATCCGACGATAAGTTTGGTAAGATACAATCAAATATGATGGTAGATCTGTATTATAAATAATTAAGTAATATTAACGACAAACAAGTTTAATTTTATCTGCATTTAGTACAAGGGATATTTATATTACAGGAAACAAGCATTAACTTAAGCAATGATCTTGAGTGGTTGTGCGTTATGGTTATAGATTAGTTAGGTTAGTGTAAGGGTAGCCTGGTAGCCATTGCATGCATTGATCACTTTCTCTGACATATCGGATGATCGATCGCTGTCGCTGGTTTAAACAATCGAATGTCGGATTCGATAACTCCCACTGAATCAGTGACGTCATATCGATGACGTAGCTCCTTCTGTTGGATGTGAAAAAGCGCTCACCTAGCATTGAAGTAGCATTGTGACCGCCGACACATCGCACTTTTTTACTTCCTTATTGTCACCAAAATGTTTAAATGAATTTCTCTTTTCGTTTATGGTATTGTATGTAATTTTTTCTCATAGGTACATTATCTAAACTATAATATAGGGACCCGGAACACATATTTAAAATTGAACTTTCTTGTTGGTAGTCTTGGATTTATAACACAGTTTTGATGTTATGTATATGCATCGATATGGATTATTTTATTCAGTCAGTTGGGTTATATAGTACATCAGTTGACGTTAAATTATATTATATAACATTAATTGTTCACTCTCACAGTAGTGAGAAAAACTTCAGTAGGCCTACCGGTATTGAACTCCCAAGTGTAGAATAATCAAAGGAAATAAAACTTAACTTTTGTAGTTCTGATATAACTTTAATTAATCTAACCAAAAAAACAACTTTTACAAATAGAAATCATTTGCTAGACAACAATCATACATTTGAAAGATTTTCAATATTTTGCTAGACGTGGCTAAACAAAATAAGTTTATTTAGTTTCTGCCGAACGCCGAGGTTTGAAACATTTACTTTTTAAGGTTTTTTCTTTTGACACTTTATGACAATATACTTTAGAAAACAACATGCTTATCATTTTAATGAGCATTAGATCATGATTGTCTTCACCAAGATCTCCGTTTGATTTGTGGCCTCGGAATACATTGCCAGCAAACATCCTTGATGCCAAAGCACATATATTATAGGCATTCATTTTAGCCCAGTTGGTTGAAGCAAAACTTCTGAATTGATTAAACAAAAACTTTATAATCTTAAACACATCTGACGAGGCTCTGACTAGTTTACCCCTGTTTACATGATCTGTAAAATGTGTATATGGGCTTAAGTTGTGTTCGTCATCAATCAATAGATTTATACATTCCTCACATTCTATTTTATTTATGATTTTCCTTGTCACAAAACCACATATATAGTACAATGCATTGTCCTTAAATGTGCTATTAGTATCCTCGTAAAGATTAATCAAAAGTTCAAAGTCGTCGTCGTTGTCCTCGGTTTCATTACTATGCAACCGCGCTGCTTCTCCAAAGCTCATGACCGAATTTTGATGGTGTTCGTCAAAAACCAAACAATTCCCCTTTGCAGAAGGCTGGATACTGTTACGGAACATAAGTTTTCTCAAGGCCCACTGAAATTGCTTTACATTTGGGTTGTTATTATTTCCTCCTCTAGCTCGTATACATGAAAATAACAACTCCAGGTGGTCCTGAGAAAATTTATAAGTTAGTATGTAATTCAATTTGAGATCAATTAGTAGTTTATCAATTAAAATGCCAATTGTGTTGATGTTAGTAATGAAACCGAGAGCAAATGTCTTTCTAGGGTGTTCTAAGATGGGGACGTTTTCAATTTTTAAACTTTTTAAATAGTTTAAACTTTTGTCTAAGATCATCTTAATGTACATAAGGTTTTCTTTCTTTATGGGGGATTTGAAATTTTTCCCAAACGGGTCTCTACTATTGAAAATGTCAAATAACTGGTCAATTATTCTAATGAAATCTATGGTTGGTTTACAACCTACAAAATTGGGATGTTCCTTCATTAACAAAAATTGTAAAGCATCAGCAACGCCAGAGCTCAACGTTTGAGCTGCAATTTTTACATTCATTTTTCTGTTTTTATAGCATATATGCTTGTCAGACAACTTGTTAGCCAATGATAATCCTTCATCATTTTGCAAAGAATTAAGATTTTGTATATACTTAAAACTAACATTTCCATCATCTGTCTGAATGGTACCTTTGTCCGCCAAAGTATTTCTGGCTAATTTCAGCATGTGACATGCATCTAACATGACACAAATCTTATGAGATACGCCATTACACTTAACAAAGAAATAAGGTTTCTCAGGCAATTGGCATCCCAACTTTTTCACAGCTGTTATATTGGAACTGGCACCATCGAATGTTACATTATGGACGATAACTCCAATTTCTAGCAACTTCGATACACACATGTTAACTAACTTAGACAAAATATCGGAACCTATTTTATCACTGAGAAAATAGCCTACTGCACATTTAAAATTACCTGTTAGTGAAACGACTTGAAAAACTAAAGCTTCAGAAGCTAAGGTTTCGGATTCACCAACATTTACTTCATTGCCAAGGTTAACATAACCGAAATTCTTCCCTAAATTATGGTCAAAAATTACTTGCTTCCTGATGCTCATGGCATCAAATGTAAGATTTACATTCTTTAAAAAAGGCTTTGATTCCAAGTTTGCTTTTAAATAATTCAATACCTCCTCCAAAAAACCAGGCAGGCAGTTGAAACTTGCAATCCATTTCCTCAGTGTTGCAGGGTGAGGCAATAGAAAGTTATTTTTTCTGAGAAATGAATATGCCTTTGGTGAATAAAAATACATGGTCAAAGCAAATTCTTTCATTTTATCTGAAAAATTTCTGCAGTTCCTAGCATTCTTATTCTTAATACTATGTACAATTAAGTCAAGAGGAAACCCAGAAAACTTATCTTCTAATAGTTCTAACAGTCTATCTGGAGCATTAATTTTTTTCTTTAATAAAATAATCACATCTTTCATTGTTTTTATCTTCTTTTCTCTCCTCTTTAACCGTTGTTGTAGAATCTTGATTTTCCGTCGAAGTAAATTTTTGGTTGGTGTTTGTGGCGTCTAAAAATATTAAAATTAAGAGTTAAATTAAAGTATTAGGCATTAAGATAATCAGATAACGTGCTAAGAGCTTCCATGTTGTTTCTATGGTTAATATGTTCATTGATGAAGATTCGTATAGACGTAAATTTTAATACAAAAGACGTATGACTAAACAAAGTTATCGACTTTATATTAACTAAGTGTTGAATCTTTGTATATTCTACCCTACTTTCTAAAAAAAACCCCTTACCTGTTTGTTCGTAATACTAATGCACTGGATTTCATCTGGTTTTTCACATGATGGAATGATAATTGATGTACTAGGAGAGGAATCGTCATGTTTCGGCAACAAAGCAGTTGGTGTCTGGATATCATCAGATACACAGATGTCATCAGATACACAGATGTCCTGTAAATAGCCTATATTAATCATGTGGTAATAGGTAAACATTATAATGTTTATCAACATAAACACATAATGGTCACAGTGAAACTGGCAAAACCTAATCTATAACAACAAACTATTTATAGCTTATAATAGCACTTACACTCATTTTAATCTTTATTTTGATTGTCCTAGTAGTAAAACATGTGTTATTTTCATTTCGTCCTAGTGAAATGTTTCTTATTAATTTTCAAACAGCATGACCTCCAATAAAATGTGTGGCTATCGTAGATTTATCGATAGTAAACTTTCATCGTAAAATCCATTACAGGGCAATCCCTACTTAATTTACGTGTTCTTTTGTACTTTGTTATCATCACCACTTTATGAACAATGATTGTATTTTGGATATTTTACATTTCTATGTAAGGAAATAAATTAGGCTACAAACATTTTGTATATCTACGATTTCACCTAAAAAGTATCACAGTTCATGAATGTCATGATGTTATAATTACCTGTTTTTTAATTATAATCCTTCTTTTCTTTGGTGGTGCTGAAGCTAGATGAGGAGGGAAGTCGAATACTGATGGCACAGCGTCAGGTTTTAACAATTCAAAATTGCTGTTTGGTCGGATTTGAAATTGGTCCTGGGTAAAATGTAAACTGCATATACGGGCATGCTTGGAAGGGTTGAAGTTTTTCCTTTTTGTTGCAGATATCCATTTACTTCGCAGCTCAGGATCTTTCGGAAAGCTAAAAAAACGTATTCAATCAGAGACTTAACAAGATATGCTTATTTTGTGGAAATAAAATATTTAATCTATTTGACAAAATTAAATACAGGTTTTTACTGTGTACTTAATCTTAAATATTTTTCAACACAGCATTCTAATGACCTATGCTAATGCCACGAAACTATAAATAGTATAAACTATACAAGAGAACAGTACTTACTTGTAAAAGGATATTCCCGATCCCTTTTTGGCACTTTTGTTGCAGTTGAATGCGACACACCTCTGTGGCATGATGTAGAACTTTCATTAGACATAACAAAAAATACCACCACTAACATCACGAGTACGACAGTGATTACATGGGATGTAAACAGTGCAGTCAACGCACGAGACAGTCGCCGGCGCCGCGTGGTTGCCCACCAGTGGTGGGGGGAGCCTACTCTGCGCCGGCTCGTTTTCAGCGCTGTGCTCTCGTGGCAGGGCGCGATCCAGTTAGGTTATATACATCGATGGTCAGTTGTCATAAAATCATAAACCAAACACGTTGATATTCGAACTGATACTGTACGAAAACGAAACA
Source organism: Macrosteles quadrilineatus (assembly GCF_028750875.1). NCBI lineage: Eukaryota > Metazoa > Arthropoda > Insecta > Hemiptera > Cicadellidae > Macrosteles > Macrosteles quadrilineatus. Next base: position 97,591,970 of record NW_026542597.1, on the reverse strand, counting down.
AAGTAAAATGAAATGAAATGAAACGAAATGCTTTATTTTCCATTAGGCATGAAATGCAATAGGCATCGTCAGAACAAATAACAATATACAAATTTTCATAAAAATTAAAACTAAAATGCAAAAATCACACAGCAAACAAATCTATCTATAAAATATATGCTGAGACTTAACTATCGAATCGATTGGAATATTGTTGTAGCGATATTGCGTGTGTCGCGATACAAACATTTTACAACTATCGATAAAACGATGAACCGAATGACAGCCAACTTTCTCACTGTCACACTGTGTAGTCGAATAGTCAAAGTCAATACTCTTCTTCAAACTCAATACAAAAGGCAGTTGTTGGTGGATTGGAACTTAGTTCGTGTTGTGGTTGTGCGGAGTGGACCAAGTGCGCAAACAGCTGACGGTCATTTGACGTTTGTGTCATGAGGATGATTCATTGAGTGTTATTAGTTTAGTGTTTACTGTTAATTAAATTTCAGATTTTCATTATGTTTTCGGGGTTATCAAATCAAGTGAGTAGTTGGATGGGCAGTGGGGGGAAAAAACCAGATGAAGAAATTCCAAACCCAAATCCAGAAGAACAGCAACCAGTATCTTCTTCCCCTGTTGTTGACAAATCTCTTGGTGGCTTAGAATCAGATCAGAAAGATTCAAGGTATTGCACTTTAAAGATTTATATGCTTACCCTTCCTTACTCTCACACAACCTAGGCCTAGACCCTCATCATGAAAGTCCATCATAGTTAGGCTAGGTGTAGGTCTAGTACCCAAGTTAAACCATTTAAGGTTTCGATTGATTGAATTACCTAACCACTCATAATTAATTGACATAACCTAGTTAGTGGCTGCACTTTACGTTAGGCCCTACGCTCATTCGATTGAAAATATCGATCGATATATTGATTAATCGATTGTTTCATTCGATATATCGTTTGGTTAGTTAGGTAAGGTTAATCTAACCTAACTAACCGACTGATATACTTACCAAATGAAACAATTGAATAATCGATACTTTCCTTCGAATGAGTGTAGGACCTAAAGTAAAGTGCAGCCTAGTTAGCCCCTCATTAATCAGGAACGTTAGTTTGCAGTTTGTTGAACAAAATTCAGTATTGTCCATTTCCATATACCCTAGCAGCTAAGTAGTTCATCAGCTGCTGTTAAACACTGCTTAACTTAGTAGGGCAATCGTGCAACCAATGTCAAAGTCACAGCTTGATTAAGTAATGGTATTACAGTAGAACCTCTTTGTAATCCGAACCCCCGTAATCCAAACGCCTCATTAATGTACTCTAGGCCTATACACGGTACAGTAGTTCTCTATTGTAAGCCTATAGGCCTACTGTATTTAAAGTAAACAGTTTACTTAACAATAGCTAAAATGTCCGGCTAAAATGGATTTTAATTGTTACGGGAAAAGTGAAAAATGCTTTATAAAGTAAAATACAGTGTTTATTTGTTAGGCCTACAGTAGTAAACATAGTGAATAAACAGTTACCCGTAACTGTTTATTCACTTATTTATTATTAAGTGAAAAATGCTTTATAAAGTAAAATACAGTGTTTATTTGTTAGGCCTACATAAATTTATACTGTAGGCCTAACAAATAAACACTGTATTATACTTTATAAAGCATTTTTCACTTTTCCCGTAACAATTAAAATCCATTTTAGCCGGACATTTTAGCTATTGTTATGTAAAAACAACAATATGATCTGTTATCTGAACTATTCAATAGTACGAACTACCCCCGGTCCCAAATAGTTCGGATTAAAGAGGTTCTACTGTATTCAGTTATGTCTTGGTTTTTGATTGTATTGATTTAGGTTTAACTCTAATAACTGCCCAACCAAGAATAAACCTTTTCACCAACCTATCTCCTCTGATTCCGAAGTTTTTGCGTTATGGAGTTTTACAGCAATATTTAGGTGCGGCACTGCCTGCATTTCCTAAGTGATTTTCAACTGTTTGCATTCTAAGCCTAATTTTTTAAACTGGCTGAATAGATGTGTTAAGCTACTGATGCTGCTCACCTAACAATTAAAAAGTCCACATGTGTCTTTCATAGGAGAAGACATAGCTTCTTTATGGTTTGAAACTAGACCCAGTTGTCCTTTATCATTGGTCTTTAAATGGTCCTGTCCAAAGAAACAGCTGAGTAACAAATCCACACAGATTATCTCATCCCATTCTACATTCAACTTGAGTTCATTTAGCTTAAAAGACCTACCAAGGTGTGCGTTGTTGTCGATTAGGCCGCTTTATTATTATACTAGTACCAATTGTATGCTTATTGGTGATTGTATGCTTATTTTACCAAGTTATTGTTAGATTTTTTTTTATGTGTAGTGAAGTGTGAAGAACTTTTATTTTGATGAAGCAGCCAGTAAGGACTCTATCACGCAAAGGTCATTGTGACCCATGTGATATTTTTATTTTTGAATGTATTGCTGCAAAATAATGTGTATAAATAAAGAATTCTCTCTCTCTCTCTCTCTCTCTCTCTCTCTCTCTCTCTCTCTCTCTCTCTCTCTCTCTAGTAGAGAACCCGACCTTTTACCGGCTTATAAGTATAAAATGCTTAATTGCAGTTATGGGAAAGGACACGGTTTAAGAAAATTTGATTCTTTTAATCCATTTGGTATGCTATAGATGCACATCTACCATAGCCATAATGTTCTACCACTGCACCTAAAAAAAAGTAACTTAAAGTAGGTAAAGTAAAATTTCATGATGGGTTAGCCCCTGAATCAAGATAACGCTAATATAAAAGGTTTAATTTACCTGTTGCGTTGATTGATCCTTAAGTTATGAAATAACTAAGGTGGTTTCATGCTGCTAAGCAAGCACATCTTAAAGTAGAAAAAAGTAAAGTTCTCATTTTGTACCACAGCTTTTTGTTGCTAGTTGGTTCAAATTAGCTGTTGTCATAAATGCAAAGGAATAACAGTTCTGCACCCTGTAGGTAAACCTTATCACTTTTTAATGCCATTTAATATCAGAGAATCAACTTGTCCAGTTGAAACAGCTGACAAAATTCTTTAATCTATATTATCAATATACGGTACGCTACATGAAACTCTCTGAACAATAAGGTTTTTTTTATTTAACCCCACATATTAGGCCTGAATACCAAAATGTTTGTCTAGGTGTGAAGATGTGCAAACTGGCCTTAAATTTTTGAAAAAGTCCCTTGGGCTCTGCCCCAGTTAGCCTACTAGGTTATTTTTAGGAAAAATAAAAAAGCGAGAAAGCCTGGACAATTTGTTATATGCTACTAAAAAGGAAACTGAATTAACAGTGTGCTGCATTTCTTTGAGCAATCATTGAAAGATCCAATTTGCTAACTATGGAAACATTGGAAAGTCATCTAGAACAACACCAAGTAGAAGAAATAGAAATAGGGTAATTTTTTTGAATTTATCGTTATCATGAACAACCTAATGGCGGCTATGAGTGGGAAACATTTAAAAAAACAATTGCCTATCTGCTTTTGAAATATGTTAAGATATTTACAAGAAATGTTGATTATATCAAACTGTTATGTACATTGTGAGTTTTCTATTTAAAACCTTTGAGTCTCCCCGTTTAAGGTCATCATCGGAAATTATGACTGCTATTCTTTTTTAAAATAACGCCTGTAATACCAGTCCTTTGGAATTGCTCGAATTCAAGCAACAGGTAGCCTACACAAGTTCCTTTTAAATATGAATACTCATATGTAATTTTGAACACTGTCTGTTTAGTATTTTCCGCGTTTTACTTGTCACAAACACCCATCCATCATTATCATTATCATTAAATATAGAAGGATAATTAATTGGTATATAGACTAATTTGATAAATTTCATGAATTTGTAACTTTGGGTTTATATTTTCAACTAATATTCCAAGAATCAAAGCTCTTGTTCATGCTAGTTTTTCTCATAAAAAAAACTTTCCAAATTGTAGACAAAGATAAACTTGTGGTTATTGATATTTAGGACCTACTACTCTTGCTTCTTTTAGTAGTTGGGCGATCTCTTACCTGTAGGCTCTTGTGTAACTCGTGGTTACCTGTCGTACTACGATAGCGGCTGGTTATGGAAACGGATGATTTAGAGAAAAGAATTTATTTATAAAAATAAATACATCTGCCTTAAAAATAAGGTTGCCAATGACACAGAAAAAATTGTACACATAAAACATTGAAGGATTTTACAGCTATAAGACTGATTAATTTTGATTTTTGCCATATAGATGATTTCTCATTATGGTCAATGAACCTCTTAATGTTTCATGAATAATAATTTTCAAAAATATTATTCATGACAACACGTCTCTGGTGTTTGAAAAGACGTTCATGTAGGGGTCTCATTCGTAGCTGTTAGTAACGAGCGTATACAATGCAAAGCTTCTGGCAAAACATACTCCCACTGTTCTGTCTTCAGTCCCTTGTTTCTCAGAACAAGAGATACAGTCTTCCAAATCGTTCCAGTATATCGCTCAGCTTGAGAATTACCTCGAGGGTTCTAAGGTGAAGATCGGCTAGTGGAAATTTCTTTAGAGTGTAAGAAATCACTCAGTTCTTTTGACATGAAAGCAGAACCTTGGTCGTAGTGGACAAAACCAGGCATACCAAAGATACCAAAGAAGAATACCAAAGATGGTGAAGATTGATGTAAGTGCTTTGATGACTGAAGATGCTGTTGTGCCCGAGCAAGGAATAGCAAAAAATATCTTGAAAACTCATAAACAACCGTCAGTATATATTTATTCCTTGTCACAGATGGTATTGGCCCCTTAAAATCAATGTTAAGTCTCTCAAAAGGAGCCATTGCATGGATGAGTGTTGATGGGGTTTTTGGTAGAACCGAGGTTTCACTTCCGCACAAACAGAGCATGAAGCGGTCATTCGCCTGACATCTTTGATAGAGTAAGGGAGATTTTTACTTTTTAAGAAATGAACCATCCATACTATTCCAGGATGTCCAACGTCACAATGAATTCTACGGAGTTTTTCGAAATCTCTACAAGAGAAACTCGTGAAAATGCGTAAGAGAAGGTGCTAGTTCCAATCGCCACTTTAAAATCTTGTTGTTCTTAACCTTTCCCGAGTGTTTCTGATTGAACATATGGGACACAGATTTCTGGTATGTAATTAATTTAAACCGTCTTCCAATCAGGAAATGCCTTCATTTCTGTATTGAATCGAATATTGCGAGGGCCTCTTTTTCCACAGCAGGTAGATGTTGTTCACTCTTAGTTAGGGTTCTTGAAAAGAAACATATTGGCCTTCCAGCTTGTGAAAGGGTAGCCGCTATAGCTGATTCAGATGCAACTGTTTCTACAGTAAATGGAATATTCTTTTCAACTGCAGACATACTGGAGTTCGCTATTTCTTCTTTTAATGTCTTAAAAGCCAATATTTCTTTACTGCCTACTGGGAATGATTTGACTGTAGTAAGGCAATGAAACTTCTCAGAGAATTTAGGAATCCACTTTGCGTAATAGGAAAACATGCCAAGAGCTCTTTTAAGGCTTGCATTATCAGTTGGAAAGGGGAAATTCAAGAGTAATTGCAAGCGGTCAGGATCAGGACGCATGGACATGCTTTCTACAATATACCCCAGAACTGGAATGCTGGTCAACGAAAACTTAGATTTTTCTTTCTTCAGGGTAAGATTATCCTTTTTAGTTGCTTCCATGGTTTCTGTAGGTTTTGATCGTGTTCTGCTTGGCTACGACCACAAATAGATACATCGTCCAGATAAGCAAACGTGTCCAGTAGATTTTCAGTTTTTTATAATCTGGTCAATAGTTCTTTGAAAACACGCCACACCATTTGTTACGCCGAAAGAAATTCGAGTGTATTGTTAAAGTCTCCCATTAGCTTCAAATGCAGTGAATGGTTTATCTTCATTCCGAATAGGTATTTGGTGATATGCCTCCTTCATATTGATTGTACTGAACACTTCATAGTGAGCAAGCTTAGAGACAAATGATTCAATGTGAGGTAGAGGGTAGGCATCAAGCTGTGTGAATTTGTTGATGGTTTGAGAGTAATCAATACACAGACGTCTCTTGTGCCCATTGTTGACCACAATCACTTGGGCTCTCCAAGGTGATTTACTCGGTTCAATTATTCCTTCTGATATAAGCCTACTTACTTCACTTTTTATGAACTTACTATCATCTTCAGAGTAGCGGCGGGACTTGATGGCTACAGGCTTGACGTCATTAGTTAGATTATCAAACAGTGGTGGGGGTGATACTTTAGCCCTAAGTAGATTGCAAATGTTGAAGAGTGGGCGTTTACCACCGAAATCCAGCTCCACAGCAGAATGTTGCCGAAGGATGTCATGTCCAATTACAACATCGGCACATAAATCAGTTAAGACGAGCAGCTTTGTCTGTGGGTATTCGTGGCCATCGCACTCCATGTCAACAATACAGTGGCCAAGAGTTGATGAAACATGGCTTGTTGATGCCATCGATATTTCATGCTTTGTTGGGTATTTAGAAATATTGAATCTTTTCACAGTAGCTTCGGATATAAAACTGTCGGAACTCCCAGTATCAATGAGTGCATCTACTGGTTTGCCATTTAACATCAGTGACACTGTAGCTTGTGAAAGACATTTTTGTGAGGCAGCAACAAGAGAGGAAGACATTGAGTTTATTTCTATCTTTTAACTTTGAGTTGTTTTACCCTTAAATGTCCTACTTTGGTTGCAAGAATTGCAAACTGTTGCCCAATGGCCTTTCATGTCACAAATATTACAAACTGAGTCTTTGGCAGGACAGTTGGCTCGAGAGTGTCGTGACCGTCCACAAAAGAAACATTTTTCTCTTCTTAACGAGGATAATTGGTGTGAAGACGAATCAGAAGCTGCCTGAGAAACATTAGTACCAGTAACATCAACATGTTTAGGAGTTGTCTTAGATATAGAGTTACAAGGGCTTGAAATATATGAAATCGCCTGATTTTCAGCTGATTCCAAGGTAATGGCTTGATTATATGCTTCTTCAAGAGTCAAGAAGTTAGATTTTCAAGAAGTCTTTGTCAAATGGACTGTGATATTAATCCTCGAATGAAAGCGTCTCTTATGTACTCGTTACGATTTTCATTAGCAGTGACAGATTTAAAGTTGCATGCTTTACTAAGTTCTTTGAGTTTTCGAAGATACTGATCAATATTTTCTCCAGATTCCTGTCTTCTAGTGGCCAGTTGATGACGTGAATATACCTCTTTTTTTCTCTCATGGGGCTGGGGTATTATTACCCCTTGCTACCTTGACCTACAAGATCTTTTGTAGCACCCTTTTTGTTTAGTCACCCGACCGAAGTTTTCTTGTGAAGCCAATCAGTTGGTGCACACCCATTTCTCGTATTTCAGTAGGCATCGGGAATGCCTTTCCTAGGTGTTTCAACCTTTTCTGGGCTATCGCCGGACATTCCAGCCGTATGTGCTCAGCTGATTCTGTTTCGTAGAGGCAGAATCTGCACTGGTCTGTCTGTATAAGCCCTATTGTCTTGAGGTACTTCCTTACATAGCCATGCCCTGTAAGTAGATCTATCCAGAGGCTTATTTCTCCTTTTTGGAGGTCGAAGATTTCTCCATTCCTTACTAAGAGGATTGATGAGCATCTTTGATTGTCTCAGGCCTGGGGTATTTTCCCAAACCTTTTCTTGTTGTCCCTTTGCCCAGGCTAAGATTTTTGATTGGCCCTTGCTCACTGGGACTCTGCAGCATGGTTTAATAATATACCTAATATACCTCATTAGTAGGCTTTATAAAAAGTTTGTCAAGAATAGATATAGCTTCAGTATAAGAATCAGCCTTTGAGATTATTTCATATGTTGTAGTCCACAAAATTAGTTAGAAGTTTTAGTAGATCATCTTCTGCAGCACATATTTCTTCCATGAAATTCTTGAAAGTTGTTTTTCCAATGTTTCCACTGACTATCAAAATTGGGGTCATTAGGGTCCAAAGATACGCGCTCCGGCTTGAAGAATTTATCCATTTATATTTCTTGGAATAAACTTGAATAGAAAAGATAGAATACAACTTGTATAGAAGAACTTGTAATAATATAGTTAAAAGATTAAGTTGAATAAATTGTTATGAAACCAAATGTTTAGAAACCAGATTTATATGGTTTTATTCAACTTAATAATCAGCTACATTTTACATGAGACCATTGCACAACACTGTAAACATTACTTACATAAACAAAACAGTCTTAAGTAAAACAGCTGAATAAATATCTGACAGTACAATAGGAATCATATTACATAACAGTATATTTATATATATATTTTCTGATTGAGTGAAAAATTGTTCACTGTAAAAGCTGGCCTTATTTAAGTGTTTTATCCATCTTGGCATGGTACTACCAAAATAATGTAGTACAAATGTAAATTTACAATAGTTTTTTTCAAGCTAATTTTTTTTTTACATCTGTTTCAGCCCGTCGAAAGAAGGCAGCCGACTGAACATGCTGGGCAATCTGGGCAGCGTAAAGAACCAGATGTCCAGTTGGCTGGGCAGTGCCAGCATCCCAAGCATGCCCAGTATGCCCAGCATGCCCGCCATGCCTGCCATGCCAACCATGCCCTTCCGCAAGAGTGACGGAACGACGGAAGGTTCTGAGGGGTTGGACAACCCCGGAGCGAGTGTTGAGTCACCTGCCTCGGAGAAGTCAGTGAAAGGCTCGCCCACTGAGAAGGAAGAAGACGACAACTCAAGGTAGATTGAATATTTGTTTTAAATGTTGTTGTTTTGATGTGGTGTTTTGTAATTCGGTATTTGCGCAAATTGACTTGAATGTTTTAAGTTTGTTATTTTATAGTTTGTTTTTGAATATAAAAAACATCAAATGGGTAACATTGTTGAGTGGTTGTAATGTATACAGTACTGTGAACTATTTGAGTAGGATCTTGGCTAAGTATAATTTGTTTAAGATTTGAGACTGGATACAGCTGTTAGCAATGGGGACTTCAACTGTCATCCTAATTAGTCAGACAGTGTTGGTAATTTTCTGTAGGGCCTATTACGTTCGATCAGCTCTAAAAGGTGATTCATTGATTCACTGTATCATTGGCACACTACAATCTGTAGTTTAATAATATGTCTCAAATGAATGAAATAATATATTTTTTGCTGACGAAGATCAGCTGTTTTTCAACCCATGATAATCAAGATTATGTAAAACCTAATATTTAATAACAGCTGGGTCCAGTTTTAAGCAATCAAAGAGATCTCTAAACTTTTCTCAACGTACCTTATAAATACTTTGAAAATCCTTTAACCACTCGGCTGCCCTACTAATCATAAATAAATACCCCCTCATCTAAAAAAAAAACAAAAACAGACCTATGGGATTTCATATTATAGAAGATAGCAAATGTGTTTTGAGCTGAATATATCAATCAAAACGTAACATATAAATATGCAACAATAGATCAGCTGATGTAACATGAAAAATCGTGCTAAAATGAGATCTTTAATGTAAAAGAATATAAATATGTTTTGTAACCCAAGAACATCAATTTTATACTTTGCAAGAATTTCTCTTTGAAAACATTTTTATGCCCATATCTTTTAGCTTAGAATTTAGTTTTGTATATTTTAAATTTTTGTCTCTTTTTATAGGCCTTGCAAATTTTAATTATTGCAACCCAAAATTTAGAATATGAATAGGAATTGTCTCCCTTTTTCCTTCAGAGAAAAGTCTTTATTGTGAGTAATTTTAATTATAATGACTGTTTACTGTTAAAATGTGCATAATATCTTAAACACAATTCTAGTGTATAATTTATCACTCTCTAACTCACCCTAATATCTATACTTATTTAATACGCAAGCAGATTTTTTGTGACAATTACTCCTCCGAAACTACTGAACCGATTGACATGTTTTTGGTGTCATTGGAAAGAGCGTAACGTGAAGTTGTGCAGGAAACTTTTTTTATAGTGAAATAATTAGAGAGTGAGGCCCTGGGGCCCTTTAAAGTTTCATATTTCTCCATAAGATTAACATGGTAAACAAACATTGTTATGAAACTCCAGCTGTTGTCAGAAATGCTGTTCTGCTATTTAATTTAATTTCTTTACAAGGAGATTTGTTTCTTGGTGCCATGTGGTCAATGAATTATACTTTTGCATATATTTTAAATGATATACACTATATAAAATTATAGTACTGTAATACATGAAGAGATATTAATTTAAATAATCAATAAGTACGATTGAGCCTTTGCCTATATGTTTCCTGGTAAGTGTGTTGTAACTGTTCCTTATAGTATATTATGGTATCTTAAAGTAAAACAAAATCATCCTTTTCAGCATTCTCACCCCGTTGCGAAGCACGGGCAGAGCAACTAGTAATATAAAAATCTTAACGTTTTTATTCTGCACTTCCTCTAGGCTATGTAAAATATCTCATTTCAAATTAATACGTTGGACTTATTTTAAAATTTAGATGAACTTTTTTGGCTGATAGAAAAAGGGGTACAAAAAGGATGGTAATGTTTCTTGCTGAGGCAAGGTATCGTAAATATTCTGTTTTATGGTTTGCTTATACCTTCACTCTAATACAAGCCCTCAAAGAAGACAGACATAGTACCTGTAATTTTTGATCAGAAAGAAGATGTTACTCAAAATACCACTAAGTCTTGCGTACTTATTTAATTTCATGTTGTGGACAGTTTTGAGTGCCTAGGATTTAAAGAATGTTACTATTGTGAAATATTAGCTTCACTTTTTGCATGCAAATATACTGTAAGTAATCGGAAGTGAACCAACCCTTTTAAAATTCTATAATCTAGTTATACTGTAGATTAAGCTAAATCTGTTTAACATGTCTAAGTTTTGTCGATTTCACACTTAACTATCACTATGTCTAAATGGGTAGTTGTAACATAAAACAAGTAAAAAGGTAAAATCTTAAAATGTTAAATAAGAATAACAATAAAGGCATGAATAAATGTGAGGTTCAATCAATCAATAAATAAATTTCTTTATTCAGAACGTACAGAACAGATACATTGTACGTGATTGGGTCACTATGTTTTTTTTTGTAAAATAAACATGTTTTTTTAAGTAAAAAAAAACTCATATAACAGCAGTTTTTAGATAAAACTAGCTGTGTGCCCGTTCTACGCACGGGAATCTTTATAGGTATGGTAGTCGGTTGAAACCTTCTTAGGCTATATAAAGAACAGCAGTTTTTTTGCATATTTTCAGATATGCTGGCAAAACTATTATATACTAGCAGAGTACCCGTCCTTCGTACGGGCATAGACAAAGAGAATTATTTAATTCTTTTTGTCTATGGTACGGGGTTGGAATATAAGTATAAAATGCTTATTGCAGTTATACTCAAGCTTTGCGTTTGCAATAAGGGAGGACACAGTTTGATAACATACTCAAGCTTTGCGTTTGCAATAAGGCAGGACACAGTTTGATAACATTTGCTTTTTTAAATTTACAGTATTCTATAGTATTACACATCTACCATAGCCATAATGCTCTACCACTTCACCTAAGCAATAGAAAAAAATAAATTATCAACAATTTGCAAAATATCACAAATTATTCATGAAATGAAAAACATAAACATAACTGTAAACAATCCTACTTTGACAGTTCTCATTGCGAATCACAGTTTTTTGTTGCTGCTTAGTTCAAATTAGCTGTTTTCATAATTCCAAAAAATTATAGTGCTGCACCCTGTTGGCAAATCTTATAACTTTTTAATGCTTTTCCATATCATAGAACCAACTTTTTTAGTTGAAACAGCTGACTAAATTCTTTAATTACTTTTAAATATGAATACTCATAAGGTTAACATGGGGAATTACAGAGCCACTGGGGCGGAGCCCGAAAGGATTTTTGAGATAATAATATGCCTTTATGTTAATTGGGAATGAAAGCTATCATCATGCCATATTTCAGCCCAATCCGTCCAGTGGTTTATGCGTGATTGAACTTCAAACACACAAACAAACAAACAAACAAACACACAAACTTTCACATTTATAATATTAGTAAGATAAACAAATACAGTATCTGACAGTTTTAAGTATAAAAAATGCTTCGTAAACATTAGGAGGAAATGTGAAAAAATCACACAATGTTGGGTTTATGAACGTTTTGAATTTATTTCCTAAGTAGGTAGGCCATGTATTCTAGGTAAAAGTACTGGTATCAAGGATCGTCGTCAAAATTTGGTTATGAATAATTGTTTAGTCCTACGAACCGAAGAGATGGGCAATTGGTCTATTGGCTGTATGGTCCAGCGATTGCAGCACATAGAGGTGAAAAGACACATTGGAAAAGCGAGTTGAGCATAATCCGTAAACCTCTGTAACAATAATCCACTGCAGTTGTCACTTTACACTTACACTTTGCACAGCCGCCATTGAAGTGCCGTCAATGAGTTGAAACCTTTTTTGTAAGCTCCTATTGGTAACGCTTATTTAAAAAAATGTAAGTTTCCCAGCCATATACAACACTGATTCAAGGTCTTTTTCCCGGTTATCAAAACTCAAGAATAATTTTATACACAAAGAATCTCTATTTTCATTTACGTTACCCTACAAATTATTGCACTTGCGATTAATTAAATCCGTTATGTAAGGAAAAACCTTTTAATCTCACTTGGTTTGGATTTGCTTTCAAAACGTGATCGGAAATGGTTGCATTATTTGTAAACAACATTTGTAAACATACGGTATCAGTGACAGCTAGAAAAAATAATCTTGATCCGAACAGCTGTTCGTTATTTCATAGATGATTATGTGATAAAAATTGGACGAAAACTTGACAAAAATCGCACAAAACTGAATTTTTGAACGTCAGTAATTTTATATACAAAGTAGGGAGGCCATATTTTAATGGCTAAAGTCACTCTCCCCAATCCAGTGAATACATTAAAATGATTTGGATCTTGATAGGTACTCTAGTTTTTCTTGAGAAGGCCGCGTAAAATGGCTCTTTGGCGGTAACAGACAGTCAGACAGACAGAAATTGAGATGAGACTTGTTTCGGCTTCTTTAATGTATAAAACGTAAAAAAAACCTAAAAATGTATGATTCTGAGCAATGTACAGACAAAACTAAAATTTTATTTATATAGATAAATATATTACTTAAAGTTAAAAAATCATCCAGACTAAGAATTTTTTCAGTTTATTTTAAAATTTATTTGTGCTCTGCTCCTTATGTATGCCATCTGGGGGTTGATGGATAAATTTAATGGCAATATACTGAGGACTTTGCTTCTATTTTTCTTTTTTATGATTTTTAACTGTGAAATTTTGTTTATATCTAATACCTGTTGTCTCTCTAATTTTGATTCATTATTTTTTACATAAAGAGTTGTTTCATAAATGTATAAATATAGAACTGTCAAATTTCCAAATCTTTGATAAATTGTTTTAAAGAATTTTTGCTAGAGGTTCTTTGTAAATTTAGGATGTGTCTTAAAGCTTCCATCTGTAATAATAAAATTCTTTTCAAATTTTGGTTACTCGTACCCCCATAAACATTAATGCCATAGTATATGGGCATAGTAAACTTTTTGAAGGGTTTGTTCATTGCAAAAAGGTAAGAGTCCTTTAAATATAAATAAATTCTAGAGATTATTGTCTTACAAACATGATCAACATGTTTGGCCCATGCTAACGTTTTATCATCTATTAAACCTAAAAAACTTCATGATGAAAATACAATTAGTATAGAATCCAAAATAGAAGATGCCATTTCAATTGTTAACACTTTTCTCAATAATAGAAATCTTTTACTAAATAAGAACAAAACTACTTAGATTAAATCTTTTTGAGAAATTTTTAATAATTTTGAGAATAACTGTGATATTAGGATTTTCCACTGATTTGGTAATAGAACATTATATTGCAAAACATGACACGATGCAGAAGAAAATCAATTTTAAAATCAGAAAAACCCCATTGCAAATACTGTACTTCATTTTGACAAATTCAATAAATCACAATTTAAATATAACAGCTGTTTCATTAAAAAGTAGTGTAGAACTATGCATATGGTCGTAATGTAAACAAATCTAGAGGCATCTTTAAAGGCTTCTGTGGCAGAACCCCGAGGTAATTTACCTCGTTCCTCTTTTGATGGCTCATCTACAGACCAAGACCTTTCTTTTGAGACCCCTACCAAGTTTCAACGCCCAGCCGTTCTCTCAAATTAGCTGTGACAAAAACCCCGTTTTTCTCCATAAGAATAACATGGGATGGGAATTTAAAGGCCACTGGGGCAGAGCCCCTAGGGAATTCACCATGTTTCTCTTTTGATGGCTCATCTACAGACCAAGACCTTTCTTTAGACACCTCTACCGAGTTTCTACGCCCAGCCGTTCTCTCAAATTAGCTGTGACAAAGAAAAACAGTTTCAATTTAATATATAGATTTTAATGTACGGTATGGGAGTATAATACGATAAAAAATATGAGTAAAAATATGTTTAGGTTAAGTATTAATTACTCTCAGAATACTTAACACAAACATTTCATATTCAACCAATTTTACATTTGATTTTTTAAAGGAATTACATTAAAATTCTTCATTAACAACCGCAATTTCATTAGTGACCTGCCTTTGTAATTTTCAGTGCTTAAAAGCAAGGTAATGGACTCAAAGGTCAAAGTGGGTTTAATAATTAGAGTCATGTTTTACCTTAGAATTGCAAACAGCATACAAAGGATTCAATTTTCTTTATAGCAAATATCTTTCATGTTTTGTCATCTAGTAATCAAAACTTTTAAGTAATCTCTGAAATGCATCAAATTCTTTTATTAAATAATCTAATATAAAAAATGTAATCCAATAAACTGCCTTTTAGGGAATGTCCTATATAATAAGCTATTTACCGTAGGACCCGTAATGGATTTACTTTTTCATTTTGATGTAACTCAGACACTATCCGTTCAAATTCATATAGACCTATATACATATTTATTTATTTATTTATACATTTAAGAATAAATAAATAGGGCCAATAACATTTTTATAAAGTTACTAGCAGAGTACCCGTCCTTCGTACGGGGTTGGCAAATAAGTATAAATGGAATTAAACTTGATCTTTGCGTTTGCAATGTGAGAAGACACGGTTTGAGCAAATTCGCTTCCTCAAATTTACGGTTTGCAATAGTATTACACACCTACCATATTCATAATGTTCTACCACTTCAACTACACAATATAGAAAGATAGATTATAAAAATTCGCAAAATATCACAAATTATTCATGAAATTAAAAACATAAACATAACTGTAAACCATCCTATTTGACAGTTCTGATTGCGTACAGTTTTTTGTTACTGAAAAAAAATATAGAGCTGCACCCTACCCTGTTGGTAAATCTTCAAATTTTTTAATGGCTTTTCATATCATAGAACCAACTCTTTTAGTTGAAACAGCTGGCTTAATTATTTAAATATAATACTCAAAAGGTTAACATGGGGAACCGCAGAGCCACTGGGGCAGAGCCCGAAAGGATTTTTGAGATAAGAATATGCCTATATGTTAATCGGGAATGTGAGCGTTCATCATGCCAAATTTCAGCCCAATCCGACCAGTATTTTTCTCGTTTACTTGTCACAAACATACATACATACATCCAAACTTTCTCAACACAACAACAATGTACAATGAACAAGGTAACTGTTTATTTTATTATTAAAATTTTCAATATCCAGTAGTAGGAAAATGAACTCTAACTAATTAAGGGACGAGACAGCTGTATATGTGAAAGATCACTAGGGTTAAGCCGTTTTGTCACCTCCAACCGTCTGTCTCTCTTAACCCTTAGCTTCAAATCTTCTTCGCTAGTAATTTAACATTTCTATCGTGATTAATATGGTACATCTTTACACACAATGCCCTAAAATACTCAAAACCTCACATGCCATTTAAACTTTCATCTTTTTACGGAAATGACTACTGTACCTATATAAATTGGGCTCTTCACTTTGGTTGCTATTTTTAGGTATAAATGCAACTAAAGTCCACAAGAACGATGCTATGAAGAATTTTGTTTATGAAGTTTACAGTGGAATTAATGGTAAAGGAGTTAGTTCAATACCAAACAAATAATACAAATTCTGTACAGAATCAATTTTACCGCTGCATCTCGTCTAAAATCACCTGAATATAAAATTGTGTTTTCAGCTCAATCTGCTTCAGACATTTCGGCTATGTTCACATTGTAAGTTTTTTTTTATACATGAGAAGAGCTTGTTACAAATGCAAATCAGTTGATATACTTTGGCCCTTTGGTTTGAATTAAAAGTCAGTGTGTGGTAAAGAAAATAGTATATTAAAAGGACATGTAACATCAGCAGCTCAATTGAGCAAAGTTGTTAATTGTAAATTCTGGTGACGGCTTTTTAACCTGAGAATGGAATGTCTGGGTAATAATAGCCAAAGATATAACAACACGGCACACTAATTGTTCATTCATGCACCTGAGTTACCGGTATCTTAAATCTTGACCTTAACTTTTAAGTGAAAAAATAACTTTTTACTAGACATTGCTTAACGTCAGTGATGACGAGAACTAGTTATCAACCAAATAAGACAATATTGAAGAAATGATTTTCACTTGTATATAAATTTACATTGACGGGTTCGTCTTGATACCACATGGGTGGTAACTAGTCCTTATGTTTTGACCTTTTGTTTGGCAATATGGCTTTGGAGTTATATGTGGAAAATTGTACCTATTTTTCTGGAATTGAACGGATAGTATAGTAAATTCTGATAAAACAATTATCTAATACACTAGAATGTCAGTTGAGCCGTTGAAGGCTTGACAGTCATTATAATCAGATTTCTAGGAAGTGTAAAATCAATATTATATCTGTATAGTTGCATCAGCTGATCTTTTGCATGCATTTATTTCACTACACCTAGAAAGCGATCCACCCCAAACTTCAGGAAAATAATCGGTATTGAATTTATTTTGCTGAAAAATGAAATTAAAAAAGTACACATTTTTCCTATCACTGACTCAGTTACTAACGTACAAACAAAGTAGACTTTAAATTGAAATTTGTGAAACCTATTTGTTACTTGAAAGTGTACCTATATAAATAAAAAAAAAAAAAAAAATAGACTCAAAAATTTTCATGGGTTTTTTCTAATAATAATATTTCCACTGATTTGGTAATAGAACATTATATTGCAAAACATGACACGGTGCAGAAGAAAAGCCATAATGGTTTCAATTCCTCTTAATTTCAAAACCAAACAGTTAAATATTTAACTGTTTTAAATTTTATTCTATTATATTTTTTACAAAAGATATATTTTTCTTCTTAACCCTCTGGATTGTTACCACTCCTGTTGTAAAGTGTTTGACAGTTTCTCTGATTCAGAGTGATCTAGTTCTCTTGTATAGTAGAACCTTGATAGCAAGACTCGGTGGGATGGTGAAATACCTGCTTACAAGGCTGTTTTATTAACACTTGGGTATTTAAGAATAAGAATACGTTACAGTTTACAATATAGGGTTAACAAAGTGCTCTTGATACCAATGTATTATTATCATGGGGTGGTCATCAAACAAGTGTACCAAGGGGTCAGTGGTGGTTCCAAGTCTACCCAATGGACTCTGGAAAAATAAATTCAAACATACATGTCTTCCTAAAATGTAACATAGGTGACACCGTTATATACGTTGAAAATAGCCTTAGAAAGTCACTAAAGGCTTTAAAAATCCCAATTATCTGGGGAGGACCACAAGACCACCCCTCCTTCCTTAGATGATCCCCTGGTAGCCCTTCCCCATTCATGACAAGTTCCTAGAACCGCCACTGCGAAGGGTTGCTTTGTTACCCATGGCGTTGATGCCAAGGATATTTTACAAGGTCTTTTTATCATAAGTTCTTTTCACACTGAGGGTTTGGTCAGCAAGTTTGATATTATTCATGGCATTGTTACCAAGGATGTTGTTACATAAGGTGGTTGTTATACATGGTTTTATTCTGCGAGGGGTTGGTTAACAATGATGTTGTTATCAATGGGTAGTTATTAAAGGCATTTATTAACAAAGGTATTGTTAGCAAGAGCGTCATTACCAGGTTTTTTATCAAGCTCTTGCTATCGAGGTTCTACTGTATATGTTCTGTTTGTAACGCTGTGGTGTGGTGTGCAGGATGGCTAGGAGTGGAGTGTTCAGGTGAGTTTTTGTTCTCTCATCACATTTTGTAAGCTCCACCTACAGTCCGCACACACCACAGTCTAAAACATATCCATTCCGTTGCATGTCTACGTTAGCTTCCTACATCACATTTTCCATTGAATTTCGCTTTTGTCCGCTGACAAGTTTCGATACATTTGCTAACGTTTGTCAGTATGTTTTGAGCTTTGCTGTAACCGTTTAGCTTGACGATCGTACATGGTTTTAGTTTGACAGTGTTGAATTTGAAATCTGTAATGGTTTTTAGATGCAAGTTTCTAATGTTAAATATTTTATTATTATTTTTGCCCTGAAACTGCATTGGTTAGGATCGCACGTTACAATACCTAGCTGGAGTACGTACTTAAAATATTTGTTTGTATTTTTTGAAACTGCTTACTGAAAAGTCAACCGAACATTTTAAATTGTTACTTAACTTTTACTAGGGCCTTGGCCTATCTTATAAAATATATTTTTGAAATACTCTTTCCCAAAAAGGAAAAAAAACTTAAAAATAAAAAAAAATAAAAAAACTTTAGTATACTTCTAGAAAACAACCGAACTAGCAAATTTGAAATAGTAAAAATTCGCACACAGTATATGAAAAATATGGGTATTATAAGTATAACTACCGTCTGTCATATACCAAGTGACTTCACTAACTTCAAGATGGAAAAAATCTTTAAATGACCATTTTCACATTTTTTCAACTTTCCTTCTTCTTTGTTCTTTCAAACTTTGCACTTAAGAGCCAATCGCTTCCCTTCAAGTTCAAATAGCAATATAACATTGTGTGAGATGCTTCATATAACCTACTCAGATTAGATGTTGTGTTAAACTTTTAATAAAATCTCGGATTATTTAAAAAATGTTATCCTATATATATGTATATATATATATATCTGTAGAATTCAAACACTTTTTTGTTAGGGAATAATCTAAAAAATCGTATTGCTGCATATAACCTCAAATCTCCTGCTTCCTAAAGCTTCTCCCAGCTCAAGGTGGGAACATTTTACCTCTCCTGGCTCCTTTTTAAAAGCCATACCCTCTTTAAGCTTATCCCCTTTTCTGCGTAATAAATTCCCTCGTACCTCTTTTCATCCAAAGTCCATAATACAGCTGTATATACCATTGGAATAAAATGTTTAAATTTTCACCATCTGCAGATACAAATTTAATTTTCTTCTAAATAGTTTTCATCAAATCAATTTAACTATGTTTTAAATTTTAATATTATCTTTATAGATAAATTTTTGAGCAAGAATACCAGTTTGCCACACCAATGAAGCTATGTGACTGACATTTACATTTTCGATTTGCCTTTTGAAACACCTTTAAAAAAATTAAATTTAAAAAAGTAAAAGCTTTCTAAACTGAATAGTAGTGTATCAAAATTAACACTTATCCACAAATCTACTTGATAGATGTATCAAGTACAAGATCTTGTACTACACAACCGATTTTTCTTCCCAAATTATTGTACATTTTTGTGTACCGGTATGTGTGGAAATTGGCAAAAACGGTAACAACTGGAACAAAACACGTATGGAATCATAGAGTTTTCACTTTAGTTTTGGTATCTAATAGGATAAAGGTTTGTGAAAGTAAACGATTTGGAAACACTCTCGGTACACTTTGCTATATTATTAAAAATTTCATTTGAAGGATTTAGCTAGAGTTGTCAAATACCATATTTATTTATGAGAAGACAAGAAAATAATAACCTGGACTTTAATAATAGTCAGGCAACCATCTCGTTAATTTCACTAATGGTTTGCAAAATCAGTCAGGAGGAATCGGGATAAATCTGATGCACATTTACTTTCATTTCAATACCTGGAACATCTAATTTTGGCTGTGCACAATAGAATATGTGGCAAAGTAAATAAATGTAGAGATATTTCACTTTAAACTCAACACTCACACTTATTTCACAATAAACTCAACACTCACATTTATTTCACTATAAACTCAACACTCACACTTATTTCACTATAAACTCAACACTCACATTTATTTCACTATAAACTCAACACTCACACTTATTTCACTATAAACTCAACACACACACTTATTTCATCAACCTATGCTCGCAGCGCAGGGACCATCTAAACATAGTTTTTTTTAGATTTCCAATTTTTGTTATTGACTGTTTGGTAATCAATATCAGTTAATCATACAGAAAATTATGATTGCGTTACAGTACTTAGTAAATATTTTGTAGCATTTATAAAAAGAAACTCAAATTTTAGTTGTAAAAATGTTGTAATATTCGGAACCCTTGTCAATCTGTGTAATCCTTGAAGCGGAGAGGTCAGTTTGAGCGAATCAATATCAATCCCGTCTTTTGATGTGTCTGTGAAAGGGCCGAGCGAAATTGGAAGCTTTGAATATGTTATTGGATATCAGATTATTTGAAAGTCAAATCAGTAAAAAGAACAATCTTTTTTTATCTATGTTTATTTACCCCTATATTTGGATATTATCATAACGGTTCTTTCTATATTTTTTTTTCGTTATCAATCAATCAAAATGAGTAAAAATGGAAAAAAATAGTTTTAATTGTTTTAAATTTTTTAATAAATTTGTGAAATTTGACTATAGAAGAATATGAAATATTTAGCTTAGTATTTTATATATTAAATTCCATTGGGCTAACTTATACAGAATTAAATATTAAACATTTTATTGTAGAAATGGTTACTAGAGTATTTATTTTTATTTTTAAACTAATATGTAGACACTGCCAACAACAGAATATGAGCTCATTAGTCATTATTTTTTATAGATTAACAGTTTTCTTTACAAATTCTCAGGTGCAATTAAGACTAATTGGATAGAGTTGTACATGTTGGCCACTAATGCATGCCTGTTCTCTTTCCTTTTACATTTAGGCACATTAAATACATCAAAGGCTTCTCTACCCAGTCCGCGGGAAACAGACTTTTTTGAAGCGTAACTTTTCAACGTTGTCAGTGAAGTTAAACATTTTTTTTTAATATTCCACTCATGAGCTAGAACTAGAATTTTCCAATTATTTTAATAGGATGGAAAATCAATCAGAGTTAATTAATAGGTACGGTTTAACGCCAGCTGTTAAAAGATCTGATTGGCTTTAAAACTGAACGTTTGTGCTGGTGATTGCTGTTTTGTAATAAAATAACGGTGAACTAGTCCCGTAAATGGGGTAGTAGAGTTTTTATTTCTGCACATAAGCCTAGAGGAGATTGAAATATCAAAATAAACCATTATGTTTGTTTTCTAGAAAATTAAATTAGTACCTAAAGAGACTACGGAGATCAGAATCGGTATCAGAAAATATCACCATCAATAACGATATTGTCAATGGTCAAATTTGAGTTAGATTGTTTTGGTAGTATTCCTTAACGGTCAAGATAATTTTGGCAATTTCGTACTGTAATATCTTTATTTTATAGAAGTAGACATTTCATTGAGATATTAAAGCTGTACCTCAATCACTCTACACTCTGGCCAATCATTCAGGTAGAGCGTTGATTGATTTGATGTTTCAGAATATTTGTTGGTTTAACATAACTTATCTTAAACATGATATAGGATATTTTTAGTCTTCCACTTAGAAAATTTCAGCATAGACAAATAAAATTAAGTATAGACCGACAGCAGTGCTGCGGTTAGCATAAGCTCTGGCCTCCACTACTAGGAGTACTGTGTAGTTATGTAGCGTATGCGTTTTAACTACACGGCGCTCCTAGTGGTGAACGCCAGAACTTATGCTAACCACAGCACTGCTGTCGGTCTAAATTTAATTCCATTTGTCTATGATTTCAGAGTTGTCTTGAAAAAAATAGTCAATTAACTTAATAACTGATATAGTGATCACCTGAGTTGAGTTAATCCTATTTTCCTATACTCTATAACAAGCGGATGAACGGATAAACTTTTTTTCATCCGGCTATTACAATTTTTGTTGTTTATTTTGAGGTTTTTGGCTACGAGAAATCAATTGGAGTTGGTCACAAGGCTGGGTAAAATCCAGTTTCCGCCCTACAGCCCCTGAAAGTGCCCATGTTATAGTCAATACCTTTTTTTAGTTGCAGTCAATAAAAACAGCTGATACAGGTTAAATTTTGATTGCAATCTATGTATTTAAAAAGGTGTATTAAATGTTTTCTTTGTACAGTATCACCCAAAATAAATGTTTTCACATTGATTACCGTACATAATAAATATCTTTAACTTGTCTAATAAATTTAATGTTTATTTTAATTCGAGCAAAGCTCGGTCTCCTGGTACTTTAAACTAAATAAAAACAAATAAGTAGTTGTTTAATAGAAAATTGATGTGACCTATCAATTAATGCAGTGAACACTTTTTAATCCTGGATAATTGGGTTTTAAAGCTGTCTAGCTTAGTGAAAGCTAAGAAAAGAAACAATCTTATAAAGAAAAACTCTCAAAAGAATCAAGAAAAATGGCATATCTAATTTTAACTCTAGTACATAATTTTAGATATAGTTTTTTATAGCTATAGCATTAAAAGCTAGTCTGCCTGGCATGTTTTTTTTATCATACAGCATTGTTAACTTTAATTGTAAACAGTCATGCATAGTTGAGTGCTGTTTATTTTTAATTGATATTAGGGACTGGTAGAAGTATGTGTAAAAATAGAGAGAAGTTTGTTTGATTTTCAGTTTTCTGAATTAAAGACATCTGCGTCCATTCGCTGAGATATTTTTAGTTTTAGGTTATAGTAGGGAGTGATTAAATTTAAACTGTCAGATATATGAGGGTGGTAAAAAAAGTCCTGGGTCAGTTAAATATTTCAAAAAATAAGGAAGAAAGCTACTGGGCATAAAAACCATTTAAGAACATTATTTAGTTATACACTACCTCCGTAGGGAACGGTTTGCTGCGAGTGAGAAATAAATCTTAGCTGTTGCAAAAGTTGATATGCACATCAAGGTTCTTTTTTAGTAAAATACAAAGCTGCAAACCCAAACTCAAACTGGACAATCAAGTCCAAAAATGGCAGCCCAGTAACATTGTACCAAGGTTTGTAGCTATGTCTGTTTTTTTTGTTTTTTTTATTCAGTAGTCCCAGGACTTTTTCCTGCTCAGTATACAATGTGCACTGTGAATATCTTCACTATCAAAACTTAAATTAGTTAGTTGATACAGTTATGCTGTATGGACAGATCTTACACCTTAATTTACATTTCATAGGCACTTTGCAAGCACAAAATACTATTAAGTTCACAACCCTACATCAAAAAAATTACCGAGCAAACTTTACCTACTATTCCTATTTCTGTATCAGAGAACAGAATAAAAATACATAAATCAATATATTATCCTCTCAAAAATGAAGCACTGATGTTCAAGTATACCCTTAGCTGCCACCACAACGTCATATACCGAGGGTTTTCAGGCCAGTAGTTTGTTATATTGGGATATGTCGACGGAACAGAGTTACCGATCAATGATGTCAAGTCTACTTTACGTTTAGTGCCTCAAACACCGACCTTGTGGTGTTATTTGATTTACTACGAACTTGAAACCAAGTTAATAACTGACTTTTCAGCACTAGCAAAATTTTAACTAAAAAAAAAAAAAAAACAGAAGCCAAAAGTAGTATAATTGGTTATGAAAAATGCACAATCACAAAAATAGCTCTCAAAAGTTGGTATCTTAAAAGGTTTTACACCACTTGAGAGGAATTTAAGACATAATTTTACATTTGAAGGTCTCAAACATTTTATTAACGAGTGCAATTTCTTTAAAAGAAGAATGAATTTAAAATACCTAACTAAATAGTTATGAACTGTATTAGGTACTTTAGTGGGTTTGTTTGTACTAACTTGTAAACAGTTTTGTTAATCGTTTTTCAACCGTATTCCACTAATTTATTGGTTTAAAATGCTTACTAGAAACAATAATAATATCAAACAAAAGTTTTAAAAACTGTTCTAGATGTGTAAAAGGTGTTTTCCTGTTTCGTGACAAGTTTGGTAATATGCGACATGTTGTATAACGTCTCATGACTTGTGTTGGTGTGTCATGACATGTTGTGACGAGTTATGACATGTTCTGACGAGTTTACCATGCTGAGGTGTGTTGTGGCGCGTTATGACAATGCTAGTTTTGTTTCAGTGCCACTGGTGGAGCTGACAGCGACGCTGGAGATCTGGGCGAAGAGGAGAACCTAGACGATAAGGATGCTGCCATCGGAGGAGGTCAGTTACTTTGGAAAAATCTACAAATAAGTCCACTGTTTTTTCCTGTAAGCTGACACATCACCTTTAATCGGTCCTACTTATTATGAGAGGATCGCTAAAGCTTCCTTGAATGACATCAGAATCTTAGTATTGCTTATGAAAAGCCATTATTACATCTCATCAGTGGCCAAATTGGGTATCAACTTCACACACAAGATTTTTTGGGTATCTAAAAATATTTTTTTCCGGCACAATTAACAAAAATTAAAACTGACTCTATATTATTGTTATCTAAAAAAAAAACTGTAATCCATAATCATCAGCTTTTAAGTCAAATCACCTTTGGGAACGACAAATAACTATTGTCGGATAAATTTCACCACCTTTGTAGACTATTCGTGGAAATGTTCGCAAACCACTCGTAAACGATGTTGGTTGGCGTTAAAATAGGTAAACATTGTGTGAAAGCGTTCACACGTTATCAAGTACCAACATACACTACGCTATCGACCCAACGCTACTTCCCATCTTCCATTTCAAATCAAAACATCTTTATTTTTCTTGTTGATCAGTGTTATAGATGTAAATAGTGGCATTACAAAATGTTTCTTTTTTAAACTAAGTAAACCAAATGCTTCTATACATCTTAGATTTTTAGTCTTTAAGTCTTTTAAAGTAATCAGTAAGCTTCATATTACCTGTCTCATTCCTCATTCTATTCAATTGCTTTTAAAAAGGTTACCTCTGATTACGATGTTTTTACTTGATGTTTACCAATATGTCCTCAAAATGACTATCATGTCTCACCGATTTTAAGGTGGTGATTTAACAAAAATATTTTCTTTTTCAGTTTCTACAAAAGCCCTGCAAGGAGCCAAGTCTATAGGGAGTTTTCTGTTTTCTGCTGTCAACACTGCTGGTAAAAAAGTTACCGAGACCACTGCGAAAATCAAGAAAACCGTCGAAGAGAATGTAAGTGGTGTCTTTTTGTTTACGGTGCATGAGTTTCTAGTGGTTTTAGAGAATTGTTTATTTTCTTTCTTGAGAAAATATTTGTACTGCGGGGGAAACATTAGTTTCCACATTTGGTGGTGGACTAGTTTTGAATTAAACGTGGAACTCATATATCGCAAGTGTGTCTATGTAATATTTTGTCCAGCAAAACTTCTAATGTATAAATTTGGAATATTTTTGGTTCAAATACTTCGATTACGGTACTCATAACAAAAATATTTTGTAAATTTTTAGAAATCCATATAAATTATATTATTTTCTCTAAAAAATACTACAGGAGGGAACATATATGTTTGGCACTACCTCAGTAATCGGTTAGTTGGTGAACAAAGTAATGATTAACCTACTAAATTGTTTGTATTCTCAGTTGTATTTGATAGCTGACAAGTAATTATGTAGTAAAAAAGTTGGGTAAAACAATGCAAAACAACAAAAAAATAGATAAAACAGACTTTTGGGTACAAAACTTTCCAGCAGTTGGATTAGGCTCATTAACGAACTCACGTATTCGTATTTACAAGAGAACTAATTCTCAAATGTTTAGAATTATTTTAAATTAACGGTGGTTTTGTATTCTGGGTACGTAAAAAAAAAAAACACAGAAAGTATCGGATCTATGTCTTACAGTGAGAACTACAGTAATAGATACTTCCCTATATGAAACTTTTCTTTAATTGAAATAATTTGTGTTCTCACATTTTTATATTTTTTTATGTTCAATATATTTTTTATTTAAATAGAGTAGGTCTACAGTGTTAGCATCGTGAGCCGGCAAAGCAAAACCATTAATACAAAGCATTAATAAATTTATTATTAATTTAGTTATTTTCTTCAAGAGTAACAAATTTTGTATTTGTATGTAAATACAGTATCTCCATTGTTGTTCATTTAATTAGATACCTTGTTGTTGCTTTCAATGTTTGATATAACGTGATATTAGCAAGTCCGGTAGTGAGAGAAGTCTCTGAAAGAACCTCAACGATGGAACAAACACTTCATTATCTTTGACCTGATTGGGTGTATTCTCTCTGTGAAGCTCTGAATAGTCAGCTAAATCGCTGTTTTTTAATGACTTAAACTCAGCTTCTTTTTATTTTTGTTAAATTTTGCCAGAAATTGTAAACACTAAGGGGAAGAAGTAATCAGATATAATGGGGTTTTCTAGATTAATTAAATTAATCAGACCAGATGTAGCAGTTCAATTTTTTAGATAAATTATTTAACACTAATAACAGGG
The DNA here is from genome assembly GCF_028750875.1 of Macrosteles quadrilineatus. Taxonomy (NCBI): domain Eukaryota; kingdom Metazoa; phylum Arthropoda; class Insecta; order Hemiptera; family Cicadellidae; genus Macrosteles; species Macrosteles quadrilineatus. The sequence goes on along the minus strand of NW_026542597.1, from coordinate 97,565,314 downwards.
GAAAAAATTGTTTAGGAGAACTTTGTTTCTAATGTATAAATTTGGAATATTTTTGGTTCAAATACTTCGATTACGGTACTCATAACAAAAATATTTTGTAAATTTTTAGAAATCCATATAAATTATATTATTTTCTCTAAAAAATACTACAGGAGGGAACATATATGTTTGGCACTACCTCAGTAATCGGTTAGTTGGTGAACAAAGTAATGATTAACCTACTAAATTGTTTGTATTCTCAGTTGTATTTGATAGCTGACAAGTAATTATGTAGTAAAAAAGTTGGGTAAAACAATGCAAAACAACAAAAAAATAGATAAAACAGACTTTTGGGTACAAAACTTTCCAGCAGTTGGATTAGGCTCATTAACGAATTCACGTATTCCCATTTACAAGAGAACTAATTGACAAATGTTTAAAATTATTTTAAATTAACGGTGGTTTTGTATTCTGGGTATGTAAAAAAAAAAAAACACTGAAGTATCGGATCTATGTCTTACAGTGAGAACTACAGTAATAGATACTTCCCTGTATGAAACTTTTCTTTACTTGAAATAATTTGTGTTCTCACATTTTTATATTTTTTTTATGTTCAATATATTTTCTATTTAAATAGAGTAGGTCTACAGTGTTAGCATCGTGAGCCGGCAAAGCAAAACCATTAATATAAAGCATTAATAAATTTATTATTAATTTAGTTATTTTCTTAAAGAGTAACAAATTTTGTATTTGTATGTAAATATCTCAATTGTTGTTAATTTAATTAGATACCTTGTTGTTGCTTTCAATGTTTGATATAAAGTGATATTAGCAAGTCCGGTAGTGAGAGAAGTCTCTGAAAGAACCTCAACGATGGAACAAACACTTCATTATCTTTGACCTGATTGGGTGTATTCTCTCTGTGAAGCTCTGAATAGTCAGCTAAATGGCTGTTTTTTTAATGACTTAAACTCAGCTTCTTTTTATTTTTGTTAAATTTTGCAAGAAATTGTAAACACTAAGGGGAAAGAAGTAATCAGATATAATGGGGTTTTCTAGTTTAATTAAATTAACCAGACCAGATGTAGCAGTTCAATTTTTTAGATAAATTATTTAACACTAATAACAGGGGAAAACAATAGTATAGGAGAACTTTGTTTATATATCAAAGAACTCCCTTTACTCAAAGCCACATTGACCACTCAAGAATCAAGAGAACCAAGAATTTATTACAACAAATTACAAAATATACATTCTGTATAGTTGACTTCAATACATGAATAACTTGTGAAAAAACTATGTGAAATAATAATGTATTACACTAATTTTTCTGCATTTAAAACTCCATTAAATGGTAAAAAGTAATTTCAAACCTTTTTAAAATTATTGCAAAGCAGGCTTTAGTGTAAAACCTCGCCCCTACTGTGTTTGGATAAGGCTGGTTTTGCTGTAAGCATATTATAATAGATTTTTTTATTTAATCGAAATCAAAATTTTTACAAAATTTACCCTTTTTACTGACACAAATAATTTGTTTTCTTACTTCATATTCAAAGAATAAAAATACTGCTGAGTCGAGAAAAACTTCTAAATTCCAGAAGAGTTCCTTCGCAAAACATTTCAGGCATCAGTGTTTACAAAATAAAAATATCCATGTTTATTAAGAACAAAAATACTTTTATCTTTAAAATTTTAAAAATAACATGGATCGTATTTTCACAAAATATTGTATTTGATGTTTGCAATGAAATAAGCAAGTTTTATTCACTAAAGCTAGCCTATATGATAGTTCATTGCATGGGTTTGCTTTGATAAATATTAAACCAGTCAAAGGAGCCATTACTCCGTGTGGCTGTTGCTTTGTTTGCCGCAGCATGTAGGAGTTGTGGAGCCAGGCTCTTTTGTAACCAGCTTCACCCACCCACTCCTCTTAAATGGGTTTCCATTAATTATTTCTACTCAATATCTATCTTACGTTATTTTGTCAGTAACAAAAACAACTGATTAAATAATTGCTTTGAAAGAATCGACATTTAAGTTTTTGGTTGTTCCTAATTGATTGTTACTGGTTGAATGTTATACACTTTCCTTTATCTTTTCCAGTTAGTTTAAGCGCAGTAAACAGCAATTGTTTTAAACTTTTTATTTTTATTCTCACATCCCAGTTCTTAGTTATACAGGGTGAATTTTAAATGAGTTCCCCCCCTACTTTTTTCTACATTTCTTAAGATATCAACTTCGGACCACGTCAGATCATTGTAGTGTAGTAAGTACTTCATTTTGACTGGGTAAAGATTTTTGGCCGCCATCTTGGATCCGCCATATTGGATACAAAGTTTTATTTTCAAATGTAAAGGTAGGGTTGTGACCCATTATTCCAAACTAGAATTTTACGCTGATTACAATGTCGCAAATAGTTTTTAAAAATCTTGATCCGTTCTAAAGTTATAAGGACTTTTTATAACTAAATTTTTAGCCCATTTTAACATTGTGCATTTACAAACTAAGACCATATTCCCAAAATAGTGCTAGATAAAGATAAGTATACACCACCATTCATTGTCGACCTATTATCACTTGGTTATGACGGATTTATTTTTTTCGGCCGCCATCTTGGATCTGCCATTTTGAAATGTGATAAATTAATTTAAATATGAAGGTGGTGTTGTGACCCATCATTTTGGACTTTTTTTTTATGCTGAACTCAATGCCGCAATCCGTTTTTGTTTCTCAGGCTTTCTTGATGAGATATTAAAATTATCTTACTTGAATTTCCAATATTTCAAAAAACAAATATGAAAATGCAAAACGGATTGCGGCATTAAATTCAGCATAAAAATGTAGTCTGAAATGATGGGTCACAACACCACCTTCATATTTAAATTAATTTATCACATTTCAAAATGGCAGATCCAAGATGGCGGCCGAAAAAAATAAATCCGTCATAACCAAGTGATAATAGGTCGACAATGAATGATGGTGTATACTTATCTTTATCTAGCACTATTTTGGGATTATGGTCTTAGTTTGTAAATGCACAATGTTAAAATGGGCTAAAAATAAAGTTATAAAAAGTCTTCATAACTTTAGAACGGATCAAGATTTTTTAAAACTAATTGCGGCATTGTAATCAGCGTAAAATTCTAGCTTGAAACAATGGGTCACAACCCTACCTTTACATTTGAAAAAAAAAACTTTGTATCCAATATGGCGGATCCAAGATGGCGGCCAAAAATCTTTACCCAGTCAAAATGAAGTACTTACTACACTACAATGATCTGACGTGGTCCGAAGTTGATATCTTAAGAAATGTAGAAAAAAGTAGGGGGGGAACTCATTTAAAATTCACCCTGTATATAGATGTAATTTTTAATTTTCTTGAAAATTTCATAAAGGTTCTACGATTTACATTTTTTAAATTAATATAAACCTTCTGAAATAGGCAATATTTTTATTTTCTTTGTTTTTACTCTGACTTTGGATTTTGAAGATATTTCAATCGTAGGCACCAGCGATATAAATAGTTTTTACGTAAACTGAAAATAAATGTGTATCTCATAGACATAGAAGTTTTATTCTCTTGGAGTTTTCCATCCTATAACAGTTGATGGGGACATAGCAAATTCCATTTCTTGAGTAGATTCCCTTTCAGTGTATGAACAAAACACTTAAGAGTTGATCGTACTCAGATAGAAACCTACAAATCTCATTCCATTCTACATTCATATTTAGTTTAAAATATGCTGCATATAAGGTGTGTGTCTCAGTTATTCAGTAATGAATAATTGAGACATGTTAAAATGTCAACACTAACCACTTCTGCTTGCAATCGACACAACATGTTATGTCAATAAATTATATTTAGTCTATAGTATTTTAGCCTATTTGGTAGTACTGTAGGGTGGCTCGGTAGCAGTGTAACGTAGAGGTAGGCCGTAGCCGTAGCGTGGAGGTCCAGAGTATTGATTGTAACACTTGCGGCTGTCTGCTCGTTCATTGATCTCCTAAACATCTGTCTTGGCCGTGTGCCATATTTTGCGGTTTAGCGACCTATAATGTGGTTAGTTGCATTTAGTCCACCGATTTCACATTATTAGTAACATTAGCAAATTTGGAGTCTCTATCTGTTTTGTAGAAAAAAAACTTATAAATATGTTTATAAAAAAAAATGTGTAAACAAATTTTTTTTTAAGGAATAGAAGGTGATACTTACTGTATCTGTATACAATTTGCGTTTATATTCTATTCGCATCTAGTTACCTTATTCTAGTTACTTTATTTAAACATTTTCACGCTTACTAATTTATTAATAATATTATGGTGAAGTGACTAAACCAATAATTTTTTTCAAAACAATCCACCACACCTATTATAGTACTATTATTTGTAATTCAGCTAGATAATATCTTAAATGTATCTGTGGTAAAATCTTTTAAAAAAGAAAATAATCCCAAGGGGTTAAAATTTTGATCTGTTATCAAGGTATGCTCCTGGTTGAGATTCGAAGAATTTAGTGACTAAGGGAAATCAGTGAATTATTGTCAGGACCATTCATTATTGATAGCCAAATCGATCAAGGAAACAATCAAAAAGCAGCTGACTTTTCTCTTTCTGGAAACAGGCAACTTTCAGATTGACAGGAAAGGAGTAAAACCATTCAGCTAACCAGCTATTGCTCATAAAATAAGTACTATTTTATTGGATCACCACACATACCTTAGTTAGTTTATAATGATATCGTAACCGTTCTTCTCCATACTTAGATCACTGTGACATGTTGGTTTTTGGCATTGGGCAGTTGAATAAGTTAAAGACTATGACGCCCTTGTTATCGAGGTTTATGTGTATTATCCAACTCTAATGGTACTTAGGTTGATCTATGATGAGAGACAGTTGGGTTAAAAAGATAAAAGTAAAAAAGTTATCAGGTTTTTTCTCTGCCAATTAACTTATACTGTAGTTGTAATTATCTATCTCTAGATCACTGTGACCAATGTTTTCGTAACAGACAATTGAAATAAACAATTTAAAAATTGAAGGAATAGGTTCTTGTTATCGAGGTTTCTGCGTATTTTCCAACCCGTTCATTAAACAGGTCTCTCTTAAGCAACAAGTGTATAACCTCGGACTAACCATATTGATCCTCTGCTTTGCCTCCCCCACCCACACATTTCTTCCCCCCCCCCCCCCGCCCAATTCTCCCTCGGTCTCCTGCGATTGTTGTTTGTTCCCAAACTTTTTAACCCAACAAATTAAACATTTATCCCTCCATCTTCGTACAAGTTTGAGCGCCTCTACTCGGGTACCAGATGTTTTGCAAACAATTCATTTAACATGAAAGTTATATTGGAAGCCGTAATGGATTATCGACAGTTAAGAGATTTAGGTGGGGTTTGTAAAGGCGGTGATGCAATGTGGGATATTGTGTCGTTTGTGTGTTACAGTTAAACAACTTGATTTAAACATAATGAATGCTATATCAACATCTTTTTAAACTCAATTATATCTTTATAAGTATATAATGTAAATAGATTGGAATGTTAGATGTTGGATATCACAAAATAAAAATTGTAAGAACACATATATTTTGTTAGAAAATTATCAAACTATAAACAGCCTATTTTTTAGTAATTTCCAGAATATATATTTTAGAAATTAATAAGTTAATAACTGAAATACACCTCAAAGATATGAGCTTCATTAAGACTGTCATGTTTGGAAAATCAAATAGTGTACAATTTCTCTCAGGTAAAATGTAAAGTTATTTTTGTGATTTTATTAAAACATATTTTATCTTAATACAAGTTTTAAATTATTAACTTTTGTTTTGATTTTCAACTTTATTCACATTTTAGGAATTTTTTTCTAAACCTCCTTGGCTATACACAATATAGGTCTTAATCTAATTTACCACGTGTATCATCTCCTTGCTTTAATTTAATTAATAGACCTATTTAATTGATTTTACTCAAAATCTAGGTCACCACCGTCCCCTCGGCTGGTTCATGTTCCCATTAACGTTGTGTTGACATTTTCCCCGTGTCAATTAGCCGTGATCTATCGGACTATCCAATTTGCTGATTACTGCTCTCGCTCCCGGCATAAACCAATCACGGAGATGAAGCTGTATTGCCCCTCGCTTGTTTCTCCACACAGTGTTTTCTGTACAGCTTTACAAGGCGTTTTATAAAAATGTATCCAACATAAAAAGAGTTCAGTTGATTTCATTGTTTGGTTTTCTGTTTCTAAACTGTGTACTGTTATGCTTTAATTTTGTAGCGTTGGGTAATTTAATTGATATCCTAGTTTACTTTTAATAGTCTAAAATCCACATTGAAATATAAGATTTATATTTAGCAGGAATTTGAACTGTAATACAAGAAACGAAATAGTTTTTAATAATTGAAACCTTTATATGAATATGTATAATTTTATATTCACGTGACTAAACAACAAACAATAAAAAACTTAACTGAAAACATTGGCTAAAAAAGTACTAGACATAAATGTGGTTTATGATGATATTAAAATGATAAATTTTAATCTGTCTAAATATATTTTAAACCTGGTAAGATATTTCAATTTGTGTGTATATTAAATACGCCAGTCAATATTAATAGTGTCTCGGTCGTAGAACCACTTAATGTGTCTGGTGTTAGGGAGTTGAGCAGCCAATCAATGATGAGGACGAGGGGTCTTCATATAGTCAAGCATATGGCTGATACTGATATCTTGTTGTCACTAAGGCCACAGTCACACTTTCAGTGACACCAAATCAATGACAAGGGTTCTTCATATAGTCAAGGATATTGCTGATATTGATATCTGGTTGTCACTAAAGTCACAGTCACACCTTCAGTGACACCCAGTCAATCACAAGGGTTCTTCATATAGTCAAGGATATTGCTGATATTCATATATTGATGTCACTAATGCCACAGTCACACCTTCAGTGACACCCAGTCAATCACGAGGGCTCTTCATATTGTCAAGGATATTACTGATATTCATATATTGATGTCACTAATGCCACAGTCACACCTTCAGTGACACCTAGTCAAAGACGAGGGTTCTTCATATTGTCAAGGATATTGCTGTCATTGATATCAGGTTGTGTCTAATGTCACAGTCACACCTTCAGTGACACCCAGTCAATGACGAGGGTTCTTCATATTGTCAAGGATATTGCTGTCATTGATATCAGGTTGTGTCTAATGTCACAGTCACACCTTCAGTGACACCCAGTCAATGACGAGGGTTCTTCATATTGTCAAGGATATTGCTGTCATTGATATCAGGTTGTGTCTAATGTCACAGTCACACCTTCAGTGACACCTAGTCAATGACGAGGGTTCTTCATATTGTCAAGGATATTGCTGATATTGATATCAGGTTGTCTCTAAAGTCACAGTCACACCTTCAGTGACACCCAGTCAATCACGAGGGCTCTTCATATAGTCAAGGATATTGCTGATATTGATATCAGGTTGTCTCTAAAGCCACAGTCACACCTTCAGTGACACCTAGTCAATGACGAGGGTTCTTCATATAGTGAAGGATATTGCTGATATTTATTGTTGTCACTAAAGCCACAGTCCAAGTCAATTATGAAGGTTCCTAAAATTTGTTCAAGTTTTGAATTGAATCCAAATTGTGTTTAAAATGTCCGTATTTGAAAATGAACCCCTTTTACAAATGACACATCAAATCATTTTCACACTATTCAGTCATCACCCTAACAGATTGTGCAGTAAATTTAATTTGTTACTATAGTTATTTGTGCAACTAGTGAGAAAAGTGAGCAATTGACTCACTCGAGAGAAATCCTTACTCACGAGCCGTAGGCGAGTGAGGAATGGTTTCTCGAGTGAGGCAATTGTACTTTGAATTTGAGTTGCACATTATACTTTTCCTACAGTTACCATAAAACAAATAAATTGGTGAAGAAACATAACCTATTTTTACACAGAAGTGAGCTTTTAATATAACATTTAACGTGAAGTGACAAATACAACATTACAACAGCTGACCAGCTGATTTACAGCCAGTGCTGCCAACGTATTTCGCGCGCATACGACGTTGCCTGCATGTTACTCGCTCACTATTTCGTGCCTTCATGTTGCAAATCTGGAGTGAGACAAAGTAATTAGAGTGAGACAATGTAAACATTGTCTCACTGATGAGCGAATTGGCCACTTTGCTTTCTCAAAACAGTGAGAGAACATGTACATTGTTAGGTAACTGTAGGAAAAGTTAATTTTTTTAAAGTTTTTGAAAGAAATTAAGATTTTAAACTCGGCAACAATATAAAATCCAATGTCTATGGGATGAATGTGAAACAACAAGTAGGCTAAAACATGTGACAGTTTAATTAATCATGAGATAAATAATAAGAGAAGTTAGAAATGTAATTCCATAATAAATGGAGACTGCTTTGTTGAATAATATCAGTATTCAAACAAACCTGGCAGTTGGAGTTTCTTTTATCAATTTATGGGCTGTCGTGATAAGTTTTAATTACAGAGAACCAGTGCCTCTTTGGGTAAATCAGTAGCAATAAAGATACAATTTGTTCTTATTCGTTCAGGATTCAAGTCTATTTGCCATCGTTTCAATTCATCTTTTTTCTTGATTTAGCAACTTTATTTAAAAGGATAGAATAATGATCATAACTGTTTATGCTTAAGAGAAAATTATTTCTTACAGGGGTGTAATTTGGGGGGAAGGGGGGGGGCATTTGCCCCCTCTGATTCCTGGGCAAGAGAAAAAAATATGATGTGCTAGCTAATATACAATTATTTTCTCCTGTCAAATCCTAAAAAACACGGCTGACAAAAATCTGCCTATTCTTCTACAGTAATTTGAAACAAAAATATTATTTTTGAGTGTCTCAGTAGCACATTCAAATTAATTGTATCAAATTATTTTATTGATAATAAAATTTGATTTGCTTTTAAGTACTTACAGTATATACTTGTGTTTTATTTAAAACCCAAATCAAACTGTTATAAACTATAGGCTATGAATACAACTGTATTCATTGCCATAGATCTAAATGTTGTACAAGAGAATTTGGTCATAAATCTAATAGCAAAAATAATATGCAAAATGGAACTATTGATCACGTTTCTTGGATGACTAACTTACCAACATATTATTATGTTTCTGTCTGTTGTCAGTAATTAGTTTCATAAATTTTCTGCCTAAAAAGTAAATTTTATTCATAATTTTGTTTTTATTCGAAGTGCTTTTGACAATTAAAATAAGCTTATAGCCCTCTTTTTTTGTTGCAAAACTGCAAAATTTTCCGGGGGAGAACCCCCGGACTCTTCCCCCCATTTGCTAGGGGGTGTTCCATACCCCCCAGTGTTTCCCCCCCCCCAAAGATTTTGTGAAATGACGCCACTGATTTCTTAATTTTTGTGACTGATTGGGTTAGAGTGTTAGTCTGTTCAAAAAAGGTTGCCAGATCAAAAACAAGAATCAATTCTTGACTTAGCCGCCATTATATTTCTTTATGCTGTCGGTTAAAATATAGGGTGTTTTTTTATCGCAACCCAAATTAGAAGTACATTACTATGAGGCACTGTTTAAAGACAAAACAAGCTCACATGTCGGTATCCCTGTTTTCTTTACTTCATTGTGGATATGCACTGTTGCATAGCTATCTAAGGTTTAGTGCTATTGGGAATTTATTGTAAATAAAAAGAGTCAACATGGAGCTCTTTGCAAACTCTATAGAGTATGTATGTTATGTGTATGTGGTTGGGTATGTATGTTTATGGTATGAGGGGGAAAAAGTAAAAATGTATTGCAAACATGTGTGGAAAACAAATAATTTGTGAATGATAAAAATTTATATTTTATGAGTATTTATTTACACACAGCATTAGACGAATAAGATTGAATGATCAGGAATGCTTTGAGTTATAAAATTACCCTAGCTTTAGGACTAAGTACAGGAGGTAACCAGTGTCAGTCATGAATTTAAATTAGAATCATCACACACTACGTTTTATTATACCTACATAAATCTTACAGCCTTTTCAAGGATTGAGTAACATTTGGATTAGTAGGCTCAATTGCCATTCTACCTTCTACCCAGCCAGTTATGTACAACCCCCCACCCCCTCACCCCCTCCCACCACTACCCCATGACGTCACGCAATCCTCCCTCATGCACCAACGAGCACAAGCCTTGTCAACGTTGCTAGTCTTCTACTTACATATCTGTTAATTACGTCATAGGTACCAACCCTTCATCACACCGGTTTCTTAAGATTTTGTTTGAAAATATCATTTCCTATATTTTTTCCCAATCAAATGCTTCTGTATCCAATAGTCAATGCCACTATTCACCACAATAAAAATGAACACTGATAGTCAACACAACTACAACTTTAAGGTTATGTGAACAAATAATTTGAGGAATCAGCAAAAATAATAATACCGTAGGGATGTAAAAACCTGCTCGGTCTCCAAATGACAATGACAGCTGGCATGGCCAGCAAAACAACTTTCTTGCTATAACCTTGATGATGTTTTGGTTAGGTTTTTTCAATCTTATCTTAGTGACAGATGGCAAAAAGTCTATCTAAATGGCACTTATTCTAGTCCTGTTCGAGTGCCCCACGGAGTGCCCCAAGGCTCTATATTGGGCCCTACCCTGTTTATACTGTATATAAATGACTTACCTTGTAATATTAATGACTTATCTGTAAAAAGCTTTCTTTTTGCTGATGACTTGGCCTTGTGTGTACGGGGTAACTCTTTGAATGATGTTACAGACACATTGGACACAAAATCTGCTGTTATTAACGACTGGTGTAATGCAAACAAGTTATGTCTTAATGCTGATAAGACTCAGGACCTGACTATTAGTCTAAGCAGTAATGGTAATGATGTAAACACTCTGAAGTTTTTGGGTTTTCATTTGCAGTCAAACTTGAAGTGGTTTCCACATGTAGATTTTGTAGCATCTAAAATTGTAAAAGGCATATTTATGATAAGAGCACTTAGGTCCACTGTTTCAGATGATGTCCTTATTTGTATATATTATGGCCACATTCATAGCTATTTGTCCTATGGTACCTCACTGTGGGCCAACAGTTTTTATGCTAACAGGCTGCTTTTTACTTTACAAAAGAAGGCGGTGAGGTTAATTTGTAGTGTGAATAGAAGAACACATTGTAAGCCCCTTTTCGTGAGTCTTAACATTCTCTCATTTCCATCCTTGTATGTTTTGGCAAGTTTGTTGTATGTAAAAGAAAACATTTCTCACTTTGAAAAGATATCTGATGTTCACAACTATTGTACTAGATCTAAAGATAATCTGTCTACACTAAGGCATAAGTATACAGCCACTCAAAATAGTTTTGAGTACCAAGGTGTTAAAATGTACAATTTCTTGCCTGCATCCATCAAAAACCTGTGTGTTTCAAAATTTAAACATGTTTTAAAAACTACTCTAACCCAGGCTTGCCTGTATAAACATGAAGAGTACTTTGGTTTAGAGTTTTAGTTTTAGTTGCCATCTTGATTGTTTTCTTTTTCTTTTGACGATTGTCATGAACTTTGTACTCAGTTTTAACGACAATAAAGCATTTCATTTCATTTCATTTCATTTCATTTCATTTCATTTCATTACTTTCAGCCACCAATTTAACGTATGAAAAACAGCTGAAAACAACATAGTGTGGTGAAAAAATATGTTGGCACACCAACCCTGTATGTTTTAAACTTGTTCACATGATACTGTAGTTGGCAATGTAACTTTGTTATAAAAACATCACAATTAACAATCATTATCAGTGATTATGTTCTTTACAATAACAGACATTATTATTAATCAGTGATTGGAAGAGGGAAACAATAATGGACAGACATGGTTCAACAACGTGATTCTATGCTATAAAATCCAATGTTGATTTTCCCAATTTTTCCGGATCGAAAAGCAAATTAATTGAAATCCACAAGTCAATATCACGTTTGACTAAGCTTTAATTAAACAATCAACAGAGGAATTCCCCGTTTCTCAAATATCCCGTCCAATGGTGTAATACAGGAAAATTTATGTTTTGCTGTTTTTCTTGTTTTTTAAATGAAGTGTTTTAAAGAGTTTTCTTCTAAATGTTTTCTTACACACCACGTCTTAACTTAAATGTATTACGATGATGAAGCTGTTGTAGACATAAAAGGACTTTAATAATTTTACTTCCATTGGATATTTATTAAGAAAACTTTCATCATCTTATACAGATTTTACCTTATGACAAAACCAGTCTTGGCTTATCTGGATTCAGGACAAGCCCTGAGCCGCCCATCATTTCAAGTTTCTTCATCCCTAATGTTCTTTTCAGTGCAGTAACAACCCGCCTACTCTCTCGTTTTCTTTGAGGTAACTTTTTTCAGTAGTCTGTGAATTTTATTTGCAAAAACACAGTGTAGATGGCAAGGATGTACAAATTGGACAACCCATATAAATAGAAATCTGTTTTTGATGTTAATACAAAAACATTACGAGGAATTATAGTTTTAATAAATTAATATATCCTTTTAATACACATTTAAAATTGTGTAAATGTTGTATGTAATGGAATGAATATCAATTATTCTAAGATGGTAAAATCGGGTGGATTTTAGATTCTCCATTTCAGATCGTTAAGAGAAGTTATCAATACTTCCTCAACTTCTTATCAGTATCATTATCATTACTTTAGAGGCAGAAACTTCACCTAAGGGTTTATTATGAACTCAATATTAATGCAAGATGTAGAATCTGTGTTGATACTGACTAAGATCAGCCGTTTCATTAGCCATAATATTTTATCTAAAGCCCAATGATCAAGTATAGTCGGCAAGACAACTACTAACTACTATAGGTCGGCCGCTTAGAAAACGACCTCCTCCAGCATTGGTTTAGCATTAGCGCGCAGGTCGTTTTCTAAGCGACCGAACTATAACATACTTTTTCATGTTTATTTCTGGTATTGTGTACTAATCCGGAAGAATTAAGAGTTCTTAAAATCCATTTGCAAGGTCTAGGATTCAAACACGTTTATGACCAGAATCGAAACGAAGTATACTTTAATAATGGTTGATCATATCAATTATAACTTGAATTAAACTATATTATAAAAAAAAACCACCCACAAAGTTTGCAATCTCCAAGGTATTTCGGGTTCAAGCCCAACGATCTATGAAAGAGACCACAAACAATAAGTTAATCTAATCATACAGTAAGCGTTGATTTTGAATATCAAATTATGCTCAACGATCGTTTAAACGGTCGCTTTCCCCTTGTACTATCCCTAATCGGTATTGCACGTAGTGGTGCCGTAAGTGGCAGAGCGGGCGGTGGTCGATCTGGCAACGTCGCATCTCCTGATCGCCCCGCGCAAGCGCCCCGGTATCGAGCGGCGAGTATTGCCGCCTCAGCGCCTTGGCGTTCCTGTTTGCGCGCACACAATTACTTCAACGAGATTCCCTACGGTAGGGAAACCACGTCTAACCTAACATTCACCGATGTAGACCTGGCTGCGAACCCTTCGGCGTTTTACTTGTTGCATCCGCGTGAATCGACCTTGAAAATGGGCAGCAGACGGGAGAAATGTTGAATATTTGACAGCTGCCAGTAGCTTTAGGTTCGAAACTGGAATACGTCCTTGATTATTGGGAACCGATTAAAGATTATGACTAGATGAACAATTAATTAGTCTTGGCCAGGACCAAAGCTATAAGGTCATATCACGCCGTCCTACACTAACCGTTCACTCGTATTCATGTGTAAATTCGCAGAATTGTGTTCCTGATGCAATGCAATTGTGATGCAAATTATGCAAACATCCAACTACTTTTGCGCTGATACTAAAGTCGATCTGTTCTTCCACAGAGCTCTGGGTGAATTTTGTCTAGTTGGTTTACACAAAATTGGTCATAAGGTCGTCTCTCACTCCACCCTAAAGCACTAGAAGATATTTAAGCCTATATACTGCGAGACTTATTCATCTTGTGATTCATCAAAATTTTAAACATTGCATGGAAGTGGGAAATGCAAAATTTTGAAGGGGCAAAACGTCAAATACAGCGGTCCTGGACCTAGTTTTTGGGGGATATTGGCTGATTATTCCCTATAGGGAAATTTGCTGAAAGATTTTTAGCACGTAGGTAGTTAATTAAGGACATTCTATGTTGAGTGTAGGGCTGAGTGGTGGTATAGGAATGGGGACATGAATTTATGCAAGAATTCCCCTCCCCTCAGCAAAGCATCCCCCACAAATTGTTCATGGCAACTTTCTTTATCTTCCACCTACTAATGTAGAAGTGCCGTAATAGGCACCTACTTCAGGCCAAAGTAACGTGACCAGTGGTCCTAAACCATACCAGATTGATATGGATTCTCTTTTTTTACTGACTATCTTGCGTCACGAAGGGGAGACATTTCTTATCATCACTGTCCTGAGAGTGATTGATTGACAAGGCCTTCGTCTTTTTGCCACTTTGACAAACGTCACTCTGAATTCAATCTGTTACATCAAAATGATTCATCTACTCCCTCACTATTCGAGCACTCAGGGTTTCTAAAACAGTTGAAGCCATTATTCTGTGACGAGTGCGGCAGGAAATGGACTACCAATTCGATGTGTGCTGAGCACGCTGGGCACATTTTAAAATGCAATCCCCAGTCAAACAACCCTAGAACTTAATTCTCTTTAGTTTTTACGACTGATAATTTTTTTTCAATTTTCTTTTTAACATCCTGCATTTTGAAGTTAACGTCTTTTTGCTAAATCTTGTGTTGATTATAATACTACATAGCTTTTTAGGACTTTAGGAGGTTAAAAATGCATTGAAAACATAAATCCATTCTTAGCTATTATAGTTTTTCGGGTCACATTCAATTCCTGGAATTCTTCCTAGGAAAAGTAAAAAATAAAAATGAAAACCAACACTTTTAAATGACTCTCTGCTCTTACAGATATTGCAATTTGTATTTAATCATACTGTTTATATCAGTAGTCTAAAACCTTCCTACCACAGTTTACGCCGTACCAATTCATGATTCGGGAACAAACTATTGCCAATCTCTGTTATGCTCGACGAAACATACCACACGACATGGTTTCAAAGCACACTCTATTAGGCACAAAGAGGGAGGTATACGTTATAGAATTACATGGTTTCACGGGCAAAAAACTTGGTACAAGAGAGTCAATATTTCTGAAATAAGATAAGTTCTACCAAATCGTAAACGTCAGACCCCCTAGTTACGCCTATGGTTATAGAACTGTTTGCATTTGGGTCATGCAACTCTCGGCCAAAAGTTTCCCACTGAAGTCAGTTCGGAGTTCATAGTAGTAGCATGGTAGTAGCTACTACAGCGAACTGAGCAGGCTGATTACAATCCCAAGCTCATTTGCAGACCTGGCACGTCTTTGTGAAGCATTGTCGGAGACATTCGTTTGAAGCTCTTCATTTGTGATTCTGCCCCGTGGAAATAACCCCTTTATTATACACAGTCTTGCATCAACTCAAGAGATGACTTTCTGATCTGCTTTGTGTGTAAATTGACGCAACTGCGTTATATTGCGTTGCCACCCGTTGATAGTGACTTGATTCAATAGCCTGGGGAGGTTTTCGAAACAGAGTTAGGCATACTGTGTTAATTGTGTGTTGTAATTATTCTCGTTTGACAAGGTAGATTGTAATCAGCTTTATCATGGGGTCGAGTCTATAGGATTCGACAAATCAGGGAGGGAATTTGTTTCCCAATTAGGGTTCAATGATTTGCATTCGGTCAATTATTCGGCTATTATACTCAACGTAGTTGTATGGATTCTGTACGATGTTGTATGATTGCTAGTGTATTGTGAGCCATTTCAAATTGCAGGTCCATATTTAAGAGTCTGTATATCTTCAGACGACAGCAGCACACTTTAGTACTGCCGCACATCAAACCCTTAAAAATCAGCTTCGGATTATTGAATGACGTCGGGAAGTGAAGTTTCAATGCCTATTGTCAATGTAGGCCTATGATGTAGAATCCCTTTGCCTTTGCCTGTTGTACTGCCTCGACGAACGCTGTGCAGTTTCTTAATACCTTACAACGTAACATTATCCCTTCGTTTAAGACATGGATAAAACATATTCTTGTATGTTTGCCTTTTTTATTAAATGAAGGTGATGTAAAAAAAGAATCTTCGTGCGTAGGCTTCATGGCTTTCGCGGCCCGTGACAGAATTAATTAATTGTTGTTCGGTGCTTACCACGTCGCTAGATGAAATTCACTGTCTGCCTTTTCATCCTTGCTTTGCATTTAGATTATCCCGTGAAGATATGACACTAGTTCACACAGTGAAAATTAAAAAAAAATCGATGTGTATCCGGAACGTTTGAGTGCACTGCTAACGCACATTTCTCAATTTGTAGGTTATGTTACCTACTAAACTGACATATTACGACCGAATAGTTTAAATACATGACGTTATATAATTTGAAACTAATACTTGTCCTTTTGTACTCTATTTGAATTGTAAGGCGCATATTGTTAAATTTACCAAAAAAAGAGGGGGACAAATTTGTAGACATAAACTCACTCGAGCGTCGTTGCACATGAATCACATCACACGCCAACCCCAAAACAGGTTGTATATTTTACAATGGAGTGAGAAGTCTAGTCTAGTTGCAGTATCCAAAGTCAATTTCAGAGACAACTAACGCTGTTTTGATTTTGAGCCACCACAGTCTCGGAGGAATTTATAAGACATGTTGACATGGAGGAAACTTGGTAGAAGTCAGCCGAGTGACTGGGGCGTTTCTTTGGAAGTTGTAGTCAAAGTTTGGATCTTTACTTCTTGGTGCGCGCGTCAAAGGACTTTTTCATCGTTGACATTTTACCAGAGAGAAGACTAAAAGGCGTAGGTGTTGTTTAAGTTCAGAAATTTCTTGCTTGTTCGTCTTTAAAAGGGTTTAATTTTATCTGAGTTGGTCCCTTTACATGAATGTAGGCTCACGTAGTGTTTGCGGTTAAAAAGATGTGTTCCAAGACATATATTTTAATGACTTGTTTCATCTCCAAAGACCATATTTGTTGCTTCCTGCTTCAACTTTAATGTCTCATGGTAAAATCTAAATATTATTTGTTAACACAAAAGAAAGAGTCGATTTTTTGTAGTACGCGTTTTTAACGTGAAAAAAACTGTCTAGTGGTTCAGTGAACCCTCTTCCAATTAAATATGTTTCATCTTTGTTTGTATCTTTCTAACATCTCTTGTAGGCCTAAATACTAACCATACAAACCTATTATATCAAATGCGTCTTATACTTCCCTTTACAAAAACATTTTATTGACTATGTTGACTGAAAAATGTTGCATATTTTTGGGAATATGATACCAAACTTCTCGACCTAACCTAACAGGAGTAAACTAGTCCAGTTGTAGATGGTGGGATTTCGACCCCCGAGGTCCCAGGTTCAAATCCCACCAATGACCAAAGGATCTTAATCTAAATAAATGATAAATGATAAATGGTAAATGATGTGGCCATCTAGACATAGTTTGTAATAATGAGTAAAAAGGTTCAAGACTATAACCCATACTATTTTTTTTTACATATAGAGCCTAAATGTCCCCTGAATCATCCTCTTTCAGTTACGGAACTGTCATGTTTGAAAGGTTTCAAAGATTTATAAACTTTTTCAATAAAAATATGTTGAAATGAGTGTTGAAAAAATATTATTGTCTGTTCTAGAAATTTCGGAATAAACAATATTGGCAATAATTAAAATAAAAGGTATTTATAATTACTTGTATTCAGTCAGGGGCATGGGCGTCTATCCATATATTGGTCAACCAGGGGGGAGCCCCCCTTATTAGACCCTATGTTAACAAATTTTCACAAATTAAAAAAAAATGTATTAAAATTAATAATTTACAATACATAAAACAAAATTTTAGAAACTAAAATGTGCTAAATAAACTATTTTCTACATAAAATATTAACATTTTCCATGCTAGGGCCCCTGAAGCACCCTTTTTACTAGGGGTTATGCCGTACCCTTAAGTTCCCAGCCCTTATCCCTCCTTCCAATATTTAAATTCAGGAACATTGAATGGTTTAAGGTCCAACTACAGCCAACTTATTTTTTTTTTCTCAAGACGCTAGGCACGAGCCCGGAATTGTTTTTCACATTACTTAAGGCTAGACCTAGGGGTTGTGGCATTATCAGATGGATAAAATCCATTGGTGATTTGGTGGGATTTGAACTCAAGACCTCTGGAACCGAAGTTCCGTGCTCTAACCATTATACCAGCTCGCTCCCCCACTAACTTATATGATGTTGATATTAATTACAAATTGATAATCTATACTAATAAATACAAGACGGTTGTATAAATGCGGTTTTTGTGAATATTCTTCAACTCTTAAGGGTTCATGACCCCAACTTGTGTTGACACTGAACCTTAATGGCTTTTATACATTTTTTTAACAAAATGCATATTGACGAGTGATAAACTGAGTGTGAAAAGTGGCTGTGTGTTACGTCGATAGCCTACTAAGAAAATAGTATACACTCAGCCATACACCACACATACACCCGAGGGTGGATTGATGGTTGGGGGTAAACAGCGTTATATCGGTTCCCCCCCCACTCCCCCTCCCCTCACAGCCAATCGTCCTGAGATGGATCCCGGTTGTTTTACAAGATGCAATCTCCTACAATCTGCGTCTCTAATAAGCTGGGACTCTGTAACTGTCCTTTATTGGCACTAATGTAATTTTAGAAATTGAGCTCCGTTATTCCTCCGCTCAACTGTTATTGAAATTTAGTTATTACTTCAAGTTGTCATAAATTTCTTATTTCAGTTAGCACTATAATTTTTTTTCTTAGCACCCTAAAAGTTCAGTTACTGGGTGTTTTTGATAAAGAACCAAGCATAAATCACTTTGTTGCCGTACAATTTATAATTTTATTCGGTTTATTCGGCTATACTAATGAAAGATGCCTTGTACAGGAGAGCCTGAAGTTAACGTAGGCGAAATTGTTTTATTAAAATTAAGCGTTTATCGGGTTTGTAGCTCTTTTAAAGGCGTTGGTAGAGTGTTTAAAAACTTTAAAACTTTATCTTATAGTCTCACGAATTTTTGTTCAACTTCTAATAGAGGGAACTCTTCAATACCAAGAGAGTTCTTTTAAACTGTGACTCATATATTTTTTTTATCTTAAGAAGATTACATTTATTTAGTGTTTAGCTTGGTACGTTAAGCTCCAAACTACTAAGTCATTTAACACGTTGCTTAAAGCCATTTGTCATTTGGGATTTTGCTTGTATGGTTCAACTACAATAGCAAATTCGGATAACATACTTAAACTTTAAAAAATAGCAATCAGAATAATTTTCAAATTAGAACACAATGACAAAAATTCAAAGAACTGAACATTTTAACACTATATATGGAAAAAATAATTATATTTCTTATATATACTGTTAAAATTTTCAGTTGTGTAAATAATTGTGTCGTACGCCTGAGTACCTCAAAGTCAAATTATCACCCATACAACACTCGGCATAAAAAAATCCTTATTTCAAATAAAAATAGATAAAAATTCTATGAAATAAACTAGCCTATATAGGATTAAAATTTCTTAAACATCTTCATAGTAAAATTATAAATAAACAAGCAGTAAGAATTTAATGATAAAGCTAAAACTTTATTTGTTGGAGAAAGCTTTTTATTCCTTGGAAGAGTACTTTTCCACCTCCCCTCTTAGCGTTGGTCACAATTGATTAAGTTTTGATTATTTTCATTTACTTAACTTGTTCTTAGATTTTAATGTTAATAATGTTCTAAGATTTATGTACATAGTAATTTAAGATAGATTAGTTGACACCATTCAGTGTACAAAACTATACTTTATGAAGGCTAGTTATCCAAGTATATTCCAAACTTAACTAAAAATATGAACTGGTATTAGTACTGATTACATACTGTACTGTACTGATTACGTACTGACTAAATATGCAAAATATTGAATTAAAGCAAAATAAGTCAACTCTAAAATTTAGGTTTTTCACCCCATGAGTTTTACTTACAGCACTGTAAACACAATATTTTACCAACTTTGAACAATAATTTATAAAAATAAAATACAAAACATATTTAAAAACTTCAATTTCTAAATCTAAGAATATAGGCTGTAAACATTGAATCGGTCTAGCGTATCAGCGTTGTTACATTGTTAAATAACATAATGTAAAATGTAAAATTGTAACAATTTGTTTCATTCAAATTGTTTTGAACATATGCATTTCATGTATGATCCACCCTCAGATGTATATTTGAGTCTAGGTTGGTCGCCGGGTGTGGGTGGGGGTGGGGGTGGCCTCACATTGATCCTTCCATGAATGACGCTCTTCAGTACAATGCACTTCTCACTACTTTATAATGGACGTGACAGTCCCAAGTTTACCTTACAATCCACCACGGACCACCAAAATTGCCATCGGCAACATTTTCCACAAAATATATGATTTTTTGGATAGGTGGAGGAAAATTAATGTTTTGACAAAATTGGTTGGGGTTTATGTCAAGTATGATATGTTATTTGGAAGAATTTGGAGAAGGCTTTTAAGAAAAGCACTTTCCATTCTGCACCCACTCGTTTAAATTAAGCTTAATATACCTAAGCCTGTAAAATGTCCTTAGGCTTATAAACTCCCAGACTCCCTTAATTATTTCCAATTCCTCTGACTTGGAAAGCGAGCTGGTCTAGTATTAGTGCGCGAGACTTCGGTGTCTGAGGTCCCAATGTCAAATCCTGCCAATCACCAATGAATCTTATTTAAGTGATAACGCCACAACCCCCTAGACCTAGCCTGAAGCAATGTATAAAATGGTTCCGGGAAAAATCCTTTTCACTTAATGTTTGTCCCTCCCCTGCCTCTTGAGTTACTTCTCCTCTGAAAATTATTACTGAATCTGCATTCCTCGTATGGAAGTAATTGAAATTTTTTAATTTTCATTGGATTCACAACCATATTTGTTTCCAGAGCCTGCTTGGAGAGTTCAACAAGGAACAAGAGGCCTTCATCAAAGAGAAGCAGGGCAAGGGAGGAGAGACGGCTGTTCCACCATGGGTCGGCTACCCCAACCAGGAGTCTCTTAAAGAGGAGTGTCTCGCACTGTCACAGGTAGGGCAGAAAGTCTACGTCATGTTCACAATAGCCCCAAACATCCACTTGAGTAAATAACAAAATCCTCACTTATTACTGTCATTAGTTTTAAATACTGAAGTTGAAATGACAAGCTGTAAAAAAAGGAAAAATAATAGGTGAATGAGCAAATTGCAAAGTCTGTTGCATTCTACAATTCTATTTTTCTCTCAGTTTGTGTTCCGATGATAGTTGATGAGATAGATTCTATATAGAAATTAGTAATTTTCATCAGCACTCTGTCGGTGGCTTAATATAACTACGTTCATTCTCTTCTTAAAGCTGGCTACTGCTTTACCATGAGAATGGAATGTTAAGTTCTATTAAAAATCAAAGCTATTATTTATGCTAGCACAAGATGACGAAATTGACAAGTCAGTTGAAGACTTTGTATGACCTCTGCTGAAGTCTGGGAGCAAGCTTAGAACTACTCATCAGGTCAATTTACCAGTATTGTGGTAGGCCTATACCTTTTAACTTTCTAATTTGAATCGGAACCAAGGACGTTTCTCGTCCACGCTTAAGGACAGCTTGTCAGATAGCAGATTTTATACCGCAGAACATATTGTTAACTGAAGAGCAATGGTAACACTGTTGATGTAACATTGTAAATTAAAGGGTTTTTTGAACTGTTTGTAATCAGCGACCTTCTAATTAAAGTGGTCAGTGTTGCAAACCTGTCTTAGATTCTTCGTGGGCTTAAACTCATTTTCACCTTTAACACAAATTTCTACCATTGTTGGATCCTATTAATACAATTAATTGTCCCTATATCTAAAATTTTTTACTGTTTTGTTTGTCTCGTCTAGGGATTGAATCTTTACTATCCATTTCAAAACTTCTAACAAAACAATTTTTGTTTAGGACAAGAGGAATTTCATAAGAAGCCCGCCGGCCGGTGTGGACTTCCCATTTGACTATGAGACATCGTACCCGGTCGCCATGGCAACCATGGCTGAGGACCCCAACTTGGAGACGATGCGATACGAACTAGTCCCTAAAGTGTAAGTAACCTATGTACACTAGATCAATTCTATTCTTAAAACCTAATCATGAAAATCCATCAACTACATACAAAAACACATATCAAACCCACAAGAGTCAATACGTAGTGCATAAACACAATTTCTAAGTCAAGGGAAAGATGAAACAATTCAAGCAATCTTTTCTTTGTTTTACGATAATGCAAGTATAGTGAGAGGTTATGTTCAACTTTGCTTGTTTGCTTCTGCATCCTATTTCTGCCCTCTTCTATTGTTTTTCTTTTCAGTTGACACTGCAATTGCAACACTAATTCATGGTACACAAACTAAGACAATCCAAAGACAACAAAACAAAATGCACACAGCAATCCATACGTATAATGTAGTTTTTACATTTTACGTAGAACATATTTTACATTACACCCCTTTGAAGAATAAATCAAATAAAAATATCACTTCAAAAACAGATTGCACAAAATAATAAATGAACCAAGATACAATTGAATTTAAAACCATTCACTTTACTTTCAAGTTATTCTGGTGTCATTTTGTGACAGCTTTCAAGAGTTTTAATCAATTAAAAACGTGTCAGTGTAAAATAGATTCATTCAGTCAAAAACAAATCTTTGCACTATGAATAAATTAGTTTTGTTTCACACTTTTGATTGATTTTCAGAGAGGGTTTTTATTTAGTTTGTTTTATATCAGATGTCTAAAACACAACAAGAGATGTTTTGATTAAAATAATCACATTTAGTTGTTATGTTAAATAAAAATTTTTGAAAATATGTTTCACTGTTGTAATTCATAGCAGTGGTTGTGATTTTGAAGGATATGCTTTTTATAAAATATAGTATTCGCCTAGAATACTGATTGTTTGGGTAGCCGAGCGGTTATAGAGCTCGTATTCAAATCTGAAGGTTGCTGGTTCGAATCCATAAGAGATCGTTTCCAGACGTAGATCCCATTGGTTGGGCTATGAATTAATGATGCTATCTAACAAAAAAGTCGACGTTAAATAGTAAAAAGACCAGGGTTTGGACCGTTCCCTTTCAAAACGTAAAAATGCCATTGGCCTAAATACACACAAAATACAAAATAAATAAAGAATAAAGAGGTTTTTTTACCAGTAACCTTGAAACCTGCTTTATTTTACTTCAACTGTCTGTCCGTTTGCGTTTGTTCTACAATTCTGCTCATTTTATGATTTATTGTTGACAATACTTAAAAACCTATTCCCCTAATCATATTTTACACTTTTTTTATACTGATTTTCACTACTAAACAGCAATT
This sequence comes from Macrosteles quadrilineatus, assembly GCF_028750875.1. NCBI lineage: Eukaryota > Metazoa > Arthropoda > Insecta > Hemiptera > Cicadellidae > Macrosteles > Macrosteles quadrilineatus. Next base: position 97,541,845 of record NW_026542597.1, on the reverse strand, counting down.
TGCTTTAAATGTTAAATACCCCCTTATCAGCATTTAGCAAATCTATTTTGGTAATTTTTTTTGTGATAGTGCAGCCCTCTAGATATTTTAATTGTGCATTAAAAAATGTATTAATTTCAACAAAAGGTTGTGCTTCATAAGATTTCTATTTATGAATATTTGTACAAATAGACTAATAATTAATTAATCCCTCTGCTGAATTTCCTCTGATCATTTATATAGTTTTGTATGTGTTATTGAATTTCTTTGAATCAAATCTTTTTAGACTTGTTGATACTACACATCCAAAATTACATTGCCATTCACAATAAAGGTAGAGTAGTGATTGTTCAATTCCGACCTAAAGATATGTCTAAAAATAGTTCCTATAAATCGTTGAAAAAGATGAAAATGAAAACAAAACCTTCCTAAACTGTGTGGCCAGTTTTAGTTGAAAAATGAAGTAAATTTTACTCTGTTCAGGGTTATTTTGTATTGTATAAGCTCATAGGGGATAAACAAGAGCGTAGAATGGTGGCCGTGGTAAGCCTGGCCATTATTTATTTAAGGGAAGCCCAAACCCCACCCTTCATCCGAAGTGTAACGAGAAATACTTGGTCGATCCAAACTCTCAATAGAGGAAGTTAAATTGTGTTGCACCGCCATTGCTCAATACTTAGTCGTAACACTTACATTCACTCATCATGAATCCCTAAAGAAAATCTATGTTCGCCTAGATATTTACTAGGTATTATAAAAAACCTGTTGCTGCACAAAATTACTTTGAAGTCTGCTATAGACCTTTTCTTAGTATGTATTTTTTTAGATTACCTACAAAAAATGTTTCAACTCCTCCTTTTGTCCAACACTTTTTATGTATAGTTTTATTGAAATAAAATCAATCATTGCAACGAGCATATTAAGAAATTAAATCTAAATTCAGATTATGGGTGTAACTAGAAATTCCAATCTCATGTCAATATTTGTTTTCAGTTTTAGAATAAAAATTCAGTTTTAAAAATAGAGTACCGTTAATGATATATAAATTTGATAGTAGCTCTCTGTGCATGTGGCTTATTAACCAATATTCTATTTGAACAACAAATTTGCTACAGCTTATCCATATTCCCTATGGACAGGATGTTTTCAGTTTAAATCCAATATAACAAATACCTGGGGAAACAGGAAACCAGAAATCTTCCTACTGAAATGACTTGTGTGGTCCAATGTTCACCATAAAAGGACAAAATGAATAACTCAGACCATATTTAAAGCTATACTAAAGATGTAAATAATAACAGTAGTGATACAGAATTTAGGTAATCTGAATAATTCATGAAAAGATTTTTTAAGGCTCAATAGTCAAGAAATACATAAGAAGTATTGACGTATCATAGCTCAATACCTTTGATAAACTATTATTTTTGACAATACGACGATTTAACTAATCAGACCCCATTGTTGGTCATATTAGTATCAAGTTCTAGAGAGTTAACTGTAGAAAGAGGGGATATTGATTTTAAAGTTTTTCTTAGGTTGGATTTAAACAAAAATTAAAAAAAAATAATTTGCAGAATATCTGAAGAGAACTTCTGGAGGAACTACTTCTACCGTGTGAGCCTCATCTGTCAGGCGAGTGAACTCAACTCCATGGCGCAAGAGGGCAACACGCTGGATAACCAGAACCGCACATCAGAGCCTGCAGGTAACATGAGCTCTGTAACAGGTACTGACAACAACTAGGTACAAGAGTAACAGTGATTAGAGGGCAACACGCTGGATAACCAGAACCGCACATCAGAGCCTGCAGGTAACATGAGCTCTGTAACAGGTACTGACAACAACTAGGTACAAGAGTAACAGTGACTAGAGGGCAACACGCTGGATAACCAGAACCGCACATCAGAGCCTGCAGGTAACATGAGCTCTGTAACAGGTACTGACAACAACTAGGTACAAGAGTAACAGTGACTAGAGGGCAACACGCTGGATAACCAGAACCGCACATCGGATTCTGTGGGTAACATGAGATCTGTACCAGGTAACTGAAAATAACTATGTACAAAAGTAACAGTGACTTGAGGCCAACACGCTGGATAACAAGAATAGGTATTGACAATAACTGTAGTAGATATAAGAGTACTCTACTAGTTACTGGACATTTCACAACTTAGCCTCAAGGTCCAAACGTACGTCTATGAAGGTAAGATGTTTTGTTTAACATTAATAACAGATAATGTGGATATAAAAAGTAAATAGCTTCTTGTTAATAGAAAATTTGGTAAAAATATCAGAACAATAGCTGTTATTAACTAAAGAAACTTTGTCACTTAGACTCTTTCTTTAAGTGAATTAAGCCAAGAGGCCTTTCTGAATCATCGCATTTATGTTATTTAAAGAAGATACCGTAACAATAAACCTTTTTTTTAAAAGCTAACTTAGAGCATTGTTGGACTGTTGGTTGCAGTGCCCCTTATTCCGATTAGAAGGCTTGAATATTTATTGCATTACAGCTTCTCTGCTTTTACAGTGAGCTTCTAAAAGCACTTTGCGACAAAATTGTTCTCTAATTCAAACCAACTAACTTTCAAACCTTTGTCAGGCCATCTTAGTAAATTTTTACTTAGATAACTATATTTTGTCTCTTATGAATTGACAAAATTCTCTATTACCCTACGTTATTGACATTGCATATATGAAAGAAATCATAATATTAAACTAAGTTTTAAGGTTGGTATACATCTTGGAAATGTTACACCTGATATCAGAGTAGGAAGATTACAATGTAGTTAAGGCAAATTTTGCTAGTAGCACTTAACGTTTAACTTTGGGGTATTTGACACTAGTAAGATGTCCTATGCTTGCAGACATCATTTATGAAGCTATTATTAGCTATTAGATATTTGGTTATCCTACACTAGTGAGCTATCCAATTTCCAACCATACGATTACATTAGCAAGATATCCAACACGAGTGAGTTATTAAATGCTAGGAAAATTTATGATAAATGTGTCCGATATCATAAAGTAATCCATTACAATGAATGTTTACGATGTTCTACGGTTTACCAGGCACAAAAATGAGCAAATTTCATATTAAGAAGCCATTTATATTTACATCCCTGATATAAGCTTATATTTAATTCAAAAATATAATTACAAAGACGTATAAACCGTCTGTCAACACAGCCAGGGTAGGGGTATTGTCTTTGCGTGGGTCTTTGAGACCCGCGACTAAGCGAAGGTTGCTTTTGTTCTCTCCCCCCCCCTCCCGCTCACGACTGGTATAGGTAAGTGTGTCCCACAATCACTCTTTTGTTGCTCGTAGAATAGCTGGTTTCTTTGTTTTTTTTTACATGCATTTTATAATATTTTAGTTAGTTAAAAACATGGTTTTGTAATTTTAATTTAGTTGGTTCCAAACTTATTTTTAGTTTGGTTTATGATTTAAGCTAATGTTTTTTCATCAGCTCAATTTTAAACAAATATTTTAAATTTGATATAAATTTGTATCCAAGTAGTAAAGAGACTACACTTAAATGAAGCTCTATCTAACTGCACTTAAACAATTAAAACCAGATTTAAAATTAAGTAGAAGTCCTTATGGCCAAAGATAAATGTATAGAATTTATAAATTTAAACACAAGCTCCTACCTCAGCATTTTTTCAACACATAATTAAGTAAACTAGTGGCTTGTAGGGACATATGTCCCTAATAAGCTCAAATGTAAAACAAATTATTGTAATATTTAAACAAACTCAGAATCAAATTATCTATGTATCAGGATAGATATCCCAGTACATCTTTTGTGTTAAAAAAACAGTATGTTGTTTGTCTTTGTTTGCTTTTGTTCATTTTATTGTCAATAAATTATTTGAATGACTTGTAATTAAGATTTAAAGTCCTTCTTTTGTTATCATAAGAACTTAAATGAACTTAGACAAATATTTAACTGTTTCTATTTTTTAATCAATAACATAGAAACTTTAAAATAATTGTTATTACATATATGAAGTACAAAATTATTCTTTAGATAATTTTAACAGGTTTAAAAATTATACCCCAGTTCATAGTCCATAGCTAGGTCAAAGTGTTTAACCTTAACGACTATTGAGTTAATTTATTACATATTTTTCAAATTCATGATTATTTTGTCGTAAAATTAAACTAATATTTTGATGAAAAAATTGTTTATAAAAAAATATACTTTATTTAGTAAGCTTGGTTGTCTATTATTATTTTTTTGTGTTTTTATTTTCCGTTATCACATTAGAGAGGTTGTTGTTGTAGCACCAGCCCCCACCACCGCTCCTGCACCCCCCAGTGAAGCTAAGGCATCGTACAGTCCGGGTCAAGACACCGAGGCGGACAGTCCCAACCAAGAGTTTGTGTCTGATAATTTCCGACCAAGCTCACAAGATCTAGAGGAAGTTAGAGAGGGTATGAAAAAGCTTGGGTTAGACCCAGCTCCAGTCAAAGGTATGGTGTCTTGTTTGTTGCTACTTTATTGGCTTTTGTAGCTGGTTTTAAGGTACAAACTGAGGGTTTAAAATTTAAAAATGGTAAATCGAAACAAATATTCAAGACGCCAGGCTGGTGGTTGACCATAAATCAATTGTTTACATTTTAAATGTGATTTGTTTAGGTTTGTTTAAGGAATAGTTTATCTGAGAAAATTATAGGCTAATAGATATATTATAAAAATGTCACTTTAAAAAAATCTGATATTTCGAATGGATTGATGAGAAATGTAATGTAATTTATAAGTTTTTAAAATTGGAGTTATGAGGGCTGTCCAGAAATTATCATACAGTTTGCATCTATACCGCTAGAAATGGAGTTTACGCCACACTACACTATTTTGACGAACTTTCCATGCAAGGATTTAGTCCAGAAAACAGCTGTTTGCCGCCAGCTTATTCAAATGGGGTTTCATTGCGTAATACTGTTCTGCAATGAGTTTTACCGGACACCAATCAGCTGATTATACTGTATTTTCGTGGCAATTAATGGTTATAAACAAAAACATAACCTCTCTTAGAGGTTATGACTAGTGATTTTTATTCCTTTAGTTGGTGGTAATATATAAGGATTTGAACGGATTTAGTAGTATGGCGTAAACTATCGTACGTAACTCGTCCAAAATGTGTGTACCGGACTCGTATGGTAATCCCGTACTCGACTTCGTCTCGCACGTGAACGACCACACTCGTCCGGTAAACACTTATTTTCAGGACTAGTAACGTAATATACTATTTTCACAGATTTCATCATTGACTTTCCCTACCATTTCAACAGTGACTAGACAAGCCTAACACTGCGGTCCTGATCGTCAACATTTGTTCCAATATTTTTCAAGTCAATGCTACATTGTATTACACAGCCCTTCACTCATATAACTTTGCTGCAAACATGACAAATCTTTGCTTTTAATTGTTTGTAAAAAAAGTTATCTCAGAGCTCAACTCACAACTGGCGGGCTTTGCAATGACAGTGCTAGATTTAACACTCCACCTTAGACAAAGTACAAGAGATTTTTATTATGCAATGGCTGGATGCGTACTGAGAGTATGAATGCTCAGATACTGGGGCGGCGATAGAACCACCCCTAGTGGCGCCAATGAACGTCTGTTACTTTCTGGACGGCCCTTGTACATTATAGATACAAATTTATTGTATTCATTATTGCTGTCAAGACCTCAGTTCTTTAATTCTATCCAAGCAAGATAATTGTTTCAATATTGTTTTCTCTCCAGTTTGTTGTTTTAACTTAAGTGTACTGAAATTATCATCAATGACAGCAACACTTTACAAACTCTGTCTGATTTACGATTTTTAGTGTCAACAAGTCAATTTCTGTGTGAACGTTTGTAATCTTGTTGATTCCTGTTCTGTTCCCAGCCTAAGACGTCGGCTCCAGCAGCCTGCCCGCCCTCGTCTCGCAATATAGTTATTCCTTACTACATTCCCTATTCGTTCACCATAATCGATTAGCAGCTACATACATTAGGTTAGAACGGATTGTCTAAAGCTATTCCGCTAGTAGTTTGCTTTCTCTATACCACACTTTTTTTTGCCTCCGATAATTTTGTGCTCAGCACGATTTCGGTTTTAGTTTGTCCCATGACAAACTTAGTGAGAGTACATAAGTCGTGTAAGATAATGTTAAGCGATCGGTCGCCCCGATCCTCGCCCCACGCCCTTCCGCACGTTTTGCATGCGTTTTGTTTTGTTTTTCCCCACCCTCTCATTCCTGCGCTTGTCCCCAGAAGAGGAGTGGGAGAAGGAACTGGAAGCGGAACTGCAAGATTTTGAGGTCGTAGCCAACGGAGACAAGCGGGACGCCCAGTGGGAGAGTCAAATCGAAGAGATGCTCGATGCTGAAGATCTCAAGTAATGAGCAACATATCTAGCGTTGGTTAGGTTCATGAGTAAGCTTATATGCAGTAGTTAAAAATAAATAGTGATCTATTTTGTTTTATTATGAATTGTATTGTTCATTGATAAGCAAAGATTGAGGTCAGTTCTCTGATAGTGTATAAAGGAGTACTCCTTCTGGTCTAGTTTACTTTGTTTGTACTATACCTTGTAAATCTACCGTCAGTTGCAAATGTCTTAGTTTATTTCAAAGTTAGTTGTTAGGTGGAATGCAAGTCATTACGATATATTAACGGCTTAATTGGTATCGTTAGCTGTGTCGCAACTCGGGCTGTGAGATTGTTAGTGCGGAATGTCGGGTGGTGAGAAAAAAACTCTGGTTAAGCAATAAACGGTTTTGTATGTTTACATTGATTGATATTCAGAGCTGTTTTGTCGACATTTCTCAACTCGATTAAAACGACGACACGTCAGAACCGATTCTAATTTTTGTACTGTATTTGTTGAATCGCATGTATACAAATGAAAAAATTAAGTATTTTTTACGAATAAATGAGTATTTATGAGTAATTTTGATCGAAAATGAGTAGTGCCCTTCAACTCATATTCGAGAAAAATATATTGAAAATTTTACTGTTGTTATTTGGTGTATTTGTGAGGGACGGTTGTTGTAAGGCCTACTTGTAGGATCGTAGCTGTACATAAGCGATGTGCGAGCGTCGCGTCATATCATATACCATACTAAGATGTTGTACCATAAGCATTTCCGTTCACCAGTCCGTTGCCACTCGGTAGCCTAACAGCCATATAACTCCATAAGAATAACAGAATACACAAAAGAGAGCATAGTCTCCATTTATTTCCTGGAGGATTTTCGTCCTCCTTGTTGATTCTGTTTTCCTTCTAATATTTTTCAATCACTCCAAATTCTCAAATCCTGAACACCCCCCGTTCTAATTTTTTTAACACCTAGTTCACCAATCATATGGTAAGTTACATATTCGTCGGCACTGAGTGGCCCTGCGCTTGAGTGTGTAAATAGTCTGTGGTGTTCTCTAAGCCATCTGTGTCTATTTCCCCGATCGCCGGGTGTTTGCGGACGTAGCATAGACTGTCTAAACTCTCTCTCTGTGTCGTTTACGCCTTTATCAGTAACCGTAACGTTTTGAATATCCTTACTGTAAAATATTTCTCCTGGTTATGCACCAGTCTTTCATTTTTCAATGTACACTGGCTGTTGAAAAAGTAACCATTTTGTTTTTGGTGGTCTATAGTTTTTTTCCTGTTTCGTTAGACCTTGACTAAAACTACATAACCGTTATTATTGGAGAAAAAATGTATTTTGTTTTATTACAAACATTGTTGTTAACCTCGATTGTATATAAGTGACTGCTTTGCCGAGGCCTGAAGACAATACAGATTTGACTGATTGTTTCTGTGGATGTTTAATCTATTGACAATTGAACGTTTTATTACTTAACTCGTTCTTCACATTCCATTTTTTTGTTATAATTTTGCAATTTTACTTTTATTCATTTTTGTTTATGTTTTTTTTTTATTTCCTAACCCTTTTTATGTTTTGTTTCAGATCCACTAAATGAACAATTATAAGTGTTTGTTGGCTTCTTTGTGTACATTCCCAGTTATCAAGGTCTTGGTTTGATGAAAAGCTTTTTAAATTATTTGTTTCACTTTGTTATTAGACTGGAAGTATCCTTTAAAAACAAATTTCAAGCAACCTAGACTTACTACAGCTTTATAAAGTTTACCTTTTAAGTTGCATTTTTAATTTTTTTACCATATCAGGAAATATTTACATTTTTTATTTATTTTTTGTAAAAGAGTCTTTTGATCATAAGTGTTATGGACTTTGACTTGTTAAATGTTGTGGTTTAGAATCCCAGTGTCATTAATAATTCGTTCTATTCATGCCTTTACTATTCTGGCTCTCTTTTCTTTGCTTGGTACTTTCCACGCACAGATTATAATTACGCAAGTGCAATAATAAATTAGGCTGCCAGTCTCTCCCTAAATGTTTTTGGTATGACTAAAATGTTCAATCTTTGCTCTAGGAACAATAGTTAATAATTTTTATTTATCATCATTTTCTTGTATTTAGTTTAAAATTTGGAAATAATTACAAAAATTACAAAATTTAATAATGAAGGAACAATTATTTTGCAGTTTTTTAAAATTAATTGTTACCGTATTATACCCCCAAAAATTATTATATTGAATTGAATATACTTAAGACTTATTTAATTGATAATTGAAGAGAGTTAGAAATCATTAACATTTACCGACTTTTGTGGAAGGTCAGTGTGGTTTGTGCAGCGTAAATTCTTACGAGTTGTGAATATTAAATTGTGAATATTGGTCTTGTATATAACTTGAGTAGACTTATGTAGCCGTTATTCTTCCAATTGCTTCTAGTTTGTTGTTTTCAGTCTAGAAACTTGTTAGCACTTTGTAAATATATAATTTTACCGACGTTTATTCTGTTTTTATTGAAGTTTAAGTTATCGAACATACTGTGATTTATTTTTTAATCCCCTTTCAAAAATTTTACTTACACCACAGTAATGTTTCAAGATATTTCCTATAAGTATGTTTGTGTCAATTGTTAATGTAAATATTATTGATTAATTTTAAATGAAATATTATTGTTACGGAATTAGAGATGAGTGTTTCAGTAGACAGAAGCCTCATACGGTTCTTCTTTAATACCAAATATTTAGCAATGTATAACAATAACACAGTTATAACGAGTGAAATGATCAGAAGGTATAATTGACTTCAATATAGTTATGTTGTTACTATATGTATGTAATAGAAAATAATAAAATATATTACATGTAACAAGTTCTTCATTCTATTTTTTTATACTCCTTTTCCCTGTAGAGTTGTTATTTATTGACAAATACAGTATCAACTTTTATTCAGCCGTTCAGAATTTTGCCAAATACAAGGATGTCAAGTTCATTGTTTTAGCTTGTAGATGTTAGCTTGTCTACATCAGAGACAGTGTTTAAAAATAGACAAATGAAAACACAAAAAAGATAGATGAATCTGAAAGGAAAAATACAATCTTAAAATGCAAGAAGCAAGACTATTTGATGTAACATATAAAAAAATTAGGGTTTTCAAACATATATTTTTAATAGTGTGAACCAGAGTGTTCATTTGCCAACTGAAGGTTATGTCCAATGTAATGTCAAATACTATAAATACTCCCAGATTGTGGGATAGGCAGTTTTCATACTCCATCATCCTATGTGAGCTGAAGACTTGTAAGGTATGTTTTGCCATACAGTAGAAGAGTAGATAAAACATTTTCACTATGGTTTGTGTAGAGGGTGTTTCTTGTGTACCATTTTTGTTTGTTTGTTTATTACCAAACACAAATCTTCACCAAAATAAGAGAGAAATATTAGTTGGCATTAGCACACTTGAGCATTCCAACATGAAACACACATGATTGTTTCATATCATTTTACGTATGAAAAAAAACATAAATTAATTCTTTTGATTTAACATTTTTATGTTTTTTCTCCATTGAATATGTGTGTTCAGTTTTGTTGGAATAAAGATGTAAGTCATCATTCATTCATATACTCAGATAACAAAAAATGTTTGCAGCATTATTTTTAATTTATGAAGTTTACAGAAAATTTGCTTTTTCAGACAAAAACATTTCCTAAAAACCATTTGAAATATTAGAGAGTGGAGTAAAGTGTTCTGTTTGAATAATTTTTGCTAACTGACCATGAATGCTCTGGCAAATTTGGCTCCTTCCAAAACTGTCTTTTAGTTCTTTGAATCCTTTTTCCCAGTGTATGATAAATGTATCATTGTTTCATCGTTTAGCAGCCTTTTCATTGTATTCAATTTAAGGTCTTGGGGTTTGTTCCTCCAATCCTAACCATGACTTTCATCTGGAACAGATAAAACAAATATCAATGGATCTAAATAGCAGATAGAATCAAACAAGTACAGTACAGAACAAATCAATTAACTAACAATTAAAAATACCCCCCGTACACCTGCAGACTAAGCAAATTTCAACTCTGATTACATTTTTACTAAAATATTCCCACAAATAACACATATTCCCAATTTAAATAACATTACATTTAACTAGTGCTTAGGTTTGCTGCTACGGGGAAGGTAAAAAGCGGTTGCTGACCATACGGCAATAGATGAAATAAATTTGACCAATAACATAACATATATCCATAAACAAGTAAACTACAACAGTTTTTATTTTCTTCATAAGAATAACATGGTAATTTTAAATTACATTCTTTTTTTTCCGTAACCTTTAGGCATACAACAGCACTTCAATATACTAAATTACTTCTTTTTTAAGCTATACAAAATGGTTTAGAAAGAAATTGCAAAATTCTTTTTTTTTTTGGGTCAAAATGGGGAAACCCCATTTTTAGCCCATAAATCCCACAAAAAACCCAGTTTCCATGGTCCGATCATGCTGGTTCGCGTTTTTCTTCATTAAATAAGTGTGTACAATTTTGTAAATACTTTGTTAAAAAAAAGATATAATTAATTAATTAATTCATATATATTAAATGTCTGCTGCACCAAAACAGGCCGTAGATTTTACAAAAGGATGAAGGTATGTATATGTGTTTTAGCTTGCAGTCAATAATGACTATGTTGCCTGTATAATGATGTTCTTGAGCCACCTATTGAATCTGATATACCTAAATGATAATGTTGATTTTATTGAGATCCATGATTAACGAAAGAGATCCAGGACTCTATAGTATTTTTTTTTTTTTTTTTATAAGACACACAATCAGCCTTTAAATTCATTCAGTTAGGGATGAAGACCGGACCGCTCACCCACCTCCCGGTCATAAGGCGTAAGATGTTTTAGGTTCCTTGGGGGCACAAGTAAAGACAAATAATTCCCCTACAAACAAGGAATGGGAAGGTGAGTTCTTATATTTTCAGACCCATACTTAATTTTGCTTTTCAAGACAGAATGGACTATGGACTTGCATCGGGTTTTCAGAAAAGTGTAAAATCTCAAGAGTTTAGTAAATAATTTGGTCAGTCGCGTTACGCTAGGGGTAGACTTTCATATCTGTTGTCAATGAATAACATCGGAATAACAATATCGAGTGATAGATCGATTATTTGGTATATCGATTAGTTCATTCGATATATCGTCTGAATAGGTTAACCTAATCATCCAAACGATATATCGAATGAAATAACCGAATATAAAATATAGATTTGATATTTTCATTCGGTTAAAACGATGAACGATAAAACAATATTTTATCGTTTGATTCGTTTATTCACGGCATAAAACTATTTACAGGCTGACTTCATTATTACAACTTACAAGCCCATTGAAAACGATTCAACACAATTTGGATATTTAATTTATTGGTTTTATGCACTTGGTTGTTTGAAACACACAAGATTCGTCCTAACTAAACCATATGCCAGAGGCAGCTCAATGATTATTACAACAGTGCTTTATCCACAGTGGCGGATCCAGAGCATACATAATATATTTTTTGTTTTACTGCATGTAATACAGTAGTACATACACATTGCGTAAAATAATTTGTCACACTAAATTTTCAAAAAGAAATGGTATAAAACTGCCATTTTGGAGACTTAGTTTACACCAATTTTTCGGGGGGGCCGAACCCCCCAGACCCCCCCCCTGTGATTGTTCTAGATCCGCCACTGTTTATCCAAACGATCTTTTGTACAAAAACATTTGGAATAGTTATTTTGTAATATTGTAAATATTTGCTGTGGATCTTTCTGTAAAGTTTCATTTCACTTGTTCACTTTATATAATCACTGGTTATGAAAGTTATATTGGCTACATTAATTTTTATGATTAACACAAACTTTATGTAGATTTAATCAATTTTAAATAGTGACCAACCATTAGCTAAGAAAAGGTTTTATGAAGAACCATAAAAAGCTCAAGATATTTCGAAGTTCCATTACCTAAATCCCTGACCATTTTATGTAGTACAGGGTAGAAAAGAAAAAACATAATTTTGATAGCGTTGGTGGATTGGATTAGTTGAGATTGAGAAAAAACTAGATGTTTAAAACTAAACTTTAAACAAAAGGGCCCACCGAACACTGGGGCCTCATGACATTTAAGACAAAAAGGCCCACGGAACACTGGGGCCTCATGACATTTAAACAAGGCCACCATAATTGTGGCATTTTGAAGAAAAAAAGAAAAACAATACTACTAATTAACCTCAAAGTCAAAATAAACCAATCCGTCGTAATACTAGTCCAGTTCGACTTCGATTAGATTAGATAGCAAATCTTCTTATACTGACTTCTTTGACAAAAAACGTTTAACTAAGAAGACGACTTGTTAAATTAAACAAAATTGGTAAGCTAAAAAAGCTATAAATTGTTTACAAAATCGAGTAACATCAATTACAAACAAACATGTTACCTGTGCGAGTGTCGACTTTTAGTGATGCCGTTTTGGGAGAACCAGAACAAGATGCAAATTCAGCCTTAACAGAATTAGATAAAGGTAGATTTTAGAATATGTTGACAAATTATTTATTCATGTATCGAATCATTAACCTCCATTTAAGAATTAGTTCGTTAACACTTTTCTAATTTGTAAAACTACCAAGTAAACCTAACCTAGAATAGGCTATCATGAAAGACTTTTAAATTTTAATCAGTTAAACAACACTGATTGTGGGTATATACCCACAAGATTTTCTTTAACTTATAGTGTTGTGTTGCTAGCTAAGTAAGTTAGTTAGCTTCTCGAATTTCAGTGCAAGGTGGATGGGGTCGATTTCCGGGGATGTTCCCAAAACAGCAGACGCACAGGACAGCCTATGTCTGCTAATTCCAGGACTAATTAGATAGGAATAACCTTTGACACATGTATATAGTAATTAGTTATAGTTAATTAGTTTAGTTTTGCATAAAACCCTTTTTTCTTTTGTACATTTGGTTGTGTAATTTTATATATGTGGTGGAATAAATTCATAATTCATTCATTCATTCATTCAAAGTGTTTGTGTAGTTCTACCTTCCAATTCTGCCTTATTTAACAGTGCCACATGTGTAATATGACAGTAAAAACCTGGGCCTTTAATATGTTTCTAAGTGTATCTACTACTGCAGGGGTGCCCATCCCCCCCTAGACGCATGACGCACCCCCCCCCCCCAATTGAGCAACAGCCCCCCCCCCCCATAAATGATGTAGGCTACACAACAAATGAGAAACATTATTCCCCCGCCCAGCACTATTTGTAAAACTATAAAAGAAGTTTTATAATTTTTTTTAGATACGGTAGCCTATTTAAAATTCAAACCCAGTTAATCTATATATCAATAAAGTTATAGTTTTGTCTGTACATTGCTCAGAATTATACATATTTTGGGGTTATTTATGTACATTGAAGAAGTTGAAACATGTCTTATCTCAATTTATGTCCGTCTGTCACGGCCCAGAAGGCATTTTATGCAGCCTACTCATGGCCTACTCTAAAGAAAACTAGAGTACCGATTATGATTCTAATGGTTTAATTGTATCCACAGGATTGGCGAGAGAGTCCTTATAGCCATTAAAAATATGGCCTCACTATTTTGGAAATAAAATAACGGACGATCAAAAACACAATTTTGTGTGATTTTTCTAGTTTATTTTCTCCATGTTTACTACATACGTCATTAATTTATGAAATACTAATAATCTGTTAAGAGAACACGTCATATATGAAATTACGAACAGCTGTTTTGATAAAGATTCCTTTTCCTAGCTGTCACTGATATTTTTACATAAATGTTCTTTAAGAATACTGTGTAGGCCCTAACCATTTCCGATCTCGTTTGTAAGCAAATCCAAAACCAAGTGAGATTAATAACCGTGTTGCTTACAACGGGTTTGATTTATCACGAGTACTAATATGTAACTGTAAATTAAATTAAATAACTAGCCATCATCCAGGTCGGGAACCGGAGATTCTGTGTGTATCAAGTTGTACTTGAATTTTGATTACAGGGAAAAGACCGTGAATCAGTGTTGTACAGGACTGGAAAACTTATCTTCCTATATAAATAAAATTAGAGTATTATAAGTCACCTCAATTAAAGGAATTTTTTATTGCCAGAATATCTATATAGCGTTCGTAACCTCTGCTTAACGAATTGTCAGCGTCTTTCTCGATATAACGATCCCATCTCCCTCCCTTTAGAAACATCACAGCTCCTTTGATGAAAATGAAATGGAAACAACGCTTGCGCCAACAATCGTCTGCTCCGCTATACACTTCTGTCTGCTGTGCGCTATGTTACAACAGATTTCAGATACAACAGCTGGGGAATGATGACGATATAATGTTTAGGACACTGTGATTGAGTGATAACCATGGTAACTTTAGTAAGGCTGTGATTGGCCAATGAGTAGGCCTAAATATGGCGACTTGTTGAATTTGTGTATGAATTGAAGAGAAACCTATTAAAGAACAGAAGAACAAAGAAAGAGAATAACAAGATTGTTCTCGTTACATTCTTTTTTAAAGAGTGATTTAATTATCTCTAAATATAATTTTACATTTTTTTATTACTTATCCATCAATTCCTATGCTGTGATACAGCACCTATCGGTAGCCTCTGTCTATCATGAGCAGTACCTTATAACACTTTCTAAAGGTTCCTTTAATATTTACGTTATTTATAGCAATGCAATGTTTGGCTAGTGATTAGTTGAGTTTGAGTTAGCTACAATTTTAAACGTTGCCGTTTGTACAACTGAACCAAGATAAATGATTTGAAATTTACAATAATAATGATTGTGCAATATTGAATTTTGTTTATAAAAATACAAAAATCTGGCTGTTTACAGCGTTTTAATGAGTTTGTCATCTGTTTTTATACTATATTGGATTAACCGTATTTTTCATTCCCCCCCTCTCCCTATTAACTCAGGTAATCGAGTATTTACACAATAGTGTAAAGTATTGTAGCCTATGCTACTTGCTACTTGATTGTATTTTAACGAGCTTTATGTCAACAAAGCGTTCTGCTGTGCTAAGTCGCGGTGTAGCTGGACGTGTCTGTACCACGCGTTATCTTTTATCTATCACAGCAGTTGAGCCATCCCGTGCGCTCCCTCTTAGATCTCACGTCTTGCTAATCTTAAATAATAACTTTCTACACGAATCCTAAACTACCCTAAAATCCTATTTTAACTAATTTAATTCAATAATATAACTATTGTCATTAATTAGTTCACTTTCTATCTGGCGACTTCGTAATGTATTGGATTGTCGTCACGTTGAACACTGTTGCAATTAACTTTAGCCCCCCCCCATTTGAATTTTTTGAGCCCCCCCCAAGAATTTCAATGACGCAGTCTGCGTCACGGCCCCCCCTTGTGGGCACCCCTGACTACTGTAATACTATTTCATTGGCATTTTAATGTATTAGAGTATTAAGTAATGATTATTACATTGGAAATACCCTAAACCTTGTCAGCCTAGGCTACTGTACATTAAACTAATGCCATTCAACCTGCTATTAATTAGACAGTTTTTTTATCAATAAGCTCAATGGAAATTTAATAGATCCACGACTGTAAGGTTTGTAGGCTACTTATTTATGGTTGGAGCTTTGTTGAATACAAACTTTTGGGCTAAATATAATTAATATGTACTGAAGTCTATTTGAAACTTAAGCTGACTATACACTAAGTAATTGACTTTAATGGCAATTTTATTTTCCAGGTTTGAGATCAGGTCGAGTTGGAGAACAATGTGAAGCGATTGTTAGATTTCCAAGATTATTCGAGAAATACCCATTTCCAATCCTTATTAATTCTTCTTTTTTGAAACTTGCCGATGTTTTCAGAGTGGGGTAGGTAAAAAAAAAAAGCTTAGTGTAGGCCTAGAACTACTGATTGAATTATACTCCATTAACTGTGTTAGGCTCCTTTTATACTCTGCGGCGCCGCACAACGGCCACGGCCATGGCATCGGTGGGTTCATCAGGGCTACCAACTTAAGAATTTTTATTCACCAAACCACTAGTGTTGATGAGCCCTTTGACATCCCTGAGCTTGTAGTCCTCTGATGAACGATCCCACAAACTTGGTCTGGATTTTATTTTGTCGATGAACTGTTCAATGTTGACTTCAGTCGTAGTAGGTTGACCATCGTTCATCTATCCAGCCGCAGAGTATAAAAGCTCCCATATAAGGCAGTGCACCTAGAGGCCGCACGTTTACTGCGGCTCCTAGATGTGCCATCGTGCATCTAGCCAGCCGCAGATTATAAAAGCTCCCATATAACACAATGCACGTAGAGGCCGCACGTTTACTACGGCTCCTAGATGCGCCATCGTGCATCTAGCCAGCCGCAGAGTATAAAAGCTCCCATATAACACAATGCACGTAGAGGCCGCACGTTTACTGCGGCTCCTAGATGCGCCATCGTGCATCTAGCCAGCCGCAGAGTATAAAAGCTCCCATATAACACAATGCACGTAGAGGCCGCACGTTTACTGCGGCTCCTAGATGCGCCATCGTGCATCTAGCCAGCCGCAGAGTATAAAAGCTCCCATATAACACAATGCACGTAGAGGCCGCACGTTTACTGCGGCTCCTAGATGCGCCATCGTGCATCTAGCCAGCCGCAGATTATAAAAGCTCCCATATAACGCAGTGCACCTAGAGGCCGCACGTTTACTGCGGCTCCTAGATGCGCCATCGTGCATCTAGCCAGCCGCAGAGTATAAAAGCTCCCATATAACGCAATGCACTTAGAGAGTATAAAAGGAGCCTTAAGTAGTGGTATTACTGTCTTGATTATTACTAGAACTTAAAGAATATTCACTATCATCTTGTACCGGTAACTTACATGTAGCCTAGCCTAAAAGTTTTGAACCTGCTGGGTATAAAATATACTAGGTGAAACCCGTCGAAATCGACGGTTACTCTCAAGGCTTACGCTAATTCATCTACCGATAGTTAGGTTTAGTGGAATATACTTTAAGTAGCTGCTTAAATAGTATTTACTCTTTATGCCTTTTTTATAGTCGAAATGTCTTATTATTTTCAATCATATTAACAACCCAGTGGGTCGCGGTCCGTAATGTAGGATGCTGCAAATAGTTTCTCAAGATAGATACCATTTTAGGCAAGGTTTCGGTCTTTGGATGTTATTAGACATGATTAGAGCACAATAAACTTCTTCTGAAGATAAATAATCTGCTGGAGAAATATAAGCCGAATTATAAATATTACAATGCGAGTTCAAGCATTTTGTAACTATATGGGTAAGTTACATAGTATTTTTTATAGGCTGCTGCTCAGTGCACTTTAAGAATATATATTTTAGAGATAAATTAAATGGTTGTTATTTCTGAGTAGCGCTAGTAAACATGTACAACCCATTTCGTTATTCTAGTAATATTTAAAGGCTCTCTAAGAGTTCAAATTATTATTTGTATACATATCTATATTATGTGTTCACTATTATGAATGAATACTTTATATTACCTGAAAAGTCTGTAGCAAATTGCAGATTTACAGCTTAATGACTTTCTAAATCGTGCAAATATTTCTTCATAAATTATTATAAAATGTTTTATCCAGTTGCTGTAAATTGCTATTAATCTAACAAAATATGGACACAGCTCAAATGGACAACGTTCCCTTCTGCACTTGTATTATTTTGTATTGTATTACACATTCGACTATTTTTACAATGATTGAAGACATGCATGACAATAATCTCATGAATCTAAGATGATCTGTAGAATAATATGATAAAATAAAGGCAAAAGTAGTGAAAAAGGCAGACAAAAACCCGTAACAGATATTAAATAGTTCAATAAGAAATTATTCTAAGAGTTCTGTGATAAAAGGAATTTCCACTGATGAAACGTTATATTGCAAAATATGATATGATACAGAAGAAAATCTATTTTAAAATCAGAAAATAACATTGCAAATACTTCTTCTGGACAACTCAGTAACTCCCAATAAATATGTGTTGTTTAAAACACAATTTAAAATATTAACAGCTGTTTCATTAAAAAGTATTATCTACTTGGCCAAAATGTAAACAAATCTGTGGATGGGTCTTTAAAGGCTTCTGGGGCAGAGCCCTAAGCGAAATTACTTCGTTTTTCTTTCGATAACTCATCTACAGACCAAGACCTTTCTTTGGACCCCTCTACCAAGTTTCTACGCCCACCCGTTCTCTCAAATTAGTGGATACAAAGTTTCCAATTAAATATTTAGATTCCCCCATGTTAATCTTATGGGAGAAAACCCAACTTTGATGGAAGATCCTGCCCAAACTAATAAAGATATCTAAAATCTAAAAACACTTTGCAAAACTACAGATTAGGGCCATTTGTTTGACACTTTAATCATCAAAATCGGTCCAAAAATGAGGGAGGAGTTCTGTTTACAAAAATCGGCTTAGCGTATTATATATATAGATAGATTTGGGTGTTAAATATATTTATGTAGACTGTGGCACTGATTCCGGCCAGACACTCTCTCTACTATACTGAGTTTGTGTAAGTTTTAAATATAGATCCCGCACAGGTTTATAACTTTAGGGCTTTATTGCTCTGTTTCATTATGCTATTTTCATGTTTCGCAAACAGTTTAAAGTTTAAAAAAATTGCGTTTAAGTATATAGGCATAGTTGTAGAAATAGGTACTATATTCAGAATTGTGTTTCAACTATTATTGTGATTTTTACTGTTACAACAACTATAACTATGTAGGCCTATATTGAGCAATAAAGAATTTTTCAATTCAATTCAATAAAAAAATTGCAAATCTTGTGATGTTCAGAAAATTCTTGTGATTAAGTTCATCCAGATTAATTATAGAAATGAAATTAAATGAAAATCCTTCATTATAAGGAGAACTTCGCCTCACGGTCCTTTCTTAAAATTAACGTCTGTTACATAAGTTATTTCAGATTGGAAATCATATCACAAATTTGTCCCACTTTCAGGAACAATTTCCTCAGACTTTGGGTGCTTCGAGTTTGCCAGCAGAGTGAGAAACATTTAGATAAAATCCTCAATATCGACGAGTTTGTGAGAAGAGTGTTCAGTGTCATTCACTCCAATGATCCTGTGAGTAGCTGATACCTAATACTGTAGAACGCTGGAATAGCACATTTTTTAAGAGGTTGGCGACCTCTTTTTACTTAGCTTTTCCTGTCCACATTGGCCTCAAGCCAGTGAGAGTAATGTTTTAGCAAAGCAAGGTATGAGCGAGCCGGTAGAGTACCTACAAGAGGTTAGCCTACTGATAAAATTCAATGGCGCGTATTAAGATTTCCATCTGAACCCACAACGTCACTTTAATGGATTTATTGTCAGTCGGGCAATTGACAATTAATTGTCTGGAGTTTTCCAAAGTACCATATAGTCAGCTGGCAACTGACTTGTGGGTTGGCAAGTATATTTCTATAGCAAAAAATATGTAAATCAAAGACTTTGTATAAAAACGCCTGTTTTTTGCAACGAATAGCTATATTTCCATACATTCAACACTCTTCCTCCAGTCAAGGCAATTTGCATTAAAACTCGCACCTTGATGTGTCAGGGTTCAAATTAACCTGATCCTGCAATTTGATTCCAATGCAGCTAGCTCATGTTGTTGTACATGCCGGCAGGTTGCCCGAGCTCTCACTCTTCGCACACTAGGCAGTGTTGCCAACATCATCCCTGAGAGACAACAGGTCCATCACAGCATCCGACGCAGTCTAGACTCTCACGATGCTGTCGAGGTGGAGGCTGCCATTTACGCTGCCATGCAGTTCGCAGCTCAGTCCAAGTTAGTCCAGTCTATTTTCTAAGCTAATGTGTAGTTAGAGACAAGTAACGTTGTAATAGGTAGTCAGACTAACCAACACAAGTAGACTTCTCATCCTGTTATAAAATCTGAAGCTTGATGTGTTGCGTAAGGATAATGTGTAATAATTTATCCTTATTTATCTAGAATTCGTTATACCCACAGTTCTGTGAGGCAACTGGACTCACTGCCGAGCGTGCTACCCAGGAAAACACTCTGCCAACTTTGATTGCTCAGTATAGTTAGTTCATGTTTTATGTTGTTTTCAGAATCACTGATGATATATTCTATATAACCTTATATAGATTACGTTAAGCTTTTGTACAGGAAGGTCATTGTACTTTAAGCACCCTGTATCACTCCTAACCGTAATGTGAAGTTCGTAAAATTGTTGTTCCAATTATGGTAAGCATATCCAACCCTTTTGTCCCAGATTGTTACCTAAATTTGGTAGTCCTGACTTTTTGGTGAATGTACAGTGCTGCTACCTTTTCAGCTCTTTGAACAACTACATTAATAAATAAATTTAGCCAATTTGAAACTCTGCTATTGGTTACAACAGGATTTTAACATTTTCCTGCACTTATCCGTGCTCAACTCATTGGTTCCCCATCTTAGCCACCTCTCTACATCACACAACCACAGTGAAGTGTTAAGCGTATTATTTACAGTGTATTGTAATATTTCAGATCGTTTGCTGTCAGTATGTGTAACAAGATCTCTCACATGATCCAAGGTCTGGCCACGCCTGCTCATATGAAGCTTCAGCTCATCCCTATATTACAACATATGCATCACGACACGTCTACGGCTGCCATGGTAATGTCAATACTACCTGAGATGTATAATTACTAACTAATTTATATTTCCATTAGCTATACATGTGCTTTACAACAGGGAAGTGAACACAGAAGAGATTGATGTGGTTTTGAACCTGCTTCATGAAAGAATTACATATCCATCACTGATTCTTGAATCTAAATTTTTTTCTGCGTAGTTTGATATAGGCCTATTTAAAATTTAGGTAAGGGGTTTTAATTTTGCATGCTACCTAGTACGGTGCATTAGTAGCACTACTGCTTGAGTAGAAATACACGTGAGTTGAGTAGGTTAGGTTGTTTTAACTCTTGTAGGTTAATCAGTGCCTGATTTGTCTGACAGGTACGACAGCTGTGCACGGACTTGCTGCCCAAGTATCCTGCGCAAGACTTTGTGGTCGTCACTCTGGGTACACTCACCAAGCTGGCCTCCGCTACTCTGGTGGAGATTCCCAATCAGGTAGATACCAGCGTGGCTTAGTTCCTTACTGTTTGCTAGAAATTCGAGAATTATATACTGAAGGAGGATTTTTTTGGAAAGGGGTAGAGGTCAGCTGCTTTCCTTACAAATCCAGATTCCAAAGTTTCTTAGATACACATAAAAGGCTACGCAAGATAAGAATGATATTTTTGTCAAATGTTTAAATCGTTTATGAAATTTGTCTGAGACTGAATTTGGAAATTTGAAATCATATAACCATTAGTATTCTTTGAAAATGAATTTATTTGAATTATTTAAAAAGATTAGTGAGACTTGATTTTCATAATTAAAAATTTCTACTTCAATTCAGATTTATAGAATTCAGGTCAAATTATGATATTCCTAGATTTGACCATCAAGAACCATAACATTGGACACAAGAGTCTGACCAATGTCACCAATCTAATTATTATTACATGGCTATTTATTGTAGGTGGAGCTATTGCTGGATTACCTGGTGAACGACCCTCGTCGTGAGGTGCAGCTGTGTGTGTTGCAATGTCTACACCAAGTAGCTCAGCAAGGAGCTCACCTGTGGCCTGACACTAGTGTGTCCAGTCTGGCCAATGTCACCAATCTGATTATTTCAACATGGCTATTGTAGGTGGAGCTGTTGCTGGATTACCTGGTGAACGACCCTCTTCGTGAGGTGCAGCTGTGTGTGTTGCAATGTCTACACCAAGTAGCTCAGCAAGGAGCTCATCTGTGGCCTGACACTAGTGTGGCCAGTCTGGCCAAAGTCACAAACCTGATTATTTCAACATGGCTATTGTAGGTGGAGCTGTTACTGGATTACCTGGTGAACGACCCTCGTCGTGAGGTGCAGCTGTGTGTGTTGCAATGTCTACACCAAGTAGCTCAGCAAGGAGCTCATCTGTGGCCTGACACTAGTGTGGCCAGTCTGGTCAATGTCACAAACCTGATTATTTCAACATGGCTATTGTAGGTGGAGCTGTTGCTGGATTACCTGGTGAACGACCCTCGTCGTGAGGTGCAGCTGTGTGTGTTGCAATGTCTACACCAAGTAGCTCAGCAAGGAGCTCATCTGTGGCCTGACACTAGTGTGGCCAGTCTGACCAATGTCACCAATCTGATTATTTCAACATGGCTATTGTAGGTGGAGCTGTTACTGGATTACCTGGTGTAATGGAAGGGGTCGAATATTGTAAAGAGGAAGTGTTTGGCAATGTTGTGTGAGTAGGCTGGTAGTGTTGTTAAACAATAACTTGTTGTGCTGACCTACTGAAGGCTGTTGCTTTAAGTAGGCCAGTGCACTTGATCAAGGGGTCAGTTTTGTGTGGAGTGGTTTGTGTGGTGCACCTGAGGACGGGGTCCTGCTGGGGGAGCTGGAGCCCAAGGCCCTTGGCCTTGGGTCCAGGTAAGAAAATGTTTAGGGTTTTCAAAATTGGGGTGTAGAGTCTTTTCCAAATTGGGGTTTAAGTTCCTAACTCATTTATACAGTTCCAGTCTACTCTACCTTTTTTGATTGTTAGTTTAGCTTTGTGTTCTTTGTGTTGTTTTGAGTAATTAATAAAGTTGGGTTTTGTAAGCGAGTGCTGAGTTTCATTCCTGAGCTACGTTACCCAAAGTAACAGTTGGTATTCCAAGAGGAACACGACCGTTACAAGGTGATGGAAACGCCAGGAGTTTTGTAATTTTTTACAAAACTTCGATCTTGGTACCTCTTGGGCTAAATAATTGGCTTTAATTTTTGGGGTTCATTTAGTGAAGAAAAATTTGGTTTTTGAATATATTTTTTTTTAAATTTGTAATCATCACTTTGGTGCAGTTTTAATCAGTTTTTTTGGGGGTTCAGTGTGTTTTGGGACAGCAGTGAACGGCTGGAATGTCGTAAATGTGAAGTTTTCCAGTGATGTTTAGTGCGAGTTTATGTGTCATGTGTGGGTTGCACGTGAGTTTGATATGTGTTCGTGTTTGGTTACACGAGTGTTCTATGTGGCATGTGCGGGTTGCACGTGAGTTTGATATGTGTTCGTGTTCGGTTACACGAGTGTTCTATGTGTCATGTGCGGGTTGCACGTGAGTTCGATATGTGTTCGTGTTGGGTTACACGAGTGTTCTATGCGTCATGTGCGGGTTGCACGTGAGTTCGACATGTGTTCGTGTTCGGTTACACGAGTGTTCTATGCGTCATGTGCGGGTTGCACGTGAGTTCGATATGTGTTCGTTGAGTTTATTGTGTGTCGTGTTTGGAAGCACGAGAGTTATTGCGTTACGTGCTGGATGCACGAGGTATTATGAATTGTGCTGGATGCACAGGGTTTTCATTTGTTATGTGCTGGGAGCACAAGGTGAATTCGTGTTATGTGCTGAGTGCACGAGGTATTTTTGTGCTGTATGCTATGTGCTAGCTGTACAAGGTTTTTATTGGTCCTGTGCTGGGTGCACATGTGTAATGTGTGTTTCAGATGTTGTTTGCTGTGCACAAGTGTGTGTATTTGCCTCGTTAAACTTGTGTTAAATCTGGGATCTTGTAGTTCCCAGGTTTCTTGATGATGCGATTCTGTGGTTGCAGACCTGCTATTTCCACCCTAGAGTGTATATTGTGCAAATAATGTGGCGAACATGTGTGTTAAAATTAGTATGTTTCAGCCCTTTATGCGCGGTAGATGCAGTGAATAATGGATCAATATATTAAATTTTGTAGAAGTAGTTTGAGGGATAATTATTCATAATGTTTTATG
This sequence comes from Macrosteles quadrilineatus, assembly GCF_028750875.1. NCBI lineage: Eukaryota > Metazoa > Arthropoda > Insecta > Hemiptera > Cicadellidae > Macrosteles > Macrosteles quadrilineatus. The sequence continues at coordinate 97,517,616 of NW_026542597.1, read as the reverse complement.
GTGTACTGTTTTAGGAATATATTTGAGTTTACACTTTATTTTCATAGTATTATATTTTTTCAGATGGGGATTTTTAAGAATGGTTAATACTGTTAATGATTAGAGTAGGTGTTTATATGTTGATATTTCAGAGTATTGCACGAGCAAAGTTGAGGTGACAGTAGTCAGCATGTTTGTAGGCTGAGGAATGCTGAGCGTAGTGTAAATGGCCTCTCTGTGACCTGACCTTGCTGAGTGCTGACCGTGTTTTGTTACAATGTTTACCTTTTAATACTGATGCTCTAGAGTTTGCTTTGGGAAATCAGCAATGCATGAATGTTTTATTTTGGGAACAAATTTTTGTTTTTACAGGTGATAGATTGTTGGATAAATTTTAAAAGGGAAATTGGTTTTGCTTATGGGTTAGTTTGTAACGATTTGGGCCCAAATCATTTTTTTTCAGCAATCATGTTTTTGAATTTTTATCAGAGAATTACACATGCAATTTTTCAAGTTCATTTTCTGAATTTATGTATTGCTTTTTAAGTTTTTGAAGTATGTGATTTAAAAATGTAGCCTACTGAAGTAAAATGTTTCACTTGTTTTAACACCAAAGCAAAGTAGGGAGTGATTTGAAATGTTTGTTTAACTATTATTTTTTATAGTAATAAATTTTAGTCGTGTTTTTAAAGATACTAAGGGAAATTGAATTTGATTCGGGAGATGATTTTGTTTTGTTAGGTAAGAGATAAATCGCATGACTCCCCGAAAATAACTGTATTGGGAAATAATGTTTTAAATGTTGCAATAGTGTCCTTTAGTGAATTTAATAGTCTCACAAAATTTAAAGACAAAGACGGATTATGTATTAAAAGAATATTTTATTGAGATATATTTTGTTGTTTAGATTTTTAATTATCAGGGACTTAAATGGGAGACAAATTGAATATTTTTGTTTATTCAGAATTAAATTAAATTATACTAGAAATGAAAGACTGTTCCATCATTTATTGTTTTAAATGCTTTGAAAAAGGTTATATTTGAAGAATTTAAAGTAAATCAATCTGAAATTATTTATAATGTTTTGTTGTTTAATCGTAGAGGCCAATGATTTGTTAAGGTAACACATTCCAAACACTTCCCTTAGTTTCAATAATTTTTGTTTCAATGTTGGTTGTTTTGTTTTGTTCTTAATGTGAGTTTGAGAATTTCTTTAAAAGTCTAGGGTTTTTTTATAAATCATATGTTGTTTTTGTTGTGAGTTATATATTTGTGTAGGCTTCCTATTTACCCATCCCCACTGACCAACTGTAGACAAGGCTACAAGAACTTCATGATTTGCCGTGTTATCTTCAACATTGTGATCGGAGGAAGAGACTTTGTCAAACTCAATGAAAACTGGGGAAACGCAGCTGGGGGCAATGGCTTTTAAGAAGAGGAGAACTTCAGGCTGCAGTACACTCAATCAATGGCAAAAGCAGTCCAACATCATCGTCAACCAAAGTCGATTCATCATCAATGCTGTCAAGGAACGCTGGATGGACTACAGACTATAGACACCGAAGTGGGAGACATCGCAGAAGACATGGCTGTGGTCAAACATCTGAAGACCAACGACTGTTCGAGGAGGCTTTATCGACGCAACTGCTGAGGTAGTCAGCAAACAGTTGGTCAGTTCTTCCCCTCCTAAACCTTATTTTAATTTTGTTTAGGTACAATTTTAAAAGATTTTAATCAGTTTTTGTTATCAATTTTTTTTTTCTCTCTCTCTGAGTGGATGTATCTATGTAGTTGAGACGCTGGGGACATCGTCTGGAGGAAATGGGGGGATGTAATGGAAGGGGTCGAATATTGTAAAGAGGAAGTGTTTGGCAATGTTGTGTGAGTAGGCTGGTAGTGTTGTTAAACAATAACTTGTTGTGCTGACCTACTGAAGGCTGTTGCTTTAAGTAGGCCAGTGCACTTGATCAAGGGGTCAGTTTTGTGTGGAGTGGTTTGTGTGGTGCACCTGAGGACGGGGTCCTGCTGGGGGAGCTGGAGCCCAAGGCCCTTGGCCTTGGGTCCAGGTAAGAAAATGTTTAGGGTTTTCAAAATTGGGGTGTAGAGTCTTTTCCAAATTGGGGTTTAAGTTCCTAACTCATTTATACAGTTCCAGTCTACTCTACCTTTTTTGATTGTTAGTTTAGCTTTGTGTTCTTTGTGTTGTTTTGAGTAATTAATAAAGTTGGGTTTTGTAAGCGAGTGCTGAGTTTCATTCCTGAGCTACGTGACCCAAAGTGACAGTACGTATTCCAAGAGGAATACGACCGTTACACTGGTGAACGACCCTCGTCGTGAGGTGCAGCTGTGTGTGTTGCAATGTCTACACCAAGTAGCTCAGCAAGGAGCTCATCTGTGGCCTGACACTAGTGTGGCCAGTCTGGTCAATGTCACCAATCTGATTATTTCAACATGGCTATTGTAGGTGGAGCTGTTGCTGGATTACCTGGTGAACGACCCTCGTCGTGAGGTGCAGCTGTGTGTGTTGCAATGTCTACACCAAGTAGCTCAGCAAGGAGCTCATCTGTGGCCAGACACTAGTGTGGCCAGTCTGGTCAATGTCACCAATCTGATTATTTCAACATGGCTATTGTAGGTGGAGCTGTTGCTGGATTACCTGGTGAACGACCCTCGTCGTGAGGTGCAGCTGTGTGTGTTGCAATGTCTACACCAAGTAGCTCAGCAAGGAGCTCATCTGTGGCCTGACACTAGTGTGGCCAGTCTGGTCAATGTCACCAATCTGATTATTTCAACATGGCTATTGTAGGTGGAGCTGTTGCTGGATTACCTGGTGAACGACCCTCGTCGTGAGGTGCAGCTGTGTGTGTTGCAATGTCTACACCAAGTAGCTCAGCAAGGAGCTCATCTGTGGCCAGACACTAGTGTGGCCAGTCTGGTCAATGTCACCAATCTGATTATTTCAACATGGCTATTGTAGGTGGAGCTGTTGCTGGATTACCTGGTGAACGACCCTCGTCGTGAGGTGCAGCTGTGTGTGTTGCAATGTCTACACCAAGTAGCTCAGCAAGGAGCTCATCTGTGGCCTGACACTAGTGTGGCCAGTCTGGTCAATGTCACCAATCTGATTATTTCAACATGGCTATTGTAGGTGGAGCTGTTGCTGGATTACCTGGTGAACGACCCTCGTCGTGAGGTGCAGCTGTGTGTGTTGCAATGTCTACACCAAGTAGCTCAGCAAGGAGCTCATCTGTGGCCTGACACTAGTGTGGCCAGTCTGACCAATGTCACCAATCTGATTATTTCAACATGGCTATTGTAGGTGGAGCTGTTACTGGATTACCTGGTGAACGACCCTCGTCGTGAGGTGCAGCTGTGTGTGTTGCAATGTCTACACCAAGTAGCTCAGCAAGGAGCTCATCTGTGGCCTGACACTAGTGTGGCCAGTCTGGTCAATGTCACCAATCTGATTATTTCAACATGGCTATTGTAGGTGGAGCTGTTGCTGGATTACCTGGTGAACGACCCTCGTCGTGAGGTGCAGCTGTGTGTGTTGCAATGTCTACACCAAGTAGCTCAGCAAGGAGCTCACCTATGGCCTGACACTAGTGTGGCTAGTCTGGTCAATGTCGCTCGAGGACCACACCCTGCACTCGTCAGTTGTGCGCTCGATGTCCTCATAGTGCTCACTCGCTCGGCTGCAGTGTGCAATGCACACGCTAGGTCTGGTAAGTTCTTATCTGACTAGGATTTTAGTTGTGCAATTACTTAATTACCTTGCACCCAAAAAAAACTCAGGTGATATTTAAAATTGTCTAAAACTTGTCTTTCTGTTATTTCTCAGCTCCAGATTTGCCACTAATTTCTTTAGATGGGTACTCAACCGAGAAAGCCAAAAACATGGTGAAATAGCCATGAATTTTTCAACCATTGTAAAACCAGTATTTGCAATTTCTAAAAATGTTCAATACCAGTGGTAAATGAGGAATGGTTGATTCTTGATACTTGCCGATCGTGGATTCAATGAGGATTCCAGAATCCCCAGCCATTACATCAAAATTGTGATCATCCACCAAATTAGCGAGTAACATTGTAACATTGTGAATTTCCAATAGTAATGACAACTTCTGTCACCTCTGATCACAGACAACCTCTGTTATCCCAAGATTCCTGTCCAAAAAATATCTAGCTAAAAACAGAAATATTTTCTGAATTTGTAATTTAGCCTAATCATAATCTTAAGATGTAAATTTATTTTTTCCAGATTCAGAACTAATGGAGCTTTGTCAAGATACAAGTTACTCCAGCAATGTTGTCATCGCCACCAAGTCTATAAAAATCCTGACACAAGTGCTTTGTTATTGGTAAGTCTTTAGGAAAATAACATTTGTTAATAACTCAATTGTTTCAACTAGACAACTTTGATAAATTATTCGAATTATTTCTTGTAAACATTACAAATGATTATAGGCCTACCTGGTACTGGTATTATTAAAAATCATATCCTTGATAAAGGGAGGGGTTAGACTCTGGGGTTAGGCATGTAAATAACAGCTTATAATGCATTATTGTTATTGTGCATGACCTTACCTATAACATAAGCCCTGTGTTAGTCAAGTTTATCGGTGGAATATTTTGGAAGTCATTATTGATCGATCTCTGTCAAAAAAACAAATAAAAGACAAACAATTGGCAAAAATGAGTGTGTAATAATAAAAAGGGATTTTAAGAACCACGTTTTTCTCTCAAAGGTTTCTTGTCTTATGATCGGATTCTTATATACCACACTCATAAACATTCTATACACTTTTTACAAACATGATGCTTTGCTCAGTTTCACGGAGGAGTTGGCCAGTGCTGGGCTGGATGAGAGACTGGACGCAGTAGAGTCGCTGTTCCTGCTGCTGGCGTGTACAGGCACTGAGGCGGCGGCCATGAGGTCCGTGCTGCGCTGCATCGTCAACCTGTGCAACGTACAGAAGAACCTGTGTCCTCGCTTTGTACAGCTGATAGCGACGTGTCTAGTGGAGGACACTGCTGGTGAGGATGGAACTATTTGGTGTTTGTGACTGAGTTGTGCTTTTCTTTGTGATATTTACTTCTTGATTTGTTTTAGGAATTGTTAGGAATTACACAGGTGATAAACCAAAGTATTACGTAAGACATTTGTACTGATTTTGTACTTTTTTGAGTGATGATTTTGCAAAAGAAATTCAAATACAAAAAAGCAAACAAAGTGTATGGGGGCAAGCACAATATGGTAGCTCAGTTTTGTTTGAGTACTAAATATGTTGTTACTTTCTGAATTTTTAGTTTTTTTTTTACTGCTATAAATTTCCTTGTGTGGTTTGCTTATGTGGTTTTCCAGCTTTTGCTGGGTTTGTATACTTATCTTGTAAAGTGATAAATAGGTTTAGCAGCAGACTTACTGACTGACAAAAAATGATAAAAAATGTACTAATAACACGTAAACACTGAATTTTCATTGAACTACAAGAACAAAGACTCTCTTACAGAAAAAAAAGCTAGTAGCTCCACAACTTTTTCGTTCTACATTTTATTTGTAAATTTCTATCATTTTAGTCAGTAAGGTAAGCCTGCTGTTAAACCAATTCATTACAAAATACTTTTTTTAACCCAGGCCTAAAGCCATTTTTGCCAAAAACATCATAATCTTGTTTAGTTCGTGCCTCTTTATCATCTGAGATTTCAGGTCTCAAAATTGTTTTCTTTACTATTTGTTTGCTATAACACCTCTATCCACCGCAATGAAGTATTGTTCAAATGTTTCAGATTGGTGTTCCGCTCTGCTGTGTGAAGCTTTGGGAGCGATCGGAGGAATGCAGCAACACTCGACCGAGGCTTTCCTTAAGTATTTCCTCAAGAAACTAAACCAGCTGAGTAGTAACGAAAACTCTGCTCAAGACAATACTCATACCAAGGTAAGTAAAGTAGTGCAGATTAAACATCCTCCCCGGTAGCATTATAATCCTTACGGATCATCTAAGGATAATTTTCATGATTGTTTATGTTAAGCCAACAAAAACAGGTGTAACATATTCCTCATAGTTAAGTTTAGAACGAATTACTACAGTTGGGTTTTTGGTTGTCCGGTTGATAATATGATAGACAATTAAATCTGATCAATGGGGGCTCTCGATTAGATTTGGAGTTGTCTGTGGTAGAGAGACCCTTGTAAAATCAACAGTAGACATCTGAAATCAGTGGATGTTGAAATAAGTGGAAATTGACAGAATTGTAAGATTCATAGCTGGGTTTTCTTAGACAGGAATAGCAAGAGTGGAGTGCTAGAGTAGCGATTTTGCCCACTCTGCTACTAGGAAACATTACCTGCCATTAAATTACTTAAGACGAAGAGAGCTTTGTTCTTCGCTTTTGCACATAGGAAAATCCAGCCTAAGATTTGCAACTCAGATCAGGAATTTCGCTCCTTTTTGCTTGTCCTTATTGTGAGTGTCGACGGAAAACTTTTTAATTCAGACTTAAGTGTCTGAAGTGTCTTATGTGATGAGGAGGAAAAATAAACAGTCATACAGTAATTGAAATACTGAAATATCAATGGATCTAAGGGTTTAATGTTAAGGCCTCAGTGTTCAGAATCAGTTAAGAAACTATTGATAAAAGCTAAAAATATTGTTTGTAATTTTTCAGAATATTCAACACATCTACTGATTCCACAGCAGTGTTCCTCATAGTGTGCTTGTTGTAGGTGATGCTGTGTACTCTAGTGTTCCAATGTGTCTCAGCTGACCGGTGGCTTACACTAGGTGACCAGTCCACCATAGAGTCTGTCGTACAGAGTACCAACCTCTGGGCCAATTATAGGATAGCTCGATCAGCAGCCAGGTAACTAACTGATTCTTGGTCAAATAAAACTAACCTAACCTATCTTCACCTAGTGGTCACTCGTCGGTATTTGGCTTAATCAACACCAGTTTTGGCATGAGTTTAAGTCTATTATATGTGTTTTACTATTGAGATTCCTTCAACCAGAGATTTCTTAAAACCACATGTGCAGGTATGGCCACTTCGGTGTGTGTGCTCGCATCGTGAGCCAGCTTCACGAGCACGTATCCTCAGAGAACTTTCACTTCTGGTTGTTGACGCTGGAGGAGGTGAGCGCTGGCGAGGCCAGTCTACGAGGAGCGTCTGCGGTGTTGGACCGCCTCGGAGCTGCTACCACTCACTACTACAAGGCTCTGGCTGCCATCAAGGTGATACTCAGCTGAAATATTGTTTTTTTACTGAAAAAATGTGAAATCTGTTTTGTTGTTGTCTGAACTTCCAATTCCAAGCTTCTGATTGACATAGTTGTGCAAATTTTGAATCACACAGATTGTAACAATTAGTTATGAATTCACCATTTGAGATAAATACTCTACAACAGTAGGCAACGGGGATATTACCTTCTTGACTGTTTTCTATCAGTAAGCTCCTTACATTTTTGAAAATTTAATAAAATGTAAGATTTATAGGGATCCCAACTCAATAGTATTTAAGAGGCTTTGAGGGACAACCTTGATAAAGCTTGTTGAAGTTGATTTTTTGAATTCCCTCAAAACGTCATCAAACCCAGCCAAAACTAAAAAAAATCACAAAATAAAACAGAGAGCTGTAATAGTAGTCTAAAGCAGAAAAAATACTGGGATAAAACAATAGTAGGTTCAAATTTAGATGCTAGGCGAACACAACAGACCGATCTGCACAAGCAACCGTCTGGTGGTTCAAGCAAGACCCTGGCTCAGTGGTAGTAGTCTCAAGTAAAGTTCTCTGTGTGAGTTTTCTTTTGTTATTTTATTTTTCATCTTTGGCTGAGTTTGAGTTCTAATTGTTTTGTTTTAAATACTTTCTAGCCTAGGACAGTATTGGATTCACAATCTTGAAATAAGATTCAGTATTGACAATCGTGATAGTAAATGTCCGCAGTAATCCCCAAAATAACCTGGTATTGTTACATCTGCAGGCGGCCAGTACGCCGGGACAGTCCCTGGTGTTCCAGACAGAGTACCTGCGCCTGCGTTGTGAGATGCTGCAGTGTTTGTCCCAGCTGGTGGCCACCTGCAAGAGCTTCTGCACGGCTCCTCCACCTGCCATCTCCGCCACTATAGTGCAGACCACACGAGACGATCTGCAGCGCTTCGGCAACATCACTAACCGAGTATGTTTGATTTTTAATGTACAAAGCTTTAAATGAAATATTTGTAGGACCAAAATTAGCGAGAGGTTGTAGACTTTTGGATACATTAGTATAGACTCTGTAGTCATTTTTATTCAAAAGGAACATCCATGAATGAGCTAACGTTTATATTTGATTTTATTTATTGTTTTTCATTGGTTGCAGTTACGGAAGTGTATCAAGGAATTTCAGACTTGTGGGGAACTTTATTGGAAACTTTACCAATCAGCGTTTGACGCCGACATCAGCTCATTGAACAATATTCAAATGTATCCTTTTCATTATCTCTACAATCTCTACAATGTTTTTAGAGAAAATTTAAGGAACGGTCTTCATATTTTTTGTTCATCAGGTGTAAAACATGTAAGGATGGATGGGAGTAATGGGTTTAAACATAAATGGGAGAGCACACATTTCCCCTAAAATAAAAAAAAAACGAAATAAAAGTTAAAATATGGTCTTTAAGACACATTATGATTTTTTCTTTCAGTTGAAGCAATATTGTAAACTATCTCCTTTGATGACAATATGTGACCACCGCCACTGATTATGGTGACACTGTAAAGCTTCGACCTAATGCCATAGACTATGATTACCTACGATCATGGTGATATTGAAAACCATAATAACTGCAATAGTAATGATATTGAAAACCATAATAACTGGAATCGTAAAAATATACTTTTTAATACTTTTCGATGAAATGGCGACCATACAAAGTAGGTATTTTAAGCCAAGTATGAATGGGGGTGAGTGTAGGATGAGTTTAGTGAGTTAATATTTTGGTAGCGTCGCGGACTTCGGGCCCTAGGCAGCGATGTCGTGGGTTCGGATCCTGGTCACTGCCACTAAAATTTATCAGTACAGTTCACCTTTGAACTGTACTGGCTCACTCCTTGCTTTGCTGTATATATAGACCAATTATGGTAGCAGAATAGTGACAATCACCCTTAATATGATTAACATTCTCCTGCAATCATGACCAGTAGACACCTTATTATGTGGTACACATCTCAATATTTTGCCCGCAGAATGACTTGTGACACATAAAAGTTGCAATCATAAACAGTCGCTGATAGCCTAAGTTGCAATCATAAACAGTCGCTGATAGCCTAAGTTGCAATCAGGTAATTAGCAACAACACTGTCACCGTGTAATGTGTATGTTTGACTCCTTGACTGTGTACAACAGACTGCAGCACATGTGTGCTCTTATGGCCCACAATATAGAGTGTGTCGCAGTGACCAACCACCAGGGCGACGAACCCGCTCTTGATGCCAGGTGAGAATAATATCTAACATACATTGTAAATATTTTGATTGATATGTTAAATTGGAAGGGCTTATTGCCTGAGAGTTATTAGACAAGGACGTGATAAACAGGCTTATCTAGCTAAAAATCTTAGACAACCCACTTCACTGAGGTAATAAAAAAGAAACACTGAATGTTTCGTCGCCACTGGCCTCTTTTTCAATATTGAGAGGCTTTGTGTGAATGTATGTGGATGATTGTAGTTCTACTGCCTCTGGGTTAAAATACACAGTTGTGTCCCATCGTCCCTCCCATAAATAATTCCTCTAGATAGTAGCAATTAAACCTAGGCTTACTTACTCTTACATGCCATTGTTGTGTGATAATTGCTTGTATAGAATGGTTTTTATAAAGCAACTGATGTCAGTGTTTTTTGCATGCAGTCTGCAGAAGAGCTGCCTGGAGACACAGCTGATGGTTCAGTGTTGCCAACGAGCTGCTCTCACAGCACGGTCAATAGACAAGTCCATCAAGCCTATCACACATTTGGTAAGTATACTGGTAAAATAATGGTTCATTATTTATTTAGTTTGCATCCGGGCCACAAAAGGGGTTTTGAAAGCTCAAATCAAGTGAGAAATCAAGTCAAGAGTGAGTAGTTCTCCCTGGTTATAGGTGCTTTTTCACCATCAAAAGTATTGATACCCTATTTGTGGACAACTATAGGCACCAATATTATATTTACTTAGATTTGGTTACAGTTGCTAATCAATTATACAAATTTTGTGGTTCTGTTATTATACTGATCTGTTTTTTTTTTTTTTTTGTTGAATAATCAATGAATAGTAGTGATGGGGATCTTGAAAAAATCGGATCCGGATCTTCGAATCCAAATACAGATACGTTTTTTTTTTTTTTTCAAGGGCGGATTTTTTAAATAAAATAATTCATATGGCTAGACTACCACCTATCGCGATGTCTTTCTAACACAGCTATTCGTATCGTAATCTTCAACGCAGTGCGAGTGCAATGATGAAATGATTTCTTTAGTTTTCATCATGATGGTCGCAAGCTTAGTTTTGTTATTACTGATTATATATGGACCTTTTGTAAGACAACATTACTGATTGAAAAAAATAGCAACACAGATCATAATAAATCCGACACAAAATTGATACAAAAACCTTTACTAATAAAGGAAAAAAATATAACCTCTTTGCTGTCCAGTCCAGACATTGGTTGAAACTTCCTATAGTGTGTATGATGGAACCTGTCTCCGGGCCCTTCGTCTGCCTTTGCATGTCCCGCGCCTTAGAGCATTGGCCAGCCAAGTAGACGGAGGGAGGTTCAGGACACAGGTTCCATCATATGGACTCTAGTGTGGTGAAAAAGATATGCTTAATCATTTAAAGTAACTCCTCTTTTGTCCCCGGTTCTCATGCATCATTTGTTGTGGTTAATCATGTTCTTGCATTGAGAGTTGTAAAATTCTTAACTCTGGTTTATTTCTGCCGCAGCACTTGGAATGTCTCATGAAGCAGGTGGAGGTCATCTTGGAAGGATCTTTGTGTCTTCCTCGCTTCTTCTTCCAAGTTCTGCAGTCTACAAGTGTTAAGGTATCAACTTATTCTAATAAATAGTCAATTATGTGTAGAAAGTTTAGTCTGTTGCTTACAGCTGGCCAAAAATATGAATTATTACTTAGATTATTAATTATGTATTCTCAGTGAGTAATTTATATACAGTAGACTCCCTCTTATCCGAACTCCTCGGGACCGAGGCCAGTCCGGTTAACGGGTTTTCCGGTTAAACCGATGTCCCCAAAAACTCGTTAAAACGGGCTGTTTACTGTGATATTTGACTTAAATCTAGGAGAGCATTGTATTTAGACACGTGATCACTGGTCTCAAATCTTTCCCACGAGAACAGTCGTTCCAGTACCACCCACTTCCTGCCGATCTAGTCCGGTTAAACCAATGTGCTGATAACAATTGTCCGGTTAAAGAGATGTCATTTCCGCCGAGTGTAGTCCGGTTAAACCGGATTAGAGGGAGTCTACTGTAGAACAAGAATTTTAATCCTTTTAAGATTATTGTACTGAAAAACTCTGTTCACAATATTTAGGCTGTTAAAGGGGTAGTTCCCCCACCACTTTTTTGTATTTAATATATGTTGCTTAATCACCCGTTGAGCATTATTATTTTAATGCTGGGTCAAGTGGAAGGGATAGATTTCTTCCCCTGAAACCGCCTAAATATTGTGAACCGAGTGTAGGGTTAGGTTATTAATAGTATTCTTGGTGAGTAATTTATGCAAAACAAGAACATAAAACTTTTTTAAGATTTTTGTACTAAAAAACTATACTATACTCTTTGCACAATATTTAGGCAGTTTGAGGGAAGTTTCCCCACTACTTTTTGGTGCTTAATCAATATGAGTCAGTATGTCGTATGTCTGTATGTTGCTTAATCAGCTTGTTAAGCTATTATTTTAAAGGGAAGGGTCAAGTGGAGGGGGTAGATTTCTTTCCTCAAAACCGTCTACATTTTGTAAGCCGAGTATAGTCCTCCAGTCTCCTCTAGCTCTAGCCTGTATGTATATATATACATAGCCTGCCATATATATATATATATATATATATATGGCATGCTATTTTATGTGTAATCTGCTCTAAGTTCACAGGCAGGTTACACGTATAAGATTAACTATGGCAGGCTATATATATACAGGATAGAGCTAGAGAAGACTGGAGGACTATACTTGGTTCACAAAACTTATGCGGTTATATATATAGTCTACACCAGTTCTATATCTAGCTAGCCCTGTAGCCTTCTCTAGCTCTATATCCAGCCTATGTATGTCTACACTCTACCATGACACCTGTTACAGCTGGCAGTCACTCCGCAGCCCAGAGTGAACGGAGAGTATCTGAGCGTAGCCGCAGGGTCCCAGCTGGCTGTCAAGGTGGAAGGAGTGATACAACATGGCTCCAGACCTGGGCATTTCCGCTCCGTCAAAGGTGTTCTATTGACGCTCAGTTCACAGCTTACCTCTCGCCCACAAGCCACGTCTACTGACACTAAGGTGAGAAAACATTTGTTGCTGTTTATAGCGTTAATAATTGTGATGGGCTTGAAAAACTTCAACGGTGTTTATTTTTAGCTTACAGGGTAAAAATGATACGCTTTAGTGACTTAAATGTGTTCGGAAGATTCAATTGTTACTCTGTAAGTGATTTATATTCAATACAAAGGAAAAGAATATACACATCAATGTTGGTTAGTGGTTGCCTCATAGAGAAACGCTGAGTTGAAGGCCATGAGTAACAGGCGGGGGCGGCGGGGCAAAAATCAATAGGGATTCTTAATCCTTGGTACTAACTCTATGTATTTACTAATTACTATTACTGGTAGTTTTGCCATACTGACTTTGAGAGCGAGTCATTCAAGTAAAGATGTTCAAATTATTTATTCCAAAACAAATGTTTTTTTAATGACCATCTTTACCAAGGACACATAGATAATTTCAAAAAATGATTTCATTGAAGGAATACTGCAGCTTTCTAACATATTCGGATACCGCTATTTAAGTTCATAGTGGTTTTCAACGTCTATTTTTTGGTCAGTGGCTGCTGCCAGTTGTTTTGCCCTCAGTGCTAGGCTAAGACTGGGTCTAACCTCAGAAAATGCACTGAAATTGAGTGGTGAAACTTCTAGCAGCAATCTACAACTTACAATGACATGGTTTACGCAAAAAAAAACACTATGGATTTTAATTACACCTGGTTGCAAAAGTCTACAAATAAAGATAAAAATGCAAATCAAATCAAATCAAATCTTTTTATTAGGGATGGACGGGTCCCGAAGTTTCGGGAATTTTTCGGGAAAAAAATATTCCCGATTATCGGGACGGGATTACATTTGACTCGGGAATTTTTCGGGACGGGATTTGGTCCGATCGTCGGCGATTTTTCCGCTTCGCGAGTGCCGATAACGCCGTTATTGCGAGCGATAGGTCCGCGAACGCAGGAGACGAAGTCATTTCGACGATTACGCCGTGACCGCGGAGTCCTACCGACGACCGCGCCGTGACCGCGAGTCATACCGACGATCGCGCCGTGACCGCGGAGTCCTACCGACGATCGCACCGTGACCGCGAGTCATACCGACGATCGCGCCGTGACCACGGAGTCCTACCGACGATCGCGCCGTGACCGCGGAGTCCTACCGACGATCGCGCCGTGACCGCGAGTCATACCGACGATCGCGTTGTGACCGCGAGTCATGACGACGATCGCGCCGTGACCGTGGAGTCATACCGACGATAACCCCGTGACAGCGAGTCATGCTGACGATCGCGCCGTGACCGCGAGTCATACCGACGATCGCGTCGTGACCGCGAGTCATGACGATGATCGCGCCGTGACCGTGGAGTCATACCGACGATAACCCCGTGACCGCGAAGTCATACCGACAATCGCGCCGTGACCGCGAGTCATGACGACGATCGCGCCATGACCGTGAGTCATACAGACAATCACCTCGTGACCCGCGAGTCACAAGTTTCTATAGGTACCGGTACCTGTAAATTGTTACCCATTTTTTGGTTTTTATAGATCAGTGCCACAATGGTAAAAATTGATTTCGTATGTCTTTTTTGGTAACTGCAATACAGTACTTTCTTTTTATGCACAGAAAAAAATCCCGTCCCGTCCCGTCCCGAAAATCGGGAAGGAAATAAAAATCCCGTCCCGTCCCGTCCCGAACTAAAAATTCAATCCCGTCCATCCCTACTTTTTATTGTCTTTCAGCTCTACAAAAGCAATTGACATTGTCAAATAGCATCTTATCATTAAAGCATTAAACATAGTCATAATAAATAACAGGAAGCTTGATCTTAAATAAATTATTTAAAACTTATATCTAAAACCTCCAAGGACAAGAACTTATCTACAGAGTAAAAACATTTTAATTTTAACCATGAATCAAGGACTGTTTTGAATTTTTTTATTGGAATCGTTACTGCAGAAGGGGGCAATTTATTAAAAAATTGTATACTAAGATATTTGTAGCTATTGTGTGTAAGTGTAAGTCTTGTAATTGGTAAGTTGAGATGATGGCTATTTCTTGTGTAATGTTTATGTATGTCAGATCGGATGCTATACTGGTCTATATTCTCTTTTACGTATAATAAGCAATTTAAAATGTATAAAGATGGAAGGGTTAGGATATTTAGGGCCTTAAAATCTGCTTTGCAATCTTCCCTGGGCATTGTTCCTCTAATGAACCTGACTGCTTTCCTTTGCCATTTGAAAACGGTTTTGGCTCCTACAGAGTTACCCCATAAGAGAACACCATATTGTAGGTGAGAATGGAAAAATGCGTAGTAACAATTTAGAATAATTTGTTCACTTACATTGTTCTTTAATTTGTTAAATAAAAATACAGTTCTAGCCAATTTACTACATAAAAAGTTTGTATGCTCAATCCAATTCAGCTTCTGATCAATATGGATTCCTAGCAATTTTACTGATTTATTGTCATTAGAATTTATTCTAAGGTTAAAATGAATTTCTTCTGTTTTTGAGTTGTTAATCCTTAATTCATTTCCCCGAAACCACTCTTCAGCCAACTTTAACACCCCATCCCGTTCTTCAAGTGCTTTGTTCAGATTTTGACCACTTGTGAGGAATGTAGTATCATCAGCATAAAGAGTGGTTTTACAGGGAACAAAACAAGGCAAATCATTAATAAAAACAATAAAAAGTAGAGGCCCAAGGACTGATCCTTGAGGTATGCCAATTTTGATTTTTAACATATTAGATCTTGAATTATTTACCTGCACCAGCTGGAAACGGTTCACTAAATATGAGCTTAACAGATTTAATGATTTTTCAACTACTCCGTAAAAAGCCAATTTTTTAATTAGAATTTCATGAGAGACGGAGTCAAAAGCTTTAGCCAAATCAATTAATGTTGCAGACATATTAATTTTACCATCACAACCGTTAAAAATATCTGTGATTATATTTTCCAAGGCCTTGATTGTGGACAAATTTGATCTAAAACCAAACTGACTATCACAGAACAAGTTATTTTTTTCAAAATATGAATAAATTTGTTGGTGTAGACAGTGTTCTAATATTTTAGAAAGAATTGGGATTAGAGATATCGGTCTGTAATTATTTGGATCAGTTTTTTCCCCTTTTTTGAAGATTGGTATTGTAACTAATATTTTAAGACATTCTGGAAAAATTTCTTGTTCAATCATCATATTATATAGAATGGTAAGTGGATATATCAAAAGAGGGCCTATCTTTTTGATTACATAATTGGAGAAGCCATAATAGTCTTCAGCCTTAGAACTACTTAGTCTATTAATGGACTCTATAATATTTAATTGGGAGATTGGTGACCATTGGAATTTAGTATCAACCTTTCTTGAAGCTGAGAGTAGAGCAATAGGGTCCCTTGCACTTTGTCTGTTAAGTGAACTGTTATTATTCAGTGGTAAACAAGCAGAATTTACAAAACTATAATTTAAAACATTTATATCAACTGGAACAGAATTTTCCATCTTAGAATCATTGATTTCATTCTTTATTACATTCCAAGCAGCCCTAACTTTATTTTTTGAATTTGCAATGTACTCATCATTAACCTTGCGCTTAGACAATTTTATTTCATGTCTATAAATTTTTCTCAGTCTTAAATAATTTAATCTATTTTGTTCACTCAAGTGAGACTTGTCCTTATATATTAAAAGCATTATTCTTATCCTTTGGAGGCGATCAGTGTACCACTTAGAGCTATGTTGAGATGCTTGCTTGATATTGTCTTTATTGTTTATTTTAGTAACAATGGGACAGTTTGATTCAAAAATTAATTTTAAATTGTTAATAAAATAATCAAAACATGCATTTATATTATTATTAAAGGGATACAATTCATATGACCAGTCAACCATATTTAAATCATTTTGAAATGAATTAATAGCTTTGTCAATTAATATACGAAATTTAACCTCTTTCCTGCTCTTATTGAAAAAACTACTCATCTTTAACCATAATCCATCATGATCAGATAGACCTAAGTTAATACAATCAAAAGTAAAGTCTGTGTTTGTTAAGTTACTAATTATATTGTCTAGACATGCTTCATATCTAGTCGGTTTTGAGTTGTGACAACAACAATTAAATGACTTTAACATATTTAAAAACTCATTTACATTTTTTTTCTTTTCTCTAATGTCAAAATTTATGTCTCCTGTGATAATTATTTTACAGTGTTTGTATTTTGATAGTTCCAATAACATACATTCAAACTTATCAATAAACATTTCTTCACTAGTAGCTGGAATCCTATATACAGAAATAATTATAGTTCTATACTGTTTTAAGATTATTCCACATGCTTCAAAAACTGTTTCAATACAAATTTTACTTAAATCAATTGTTTCATATTCCAAATCTAAGCTTTTTTTTAAATATATGGCAGTGCCTCCTCTAATTGTGTTAACTCTACAGTAAGCAACTGCTAACCTAAAATTAAAGGGAACAGACAAGTCAACATTAAAATCTTTCAACCAGTGCTCATTAACACATAATATGGAGCAGTTTAACATATCCAAACAATATTGCAGCTCATTTAATTTGTTTTGAATTGATCTTATATTAATGTGTAACAACATGAGATCATTTCTATCACAACTTGGGATGTCATTTATTTTAGGATGGTTATTAAGAATTTTGTTTATCGAGCTATCAGTTGAGGCTTTATATTCTGTAAAAAATTGTTGTTGTGACCAGCTATTCTACCACTTAGTATACTATTTACAAAATCTTCACTTTTTTCATCACCACTAGAGGCCTTATTTGCATTTTCACTACACTGTGTTGCGGAGTCAGAGGTCGAGGAAGTAAGTTGAGTCACCTGGTCTGCTGTAGTGTTGAGTAGATCACCCTTGTCTTGTTGCTGGTTGTCCTGCGTCGATATTCTTCCTTCTGTAACAGTCCGTGGTTGAGGTTGTGCCTGCTTCGGGTTCAGAGGGAATGATGCAGAGGATGTTTTGTTCACAGACTGAGTCTCGGATGATTTGTTGGTTTTATGGTGAAATGATTCCGTTGCAATGGCCTGTGTGAGGTTCCTTACAAACTCAGAATATGGCTTTGTGTTCTTCTGTTTACTTGAAATGTACTTCTTTGAGATGACAATAATAACTGATGCAGCAGTGGAGCTTTGGAATTCAACTATATATTTTGCAAAGTGTTGTGGTAAGACACGGTCCCTTGAGCATCCCAATGGAGAACAGATGAGGGTCTTGAAATTTTGTTTTTTAAATTCTTGTATCAACTGCTGAAATGCTTTATTATAGAGCTCATAATTGGTGTCGCTGGGTTTTCCGTAGAATTTTGACTTTGTAACCAAACCAAATACACTAGCTCCACTTTTATGTTTTTGTAGCGTTAAGTTTGAGTTGCAGTAGTCAGCAGTTGTTGGCTTCCCAAAAAGCTCCTTGAACGGAACCGCCACTCCAGCACTCATATTTTTGTCGTGATCAAGATCAGCTGATATGCAATGGGCGAAAACTATGTCCTTATTATTTATATGATCTTTAATAACATTTGTCATGTCTGCTTCCAGTAGTTTAATTGTAGGATCACTAGTGATTGAAACTGCATTGTCAGAATTTGGTAGACAAGGTGGTGCTGAATATGAAGTTGCATTCTGCTGTGGTTGCTGTGGTTCTGCTGTGGGATCTCCAGGAACCTTTGGTAGTTTTTTATCTCCGTGATACCAATTTTTTAGGGCATTTATTATGAGGAACGCAATTTTTGACTTGCCACGGCCATTAAGGTGCAGTCCGTGCGTTGTAAAATGGAAGCGCCGAAAATCATCCAGATCTATTACAGAGAGATTGTCCATTTTGTAACTCAACTCTCTAAAATATTTATTCATTAGCAGTATATCTAAGTTGTCCGGATCATTTTGTGCTTTGTCATATCTAATAGGGATTGTACAAAGGAAAACTGGCCTATGTTTGCAGACTGATTGTAATTTTTCTTCTAGTTCTTTATACAAAGTTGGTAAGGTGCCGTTCAGACTATCATTGGTGCCCCCTAATATAATCAGAGGGTTGTCTTTATCAATAGTAGTTGACTCGAGTACTTGTAGAAGAGTGGTGTTAGCTCTGACATAGCCAAAAGTATTTATTTTTTCAGAACTGAATTTTTGAATTTTCCAGGCTATATGTTTACCCTGGCTGTCTGCACAAAGTGTTGTCTTGACATTTGGGCAAATATCAGTTTCAGATATCGTGGTTTTTGTGTTGTGTGCTTTATTTACATATTGTAGGGTATTTTGCTTTCCTAGTGTACTCTCATGATTTCTTCTTCTCTTCATGTTAGCAGGAGGGACAGTGGGCTTCTGTGTACAGTTCATTGGAGTTTTATTTTCTTGTTCAAGTGTATGGAGGATATCATATCTGTTTTTTATAGGTAAAGTAGGATTATGGTTTGTTTCGAAACTGAGATGTTTTGATTTAGTTAGTACTTGAGTCCAGCTATTTTGCGACAAAGCATTTTTGATTTCTGTGTTGCTTTTTTCAATGACCAAGGTATTTAATTTTGTGTCCTTCTGAATCATTAGAGAAAAAAGTAATTTGCCACTAACTGTTGAGGGGCTAAGAAGAATATATGCTAATTGTGCACGCTTTTGAATTACTTCCTGTTCTGTCAGCTTCTTATTCTGAATGGAATTAATGTTCAAGAATCCAGTAGTAACTACGTCATTTACTATTGACTCAACAACCCAACAACAGTAGATACCACAATCATAACTATTAGGCTGTTGTGGGCTTTTTAATGACAGAAAGCTAGCTGTTGGTGCTTTACCACCCACATACTCTGACAGTCTCTGAGCAACTTTTTTTGCTGAATGAAGATTGTAGTTACCAAGAGAGTCTGCATGGTAAAATTTATTTTCATCTCTGTCGAAGATCAAAACACTCCAGTGTGATCCACTGCCTTCTCTACTTACTTCCTCCGAGTCATTTATTGGCATGATAGTTATCTTTCTTTCTGTAACTTTTAGAGGATCTAAAAAAGTATGAAAGTCTTGGCTATTCTTTACCGCATGCACTATCAACGGGTTTATTATAATACATGAGTTTGGAATTAGGAATTTATTACTTAGCATATCGAAGTATGGTTGGAGAGACAGATCTGAGAGCCAGTTGGTGCCTAATAACTCTGTCATAATCATTGTTTTATTTAGCAACAGACTGTCAGTTTGGGCTCCCTTCGATTCGCTATTTTTTATACTCTCTTGCACATGTGAAACAAGATCATCGGTTGAAGTTGCATATTCAGATGTATCAGGTACACACTGTACAGAAAAATCTGTCATATCTGGTACAATTTTTTTCGGAAGATAGTCTGGGACGGGAAAAATCTCATTTGTGTATTTCATCAGACGAGTATCCGACTCAATGGAGTGATCAAGCACACATTTTAATTGCTCTTTTAAAGTTTCATTTTGTTTAACTAAATGCATGTTTTTTCCTTGTAATTCCAAAACTGTAGGGGATGCTAATTCTTGTGATTTATCAGTAATATCCAGGGGGGACTCAGATGGTGTAATGAAAAACTGAGGAGTGGATGTCTCGAAGAAATTCTTTTCATTAGATACTATACGGGCAGGGGACTCCTGGGTAGATGAGGTTTTTGGAGATAACAGTGATCTCATAGTGACAGGATGAGGCCCAGAGTGTTTAATGTTAGATGCAATAATTGCTGACTTAGCTGAGTCAGTTTTAATAACTGCATTACAGTTTCTTCCAAGGCAACGCCATGTCAAATCACCATTTTTCGCCACATAATTTTGTCTATATTTATAATTGTTAAAAATGAGATTATCCTTTCCACTTTTTGATTCCTCAATTTTAAACTTCATCTTTGTAGTCAAGACAATGTTTTTCTATACAACAAAAATATAAGTCGTAAACAAAACATGCATTGGTTAAAATAAAAGTATGACAGGTATGAAAATATATAACCAAGATAATAATGAATGAATGATTATGATAATGATAATGAATCTCTTCAATGTGTAAACAGATAAAATATTATATTCTTCACAAATATGATCTCAACAGGTGTAATATCTGGGTTTGTTGCTCCAATATTGTTATTGCTCCAAAGGTCAGGTCTTGCTTGGTGATAAGCTGGTCAGCTGCAAATACGCCTTGGGTCAGATGTATCAGGTGGGCAGGGGGTAGGGTGGGGATCCAAACAGGAAAATACTGTTTGTGTCAAGTAGTCTGTAAGTTGTTTCCTGTTTATCTTGATGTGATTAAGTTCTTTACTTTGTAATTAGCCATTTTTATTTATTTTAAAACAGTGGTCAAGTTGTAAAATTATTGATAACTGGTAAATAATAATGAAAGTTAAAAGATTGTGCTCCCAGTGTCCTTTTCAACAATATATTTGGTTGGTGTTTAAAACATGTGCTATTGGCTAGGAGAAATGTGAGTATTTTTATAAGTCCTTTTAGCTGTACAATTTTAAAAGCTTTTTGAAATTTTATAACTTCACTTGGATAAAGATACTTTACCTATAATTTAAAACTGTAGTTTAGTCACACACTTTTAAAATACACTGTAAAAAACTCAAATATAATGGCTCATAAAGAATCACAACCATATTGTTTTGAAACTGCAGACGACGTTGCAACATTTTTACTCCCACTAAGTATTGAAGAATATTAACAATTTTGTATTACAGTCGGGAGATGGTGGTGTGGTGTTGTGGCAGAGCGTGACGCCACACAGAGATTTCTTTACAGCTCAGTTCCTACTGGCGCTGGGGGCCGGGGGTCAGCATACAGTTACTGTGGAGGCAGCGGTGCAAGACGACGGGGGCAACGTGTGGACCACCGGCCCCCGCCAGACTCTCAATGTCAAGAGTACAGACGACGCATCCACCTCCCGTACGCCCCGCACCTCCTTCTAGCCAGTGTATGTGAAATAACTTGTACATAGAATAGAATTTTTACTACTTTGGACTTCTCAGTTGTAAGTAGTGTTTAGATTAATTTACAGATTTGGCTGAAATGTAAAAAAAATATTTTGATAGTTCATTTTACCTATGGTTAACATTTTTCTTTTAGCAAAAATTTGTTAACGCCATTTATTTAGCCTGATTTACAAAAAGGTTTGACTATCGAGACCAAGTCGATCTTTAAACTATGTAATAGTATTGATAAGACAATACTTTGGCTGCAAGTGATGGCAATTGATTAGATCTCAAGTATTTCCAAGCTTTTTAATAAACAAAGACCACTGTTGATTGTATTTGCAAATGTTTTGCTTCCCAAATAAGTATATTAGTTAATAATTATTATTTTTTTTTAATTAATATTGTTCCCTAATATATTTTTTATTTAAGACTTTTGATCATGTTAACTGTCACGTCCTTTTCAAAAAGGTGGGTAACACAATAATTGTAATTTTTATAACAAAAATATATTTATTCTCTTTAAAACCATTACAAAAATCCACAACCATATTTTTACACAAAAAATATTTTGGACCTTTTTGTGAACTCACTACCACTATGTTTTTCAGGCAGAAACTTTATAATTAGGGGTCAGCCAGACCTTTTGGCAAATAAATAAAAGGTTAAAATACCTGATTGTCGCCTTGTGGTCCAAAGTATTGTCTTAGTGGATTATGTACATTTCGGCGCGAGCGCCATCGTCGGATCCGTATAAGAACTATTAACAAAACTTCCCTGAACAGGTGCGTAAAAAGTTCACAACACAAAACACACATAAAAACCGGTCGACCGTTAACTAACATAGTTTTTAACTTTTGCTACGCGTGCACGGGCAGGATATGGAGGTGCTCCAGACGTGAGTCGAGACTCGGACTGCAATCCAACATTATTTTTGAAACATTAATACAAATAAATAATAGCCGAAACAATGCTTCACTACCTACATCACCAGGACAAAGGTCAGATCACGACCAACTCCCGTCTTCAGTCGAGTCTCAACACACGTCTGGCGCGCCTCCATATCCTGCCCGTGCACGCGTAGCAAAAGTTAAAAACTATGTTACATGTACATACGGATCCGACGATGGCGCTCGCGATGAAATGTACATAATCCACTAGGACAATACTTTGGACCACAAGGCGACAATCAGGTATTTTAACCTTTTATTTATTTATCAATCAATTGGTCCGGAAACACCTCAACAAAATATGAAGACCTTTTGGAGTCCAAGTAGTCGGCTAAAAGTGTCAATTATCCCTCCAGTTGTGCGGTCAGTGATACGATTTTTTTTGCAAAAAACTTAAAACCAATAGAAATTTATTGCCAAGTTTGTGAAGTTTACGAAAACAATGTAATGAAGCAAAGTTCTGTATGAAAATGGTACATTCAGTTTAAAAATAGCCGAACTGATGTCAATTAGTCATGACAAAACCAAGAGCGTTGTGACTGTTGGAACTGTTCGCTAAAGTTTATGAAAGGTTAGCGAAAAACGCTGATTCAAGATAGGCCTAACAGAGTTTTCGCTCCAGTTTCACGGACATTGTTGTTTGAAAATATCTAGGGATGGACGAGATTGGATTTTTAGTTCGAGACGAGACGAGACGAGATTTTTTATTTCTCATAAAATTTCGAGACGAGATCGAGACGGGATTTCCCTTCTCATACACAACGGGAAATACACGTTCAAAATTTTTAACTGATTTTGTAACATTGTTAGATGACTGTTTAAATACAAAAATAATGATAATAGGCAAGAATATTTACAATCTTTTATTTAAAAAAATCAGCATAACATTTTTTTATTAATCACGCCTAACTTATTAAAAATGCCTACGATTAGGAAACATAGTGATATCAGTTAGGATAGAGTTCAACTTATCCTAAAATAAAATAAATCATAAAAGCAATATTAATTTTTATAAAATAGTTAGGTACTTGTTTTGACTTTTTATAGTAATAAAACATTCCTCACACTGCTTACACTTAACAAAACTTCTCAAATGTTATTAAAGTAATATTATTAAAATAATTAAAATTAAAGTAATATTTACATTTAAAGAATAATTGAAATAAGAACGCCTTCGCAAAGGAAACGCAACTACAACACGCTCCTGTATTGCGGGTATTGCATTGACTTTCTGCAGGCGTTATTAATTTTTTTTTTTATTCTCGTCTCGATAAAAATCTCGGCCAAAAAGAAATCTCGTCTCGTGTAACGAGATTTAAAATTTCCCGAAATTTCGAGACTTGACCATCCCTAAAAATATCACACATCAAGCAAAAGTTCTGTTATCTATCGTGAATCGGCGTTTTTTGCTTGTTTGAAAATATCACACATCAAGCAAAAGTTCTGTTATCTATCGTGAATCGGCGTTTTTTGCAAACCTTTCATCAACTTAAGCAACCAGATCCTTCAGTCACAATGCTCGGGCGTCCGCCCTTGGTTTCATCATGACCCATTGACGTCAGTTCGACCATTTTTAAACTGAATGCACCATTTTTGCACAGAACTTTACTTAATTACGTTGTTTTCATAAACTTCACAAATAAATGTGTATTATTGGTTTTATGTTTTTTGCAAAAAAAAACCGTATCACTGAAAGTACCTCAGAACTGGCGGGATTTAGAAATGCAGCGCACATTTTAAGATAAAATTGCAAAAATACTGGCAAAGCTAGGATGTTCCTGTTGTCACGCCTGGACGCTGGCAGAGTTGCGAAATGCGCACGCATAAAATTGTACGAGATCAGTGCGCGCCCCTAGCGGCGTGAGAACGAAACGTTCCTTACTTTCTGAATAGCCCTCGTAGTAAAGAACTGCTGGATTGCACTCTCAGTGCCACTGCGGGTCCAGTTTTCTGTCTAGCTTCACCCACTCCTGATAGGCAGAAGCCGACACAGCCCATACACTCACTATAATAAAACTCACATTTTTAGTTACTGCTCTGCTGAAATAAATATATATTATATAGAGATAAAAATTGCTAATTCATCAAACTCTTTTTACTATTTTAAACTTTGTCTGTTTTGTTTCTTGCAGAAAATAACACATTTGAACTCTTTTAAAACTACACATTGAATTTCAGTTTAGATTTTTTAGACAACTGACGATATTGCTAGTTCCAAATTTTACATGGTGAAATAATCAGTAATGACAAAGAAAGGGTAGAAAAAACAATATTTGTAATTTCAAACTCGTCATCAAACGAAAAAACATAATTAACATTAA
This sequence comes from Macrosteles quadrilineatus, assembly GCF_028750875.1. Classification (NCBI taxonomy): domain Eukaryota; kingdom Metazoa; phylum Arthropoda; class Insecta; order Hemiptera; family Cicadellidae; genus Macrosteles; species Macrosteles quadrilineatus. The sequence goes on along the minus strand of NW_026542597.1, from coordinate 97,492,908 downwards.
ACATTTCTGATTAAAATAATTTTGTTTGGATTTTGATTTTGCCCAATATCTATGTTTGACGTAAACGTGATACTTTTTCATTCGATGTTTTGTGATCTATTTTGTAAGAAACATTATCATCACACAGTGAAAGAAAAAAATATCGTGCTTACGTCAAACATATGTCTGAGGCAAACGCTTAACAAAATTGTTCTATTCAGAAATGGTTAATATGTAATATGTTTTTGTTTAATAAAATAGGTTTGAAATTACAAATATTATACTTACTATGATTCCTTTCGCCTTATGCAATAAATTTTCAACTAGCAATATCAGTTGTCTAAAAACATCTAATCTCGAGTTAAGTGAATGTGCAGGTTTAAAGAGTTCGAATGGGGTTTTTCTGCAAGAAACAACACAGCCATTAAGTTTTGAATAGTAAAAAGAGTTTGACATGCATTAGAAATATTTCATCCCCATACAAGGTCGAAAAAAAGTTACAGGGACGGTTAAATATTTCAAAAAGTAATAAAGATAGAGTTTCAAAACTTGGTACTCAGTTACTGGTAGTAAAATACAATGGACAACCGAGTCAAAAATGACTGCTATTTGATTTGAGATGCGCTGAATTTGCACGCTGTCGCTATCTCCTCAGGAGCCCCCCCCCCCCCCCCTAGAAGTTTGAAATAAATCATAAACGAATGCATAGCTTGATATGCACATATAATTAAAGGTCTTTAAGAGTAAAATATAATGCCACAAATTTGAGCTCAAAAGAGCATAAAATGGCAGCCGTTCAAAGATTCAATCTAGCAGATTCTTGAAATCTTTGAACGGCTGCCATTTTTGACTCGGTTTGTCCGTTTGAGTTCAAGTTTGCGACATTGTATTAGAATAGTTAAGACCTTTAATTTTATGTGCTTATATTTAAAATTTTCTTCTGACTCCTAGCGCGCCGTCCCCCTGAAGAGGTAGTGTATCACGGAATAATGTGTTAAAATTATGTTAATGCCCAGTAACTGTGTACCAAGTTTTAAAGCTCTATCTTTATTACTTGAAATACTTAACCGTCCCGCAACTTTTTTTCTACCCTGTACATTTTAATAGTGCAGCAATTAAAAATTTGCGTTTTATAGTCGTGAGTGTATGGGCTGCGTCAGCTTCTACCTACAGGAGTGGGGGAAGCTAAAAGCTAGACCGTGTGGCCAACAGTGAGCCAGCAATGAGAGGCACAAACGGCAGACAAGTCAATTTTTCCTGGCTTTTGCAGCAAGCTTTGTTTATGAAATGTTGTAAGACTTTTGTGATTTTTCAAATAAAAAAAAATATATATTTATATAAAATATATATGTATATGAATTTGAACTAATGGTGTTTTTGGCCTCTAGGGACCTCAAAACAAAAAAGTAAATCGGTCCCGGGTCCAGGTCTCACTATGAGTACTACGGTAATAGCTTATTCCCTATAGGGGAAATTCGCTAAAACTACACTATGCCTAACGTAATTGATTAATGAGTAGGCCTACATTAATCTCAGGGTACTCTAAAATTGTCTCCTTCCATTCTCTGTCAGCAGACAGAGCCTGGGTTGAGGAACCCAACTGACGCCAATCTCCATCCCCTTTTATGCCCCGACATCTATCCCCGCATGCTGATGTACCTTGCCCCGACACCTACCACCTAGCCTTTAATTGTGTACTATTACATACAAATTACATAGTGGTAGTGAATTAACGGATAAGGTCCACTACATATCATATAAGTAGGTTTTCTTAAATACTAGAAGTTATAAACAGCTACAAAATTATACATAACAATCAATTATATAAAATGTTTAACACATTAATGGTTGAATATATCACAGCCTTGTATTTCCCTGTTGTGTAAATAAATACATATTGATGCCAAACAATAGTTAATTTTTTAATCCTTGTCTAGAAAAATATATATATATATAAAGCTCTTTTCTTAGAAATTAACAGGTTCGCTCCGATATTTTTTTTACCAATTTATTAAGTTTTGGAAAACTTTGACATTTACCTATATTTATTTTAACAAAAAAACTTTTTTAAATATGGTAATTTGTTTACAAATTTGCTATTGACTGAAATTTCATTAGTGGCCCGGTCAGAGCGAACGTGTTAAGACAGTTTATGGACAGATAAACAACAACAATCCTTCAGAAAAATAATGTTTAACCTAACGCCAATCTCTGGATTCATGAGTAGCAAAACAAAACATTTAAGATTAAGAAATGGTCAATGAAAATTGTGCCTGAAGTGTAAACGATGTGGAATTATTTTATGGTATCATCAGCTGTCCCTGACACTAGCAAGTGTTCTGTGGCTGTCTTTCTCTTTGTATCAGCTTGGAATTTTAGTTTCAAAGTTGCTCTTAGGATTTCACCATTCCGCAGACATAAAAACAAATAAAAATTTGGTTTCTGTAAAAATCATGTTCTTTGGTCAGTGTTACTGGTCTTTTAATGGGGGAAGTGGCAGGACCACTGGCCATTCGGTTGGCAGGGACAACTGATGTGAAATTTATCCGAGCTGCCATCCAAAAGGCCACACCCAGTACAGCTGGTCAACTGACCGATTAAGACAACATTAAAAGGTCTTTTGGATCGCAGTGGGCTATGAGTAATTATGACAAACCTGAAGTAAGCAAAACATAGACGTTGTACAATGTAAAAAAAAAAAAACTCAATTAGAATCTTACAAACTGGGTAGAGGTCTATTGTATTTTTGTAACTCAATTGTGATTATCTGTGATTATCAATGCCTTTCTTAATATTTGTTCAAAACTGGATCTACTGTTGGCCGATCTTTGGGAATTAATAAAATAATGGTTCTGGCAAAAGAAAAAGCCTTAAACCAACCATATTGTACACTAACTATTCATATATTGGGGGTTCATATTCAGCTTAAAATATGTACAGAAAGTGTGTTGCTGTCTTAGTGAAGCAATTGAATAATGAAATTGTTTTTGAAGGGAATGTTAAAAAAATGTACGTCTGAAGTTGCCCTAAAAGTACTATGTAAACTTTGTTTCATCAAATGCCTGAGACTATTTCAGGTGTAGGCCTAGTTTCATTTTTCTATAGAAAATTTATTTACCCAAGTCATTTTTCCTTTAAAAAATAACCTTTCCTTTCTCATTAGCAAGCATATTATGTTGGTTAGATTCTACATGGAAAATACCAAAAAAAGGAGCTTAACATGGACACTTTACATTGGAGTTGGTTGATTCAACTAACCTCTCTGACATAGTCACCTCTAGTGCCGCCAGTCTTGGACACAAGACGCACATCAGAGATGACCATCTGACGAGACACAGCCTTACACATGTCATAGACAGTCAGGGCTGCCACCGTGACAGCGGTTAATGCTTCCATCTCCACCCCTGTCTGTCCCACACACGCAGCCGACGCTGTCACTCGCACAGTGCTGCCAACCAATCTCACATTCACGTCTACATGTGACAGCGCCACCTGGTGACACAGTGGTACCAACTCCCACGTCCGCTTGGCGCCCATCACGCCTGCCAACTGCGCCACTGTAAGCACGTCGCCTTTCTTCATGTTGTTGGCTGCTATCAGCTCCGCTACCTCCTCCCCGACGTGGACTGTAGCCTCAGCCACGGCTGTACGTTTCGACAACGGCTTTGCACCGACGTCCACCATCGAAGCTTTCCCGTCTCCGTCCACATGGGTTAGTTTGCTGTACATCCTAGTGTGCGTTTGATTAGGTTTGTAAATGGTGATTGGGGTGAACTGGTGGTTGTTCCATTGTTGCTTCCAGACTGAGGGAGTTGAGATTTGATCGTTTATTCTGAATTTTATTGTTCTGGGCAAAAATATCCTTGTGTTATCTGAAAAGAAAGACAAATTAGTGTCACTTTCTTTACGCTATAATAAATAAATATATCTATTGAAAATAGTCAATCAGTTATTCTACAATGGAAGTTACCATTTATCTCACAAAGTTGGGCCCAATATTGCAAAAGACTCATTTCCAGACTTTATATTTTTTAAGAACAAGACTAAAACATAGATAGTAACAAGATAATGATTTGGACCCTTCCCTTCCGTAAAAAAAAACTTCAAATATGATAGAAATCTCAAGTCATTTAGGGTTTATTTGTGACTGGAATTAGGTGAATTAAAGTCGGTTGATTTTAAAAACTCAATGACAATTATTTACTAAAATAAAAAACCAGACTTTAATTAACAGTACTGAGGTATTGTACCAAAGTTATTTTAAGTGCATTAGTTAATTACAAAAAGTCTATCTCAACTTCTAAAACTCCACACCTATACAAGGCTTTGTTCCAAATTTCAAAATTGTGAAACACGATATCATAGTTCCATCTTATAGCACAAATCGCTTATGAAATGAATGAATGAAATAATATGTTTATTTTCCACATAATGTACAGAATACTAAATACATACTTCTTAACGTTACAATTACAAAATATAAACTAAAACTAAAATAAAAAGAAAAATTTCTGTACTAACATAATTGATTTTTTTTTTTAAATCAATCAATTTTTTTCTCAATCCTTACAAGTGAAAATTGATTTAATTTAAATTATTATCTGAGAAAAGACATTATAAATATTCTCTCAACAGCCTACCTACATGACAGCTATCCACCGATTAAGATCATGGGTCGATTGGGCATTTTAGCCAAGTTGAACATGCCTGCAACAATAATGCAAGTAGCTTAGTTATGTTTCTGCTATTTAATACTCCATGTTGCAAACATCTTCATACTAATATACTATCATCCTAAACAAAACTAAAACAAGTTTAATCTCTGTGGATTGTGTATTTTTGTTTATTTATATTGAATCCTAAAAATTACTTAAATTGGACAGGTTAATTGACGGATGAAAAGGAAAGCTGTATTATAACAGTAGTAATATCTGACTACAAGATGCAAAAAATAAATACCATTAACTTACTGTGAACAAATAGAACATTTAATAGTATACTGTAGGATCTCTTATGTCAACTGTTATAGTATCACAAACTAAGTGGAAATGTAATTTTAGACTACAGAACACTCTGTGAGTGACTCATCCTACTATGTTCTTTTAAAACACAGAATTGGCTCCTGATGGGATGGAACTTCATAAAAGTCAATGGTTTTACAAATACCAACAATGAGCTTGATACTTACTTTTCTTAGTTAAACTGATCTAGGGCAAACTTTTAACAGATAAATAAAACAAAGGCTATGAGGAATGCATAAAAAGGAAATTACGAGGAGGAAAAACTCTAGTTTTAGTAAAAAGAGAAAAAGTTGAATAACTATTTCCTTCACAAAAAAAAAACTAATTAAGGTTACACATGAAGAAGGAACCAATACACAAAAGTTACTCACTTAACAAGTTAACAATTGTTCCAGACAGTTCATAACCTAAAAAAATCTAAAACAATCTACTGCCTATCTTTTAAAAACTAGCTCTCTTGGAGGGGCTAGATATCAAGTACATTAAGTCGTCGACTTTAGTGTGCTATAAATTGAGTGAAACTTTTTTCTTAATAGAATACCGGTAACTGTTCCTTATTCCGTTATGTAATCAAACTTAGTGTTACTTTCTTAAAAAAAACAACAATTAAAATAAATTAAATCTTTACCAGCATGTTTGAATTTCTTCCGTTTGACAGCTGCACCAATCATACACAGAAGATCCTCCTCACTACAGTTACTTCTCATCGCGTCCCTGGAATAAAAAAAAAAAACACGAATTTATTCCAACTGTTACAGCAGGATAGGATACGTTCTGAGGCTACTACTTACTTTTTTGTTAAAAAAAGGATGATCATCATCAAGACTACGTGGGGGTTGCTAATCTTATAACATGACTTCTGGGTTCTAATCCCACTTGTCACCAATCCTTATATAATACGTGAAGGCGGTTTCTACAAAACACTACTCCTCCGTTAATAAAGGACGGATTTTTACAAACGATGTGTCATAATTAAGTATTTTTTGTGTAGACACCCCCTTTCAACAATTCCTGCAATAAAAGTCCTAGGGCTTTGCCCGACAGGCCATCAAAATGCCAATGTATTTCTTATGAAGGGAATATTTTGTTTACTTTTGTTGATGGGTAGTGAGTCGGTGGCTCAGTCGGTAGCGTCGCGGACTTCGGGCCCAAGGCAGCGATGTCGTGGGTTCGGATCCTGGTCACTGCCGATAACATTTTATCAGTACAGTTCACCTTTGTACTGTACCGGCTCACTCCTTGCTTTGCTGTAAACGATCCACGCACGGGCGCTTAGTCTATGTGGACGGGCAAATGCAAGGTTAAAAGAGGCCGCCAACCTCTTTAAAAAAAAAAAAAAAAAAGAATAGTTTGTATGTATTAATTGCAGCTATTCATAATACACATAAGAGCGTTCGTTTTCAGAATGAGTTAGTTTTTAGTTTCAATAACTGGAGTGGAGTGAGCATTTGTTGTCATAGTGAGTTTGTTTTCAGATTCGATAACTAGAGTGGAGTGATTGATAACATTATCTTTCAGTAGACTTTTTTCAAGTCATCGGAAATTATGACTTGTTATTAGTTTTGAAATAACGCCTGTAATACTTAGCAATTACTTGAATTCGAGCAACAGGTACACTAGTAACTTGTAATCAATTGATAATGACGTTGTATGTTTTGGTTTACAATTTAAATTGTAGTTCCACTTAGCTCGAATATGCGTTAGTTCTCGATACTTTTAACACCTTACTTTTTAGATACTTTTAGTTTGCCTTGGAATTTTTTTACTGAGATTAGGCATGACTGAATGTGAGATTGTATCTCTATGGCCTATTTAGACCTACTGAATCATGTTATAACATATCTTAATTTTTTTATTACTGCAGATAGAAATGTGTACCAGCAATAATGCTAATTCACAAATACATAATCCACCTGATTAAATAGACAGACCTGAGAGATATTTCAGTGTTGCCGAATAAACACACTTTCAAGCTTCCGTCCGCCATGAGCCGCAGACGGTTGCAGGAGCCACAGAAGTGCTCACTCATGGACGTGATGAATCCAACCTGGCCCTTGTGGCCCGGCACTTTGTATGCCTGCAAATCAAGAAAACACTATTTATTTCATTTTTTTCACAATCCCTTTCATAAAATATCAACTTACTTTTTGTTAAAAACCTGTGTCTAAAAGAACAGCAATCTGCAAAATTTGCAAACAAACCTTACTAGGTATATTATTTTTTATTTATTATTCGACACATTGACGTGGGAATATGATTTATTTTATCAACGTATAACAAGGAATGCCGAGGATTACGTGGCCAACAAGGTATTTTACCTCTAGATTAGTAACTGTTAGTAATCCAGAAGGCAAGACTTCAAAAATGAAAATGCAGTTACAATTCAAAAACAGGTTAAATTAAATTAAAAGGCAAACAAAAGAAGTCTTACTATAGAAAAATATAATTAAATATAGACTGACAGCAGTGCTGCAGTTAGCATATGTTCTGGCGTCCACCGCTTGGAGCGCCGTGTAGTTAAGGCGCTCGTGCTACGTAATTACACAGCACTCCTAGGGGTGGACGGCAGAACTTATGCTAACCGCAACACTGCTGTTGGTCAATATGTAATTCTATTTGTCTATGGTCTTACAAAATACAAATTATTGACCAGACACTCTAAGGGTTGAAGAGTAAAATATTAAGATAAGGTTGAATTAAACACAAATTTTCTGGAAGGAGTGGTAGAATTTATTGACAGCAGATAAACCTCTAAACTCCCAAACTTGAAAAAAGTTGTAACATTTATTTGTTAAGAGGGTTAGCAATATTATTTCACATTAAATAAACACTAAAACCCAGATGAATTGAGATACTTTTTGTTTTTAAATTTACTTATTTATTTTATTTTAGTTTATTGAATGTCATCACCATTATCTGTTTCTTTCCAAATTTACAGAGCAAAGTAAATAAACGAGGCATATTTTTAAAATATTCGTAATTACTTACTATTTTAGTAGGTATATAAAATAGCATATAACAGACTTCTAAAAATATATACTGTGTATGTATTGAGGCTCTATTAACAACTTAGGTTTGTTAATAAAATTAGTTTAATAATTAAATTATTTTTCTTGTATACATTACTAGAATATTGTATGCTATAAATTGTTATTGTTGTATTAATTCAATGTATTTCTGTGGAGGATATTGCTGCATATTGTGTAAAGAGCTTTTAATGTTTTACAGTATTAAGAATTTTCTGTATCGAAAATTCTATGATTAAAACTATGAATGAGCAATGTACATTTACGAGGTACTTGTATTACTTAATTGTTCGGCACTTCAAGGAGCAGATCTAGATTCATTTCAATGGCCCTACATATTCTACAAACCAAGACTTATTTCACAATCATTGTGCAAGAAACTATTTATAAGTACACTTCAATTTTATCAACAGTTTATAGAAGATGTGTTTGCAATCACTGATATGTGTTTGTGTACCTTGACAAATAATTGATAACAAAGTAAGTTGTAAGAGGTAATTTTGAGTAAAAATTAGTCGTCAACAAATTAACCCAAAAAAATATTTACAAATAATTGATAACTGATGTACACATACTTCGACATTAAGCGTCACAACGTTATCTTCTTGTTAATATGATAACAGCTTGGTTCTAATTAAACAAATTAGAAAAGCTAATAAAAAACAGATAAAATGTTCTTAAATGATAAAAATTCACAAATTAAAATCCAAATCAAGATTATTTTTCTATGGCAGACTCCGATTTAAAATCTCTCAACAACAACTAGGAATAACACCATTTACTTTGAATAGTGGGGAAAGACTTCTCTTCTTATGAGAAAATTTGAAGGCAGTTTATTTTTTTCATGCTGTAACGTTGAGCGTTAGCATCAACAATTTTTTTTTACTTTTATTTTGAGTAAGGTTTTATGATTTGAGCTTAGCTGTTTGGAATACTAGAGGAGAGCTATATTGTTTATAATTTGATTTTTTTATTCAGTTGTTATCAAAAATGTGAAATTACTAAAACATAATAGCAAACAAAAATACTCCCCTGCATAAATAAACTGGAGAAAACTAGCTTTATAATATTGTCTTCGGCTGATCATATAAAGGCGATAGAGGAAAATGTGAATTAATAATAGTCACTACAGGGTGTCTTTAGTCATGAAAATCACACATTTTCTTAGGAAGTTAGACTGAAACGCCACTAAATTTATTTTGAAAGCATTTAAGGTTTCAATAAGTGTCAAAAGTATAGAATAGTTCAAAACAGTAAAAATTATTATTTATTGAAAAAATATAACTTGAAAGTCACAGGTTTTATTGGCTAGAACTGGTAGACACCTTGTACAAAAACCGTGTACAATTAGAAACATCCTCCGATTGCACCTCTGTAATTTCAGTTTGCCGCAGCTCACCTTAGAAGTGTCATTGGGCTGGTTGGTGAGTGGATGCAGGTCGGGAAAGTGTTTTCTGATTGTTTCCAACATCTCTCGGAAAGGCACCATCTTCTGGTCGTCCCAACGGTTGCCGGAGAACGGCATGTACTCTATGAATCTCACGTCTACAGGTCTGTCTCGAGTGAAGCTGACAAAGTCGACCACTTCGTCATCATTCAGACCTCGCATCACGACCACGTTCACCTGTCAAACACATCACATTCACTACTTGACTGACAAAAAAAAAACCATCCGAGACTTAGGCCTATTAAGGGTTTGACCTACCAAGCAGTTGAAAAAAAACATTATTTATCCTACAACAGTCTTAAATAGGTGATACTAAAACAATCAACATGCACATTTAGACAAAGTTCCAGGCAAATTCATCCCAACAGTGTAAAACTACAGCCCTAGTCCAAACTACTATGATGTTTTAAGCAATTTAGACAAACTCAAAATGTTTTTTTGATACATAGTACAATTCGCTATTATTACACCGTGTGGTGCAAACTAAAGTACAGTTTAACATTTTCTAATGTGCATATGAATTAGACCGATTTGTTTGTGAATTTCAGAGCTCACAGAACAGAGAATCTCAGTAGGTATCGGTAGTATTGCATTAAAAGCTTAAAATGATTTATCAGTGCTTTACAAAGCTTTCAACACAAAATCCTCTGTACTGTAGTCTATTATGTTAAATATGATAACAAGAACACAAGACAGGCCTACAATACAAATAATTTTAAAAGATCATTCAGTAAATTCACTCAGCATATACAAAAAAGGGGTCTGGAATGTTTCCCTTAAAAGTGTTTGCTGCTTCTTACATACTAAATACAAGCTAGTTAATTTTGGAAGACCTACAAACTTACTTTAGGTGTGTACCCCAGCTGCACGGCCAGGTCTATTCCAGCGATCACTCTGTGCCAACCTGCGCGTCTGGTCACCTGTGAGAAGCGCTCAGGTTGTAACGTGTCCAGACTGATGTTGAGCAGGTCCAGTCCTGCACGATGCAGAGCCACCAGTTGACGAGTCAGTACCATCCCGTTGGTGGTCATAGCCAGCGTCTCCAGCCCGTCCAACTTGCGAAGGCTGTCTGGGACATTGTCAGTTTAGCAAGGTAATATGTGACATAACGGTACTAGAAACTGAATATGAACCGTGTAGCAAATATGAACTACAGACCAAAACAATTACTATAGTCAAGCAAAAGCCTAAAAGTTATTGCATAGACTAACCAACACAAGTAGACTTCTCATCCCATTGTAAATTTTGAGGCACGTTTTTCGTGTCTAGTTCATGTACGTGACACAAAGGCGCTAGTGTCGATGAAACTTTGTTTCCATTATTTTAGGGTTAATTTCTTGGTTTGTGCTTTACTGTTTGGTTATATAACTAGGGGACAAGTTATTGTTTATGATTAGATCGTATTATTTGGTTAAACGAGGTTTTAAATGGCTGTAATAACGGGAAGCAAATTGTAACAGGGTTGCCACCAAAGTGAGATAAAAAAATTCATGCATAATTCAAGGTTTTCATTGGTAGTTTTGAAAAATTCATGGGGTATATGCTCGCACAATTTCACCATAAAAGAGTGTTGCCTAGTTCAGAATTGTACATTAATTTATCGACAATATATAGTTTTGTGTGCTACTATCAAATAAAACACATTTCATGCGTTTATTTTAGAGTTAAAAATAAGAATTTAATATAATTTATCCAGTCTAAAAAAAGTAAAATCACAGATGAAAAAGGATATTAATAAAAATCTTGTGTGTGATAATACGATGTAATTATTTAAAAAATTGAAACATCTGATTTAACAACATCATAGGCCTAATGATAAATTCAAACGTTAGAAGAAATAATAAATAAAAAAATAAGTCGGATTGGTAGTTAGGTCTAGGCCTAACCTAAAAAACATTGCATCTAAACATAAAAGGTTTAACTTAGTTAATCCAGCAATGGCCTACAACTTTACTGTCTAAATATCAAATTAAGATAATAGGCTACTATAAAAACAAATGTTAAGAACATGATCAAGAAACGGTTATCTTAGTAATGGGCCATATCTAGGCCTACTAAAACGCACATGCAATTTATTACTTTATACAGTAACACAGTAGGCTAGCCTACAACATTGTAATCCAAAGCTGAATCTAGGCTAAGTTAGGCCTGAACCAACTTTTATTTATTGAGAAGATTAAAGGTTACCGACTGACTGATAATAACACTCTAAAAAGGTAAGATTATGTAAATAAATATTTAGTTAAAGCTAAGAACGAAACAAAAGTTATGGAATGTATGTAAGTTTAGACATAGGCTAACTTACATTAAGTAATACAAAAATAATTAATTACATTACAGAAAAGGTTAAAATAAACTTAGTTAGGAGGATGTTTCTTCAGATTGGATCAGTTTAACTTATATATTATTATTTGCCTACACAGGTTTAAATCACAGTTAAAACAATTATTTAATTAAATTTACATCTCATTAGTTAGATTCGTATTGACTGAAAACACCTAGTTAATGCTTCAACAAAACATTTACATTTACCTTCCTCAGAACGAAATCACCATTTTTCAGCACAACATTGACTTCTTGCAACTTAGGCCTAAATAAATAAACTTAATCTCACGTTGTAACACATTAACTAAACACTGACAGTAGTTTGAAATGACGACATATTAGACCAAAACAAACACAGCAGACGATTAAGTTCCAGCCGGCGCAAGCCATTTTGACCTTTATGGCAAGGCAAGGTACTTCTTATTTTAACGTTGTAAAGTATCGGAAGTATAATATATCAGTAATAAAAAATATTTAATTTGAACACTTGTTCCACTGAGTGTTGGGTAATCAATTATAAGAAGCACAAAACGGAATCACGAGTGCAACAAGTGATCTTACTGTCCAGTGTCCACCACTACTTCAAACGTTTGACTCGTTTCTAAGTTTCAGATCACTCAGATCAGTTTAAAACTTTTAGGTTATGGTTACTCTGAATTTCCTTCCACTCCACACGAACACTAGAGTAGAGAATGAGAGCGAGCATCAATCCCGATTGTCGATGTTTTCGAAACATCGATGTCTTTTCTATCGATGTTCGAAGTTATTTGTTTATTTCGATGGTAGATTACCGAACCGATGATTTGATTTGTTACATCGGTCTTTTAGGCCAACAAAAGTAATGAAATATTGATGTTTTCCGTAACTGAATTGTATTGGTTTTAGGTTAATTGGCTGTTACAGTGCAGAGAACAGTCGAGAAACTCGGAACAAACATCGATGTGATCGATGTTTTAGCTCCGAAAGCATAGATTTTATCGGTAGATCGGTACTCGGTAGAGATGGGCGTTATAACATAACAGGATGAATAACAGTGTTGCGGCCACGGCAACGTTATCGCGGCAACACGTTGCGGAGAACTCCCTGTTATTATAATAACGTATCTATCTACACAATGTTGCAGGAAAGCCGCGCGGACAACGAAAACGAAAACATGCATTGCCATTAGTGCCGTTGCCGTAACGCTACCAGAGCAACGATAACTTCTGAAACGAACTAGTATAACGCATCCTGTCTGGACAACGCGGCAACGCCCGACTCCCGACTACAACTGAAAACTGAACTGATCAACCGACAATGATAACTGAACGTCGCAACACCGACCGGCGGACAACGGTTTATAGCGGCAACGAGTTAACGAGTTGGCAATCGTTATTGAAATAACAGGTTGCCGCAACACGTTATTGGGCAGTGCGTTATCGTTATAACCGTTGCCGGAAAACAACGATAATTCCCATCTCTAGACTACTCGGCAGACGTCGGTTACGATCGGATTTGACCTTGAATAAACTACGCAATCGTTTCTGTTCGTGGCATGGCAACAAAACTTTTTATCTCGACACTCCCACTTTGACGTTTTATCTCGGTGTTCATTTCGAGAATGGTTTTAATTTTTAATACGGAGTATTTGATTCAGCACATTTAGGGGTTTTGGCTGAATTGTTAATAATGATTTTGAGAATTCATGGTCCAATGACGAAATTCACGCATAATTCACGCACTTTTTCATGGTCACCTAAATTCACGCATAATTCACGCTTTTCAAGGTTTTCATGGCTGGTGGCAACCCTGTGTAAACAAAACACGACCTCTACATAAACCGTACATGAACTAACAATAAAATTGTCTTCAGCTGTTCCATAAGGATGAGAAATCTACTAAGGGAGTATGTTTTATCTATGGTTATTGTGATAGGCTAAGAGAATATAATTGTGTTAAATACTTAAAACGCAGAATAAAGTGAGAGGATTACCGTACTGAGGACGGTATAATCTTTCTCTCTAAAAACTAAATTACATTATTACAATTGTGCTAGGTATTAAACGATACTATGAAAAATTGCATTCTGTTCGTAGAAACAACAATATTTTACAAACACCTACCTACGATATGGATGATTTCTTTATGTACGGTAGGCTCGCCTCCTGTGAGACGTATTTTAGTGACTCCTTGACGTACGAACAATGCTGCGAGACGCAAAATTTCCTCTGTCGTCAACAGGTGATTGCGAGGTGTCAAGTTGACCCCTTCCTCAGGCATACAGTACTGGCCTGACCATTAGAACAGCATTATGTTTAATTGTAAACTTATAACTGAAGTAGGCAACTTATGTAGGCCTAAATTTAAAGTTACAGTGTACTAAAACCAATGGCAGCATTGCATTTTATCTTCAAGAAACTGAAACATAATTGTGTTGAAAATACATTTTTAAACCCTTAAAGATACTTTGTGGGCTGGACTACAGGCTGAGCCGTTGATGTTTATTGCTAGTAAAATAAATATCAAGAATTTACAAAGAGGTAGCCTAATAAATTAGAAGTTACAGTGGGGCCAAATTAATTTGAAAACAAAGTAAACATATCTGGCCTATCTATGGCCATAATGAAACCATTATGCAAGTTTGTCTCGCTGAAATGAGAACTAAGAATGACATCTTAGCTGAACAAGTTTTAATAGGCCTAGGCTTATATAAATTGACACGTAATAGTCCTACAGTACTTTGAATTTTGTACCCTACAGTAAATTTCATTGGTCAATTCTGAAGCAGAACCACCTGTGCCCAGAAATTTGTGTGACTCACATCTAAGGTTGCATCGCTCTGTAAGTGATATCCGCAGGTAGGTATGCTGTCGACCGAACCCATCTGTAAGGTGAGGTAAAGCTTCTACTGTCTCAACATCTTGTGAAACTGGGATTCCAGATGAAAACTGACAACAAATTGTTTATTGATAAAAAGCCTAAAAGTAGAAGCTTTGGCCATTCTTTCTAACTAAAGAAATAAGTTAGGCCTGGTCCTATTTTGTTAAACCTATTATAAAAACTTAGGTGATTCTTCTGGTTGTATACCTTTCATTCTTCTTACTTTCACTAAGTAGCAAGTAAAATTGCCTAAAGGTTAACCCTTAGAGATGTAACAATATAAGTTATTGTTTTTTACTAAAATCTCTAAGGGATATAGAGACTCTAAGGTTACGGTATTTTAACAAAACGTAGCAAAACGGCCATGTGACCTGCATGTTCATAGGATACACTAACAACCACTCAGCAAAAAGATTCGCTCAATCCGATGATTCGAGGTGTAGGCCTATGTTTAAACCAAGAATATGAACACCTCACTATGTCCCAGTGGTTGTAGTAGCCTATATCGCTACAAACACACAGGTCACCAATTGTTTGCCACACTGGACAGGATTCGTTCCTGAGCAAACGAATGCCACTTGCCAAGTGACACACACCCTAGTCACCTCGGCTACCTGTGCTTGGAGACAGAGGAGTAAAAACCGGTATTTAAGCTGACACCAACGATTGCTAACAGATAGCACTACAGCAATTTGTTCAATGCGTTACTAGGTTGCAGCACTACTCACAGACAATTTAGATGATATTTTTCAGCTAAACCACAATAGTGATCATAAGTTAATGGTGTGTTAAGTACTGAGGTTTTACTGCAATAAGGTTTTGTTCCTAAAAAGGCTATATTATAATAACCTTATCAAACTAAATCAAGGTCAAATTCAATATTACATTGTAAACTATATAGATGTTTTTCGATTTTATGAGAAATATGATATCAGAACTCAGAACATTACAATTTATAAGCAAACTTGGAAATTTACAACAAAAACACAATTTTTTGGTACTTTCCTGTTAAAGGGAACATTCATTGTTATCGATGATTTTTTTCGATATATCGATATTAACAAATTGAAACATATCAGCTGACAACTACGATAAATATTATTCAGTATATGAAACTGTTCTAAAAAAATAACCTAACATAACTAACCAAACTTGCTGTAACATTTAAAAATACCGTGTTTAACTTGCCTTTTCTATTATCAAACCCAAACGGAAGTTTTAAATGGTACAGCAAGTTTGGTTGGTTATGTAAGGTTAGCTTAGGACAGTTTTATTTCTTAATCCATATAGACTATTTTAGCCTAAACAAGACCAGTTAGTTGTTGTTGTCAATTTGTAATAAATCTGATCGGAAAACAAAAATATCGATGTATCGAAAAAAATCATCGATAATAATGAATGTTCCCTTTAACAGGAAAGTACCAATTTTTTTATTTAATACTGCACCATATTGACGCATGACATATTTTCAATGATCATTTAACTTAGTCAAGAAAAGGAAAATGTTTATTCTGCACTTGTAAAGTGTAACTGAGGCCATGCCTAGCAACATGCTAGGTTAGGTAACCCAACCTTATAAAGATTGGCTTTAAATAACTTAAGTCGCCTATTGAAACAAAACAACAACACATAGGCCTACACACAGTTCTTCTTAACTTACTCTTTTAAAAATAAAAGACATCTTAGTTTTCCTCTGCAATTTCATTAGACACTTGACACTGGTAAAACTGTTTACAAACATCATTTTTTAGATTTTTCAACAACAAGAACAAACTATAATGAAACAACAAATATGTGAACTATCAAATTAGTTGAATGTAGAATTACTTCAACAATTACTTCAACTCTACAAGAAATCAAGAAATTATAACCGCACGCCTAGAAATTCAACCCACATGACAAGGACAAGGTTAACTTAATTTCAGTCAACAGGTTTTGTTGTTTTGTATTTGTTTTATTTTTACTTTTACCAGACGACAAGGACAAAACTAAAACTAGGGGATAGTGATGACACTCGACGTTCTGTACCCACGAGCACCTCCACTTCCACATGCACAGTAGTCCTTGGAACAGTTCCTGGGATAACAGCTATTTGTGTAATAGCTTCACTGTAACTCTGTATTGGTCCTGATTAGATAGTTGTTTCATTCAACAGTTGCAGCAGTTGCAAGCAAACTGTGCATTGTGGTTTTGGTTTTGTAAAGGAAAAGGTGTTTATTCTTTACTGTTTATTTACTTTTGACTTGAGCTGCTTGAAAAGGTGTTTTATGATTATGAAAATTAAAGTGCTGTGAGTGTGCTGAAGCTGATTTGTTATTAGGTATTGACAATTAAATGTTTTACGTTCATGAATTATTTATTAAGTTTTAAGTGTTCACTTAACCTATATTTTTCGGATTCCTCAAGAAAGAGGGTTAGGTTGAGTTGTGTTTGTGTTTGTGTGTGAATTTGTTAGATTGCAGTTTTTGTAGTGGTAGGTCTAGGTTTATTTTAAGTAAGTTGGGCCTTTCAGTTGAGTTTAGGTCTAAGGCTAGGGCCACACTTGGCGACTTTGTCGCGGCGACAAAGTCGCTGCGTCAAGGAATGAAAGTGCGTTGCATTAAATTAAATGGAGGCGGCCACACTAAGCGACTCGCGACCAGCGACCACTGGCGACAGAAAAACAAACGCGACCGGGAGCGTTTTTCGGTCTCGGCGACAAATACGCTCCTCATGTTATCTTATGGCACCGGCCATACTAGGCGACAAGTCGCTCGCTCACACACCCTTTGCTGCTCTATTTTCATATCTATACTGTATTGTACAGTTATGGACTGGATTTGTTGAATGGTAAATATGCTTTCAAAATACCAATATTGTCATCGACAAAATAAGTGTTGACATGTTAACATGTGTGCTGTAGAATATATGAGATTTAACTCTTCTGGTATAACAGGAATCCAAAACCTCGTGTATTTTTCAAATGTTGTGCGTCGTCTTCAATGTCAATAGCTCGCCAAAGCTATGATCATCCAAAATATTACTAAAAATTTACAAAATTAAAATACGCCATCCATAAACGATAGTTTTAGGGAATTCACTCCATACCTGTGTTTTCTCTTCCCTATGGCGAATTTTCGCTATAGGGAATAAACTATTACCTTAGGTTGCATGGTAAGACCTAAACCCGGGACCGATTTGATTTTTCGTTTTGAGGTCCTCAGAGGCAAAAACACCCACCGTTCAAATTCATATATACGTAATATGTATTTACATATACAGTGTATACATATAGGTCTATGTAACAATTAGCGCGATAACTTGAGCAAAAATGATGAAATTTTAGTGGAATTTGGTACAAATGTTAAAACCAACGTTAATTCAAACGTGCTCGCAAATCAAAATAATCGGACCATGGGAATGGGAGGTTTAAGGGGCTTTAAGTTTAATGGGGTATAAAATTGTTCTTTTTATTTTTGACCCCTAAACATAAATTTCACAATTTCCTTCCAAACTGTTTTGTTGAGCTAAAAAAATGATTTTGTTAATTGAAGCGTTGTTGTAAACCTAACGGTTACGGAGATAATTTAAACAATTGTAAATTTAAAATGCCCATTTTGATGAAGAATAAACTGTTTTAGTTTACTTGTTTATTGATATATTTTCATAAATTATAACAATATTTTAATAAATATTGTTAATTTCGTACTAAGCTATCAAAATTTTAATTAACAAGCACACCTCATTAGGTTACCTTATCTGTACCAACAAACCTAAGCATTAATTTAAATTCATCTTATATAAATTGAAAATAAATCCGACAAGTTTAAGTGAATATTTTAGTGGAAATCTAGCCAAACGAATTTAAATTCGCTTAGTCTGCATTTTTTTTGCGGCTGGGGTATTTAGATATACAAGAGATAGCAACATCAAGCATTAAACAGTGATCTGACGATTTAGACATCCACATTGGTTTTAAAAACATAATTTAACACTTTAGTAAAAATTGTATTCCTTTGTTGCTGGTAAATGGTTAAAAACTATTACGTGACCTAGTACGAAATATAAAGTGGCACCGGTGCACGTACGAAAATACTTTAACTATATGATTTAATTTGTAAGATCCGCTTGAATTGTATGATACTGCAAATAACAGTAAAAAACATCAATGTATTCTAAGATCATCCAAAAACATACATAAACAGTCATAGATCCTTATTTATTTCCATAATCAATGACACGATTTTAACAGTACAATATAACATCTCGAAACTTTATTTTTACTGGTATGGTAAAAAGGAAACTAAAAGGTTAAAATTGTCGCCTATTGTGGCCACCCCCAGCGACTTTGTCGTCGCGTCAAAGTCGCGCGAAAAAAAGTCGCCGCGACTAAGTCGCCAAGTGTGGCCCTAGCCTAAGTTATTGCCTTTGAAATAGTTAAATTAATAACTTATCTATTTATAAGAGAAGGCCTAAGTTAGGCTCTAAATGTCTAAAAAATTATCAATTCATTTTGATTAGTAAATTTATTATTAAATAGATTAGGAAATTATTCAATGAAATATTCAATTTTCATATCTGAGTCTTAAACAGCACATATTTTAAGTTTCTGCCTTATTTATCCTCGTGGCCAGGGCTACCGGGTATTGTATTCACAATTTTAATAGGGCCTAAGTTTAACTAATTCAATTGATAAAAATAAAATAAAAAACTAATATAAGTTTGATAATCAGTTTAAGGGTGCATGCACTATAGCTAGCTTTTTCATTCAGGGAGAAAGCATTGTATGCCGTGAGCTGTGACTGCACTTGGGAGACCATCATCCGAGGGAAACCTTTGATGATGTACACGAGCTGCCTGGTGGCAAAGTGCGGTGCACGGCTTCAAAGTTTGAAACGATAGATAAGAATGTATGCCTATGTTACGCATAGCTGAGTTTTCAAATTAGGTGGTAGAGCCTAGTTTATGCATGTATTCTTTATTTTAGTTGATTGTTCTTAATGCTTAAGAAATTTATGTATATATGTGAAATTCCTCTATCTTGTTTACAGAAGGATATGGAGAATCCTGGCGGGAATGCCTTATGACTGTTCGTTAATTGTTTGCCTAGACCTGCAATTTTTTACTAGGAAGATATGTCACTCAAAACAAATTTCTAAGAATATATTACGATTAAATAATTTCTTCGGAAAAGCATTTGAGATTAAAGAGGTGCTCTTCTGTCGTAGAGGTGATAACGACCACATAAGGTAGTGTTATGTTGTAGGCTAGGTTATTTTTTACATAAACAATAATCTAACCTAACGTTAATTTATTTACCTACCTTGTTACCTGGCTACTCCCACCCTTTACCCGATCTTGTATTTTGTAATTTTTTTGGATGTTATACTAAATAACTTCTTGATCAGCTTTGTACGTGTTATTAAATTTATGGAAAGTAAATAAAAGTTACGTTTAATAACACCTAAAACATATATTTACCCTTAAACTGTTAACTCACAAGATGGTAAATATACATAAAAGATGGATCGGCACTTACCGTACCATCTTTTATGTACAGTATATCTACCGTCTTATGAGTTAACAGTATAAGTGTAAATATAGCCTATGTTATAAGCGTTATTAGATGTATCTTTTATTTACTTTCCGTTTTTATACCCTCCCCTCACCCCAATATTACTTTTTCTGACACTCTTTTATCCCTACATGTCTCTTTTATCTTTTACTTAGAAATACGCTTAAAAGTGACATAGACAATAGACAAATTTCTTTATTATTATTTCCTTCAAGAAATACAATAGGCCCTAGCGACCTGATTGTTTATATCTCCAATTAGTGAGGCAGACCTATTTTGAGTGTTTCGTTTGCATGGTTTTCCTTAGGCTAAGTTGTATATATTGACGATGCCCACTGCATTTGTACAATGCCTAAAAGAAAAGAAAACCCCATTTTATTACCTCTTGCTTCACAAATATTTTCTGGTCTTCTATCTTTATAAAAAAATAATTTTATAGGCTATGTTTCAAAGGAAAAAATTGCAAAGGATAAAGTCTAGGTAAACAATTACTGACTGTTCTTAATGCTTAAGAAAGAATTTGTTTGTAAAATTTCTCTTGTTCACAGAAAAAGGCTGCGGAAAATCATGACCAAATCCTGATACGCTGTGACCGCCCTCCCCAGCCATCTTAGAGGGAGGGGGGAGGTGTGTTTAGTGGGTAGTCTGTTTCTGTTAGTCCCACACTACCCTTGCAGGAGCAAGGGTGTGCGTAAATGCATTCAAACCTTCCTACCAAAAAAAAAAAAAAAAAATGTATAGGGCCTATATATTTAATTAAAATATTTATTACTAGTCACAGTTAATTCAATTGTGGATTGTAAAGAGTGACGTTAAATTAATAATTTAACTACCTTAATTAATGGGAGTAACAATTAATTATTAAAATAGGCCTACTCTTCAAGAAAACCTCCCCCCGCCAACCAAGCAAAACCCTGCCGACTAAGCGAATTTCCATTTGTCTAGATTGATTTTCAATCAAATCTATAACATTAGGTTTGAGTACTTAGGTTTGATGCTACAAGGAAACTAATAAAGTGTGTTTTTTAGTAAAATATTAATAGTGTGGTGCCACTACACTTAGCTTAGTATAAAATAAAAAAGAAATTGCCAAGTTTGATTAAAATATGTCCATAAACAAGCAAACAACAGTTTAAAATATTCTCCATAAGAATCACATGGGAATATGAAGTTTACAATTTTTTGAATGATATTCGTTACCATTAACCGTACAAAAAAACTTTGATATATGTAGGCTACTAAGTAAATTATTTATTTTTTTAAGCTCTTTAAAAGGGTCGAGAGAGAAATTGGGAATTTTTTATTTTGTGGGTCAAAAATCATAAAAACTTTTATCCCATAAAAGCCCGTTCCCATGATCCGATCATGCTGGTTAGTAAACTCATTTAAGTTTATCCCACCTTTTCAACTTCAAACCGAAATGTCATCAAAATTGGTGTTTTTGGCCTCTGGGGACATCAAAATGAAAAAGGAAATCGGTCCCGGGTCTAGGTCTTACCGTGCCACCTACATAGTTAACTTACTCCCCTATTGGGAAATTCGCCTAAAACACTGTGATGTAAACATAATTTCTAGCATAAAACATTTTACATATTCATAGATCTATTTACTATTTTTATTTTCCCCAATAAAAATAACCATTTTCGTAGTTACATTGTCCAAGTTGAATTTATTATTTAATCACGTAGGCGTAGACGTACTTCAAATTGGTACAGCTGCTGCTGTCGCTGTCAACTGTAACCACAACTTAAATTCATGGAATAATAACAGTTACAGCGGATAGCTGTGAGAAGCTAATACACATAGGAAGTAACAGTTACCTCGGAAAGTGTTCCAAGAGCTCTGTGGAGGCGGAGGTGCTCGTGGGTACAGAACGTCGAGTTAGGATGACGTACACTATCATAGACTAACCAACACTGTTTTATCTATGACACTATACATGCAGAAATCCCGCCTACCACGTTAAGAAAATCTCGATTTACCTTAATAAAAATCCCGTCTTATCCCGCATTCCATTTTAATCCCACGCATTGTCTAAAAGTTCCTTTTCGGGATAAAAATCCCGCGTATGGAAACACTGCGTGAAATCAGTATCAGTCTATTGGATTGAATCCGATACTGGATGTGGAGTGGATTGAGTGGGGAAAAACACAATCAGCTGTTTCGTTTCTGTTTGTCATCCCCGTTCTCCTCCTCCGAGTCCTCCCTCCGTCTTCTTCTTGCTTGTGTGTGTTGTATTGTATTGAGGTGATGGCTGGTGATGGTTATGTCATAGATAAAACGTCTTCGTCAGCTTCGTCTTGTAGTCTTGATGAATAACTGTGTTTCTTTAAGATATTCTATTTCAAAGCTTTTTATTAATTCATTGCAAACTTGCATCGTACACTTTAAGCGTAAGTACCTGTTTTATTAAATAAATATTATCTCTATCGTATCAATTACGAGATGTAAGCCTAACTTTAACGTTTCTCTGTAATTTGCCAGCTAACTTGTTAACTTAAGCTCTATGTAAACTATGTTAAACTATGTTATTACGTGGTTATTACCTTAATTACCTCCTTCGTCACCAAGACCAGCGATGCCGGATAGGTTGTGTTAGGCCTATTGTTTGTGGTTTGACATGTTAACCAAAATAACAATCGATTTTTTAATGGTATTAATTATAGGATAGATTAAATTAAATTTATTTAGAGACCGAATAACAACAGCATGCTAATGCAATAACAGGCCTACAAATATTGATGTTCTTAGATTGCATCAAGCCTAATTGATTATTATCAATTAATCATTATAATTGAAAGAGCATTTCACTCATTTGAAGAGTTTTACAACATGAAATTACAGTAATTAAATCTTTCCATTTTATTTAGTTAATTTTTGTAACCAATTATTTCTTATTGAGTAATAAGCCGTTTTGACGCCATTCTGTATTTATGCATATGTTTCATGTAAATATTGTAGGCTATAAATATTTAATAAAGCTTTTCTGATTCTGGTTCAGTAACAAGACTACAAAATCGTGCCACTCATCCTACACTCATCTCCATTTATACTTGGCTTAAAATACTTACATTCATATGGTCACCATTACAGATTAGTAAAGTAGTCTAAAGCAAACCTAAGTAGGCCTACTTGCTAAAATTTTTTTTTTAATAGGGAATAAATCTGATAGGTTTAAGGAAATGCTGAGGTAAAAAATACAATAAATAGAAATTAGCTTAGTTTGCAGGTTTGTTTATATACAGATTTTATTTGATTCCAGTTGCTTCTATGCAAAGCATCCGGCCAACAAAAAAAACCATGCATTGAACTCGGTTTCCATAAAAATCGCTTCTCCTCCTTTTCATATTTTTTGTTTTCTCTTTTTGTTTTTCAGGCTCAACTTAGCCTTCTCCTTAATTGCTAACTTACCTATTCCGTTAGTCATTTGTGATATCTTTAAGTTCAAAGAAACATGTCCAGCAGGTTTTAGTAAATTTTTAGTAAACAATTCCCTCGATCAAAATCACAGTACGATGAGTTGCAGTAATCAGAGCTTGGACTAATCGAGTTCCCACTCAACCAATAGGCCAGAAAGTTTTTGAATGGTATGTTTTCCTAGTCATCAATGTTTGTTTGATTCCCCCCAAGCTTACACTCACATTAATTTCCATCCCTTGCAAACTACTCAAATCAAATCCAAGCGTTCTCGTTAGTATTGGTTTGCATTTGTTTTGAAGGCTCTCTGTTGTAGATGGATGTGATTGTGGCTGATCTGGACGGAGGCTCTATCCTAGTGCCGAGATGTCCTAGTGACAGAGTGTCACTACCGTACCGCTGCTGCCAGAGCCACTGTTGACCTCTGTGACCGAGGCTTTAGGTCTAGTGTTGCAACCGGACCTCATCTGGTGAGTGGAACAGTAGTCATCCCATCCATACGGACAAGCTGTAGCCGCTCACACTGTGTGCTCCAGTCTAAAACCTAACACAGAGATAATTTATGGGACAAAATATGCTATTGCTTAATAAGTCGTCCCATCAGTTTGATTCGGTTAAAAAGTTGGCTTATTTGATAGGAATCAGTAAATTTACTTCAATGTACTTTGTTAGTTGTTCAATTCAACTATACACATTTTGATTCAAAACTGGAAACAACTTACACAAGTGGATGGAATGTGTCTAGTTGTAGCAATAGTCAAATTGAATATCATGTTGATGGCCCCTGAATTACTGTAAGTCTATATGACTAATAATTATCGTACAGTACCTCGTCAAATAATACAAATTTTTATGTCATGTTAACAACCTAGACATGTTTTG
Source organism: Macrosteles quadrilineatus (assembly GCF_028750875.1). NCBI lineage: Eukaryota > Metazoa > Arthropoda > Insecta > Hemiptera > Cicadellidae > Macrosteles > Macrosteles quadrilineatus. The sequence goes on along the minus strand of NW_026542597.1, from coordinate 97,468,398 downwards.
CCGTGAATGCGGCATCACCGGAGTTACAAAACATGAGACATCAATGTCACACGCACACAATAAATACACGAAAACAAACATTTCATAGGCCTATCTATCAATGTCAATTAAATGTTGACATCGATGTCTTATGTTTCGTAGCCCCGACGATGCTGCATTTACGGTGTGAGGTACCAAATTTTAAGGGGGGTAAAAACGTACCGCTACTCAACAAATACCATAGCTTACCAGTTTTGATCCACAATATCCTACACTATCCTAGCTTGGGCTATGGGCCAAAGAACGTAGGCCTAGTTTTAATCACAGTGAAGTATAGGCCTATACACAAACTCAAACGACATATTTATCAGTAATAGCACGCCAATTCATCAAATAAAGTTAAACCGACCAATTTTACCAATATTTGGCGCCGCCAACGACATAACATAACCTCAAACCGGTGTTTGTTGGCAGACGACAGACGGAAAGCTTGCCGGATATGGTGTGGGGGGGGCCCTGCTTGAGTGGTTAAACAGCTACTTGACCAACAGAACCCTTGTAGTCAAGTACGACGGGTGCCTTTCTACGCCATTCAGTGTCCTATCTGGAGTCCCGCAAGGGTCCCACCTCGGTCCCTTGCTGTTTAACCTGTTCATGAATGACATTGGCAACGTCATCCTCACCAAATTTCTCATGTTCGCCGATGATATTAAGGTATTTGGCTCGGTGTCATTGGCTTCTGACTTTGAGCGCCTCCAACTTTCTCTCACTAACATCGACGCCTGGTGCAAGGAAAACTTCATGGAGCTCAACGTCTTGAAATGTGTCGTCATCTCCTACAAACGTGGTGCAGCCCCAGTCCAATATGACTACGTCCTCAATGGTTCTACACTGAAGAGAGTGGACAGGGTACGAGATCTCGGAGTGACAATGACCCCTTCGCTCAACCCTCACGAGCACATTGCCCACATTACAACCAAAGCTAGCTCCCTGCTTGGTTTCATATTCAGATCAACAAGGAATTTCAACTCACCCTTCACCTTGATCACGCTCTACAAGTCCCTGGTACGCCCGCTGCTGGAGTATGGGTCAATCATCTGGTCTCCCTTCCAGAAGAACCACGTCAGCCAACTGGAGAGCATACAAACCCGCTTCATACGGATGCTTGGACCGAGACTTGGTTTTACCTACCGCACTACCCCGGTTGACGATGTGGAGAAGTCCGTCGATCTTCTACCTTTGTCACTCCGACGTCATCATGCCGACATATTCATGCTCTACAAGCTGGTTAACGGGTTTGTCGATTGCCCCAACATCCTGAGTGGTATCGACATTACCACGCCCAGAGGCACCCGCTCCAGGACTATATTCAGCAGACGCTTTCTCCCAGCCTACTACTCTTACAACAGCGGAATTAGCCGTCTTCTCAAGGCTGGTAGCACGGTGGCTGCTCAACTGGATTTCTTCGGTGAGAAGCCCCTCCGGTTCAAAAAGAAGGTCTCCCTGATCACTTGAGCAACCACACTCCAGCACATCTGCCATTTGTCTTCTCATCGCTGAAACTTGCTGTTCATGTTCTTTGTTGATACTCTTTTTAGTTTATTCTTCTGTTATTAATATTTGTTATTACTTTGTTATTACTATTGTTATCACTATTTGTTATTACTGTTGTTATCACTATTTGTTATTACTTGCTATTACTATTTATTATCACTTTGTTATTACCATTGTTATTACTTTTCTAGTTAGTAATATTGCAAATGCCATCTAAATTGTACACACATATTTTGTAAAAAGGTGCAATCCGTTGGGAAATAAATAAATAAATAAAGGTAGGCCGGCTCAACAATTGAATTTCTCGGCTCCTTCTGAGCACTCTAGGGAAGAAATTTGAGTGTGGCCTGTTCAAGGGGTAGGTCTAGCCTGACTTTGGTGAATACCAGTATATTCCCCCCCCCCCTGGAATTTTACGTCACAACAGTGAAACATGTAGGTTGTTAACCTGACATCAACATTTTAAACTAGGCTACTTGATGAGGTATTGTACCATTAATTATTAGTTAATAGTCAAAGTGAGTTAAAACCCAGCAATATTAACTCAGCAAAGCTGGAAAACAAAAATAAACTACACATATTACTGGATAATAGTCAAAACTAGAAATAACCCTTAAAAGAAAACCATAGGCCTAATTAAAAACGTCAAATCAAATCAAAATCATGTTTATTTCAGGAAGTAAAATACATTGCTACAATACTTTGACAGTAAAAATTTTATAGTTATGCAATAGTTATGAAATAATATTAGTCATTAAATATCAAATGCCTCTCACATAGGCTACTGCCCGTGCGTGAGAGATTTTCGCTAACATAATACTGTGTTATGTTAAGCAAATGTTTGCCCTTACATACGGTACGTAAAAGTTTCAGGATCATTATTTTAACACTAGAGTTTGAAAAACAAAACTGACTCATTCAAACCCTCTCAAGTCTGGGTGGCCGAGTGGTTACGGTGCTGTGCTCTCCTACTAATTAGAAGGTCCTTAATCCTGAATAAAGTCATTGGCATTTTGATGGTTCAAAACTGGACCCAGATATCCTCGATCATTGGGCTTGGTTAAAGGTTTTTGTTTTTACTAAAGAAACCTCTTAACTTAGTCAGTAACAAAAAGTATCTCACTCAAGCCAATTATAGACCTATGGGTTAAAATAAGCCTTAGTTGTATCATGCGTCCCCACCTCATGTTCCTGCTAACTACAGTTACAATGTTGTGTTTTGTGTTTCAGTGCAGACCCCCGTCACCCCCGCCACCGCTACCCCCACCTGTGGTTCTAGACAAGCAGATCAGAGCTGTGTTCATGCGGACGTTCGCTCAACTACTGCAAGGTTATTGTAGCTTCCTCACCATTATCAGAATCCACCCAAAGCCCGTCATCACTTTCCATAAGGTAAACACTTTTACTTTCTTCCCCTATAAACTCACATAATATGTAGAGAACGTATTTATTTCATCAACATTTTGTAGTTAGAGTTTTGAGGTGAAACATCCGTTTTGGGTCCCTTTGAACAAAAAGTGGTTTTTAAAATGATTGTTAGTGTTTCTGTGTCTGTGTTAACAGAGCTACAGACTACCTTTAGTCCAATTGTTAGGCCTATGCAATTTGGTATTTGAGTACTAGGCCCCAATAATGGAAATTTTTCATTTAAAAATATTAAAATTAAATGTTAGCGATAATTTTTTTTTAAACACCCATTAAATAACAAGTGTTTTTATAAAAACTGCTTTAACGATTTTGATAAAAATGTAGCATGTCATAACATACTTAATGGTTTACTTAATTGTTATAACATACATTATTTTATGGAAATAGCTAAAAAATAGAGACAAAAACAATACTTTCCCCTCATACAATGCAAGTTTGTAGGCTTTAGCATAGACCTTTTACTTTGTAAAGAAAAATAAAAAGCTTCTTACTCTAATTCTTTTTTGTAAAGAGAAGTAAAGGACTTCCTCTACTATTTTATCACCATTTCATCTCTTCAAAACATTAATTCACTCCTATACATGATATAATTTAGATAGGTATCGCATATAGGCGTGAATAAACCAAAAAGTTGCCCCCTGGTGGGGTTTGAAAATGAAATTTAATAACTTAAATCTGACTACTGAGTCTATTATTTGATTTGTGTTATTAAAATGAATGTTTATGGCTTTAATGGAAACCTATCCTCATAGCCTTTATTGCAACCCTACTATTCTACCAAGACCATGCTCTGATTCGATTATTAAATTTGTTCTACACAATCAAATACTCTCAGATTTATTTAATATACTCAGGAATTATTTACCAATTTTGCCTGAAGGTCTTGTAGTTTGAATTAATACTCGATGCGCATTTCGCCGCTCAGTGCGGCATCTTCATAGAGTATCTTCTTAAACACTACTGTTACTATGTACATATTTACACTATATTTCCCAATCACTAACCGGTCACATTCGTGGTCACGGTTGCCCGGCGACGGCGACACGAGCGCCGGGGTACATTTCGTTCCGCACTGTTGACGTGATAGGCTTGTACTGGATCTGAGTGGTTGACAGTGACAGTGTTATGATCAGGGGATGTAGTCATTGTTTGTAAGGGATGGTCGCTTTCTCTTTTGCGCTGTTGCCATTTTAGTGCGGTGTTGCCAGATCGTTGGGTTTCCTCTATGTTTTTAATGAGGTCAAACAAAATGGAATTATGGTAGTCCTCTTTCTTATTTAGGAGGGCGTCAGGGTTAGTGTTAACTTGCTTATAAATTTCGTAACTTTCTTTGACTATTGCAGTAGATTTGGAGTTGGTTTTGTGGAGGATCTGTAATGATTCAGGATACATAATTTTGTGACCATGATTTTCTTTCAGGTGTTTAGCTACTATTGAGCTGGGGTTGGTATGATGTTGAGTGTTGTGTTCTTTGAATCTTTTGCTGAAAGCTCTGTTTGTGTAGGTAGCCGATATATTGTTTATTGCAGGGGGGCGCACATGTAATTTTATAGACTCCTCTTTCATTATCTGGGTTATCTTTGTTGGCTTCCTGTTTGTAAATGGGCACTGGATTGGTTTTAACTTGTAAGCCTACTTTATTAAAGATTTTTCCTATTTTTTCGGTTGTCTTATCGGTGTATTTGATTGCTACGTATTTCTGATTTTGGTTTTCCGGGTTCGACTGATTTAAATGTTCATTTTATATGTTGGATTTAATTTTCCTTCGGGTTTTGCAGATCATAGTTTCTACGATTGTTGGATTGTAACCGTTATTTGACGCTATTGTTTTTATGATTTCTTTTTCTTTTTCATACTCTTTTTGGTCGAGATTGTAGTTAAGAAGTCTATATGTTAATGATCTAAAAGCTGCCATTTTTTGGTTGTAAGGGTGGTTGGATTCTGCTGGTAGGTATAACTAGATCTGTTTGTGTTGGTTTCCTGAAAATTCCGATTTTAACTGCTTGGTTTTGAGTTTTAGTGACTGTTATGTCAAGAAAGCTTATAGAATGGTTTAGTTCAGTTTTATTTTAAATTTGATGCTATTGTGTGTTTTGTTTACGTGTGTTAAGAAATGATTCGCCTGTCTTTGGTTAGGTTAGCATTTAGTACGATGAAGACATCATCAACATGCCGAGCATAAAATTTGATTTTGTTGAATAGGGGTTTTTATGTGATAATATATGTTGCTCTTCGAAATTTTGCATAAATAGCTCCGCTAAGGTGGCTGATAGTGGACCTCCCATCGGAAGACCTTTGGGGTCATAGTATGTTTTATTATTGTAAGATAAATAGTTTTGTTCTGTTATTGTTGTTGTAATTTTAATACAGTAGACCCCCTACCGCCGCGTTCTAGGAATCTCGGCATTTCCGCTCCCACGCTGGGCGATGAGAACTGAACCATACGCTTATTTCCACAGGATATGACTAACAATAAGCTATTTTGTGTTGAGCACAAAAAATATAGCATAGCCTATTGTCAGTTTGTCATCATCATTCGTAGCTCGAGCACATCTGATCTGATTTGTTATCTGTGCGGCAAATTTATAACATCATAAAGTGCGTTACGATTTTGAGAGCTGATTATCTTATCGCCGGAGTAAACAAACAACGCAACTTGTAAGGAAGGCAGGGAAAGGGGGTTAACAACTCCAAGGTCAAGATAGTTTTTGTGCCTGGAGCCTCCAGTGAGAGGCTATAAATAAACGTCCTGTTTTGTAACAAAATGGTCGCTTGTATCTTTAATGTTGACAAAAGGTTCTGTACTGTATTACGATGTATTTGGAAAGCATCAATTAATACATTACAGTATTAAAGTTATTAAAATAGGAATTTTATTGACTATTGCCTAGTATTATAATAATATATTCCACTGAAAGTCGGCCTATTTGACTTTTTTTGTGTTTATTTGTGACTTTTCTATCAATATGAAAAAGGAGATAAGAGTAGTTTATTTTATAAATAATGCAAGTATGACTTCAAAATTATGATTATATAATTCCAAATGAATAGCACTTCATTATGTTATGATTTTAGGGATTGCCCGTTTTATCCGACCTTTTGAGTTATCCGACCTAGGTCCGGTCCCATTAGGGTCGGTTAAGAGGGGGTCTACTGTAATATCATTTATTTCTTCTTCATCAAAATTTTCACAGTTGGTAAGTCTTTTTTTGAGTATCTCGATGGCTTCTTTTCTTGGTATGTGTTCGGTACATATTGTCTACATCTATTGTTGCAAGCTGTATCTATCTTGTATTTTAATTTCAGATATTTTCTGGATGAAGTCCTTCATGTTTTTACATGACACTGGAGATGTGTTTGTTATGCCATTTTTTATTAAGGTGTTAACATACTTGGCGATCTTATAGGATGCCGAGGGTATGGCATTTATAACTGGTCTTATTGGATTGTTGTCCTTTTGTGTTTTGATGAGTGGCTTGAAACAACATAACAAGCAAACAAACAATGACTACATCCCCTGATCATAACACTGTCACTGTCAACCACTCAGATCCAGTACAAGTCCATCATGTCAACAGTGCGGAACGAAATGTACCCCGCCGCTCGTGTCGCCGTTGCCGGGCAACCGTGACCGCGAATGTGACCGGTTAGTGATTGGGAAATATAGTGTAAATATGTACATAGTAGTAGTAGTGTTTAAGAAGATACTCTATGAGCGGCGAAATGCGCATCAAGTATTAATTCAAACCACAAGACCTTCAGGCAAAATAGGTAAATAATCAGTGTATAAACAGATCTTGTCACTGGGTTCAAAAAACATACTCAGGAAGTGATGTCAATTAAAATATATATAGTTTGCAAAAGAACAAAATTTGTGATGATGATACAACTTTGACTGAAAATATTAAAAATGAAATTAGATATAAAAATTACAATATAAAATGGAATTGATATAAATCTCTCTCTCAAATATTTAATCTAGGTAAGACCTACAAATGCTTTGCTTATTAAAAATAAATGATACTAAATTTGAAACATGTGACTAGGCTAACGTACTGAAACATGAATGCTGTAAGAAAACATGATTAATCATTCAATATGGACAGATTGGCTCAACTAAACACTCTTTACAGTACATTTACTTACATACATAGAAGACAAACAGACGACACTAAAACATATATTTACTAATACTACACTTGGGGTAAGACTACGCGAAACGGTCAATTTTGACGAACGGTTCTCCATCAATGCCGGACAGTCAGACTCAAATGTGATAATTCAATTCGTTAATTTTTGCTCTCGTTGCTTCGCGATTCGATTTCTAAACACTCCGGGAATCAAACAATAGTTTCCGTTTCCGAACCACACGTTATGATCTTCCGAAAATGAATTTTAACGAATTGATTTGAGAATTACAAATATCCGGTCATTAACGACTGACGCATAGTCCCCAAGTGCGGGAGACCGTTGGAAGATTTTAAACGTTGCAAGTTAAATATCACTCCGCATTCACGTGATTGGCCGTTGTTGTTTCCTTGTTTTGGCTCGCGTTCTTGATGATTTGAATTTGAATCGGTGCAATTTAACCGTGAACAAAATTGTGTACGTTTTGCAGGTCAAAGTTATTGCTTTTTTTGTAATTTTCCCCATAAAAGTTCATTGTTCACTTCTAACATTCATAAAAGTAGTAGGATATTAAATCTTAATTGGAGAAAGCTTGCGTCGCCTACCGTTAATTTTGTACTGCATAGGTATTTCAAATGCGTTATATTAGTTATTTGAGATATTTGCAGTACGTAAAGAGTTTTTGTTTATTTATAAAATTACTCGTCAGGAGACTGGGAATGGGCAAGTCAGCAGACAAAAAAAAACAGAACTCAATCATGCCAACCCTACAAAAAGTATTACGGGCAAGTTAGGAGGATAGCCAACAACTTCAACTTTACGTCTATGCTTAATACAAGTCAATCCGTTGATTATAGGCTTGAATGTATGTAATAGTGGGTCGGTCATTTTTTGACTGATGGGTTTGGACAAAGGCCCTGATCGATCATACAATGACCTATCGGCAGTTCTAGAGTAAATTATTCTTGACAATTTAGATGATCGACAATATACTTTATTTACATGTTCATAAAGAACAGTACAGCGTCATAGGATATTTACAGATAGTTAATTTATTTTCCCAGTTAAACAAATTAATTATTTGTTTCATTTTGTTTACAAGCAAGAGCAGTTCCCTGATTCCGTTTACTTTCAGACTTGGATACGACAAATAACTGAAAGCGCACAATAATTTTGGACAGGCCAGTTCCAGTTGTCTGATTCAGAATTTAAACATGAATAGATACGAACAACAAAACATTGACCTTGGCAACTTCTGGCTTAATCTTGTGAATCCCACGGACGCGTATACGCGGCCCCATGCAGTTTGAATTTGCTGCGCTAACTACGACTGCAGGAGGAAGAATAATATGCTGTGTTTGTCACCATTCTATTCGGGGAAAAACGCTGATTCTTGTTATATACATTGTTTTGCGCTAGCTTGACATGCATCACTGCAGCGATGTTTAGAAGTTAGAACTCAGCTGACATTTTGTTGTGCGTTGTGCAATTACGTATTTTGCTAGTTTGTTTGAAAACAATGAAAAATTGTGCCGAAACGTCGCGTTCCCTTTAAGATAATGAAATGAGTGAATACTTATATGATGACAGGTTAAGTGGTAAATCGGAAGTGGATTATTACGAAAATGTTATGACAATATTAGTGTTCAGTGTGGTGATGGTGATGAAGGGTTAGGCCTAACAGTGGATGATGTTTTTTATAACCTCAATAGATTTCCCGGTAAGTGGTGATTATATTTCACATGATGACACAATAAATATTGATAGTACATGTATTTTATGTAGGGAAATAAATTCTCTACAAAATGTATATAATAATGAGTGAAAGATTTATTGAAATAAAATAATTTTTATGACACTTAGAAAAACTTTATTAAATTGTACAAATTTGATTTTTATAACAAAAATTTTTATTCAATATTTTAGAAATTTATTACTTTATTGTGTTGTTCTTCAGTTTATTCTGAACAAAAATATATATATATATTTATAACTGTTAAAATCTTAGTTTTTAATTTTTTACAATTTAAAAAAAGTCTGAAAATTTGCAAAAAATACCCAGGCTGGGGAAAGTAGCAAATTTACCATTATTTATTTATTTAGTAGACCTAGCTTACTCGAGATTCAAGAAGTTAAATACTCGTATGATAGTTTTCACTGCACATTGTCACTATTTATATTTTTTGTGTTTGGATTTTTCCATCACATAATAAAATTGACTTATAACTCTTTGTCATCCAAATTTCATATTCGAACCTTTAAACCGGTAACAGCCAGTTGGTCACAAGCAAATCCCTGTTTTTGGTTGTCATATTATTCAAGAGACTTACACACTAAAGATCATTAGACTTTGTTGTGCTGGTTAAGAATCAGTTCTTTGAATCTCAATCCAGCCTTGTCCAACTTGTCGTAACTAGCTAGTGCTGCCAGTGTGAAAAAAATAGAGCGTGGTGAAATTAATGTCCTAAAGTGTATCCATGGCTTTACCTGGGCAAAAATGCATAAGAGAGACACTAAGTAGTACTGATCGGAACATGTGTTCACTAACCTGGATCCCATAGTAGGCTGCAGATGTCGTCTTAGTCCTCAGGGATTACCCTTGTCAAATCTTACAAAACCCTCAGACTTGACTTAAATAACAATCTTAAACTTCTTCTCTCGGTTAAAATAAAATGCTCCTTACTTTAATATTAACTAGAGATCATTCAGTGAAATATGCAATGTACAGACATCTCTATTTTCACACCACACTGTGAATAAAACATGTGATTGGAGTTTCTTCCATTTGTTTTTATCGACATTCTTATGTTCTGAAACCACAGTAGTAGCCTATGCTGACTACGGTAGCAGTAGCTTGCAGTACTAGACTTTCTATTGTTCTGATTTATTGCTGTAAGTACAGTGTTGTGTAATTTTTGTTTTGCTTGAGTAAGCGTGATTTTAAACATCACAGTTTTTATTACTGAACCAAGGTTAATGACTTAACATATCACGATTGCGCAATACTATTATTTGTATTTTGATTATGTAAAATGGCCGAACTACAGGGAGTCTACTGTAGTTCAAAAAGTCTGACATTGGTCCACTTAAAACCCGCTGGGGCGGAGCCCTTTTGGCGGATCTGCACCACACTTCACACAAACCATCCTTGAAAGATGCTTAATAATGCCTGTAAGTTTCATTACAATCTGTGTAGCAGTTTCGGAGTCCATAACGTATATACATATATATATATACATACATAGTTCCTCTTTTATAGATATAGACATAGACTAACCAACACAAGTAGACTTCTCATCCCATTGTAAATTTTGAAGCACGTTTTTCGTGTCTAGTTCATGTACGTGACACAAAGACGCTAGTGTCGATGAAACTTTGTTTCCATTATTTTAGGGTTAATTTCTTGATTTGTGCTTTACTGTTTGGTTATATAGCTAGGGGACAAGTTATTGTTTATGATTAGATCGTATTATTTGGTTAAACGAGGTTTTAAATGGCTGTAATAACGGGAAACAAATTTTAAACAAAACACGACCTCTACATAAACCGTACAGAACTAACAACAAAATTGTCTTCAGCTGTTCCATAAGGATGAGAAATCTACTAAGGGAGTATGTTTTATCTATGATATAGATATGTATTTAACTTAATCAAATTATTCATGCAGGCTTTAGAAGTTCACCAGGCTCAATACATATTTTGTTATATTGTACTAGCTGTTACCCACCGCCTTCACCCCCGTTTGACTTCATAAGTATTTATAAAACTATTGATTGCTTAAGTTAAACTGAAATAAACAAACCAGAATACAGTAATACAAACAAATAATCACACCTGATTTTAATAAGGTAATAAATTGAAAGAATAACATACAAATAAGTACAGCTGAGGTATTTTTAACATTAGGTATATTGAAAGTTCCCTTTGGAAAGCAATTACGACCTTAAAGAGCAATTTATGAAATAATGGATAGTTTTGAGCAAAGTTTCTCGTCATGACGAACATTTTAAGTATATGGTTGATGGGGGTGTGACTTGTAGTTTTCTCTGACTATCGTCGGTTTAAATTTAGAAAAATCCTGCTTTTCACACGGACAGCTGTATGTTGCGTGCTCACGTGGTGGTAGGGAGGCCTAAAAACTTATATATAAGTTTTAAATATTTAGAGATGTATATATTTATTCACCTAATTAAAAAACAAATAACATTGTTATGCACTGGCAATTAAGTAAAATATTCTATTTTTATTTTTGGTATACACTTTTATTATTCATTGTAAAGAACGAATTGCCATTTAATATAATAGTTGTTGAGCGCAGCAACGCGTGGCGGGTAACTGCTAGTTTCAAATATGGATAGATTCTACATATGGTCAAGTTTGAACGGAAGAAATACAAAAATCAATAACTAAACTTGTGTTGTGTTAATCTTTTTGTCCATAGTGTATTACCAATCCGTCCAAGTGATCGCATCATCAATTGGTAATTGATTGTTCATTATAAAAATATCATAACCAAAATTATTACGTTTATTTTTGTTTGTTGAAAGGAAGATATTTTTATTTTATCTATCTACTAGCAGTGTACCCGTTCTTCGTACGGGGTTGGCATATAAGTATAAAATGCTTATTGCAGTTATACTCTAGCGTTGCGTTTGCAATGGGGGAGGATAAGGCTTGAGAGAGTTTGGTTCTTTATATTAACAGTATGCTATATTATTACAGATATAGTATAGTATATACAGTATAGTATTACAAATTTACCATAGCCATTCTGTTCTACAACTGCACCTAAGCAATATAAATAATACCCCCGCCACAGCAAACCTGCAGACTTAGCGAATTTCCATTTGCCTGATTGGATTTACACTAAAATGTCTCCTTAAAAATATCACATTTGTTCCCTATTTAAACAGAATTAGTTTAAAACACTTTCGCTACTGCAATAGTACAAAATTTTCCATTCACATGGACCAGCGACGCACATATGCGACAGCCGGTTCCCACCCATAGACTGCCGTCGCATATATGCGACGGCTAATCACATTAAAATAGACTGCCGACGCATATTTGCGTCGGGGTTCTAATGTTATTAAAATGCTTATATCTTTGTAGTGGTCTATTTGAAGGCACTGAATTCCCTGCAGTGGTCTACAGAGATGTCTGACGCACAACTGCGTCGCTTGGTCTGTGGACATGATGATTGGTGACGTCATAATATAATAGTTGGAAAAACTGGTCTTTACTTTTCTGCATCACTGTATGTATGTATACAGTATGTATGCTGCATTAACCTATGTAGCTTTTATATTTTTCAGTTATAAACTGTTCTTGAATAATCTGTTTATTTCTTTACTTACTTTCACCTTAATAAACAAAAAAAATTAACTGTCGCATATATGCGACGTTTAGTCTATTTCAAGAAAACAATGATAATTTTCACTATTATCTTCGCTGTAGACCGGGCGTCGCAAATATGCGACATTACAAAAGGTTATAAAAAATACAAATAAACAAGAATAATTTATTTACAAACACGATTGTAGCGTATTAAAATGTAAATGATCACTGTTTTACAGGTTTTCGCCCGTGGTCTGTGTGTACTGTTATCCAAGTGACAGTCGGTCTTTGTGTAAGATTCAAATGTATACCTCGGTCTGTGGCAAAGACCGCGGCGTCGCATATATGCGACGCTCAGTAGCAAACGTGTTAACAAATACTTAGGTTTGCTGCAACGGGGAGGGTAAAAAAGTTTTTTTTTAATGTCAAATGTTAAAAGGTACTGTAGTTTAGTAAGAAATTAATGTATTTTCCAAATTGTATCAAAATATGTTCATAAACAAGCAAACTACAACCGTTGACTTATTCTCCATAAGAATAACATGGCAATTTAAAAATAAAAATTTTTTGGAATTTTATCCGTAACAATTAGGCGCACAATAACGCTTCAATATACTAAATTATTTGTTTTTTTAAGCTCTACAAAATGGTTTAGAAAGAAATTGTGAAATTTTACGTTTTTAGGGTCAAAAATGGGAAAAACCTACTTTTACCAAATAAAACCCCCCATAAACCCCCGTTCCCATAGTCCGATCATGCTGGTTCGCGAACTCATTCAAGTTTATCCAGCCTTACACCTTCAAACCAAATTTTATCAAAATCGGACAAAAATTACTCAAGTTATCGTGCGGATGGACACATATATATATATATAAAAATTTGAACGAATGGTGTTTTTGTCCTCTGGGGACATCAAAATGAAAAAGTAAATCGGTCCCGGGCCTAGGTCTTACCATGAGACCTACGGTAATAGCTACTTCCCTATAGGGAAATTCGCTAAAAAGTAAATTTTCAAACATTTACACAATATCACAAATTATGTATTAAATTAAAAACATACACTTTACTGTAAACAATCCTGCTTCGACAGTTCTCATTGTGTATCACAGCTTTTTGATGCTGCTTACTTCAAATTAGCTGTTATCATAATGGGAAAAAATATGATAGTGCTGCACCCTGTTGGTAAACCTTATAACTTTTTAATGCTATTAAATATTTTAGAACAAACTTTATTGGTCGAATCAGCTGACAAAATTTTTGAATTCCTTTTAAAAGTGAATACCCATAAGGTTAACATGGAAAACTCCAGAGTTACTGGGGCGGAGCCTGAAAGGAGTTTTGAGATAACAATATGCCTATATGTTAATCGGGAATGTGTACTATCATCACCCTAAATTTCAGCCCAATCCGACCAGTATTCTTTGCGTTTTTGTCACAAACATACATACATCCAAACTTTCTCATTAATTTATAATATTAGTAGGAAACACAATAATTCCAAAGAGCTATAAAGCAATATATTGTTTTTTGGTAATTTGTAGAGGTAACTAATGTGACTATCTTTTTAGGTTTGGAGACTTGTGACAACATCTTCACCAACAACATTTCAACAACAACTCATCTTCAACATTTCATCAACAACTTGATCTTCACGTATCGTTACTGCAGAATGTTTGAGGAGGGCCTTTCCGAGGTAAGACAACTGATTTTATTTTCATGTTTGGAAATGTATGCATGATTGTACCCTTGCATTGTGTCATATAGTAAGAGCAATAATTGTTTAAATTATAAACAAACCTAGGGGTGGTTTTTGGTACCAAGCCTTGTCCCCCTTTTGTATCGAAGTCAGAGTATCAAAGTTTATAATTTACAAAAATTCATTAAATTAAAAATAAATTCAATAAAAATTCAATTCATATAAAAGAAATAAACCTATAAAAAAATTCGGAAAATTCTAAAAGATTACATAATAAATTTATTATTATATTCTTTTGATGAGTTTTCCACCTCCCAGAACTAGATGTAGTATTTTTATTTTATGTTTTTTGACACTATTCACTGTACCACCTATGTACATTAGTTATGATGAATAAAGGGGTTTGAATATAAATATACGAGCAGTAATATTAAAAAAAAACTTTTCATTTAGGCCTACCAAAGAAGTTTTTAATATTTTACTAAAAAACAAACCATATCCTTATATATAATACGTGAAGGCGATTTCTACGAAACACTACTCTTCCGTTAATAATGGACGGATCTTTACAAACGACTTGTAATATAAAAAGAAAGTGGAGGCCAAACTACGAATGGGTGAAATTCAGGAAAATTGTTTCCCAAAATCTTTTTATGTACAATGATTTTAAACTGAAACATGTTAAACGATCTTCAGATCATCACATCTCTTGTTTATGTTAAACATCAAAACCAAGCACAGTAATTATTTTCTACAAGTTGTCACCATTAACAAATGTATTAGGCAAAATTCATTTACTTTTCTTTGCAAAGCAATTCGTAGCTTTTGACAAGTTTGCCAGGTGTTATACACCATTCACTTCATTAGTTAAAGGTTATACTTAGGCTATTTTGCATATTCCACTAACCTGTTGTTCCTTGGCCAAGCATTTTTTTATCATTATGTATTTTTATCTTTGTGTGGAGGAATCCTTAGATAAGAATCATCTTCGGGATCCTTATTTCAATGTGAGTTTTAAATCATGACATTTTATTCTGTAGTTGTATTAACGTAACTTCAATTGCAATGCTAAGGCTCTATTTTGGACAGCCTATGGTGAATCAAGGTCTGGGTTTTGTCCCAAACCAGTAATCTTTCACCCTTACAGAGGTCGATCCTTTATTACTGGCAAGAACTGCATTTTTGAATAATAACTCACAATTAATTCTGAAGATTGCAGTACCGTTGAAGTAGGCCTAACCCCATTTGAACCAGGAACATAAACACACTTCACAATAACATCACCATCACGCCTTTAAATTTATGATCACTAAAACCGTAATATGGCTACTACACTGTAATAAATCTGTACGATTAATATTACAAAACTAACTAAAGGTGTTAAAATTATTTCATAAAATATTACAACTACAACCCATTTGCCAGTTGGTGTACAACATCAGGGTGTCTACCTGTCACGGATGTCACCTAAGTCCCCGAAAAGTCACAGATTTTAGTAATGTGTCACCGATGTCCCCTATTGTCACGGAATTTGCTTAAATTGTCACCTAAATTTTTGTAGACCTACAGATTTTTATTTATTTTTGGGACAACACTAAATCTTTAGACGAAACTTGTCATGTATCAATAATATTATACTATCACATACAACAGTTAATCTAGTCTAGATTTAGACTAGATGATTCCAAATAAAATGATGGCGATGCAAACTGCGAAGTTAATACCATGTTATCATCCGAAAACTAGTCAGTTTAGTACTGTAGCTAGTCAGGCAACCGGCCAAAATCTTGCCGACATAAAACTATTGTGCCAGTTCCAGTATCAAGACAAATTTTGCAATGTCTCTTATGGAGTCAGGCAACCGGCCTGTGTTTTGTCCGCACGAAAATACCGTACAATAATGGTATTACCGTAGCTTACCAGTCTCGGATAGAGTCAGGCAACCAGCCTGTGTCTCACCGGCACGAAAATATCGTGCAAATAATGCTAACTTGCTACCGTAGCCGTAAGGTTTAGGTTAATTCCATGTACGTAAACTAGTTAAAATACCGCCAATAAAAAGACTGTTAAGACATTTAAAAAAATAAAAAATATATAAAAGAAAAGAACACTTGCATCTGTGCATTAGTTTTACACGTTCAATGCGCTACGAGGTCTCGTATCGTACCTAGCCCGTTGCGCGGGACCCATAATTTGGCTTCTTTCCTTAAGTTACAACATCGATATTTTGGCGTACAGTTATCGTAAAGAAATGAAACTTGTACATATATAATGCATTTTTATTGATCTATCAACTAACTAGCAAACATGAAATGAACAAGATAAATAGATCTCGTAACGCACTGAAGTAATAAACTTTTACTTTATTACGATACGAGACCTCTGGATCTCGTATAAAAAATAATTGTTCCATGCACCGCATGAGGCTAATCGGCTAATGGGGTGATTAGTATAGTAACCATGGCAACTTGTTGAATGCTTGGATGAATGAAGGAAACCGAAGAAATAATTAAAGAACGAAGAGAAAGAATAATGGCTTTTTTATGTTGATATATTTATGAGCTATCTAATGTTTTATAGGTTAGATAATAATTGTTTTCAACAACGCGAACATAAATTATTTTTAATTATTGACGTGTTTCCCTTCTGAAACAGCAGTAACGGATGCGTATAATAAAGATCAATGACCAAAAATATCACGATTGTGCAATGTTGTATTTTTATGTAAAAAGCAAATCATGGCATTATTTCGAATATTTCTCCTTCTTCCTACTCAATCAGTGATAAATAATTGTCAAACCGAACAAGGAATTTCTGATAAACAACTTTGTATCATTGTTTTGCGATTGGAATTCCCTTCCCCAGCCCTTTAGGGAAGTGGTGCAAGTCTAAATATAGCTTCAAGGTTAAACACCCACCCCTTCCCACCGCCCACTCTACTCACGGTGGCTCGCACTCATTTCGAGGTCATTGCCCAACCCCAGAATTATAACAAAATAAACTAAACACAGTAATTTGGAAACATATTTCATTTGTATTTTATTTAGCCTGAAATCAGCCATAAGGAAATGCATCCTAAAAGATGAGCACTTTATGAGTAGGAGCATAGATAAAACATGAGTGTGTTTTATCCATGGTAGGAGCTAATGATTATAAGTTCCACGATTGATCAACATCATGTTTATCATGTTTAATGTTTATTTATTGTTCTCTTCACTCCCTTTACTTATACGTCTACGATCAGTTTGCCACCTCTAGAGAATTGATTGATTGTCTAGGGATGATTGTTTTCTGGCGTTTGAAAATGAGTTCTATATTTAACATTAAGATCCTGAATTTATATTAGGCCTTGTTTGTGACTTAATATACATTTTTTACTTCAACAGCAAATATAAAATTAACTCGCAGAAATTTACTTAGTTCGATGTCACTGATTTTTGTAGATAGGGCCCCCAAATGTCCCCAAAATGTCACTGATTTTTCAAATAGCTTACTGGTAGACACCCTGAACATACACGTCGGGATGTAAACAAAGCTTAACTAGCGTTCAGCAGTCCCAGGGAGAAAATTTAGAAATCAACGTCATTTAGGAAATTATAGAATCAACGTCCCATGGGCTAGCTCAAATCGGCCCACCATGCTCCATATACCAATGCATTGTTCCCTGATGGTCAAGTGCCTCCGGCTGGAGTTGCCTTTTCCATTATGTTCTTATGGTAGCTAGAAGGGCCCGAAATCCTTGGCCCTCCAATGTGTTACGAGATGATTGCATTGTATTTCAACAAAAGTTATAACCCGTTGAAAGTTCTCAATTAATTTATATCGCAGTTTATTGAATAATATCAACCAAATAACCTATCAAGTAATTACAAATATAATTTACTGTTTATTTTGGGTGGACCCGGCCCACTTGGCCCTTATGGAAGCGCTGCCACTGCGAATACAACTAAACCAATTTGATATTGTTGTAGTTCTTAAAAATTGTGTCAGTTCCATACAAAATTTCATGTAAATCGGTCATCGGCCACACATTTTATACATTTTTACATGTCTGATGGTAATTTAAATATCTAGTGCACTGTGCTATTAGAAATTTTCTTTGTAGTTTTGTAATTATTTTCCAAGGGAGTCCATGGAGGCTAATGGCCATCTTGGATTTGCCCGCCATAAGAGCACTGTTAATTTTGTTAACTTCAAACAGCCAAAAATACCAAAGGGATTGTAATTGGAATATCTAGTGCACTGTGTGATTACAAATTTTCTTCCTACTGTTGTAATTGTTTTATGAGTTGTATCGTCTAGGCTCCAAAGGCTCTTAACCCTTTCATCTATCATTTTAGGGCTCCTCCACCATGCCCTAGGTTTAATTCATTATGCAGAACATTAAGCCTACCTGTATTTTAACTCCAAATTATAGCCTACTAATGATAACAATAATAATTTATAAATAAAAAAAGCTTTTTAAAATACCATGTTTTTTAAACGAACCAAAAAGTAGGAAATAATTTATAAATATGTAGAGAGAAAACAATACTGCAAGATTTAAAACAAAAACCTGGGGTGCATGCAATAGCTAATTCACTATTATCATCTACACTTATTGATTGCATAGCCCCACGTTTTTTGTTTTAAATCTTGCAGTATTTTTTCTCTCTACATTACAAATTATTTTCTACTTTTTAGTTTTTAGTGTGTAAATATATTAAATCTATTTTATATAGCCTGTTAATACATAACCAACCTTTTACTTTCTCCCCCTATACCATAGTATATGGAGAAAGTATTGTTTTCGTCAAAATTTTCGAGTTTGAGTTTTGAGTGGATATAATCGTTTTGGGTCCCCCTGGACCCAAAAAAGTGGTTTTCGAAGTGATGTCTGTGTGTGTGTGTGTGTGTGTGTGTGTGTCTGTGTGTCTGTGTGTCTGGATGTGTACAGAGCTAGGGACTACACCTGTGGTCCGATTTCGATGAAATTTGGTATGTAGGTTCTAATCCATGGTATCTCCAGGCGTTTTTTTAATTTTTTTGAAATTTTGATTTTTGATAAATTTGATGAACGATTTTGATAAAAATTTAGTATGTTGTAGCCCTTTAAATTCTGAACAAAATGGTACAAATCCCATTTCTGTAAAAATTACGGATCAAAAGTTATGGTAAATTATGTTATTTTCCCATAAAAACCCCATAAAGTAACAAAAAATAGGATTTTAGAAAAAAATCCGGTTTTATTTTAACATAGTATGTTATGGTCCTTAAAGTTTTGATAGTTTTTTCATTTAAAAAATTTTTTATTTTTAATGGGAATTTTCCCATAAAACCCCATAAAATAACGGAAAAATCGGATTTTCTCAAAAACGGCCCGAACGATTTTGATAAAATTGTTGTATGTTATAGTCCTTTATTTTCTGGACAAAATGGTACAAATCCCATTTCTGTAAAAATTATGGTTCAAAAGTTATTGTAAATTATGTTATTTTCCCATAAAACCCCATAAAATAACGGAAAAATAGGATTTTCCCAAAAACGGCCCCAACGATTTTGATAAAAATTTTGTATGTTATAGTCCTTTATATTCTGAACAAAATGGTACAAATCCCATTTCTGTAATAATAATGGTTCAAAAGTTATTGTAAATTATGTTATTTTCCCATAAAAACCCCATAAAATAACGGAAAAATCGGCTTTTCACAAAAATGGCCCGAACGATTTTGATAAAAATTTAGTATGTAGTCCTTTAAATTCTGAACAAAATTGTACTAAAATCCCATTTCGATATATTTACTCTCACCATACACATGATAAAGGTTGTTGACAAACTTATGGGAGAAAGTATGTGTCAGAATGCTGATACCGTTTATTTTAACTGTAATCAGTTGTTGTTGCTACTATTCTCATAATCCTAAAACTTTTGAATCTCTCGGGAGCAGAACCTGTACCTGTTAATCTCTGCTCTTTAAACAAACAAACTGTCAAATTAAAGTATTTACAGCTGACTTCAATTGATATATTAACATTCTTCCAAAATGTAAAAATTGAAAATGTGGAAGTCCGTGGGCCGTAGCCCAAGGGAAATATGAAAATAAAATGATATAATATTGCATTGTCATCCATTTGTGAGCTATGTTTCAAGTATCAAGTCTGTAGCTCATTGGGAAGTTAGTTTAAAATCGATTGCAAAATTCGTACCGAACAGACAAGAAAGCAAGCTAATAAAAACGTAAAAAAAAATTTAATTTGTTTTAGCCGTAATGTGTAACGGTTGCAAAACGGCCAATGACTGGAGAGTCAAAAGGATTAAGAGTCTAGCATTGAAGATTTTCTATAATACATCCTCTTTTTTTAGTAACTGTTACAAGTTATGTTTAGAATAAATTAAACTGTGTTTGTGTAGTAGATATTTATAAACTAAGGTGTATCACCATGTCCACCCAAAAAAAGCCATTATGATATTTGTACCAATTGACAAACTATAGGCCTACATGGGCTTTTAACAAACATTTGTAAGAGACACATGATTATTATCGGTATTAAATGTTTAAATCAAATTATTTGTATCATTACCTCTCAAACATTCGTAGAGAGAGCATATAAGATGGTGCAAAATTACGCTTTTCTCATCTTTTCAGCATGATTCTGAGAAGTGGTAGAGTAGTTGGCAGACAAACATGTTAGATTTTACAATTTTTAAAAACTTGTATTAGATAAAATAAAAAAAAAATATTTTACATGTCAAGAGTAAAATTTGTATTTTCTCAGTCTTTATGGAGTGCATCAGTAGACAATATTCCTTGAAAACTGGGGTACAGATAAATAGTCTGTTTTTATTTGACATTGCATTATTTAAATCTTGTGTCAAGGCTTAGTTTTGGGCACTAAGACATAGGGAGTATTCCTACAGTATGAAGGACTAAGTTTCTCAATGCATCGTGCAACTGCTCAGCATGGTTTCTATCGTTGTGAGATCGGTTTATCGTATACTAGCTGTACCCGCGGGCTTTGCCCGATTTAACTTCATAAGTGAGCTCACTCGCATGGCTCAATCACGTCCTGGTTGAAGTTCGTTCGCTACGCTCACTCACTTTTAGGTTGGAGCTCGTTCGCTGCACTCACTTGCCTTCAGGTTAGCTCGTTCGCTACGCTAACTCGCCTCCAGGTTGAAGTTCGTTCGCTACGCTCACTCACCTTCTGGTTGCAAATTAGCTGTTGTCATAAATTTAAAAGAAATAATAGTGCTGCACCCTGTTGGTAATCCTTGTAACTTTAATGCTATTGAACATCATAGAACAGAACCAACTTGTTTAATTGAAACAGCTGTTAAGATTCATTAATTCCATTTAAATATGATGGGAAACTCCAGAGCCACTGGGGCGGAGCCCGAGAGTCCGATCAGAATAAAAACAGCTTAGTTTTCCTATTTAATGCCTAAAGAATCAATGTACCAAATTTCAGCCTCCTAGGTAAACGGGAAGTAAGAGAATTAGTGATGAGTGAGTGAGTCAGTCAGTGAGGGCTTTGCCTTTTATATATATAGACAAACACAAAAATTGGAAGGCAAGCTGCAGACAAATTAAAAGTTTGCAATCTTTTTTGCAGTGTGTATAGTCAGCCACACAACCATAAAATAACTTCCGAGTTCCTACTATTTCAACAATTAACTCTCTCAGGCCCGGACTGGGACCATTTGGGGCCCTCAGCTACATGCTGTGAAGGGGCCCTCTACGGGAGGATTATTTTTTATTAGGTTCTTGTACACGAGTTTCTCCTCACTATTTTGGAATTTTTTTATGAAGGAAGAAATTTAGCTAGGTATTTATAAAATATTAGGGCATTTACTTGGCCTATTATTTATTATTAAAATCAACTTTATTACCTACTAGCTGTGTACCCGTTCTACGCACGGGGATCTTATAGTATTCAGTTGAAACCTTCTTATATAGGTTGAAACCTTCTTATAATTATGAGGACTAATAATAAGAATAACTTTGTTCCAGAGCTATTGGCTTTGACAAAGAACAGCAGTTGGTTTGCATATTTTCAGATATGCTGGCCAAACACATTTTATGTTGTTTGTTGTTGTTCCGTATCGGTATGACAATCAATAAAAGGTTAAATTACCTGTGTCCGCCGGTCGATCCTAATGTATCCTATTACAGCATTTCCTATTATGCATTTTGGCAAAATTAAATCGCCATCATCAGTCCTAATATAAGGTCTTGAGCTTCCCCATTAGGTGCGTCTTGGAGTTTTTTAAACACATACACAAACTGTACACTTATACACATGACGAATAAAACATAAATACACGGTAGGCCTACTTTTATTTTTACTATGGACATGTAGACGCGCGTCGGTCGTGTGCCGAGTCTCGACTGAAAACACTCATTTAAAAAATGTAAGTTTCCCTATCATATACAACACTGATTCAAGGTCTTTTCCGTAGTTATCAAAACTCAAGAACAATTTTATACACAAAGAATTTCTATTTTCATTTACGGTTACCCTACAAATTATTGCACATGCAATTAATTAAATCCGTTATGTAAGGATAAACGTTTTTAATCTTACTTGGTTTGGATTTGCTTTCAAAACGTGATCGGAATTGGTTACGGTATTTCAATTTTTCAATTTCAATTTTCAATTTCTTTATTCATTGAGAAGTATACATAATACAGCATTTGAATAGTGTCAAAGATTACAATTATTAAAATATAAAATACAGATTAAAAATAAATCTTAAACTAAAAAATACATCTCCCCATACAGATGCCTTCTTAATATCTAGTATTCTTGAGGGAGGTGGAAAAATTCTTCTTGAGAATAAATTGCCATGTTTATTAAGAAATCTTTTAGTTTTGTTTTAAACTTTTTTGGATCTTTTTCATTTCTAATTCCTCCGGGGATATGTTTAAAAAAACTTTTACCAGCAAATGATGGCTTTTTTTCATAAAACTGTAATCTGTGCCTATTTTGCAAAATCTGATTTTTTTTCTCGTTTCATATCGGTGAACCGGTAGATTGGATACATCGGATGAGGTTTTATTTTAAAAAATTAAAATTGAATCATAAATATATTGCCCATAAACAGTTAGTATGTTTAGCTGTTTAAAGTGCTCTTTTGCCGAGACATCAGAATTTATTTGCAAACAACATTCAATGTAAACATATCAGTGACAGCTACAAGAAATAATCTTGATTCGAACAGCTGTTCGTTATTTCATAGATGAATATGTGATAAACATTGGGAGAAAACTTTACAAAAAATCGCACAAAATTGGGTTTTTATACGTCCGTCATTTTATTTACAAAGTAGAGACGCCATATTTGAATGGCTAAAGACAATCTCGCCAACCCAGTGAATACATTAAAATGATTTGGAACTTAACAGGTACTCTCGTTTTTCAGGAGAAGGCCGCGTAAAATGGCTCTTGGGCAGTGACAGACAGGAAGACAGACAGACAGACAGAAATTTAGATGAGACTTGTTTCGGTTTCTTTAATGTATAAAACGTAAAAATAACCTAAAAGTTTATGATTCTGAGCAATGTACAGACAAAACTCTAATTTTATTTATATAGATTTATTAAAATACAAAAATTAAATTATTTTTAGGACACTACAACAACGCAATGCACACTGTAGAAGTGTCAATATAAGTGTTATAACGTAGTTCAAATTAAAGTGTAGTATTATTCACACCAAAGTTAATAAATTGTGTCAACATTATTTGTGTGGTAATAATCACAAAGATACTTTTACTTACTTGATACTTGGTGATCTCCCACTGGTAGCGCAGCTGCGCCGTGGTCGTCAGTTTTTTTGGCCTATTTTTCTTTTAAATATTCTTCAACAGAATAATATGGCCTCTTCAATAGATATTCTTTAAATTTCCTCTTGAATTCATCTTGATCTTCAATGCTTTTTATATTTAGAGGGATCAAGTTGTAGATTAAGCTTGATAAAAACTTTGGTCCGTCCTTTACTAAACTTGAGTTGACTTGATTTAGATGAATGTTGTTTTTTTGCCTTGTTGAGTAGTTGTGAATTGTATTGTTTTGTGGAAACGTGTTCGGGTTCTTCTTAACTATTAGTGCAGATTCCAATATAAATATTGCTGGCACCGTAAGGACTTTTGCTTCAACAAAAAGGGTTTTACAATGGGCAAGGTATGGAGCATTATAAATTGTTCTTATTATTCTTTTTTGAAGAAGTAGTATTCTGCTTGCGAGAGGACCGTTTCCCCAGAATAAGATTCCGTAGTTGACAATACTTTGAAAGCAACCAAAGTAAATTTTCATTAAAACATCATTATCAACAATTGACTTAAGCCTACGGACCATATGGCACACAGCTGTTAATCTGGGCGAAATTTGTTGGATATGATCCTGCCATTTAAGATTGTCACTGATGGTTAGGCCTAAATACTTTATGTGATTGTCAATTTTGATACTGGTGCCTTCAAGTTTGAGTAATGGTGAGTTATCTGGGATTTTCCTGTTGTGGAATTTAAGAGCTTTGGTTTTTCCTTTATTTAAAATCAGCTTGTTGTCCTTACACCAATTGTTCATTTGGTTTAACCCATCTTGAGCTTTGTGCCTAAGCATCTGTTCGTCTCTGTCCTGCACCAGGTGGCTAACATCGTCTGCAAATAGCCAAATCTTTCCTATTGAGACAGATTCAGGTAGGTCGTTCACGAACAGCAAGAACAGTACAGGGCCTAGGTTGGAACCTTGCGGTACACCGGTGTTTACAGGAGATGAGGTGGCCGATCGATAATGGCGACTTAAACCATCTTGCCCAGAATACCTGACACTAACAATTTGTTTCCTGTCTTTCAAATAAGATGCTACCCAATTTAAGGCTTTACCTTTAATGCCGATAGCCATTAACTTTTTTATAAGAATATCATGGGAAATGAGGTCAAATGCTTTGGTCATATCATAGAAAATACAGAGCTGCTCGCCAACAATATCAAGATTATCATAGATATTTATTAGTAGATTAAATATTGCATCAGTTGTACATTTGTTTTTTCTAAAACCATATTGATCAGGATTCAATACCTGATTATCTTCCAAATAAGGGAACAATCTCTTTAAGAATATGATTTCAAAGATCTTTGAAAAAACACTTTGTACTGCTACTGGCCTGTAGTTCTTAACTATGTCTTTTTCATTGTTCTTATATATAGGTACAACCTTTGATGTTTTTATTTTGTTGGGGAAAATGCCCTGTGAAAACGACTTATTTATTATTTTTGTTAGTGGCTTAACTATGATATCTTTACATGATTTAAGAAGGCTACAAGGAATTTCATCCACACCAGCGCTACTCTTTCTGCTAACTTTATCTATTACGCTCAGTACTTCTTTCTCATTTGTAGGCCATAAATGGAAATCACCTTCATCGGGGACTTGGTTTGGGTCTATATCTATCTTAATCGCTGGACCCGCCAGCTTGTCAATCTCAGAAATAAAGTAATTGTTAAAAATATTTGCTATAGTACTCGGGTGAGTAACAAGCTCGTCATCAAACTTAAGACCTATATTACAACTATTTACATTGTCATCACATGTCAAGTTTCGAATAATTGCCCATGATTCTTTACTAATATTCTTAGCATTGTCAATCTTTGACTTGTAGAATTGTTTCTTTGCTCTGCTAAGAAGATCGGAATGTAGACGCTTAGCATTATTGTATTCTAATTTACTATTTACATTAGGCCTATTTACATTTCTTGTTCGCCAGTACAGATCTATGAGTTTTTCTTGCGAATCAGTGACCTCTGGGGTAATCCACTTGACATGAGAATCGTCCTTACTATTATAAATTGCTTTAGGAAAACATATATCAAATAGATAAACAAAACAGGAATAGAATTCATCAAACGCATCGTTTGTGTTAGCAGTTGCGTCTAGGGTTTGCACCAAATGGGTTTTGAGAAGATGTTCAAATGTAGAGATGTTAGGCTTTGTTAATTTTCGCTTCTCAACTTTTTTCTTGATTTTATGGCAACTCAAATTTAAATTAAAAACAACTATACAGTGATCTGATAAGAGAGGTGGTAGAATAACAGTTGAATAAAGCTGGTTTTGGAGATCGGTGATTAAGTAGTCAAGCTGGCTATGTTTGTTTGAGGTTTGATCGATTCTTGTATAATGTTTAAAGGTGACATGTAGGTTACTTGAACTGAGTACATCATTTAAGCAGTCCTTCTCAAAGGTATTTTCCAAATTGTCTATGTTCAGATCACCACAAACTACCAAAGGCAGATCACAGAAACTCTTCTTAACCGTACTGATGGTATCTTCTAACAGTTCAATGAAATTGTAGAAGTTTGATTTATATGGCGGTCTATAGACATTTAATAAAATAAATTTAAAATCTTTACACTTAACAATAGCCCCACAGCATTCAAAAATTTCTTCAACTGACAGTGTGCTCAAAATGCTGATAGGACTACTTTTAATTGAACTATTTGCATGGTTAAAGATTGCAACACCTCCTCCCATTTTACTTTCTCTACAATAATCAGATACCTTAGAATAATTTTCTATTTTGAAGTGTTTACTTTTATCTTTGTTAAGCCATGTTTCTGCCACACAAACCATGTCATAAGTGTTATCCTGAAGTAGTGCCTCTAACAGGTGAACTTTATTAAAAATGGATCTTATGTTCAAAAATAACATTTTTAACTTTTTAGGGTTTTTTCCTGATGACTCTATTCCCCCATACAAATCAGAGCCAATTATTCTTCCCCCGGTTTCTTAGTGTCAATCATTGGCGTATCGCTAATAGGCCTAGGCCTAGACACATTTCTCTTAGATACCAAGAAATTGTTAAAAAATATGCCTTCAGGCCAGTTTTCACAGTCCATTACTACATTAGAATACTGAATTGGGAAGCCTACCTTAAAAGACTTGTAGCCAGGATACTTTGTTCGGAGTTCTTCACAGATTACATTTTTTCCATCACACAATGATTTTATATATTCCTCAACATTTTCTCTACTTGTAGTTGTTTCAAATCTTGATGCAAATAGCCACTTGGTCCTACTGACAGCACCCAATTGGGACCCATCCACCTTCTTAGTACCTATCATAGGCTTAAAACTTGCTTTGGTCCTCGATAGGGCTAGGCCTATTTGCTTCACGTTATGTTGATGGTTTCTAGTCTTCTTGTGGTAACGCTGGGTTATAAAATCGTCACCAGTGTCCTTTTGTACATCATTAAGTTTTGAATTTGACATAGAAGCAACACTTGCATAAGTTAACCTATTTTCCGTTGATGGATCTCCATCTAACACTTTGTCATCTTCCTCACAGTTACTATATTCACTATTTTCTGTTTCAATGCCGCCATTTTCTATTTCTGTGCCGACGCCAGCTGCGTCGTCTGTGAGATTTGAAGAAGTGTCGATGACAGTACTACCAACACCATTTTTTTCATTTCCCTCCTTAATTTGTAGACCGTTGCCCCCAATAGGTTTGCTCAATTTTGTTGAGATAATTTTCTTTCCCTGATTTCTGGTAACACTGGTCGTGCTTTGTTTTTTTCCTTGATCGTGCATGACATCATGGATGACGTATTGCTGACGTTGATTTTGGATGACGTATGATTGATGTGTGACCTCCGGTGCGTCATTAGTTTCATTACTTTTTAGCCTACAATCATCGTTAAATATATGGTTTATCTTTTCCCTTAATTCTACGTTGCTCTTAGTTATTTCGCTAAGAATGTTAAAGATTTTTCCTACACTCTCAATGAGATTGCAATAATCGTCAATACTTAAATTGTAGGTTTTCAGTTTGTCTAACCTTACATGGCAGTCCTTGCAAATCCAACTGATTTTACCGTCAGATCCTCGAATTGCTTGATAGTCGTCAATTCCTAGCCCCACACATTCGTAGTGGAACATTTTCATGCACATGCCATCACACTGAGTACCCGGATAACTTTTATTTATCGTTTTATTACACTCGCTACATGGATTGCGAACTGATCTCGACGCCATCTTGAACCGGAAAAGAGATTTTAGGTATTTGAAAAATAATACTAACAAGACAAAGACTGTATAATCAGTAGACATAGTTAACAACAAAAATATTTAACTATAAATACACATAACATGAGTCATAACACATGGAATATTCACAAAAATTACACACACTTAATAAGCACCGTCTACAAGCTGAACTTTAGTCACAAACGCATACACACATAGGCCAAAAATCGTGTAACACAAGTAACCAAATTAAACGATGTAATCATAAACAATAACTCGTCCCATAGTTATATAACCGAACAGTAAAGCAAAAATCACAAAAATAATCCTAAAAAAATAGGAACAAAATTTCGTTGGGACACTAGTGATCAGAGTCACCAACATGAACTAGACACAAAATAAGACCTTCAAAATTTACAAGAAAGTCAAATACCCACGCCGCAGCAAACCTGCCGACTAAGCGAATTTCCATTTGTTTGAATTGATTTTCAGTTAAATATTTTAATAACATTTTAGGTTTAACGAGTACCTAGGTTTGCTGCTACAAGGAAACTAAAAAAGTGTGTTTTTGTGTAAAATATTGATAGCTTAGTACAAAATAAATAAATTTGCCAAGTTTGATTAAAATATATTCATAAACAAGCAAACTACAACATTAGACAATAGGCCTATTCTCCATAAGAATAACATGGGAATTTTAAATTTACTATTTTTTTAATTTTCTTTGTTACTAATAATCGAACAAAAATACTTTTATATACTAAATTATTTGTTTTTTTAAGCTCTTTAAAAATGTCTAAAGAGAAATTGGGAAATTTTGTGTTTTAAGGGTCAAAAGTGAGAAAAACCAATTTTTACCCCATAAAACCCCCCGTAAAGCCCCGTTTCCATGGTCCGATCGTGCTGGTTCGCGAATTCATTCAAGTTTATCCCGCTTTACACCTTCAAACCAAATTTCATCAAAATCGGACAAAAATTACTCAAGTTATTGCGTTCACGGACGTATATATATATATATATATATATATATATATACATATATAAAAATTTGAACGAATAGTGTTTTTGGCCTCTGGGGACATCAAAATGAAAAAGTAAATCGGTCCCGGGTCTAGGTCTTACCGTGCCACCTACGCTAATAGCTACTTCCCTATAGGGAAATTCGCTAAAAGCCCACTTTTGTTGGTTAGTTTATGGTTGTATTTACCAGTAAAAATTATTCTGCTGAGTCTGACAAAATTGGCTTATATCTTTAGTTAGGCTTAGTAGCCGAGATTAATTTTTACTAACTAAAATAATAAACTTTAAAAAATCTGGCTCCAAATTAATATGGGGATGGAATGCCTAGTTAATAGTCAAAGCTATTATGTTCTTAATAAAAGTATGAATCTATATAAATAAAATTAGAGTTAGTCTGTACATTGCTCAGAATCATACATTTTTAGGTTATTTTGACGGTTTATACATTAAAGAAGCCGAAACAAGTCTCATCTAAATTTCTGTCCGTCTGTAACACTCAAGATGGCATTTTACGTAATCTTCTCCAGGAAAACGAGAGTACCCATCAAGATCCAAGTCATTTTAATGTATTCACTGGATTGGCGAGAGTGTCTTTAGCCATTAAAATATGGCCTCACTACTTTGTAAATAAAATTACGGACGTTCAAAAATGCAGTTTTGTGCGATTTTTGTCAAGTTTTCGTCCAATTTTTATCACATAATCATCTATGAAATAACGAACAGCTGTTCGGATCAAGATTATTTTTTCTAGCTGTCACTGATATGCCACTCATTGACGGCGCTTCAGTGGCGGTTGTGTAAAGTGTAAAGTAAAAAATCACAACTGCAGTGGGTGATTGTAACAGAGGTTTACGGATGATGCTAAACTCGATTTTCCAAAGTGTCACTTTCTATTCCTAACATTGACTATACATAGTCAATAGTTAATAGTTCCTACTCACCGTGTGATGCAATCGCTGGATCATACAGCCAATAGGCCCATAGCCCATCTCTTGGGTACGTACCCTTACCCAATTATTTATAACAACCTTTTCGACGATGATCCTTGATACCGGTACTTTTCCCTAGAATACACGGCCTACCTAGGTACTTAAGAAATAAAATTACAAACGTCCAAAAACCCAACGTTGTGTGATTTTTGTCACATTTCCTTCTAATGTTAATAGATATACCAAATATAAAGTCAATGATACCAATCATTGTTTAGAGAATACGTAATCTATTAAATAACAGAAAGTTGTTGTATAAGGTTGTTTTTTTTCAAACTGACACCGACAAGTTTACAGTTGTTTACAAATAAAGCAATTAATGGGAAATAAACTTTGATTGGCGATAACTTTTTACGAGAAAATCCAAAACCAATAGATCAATAACCTTGATTAACGCATATAATTGGTCGGATGTACTATAGTTCTTAACTGTAAACGTTGGTTTTTGGTACGGTACTGGTTCTTTTCCTTTGAACCGTTGGTAGCAGCAAGAATCATTTTTACGTACCAACACATCACTGTAATTTAGGCCTACAAATTAGTTATCGTTGGTGTTGCACCTTATTTATTACAGGCGTATTCAATTTTATTGGTGTCTTAACTGTATAAGATTTGCTTTTTCTGTCTGGATTCCAAAATGTTAGTTTACGCTAAGGAAACGATAACGCATTTTAGTAGAACATTTATTCGGCAAACCATCATGAATTATTCAAACGCTTTGTGTATGTAATGTTGTTTATGTATCAATAGTTCGTGGCCTATTTTGGTAATTTTTATTATAAATTACCAAACTAAATCGTCTATAGTACTGTACTTCATTTCATAAAGCAAACCGATTCATATAGCATTTCGACAGAATTTCGGGTCATCTTCGGTCCAAGGAAATATAAATTGTTATGATAAAATTTTATGACATTAACAAATATTTGAAATACTAATTTTATATGTACTTTGTTATTCTTAAAGCGTAGCAAATTCCCTAATTAAGTTCTGTATTTTTGTGTGTATGTCTGTTGGTAACTCATTAATGTCCTTATTTCACAGTGTTTCACGGAAAGGACAAGAGCACCTTGATAATGAAAATGTCAACCCGAATAAAGTGTTAAATTGTGAGGTTGAGGTAGTACCTTAAATACTTTTAACCATTGTGGAAAGTAACTTTCAATTATAGGCTTACCTTAGGGCTATGCCTTATAGATCTATAAAGCATTTTTTAGTTTAATCATTGGATTTAACATATGGACCAACAAGATCTGGGTGACATTTAATTGCAAATCATTAGTTTTGGCATAGATAAAACATACTCCCTTAGTAGATTTCTCATCCTTATGGAACAGCTGAAGACAATTTTATTGTTAGTTCATGTACGGTTTATGTAGAGGTCGTGTTTTGTTTACAATTTGTTTCCCGTTATTACAGCCATTTAAAACCTCGTTTAACCAAATAATACGATCTAATCATAAACAATAACTTGTCCCCTAGCTATATAACCAAACAGTAAAGCACAAATCAAGAAATTAACCCTAAAATAATGGAAACAAAGTTTCATCGACACTAGCGCCTTTGTGTCACGTACATGAACTAGACACGAAAAACGTGCTTCAAAATTTCAAAATTTGTGCTGAGTAATCGGCTGATATGAAAGAACATCACTCTGTCGTTGTCTGCTATCCACAACACAAGTCACTGCGCAGACGATGTATTACACTACAACAACATATCAACTAACAATAGGCTACATACAGTAGGTTGTATGCCTTTATATATAAACAACAAGATACAAACAGTTGTTAAACACAGTTCACAGTTCTCTAGTTTGGAAAATGTAAACAAAACATTGCTAAGAACATTTGATAATTTCTAAGAAGTAACAACATTTTCTTGTAATTTGCGAAAGAGCCGGGGGCCCTCCGCGATCGCCGACCTAGCCAGTCCGGGCCTGAACTCTCTAGGATATAATCTTGAAAACTTCAAAATGTCAGTTTAGATATTAGGTTATTTAACTGAGAACTGAGTAGGCCTGATATGTAGAGCCATTCAGCGTGTATTGTGCAACTCTAGCTGTGATGTTTGTATGTCCAGGCTCCGTAACTGCCCTGGGTGTGGCTGGACCTCATGGAGATGATTGTACGACTTTGCTACTGCTTGTTAGAGGATGTCTTTCCCCACCACAACGGAGGATAAGACTCCTCTGATCTTGTGAGTAGCACTTTTATTCTATTAGCACTATTATTATTAATGTGTGTTGAAGTTAAAATGAATGTATTTCATAATCAGTCTAAGACTATTTTTGGACTGAATGTAACTCTAATTGACTCACTCATGTTCTCCAGTTAACACACAGTGTGGGATAAAGTGGTATCTGGGTAGAGCAGTGTAGGGTACAGTGGCTACTGGATAGAGTAGCATGATACAGGATACAGGTAGCATAGAAATGCTGCAAAATGACACCTCTTTAATCTTTTCTTTTCAGCATAGTTATGAGAAGTGAGTAGGATATTTACCTGAATAATGAGTTGGATTTTACTGTTTTCGAAAACATAAAGCAAATGGAATTTAAAAAATTATTTTATGTGGGCCTATTAATTTGAATTTTTTTTAGACTATGGGGTTTATCAGTATACATAATATTACTTAGAGCAGTATTATTTAAGCCCTGCACCGTAAGTGTTAGCGGACAGCGAATCCCGCCAAGCAGTCAGCTGTGACATAGCCTTTTAAGTCAAGTGTGTACAAACATACTACCTTACTGGCAAATTTAAACTAACTCTCCTGTATTTAACTTAAAATAACCTCATCCACGATTAGGTTTAGTCAGAACAACTGTTTAGGTTAATATCATATTTTATTTACACCAGTGTTATACAATTGGTGACCACACGGTTGCAAGACAATTGTAGGGTCATATATGGAGATGACAAATCAGTTGGGTGAATCCTGGATGTCGTTAAGTAGTCCAACTGCTCCGATGTTTGTCCAAGTTTCCCTTTCAGTGTCTCACAGAGTTCCGACCATAGTTCTCTCACTCGCTCCCCATTTGTGTGGTTCTGTAACATTTTCCTGGTAACCGGAATAACATCTACGGAAGCCAAGGAAAAAGAGGTGTCATCGTTCATAGCCTGAAACAGTACAGGAGGTATTTAACAGTTAGCTAAGTAGGCCTGATATGTAGAGCAATTCAGCGTGTATTGTACAACTACAGCTGTGATGTATGTCCAGGGTTTCTCCAGGGTAGCTTTTGCCTACCCCGGATGCTGCTGGGATTCTCAGTTCTGCTGGACAACATCTGGATTGTACGACTTTGTTACTACTTCTTAGAGGATGTTTTTCTCCACCAGAATGGAGGATTTACAATTCTCAAGACTCCTAAGATCTTGTGAGTGGCCCTTATAATCACAGTCATTAATTAATGTGTGTTAATATGGTTTGGAGGGTACAGGGTCTACGGGGTAGGGTATATATGGTTAGGGTGGGGTATGCGTACGGAGCAGGGTGGCTAGTGACCTGGAAAACCTGGAAATGTCAGGGAATATTAAATATCTGGAAAAGTCATGGAATTTTGTTATAAGTCAGGGAAAATTGTAAAATTTTTAAAATAATTTTAATAATTGTCAGGAAAGGTCGATCTGGTAATAGTACGTATGCCGTATGGGTGAAAACTAAGATTTATGTCTGTAAAAAAAATTTTGTGTTTTTGTACAAATCAAATTTGGTTTAAACTGTGTATCATCTTATCAAACTCTAATTTTAAAGGCAAGTTGCAAAGTTTGAATATAAGCTAGCCTGTATCTATAGATTTTATGTATTTTTTCGTGTAAACAAACATAAGATATTCTTCAGATAAAGATTAGTCCTTTTGAAGAATTAGTTACCGGTAGTATTAAAATTGTAATTTTGAATTTGTCGATCAGGTAAAGTTTAAAAAAAACATGGAATTGTCAGGGAAAAGTCAGGGAATTTTTCAATGTGATTTCACTAGCCACCCTGACGGAGGTTATGAGGTAAGGGAAGCACATGGTACAGAGATTTTGGGTAAGGTAGCATAGGGTACAGAGTTTACGGGGTAGGGTAGCATAGGGTACAGAGTTTACGGGATAGGGTAGCATAGTGTACAGAGGTTACGGGGTAGGGTAGCATAGGGTACAGAGTTTACGGGATAGGGTAGCATAGTGTACAGAGGTTACAGGGTAGGGTAGCATAGGGGGGTGCACGGCTACTGGCAGGTAAGTTTGGAGTGCAGGGCCTCTGAAAGGCTAGGTTGGGGTGCACGGCTACTGGCAGGGTAGTTTAGAGTGCAGGGTGAAGGGCTACTGGTAGGACTGTGTTGGGTGCAGGGCTACTGGTAGGGTAGTGTCGAGTGCAGGACTACTGACAGGGTAGTGTTTGGTGTAGGACTACTGACAGGGTAGTGTTAGGTGCAGGGCTACTGGCAGGGTAGTGTTAGGTGCAGGGCTACTGGCAGGGTAGTGTTAGGTGCAGGGCTACTGACAGGGTAGTGTTAGGTGCAGGGCTACTGGCAGGGTAGTGTTAGGTGCAGGGCTACTGACAGGGTAGTGTTAGGTGCAGGGCTACTGGCAGGGTAGTGTTAGGTGCAGGGCTACTGGTAGGGTAGTGTCGAGTGCAGGACTACTGGCAGGGTAGTGTTAGGTGTAGGACTACTGACAGGGTAGTGTTAGGTGCAGGGCTACTGACAGGGTAGTGTTAGGTGCAGGGCTACTGGCAGGGTAGTGTTAGGTGCAGGGCTACTGGCAGGGTAGTGTTGGGTGCAGGGCTACTGGCAGGGTAGTGTTAGGTGCAGGGCTACTGGCAGGGTAGTTTAGAGTGCAGGGTGAAGGGCTACTGGTAGGACTGTGTTGGGTGCAGGGCTACAGGTAGGGTAGTGTCGAGTGCAGGGCTACTGGCAGGGTAGTGTTGGGTGTAGGACTACTGACAGGGTAGTGTTAGGTGCAGGGCTACTGGCAGGGTAGTGTTAGGTGCAGGGCTACTGGCAGGGTAGTGTTAGGTGCAGGGCTACTGGCAGGGTAGTGTTGGGTGTAGGACTACTGACAGGGTAGTGTTTGGTGTAGGACTACTGACAGGGTAGTGTTAGGTGCAGGGCTACTGGCTGGGTAGTGTTAGGTGCAGGGCTACTGGCAGGGTAGTGTTAGGTGCAGGGCTACTGGCAGGGTAGTGTTAGGTGCAGGGCTACTGGCAGGGTAGTGTTAGGTGCAGGGCTACTGGCAGGGTAGTGTTGGGTGTAGGGCTACTGGCAGGGTAGTGTTAGGTGCAGGGCTACTGGCAGGGTAGTGTTAGGTGCAGGGCTACTGGCAGGGTAGTGTTAGGTGCAGGGCTACTGGTAGGGTAGTGTCGAGTGCAGGGCTACTGGCAGGGTAGTGTTGGGTGTAGGACTACTGACAGGGTAGTGTTAGGTGCAGGACTACTGGCAGGGTAGTGTTAGGTGCAGGGCTACTGGCAGGGTAGTGTTAGGTGCAGGGCTACTGGCAGGGTAGTGTTAGGTGCAGGGCTACTGGCAGGGTAGTGTTGGGTGTAGGACTACTGACAGGGTAGTGTTAGGTGCAGGGCTACTGGCTGGGTAGTGTTAGGTGCAGGGATACTGGTAGGGCAGTGTTGGGTGCAGGTC
Source organism: Macrosteles quadrilineatus (assembly GCF_028750875.1). Lineage (NCBI taxonomy): Eukaryota > Metazoa > Arthropoda > Insecta > Hemiptera > Cicadellidae > Macrosteles > Macrosteles quadrilineatus. Next base: position 97,432,646 of record NW_026542597.1, on the reverse strand, counting down.
TACTTGCATGGTAGTGTAGGGTAACGGAGCTTATAAAGGGGTAGTGTTGTGTTCGAAGGCTAGGGGTTAGGGCAGTTCAGGCTGCAGGGTACGGTAGCATAGGGTACAGGGGCTGCAGGGTAGGGTAGCATATGGTACAAGCTGCAAGGTGCGTTTTTGGCATAGGGTACAGGGGCTGCAGGGTAGTGAAGCATAGGGTACTGGGGCTGTAGGGTAGTGAAGCATAGGGTACAGGGGCTGCAGGGTAGTGAAGCATAGGGTACAAGGGTTGTAGGGTAATGAAGCATAGGGTACAAGCTGCAGGGTACGGTAGCATAGGGTACAGGGGCTGCAGGGTAGGGTAGCATAGGGTACAAGCTGCAAGGTGCGTTTTTGGCATAGGGTACAGGGGCTGCAGGGTAGGGTAGTGTAAGGTACTGGGAAGGGGTACAGGGATATGGGCTGGTGTGGGTCTCTCCACCTTCAAGAACTACCTAGTCAATACCACTCGCGCAAGCTCTTTAGAACGCGAGGTGAACCAGGAGGTTCCTCAAGGATCTGTGCTGGGTCTCCTTCTATTCCTGGTCCCCATCAACGACATCGAAGGGATTTAGCTACAACCCAGGTCCAAGAAGCCAAAGCGAGGTTTAAGATGAAGAATCTGCAAGAGACAAAAACCCAGAGACTCAGGTCCAAGAAGCCAAGGTTTAAGATGAACAAGATGCAACTGAATGGAGACAAAAACCCAGAGACTCCTTTGACCCCTCTCAAGAGACTCCTCCGATGACACAAAGCTCCTTGGTTTCCAGCTGGACAGCCGATTAGGCTTGAACCACCACATTGCCCATTTTGCCTTTGGTTGAGTGAACTGACTTCTGAGACTTCTATCTGATGATGATATACCATGCCCACATTGCATACGGACTGGATACCGAAGTAGAGGAAGTATTGGAGCTTCGAGAAGTGGCAATGCATCATCTCAATGAGCCCTTTTTAGAGAACACTGCAAACGGATTTTCAAGATTTGGGATTTTAACCTTCTGCAGCCACTACACTACGCCTGCACGATTGAAATCAAATGCAGTGTTCCACTTCTTAATACAAGAAGTCATATCCATGCTCATAACACCAGTGCTAGGCAGAATCTTGATGTACCCCGGGCAAGACTGAGCAGAACTCCTTCCCCACATCTACCATCAAGTTTTCAATCGACTCCCTTCCAGCATTCCATGTCTAGACGACCAGAAGTTCAAGACTGCTGTGGAATACTTGAAGAAAATACCATACTACAACGTTACTGACTTCTTTGAAGATAATCTGGATCCAGACAGTTAAACTTTTGTACCGTCTGCTAGCTGCCCGCTCCAGATTATCTAGAAGTCAGTAACCTTGTAGTATGGTCTTTTCATCAAGTCTTTCACAGCAGTCTTGAACTTCTGGTCGTCCGAATGCTGGAAGGGAGTCGATTGAAAAGCTTGATGGCAAATGTGGGGAAGGAGTTCTGCTCAGTCTTGCCCAGGGTACATCAAGATTCTGCCTAGCACTGGTGTAATGAGCATAGATCTTGTATTAAGAAGTGGAACACTGCATTTGATTTCAATCGGGCAGGTGTAGTGTAGTGGCTGCAGAAGGTTAAAATCCCAAGTCTTGAAAGTCGGTTTGCAGCTTTCTTTAAAAGGGCTCCGTGAAATGGAACGTGCCACTATTTGAAGCTTTTTATACTTCAGTGCTGGGATGCAGGTTAGGACAGCCTAGAGCATTGGCTGCAGCGTAGGGTACAAGGTCCGCTGCTGGGTTGCCTTCCCCTACACCATACCATACCCTACGCTGAAGCCCATGCACCCTAGGCTACTCTGCCCTGCTGCCCCAGCACTCCCAATGGAGTTCGTTCTTCGTCCTAAGAACCCTACCCTTCTTCCTAAGTATCCTACACTACCCTTCTAACCCAGTACCCTAGCCTACCCTTATAACCCAGTACCCTACCCTTCTATCCCAGTACCCTACCCTACCCTTCTAACCCAGTACCCTAGCCTACCCTTCTAACCCAGTACCCTAGCCTACCCTTATAACCCAGTACCCTACCCTTCTATCCCAGTACCCTACCCTACCCTTCTAACCCAGTACCCTAGCCTACCCTTCTAACCCAGTACCCTACCCTACCCTTCTAACCCAGTACCCTACCCAGTAGCCCCTGCACCCTAGCCTACCCTACCCAGTAGCCCCTAGGGTTGCTAGGGTAGCTTAGGGTAATGTGGATGCTGGGTATGGTAGACTAGGCCCCTCGCCACCCTCCCATTGGCCCCAGTACCCAGCCCTCCTATCCTGCGGCTAGTCAGACCAGGCTACCCTACGCTGCAGCCCTGGGTAACTGTGGATGCTGGGTAGGGTAGCTGGTACTGGGGATGCAGGGTAGGGTAGCCTAGGGTACTGTGGATGCAGGGTAGGGTAGCCTAGGGTACTGTGGATGCTGGGTAGGGTAGCCTAGGGTACTGTGGATGCTGGGTACAGTAGACTAGGCCACTCGCCACCCTCCCACTGGCCCATGCCCAGCATACCCTATCCTGCAGCCTAGTACTCAAGGAAGGCTATCCTACCTAGCAGTTCTAGACCCTACGCTGCAGCCCTGGGCTGTTGGGTAGCCTAGGGTACTAGGCTGCGGGGTAGTGTATCCAAGGATGCAGGGGCTGCAGTGTACTGAGGCTGCTGGTAGGGTGACGAGGGGCCCAGTACCCTACCACTCTGCTACCTTACTCAGCAGCCCCATTACCCTAGGTAACTGCCCTAGAGCCCTACCCTGGATCACAGCATAGCTAGGTAGGGTGCAGGGGTTGCAGAGGTGCCTGCAGAGGGGGCCTACGGTACTGGGCCTACTGGGTAGGGTTTTGGGGTTGCTGGGAGGGTAGCAGTCTCAGTACCCTACACCCTCGGCTACCCTACCCAGCAGTCCAGTACCCTAGGCTACCATACCCAGCAGCTACACTGCCGTCCCTGGGCCCTATTTACTAGGCTGCCAGTTTGGTACTGGTGGCACTACCCTACCCAGTAGCCCCAGTACCCTAAGGCAGCAGCCCTTACACCCTAGGCTGCAGCCTAGCGGTACTTATTAGCTATGTTGCAGCCTAGCGTGTAGGGGCTGCAGGGTTGGGTGTCCTAGGGTGCAGGGCCAGCAGCGTAGGGTACCCTACCCAGCAGGCCACTACCCCAGGCTATTCTAGGCTACAGCCCCTTCACCCTAGCAACCCTAGGGGCTACTGGGTAGGGTAGGCTAGGGTGCAGGGGCTACTGGGTAGGGTACTGGGTTAGGGTACTGGGGTAGGCTAGGGTACTGGGTTAGAAGGGTAGGCTAGGGTACTGGGTTAGAAGGGTAGGGTAGGGTACTGGGTTATAAGGGTAGGCTAGGGTACTGGGTTAGAAGGGTAGTGTAGGATACTTGGGAAGAAGGGTAGGGTTCTTAGGACGAAGAACGAACTCCATTGGGAGTGCTGGGGCAGCAGGGCAGAGTAGCCTAGGGTGCATGGGCTTCAGCGTAGGGTATGGTATGGTGTAGGGGAAGGCAACCCAGCAGCGGACCTTGTACCCTACGCTGCAGCCAATGCTCTAGGCTGTCCTAACCTGCATCCCAGCACTGAAGTATAAAAAGCTTCAAATAGTGGCACGTTCCATTTCACGGAGCCCTTTTAAAGAAAGCTGCAAACCGACTTTCAAGACTTGGGATTTTAACCTTCTGCAGCCACTACACTACACCTGCCCGATTGAAATCAAATGCAGTGTTCCACTTCTTAATACAAGATCTATGCTCATTACACCAGTGCTAGGCAGAATCTTGATGTACCCTGGGCAAGACTGAGCAGAACTCCTTCCCCACATCTGCCATCAAGTTTTTCAATCGACTCCCTTCCAGCATTTGGACGACCAGAAGTTCAAGACTGCTGTGAAAGACGATGAAAAGACCATACTACAAGGTTACTGACTTCTAGATAATCTGGAGCGGGCAGCTAGCAGACGGTACAAAAGTTTAACTGTCTGGATCCAGATTATCTTCAAAGAAGTCAGTAACGTTGTAGTATGGTATTTTCTTCAAGTATTCCACAGCAGTCTTGAACTTCTGGTCGTCTAGACATGGAATGCTGGAAGGGAGTCGATTGAAAACTTGATGGTAGATGTGGGGAAGGAGTTCTGCTCAGTCTTGCCCGGGGTACATCAAGATTCTGCCTAGCACTGGTGTTATGAGCATGGATATGACTTCTTGTATTATGAAGTGGAACACTGCATTTGATTTCAATCGTGCAGGCGTAGTGTAGTGGCTGCAGAAGGTTAAAATCCCAAATCTTGAAAATCCGTTTGCAGTGTTCTCTAAAAAGGGCTCATTGAGATGATGCATTGCCACTTCTCGAAGCTCCAATACTTCCTCTACTTCGGTATCCAGTCCGTATGCAATGTGGGCATGGTATATCATCATCAGATAGAAGTCTCAGAAGTCAGTTCACTCAACCAAAGGCAAAATGGGCAATGTGGTGGTTCAAGCCTAATCGGCTGTCCAGCTGGAAACCAAGGAGCTTTGTGTCATCGGAGGAGTCTCTTGAGAGGGGTCAAAGGAGTCTCTGGGTTTTTGTCTCCATTCAGTTGCATCTTGTTCATCTTAAACCTTGGCTTCTTGGACCTGAGTCTCTGGGTTTTTGTCTCTTGCAGATTCTTCATCTTAAACCTCGCTTTGGCTTCTTGGACCTGGGTTGTAGCTAAATCCCTTTGATGTCGTTGATAGGGACCAGGAATAGAAGGAGACCCAGCACAGATCCTTGAGGAACCTCCTGGTTCACCTCGCGTTCTAAAGAGCTTGCGCGAGTGGTATTGACTAGGTAGTTCTTGAAGGTGGAGAGACCCACACCAGCCCATATCCCTGTACCCCTTCCCAGTACCTTACACTACCCTACCCTGCAGCCCCTGTACCCTATGCCAAAAACGCACCTTGCAGCTTGTACCCTATGCTACCCTACCCTGCAGCCCCTGTACCCTATGCTACCGTACCCTGCAGCTTGTACCCTATGCTTCACTACCCTGCAGCCCCTGTACCCTATGCTTCACTACCCTACAGCCCCAGTACCCTATAGCCCCAGTACCCTATGCTTCACTACCCTGCAGCCCCTGTAACCTATGCTTCACTACCCTGCAGCCCCTGTAACCTATGCTTCACTACCCTGCAGCCCCTGTACCCTATGCTTCATTACCCTGCAGCCCCTGTACTCAGTGTTTCCACACGACCAAAAAAATAATCCCGCTTACTGGGTCGAGAAATCCCGTTTTATCCCGCATGATTTTTTTTGTACAATACCTAGTATTATACTTGACGTATCATGTTTATAAAGTTGTTTAAACATCACTATTAATATTTTGCTACAGTTTTTAATCAATTTGAGTTAGTTTTCCTCAAAAATTAAGTAGAAAAAAAATAAAAATAGTCGTCACAGCCAAAAATCTCGTTTTATCCCTCATCCCGTTTTAATCCCGCTCAAGGTCTAAAAATCCTGTTTCCGGGATAATAACCCCGCGAATGGAAACACTGCCTGTACCCTATGCTTCACTACCCCGCAGCCCCTGTACCCTATGCTTCATTACCCTGCAGCCCCTGTACCCTATGCTTCACTACCCTGCAGTCCCAGTAAGTACCCTATGCTACCGTACCCTGCAGCCCCACTACCCATGCTACCATACCCTGGAAGAAATAACAAAACAAGGACAAGTTATTGTTTAAGGGGTCACTATTCTTTGGGTTCAGTAAAACTTTGTCATAACTACATAAAATGCTAGGCCTATTTGTTTTTTTTTAACAAGTTCCATAGCATAATCAAAGTTTTTTTTACAGTTCACGATACCTACTGGGAAATCATAAGGTTGCGGAAGGAGATGGTTCTAGCAAGGCTTGGACTTCCACTAACTGTTTGAGCATTATAAAATAACCGTCAATGTAGACTATGTACATAATGACAGGTGCTAAAGCACATATTGTTACCATGGTTATGTAATAAACTTTGGACATTATAATTGACTATTAGATATTATCCTCCCAATATTTTCAGTCTCTAATAGCATATAACAGGTTTTATTATAGGTGTAAATTAAAGGAAAGATCTGAATATCAACCTAATTATTTGAAATGGTATTGTAACCCATTTTCCTGACAAATTTAAATTGTTTTACATGTTTTAATGTCAATGACTTTGTTTTAGCAAATTTCCCATATAGGGAATAAGCTATTACCGATGGGAACTGATTTACTTTTTCATTTTGATGTCATTGAGAGGCCAAAAACACCATTCGCTCAAATTCATATATATATATACATTTGTCCGTTAGCACAATAACTCGAACAAAAATGTTTTGATTTCAATGAAATTTGGTACAAATGTAAACCTACAAACCAGCATGATCGAACCATGGGCACGGGGTTTTATGGTGGGGATTTATTGGGTAAAAATTGGTTATTTCTCTTTGACCCTCAAAACATAAAATTTCCTAATTAATCTCTAGACCAATCTAAGAGCTTAAAAAATCAAATAGTTTAATATATTGAAGTGTTTTTGTATGGTTATTGGTTACGGAGAAAATTGTAAATTAAAAATTCCCATGTTATTCTTATGTAGAATAAGTGAACTGTTGCTTGTTTATGCATATATTTCAGTAAAACTTATAGGCATATCTATTTATTTTAAGCTATTTATTTATACTAAGCTCTTAATGTTTTACTAAAAAACACACTTCATTACCCTACCTGTAGGCAGCAAACCTGAGTACTCGTTAAACCTAATGTTATTGAAATAGATTTAATGGAAAATCAAATTAGGCAAATGGAAGTTCGCTTATTCTGCAGGTTTGCTGCGGCGGGGGTACTTGTTAATTGAATAGTCAAAAGTAATAATGTACAAGACTGAAAATTATAAATAAAATCTTTTAATTACAATGTTTTTTATTTAAAAAATACCCCCGCCGCAGCAAATAAAGCAAATTTTCATTAACATTGGATTATTACTTATAGGGTTCGCCACCCTAACTTAAGGCAGCCCAAGGCCACACTAGATATACGGCGTGCGGCCTTGGGCTGCCTCAAGTCACAGAAAACATACTACTATAACCCAGAATGCCAACCTCATAGTAAAAAGCGTTAAGTACTTTGAGAGAGCTTTGCCTGTCAGTTCGTAGGCAGCGCCACCAGCGTTGCAATGCACTCAGTATAGCAACGCTGGTGGCGCTGCCTACGAACTGACAGGTAAAGCTCTCTCAAAGTACTTAACGCTTTTTACTATGAGGTTGGCATTCTGGGTTATAGTAGTATGATTTCTGTGATCAAGTTAGGGTGGCGAGGACTATAAATATTTTTTCAAACCTGTCAAATTTTTTCTCTATTTAGACCATTACGTTAAACGAGTACTTGGGTTTTCTGTCACGGGAAAGGTAATGTAGTGTTTTTTTTAGTAAAATGATAATAGATAAGGATGAAATAAACCAATTTTTCACAATGTGTTCTAAGTATATCCATAAATAAGCAAACTACAACATTTTACTTATTCTTAATAAGAATAACTTTTATGTTTACAACAACTATTAGTTGTCTCATTGACTCGGGCCTCCGCCAATGTAAAGCATGTTTCAATCATATAACACTGTTTATACATTCCATTATAGATTAATGCAACAGCTGTTTCAGTTTGCCGGGATAACGGTGTTGCCACTTTGGTCTTGACATGGTCGTATTAGAGGAGGCAATGCTCAGGCCGTTTTAACAAATTTCCCTATAGGGAAGTAGCTATAAATCAAATAAAAATAAAAAATAAAAATAAAATAAATATGTTGTAGGTGGCATGGTAAGACTTAGGCCCGGGACCGATTCACTTTTTCATTTTGATGTCCCCAGAGGCCAAAAAACACCATTCGTTCAAATTTGTATATATGTATGTATATATATTATATATATAGATTTATATAGTAAATAAAGTACAACTGTCCATTTTCAAACTTCAAATAACATTAAAATGTTATTACAAGCAGCCCTATTACGTGAACACCTAAATTGAATAATTTTTGTCCGATTTTGATGAAATTTGGTTTGAAGTGTAAGGCAGGATAAACTTGAATGAGTTCGCGAACCTGAGTTTTATGGGCTGAAAATTGGGTTTTCTAATTTTTGACCATCTAAACACAAATTTTCCTAATTTCTCTCCAGACCTTTTTAAAGAGCTTAAAAAAACAAATAATTTAATATCTCAAAGTGTTTTGTTCAATTATTGGTTACGGAGAAAATTCAAAAAATTGTTATTTTAAAATTCCCATGTTATTCTTATAGAGAATATTGTAAAATGTTGTACAGTAGTTTGCTTGTTTATGGATATATTTTGATCAATATTGGTCAATTTATTTATTTTATACTAAGTTAATAATATTTTACTAAAAAACCCACTTTATACCCTCCATGTAGCAGCAAGCCTAGGTACTCATAAAACCTAATGTTAATTAAATACATTTAATTGAAAATCAATAATTCAGGATAGGCCTAATGGAAATTCGCTTAGTCGGCAGGTTTGCTGCGGCGGGGATACCTATGTGTGTGTCAGATAGAACCATATCTATAGTATATACCCCCGCCGCAGCAAACCTTCTAAATAAGCTAATTCCCATTTGCCTGATATAATTTTCCCTTAAACAAAAAAAATTTATTCCTCAACAATATAGGTTTAATGAGTACTTAGATTTACTACCACAAGGAATGTAATAAAGTGTATTCTGTAGTAAAACATCAATGGCTTTTCTAGATTTGATCAAAATAAACTTTTGAGAAAGCCGCACTTTCAATAACCCTGTGATTTCAATAATATTTAAGATGCATCAGCTGTTAGATTTGTTTATTTATAGTTTGTTTGCTTACTTTTTCCCTGAGTTACTCTTTTGATTCTAATTTAAGATGTTACATTACAATAAAGTTATTAGATAGTTTAGATTCTGCCACACAGTTTAATCATTAAGACATCCCATCTAAATGGATCAGCTGTCGCCAATTTTTTACTAAAAAAGAATGTAGTTGTGTGAGCCAGTCACAGATTGCGCTAGTGTCTAAAACTCTATTTTGTACCTTATTTTTCGTTACTGACATAGTTGCTGGGTCACAACAGTTGCTATAGCTCATAATAAGTCATTCCATCAGTTTGACTTGGTGAAAACCATCATGTAATCGGCAGAAATCAGTAATTTAGATCAGCGCAATCTGTAGGTGGCTCACATCATTGACTATACACCTCTACTAGATTGAACATGTAATGCATTTAGTTGATAACCAGATAGTGGTGCGGTAGCAACGCAACCTATCGTCATATAACGGAAACATGTGTTCTGTCTGGTGCTGCCCCCGCGCGGAGAATGTGAAAGCTACTAAGCACACTACAATGAGAGACGAGACTAGTCGGCTCGGCCTCGGCACTCGGCTAGGCAGTCGCCCGGGCCCGATGACAGCGGAAGTGATGTAAATAAAACTAAAACCATCACATCAATATCTCACCCACACCGGGCTCGACGTCGAGTGACATAGATCTGGCCTCTGACACTGCTGATACCGTGTTCATGTAAGACCATAGTCAGCTGTTACTATGCAACTTTTGATTAATGAAACATTAAACCATTGGACAAAAGTATCAACTTCCATGATGTTTTCAACATGACACAGGTCGGGAACGCCTCACCATTAATTAATTTATTATTTCAACACCGGATACACATTTTGAAATAAGCCTTTCATTAAATGAACTATACAATATTAAATGGCAAAAATCTACATAAATAAATCTAGTTTATAAAACAGCCTGCTGTACACTGTTGAATAGTTTCTCACAATATCCTAATATGTTGAAATAATATAAACTGCTAAAATTGGATAAACTGCGGATAGTGAAATTTCATTTCGGATCGGATAGTTGAGGCTCGGCTCGGATCGGATCGGATATTGGGAGGTTCGCATTCGGATATTTTCGGATTCGGATAGTCCGGCGCGGTTAATAATAAGCTGCATATGTATTTTTAACCTATAAAACAATGTAAAGCTGTGTAAATAAACTTAAATGACGATTTTGAACTATATGTTGATTGTATGTTCAACAATAATTGCAGTCCATTATTGTTGAGCAGTATGGTCCCAAATTATTGTTTTTGATTTTGAAACATCACAGTTCATTTGACAAAATTATAGTTGAAGCAGCCCAATGTCAAGTCACGCTTGTGCAATAGTTTGTTTACATGCTTTCTCCAGACCACGGGGGAGGGGAGGGTCTGATAAGCCTTCTATTGTTCACCCCCAAGAAGGTCCGACCCTCATTAGTGCCGCTCGGCTGCACTCAGTGTCCCGGGAACCCAATACCACAAATCAATCTGTTAAATGAATACAAATATTTGGTAATAATTGTTTTATTAATATTCACCTTGAAATTTCAATAAATTTGATGTAAAATTTGACAAAAATCGGCCATTTTGACCGATTATTAATAAAGTACCAGATACCAATAAAGTAGGACCAATAAAGTATGCTACTTATTTTTATGTGAGGAACTTGAGAAATAGCTATAATGAGTCAAAACCACGGATTTGCACTAGAGGACTAAATTGGCAGATGTTTAAGTAGTCCGTCACCTGACGGTTTTGGGCGCGAGGCGCGAGGCCCCGTCTCAATTCTTTGGGACATGACATGCCGCTCGCTACCTTTGAGTGATGTGTCATAAAGTTTTTGTGCCATCTCATTCATTTCTTAGTTTGACACCAAAATGTTAAAAGCTGTATTGTTGCCAAACTTCAGTTCGCAAATGTTTGAGCACGGCGACGGTCGTAACGGTTGTGCACGTCGTCGTTAGTTTTGACCTGTAAACACCTAGTCTAACATAAATTATTAAGTGAATAATAATCGTGCGTGCTATCTCAGGTGTTCAAATGTCTCTCAATAACCCACCACATTACTGTCATTAAAAGTTTAAAGGAGAAATAGTCTTAATCTCAAGAATACTAATGATTTCATCCGAATTGCCCTCTGAATTTAAGCAACTACAATTTTCTTTGTGTCTTAAGGACATAAACATAACTCTGTAAACAATCCTACTTTTACAGTTCTCATTACGTATCAATTTTTTGTTGCTGCTTGGTTCAAATTAGCTGTTTTCGTAAATGCAAAATAAAAACAATAGTGCTGCACCCTGTTGGTGAATATTATAACTTTTTAATGCTTTTGCATAATATCAATGAACCAACTTTTTATTTGAAACAGCTGACTAAATTCTTTAATTCCCTTTAATATGAATATTCATAAGGTTATTATGGGGAACTACAGAGCCACTGGGGCGGAGCCCGAAAGGATTTTTTTTGATAACAATATACCTATATGTTAATCGGGAATGTGAGCTATCATCATGCCAAATTTCAGCCCAATCTGTCCAGTAGTTAATGCGTGATTGAACTTCAAACAAACAAACAAATAAAGACACAAACTTTCACATTTATAATGTTAGTAAGATTGGTAGGTTTATTTTTAACATTTCCATGCATTTTAGATTTTTTTCTCACAATAGTTTTCACGCTGCTGTTAATTTTTAAAACGTATGCTAACATCGTTAATAAGCCGCTAAAAATTTCGTTCAAAATACCATCGTGTTTTTCGTGACACAAGATATAACACCAATATTATAGATTTATAATGCGAACAAAGGTGTTTTTTTAAACAGATTTATATTTGTAATACAAAAATTTCTCCCGCGACTGGCATCGGGCAGCCTGGTGTTTCGGTGTTAGTACGATATTTCCCAGCCGGGTGGGAGCGCGAGTGAATCTGCGACATTGCCGATGTGTACCTGGCCTCTGGCCACCACACTGTTTAAAAAAACATCGTTGTTCGCATTATAAATCTGTAACATTGGTGTTATTTGTTGTGTCACGACAAACACGATGGTATTTTTAACGAAATTTTTAGCATCTTATTAACGATGTTAGCATACGTTTTAACAATTAACAGCAGCATAAAAACTATTAAGAGTACAAATTTTTAAATGCATGGAAATGTTAACAATAAGCCTACCAATAAGCCATAAAAATTTCAAAAAGATTCGCTCAGTGGTTTGTTTACAATTAAATTTTAAACTTCAGTGTTAGTGCAGAGTTTCTATAAAAACCGGTACTTTTAGGATCTTTCAACTATATAATTGTTTCTGTTAACGGCAATTTTTCATTGTTACCACGTAAAATGTGTTTAAACCAGCTTATATTTAATTTTTTTTTTCAACAAAATCGGATAATTCACAACTTGGTGACTAAGCGAATTTCAATTTTACAGATTAGCCTACAGTTTTAATTTGATCTAACTAGTTGACTTTGGTTTGCTAGGAGACAAATCAATTAAAAATAAGTGCACAAGTAGGTCAAAAATTAGCTTATTATGCTAATAAGAACATATCCATGACTCACTCTACATAGAGACTTCAAATAGCCATTTAAAATTTTTTAACTGAAATTACTCGAACATGGCTGTTTTTATGAAAGAATGTCAAAAACATTTTTATTTAGCATTATTATTCATCTATCAAACGATGCCAAGTTCAAAAAGATCGAATGACAAATAGCTGAAATATTTCGATTTTAAGTTGTAAAATGGGGCAAACGTACCCCATTTTACAATTAAAAATCGTCATATTTCAGCTATTTATTATGTGATCTTTTTTAATATGATATCGTTTGATAGATAATGAACATGCTAAATAAAAGTGTTTTTTGAAAATTTTCATAATACCAGCCAATTTTGAGTAATTTAAGTTTAAACATTTTAAATGACCGCCATTTTGAAATTTTAGGATGAATCGAGATGAACTTTTTTTCCAACACGGGTCTCTTCTACCTTAACATACATACCAAGTTTAATAAAGATCGGTTGAAAATATTAAAAGATAAAAAATGATTATGTAAAAAATACAAAATGGTGGATATCTGGTTAACGAAGGGATTTAAAAAATATAATCTTGATTTTGTCGTTATTTTGACCCAAGGAATCAGTAGGTAAAATATGTCCCCAACTTTTTTGAACACCCTGTATAAAATGCTACATCGTTTGCATTTATTCAATATTACATTTTAATATACCTCGTAAAGTTTTCTTACCCATTAGAATGAACATTTGATTTGTCAAGGTGATTCTATATTAAGTTTTATGTTATATGCTTCCATTTAAAAATTACACCGTTTAAAAATTACCCAAATATTATGTAATATTTTCTCACCTGCGATCCCCGAAGGCTGATTAGTAATGTTTGAGTGCATTGGTTTTTTATGTATGTATGTTCATTTATTCTTATTATTAAATAATGTTCTTCTAATAAAAGTGTTCTTTATTGACAATTCTTTGTAGTTTTTAACCGTGTTTCAATTTTCTTGTTGTTCATTTTTCTTAATCCATTATATACTAATAGAGTAGAGGTGTTATTTCAGTCAAAAAAACAATAATAGCTAACTAAATTGTAAAGCACCAAAATATTATATTTTTTTAAAAGGTGATGGTTATAATTACTTGTTGACTAAAGTGTATATTTAATTCCATT